>NC_139156.1:7080180-8280180 GCF_964270905.1 Leucopleurus acutus | reverse complement strand
GCCTCCTGTGCAGAAGAAAGACCTTGGTCTCGTGCAGAAGACTTGGCCTCCACCAGGGTCCCCAGGGCAGAAGGGAGAGCCACGCCCAGCCTCTGTGCAGCAGCAGTCACCTTCCTGACCTGCAACCAAGCACGAAGCCCTTAGCCTTTAAAGAGATATCCCGGTAACCACAGCAGGTGGGGTGTGCCAGCCCTGCAGGGGGCACTGCTGGGACTTGCTGGTCTCTGTTTGGGTTCTGCCTGGAACCAGCCTGAGACAAGGCCTTGGAGGCTGGAGTGAACGTGAGAGGTGATTTCATGAAGCACAAATGAAGAAGTGGAGGGAGTGAGACTCAGCGAAGGAAACGCCAATAACCCGGGCTGCACTGCTAAGCGGGACCCATCAGGACTCAACGTAGCTGGGGGACCTGAGGACACTGGGTAGGAGCTGCCTCCGACCTGTCCCTCGAAAGACTGCGAGGCTGTGCATCGACCTTCTAACCTCACACCACCTTGGGAAGCTTATTATCATTATTTTCCCCGTCACAGTGAGGAATTCGAGGCGTGAAGATGTCATACGTGCCCATGAGTGGCAGAGCCAGACTTTGAATCTCTCTGAATCCTGAAAAAACTATGCCAAACCCTTCCATGTGCCTCTCACGGATCAAGTATTCCATAAAAATCTAGAGTCTTAAATGAATATTTGAAGGTGTCTTGTGTGGCTCTGACCATCCTACGATACCCAGATCAGTCGTCGATGGGATCCCAGCCAGTTACGAACACTAGCCCTTCCCGTAGCCATCCAAAGCCACCCCAGTTTTATGGGTTTCATGATCCCAGAAAAGCAGTGATGGGGGCAGGGACCTCAGAAGGCCACAGAAGGCAGAGCCATTGCTGGAGGTGCAAAGCCTGAGAGCTCAGGCTCCCTGGCCACCTCAGACATCCAGCGGAGACCCCCACCTCAAAAATCCAGGTTCCAAGGGACTTCCCTGGCAGTCCAGTGGTTAAGACTCCACGCTTCCACTGCGGGGCGCACGGGGTCAGGAACTAAGATCCCACATGCCGCGTGGCGTGGCCAGGTTCCAGGGCCCAGGCTGCTGTTGCCACGGGACTGAAGCCACCACCCACCGTGAGGTCTGGCAGCCAGGGATGCCCAGGGCACGCAGGAAACGCGGTGGCTATTTTCAAGAACCACAGCATCCAACCCAGCTTCCCCAAACACGCAAGTGTCTGTCCCTTCATTATCCACGCACAAACCCTGGTTTCTGGAACCATGGGCACAGTCGAGAGGAGATGTGCCAGCGCGAATAGCTGACTTTGGAAAGCGTTTTGGAAACAGAGGTGGTGTCTTAGAAAGCTGCTTGCTGATGTATGTGAGAAGACCTTTTTTATAAAAAGTCCTTTCCCTAGGAATTTTGTAGGGAGTTGGACCAAACACTTTGGATTTAACTCTTCAAGAGAACATATAATACCATGATATAAAGATTTCTTGTTATTTGTTTAGGCGTGCTGATAGCCTTGTGATTGCTTTTAAAGTATATAGTGAAATATTTACAAACACATTCATCTAATCCTCACACTCCAGCTTTGCCCGGCAGAAGACATTTCCATCTGAAGGCCAAACCTTGCAAGACGCCCTGAAGAGTGTTGCAGCAAAAGCTTAGAAGTGAAGCTCTTTCCAGCAACTAGCTGGCAGCGCTTAACAGAAAGGGCTTTGTTTATAACCAAATATGCTCAAATAACAACTCTTTGATTATCGCCGCCCACCCGCCCCCCCCCCCAAGCCGGGGCAACACAGTACAAAGTGCAAACTCTCCAGTTCTGGGCACAGACATACGAACAAACACGGATCGCTGCCCACTCTGCGAATTCCACGGACTCAAGACCGTGGACCAAAACCATGGATGCAATGCAGGCACGCATGTATTCCAACAGAGGTGCATGCTCCCAGTCCTTGAAGAAAGCAATAAGCAAGCAGGAACCCAGAAGTTAAAGGCTACTTCTAACCCAGTGGAGGGGGGAGAACAAAACATCTTCAAATCACCTATTAAGAGTCTTGTTTATTAACTTGGTTGTTTCTTCCTACCACTTGGGAGGGAAAAGGCAAATCAGTTATATAACTGTGGTTTACTTCTCTGTTCCATTTTTTTCTCTACAAAGAGTATGGCTCCAAACCAAGTCCATCAATTTGGAGATGACATGAGAAGTACACCCCAAATCCACTCCCACGCCCAGAATGTGGTCCGTCATCTCACTCTTCACCCTGGGATGATGAAAACTGGGGCCAGGAGACTCACTCTTTGGACCTCAAAGCATTCCAACTGCGGGGATCTAGAAAATATTGAATTTGGCTAGAAACAGCTGAATAAATGGAATTAGAGAGAAGCAGCTTGCCAGGTCCCTGTGAAGAAGAACATGCTAGCAATCAGTACTATTTATCCAATGGATAAGCAACCTCGCAAGGTGGTGTGCGCCCGTCAGTAGAAACGTGTGAGCCAAGACTGGCGTTGAAGTAAACTTCCAGGGGCTTCCCTGGTGGCGCAGTGGTTGGGAATTCGTCTGCCAATGCAGGTGACACGGATTCGAGCCCTGGTCCGGGAGGATCCCACGTGCCGTAGAGCAGCTAAGCCCGTGAGCCACAACTGCTAAGGCTGCGCTCTGGAGCCCGTGCTCCACAGCAGGAGAGGCCACTGCAGTGAGAGGCCCGCGCACTGTGGCAAAGAGTGGCCCCCGCTCGCCACAACTAGAGAAAAACCCAGGTGTGGCAACAAAGACCCAACACTGCCAAAAATAAAAGAAATAATTTTTTTAAAAAAGTAAACTTCCAGGCCCAAGATGGAGTTGCTCTTACCCGGGGTGCCGCATCAGGAAACAAAACTTAGATAAGCTTCCTGTTCCTAACAACCTTAGTCAGAAATAGTTAGCCAGTTCCCCAACGCCAAGCCAACTCTGGGTCTTCTCACCCCAAACAAAGTGGACTGTGACACCCCAGCCAACCAGATATTTTCTATGTTCTCCTTCCTTGTTCTTTATTCTTTGTCCTATAAAAGCTTCCTGCCTTCCGCCCCATTTTGCCATTCTCCACAAGGAGACTGTCCATTTCATGAAAGTGTTAAAAAAAAGTTTATATCACCTAAATTGTCTTCTTCAATCATTTTTTAACACCGAGCAGCCCACTGTCGGAATCTTGCAATAAACAAGAACTTGCATGCAATGAACACTTAGGTTCCTTGAAGTTCTAAAATTCTGGGAGTTACTGATGTTCACAATGAGGGCCTCAGAAATTTTATGATATTGAGTCCCAGTCCACCACAGAAAAGGATTTCACAGTTCTGTATCCTGATGGTGGTGATGGTTCCATGAATCCACAGATGTGAGACAATGCAGAGAACCACACACACACACACACACACACACACACACACACACACACACACACACAATGAGTGCATGTGAAAACCAGGGAAGGTAACCTAAAAGTTAAAAGTATTGTACCAATGTCAATTTCCTACTTTGACATTGTATAGAGCAGTGATTCTCAACCCACTGGTGACAGGTGACAATGTCTAGAGACATTTTTAGTTGTCACAACTTGGGGGAGGGCGCTACCAGCATCTAGTGTGTCAAGGCCAGGGATGCTACTAAACATCCTACAATGCACAAGACAGCCTTCGCCCTGAGACACACGCACGTGCACAGACACACACACACACACACACACAATTGGCCCCAAAATGTCAACACTGCCAAGGTTAAGAAATCCTGTACCGTAGTTCTAAAAGATGTTATAATTGGGGGAAGCTGGGGAAAGAGTATACAGCAGCGGCCCCCAACCTTTTTGGCATCAGGGACCAGTTTCATGGAAGACAACTCTTCCACAGACGGCGGGTAGGGGGATGGTTTTGGGATGATTCAAGCACATTACATTTATTGTGCATTTTACTTCTATTATTATAACCTTGTAATATATAATGAAATAATTATACAACTCACCATAACGCAGAATCAGTGGGAGCCCTGAGCTTGTTTTCACTAGCCACTCACTGATAGGGTTTTGATATGAGTCTGCAAGCAATTGATTATTATGGTCTCTGTGCAGTCAAACGTCTCTGCTAATGACAATCTGTATTTGCAGCCGCTCCCCAGCGCTAGCATCACCGCCTCAGCTCCACCTCAGATCATCAGGTGTTAGATTCTCATAAGGAGCGCGCAACCAAGATCCCTCGCATGCGCAGTTCACAGCAGGGTTCGCGCTCCTATGAGAATCTAACGCCGCCGCTGATCTGACAGGAGGTGGAGCTCAGGCGGTAATGTGAGCGATGGGGAGCGGCTGTAAATACAGATGGAGCTTCACTAGATCGCCCGCCACTCACCTCCTGCTATGCCACCTGGTTCCTAATAGGCCACAGACCAGTACTGGGGACCCCTGGTATACAGGATCTCTCTGCACTATTTCTGCAATTTCCTGTGAGTCTATAATTACTTCCAAATAAAAACTTTAAAAAAAATTTAAGATTTCACTCTATTCAGCACATCAGGGCTCTACTTCTCCGGAATCTGTCAGCCACTCGTGGAAGAATGCAGTGCTCTCAATTAACCAAAGGATTCAGCTGTCCAAGCCACTTCCAGGAGAATGTCAGCCCATGACATCCATTGCACATTTCTGTGATAGCATGAAAGAACAGTCAAGAGGCAAGTCAAACTCACACCAAGATCAAATCCCCAATGCCCTTGGCTCCTTAAGTATACCTCCCTATGGGATTCAGACAAGACTCCCTCCTAGACCCTGACGCACAGAACATCTGCCTTCCATCTTCCCTTGAGCCCAGCCCTTATGCAAGATACCGGCTATCTAGAAAATACCTCATCACCTGCAAAGACAAAGCACATGACAGACTTTTCAATGAGTAATTATATATGCTTTCACTTTCTTTTTCTTCTCTAAATCTTACCTCTCACTCCCACCTCAGTGTCTAGACAGTGCCTGGTAGGTAGCAGGCACCATCTACCCAGTCCAGAAGTTCACAGCAAAAAGAAACGAATGCTTCTATTATATCACGAGCAGTACATATGTCAAGCCACGCCTTAAGGGGGGCAAAATCATCTCCTCTTACTGCAGTTTAACTGCACAAACTATCACTGACCCCCCTAATCAAAGTCAGTCTTAACCAAGCTCCCCCACTTGGGGTCCAGGATAAAGGGTTCCAGTGGTCAAGTGCCATAAAAGGCGGGATGGGGAGAACAGACTTGAAAGTATTTGACCAAGGTCACACTTTGTTTGTCAGAGTCGGGGAGCTCTGAAAAGCCCCACACAATTTATTAGAAACACACACTCCAGGCAGGAGGCCTGGAGGCAGCTCTCCAGAAGCTGAGTCTCTGGAATTTCCAGGGCCCTGTTTTTATTTTGGGGAATCAGCAATGCAGCCCTCAACACACCTGCAATAACCTTCTCCAAGCCGCCAACTTTGGTGCTTTCCAGGAGGGCGGGGCCGGGGCTGTCTTGCACTCCCCTCCCCCCAGGACCTCACCCAGCATCTGATGTTGGAAAGGTTCTCCGTAAGGACCTGCGGAATTATGAAGAACTCACAGAAGGGCTAGCACAACCAGGAGGTGACACACTGCAAGCTTTTGTTGAAAAGCTCATCAAACAGCTGACAAGTAAGGTAGCAGGCACTAGTCGTCTTGGGCAGATAGAGATGCTGAGGTCCGGGAAGCTGAGCGCTGAGCCCCAGACCCGGGCGTTAAGTGCAGTCCTCACACTCTCAGTCTGCGGCTTCTTCCATGCTCCCCTTGCCGTCCCCCTAGTAAATACCAGAACCTAACAAATGTGTCTCCCACCCACCTCTCCCAACCACGCCCCAGCGCTGTGCTAACCACGTAGCAGATACTAAAAAAACAAAAACACATGCCAGCTTGATTCAAACTACCAAACAAAAAAGGTCTTGAGTTAAAAGCACAGGAGAGGGGCTTTCAAATCTCCCACACCAGCGAGTGACCCTAAGCAGCTTGCCTACGTGGTCAGAGCCTCAGTTTCCTCATCTGTCAAGTCACAAGAATACCCACCCCTCAGGGCCCCTGAAAGAATGAATGAGACGGCTGCCCGTAAATCTCCTAATAAAGTCGCAGCAGATGGTCTACAAATATGAGTGTCTTTTCCCAACTCCTATTCCTGTTACACAACTCACAGAACTGCCTGCAGATGTACAGAGTCGCCCACAGACTGAAATATGGCAGGACTCCCCCTCCAGGTAAGTGCGAAGGAGCTGCTGAGATGGGCCCACACACTCAAGAGTTCTGGGCCGCCATCTCCACTCCTTCCCCACTGCCTCGCTGCTATCTCTTGTGAACAGTTTAACCAAACAAAGGTGATGCCTTTCATGCCAGGAGCTGTGTAATGGTGCCACTGGCATGTATCTCCTTTCAAGGAAGGCCGTTACAAGGCCGGAGAATTTGGCCACAATCCTGCCTCATGCCTCAATCTTTAAATACTAGGACCGCAGCCCTCTGCAATTTCAGCAAAGAACATTTGGGACAATGAAGAGAAAGTCCCCCTTCTCAAGGAGTGTAAGAAACTAAATGGAAGTCATTTCCCCAAGACGGGGCAGGCAGAAAGTGGGGATGCAACTGAGAAGGCTGGGAGAGACGGCCGGCTTCAGGCGCCACTGGGCTTCCCTAACCCCTCTTCCGGCACAGGAGTCCAGCTGCAGCCCAAGGCTCCCCGACAGAGGCTCTGCCATCCTGCCCCTACTGGACAGAGGATTCAAGGGACCCACAGAAAGCAGGAGGGAGGGGGCCGAGAGGGGACCCTGCCTGGGGAAAGGTCCACCGCTGAGCTCTCCCAAAACAGACCAACTAGTCACATCGCCAAGTAGGAAATTCACTCTCAAGAAAACGCCCTGGGAGAAGACTGAAAAAGTAGGCAGAGTAGGAAGACGTGTCCGGCAGAAAGATCCTTTGCCCAGGAAATTTCAAACTTGGGGGCATTGGGACCAGCTCCCCAGGCAGCTTCCCAACTGCACAGTCTGTCTCTACCTGACAGGGGACCGCCGGTCAGGTTTAAGTTCCAGGGCGCTCGGAGGGGCCCGCGGGATGCGCAGTGCAGTGCCTAGGAAGGGGGTGGGGGGCAGCGATGGGGAGGTTCACCGGTCTCTCATCCCAGACACACGGACTGCGAAGCCAGCGGTCGCCTCAGACCCGGCGGGCCACCGCTGGGACAGGCGCACAGCCACGGGCGCCCCCTCGGGCCGCGCAGCGCAGAAAGTTACTTACCTGGCGGAGGCGTCTCCGGAGCCAACTTCTCCCTCTTGGGAGCTTTCTTGGGCTTGGTCGCCTTCTTGGGCGCCCTGGGCTCGGACGCGCGCAGATTCCGCTCCTCCTCGCTGGGCCCCGCGGGCAGCGGCGGCGAGAAGGGCTCGGGCTCCAGGCGCGCGTAGTAAGGCTCCCGGCTCCAAATCTCTTGCACGTAGTAGTCGGGGTCCTCGACGGCTGCGCCCTGGGCCGCGGCCCCGGCCAGGGCCACCGCCAGCAGCGCGAGAGCCAGCGCCAGCGCGGCTGCCCCCCGGCGGGCCATGCCCGTTCCTCCCCGCGCCCGGGGCAGGGTCACGGTCGCCGGGAGCGCCGGGCGGGCGGCGGGCGCGGACAGCGGCGCAGGGCAGGGGCGCCGGCCTCAACAGCGGGGCGCACGGGACGCTGAGGCGGCCGGCCGGCGGCGCGTGTGACCCGCTCTCCGGGCTGGGCTGGGCTGGGCTGGGTTGGGCTGGGCCGGGCCGGGGCGGGCAGGGGCGCGCCCAGACGCGGGGCGGGCGCAGGGGGGCCGGCCCCGCCCTTCCCTCCTCCCTCCCCTTCCGGCCGACCCCGCGGTGGCGGGCCCTTGGAGCCGGGTGTCGAGAGGCCCCTCCACCCCATCTACTGTCTCCAAACCTCCCCCTTTGCCCGCACTCCCGAAGCCGGCCAGAGCTGGGCGCCTGCTTCCCCAGAGACTCGAAGGAGTTTCCATCTAGAAGGAACCTCGAGCCGTTTTACGGGTTGGGGAACCGTGACCCACGATGAGAAAGGATCGGCCCAAGGTCCTAAAGCAAATTAGAGCCCGAAGCCTAGTCTCCAGCTCTCCTGACCCCTACCCCGTCCCTGGCTCCACAACAGACACGGGTTCCCCACCGGCCAGACAGACCTTTCCTCAACCTGACCATGATCCTATTTCAGGAAGTATGAATGAGGAACCCAGGTCCCCAGGGCTCTGAGGAGTAAAGTGTCGGGGAGGGGTGGGCGGAGCCCTGCTCCTGACTGAGAAGTGACCCTGTTGGGTGAGGAGAGAAGAGGAGTCATCCTCCGGCTGACGTCCTGGCGGTCACAGGGCGCATTTCGTTCATCGGATGAGCAGGTTCCTGTCTTCAGGGCAGGGAGCTCACGCTACGTTTTGAAAAAGTAGCTTATGTTCTTGGAAAACTCTCTGTTCATCTTTCAGGCTGGGATGTTGGGGAAATGGGGCCTGCATTGGTTTTCTACTGCTGCTATAACAGATTACGACAAATTTAGTGGTTTAAAGCAACACATACTTATTATGGTACAGGTCTGCAGGCTAGAAGTCTGAGCGGGGGTCACCAGGCTAAAGTCCAGGCTTCGATCACCAGGCTGCATTCCCCGGTGGGGCCTCTGGGGAAGAATCTTCCAGGCTCACACAGGTGTTGGCTGAGGTGAGTTCCCGGAGGTGGTAGCCTTGAGGTCCTCCTTACTGGCCGGCCATCAGACTGGCCCGTCTTCACTCCCAGGTGCTGCTGTGTTCCTTCTCCTGCTGGCCATGAGGCATTGCCGGCAGCCTCTCTCTGGTCCTGTATGTGGCCTCTACATCACAGAGCCAGCGCTGGCATGTTGGGTCCCTCCAGTGGCTTCAAATCTCTCCCCTTCTGCCAAATCTTCCCTCTTCCCAGCTGGGGAAAATTCTCTACTCCTGGATCGGATGGACCCACCCAAATAATTCAGGATAATCCCCTTCTCGTAAGGTGGTGACCTCCATCACATCTGCAAAGGCCATTTTGCCATGTAAGCGAACCGGTTCATGGATTCCCAGGATTCAGGTAGAAATATCTTTGGGGAGCCTTTCTGCTGACCCCAGGGACAGACTGACCCTCAACTCGCAGTTGGGCTATCACCTTCCCAGTCCCTGTGGACCTCACCATTCCAGGGTGCCACTGAGTTGGGTCTGGGCACTCAGGCAAGGCCTCCCCATTTCCCTGGAGTCACACTTCCGAGCCCACACAGTGAGCAGGCTTGGGCCATCCCCTGTCTCTGGCCTCCCCTATTTGCCATCTGGTTTTCTCTCATTATCCCCACACAGACCGATTAACCAGGCCATCCTTTAGGGCAGGTTTCCTGGGCTCCCAGACCTCAGGCCAAAGCAGAATGGATGGGGGCGGGGGGGGGGGGAGGGGGCAGGCTGAGGCAGGGCCCTGCCCTATCCCAAGGGCCAGGAGGCCTTGGACTTGGTTGTCAACTTCCCAGGACATTCTGGAACCCAGAGCCCGCAGAGGTCTCCAGAGTGAGAGAAGAGGAAGGCCCCCTTCCCTTCCCTCTACTCTCCAAGTAGGCCTGGGCTGGGCTGGTCCATGACCCCCTCTGGATGCCTTCCCACCCTCTTCCAGGATATATTCCCCGGGGCTCACTCACAGGGGCTCTAAAGCCAGGCACTCCAGACAACAAATTAAGTCCACACGGGGCTTCAGTGGCCAAAAAGCAGCAAGTGACACACCCAGAAGATCCAGCTGGCTGTGCAAAGCGCAAGCAAGAGGGTCACCTGGAATCCTCCATCCAGGCAGGGTTGCACCCTGCACTACCTCCACCAGAGACCCCAGAGCGTGCTAAACACGCAGATGTCCGGGACCCACCCCAGACCTACAGGATCTCCTGAGGGGTGGGATTGGGTGCTGGCACGTCTAGAAGCTCCTCACGTAATTCTGATACCGTTAAAGTTTGAGACGAACCTTCTCCCTCCCATTTTACGGGGGAGGAGACTGAGGCCCAGACTCACCCAAGGACACAAAGCAAACTAGTGGCAGTCAGACTAAATCCTTCTCTCCTGCCTTTATCCAATCGTTAAAGTCAGGCAGCCTGAGTCTTGATGGCCCCAAACCCACAAGTTTTGAAAACGTGTTGCTTTCCTGTCACCTCTTAGGTAACTAAAATAACATACACCTCCTCTGCAGCGTCTGGTAAACGAACAGAGAATGTCCCACTCAAACGTGATTCTCAGCACATCCCTCGAATCAGGAAATGAATCCCACTAATCGCTGTTCTCTGTATTATTGCTTGCTTGTTTGTTTTCCGTGGAGAGGCCCATAATTAAAGCAAGCAGACCAAACAGAACAAGAATAGGCACTGATGCCAATGTAGCAACCCGCTGCACGGTTCCTGGAGCTGCCTTTGTCTCCCTCTGATTCTCCATCTCTGGGGCTGCTCGCCTGGAAATTTGCAGGGCACAGCCAGAGTTCACGAAGTTTAGGAAGAGGGGTTGGCCAAGCTGACCTCATTCCTTTGTTCACCAAGCCGCATCCTGCTTCTCCACCCCAGCTTATCTGCCAGGGAGGATTCCTTCATTCTTCAGTTTCCCAGATGAAGACTTTGCCCCATTTATGCTTTACCTTCTAAGACTGCTGACACGTCTCTGAATCCTGTTGCTTCTTGTGGCACATCTTCTTTAACTCACCTCTTCCTCCATTCCCACTGGCAGTATCCTGGTCCATTGCTCAGAGCCTCGCGTCAGGTTACTGGGACACTTGCTTGGCAGGTCTCTCTGCTTCTGGCCTCTGTGACTTGCTGTCCACCCCACATGGGAAGCTACCAGCTTTCTCCCTGAAGCACCCATGTATAATGTCGCTTGCCTATTGAAAAACCTAAAGTGCTTACGCATCTCACGTAAGTCCAACCCCTCTGCATAGGACTCAGGCTCATGCACCCACCCAAACTTAGTTCCCCCAGTGCACCAACCAGCAACAATACTCTTCACTGCCCCTTGCTCAGTGTCTATAAAATCTTTATAAACTGGTAATTATTATAATCTGCTAATTTCACATCCTCCACAGACACAATAGAGTACAAGAAAGATGGAAAATTCTCAGTAAGTCATTGTTGCATGACTAATCATGAGTAAGGGTCTTTCCTGGCAGCAGCAGAGAGTGCTTTTTTCTGAGACCTTTTTGTTCTCAACCTAATAATGTATTTATTTAACTTAAGTCTAGGACCCTAACAAACGGCTGTTTTCATCTCCCAATAGTGTAAGTGGAGCTCAGTAAAGTGCTAACTAATCTTGGATATTTGCCAAGCTATGAAAGCAACCCCTCCAGCTGGGTGTGGTAGCTGGGGCAAATTTGGAAACCAGAATGGCAGCTCAGAATCCCCTCTGGTTTCTGAGTTCTTCAAATGGTGTTTTGTTTTGTTTTGTTTTTAAGTCAACTCATGGTTTGCTTCAGTTGGGAATCTGTTGATGTGCATTTCTGTTAAGCAAGGTGAGCCAGTGTTCATTCATTCATTCGTTCCTGAGACCCAGGATTCTGCTAAGCCAATTTCCGTTCCCCAACAAATCTGTACTTGTCAAAAAATCCTCAAACACCTCACAGAGCTAATAATTTTTCAAATATTTATGAGCCCCACAGAGAAGATTTATGTTAAGCTGCTTGACAAGGAACAATAGAGTGTACAGGTCCGGGAACATTCTGTTGAAACAAATGTTGTCAAGACATCAATACTTTTATAGCATTTTTCATAACGAACTTTCACACTGCTCATTTCCCTAATTATCCCTGAGACGTTTACACTCAGAGAGAATGAAAATGGATTTTTTTTAAATCGGTAATTTGAAAAATTAGCTGCTCTATAAAGAAAAATACACGTTCAGGCACAGTCATTGCTAAAAATATAGTCTCGAGATAGCTGCTCACAAAGAGAGATACTAAGTTGTTATGGCAACGATGATTATAATTACGAAGCTGGAGGGTTTTTCCCGTTCATCACTCTGTTGAGATGTGGTAGTTTAAATGGCAGTGTCCTTTGTAATGTCCTCAATCTCATTACTACGTAATCACCCATTTCATATTTAATTTTCAGTATGTTTGTTCTCACTCCTAGACTCTATAGATTTGGCATCTTTTGATAAGCTTCAGTCTTAGTTCATGGGTCCCGTACCCCTGCAGCTCATTTTCTCTCCTCAGTATTGCCTCTGCTCTGTGATTTCATTTTTAGTTTGACCTGGGGAAACTTGCTTTGGCTTGAGATATTCCATTTGTAAACAATAAGATGCTGTTGTCAAAACTGTTAAGAAATCATACCAACAGACACTTGGGGAGACATTGAACTCAGATTAGTCAGAGGCTGCCCAGTATCCCTGGAGATACAGCATTCCTTGGTCACCTACTATGTACAGGACAATTTGCAGGTATGATCACATCTAACCTTTGTGCTGATTTCTCTCCATGTATCCATTCCCATCTCTATCCCCCTTGGTCGTCTGCATCCTAAAAGCTGACCCTTGTGGAATGAACATCCTTGCCCTCTGGTTTCTGATTGGTTATGGTCAATAAGAGGTGTCAGTAGGAGATGGGGGGTGGGGGAGAGAGATCTGGGTACTACTCCTTCCCCCAACCCTTCCATGTCCCTCCCTACTTTGGCCCCAGGGGTCCTACTGGTGGCTGCATCTTTGTGCTGCCCTGAAGCCCCCCTCCTCAGCTCCTGTTCTGCAGGCCGATGGGCAGTAATGACTTCCTGCAGGTCTAAGCCTGTTCCCACTAGTCTCTGACCCATCACAGGGCCCAAGATGCACTTAGGCACAGGCCCACCCAGTGCTAGTCATGCGGGGTTCTTGGGGGTGGCTTTAGCTGCCAGCAAGTCTCTAGCCCCTTCTTCCAGTGGGATTGCTTAGGATCTAAATTCCTCACGATGGAAATTCTGGAGCTGTTTCTGGGGTCACTTAATGCATGAAACCTAAAAGAGAAGGAGCGTTCATCTCTGTGGAATCACTGTTTGCATGAAAAGGAACTCAGTGTGAGAAACCAGGACACAAAGTCTAGGAAGGTTCTTTCCTGTCCCCCCAGCCCACCACCAACACATGCGGCTGCTGCACTCTAGCCCAGATCAGAAAAACAGTTTTCAAAGGTCTGAAGCTCAGGCCTTCCCCTTTCTCTCCCACTGTCAGGGTACAGGGCTCTCTGAAACAGCAATGCCAAACGCACTCAGTCCACAAACTCAGGGAGGCCTCAGAAATGGAAAAGACCACCCACTCCTATAGCTTATTCTCATGCAACCAAACCCAAAACCAGGTGTTGTACTGCAGTTTCTGCAGGAGAAATCCCTGATCTGTCCACATCACAGAAGATACTGAGCTTCATAGAATAGAGACCAAAAATATAACAAGAAAGTATTATAAGCGTAACAAATTTGAAAATCTAATAAATTCCTAGGAAAAATATAAAATGCCAAAGTTGACACCACAAGAGAGAACCCAAAGAGACCAACAATAGTAAAGAAATTAAAATGGGAGTCGGCCAGTCTTTGTAAAGAAGTTGCAGTGGTTTTACAAGTGAATTTACCAAACTTTTTAAAAGGCCAAAATTCCCATCTCATAACAGTTTTATTCTAGGAAACAGAACAAGAGTGAAAGCTGCTTAGATCATTTTATGTGGCTACTGTAATCCTGATTCTAAAACCACAGGATGGAAATATATGAAAATAATATAATGAGCTCATTTTACTATGAAAACAGATGCAAAGAAATCCTGTCAAGTGTTAGCTAACTGAACCCAACAGCTTCTTTTTTAATACAGTATAAGAAAGCTAGCCTTGTTTTAGGAATACAAGGTTGGCTCAACGGGAGAAACCCTATCTATGTAGTTCATCACAGCAATGGACCAAAAGACAAAAATTGTCTGATTATCTGAATCAATGAATTGTCAATGCATTATCTGAATCTGAAAAGCATTTCTTAATATTCAACACCTAATTAGGAAAGAAACTCTTAGCAAACTACAAATAAAAGGGAACTTTCTTATCCTGATAAAGGTTATGTACCAAAAATCTATAACAAACATTATAATTAATAGAATCAAATTTAGGTGCATTCCCTTTAAGACTGGATTCAAGGCCAGGTGTCCACCATCACTGTTACTGTTTCACAGGGTCCTGGAAGCTGTGGCCAATGATATAGGGGAAAAAAGGATAAAAAAGTGTAAATTTAAGAAGGAAAGAGAAAAAATCTTTATTATTAAAGATTCATCATCTGATCATTTATCCAGGAAAGACCAGCAGAATCATCAGGCAAAATAAGACATAGTTTTTGCAAGATAGGTTGATGAGTAAAAACCAGTGATAACGAATCAGACAATATAACACAAGATAAGATAAATTCACAGTAGTAGCTAATTATGGCTGCAACTATCAATACTTCGGAATTTATCTAACCAAGAATACAGAAGACCTGTAAGGAGGCAACTCTGAAATTTTAGTTAAGAACTTAGATGATGTCCTGACCAAATGACAAGATAGAATTCCATGCTCTTTCATGGATAACTTAGTATCATAAAGATTCAATTCTCACCCCTACATATTAATCTATAAATCAATTAATTGTAAATATAAGTAAATTCTATACAATAAAAAATCTAGTTGGATTTTTGAGAAATTCAATACAGTTATTCTAAAATACGTATGGAAAGAAAAAAGTCCTGAAATAGCTAAGATAGACTTAACTTGTCCAACTAGGTATTAAGACACATCACAAAGTCACAGTTGAAAAAAGGGGGGAAAAAAGAAATAGAAATCATGGTACTGGCACAAAAACAGACCACAGACAAACATAACAAATGAGAGAGCTTAGATACAGACTTACGTGTAATGGGAACGATACACAATGTGAGAATGTTATGAAGCAGGGTAGAATTTTCACTCTGTGGCATTGGGAAATCTGGCTTTCCATATGGGGAAAGCTAAAACTGGATCCTTACCTAAGACCACTCAAAAAGGTAAACTCCAAATGGATTAAAGAGCTAAATGTGAAAAGCAAAACCATGAAGATAATAGAAGAAAATATAGGAAAATACCTTTGTGACCTAGAGATGGGGAAAACTTCTGAAATAAAACCTCAAAAGTACAAACCATAAAGGCAAAATAATTGGCGAAGTTGCTTATATTGAGATAAAGGATTTACATTCCACAAAGGGCACCCTGGACAACATAAACAGACAGATAACATATTGAGAGCCAATACCCGCAATGTTTAAATCTGACAAAAAATCAATACCCATGATATATAAGGAAGAAAAGCCCCAGTAGAAAAATAGGCAAAGGATCTGAACAGGCTACTCACAGAAGAGAAAACTCAAAAGACTAACGATGTATAAAGAGATGCTCAAAGTCATTAGCAATCAGAGAACTAGAAATGATGAGGTACCAACTGGCAACTATTAGCTGCACAGAAACGAGAAAGCTGGATAGTGTCAAGGGTCGGTGATGATGTGGGGTTACATGACCTCCCCTCCAGCATTGCTGGTGGGCATGGGGGCAGGTGACCTCCATCTGGAAGGCAGACTAACGTTCCCTGATGCATTCCTAAAGAACTCATGCCCACCACACCTGTGCTCGTTATTTGTATAAGACAAAACGTTAAAGATTATGAACCCAATGAAAAAGAAAATTGTAGCTGAGAAGCATTTTTTTCCCGCTAAAATGCTTCTGCCAACAGAGAATATTACATTAATGCGGGATCAGATCACAGAAACGATATCTACATCGCCATTTGCACACAGAAGACTTTGGTCCACCAGCTTAACTTACTTGCTTCTTTTCCACTGAATTGAATAAACCGATCAATTTTGTGGCACTGCCTTCTAGAGTCAACCCAAATTAATGATTTGGTAACGCCAATTAACTTTTATTCTTCCATAACTTTCGGATGACTTTTAGGAAGTAACAGATGTAGGAATAGGTGAGCAAATGCAGTATATTAAAAGCATTTGTAATATGCCCTTTTGCCATTTAGGGACTATATTATATAAATACCCCTGTACCGTAAGAAAAGTAGATCCTGTTCTCAAGCTACAATAACCTGATTTAGATCACAACACTAGGCATATATCAAAAGTAGGGCATAGTATTTTTTTAATTCAATTTCATTACATCTACTCTTCGGGGTACAATCAGGAAACAATTTTTTTAAGTCTTGGGTCTTTCCTTCACACCTGGGTATCACTGATGATTTGCTCCAAGTTGTAATTCACATGCTGAAAGGCAGAGTGCTTTAGAAGGGCTCAGGCATAAAGGATGGGGAGCTCTGGGAACAGCAAACACTTCCTTTCCCTTCCCCTGAGCACATTTTCTCCTCCACATGGAGAGGAGGGTAAGCCGTCACATCCAGTTATAAAGTCTGTAGCTAAGAATCCATTTCTACTTCTAAGAAGGTTGAAAATCTGATGCTTTGTGTATCCAACCCAAATTGCAACCACTGTAACAACCTGGATAAAATTCTTAAATCATTTTTAAACCCAAACTACCAAACTCCAGTGGATAAAGCAGAAAGCCTGTCTGTTTACTGTTTCCATCCTCCGTCCCAGAGGTAGGAGTGAGGGCTGTTCAATAATTGAAGTGCTTAAATTTCGTATTTTAATGTATAAACAACCTCCAAACAATTACTGATCCAGGAGAGGCCCATCTGAGGACCTGCAGACCGGGGCACAGATAGGTAGCCCATCAGAGTCAGACCAACATGGGCCTGAGGTCCTCCCTCACCCTGACTCTACCCCTCACTAGCTGTCAGCCTGGAGCAGGGGCTGACTGCACCATCCTAGTCTCAGTTATGCATCTGCAAAGGGGGAGAAACCCTCCTGACCTAATAGAGAATTGTGGTGAGACTTTAATAATGAGATGCCTGCAACTGCTTAGCCGAAAGCTTGGCACATAGTAGATGCTCAGTGAAGGTGAACTGCTGCTCTTGTGATTATCTCGTCCTGGCAGAGCAAGGTGCGTGCTCATCACTGCCTAATGGAGAAAGGAGACCCACACCATGGCCTTCACTCTTTCCTGGCTCCCCCCGCCAACATCACTACCACCCCCAATTTGCACACACTGTGGCCAGTACCTGGATGCTCTCTGGTCCTTCCTTTCCTGGCAAACTCCCACTTGTACTTCAAGGCGCCCCCCTGGGGAAGCCCTCCATGACTGCAGGTCTTCTCTCCACCCCCCAGGCTCCCACAGCACCCTGCACATGGTTCCCACGACCCTCAGGGCATTGTGAGTTCCCCACTGCCCAGTGAGCTCCTCCAAGGGAGAGGGCGCACAAAGCACTTGGCTTCTCTCCCACACACAGAAGGTGTCCGGTACACGCTAGCTGCATGGCTGCATGAAAAGAACTTAGCAGCGTCCAAAGCCTGATTTCTCTCTGGGTCCCCTTCAGCACCTATCCCAATGCCTGGCACACAGTAGGTGCTCAATAAACAGTCATGCATTGAAATTGACTTTCAAAGTCCACATCACCCAGACTGCATTTGCCTCCAAGTGACTCGTCTGGCCTTCCAGCGCAGCCTGGGACCCGGGGTACCTGCCTATCCTTTATCATCACCTGCCACATTTATCATCACCCAGTCCTCAGGTCATCCCCTGACATGGGTGAAGCCCTCCTAGGGATGGGTGCACAGTGTGAGGAGGAAGACCCTGCTACTCCCACAAGAACAGAGACCAGGGTGCCTGCCCCCCACCTCAGGCTGGGGGAGGGGGATTTGCAACATGCAGAGAGCACTCCCCAGCTGCCCCGGCCACTTTACATTTTACAAGGGATCTTGTTCTCAAAAGAGGAAAGGAGGAAAAGCCAGAACCAAGCCAATTAATTTTTTAAACACCCCAGAGATCCAAATTAAACAAGGTTTGCCAGACACAGCTATAGCCTGACAAAGATAGGAGATTTTTCAGTCTCTGGCGTGGGTTAGCCTGGCCAGGACCCGTCCTTCTCCTGTCAATTCCCACCCAGTTAGAGGAGATTCCTGAGTTTGCCCCACTTCAGCTAACGCAGCTCTTAGCTCCCTCTTTGGAGAAAAAAATCCATGAGACTTATGAAGTGAAATAAAAATAGCACAACAATTGAAATCAACATACAAGATTTTCTTTTTCAAATGAAACCTTTGCAGTTATAGTTACATAAATGAAATACCTTTCAGCCTTCAGGTCTCAGTTTAAATGTCACTTGCTCAGAGAGCCTTTTCTGGAAAATTCTATTTCATTCAGGCCTTACCCTGCTCTCCTCATTTCCTGGCTCTGCATCCTTCTTTTCCTTCATGGCACCCAGCACACTTTGTCACTCTTTTCTGATTGCTCTGATGCTTGAGTCAGTAAGAGACAGGCTGGTTCGGTGACTGAGAGAGGGGACCCTGGATCAGCTGCTGGAGTTCAGAGTCTGGCTCAGTCACTCAGCAGCTGTGCCTCGATGTCCTCATCTGCAAAATGGGGGTAACAGTGCTCCCTCATCCATATACAATGGAATATTACTCAGCCATAAAAAGGAGGAAATAATGCCATTTTCAGCAACATGGACGGACCTAGAGATTATCATACTAACTGAAGTCAGACAGAGAAAGACAAATATCATATGATATCACTTATATGTGGAATCTAAAATATGATACAAATGAACTTATTTACAAAACAGAAACAGACTCACAGGCATAGAAAACAAAATTATGGTTAAAGAGGTAAAAGAGGGGGAGGGATAAACGAGGAGTTTGGGATTAACAGATACAAACTATATATATATATAAAATACATAAACAACAAGGTCCTACTGTATAGCACAGGAACTATATTCAATATCCTGTAATAAACCAGAATGGAAAAGAATCTGAAAAAGAATGTATATACCTACATATATACATGTATGTATAACTGAATCACTTTCCTGTACACCTGAATCACTGTAAATCAGTTATACGTCAATAAAAAATTATATAAAAAGAAATTTAAAAAATAGTGTCCACCTCACAGACCTGTGGGGAGTAAATGAGTTAATTTGTGTAAAGTGCTTAGAACAGGGCCTTGCCATGGGAAGGGCTAAATTATAACTCCCACTTTTAGCTTCAGTGCTTTTATTCACTAAGATATGACCACACCTAGCACCACTCCTGGCACAGGGCATGTGGTCAGTAAAGCCTGGGTTCTCCTCAACCCCGGCCTCAACCTGTGTATCCACACTCACCCCCTCCTCTCTTATCCATAAACCCCTTCTCAGGCCAAACTGAGCATCTCCTGCATTCACAGGTCGGGCTCTCCCACCTTCCTCCAGTGCTGTCCCCTCCGCTGCCACCTGTCCAGCCCTTCCTTCTGGTTGTGTCATCCCTCCCCCAGCTCCCTACCCCATGTCTACCCATGTCAGCGCCCAAGCACTGCTTCCTCCGTCCTACTCTTCCCTAGTGAGGAAGTAACCCTCCTGGCCGTGGGAAGCTGGAGTCCCGGGCAGTGCAGCCAGTGACCACGCTCTGGGCCAGGCAGGTGGCAGCTGTGCCAGGAAGTCACCCCAAGACAAGGACAGAGCAGGGCTTTGCAGCTCCCTTATCAGGTGCTTGCCTTCCCAGTACCCTGAGCTCCCTTCAACCAGGCTGTTTCTAATGGGCGCCTGCAGTGAGGTGGTCCCTTCAACAAAGACGAAGAGGGAATAAGAGAAATAATGAGGAACGCAACACAGCTGGGCCATTAGCAGCCAAGGGTTTCCAGATTTAAGGATGATGTGACCTTGGCGATGAAGCTGTGGTCCCAGAGAGCAATACAGAGACAGTCACTTTTGTTCCAGAGATGCGGCGCTCTGTGCCTCAGCCTTTCAGAGCCTCAGTTGCTCCATCTGCAAACTAGGGAGCTGGGCAGGTGACCCTGAAGGCTCCTCCTCCTACTTCAGTCCCTGGCCTTCTGGTGCACAGTGACCGAACCACTGAAGCTTTCAGTCCAGGGCACAGCACGCCCATGACCAAGAGATGGCCCACCCAACACATCAAGTTCCAGACTTCCCTGTGGCTCCCAGGGCCCAAGCTGCTTCTCGTCTGCCCCACCCATCACATTCAGCTCCTCCTTTCCACCCAGCCAACCCCTTCCCCGTCCCTGTGAACCCCGGTGTCACCATCACAGCCCCTCCTGCCCAGTGATTTACCTCATTTCACCACCTCCCTGCCTCCCACCCCCAACCTCACCCCATTCAATCCTCCATCCTCCATCCTCCATCCTCCATCTTCCTCCATCTTCCATCGTCCATCGTCCATCGTCCATCCTCCATCCTCCATCTTCCATCCTCCATCCTCCATCCTCCATCTTCCTCCATCTTCCATCCTCCATCCTCCATCCTCCATCTTCCATCCTCCATCCTCCATCCTCCATCTTCCTCCATCTTCCATCGTCCATCCTCCATCCTCCATCTTCCATCCTCCATCCCCCATCCTCCATCTTCCTCCATCTTCCATCCTCCATCCTCCATCCTCCATCTTCCTCCATCTTCCATCGTCCATCCTCCATCCTCCATCTTCCTTCATCTTCCATCCTCCATCCTCCATCCTCCATCTTCCTCTATCCTCCATCTTCCATCCTCCATCCTCTATCCTCCATCTTCCTCCATCTTCCATCCTCAATCCTCCATCTTCTATCTTCCTCCATCTTCCATCCTCCATCTTCCATCCTCCATCCTCCATCCTCCAACCTCCATCCTCCAACCTCCAACCTCCATCCTCTATCCTCCATCTTCCTCCATCTTCCATCCTCCATCTTCCATCCTCCATCCTCCATCCTCCAACCTCCATCCTCCATCCCCTATCCTCCATCTTCCTCCATCTTAAATGAGGTCACACCATCTACAACGCTCCCCCACATTCTTGCTCACCCACGTCCACTGCCAGGAATGGCATTGCCAGCTCCAGGCAGCCTCCGCCTGCCAGCTCTTCCACCTGCTCCCACTCCAGCTTCCCACACCTCCATATTTCACTCCAGAAGTCTCCTCGGGAACATGGGAAGACCATGTGCTAACCTCATCACTTAACTTTATCCAGCCTCAGTTTTCTCATCTATAAAATGGGACACTAATGCCTACCTAGCTCAGAAGAGAGCTGGAATAAAGATGCTTCACAAACTGGAAACACCGTATAAATGTCCAGCCGGTGCTTATCCCTCCTGCCCGCCCACAGTAGCCTCCACACTTCAGTAGATGTAGCACCTCATGTTTCAAACAGCTAAGGGTCCTGAGGGTTCTGCCAGATCGCCACTCCCCAGACATCCCTGATATAAATCATGTCAGTCTCCCTCAGCTGCCTCTGAGCCTCTGGGCACGTGTGCAGGATATCAGAATAAAGTTTAAATTAAATCCAGAAGCTGCAATACTTCATAAAAATCACACTGCAGATTCCCCACCAGGGATGCCAAACCAAAAAAATAATAAATAATACTACATTTTGCCCCATGGGCACCGGATTTCCCCCAACTTGGCTCCACAAGGCCTGGAGCCCCTCTGAAGATGAGGAATCTATGCAGGAAACCTCTCACATTTTCTTCAGGATCCAATTCGTTCCCAAGCATTTTCCGGAAGGAGAGAGAGAAGCAGGGTCTCAAGCCACCAGGAGCCAGAATGATGAAAATGACTCCCAAATGGTGCTGGTGGGAGGGAGGGTGTCAGCACTGCTTTCCGCATGGCCACCTCCCCCGCAATAACCAGCCCTTGTTTTCTACTGGTGAAGTTTCCAACTGCCCAGCAGCTGCCTGATGGGAGGCTTCTACCCATCTGGAGCTCACTGGCAGGATTTATGAGTTTCTGGCCCTACGTGTTCAGCACAATGAACTTCATGCTCAGAGGTACCTGTGAGAAGCCCCAGAGGGGTGTGTGTGTGTGTGTGTGCTCTAAACGGCTGCATTGGGACTTCTCTGGTGGCGCAGTGGTTAAGAATCCACCTGCCAATGCAGGGGACACGGATTCGAGCCCTGGTCTGGGAAGATCCCACATGCTGCAGAGCAACTAAGCCCACGCGCCACAACTACTGAGCCTGCGCTCTAGAGCCCGCGAGCCACAAATACTGAGCCCTCATGCCACAACTACTGAAGCCCACACGCCTAGAGCCTGTGCTCCGCAACAAGAGAAGCCACCACAATGAGAAGCCCGTGCACCACAATGAAGATTAGCCCCCGCTCGCCGCAAATAGAGAAAGCCTGTGCACAGCAACGAAGACCTAAAGCAGCCAAAAAATAATAAATAAATAAACAGCTGCATTTCCAGGGGAGCTCCCCTCTGCGTGGAGTGTTTGCAAGAGGCTGCCTAGGGGTGGTAGGATACCTGTTCCTGTTGCCAAAATGATTTGCTAATGTAATTAACATATGGGCTGAATCTGAAGAAGGCGCTTCCAATCACAGTGACTATTTTTAGAGGTCTCCTAATGGAAAACTCTTTTCCTTTCAAACCACACAGCTTTCTATAATTAGGATAGAGACTATTATTCAAGTCAGATCTCACCCCCCCCCCCAAATCTCTGTGCTTTATACGATGTTATCATGAAAATGCATTTAGTTGGGATGGACGACACACAGAGTGAGCCGCCTGGCCGGGGCAGGTGTGATCAGGGTACCCACGGTGTCCTCGCCCACCCCATGCGGCAGAGGCAGGACAGTGTCACCATCACAAGCCCCCTAGTGCCACCCCATGGCCCACCCTGACCCTGCCAGCGATCTCTGGGTGACACAGAACCATCCATCCTTCTGCAGTTTTCTCTTAGGAAGCAGCTGAGGGTCCCTGAGAGCATTGACATATCTAGAGAATGATTTTTTAAATGTTTCTTCCACTGTTCTGGTTATAGCGCCATAGATATCCTCCCACAGGTTCATTCACACACTCAGAAATAGTTCGTGAGTGTCTGCTTGGTGCCGAGAAGGCTTGGACCCTGTGAGGGTCTAGGACACACAGATGCGCATGGGAGCCAACCCTGCTGCCTTAGGTAGCTTATGTTCTAGAAGGGGGAGGGGTTAAGTCAACAAAGCAATGTATCAACAAAAGACAGCTTTGGATAAATACTTAAGTAAGAAAAAGAAGGGAGAGAGGAAATGAGAAATGAAGGTAGGGTGGGGTGAGGAATAACAGAAGGAAAGGGGAGGGGAGGAGAGAGAGAAGATGGGAGGGAGGCCCAGGGTGCTCTGACAGGGACAAGGGGAAGGGGTCCACTCTGGGGTAATGTTGGGTGGGGAAGCCCTCTCCGAGCAGTCTCGGGACCACCACGTGCGTCTGCCTGAGGTGCCAGGGACACTGCACGGGGACCAGGCAACCAAGTGGAGTCTTCCAGAACAGGTGGCGTCAGGCAAAATCCATCCCACCCAAATTCTGTCTCTATAAATTCAGACTGCAGTCCACACTACGCTTAACTTTTTTTTTTTTAAGCCATCTTTTGCTAAAGTACCGAATCCAGGTTGAATAAAGTAATTCGCTGGTGCCATGACAGAAAGCAGCGATGTAATTTCTGTTCTGCGCTGGTGTGCTTGACACATGGAAGCCTGTGTCCCTGCCATTTGCCCCCTTTCCCCAGCTGTTCTCTTGGTTCTCTGTGCCTTGGTCCAGGGCTCCTTGCATCCGATGTGACTTAATTGCTGGGTTATTCTCTTTCCAATATTTCCAGAATATTTCTCTTTCCAATCGCACGTTACTAAATTTCTGTTGACACATCCCCAAATGTAGAGGTTGACGGTCAGTCTCTGATGTCTGCAGCAGGACTCGAATGGAAAGCCAGTAAAAGCTACCTGCGCGACAGCTTTCAAGGAGGCATCTGATTTCATTTAGAATAAGCCAAAGCACAAGCGAATGACTATACCATCCTTCTCCCCCTATTGTGTTCTTTGACCATGGAGGGGAGGATGTGGGCCTCTTCCATTGTCCAGAGATCGTACCACCCAGGAGGGCCTTGGGGGGTCATTAGGTAGGACCACCACAGGCCCACTCTGCAGACCAGCCTGGAATGCCTGGATGGGGCTCTGAGAGCCACGTCCCCTGAGCCCAGGTTGGCCAAACCACACATTGGGCCCCTGCCTCGGGATACCTGGCTGAATTCTTTTATTCTGTTTCCCTCTGTGCATCCACGGCTTTGGATGTGGGGTCCCTCTTCAGGCAAATGACCAAGATCACGAGTTCTATCCCCAAAGAGCCCTTGGATGTCATATCAGCATTAATCAAGCCTGACACCTCTCCCCACCCCATAGGTTCTGGAGACTGGCCCCCTGGTCCCCCGGCCCCTGCCTCACCTCAGAGCCAGGCCCACAGGTGGGGGCATTCTCCAAGCCCCCTAGTTCTGCAGGATCCCAGGATTCTCCACCTCAGCAGGCCTCCCAATAGGGCCCACCAGATACAAGCACCAGTTTGGTTCAGACAAGTCAATTACAAATATCTGTGGAAATGACCTAGGCTGTAACAGACGCAAGACACGGGTATCAACAGCTTCTCATCCAAAAACACGCAACTCTCTGACTCACCATTGACTTTGTATTAGTTTCCTGGGTCTGCTGTAACGAAGTACCACCAACTGGATGGCTTCAGACACATGAATTTATCCTTTCCCAGTTCCAGAGGCCAGGAGTCTGCAATCAACGTGTCCACAGAGCCACGCCCCCTCCAGGGGCTTGCCGGGAGGAGACTTTCTTGCCTTTTCCGGCGTCTGGAGCTCCAGGTGTTCCTCGGCTGTGGCTGCATCCCTCCCACCTGTGCCCCCATCTTCACACACAGTCTTACCTCTGTGTTTTCACATCCCACTCTCCCATGTATCCGTGTTTGTGTCCAAATCTCCCTCCTCTTACAAAGACAGCGTTTGTATTGGGTGGAGGTCCATCCTAACACCAGTCCCCCCTTAACTAGATTAAAGCTGCAGAGACCCTATTTCCGAATAAGATCACATTCCTAGATACCAGGAGTGAGGCCTTCAACGTGGCTTTTTTTTTTATTTTTTGCGGTACGTGGGCCTCTCACCGCTGTGGCCTCTCCCGTTGCGGAGCACAGGCTCCGGACGCGCAGGCTCAGCGGCCATGGCTCACGGGCCCAGCCGCTCCACGGCACGTGGGAACTTCCCGGACCGGGGCACGAACCCGTGTCCCCTGCATCGGCAGACACACTCTCAACCACTGCACCACCAGGGAAGCCCTTCAACGTGGCTTTTGAAGGGCCACAGTCTAACCCATAACAGACCTGGCTGATTTTTCCCCTGATGTATATCTAGTTTGGCGGCTCTTTCATTTACTAATTCATTCAACAAGTACTTATTGAGCACCTACTGTGTTCCAGGCATTGGGCTACGTGCCAGGGTCTCCTGGCCTTGGGGCTTCTCGGTCCAGTGGACAAGAGAGAAGGTAACAGTGATGAAGTGTTATTCGGGGATGCTGAGTGGGGGCAGGGCAGCACCTCCTCCAGGCGGAGCTCCTCTCCCAGTCCTAGAGCATCCCGGCTGCTTCGCAGGGAGCAACGATGGATCTGAGAACTGGGGTGGATACCGGCTGTCCAGGCAGAGAGGTCTGGATGGAAGGATTCTCAAGAGCACAGCGGGGAGAGAAGCTTGGGGTCTCTAGGAGACGCGGGGCATCCAGAAAGGCTGAAGCAGAGACGTGGGGAGAGGGGAGGCTGCAGAGATGCGAGGGGAGCACGTCCAGGAGGTCACGTCAGGTGCTCACGGGTCACCCAGTGCCTCAGATAACAGGGGTCACTGTTGTCCACCCGCTGTGGGCAAGCTCTACGCGTACCACCTCCTGGGACCCCCGTGGCAGCTCTGGAGGGGTTCTCATGGCCACCACACACGTGAGGAAACAGGTTTATCACCCAGGGTCACACGAGGTGTAGCAGAGGCTGGACTCTGGGACTCTGCTCCAAAGCCCAGGTGACAGTCCCGCATCTGCAGACTGGTCCTGCCAAGACATTTCCCAAGGGGGCAAAGGAGAGCCAGGGTTCGTTTGTTTTTACCTTGACACTCTCTGGTGCACTCACCTTGGGCCTCCCCCTTTGGGGAGCACTGCCTGCCAGGGCTCAGGAGCCCCGATCCAGTCCAGCCTGCAAGGCAGTTAACTCACTTCATGCTGGGCCCCCATAAACAATCCACTCTTGCCACTTTACCTCCCATGACCTATTAATACATTCTCTAGAAGCATGCTCAGTACAGTGGGCCACCTAGTTACTTTTGTCCCTCTGAAGTCAAAGAACAGGTTCTATGGTTTTTTTGCTGTGGTTTCCGCTGCCAGCTGGCTCTACAGGTCATGAAGGAGAGAACTCTTGTCTCTTTATCGCCCTCTGTTGCCGTATCCACAACTCTGACAAGGCCAGTCCACACTGTAAGTGTCTTGGTGGTCCAGAAATGCCCAGTCTGCTGCAAGACCGCTTAGTGATACAGACGGTCCCAGGCTCTCCTCTGGAGAGAGGAAGAACTCTAAATCCACACAGTTCTTATACTTGTCAGCCATTGGGCTCTCTGCCCTGATTTGATTAATGAGTATAGCGTTTGGCGGAGGCATTCTTGGAAGAATCTGGGTCGGTCATGTATATACATAAAATAAAAGACGTGCTGTGGGTATTTTTAGTTGGGCACCGCGGATAGCTGTGTCTATGAAGATAGGAGCAACCAAACTCTGGCTGTTTTAAGTTACACACAGACACACCAAAGAAGCGCTGCCTCGCCTAAATGTGGGCCACAGGATAATCTAAATGAAAGTCCCTGTGTTCCAAATAGCATTTGGTGAATGACAAGGCTGGAATACATTTCCCCCGCTCTTGGTTCTCTTCCTATTGACGGTTTGGGTAGCACTGGCTTGGAAGAAGACACTGGGATTATTGCGTTGTGACTGTGTTTATGTGTGTAGGTGGGTGTGTGCATACGTCGAAATGAATATGAATATGTGCCACTTTGTTCTTGCAAGAGAAATGAAAGGTGGCTCACAAAGCTACCCGAAACGGAAAGGAAATAGACAAGGAAATGAGGGCAAGCGAGGTAGAAAGTGGGAAAGAAAAATAGAGAGAGGAGGGCTTCCCTGGTGACGCAGTGGTTGAGGGCCCGCCTGCCGATGCAGGGGACGCGGGTTCGTGCCCCGGTCCGGGAAGATCCCACATGCCGCGGAGCGGCTGGGCCCGTGAGCCATGGCCGCTGAGCCTGCGCGTCTGGAGCCTGTGCTCCGCAACGGGAGAGGCCACAACAGTGAGAGACCCGCGTACCGCAAAAAAAAAAAAAAAAAAAAAAAATAGAGAGAAGAGAGGCAGTACGTGTAAGGACAGGAAGGAAAGAAAAATGGGAGGAGGGGGAGGAGAAAAGAGAAGAGGAAGTGGTGAACACAAAGCTTCCGTTTCCATGGTGACCATCAGCTCCAGGTCCACAGAGAGAAAGCTCCGGAAGATGGCATGGACTGTTTAACTGGATGCAGTGGGCATCCTTCCAAGTGTCAGTCCAGCCCAGGAGGCAGCATCCTCCTTGCTCTGGAAGCTGCCCTCAGCCCGTGCACTGTGCCATGCGCTGGCTTTTGGCCACACCTGATGGATGTGGCGACCCCTGCACATTCTCTCCCTTGGGGGTTTGGAGTTCAGGCAGTCAGTGTTGGCTGGTGGCTGGACCTGTGGATGGAGCATGTAACCCGGGAGGGGCTCTAAGTTGCCCTGTGGGCTGAGAAGCAAGGAAAGTGGTTACGGTCAAATTGAAGGTCGAGGGCTTCCCTGGTGGCGCAGTGGTTAAGAATCCACCTGCCAATGCAGGGAACACGTGTTCGAGCCCTGGTCTGGGAGGATCCCACATGCCGCAGAGCGGCTGGGCCCGTGAGCCACGGCCGCTGAGCCTGCGCGTCTGGAGCCTGTGCTCCACAACGGGAGAGGCCACAACAGTGAGAGGCCCGCGTACTGCAAAAAAAAAAAAAAAAAAAGAATGAAGTGCGAACTCCTTTCTCAGGAGTTTGCGCTTGGACCCGGTCCGGTCCTGCCCCGCCGCAACAGCTGCTCTGGCCGTTCCCCATCCCTCCCCCGACCAACTTCTTTCATTTTCTCCAATATGCAGAGGGCCTTTGCACACACCATTCCTCTGCCTGAACGCTCTGTGCCCTGCCCTTCATACTCCTGCTGCTTCCTTCTTTCTCTTGCTCTGCGTGTGATCCCCCCAGGGAGACCTCCTCCCACCCCTTTATCCAAAATAAGCCCCACCTACTGCACTCCATCATGGCCACCTGCTTGTTTCCTCCCTGGTACTTAACACAACTGGTAGGTTTTTATCGGCTTGTCGCCTTGTATAATGTCAACTTTCCCTGCTGGTCTGTAGCTCCCTGAGGACAGGGACTGTGTCTGATTCACCGTCACTATATCCTCAGAGTCCATCCGTAGTAGACATCCAGTGAGTATGATTTTGAAAGCTAAGCTGAGAGAAGACAACAGGAGATGGAGAGAGTGCTCTCCAGATGTTGGGGCTCTGGCTCTGGCTGCTGCGGAAGCTGGTGTGCATCCCCCTGGAGTTCCACTGAAGACCTCAAGGATCTCCCAGAAAAGCCCCCTCCTGGGGTTGAGCAGGTTTCTGCCCCTAAAACCAGGGTCCTCTCTAGCACCTGGACCAGAGCCTCTATTCGTGCCCTCTGGGAAACCAGCATCAGCTCCGGAAGCTTGCGGATTCCAGGGCACTTGGCATAAGGCTTGCTCTGTTCTCAGGCTTGGAGTTTGACGGGACACTTTATGCCTTGGGAGGAAGTTAAATCACTGTGAGAGGAGAGATCATCTCAGCCACCACTCACTTCCAGCCCTGGGAGCATTATGTTGGCCACTGTGGAGCCTAGAATTGCATCCCGGGGGGAAGGGGCAAAGTGGTGTTATTTGTGTGACAGGGGTGGCGGGAGAGGAGAAGGAGCCTGGGGTGAGGGCAGGGGTCCTGACGAGCTGTGAGCCAGCTAAGACTCTGGGTTCCCCTGGGATCCCATATCCAGGTCTAGGTTGAGACGGCCAAGCCTTCAAGATAGGCAGTTCAATGCATCCCCCTTCCAACACACACACGCACACATGCATACACACACACGCGTGCACGCACACACACACACACACGCCAGCCAGGAGTGACAGACAGATCCCTGCACTGGAAGGGATGACGTTATAATAGGAACACATACCGAACAATCAATGAACATGACAACTTCATATAGAGATCTGAGCCAGGGAGAGACTGAAACAGGGCCATGTTATCATCCCACAGTCCCACAGGAGTTTCCATGCACTGACTTTGGCCTTTTATCACAAACTGCCTTAAGTTTTCTTTGACTGTTAAACCTTCCGTGTGTGTGTGTGTGTGTGTGTCTGATCTCATTAACTCAGAAGCTCCTCAAGGAAAGGGACCTTGGGGCTCACTCCTCCCTCAGCTCAGAGCCTGGCATACAGTAGGCATCAAATTAATGTTTGTTGGTTTGATCTGGCTAAGTTATGGCAAGGGTCCCTTCCATAACTCAGATGGAAAGATAGGGGTCAGGAGGGAAGCAAGGAGAGGCGGGGGGAGGAGAGGCTGAGCCTGGCTTTCTTGAAACTGAGTGAGGTTGGGTGGAGGCACAGACATTCAGAAAGAGCTTGAGGCAGAGCTGGAGGGAGTGGGAGGTAGAAATAGATCTACACAATCACCAGATGCCAAAATATTCAGAATGTTCGTGCATCTCCTTGGAACATCTCCCTAGAGAAGCCCGTGGAAAAGATCCTTCGTTCCATTTCTAATTAAGGATCCACTTTGATGTGCTCAGCCACAGAAAGGAAAGTTACAGTGACTAACATTTTTAACGTCATTCAAAATAATTACATTACACAGTCATTTCTTACACCTGGCCTGGACATTTTCCCAACACTTTCCTTCAAAATGTACCATGGCAAAGACATCAGGGAGTTGGAGAGACCACGGACAGAACCTTCATTTTAACTGCCACCCTTGGCAGAGGGCTGTAATGGGCTTCACAATCCCTTTGAAATATTTTTGCTATTGTGTACCCATAGTAACAGACATCATGCCTCCAATCTGAATGGCGCCTTCCTTCCTGACAACTGAACGTGCTCTCACTGATATCCTCTTTTTGTACATTGAAGAGGGACGAAGAATTACTTGCCCCATTTTACAGAAGGAGCAATTTGAAGCAGCCCAGTAAACACTAATATTCACTGAACGCTCACCAGACCCCAGACACTGAGCTTCTCATACGCTGTCATTTACACCCAGCAACCTTTGAGGTCTGAGCCAGGATCCAAACCCAGGCTAAGAACACACATGCTTAAACACGGTGCTATATCATTTGTTCAACAAGTGTTTGTTGAGAATCTACTACATGCCAGGTACAATGCTGTGTGCTGGGGATACAGTCGTGAGTGAGAGAGACAGATCCCTGCACTGGAAGGGATGACGTTATAATAGGAACACATACCGAACAATCAACGAACATGACAACTTCATATAGAGAGCTGAGCCAGGGAGAGACTAAAACAGGGCCATGTTATCAAGAGTATGTAACGGGGGGGGGCAATAAATTATGAATTTGGGATTAACTGATACACACGACTGCATATAAAATAGATAAACAGGGACTTCCCTGGTGGTCCAGTGGGTAAGACTCCGCACTCCCGATATAGGGGGCCCGGGTTTGATCTACGGTTGGGGAACTAGATCCCACGTGCATGCCACAACTAAGAGTCCGCATGCCGCAACTAATATTTTTAAATATTAAAAAAAATGGGTAAATAACAAGGACCTACTGTATAGCACAGGGAACTATATTCAAAATCTTGTAATAACCTATAATGGAAAAGGATCTGAAAAAGAATATATATATATATATGTATAAAGCTTAACCACTTTGTTGTACAGCTCAAACACTGTAAATCAACTATACTTCAATTTTAAAAAAGGACAATGAGAAAAGAAAAAGTATGCAGCAAGTGGAGGAGGAATTAGCGGCCTCCCTGAGGAGGTGACATTTAAACTGAGAATTGAATGACAAGTAGAACCCAGTTGCAGGAATATAGGGCAAAGCATTCCAGACAGAAGCAAACACAAGGGTCTAAAGATGTTCATATTACTTGACTCAGTAATTCCATCTTAAATATCTATTGTAAGACAATAATTCTTTTTTCCCCACTTCTTTAAACTTTATTTTTGCATGTAGTAGATTTTTCAGAACACGTATATACCTTTCATTTATTGGGCAATAATCTCCTAATAAGTAAAATGTATCTTGCGGGCTGAAAAATCTGGACTCTGTAGGGCAGGCCTGCAGGCTGAAAACTCTTGGGCAGGAGCTGACGCTTCAAGGACAGTAATTCTTAATATAGAAAAAGATATTCATGGCAGCTTATTTATAATCACGAAAACAAATAGAAATGACCTAAAATCCAATAGGAGAAAATATCAAGGAATCATGACATATGCGCTTGATAAGATATGATGCAGTCATGAAAAATAACTTTACAGGCTTCAATTCTGGAGGGGAGTTACACCCAGTCTATTTTTCCCACTGATTATAACTAAAAACTCCAGGGCTTCCCTGGTGGCGCAGTGGTTGAGAGTCCGCCTGCCGATGCAGGGGACGTGGGTTCGTGCCCCGGTCCGGGAAGATCCCACATGCCGGGGAGCGGCTGGGCCCGTGAGCCATGGCCGCTGAGCCTGCGCGTCCGGAGCCTGTGCTCCACAACGCAGAGGCCACAACAGTGAGAGGCCCGCGTACCGCAAAAAAAAAAAATAAATAAATAAATAAAAAAACTCCAATAGGATAGATGAAATAGCTATCAGAACACTCTAAAAATAAACAATAATAAACAGAGTGGAGAGAGAAATCAAAATTTGAAGAAATGCAGACATGGTAGTGAATGTTCTGGGGTCCCCCCTGCCCCTGTATTTTCTGGCTTAGACACTAAGGCAGCCAAATCTTGGAACCGTGCAACAGATGTGAACAGAGTAAGTTCCAAGAGAAATCCTCTCTTTCTGGGCAGAGAATCAGCAAGGCGGGCCCTGCAGTACAGATTGTGGGGGGGAAATCCCCATTTTGTTCTATTTTTTTTCTCCTTTTCCTCTTCCAGCCCTTCCCTGAACAAGCCCCAGTTGTGAAGCTATAATCTTTTAGCATCAGTGGGCATGGCAGTCATTCGAGCACTTAAAATTCTGAGGAAAGTATTTCCTCTGACTAGTGGAACTTGGAAAGGGGGCCCTGTGGTCCAAAGAGTGAGGGGGAAGGATGCCTGTTATTTCGTCTTTTTTTCCTAGCTGTTTTGCCCTCACGGTGGACCCAGTCCTGGGGAGTGGGTGAGAACACAAGGAAGTTAAAAACCCCAGCTTTCCAGCCAGAACACCAGGAGAGGGACCCTGGGAGCTGGAACATATGGAGAACGCTGGAGAAAGAGATCCCGGAGTTCAATCTGTGTATGAAGTCCCAGGCTCACCTCTGAGCTGTATGTGTGCAAACTGACACAAAGCAGTGTAGACAAGGCTTTGAGAATGTAACCAGAAGATGACCACTATCCAGGTCCCAGACCGGACCCTGTGTGGTGCATATGCAGAATACATCTGAACAGGACTGCAGAGGCTTTGAAAACTAAACTGCATTGAACCTGCAGCCCACAGAAGATGGGTGGAGACTTGTGGTCTAACCTTAACCAGGTTGGTTGCCTGCTGAAACAGAAAAAAATCAACATTTACCAGAGGCTTTTAACAGCACCCAGAGTCTCATGACATAGTATTCAAAATCCTCAGGATACAATCCAAAATTATTCAACATACAAAGAATCAGACAAACTCTAACAACACTCGAGGGAAATGACAAGCAACACGTACCAACCACAAGATGACCCAGATGTTGGAAGTATGAGACAAAGCCTTTAAAGCATGTATGACAACCACACTCCACGAAGGAAGGATGAACACTCTTGAAACAAACAGAAAGTTTAAGTTCTCAGCAAAGAAATAGAACCAATAAAACAGAACCGAGTGAAAGACGAAGTACTAGAACCAAATTTTTTTTAATCAGTGGAGGGCACAATAACAGAATGGAGATGACAAAGAGTCAGTTAATTTGAAGATAGATCAATAGAAATTATCCAGTGATAGAGAGAAAAAAGATTGGAAAAAAAATAAGTCTTGGAGTCCTTTAGGACAACATCAAAAGGTCCAGTATTCATGTCATTGGAGACCCAGAAAGATGTAAAAAAATTTTTTTAATAAATAATGTTTTTAATTTCCAAATTTGGTTAAAAAACCATAAATTTACAGATTCAAGAAACTCAGCAAAACTCAGTCAAAATAAACTCAAAGGAAATTATGCCAAAATACATCATAGTCAAACTGCTGAAAACCAAAGATAAAGAAAAAAACCTTGAAAGCAACTAGAGAAAAATGACATGTTACAAATAAGGGAACAACAATCTGAATGAGTGCAGATTTCTCATCAGAAACCAGGGAGACCAGAATACAGTTGACAAATTTTTAAAGTTCTCAAAGGCAAAAATGGCCAAGCCAGCATCCTATATGTAGCAAAAGTATTTATCAGAAATGAGAATGAAGGACTTCCCTGGTGGCGCAGTGGTTAAGAATCCTCCTGCCAACGCAGAGGACACGGGTTCAGGCCCTGGTCTGGAAAGATCCCACATGCCGCGGAGAAACTAAGCCCGTGCACCACAACTACTGAACCCCTTGCACCTAGAGTCCATGCTCCACAACTAGAGAAGCCACTGCAGTGAGAAGCCCGCGCACCACAACACAGAGTAGCCCCCGCTCACTGCAGCTAGAGAAAAGCACACGTGCAGCAGTGAAGACCCAATACAGCCAAAAATAAATAAATAATAAAAATTTATTTTAAAAAAGAGAAAAAGAAATGAAAGTGAAATAAAGATCTAAAACCAATATAATTTATCATTAGTAGTCTATAAATTAAAAAGTAAATTTAAAAAGAACAACACAAAATTATTTCACAAAGGGACTGTAGTAACTTTGAAATTTTTCTATGACATAATGTTTTTTTGTTCGCTTGTTTGTGCTACTTAAAGTTTATTTTTCCAGTAAAACCCTCAAGACCGCCTAGTATTCTGATGAGTCTAGGCTGTGTTTTTGGTCCCCACCAAAAGGCCTGTTGTCCAGTGCATTCTGACCCTGCAAAATCCTCAATTCTTTTTTTTAAATTCATTTTTTCTTGAAGTATAGTTGGATTACAATGTTGTGTTAATTACTGCTGTACAGTAAAGTGACTCAGTTATACATATATATACACTCTTTTTCACATTCTTTTCCATTATGGTTTATCACAGGATACTAAATATTGTTCCCTGTACTATACAGTAAGACCTTGTTGTTTATCCATTCTATAAAAACCAGTTTGCATCTGCTAATCCCAAACTCCCAATCCAACCCTCTCCCACCCTCCTCCCCATTGGAAACCACCAATTTATTCTCTATGTCCCTGATTCTGTTTCTGTTTCATAGATAGGTTCATTTGTGTCATATTTTAGATTCCACATATAAGTGATATGGTATGGTATTTGTCCTTCTCCTAACTTACTTCACTTAGTATGATAATCTCTAGTTGCATCCATGTTGCTGCAAATGGTATTATTTTGGTGTTTTTATGGCTGAGTAGTATTCCATATATGTACACATATATGTACACACATGTACACATATATGTACCACATCTTCTTTATCCATTCATCTGTTGATGGACATTTAGGTTGTTTCCATGTCTTGGCTATTTTAAATAGTGCCGCTATGAACATAGGGGTGCATGTATCTTTTTGAATTATTGTTTTGTCTGGATATATGCCCAGGAGTGGGATTGCTGGATCACATGGTAATTCTATTTTTAGTTTTCTGAGGAAACTCCATACTGTTTTCCACAATGGCTGTACAATTTATATACATTCCCACCAACAGTGTAGAAGGGTTCCCTTTTCTCCACACCCTCTCTAGCATTTGTTATTTGTAGGTCTTTTAATGATGGACATTCTGACCAGCGTGAGGTGGTACCTCATTGCAGTTTTGATTTGTATTTGTCTAATAATTAGCGATGTTGAGCCCATTTTCATGTGCTTATTGGCCATCTATATTTCTTCTTTGGAGAAATGTCTCTGTAAGTCTTCTGCCCAATTTTTGTTTGTTTGTTTGTTTGTCGTCGAGTTGTATGAGCTGTCTGTATATTTTGAAACTTAAGCCCTTGTCCATTGCATCATTTGCAAATATTTTCTCCCACTCTGTAGGTTGGCTTTTCGGTTTTTTTTTTTTGTTTTTTTTTTTATGCTTCCCTTTGCTGTGCAAAAGCTTGTAAATTTGATTAGGTCCCATTTGTTTATTTTCACTTTTATTTCTATTGCCTTGGGAGACTGACCTAAGAAAGCATTGGTATGATTTATGTATGACCTAATGTTTTAAAAAATTATGATGCAGAATTACATAAACCGTATGATTCCAATTACATTCAAAAATAATATTTCTAGAGAAAAGGTTAGGTGAAAGTAAAATAAAGTATTTTAGTGACTTCTTTTGGTAAAAGAACTATTGATAATTTTCCACTTCATTTTATTTTTCTATATTTTCCAAACTTTCGGTGGATAATCAACTATTTTTACAATGTTAAAAAATTACCTCTAAAAGCTACCTCTGGTTAGTTTGGACAAGGATAAAGTAGATGTTTCCATTTTAGTACAAGAAAAATAACAAGTCTAGAAAAAAGACGTAAGACAGAGTGCCTACCAGTTCAAGAATACAGCAAACTCTTCCAGGTTTCAGCCATTTTCATGATGCTCCAATTTCCCAAGATAACTGGACAAAATAAATCACCTAAAGTTCAAAGTCATTACACATTATAGGTTTGGCCTGCCTGATAGTTCTTAATTCTGTTTATATGGGGGAAAAAGGTCTTTACAGAGAAGAATCTCCAGGACGCTAATGGTAACCACTGCTCCACAGTTGATAATGTCATCAACTGATAGGAAAACAAACAAACAAAAAAACACAAAAATCAGCTAGGCTCAACAGCCAAAGCAAATTTATAAGCTTAAGGGATGCTCAGTGCAGGAGACAGACGACTGGCAGCCCACCCATCCCACGAGACAACTGTGTAAAGGCAACTGACAAAGGAGCGTGAGTTCAGGCTCCAGAGAGGCTGGGTTGCCGACACCCCGTGGGCTGAATAATTCAGGGGCCCTACGGGATGGTGATGGAGACAGCCATGTGTGCCATTGTCGGCCTGAGTGAGGAAGGGAGAGACAGATACTTAGGGAGGTAAGAAGAACCCCAGGAGGCATGGCAGTTCAGAACCAAGGGTTACAATTCGTGGCAGCTTCCAGCTCTGGGGAGGAAAGCAAATTCCTGGCTTCTGCCTCTTCCAGCAGCTGAAAGGGAAGAAATGAGGTCTGAAAACTGTGATCGCTGACAGAAGCCTTCCCCCTTCACTCAGCTCTTTTCCACCAAGAAAAGCAATGTCTCCCCCTGTCCCCATCTTGTTCCATTCCAGGATTTCTCAGCCTGCACACTCTTGACGTTTGGGAGCACATATTTCTTTATTGTGGACCTGTCCTGTGCACTGTAGGATGTTTAGCAGCGCCCCTGGCCTCTAACCAGTAGGTGACAGTAGCACCTACACCCCCGCACACAATCGTGACAACCAAAAATGTGTCCAGGCTTTGCCAAACGTCTCCCGGGGGGCAAAGTTGACCCTGATTGAGAACCAGTGTTTTACCCATTTTGAAAACTCCATGGACAGTGATTTCTGAAGAGCAAGAGGTGGGTCCAGTTGTCTTAATCATAGGTATAGTTGCTGAGATCAGAAGAACCCAGGGAATAAGGTCAAAAAAATGTAAGATTCAAGATTTTTTAAAATTTAAAGTGGGTAAAATTTTGTGGGGCTATAATGCAGTTTTCCCCATGTTAATTTGTTGCTGTTCCCCTGGAACCCCTGTGTTTTGGGTACTCTTTCAGTCATTCAAACAACACTCATTACGTGATGAGTTTCCAACGCTCCTCGCTCAGCAGCAGGCAGCCTGATCCGCTTGAATCTGTAACGACCTCCCCAGTTGTTCTGCATAAACAAACACAGAACTTCACGGTTTATAAACTACTTTGCCTTACCGAGTCTCACAACGTTTCTGAGAGCTGAGATTAATCTCCCCAGAGAAAAGGTGGCTCAGAGAGGGGAGAGAACTTTCTCAAGTGGGTGGGATTGGGGGCGGGGAAGCTCTTCCCTATGGGATAGTCTCAGCTCTAGAATGCAATAGGAACAGAAGGGCTCCCTTTCAAAACGCCAGTGCAGCCATGGATTCAGGCCAGAATCATTGGTGAGAAGTTGCTGGAAACAAGACATTCACACGATACCAATGTACCACCCCATGGATGACTAATCACTAAGGAAAAAGTGGTCTTAACATGGAGCCGTCTCCCTGTTGCCACCTTACCCAAGTGATCAGATCACCACCAGTGGCACAGTCTGATGCCGTGGGCTTCCTGATGCCTACAAAATTCTCTGATGCCTACAAGTACATCTACCAAGCAGCATTTCACCAAAGAAATAGAACAAAACCTCTAGACTAACTCCCAGTGCAGAGGAAATACAGAGGCTAGAAGAACATATCAAGGCCACAGGGACAGAATCAGACGAATCCAGGACGTGGGGCATCCTACAAGACAACTAGCCTGCACGCTTCAAAAGTGAATGTCTTGGAAAAGAAAAACCAAATGGAGAGACCATTCTAGATTTAGAAGAATTAGAGGCAAAACAACCGAAGGCAATATGTGTCTGAACTAGATTCTGGTTTAAAAAAAAAAAAGCTGTGAAACATATTCTTAGAAGAGCTGAGAAAACATGAGCATAGACTGGATATTATACAGTTAAAATCATTGTTATTTTAACTGTGTAATATTATTATACAGTTAACATCATTATTATAATATTGTCATTTTAACTGTAATAAAATTATTGTAATATAAGAAAGCATCTTTGTTCTCAGGAGATCTGTAGTGAAGTGTTAGGATTTAGGTGTGAAATGTCATAATAGTCAGAATTTATTTCCACATGATACATGTGTGTGTTTTGTGTATACAGTACATATATATGTACAGTAGGTAGAGATACCAATACAGATACAGTCTTATAGAAAGAAAGAAATCAAAGATGGCAAAATGTTCAGTTGAATCTAGGCGAAGGGTACAAGTTTGAAACTTTGCTGTAGGCTTGACAAATGTTATTAAAGTTTAGAGGTTTCAGTTCCCATAGTAATTCACTAATATATATCCATTCAACTAATGACAATGGGTACCTGCTGTACACAGCCCAGCACTGTACTTGAGCCAGTAACCTCAAGCCCAGCTGGCAGGGTCACTGACCTGAGGAAGCCCACCGCCCACAGAAGGGTGGGAGGACGATTTTAGCCCCAAATCTGGCACTTTTTCTATCACTTCACATACAAAGTTTTAGCAGGGAGAGATTTGGGGTACTATCCACTGGCTAGTTTTCTCAATTCAGCGTTAATTTCTAACACATAAAAACATCATCTACTTTTGAAAAGCTGAGAGAAAACAGGCTTGAATGCCCGGCTAGATCTTCGGCAAGTTTCCAGAACTCATTAAGCAGAGATTATTAGAAAGAATCTCACACACTGATTAATTCTGTTTTCCGGTAAATCAAACATCATCTTTGCCAGCCTTTGCTAAATCTGCAAAACTTGTAAGCATTTTGATTGCTAATTAGTGTACAGAGAGAGAGCGTCTTCAAAAATTATTTCACAGAACAGAGTGAATTTAACTGAAATGCATAAATCAAAAAAACACTCTAATTTGTAAACATCCTCTTGGAAATCTTCTGCCTGTACCAACATATTTGTACGCTGCACACAGCTCACGAAATTCGCATCTCCCAAGTCTCTCTTACGTGTGTTTCCAGGGGGCTCCTCCAACTCCGTACTTCCTCACCCACCATGCTTAAGACGCCTCGTTTCCATCTCTCACTTTCCTGTCTCGCTCGTCCTCTAGACTGTAAGAGTTGCTCATTCGTCATTCATTCATCAAATATTTACTGACAACCTGCTAAGTGTCCAGGATCTGGAAACTAGAGATACAGTGGTGAATAAAACTTGTGGAATTTAGAGATAGAACCACAACAAATTGCAATAACTTAACATAGTCGAAATTAGTCTCCAAGACCTGTATGTTAGAACAAAATGCCCTATTTTCACTGATTCCCAGTGAAATTCCAGAAACATACGTCTGCATAATGTTTTAAATGTACAGCAGGATTTCAGAGTTAAAAGGGCTGCAGAGATCATATATTCCCAGCCCACCACCCATCTCTTTTGAGAAGCTACCCTGGACATGTCCTTCTCATGGCAGATCCCAAGAGGGCCAGAGGGCAAGGCCAGCAGTGCCTGTGCCATGTGCTTAATGGTCCAATCGCCAAATCAAGTCACCAGCCAATCCCAAACCCAGGGGCCGTGAAGAGCTGGGAACGTGAACCCGAGCTTCCCATGACCAGCCTTGCAGTGGAGTTCCCTTCCCCCTGTCTTCCACTCTGCTTCTCTGCTCACTCCTACTGTCCCTAAGTTTTAACCAGACACCACCTTCTCTGAGGAGCCCTCCCTGGGTCATGCCCCTTGCTGGGCTCCCCAGCACCCTCGGCTTACCTCTTCCATAGCAATTATTGGAATCGTTTGTTCACATCTGTCTCTCTCCCTCAAACTGAACTCCCATGGCAGACACTGCTGGTTGCCTCCCAGACAGCCATTCTCCCCTTCTTTGGACCTTAGAGGACATGAATTTTGTCCAGGGCAGTGGACAAAATGGCAGTGGGTCCTGATTAAAGTATTCTCCTTCCTGTACTCTTTTGCAATTAGACTGGCCCACAACATAGTCTGGCTTTCTGCAAAGCTTTCTTAAAGAGGATAGATGCAGCTAGCCTGGCCTCTCTTCTGTTTTTGTCCTTAACTCTTCTCCCACTCTTTATGCCTAGAACATGAATGTGACATGTGGAGGTGCAGCAGCCATTTTGCAACCATGAGGATGAAAGCCACAAATTAAGGCTGGTGTAGCAGAAAGATGGAAGAGGATAGAGTACCCAGTGGCTTCTGAGCTGCTGCATCAGCCCTGGACTGTTTGGCCTCAGATTTATTGTTACGTGAGGAAAATCCTTCTACTTCCTTGAGTTATTTGCTGTTCAGGTTTCCTGAGTCCCAGCCGAATGCACCCTAACTGATCGAGCCTCTCAGAAAAGAGACGGATTTACTGATTGGTATATTCTTAGACCAAGTACAAGGCCTAGCACGTACTATGAACCCAGTAAACACTCATCTGTGGATAAGCACGTGGGCCTCACCAAGCCCTGCCGACCTTTTTCCCTCATTCCCACCACTACTCCTTCTTGATGTCCAGGCTCCAGCCACACTCCACGGGCAGCTCCATACATACCCCATGCTCCAGCTCAGCTTTGGGCTCAATATTGCCCCCTTTATAGAAACAACGGTCTCTCTTCTCCTCATCTCCCTTGAGGTCTCCTTGAGGCTTCTTCTCTGGAAGCTTCCTGTGTCCCACCCTCCAATGATACTAGGCCAGCAAAATGACCCCGTGCCTCAGTTTCTTCATCCATAAAATTGGCATCATAAGGTACCTGCCCCAAAGGATTGCTGTGAGAATTGAGTGAGATCTCTCTAACAGACCATCAGAAGAGCATAATTGCTTACTGCATGCCAGGCACAACTATAAACTCCTTACACACCACTGATTCATTTACTCACCACTGATTCATTTACTCTTTTTCATGATCCTATCAGTACTAGCGTCATTCTCACCACATAGATGAGGAAATTGAGGCACAGAGGGTAACACACCTTGCCCGAGGTAACACAGCCTTTGAGTCTTCTCAGCCAGAAGATAGAGAAGAGCCATCCATCCCTACAGCCTCCCCAGGTGGCTCTCAGAATCTACAAGCATAAAAAAGTCGTTGTTTTATGTCACTAAATGTGGGGTGGTTTGTTACATAAGAGCAGTCACTGGGACACGGGGCTGCCCCATCGGGTGCCCAGGAAGCCACCTGCGACCCTGAGTGGAGCAGGGGGCACTCCTGCAGGCAGCCGGCACTGGTCCCTCTGCCAAATGGGAGACTGAGCCAGGGAATCCTCGAGAAGCCTGCAGGCCTGACGACAGAAGACTCCTGAGGTCCTTTCAGGAGATCTGAGAAGGGGAGCTGCCACCGGAGACGGGCTGGGGCAGGCAGTGCCAGGCCAGGTGACGGCCACGAATGCCAGCAGGACTGGCTTTGGGCTGACCACGGCGAGGGGTCTGAGAACCAATGGGCTGGGGCCCTGGCTAACCATCCCCCAGACTGAATGGGGCTGACGTGGCCTCTGGAAATTGGAGGCTTCCAGGTTGACCCCATGGGTGGCATTATGAGTCAGAGTCCCTGGGGCTGCTGCCCAAAGGGAAACTGCAGAACAGCAACTGCATCTGAGACCAGGTAAACTGAGGACCTGGCAGACAACATGCATCGGAGGAGGCAAGCTGGGAGGCCATCCCAGAGGAGGCCGCGTTTGCCCCTGGACCAGCTGCTTCACACCGCTTGGGGTCCTCTTTTGAAGGGAGCGCTCTGGCCAAAGTTCCGGTCACTGTTCCTGCCGTCCCACCTCGGCACCTGCCGGAAGTGTTCCTCTGCCTCTCACAAGCCGCCTCTGCGAACGGCTACCTCCTAGTAACCTGCTGCCTAGGAGCTCCCGACTGCATGACAGTCCAGAGAGAGAAGCAGCCCTTCCTGGGGCAGGTGTGCACCACACACGTGCACAGCCCACCCCCCGCCAGCTCTCACTCACAGCCAAATACCTGTCTATAAACACCAGGAAGGGGCAAGACCTCGGGGACACACAGCCCCAAACGCTGGTCCTGCGCCCCCGTGACCAGGACCTCGGTGCTTTGCCTGGAGACCCTGCTGAAGCAGACTTGACAAATACCGCCCCTCCCCGCTCCCCCCTCCACCTGCGTGACCTGACCCGGAGGCGGCCGCCTTCCCCGGGAAGCCCAGCTCGGCCCCGCTCAGCCTCTCTCTCCAGCACAGCTATACCCTGCCCCCTTCTCACCCCGGATAAATAAAGGGTGGCTTCACACCTAAATACCCTGATGACTTTACTTTCTTGGGAGAACCCACGCCCACGTGCACACAGGGGGCCTATAACGCAACCCCCAGCTCTTCCCATGAGCCTTTGGTGTGCCTCCCAGACCTGCTTTCAAGTTGCTGATGTGAGGTCATGGGCCGGCTTCCCAATGCACCATCTGACCTCGAGGCAGAGGTGCCGTCAGCGGAATGAAAACACACTGGGGCGCACTCTGCCAGCAGCCCCGTGGCTCCAGCTCGGTTTATCTTGGGCCTGAAACATTCCAGAGGAACGCAGTCCTCCCTCTGCCAGGGACGGGCCTGGAGGAGTGGCCAGCGGGAGAGCACTTCCTGCCAGTCCCCTCGCTCGCTTAGGCAGGCAGCCGCGTCTTCAGAGCAGCCTGGCCTTCCAGGGCCGTCCAACCTCTAAGTGCACATGACCCAGAGATGACAAGCACTCAGACCTTCAGCTGTGGAGTTGGGATCTCAAAATTCAAAACATGCCTGACAGCTGCCATGTGCTTTTAATTTCCCTGTTCCTGTAAAAGCCAGGCTGGGAAAAAGACATCCAAAGTGTGGATTCAACAAGTCACTAAAAGAATGCTCCCAAAACAATTCACAATGGCATTTCCTGACATTAATGTTAATTGCATAGTTTAATGTTCAATTATCACCATCCTCTCACAGTTGTGGAAAATAAGTGGCCCAGGAAGTTGCCGGAGCTTGGTAATGCACTAATAAATCTTCCGTCTCCACAACAGCGGATCTGAGTGCAAGTAGGGCACTTAGCCACACTGGATTTGCAGTCGTGTCCAGGTTTATGGCCCGGGCTTCTGAGTACCCAGTCCTATCCGTGGGGACAACTTGACCACAGCTGACCTCAACGTTGAGTACAGACCAGTGAGGTTCCCAGTTATGGGCTGAATGCTTGTGCCCCTCAAAATTCATATATTGAAATCCTACACCCCAATGTGGTGCTATTGAGAGATGAGGCCTTGGAAGGCAACTGGGGTTAGATGATGTCATGAGGGTGGAGCCCGCTGAAGGGGATTAGTGCCCTGATAAGGGCCGCAGGAGAGCTTGACTGCCTCCCCTGCTCTCCTCCATGTGAGGATGCAATGAGTCTGAAACCTAGAAGAGGGCTCCCACCGGTACCGGACCATGCTGGCACCCTGATCTCAGACACCCAGCCTCCCGCTCTGGGAGAAATAAATTCCTGTTGCTTAGAAGCTGCCCAGTCTGTGGCGCTTTGTTACAGCAGCTCAAGCAGACTAAGACGTCAGTTAAGGAGGATCCTGAAAGCTTGGGGGAGGGACAGACCACCACCACTGACTGGCCAAGAGACCAGCAGTGGGAGGGGGCGAGGGTGGGAGAGAGCCCCAGGTGTCTGTCTGTTACTTAACAAAAGAGAAAGGGAGGTGAGGGGGACCTTTTGGGAAACAACTCCCTGGACAGCCGAGAACTTATGGAACTTCCATTCCCAGATGTCTGCGTGTAGATCTGCATGGCTGTGGACATGTCTGTACTCAGGTACTTAGTCGTAAGAAATTAACATTACCCAAAGAGAGGTGTGGCCTTGCCCTCGGCTCCTGGGAGGTGATCTCTAAAGCCTTGGGACGTTCTGCCTAGTAAGTGACTTGGTTTACCTGGGGGTCCTGAGCCACAGCGGAGAGTCTAGAACTGTGATTTATGGTGGGCTTTTTCTTTGGGCCATGCTTTGTCCGCTCAACCACCAGAGAGGCTACAGACTGAGGTCAGCCATGGGCAATCAACCAGGTCTACGTGACCCAGACCCCAAAAAACTCTGGACCCCAAGGCTCAGGTGAGCTTCCGTGGTCGGCAAAATTTTATGTGTGTAATCCACATCACAGCCAGGAAAAGCCCATGATTCCACGGGGGGAGATCATCTGGCAGCTTCACGCCTGGGACTCTCCTGCGCTCTGCCCCGTACACCTCCTCCCATGGCTGATTTTAATGCTTCCTTCCCCTGTAATAAACTATGACCCTGAGTAGAACAGCTTTCAGCCTGTTCCGGGGTCCTTCTCGGGAGCTGTCAAGCCTGAGTGAGGGTGTAGCCGATGGGTCTTCAGTATTGTGAGAGGTTTCTGGCTTCTTTTCCACCCGGGCACCTGGGGAAGAGCAGCCCCAAACCCGTGAAGAAGTGGTATTTGCAAAATCTGATAAATTGGACTTCATCCAAAAGGGACGATGCTGGGCTTCCCTGGTGGCGCAGTGGTTGAGAGTCCGCCTGCCGATGCAGGGGACACGGGTTCGCGACCCAGTCCGGGAAGATCCCACATGACGCCATGGCCGCTGAGCCTGTGCGTCCGGAGCCTGTGCCCCGCAACCGGAGAGGCCACAACAGTGAGAGGCCCACATAACGCAAAAAAAAAAAAGGGACGATGCTTATCATCTCCTCCCACTGCACTCATTTGAAACAAACAGAAGCATGATAAACATACCAGAGTCACAGTCCACCAACTGAATGAAGAGTAAGACACTTTCTGCGAAATGTTGTCACCAGAGTATCACTGAGAGGAACACCACCTTCCCCAGACCAGGTGCCACGCCAGGAACGTCAGACAGCCACCGAGGATGAAATTCACAAGAGTCTGACATAACAGGAGAAACACTTAGGCTGTAGTATTAAGAAAAAAGAAAATCGGGACTTAGGATCATATACAGAGCATAAGTCTGCACGTGTTTTATTAAACAGGGTGATAGGCGTTGATGAAGTTAGAGATGGTGTGAGTGTCACGGCAGCCACCTTGAAGTATTTTTCTTTGTCCAGTGCTTTGTCCAGAATTGGTCCTTGGTTATGTAAGTGCAGGGTCAGGAGGCACCCTTGCCAGGCACCCTGGTGTTTGTGTTGCAGGGGGTGGAGGGCAGTACTGAACTGCTCTTGGGCACCTTTCCAGAGGCCTCTCATCCCACTGCTCTCTTCACCTCCTCAGCAACCAGCTCTGGGCGGGCTTTGCACTACCGGAGAGCTCTCACCCGCAGCTTGCAAGTGAACACCCCAAGGGACACCCTTGACCAATGGGGTCACGAGCTTCCCACTTTGTTTGTTGGGTGGACAGTTCTAAGACACATTCCACAGGTTTCTCAGAAGGTCTGCAGGATCAGGCAGTCAGCTGCCTCTTGCACCCTCCTACTCAAGAATGCATCTTTGTGGGCTTCCCTGGTGGCGCAGTGGCTAAGAATCCGCCTGCCAATGCAGGGGACATGGGTTCGAGCCCTGGTCCGGGAAGATCCCACATGACACGGAGCAACTAAGCCCATGCACCACAACTACTGAGCCCGCGCACCTAGAGCCTGTGCTCCGCAACAAGAGAAGTCACCTCAGTGAGAAGCCCGCGCACCGCAACGAGGAGTAGCCCCCACTCACCGGAACTAGAGAAAGCCCGCGTGCAGTGCAGCCAATGATTAATTAATTAATTAATTTTTTAAAGAAAAGAATTCATCTTTGTGTTGGCTCTGCATCCCTCTGTGCTTCCCCTGGCCACACTCTGCTCCCTGTGGCCTCATCCCCAATGACACTAAGACAGTGTTCGCTGAGAGTTGCCCCTCCCCGGGAGCACAGGGCTCTGGGTACAAGATGGACCAACTTGCATAAGGAACACAAGAGCCTCTAGGGAAGGAGGGTCTAGAACTCCAATGCCTGTACTCTAAGCTCCAAGTGTGGAAGTGTGGGTGATACCTAAGAGATGTTTTCCTAGTATGGAAGGTAGCAAAATATACCAAGCGTTCCCACTGGGAATACACAGGAGAGGGGGGACGCTGAGCTGGTGGCCCAGACTCAACACAAGCATGCAGGGCTCACACGGGGAGGACTGGCTCTGTAAAGCAGCGTGAGCTATAACAACAGGACCCTAGAGCACAACCCCAAAAGATAATGTGCCTGGTGTCTGCTGGAGTTGAGACCAGTGGCAGAGACGGGAAGATCACAGGATCCCGCCACCCTGGTGCAGTGCTTGTGCATTAGGAATAGTAACTGACCCAGGAGGTGTAAATTAAAGGTCCCCTTAGATGTGACCTTGGAACCAAGCATTGTGTCCTGGGCAGGGAACGGAGAGCGAAGACATCACAAGGATGGAGAAGTAGGACCATCCAGTCTCCATCAGCGACACCACATGGCAGCAGGAGGCAAACCAGTCCTCCGCTGACCACCCAACGTCCAGGCCCCCTGGTCCAGCGTTGACCCAGGACTGGTTGCCTTTGGATTAAGCAAGTCCCAAGTGTTCTGATCCTGTGAGGGGAGGGGGATGTCTCGAGATGGCTGAGCTATCAGAGGGACCAAGAAGAAAACCAAAAACTGATGTCACCATATTTGTACTTCAAGAAGCAAGCAAAGAAGCCCACCAACATCTGGGCAGCAGCTCTTTTGGGGAATGGCCTACCAGAGCCTTATGCTCTCCTACTTGGCCATGGCATCTGTTCTGACCTGCCTTCCTCTGCACCTAGGCCTGCGGTGTCTGTAAGGATGGCTTGGGTTGCAAAAAAACAAAGAAACTCCCAACCAAACTGGCTTAAAATAATGATGATTCATTATCTCACAATATCAGAAGCTCAATTCCGCCCACGCGGGCCCCTCCCTTCCACACTCCCAGGTAGGTCGCAGGGGGCCAATGCAGCCTTAACGAGGTGCAAAGTCTGCAGGAAGAAGGGGCATCTTCTCTCCCAAGCCTCCTTCTTGAGAGAGAGGAAACCTTTCTTCCCAGAAGCCTCCCCTCCAAACTCCCTCACCTCTGGTTGGCCAGACTGGGTCATGCCTGCTCTAGAGCCAAAATGACCCCGCTGTCCCCACCCCTGCAGCTGGATAGGGACAAGGCTTGCGGGGAGGAATTTTGCCTTTCTTTTAAATAGCGCTAAGATTTCATTGTTCCTAGCTCAGAGAGGCATAAACACAAAAATACCAAGAAAAATCTCCAGAAAAAGCCAGTGCTTAAGAGGTTTCCCCACCCCGCTCCCTCTCCTCTCTCTCCCCAGGGTTTCTCACACTTTTATTACTTGGAGATCTGTTTTCAATGTATCCTCTGGCTCCGTGGGTCTGGGGCTGGGCCTGCGTTTCTAACAAGCTCCCAAGTGATGCTGGAGCTGCTGACCTGGGATCACACTTCGAGTAACAAAGGCTCAGACCATAAAAGGTATTTCACAGCGTCACGGAGCAAGTGGTTTCCAGCTCAACCATGTCCACATGCTTGGTCAGTGCCTGTGATTCTCCTGGTCTCGAGATGGCTGCAATCCTCCAAGAGTGACCCCCAACAGGAGGCAGAAAGGGGCTCTTTCCTCATGTCTGTTCCTTTTACGAGGAAGGGAACAATTTCCCCAGAAGCCTCCAGAAGATGCCCCCTGATATCTCATTGGCAACCGCTCTTGCTTCATGGCCACCTGGGCTATAGGGAGCCTGGGGGAGTGAGCACCTGGTGAAAGAGAACGGGGGTTACCATGGCAGAGGTAACCAAGCAGGAAAGGGGAATGGCTGCTCGTGACCAGCCAGCAATGTCCACCACAGCCGTCTTTCAAATGCTCCAGGCCACCCCTATATGCTCTGTCTACCAGGGGTCAGTGGAAAGGGAGAGAGGTCATGCCAGGTTTCAACATGAGACAGGTAGTGGCAGCGACACGCAGGTGGGACACAGCACGGGTGCCCCACAGCCCAGACGGAACACCAGCCCTCCCACCCCGTCTCACCAGACAGCCTGGAGCCAGTGTGAACAACACACCCAGACTCCCCAGCTCCCTCTTCTCTGGGAGCAAACACATCATGTTTCCTGGTAACCTGGATACCGCATCAGGGATGTAAAGCCGAGAAGCGTATCCGCTGAGCCAGCTGCGAGCGGCGGTGCCCATTAAACTTGTCCCGCAGAGCCCCGGGACGCTAAGTGTTGGGAACCGAGGTATCATTTTTTCCCAGAAGTCATATGCTGCCCCTTGGAAACAAGGGTTACCATGGTGATGTTTTCTACCTGGGCCTGCCTCGGGTGAGGTTGGAAATAAGACCCAGGTGTTTAAGCCAAACCAGTAAAGAGGCACAGAGCAGGGCCCAGTGGGCGGAGGGCTGGCGGGTTCCACAAGTCTCTCCTCTTGGTGCCCTGGTGGGTTTGGACCTTCTGGCTCATGTGGCGGTTCTTGGTGACACAAGAGGAGCCCAGCTTTGGAGTCAGGCAGACCTGGGTTTAATCCTGCCTCGGCCACTGACCTGTGTGTGGCCTTGGGCGAGTTATTAAACTGTCCTGGCCTCAATTTCTTTGTCTTTATAATGGGGGAGGGCAGGGAATAGACCCTGATTTGCAGGATTGTTGGCATGTAAACGAGACTAGCGCGGAGCCCGGCGCCTGGAGCGGAAGATGGCAGAGGACCAGCGTCTGGGCGCGCAGAGGCCATGGGCGCGGAGGGGGCCGTCTGAACTGACTCCCCTCCCGCCCAAGCAGGCAGGCAGACTCATGCCAACTGGCACGAGAATGAGATGAAGGTAAACGTGGAAGACGTTCTCAATCTGCCGTGAGAATTCCTGTCCCGGCGACTAGAAATGCTCTAAGTGTGAGTGATCCGCGCTGCGGGGGAAGCCGGGCTCGGGACCAGGAGCCACGTGACCGGCTCTCCATGAGAAACGCTGTGAGACACCCCGGGAGCCGACGGATCAGCCGGCACCCCTTCCTGTCCACAGGCAGGGCTGGCTGGGCATGTCCACGGGGCGTGGTGGTCGTGGAATCAGAAGGAGAGCCTTAGAACAGATGCTAAACGGCCCCGCCTCACCATCGAGGTGCCTCATCCCCAGAACCAGGATCCTCCCAGCATCCCGACCGCAAAGCCCCTGCACCTCCACCGTCGGGATCCCACCCTCCCAGGCTCCCTGTACCCAGCTCATGTTGGAAGCCGCAGTCCCAGCCAGAGGGCAGGGAGGACTGAAAGTCTGCAGCCTGGTCCTGGCCCTGGGAGGGTCCGCCCACATTTGCCCCAAGGCCTCCTCTTACACCCATCCCGTGACTGAGAAACCCTCATCCTGGGGTGTTCAGACATTCCCAGGAATTCAACCTGGTGAAGGAGTTTCCAAGCCTGGGAGTCACTTTCCAGCAAGTCTGCACATCTCTGATCTAAACACTCTTTATGTTGGTTTTAATAACAGCAGCCAATGAACAGGCTTACTTCCCTCTCTCCAAGTTCTCGGGGGACACCTCAAGGCCCATCTAGTACACATTTGTACATGTCAGTAGTTTCTCTCTTTCAGCTCCCAGCATTTCAAGCCAACACTGAATTTTTGGAGTGGGGACAGGGGAGCAGCAGTTCATGCTGCTGCGGAGCCATGGATTAGACCGATTCCGACCCTGGTGGGTCCAACACGGTGGGTAGGGCCTTCAGAACCACTGGATGAGCCGGGTCCTTCTTCCTGGAGCATCTGTTGTCTCCACAGTGAGTATCTGCATTTCTTAGGGCTGCCATAACAAAGTACCACAAACTGGGCATCTTAAACACAGACACATATTTTCTCACAGCTCTGGAGGATGGAAGTTCAAAATCGAGGTGTTGGCAGAGCCATGCTCCCTCTGCAGGGTCTAGGGGAGGACCCTTCCCTGCCTCTTCCAGCGTCTGCTAGTTGTTGGCCTTCCTTGGCTTCCGTGGCTTGTAGATGCCCCACTCCAGTCTGCCTCCTTCATCACATGGCATTCTGCCCTCCTGTGTCTATGTTTCTGTGTCTCTGCTCCTCTTATAAGAACACCAGTCATGTTGGATTCAGGGTCCACCCTACTCCAGTATGATCTCATGGAAATCTAATTACATCTGCAACAATCCCATGTCAAATAATATCACCTTCTCAGGGACTGGGGGGTCAGGACCTCAACATATCTTTCTGGATGACACAATTGAACAGTAACAGTGAGTAATTGAAAAACACTGTTTTTATGTTTAACCCAAGATGGATAAATGAGGGAATAAAATGTAAAATTTGCATGAGCTAAAATGAAGACCCTCATGCCTGCTGTAGGCTGGACCCCAGACATCCTTCGCCGTCCTCTGCTTTGGGGTGCGCTTAGGGAAAGAGCCCAAAAGCCGGAGTCTGGGGCCATAAGACCTCGTTTTGTCACTTACCTTGGGCAGAAAACAACCAAAATACGTAAACTGGCAGTCAGCAGGTGTGATGCGCTCACAAGCACGCGTGTGGGATGATTTGAGGGCAGACAAGCTTGCGGGTGTCCTTTCTGGGTTATTTGATTCCTAGGGGCCTGCACTTCTCATTTTCTTTGAGCTAGGTGACAGCTCTGTAAGTCGTAGAAAACTTAGAGAATGCAAATGATTTGTCTATACGTGTGCTGATGAATTTTGTCCAGAGGAATGGCACTGACTATGGCCCTGTGAATATCTACCAGTTTTGCATCAATTTCGATATTTGTTTCAGCATCCCCAACTGCCCCTTCATGCATGCTCTTTGAATCTTCCTTTGAACTGGTTATAACATACTATTGGTTTCCTCATTAAATGGTGAGTTAAAGAAACTTAACCTACCCATTTCTTATTTTCTGAGATTCATGACCTTCACAAAATGATCTTTTTACAGGGTCAACAAGGTAAAGCGTTTGAACGGACAAGTTCCCGGCAAGTTGAGAAATGTATGGTCACAGATGACGGCAGCCACGACCATAATGATCCTATCAAGATGTGATACCTCCAGGGAACTCTGTCGCATCTGGCATCATCTCAGAAGGATCTGCCAGCCGCTCAGGCTGAGTGATCAGCAAGGGACAAATCTTCAGGTGGCCGGCAGGCTGCGGGGAGGCCAGACGCCCCCTCGGGCCTCACAGACAGCTGTATTTCAGCTCCACGAAGTGCAGAGAGGTGAGGTTAGGTCTGAAAAATAAACAGGATCATAAAAACCTCCCCACTGGCAGTGTGGTCGGGCCCTGTGCGCGCCAACAGGCTGGAGCCAGGTTGCCGAGACATTGCTGACAGCCCTGGTGGGAGGAGGTCCAGGCCGAGGCCTTGGAGAGGTTGTCCAGCACCACGAATCCACCTGCCCATAAATGCACAGCCCGCCTTGGGCCTCCAGGGTTTCACCTTCCTGCTTGTCTTCCCAGATAGAGGAGTCAGAGCCCCTGCTGCCCCACAGAGCAGAGGAGTCTGTGCGGCTGATGACCCGAGAAGGCATTTCTGTCTCAGGACTGAAGCGAGGGCAGGTCCTTCGGGGCATTCTAATTAAAGACACCCAGGGTCTTGGTCACCTGCTGCTACTCCCACCTGAGGCCATCCTGCAAGGCTCCACAGCTCAGGAGAGGATGTGCCAGGCCTGAAAGGTGAAAACATCAAGAAGTCTTCATCCATGACGTTGCACAAGGAGCCTAAGCTTGAGTGTGAGGCTGACCTGGGTTCGAATCCCAACTCTCTCCCTTGCCCGCTGTGCGACTTCAAGGGAGATGCTTGATTCAACTTCCTCAGCTTATAATGGAGAATAACAATCGTGGGCACCTGGTGGGTTGTGGGATTACCTGAGAACATAGGAGACACACCTGGTTCAGAGCAGACTCTACCTAAATATTGGTTCCCTGGCTGTTCCCTCCTGTAGGGTGGAAACAGAAGGTCCGATGTAGGCTCTCAAAGCACTAGGTTTTCCACGTTATACTTCTGGCTCTGACACAAACTTACTCATGTCTGCTCTCTGGGTCTTTAAAATAAGGGGACCTGAACAAGGTATGGAATTCCAGCATTCCACCTTGCCATTTTTCAGAACATGGGAAAACTGAGTTGTTTTCTAAGGAATGACTGCAAAATTTCAACAAAAGCTGTCCCGACTCTTTTCCTCTTGACCCTCCCCAGAGAGACGGGAATGTCTGGGAGGGGCAGAGCAAGTCTAAGGAAGGCCCCTCAGAGTTATCTGCAGAAGTTTCTAAATCCTCCACACCACTGCCCTCCAGAAAGCAGGCAGTCTCGGCTGCATTTCCAGCATTCTGCCTCCACAGGGAAGAAGCTGCAGCACTGCTTTCCCTCATTAAGATGCTCGGCCATTGTCAGACATCCCAGGCCAGAGAGTGGGCTCCGCAGAGCAGGTATGGGGATTCAGCTGCCCCGGAGAAGCCAGCTAGCCGCAGGTCAGTGTGGGCAGCTGGGCTTATGATTCAAGGTGATGTAATTCGCTGGCCTGGAAAGTTCACTGCCTCCGTGAAGGAATCAGCCTCCCCGTTTCTGCCAGAGGATTAAAATATTCAGTGAAAAACATTGCTGAGAATCAAAGGGAACCAGTGCAAAACGTGTCCTGAAATAACTCCTGGGCTGCCCCTCTGACAACTCTTCACCCCGAACTTCTGGTAGCAACATCAAGTTCAGGAAAGACCCAGGAGTGCAATTTCTTTCCCTCTCCTACAAAGACCATGCTTTTTCTGGAAGACATTTTCCCCCTTGACAACTATTCTAAGAATGCAAGGAGAGTCCTTATTTTCTTCTAAAAATCATGCCTCCAGACTGGGAGCTGTGCTAATGCGCCTGCACCAACAGCTGAGCCGAGTCGACAAGACGCTGCTGATGTAAAGATCTGAGAGCACAGAAGGGATGGATTTGGAACTGCAACCCCACCCCAAGGTCCCTCTCACGAGCTATTTCAAGTGCATTTGAAGTGATTCTGTTCATTGGAATCCATGCATCTCCCTGCCTCTGAGAAACTGGATAAATTCTGCACTGACCCTTGTTCCGAGGTCTGTAGAGGTCCACGTGTCTGGTGGGGGGCCAGGAAGATGTTATGTTAATGTCCTCAAGGTCACCTCTGGCCCTCAAGTTATGGTCTGTGCCCCCTCCCATCTCCTCCCAAGCACACCCTCTTTTGCTCGGACGTGGACTCTGCAGTTTCTACACACACATACACACACACACATACGGCATGGTACCACTCATGCACGGCATTTGTGTGTTTATAAATTTTTATGGGGCAATTGGAGTCAGGGAAGGAGTGCCTGGGCAGAGATTACTACCTGTTCACCACAATAGGCTCCCTTCCTCTGGACACATAGACTACATATCCCACCTGCCCTTGCAGTGTAATTTGATCACGTGACCTGAGTTCTAGCCAATGGAAGGAGAGCAGAAGTGAACACGTCTCAGTCTAGGCATGCAATAGAATATTTTCTGGCATTAAAAAGAAACGAAGTACTGACCCAAGCTGAACCTCAAAAACATTATGTCAGGATGAACCTCAAAAACATGCTCAGTGAAAGACATAAGAGACCACATGGTTTTATGGTTTTACGTACATGAAATGTTCAGAATAGGCAAATCTTGTATGGTTTTATATACATAAAATGTTCCAAATAGGCAAATCTATAGAGATGAAGGTAGATTATTGATTACCTACTGGGTAGGAACAGTAAATGGATACAAGGGATCTTATGTGGGGTTAATGTGGAGGGGATAGTAAAAATGTTCTAAAATTACTAAAAAATTACTGAATGATACATTCAATGAAATGGGCAAATTTTATGATATACAAAATATACCTCAATGAAGCTGTTAAAAAATTAATAGAAGAAGTGAGCATGCCATTTCCAGGACTGGTCTGTAAAAACTTCCCACATGTTTTGCTCCAGGCCCTTTCCCTTCACCCTGGCTGATTCAGACTGTGGTGGAGAAGAGACAGAGGAGCCTGGGTCCCTGAGTGACTCCGTGGAGTACAGCCACACCCACCATGCTCATCTGTGAGCAGGAAGTGAACTGTTCTATGTTGAACCACTACTTGCTTGAATTTTGTTGTTACAGTAATTCCCTTGCATGAATTTGTACAGACAGTTCCAGGGCAACCACCCTATTTCCATCTGAATGGCATTCTGGTTCTTTGGTAACTACCACCACTGGAGCTGTGTTTCTTCCAGAAGCCCTTCATTTTCCTCACATCTCACTGGGTCCTCTCTTCCACTTCACCCCTTCCCCAGTACCTCTTGAATTGCCTTCAGGAACTCCAGGTCCTTCTCTCTCAGTCATGCAGAGCATCCAAGTCAGTAGATGACCAAGCATGGCAGGTTGTTTCCAGGGCAACCATGGGAGAGAAAAAGGAGGTGAGGAAATTATCCCTGTGAGTGCTGGGGGTGGGGGCTGAGCCCTTTGTGGGGTGCGGGAAGGCGGGAAACTTATGGTGTCAGATTCTACCAAACTCTGCTGCCTTTTTCCCATCTCAAGCATCCAAGTGTTCCTGCATCTCCAGAACTGAGATGGCAAGAGGTTGGTAGGAATCAAAAACATTCTTTGAGTTATAAAAGAGAAAAGGTATTGAACGTTAGCATGGAAGAGATATCGAAACAAAGAAATACCTCCAAGCTACAAGGATCTATGTACAACATGTGGAATATAGCCAATATTTTATAATAATATAAATGGAATATAACCTTTAAAAATTGTGACTCACTGTCCTGTACGCCTGTAATTTATATAATGTACATCAACTATACATCAACCAAAAAACATTAAAAAAAAATGTCTCCAAGTGTGCATTTTATCTGCAACAAGCAAAACGATTTTTTCAAGCATCATTGAAACTGGAGAAGACAAATCCTGGAAAGTTTCTGGGGCAAAAGCAGTGACAAATGGGAGCTAATTTTACAGGCCTGTTGTTCACTGAAGGGATGGGTATTTTCTTTATTCAGTGTGCTGACGCTGTCGGGCTCCGACGCTGCGGAACCCACGCCCACGTACAACACGCCTTCCTCTCCTTTCTGCCCGCACTGCCTCAGAGCACGCCTCACCTAGATTACCGAGCCCTCTCTCTGCTGCTCCAGCCTCCTCGCTTGTCGCCTGCAGCCCACTCTCCACAGCCACGCTCACAGCCAGACTGCTGTCCTCCTTACAGCCCTTTGGGCACTCCTGCAGTGGTGCAGTGCACAGCCCGCCCGTCTGTACCCTGGGGTCCTGGGTGTAACACAGAGAGACTTTCAAGCTCTTTGGGCCCCCAAATCTCTGTGACCTCACCTGTCACCGTGTGTAACAGGAACCTTCTGTCTAACCACTTAGAATCCCCGACGGTGCAATGGTGTGCCTCTAGATCTTTCCATACCCTGTTCCTTCTGCCTGGAACTCCTCCCACCTCCCTTCCTCGCCCAGGTATTTTCCATTCACCCTTCAAAGCTCAATTCAGCACCCCGTCCTCCACAAGGGTGCCTCTGTCCCCCTCGCTCAGTCCTCTGCGCTCCTCGGGGCACGCTGGGGACTGTCCTGTGTGCTCCCTGGGGACAGCCATCGTGTTGGGAGGTGTGAGGTGAGGTCGAGGCCAACCCTGGAGGAGCCAGAAGTGGAGTCACAGATGGTTCCGCCTCAGTCAGGAGGAGGGCCAAGACGGAAATGCTGAGGGAAACTGAGGCCAGGACGAGGGCCCTGGGGCAGGCAGACTGAAAGGCAGTTCAGCACTGGGAAACCGGAATAAAGGTGGCAGCTTATCGCCAAAAATGCTCCCCGTCCCCTCCCCGCCACCACCACACCTCTCGTCTCCGCCCACACCTTTCCTGGACAACGCCCACCAAGCCCTGCTCACCCCAGGGCCTGCAGGTCACCTGGTAGGAGTGCCCTGGCAGGGGTCGGGGGTGGCAAGGGTTAATATGGGCAGGTCAATGCCGGCCTCTCTGTTGGCCAGTGGGAGACGGTGCAGGCCTAGGAGCTGACCCAGCGAGGTTGGTGTAATACAAAGCAACAAGAACAGGGCCGAAAGAACCAAGGTTAAGCGTACAGCTTAATCCCTTTGAAGTGAGATGCAGAACCCATCTCAGCTGGAGCCACAATATCCTCTCCTAGGACCCAGGGCACTTGGCTCCCGGGCACTGGCAATGAACATCTCAGAGAGAGCGTCCGTGTTTACCTACGAGAGATAATAAAACCGCATAATCACGGAGATTCAAACACAGTCACAGAGATCACCCAAGGGCAATTCGGCTGGAACGATTACAGTTCTCCAGATGGGTCTTTGATACAAAAGGTAAGATCATTGGATTCTCTCTGAAGGGAGAGCTTGTTTCTTCTGTATCCACACAGCAAATACCCACTTGAGAGGTCAGGACAGGAAGGCTGTGTGGGACAAGTAATAAAAACCCAGGGGATGTGGGAAGGGCTGCACAGAGAGAGCTGGCCAAGACAGTCGTGATAGCCCTTCCTTAGGGAGCCAGGCGCCTTGTTTTATTATTTTATTTTATTTTTTAATGGAATGGCTGAGTTAAAAGCTTTTGGTTCTATACTGGGTTTCTAAGTTGGGCTTGTTTTTTTTCTTTAAATGAGAAACAGATTACAATGAAGGCATTTTGTTATGTATATTAAATGCAGACACATCCAGAGAAAACAAATGAAAAGGCAGACATAACACAAGCTTGTGCATCAGTGATCCCATGCATATGCATTAGCTCATGGTCCCTTAAAATAAGCCAGTTTCTCCAGCCTTTCATTATGCAGAGAGGGGAGTATTTTCCAAACACTCTCACAATTAAGGGGAAATGGCCCTGGCAGAGCTCTCCCCTGACACAGCCCTTCATTACGTGCTCCTTTCCTCCCTGCCCACTCTCCTGTCTGTGTGAATTGACTAGTTCTACCCCTTTGGTATCTTGTTCCTCACCAGCTAGAAGGAAAAAATACTTATTATTTAAACAGGTCACAAATAAGCAGACGAATATACTGACTAAATGCAAGGGATGTGGAGTTAGAAAGCCCAGGTACAAATGTCTCTGCCACTTACTACTGGGCAAGTGACTTCACCTCTCTAGCCTCAGTTTTCTCATCTATAAAATGGGGATACGAATACGAGGATTAAATAGAATGATGCCTGAGCAGGGGTGCCTAGCATATAATATATAATTATATTTTATAAATTGTGCACACTGAGTGTATCACTTACCCCAGAGAACTCAGTGTCTTGGGCTGAAAAGGGGTCTTAGAGATCATCTCTCCTTACAGGAGAGACTGATCTGGGGGGCAGGGGACTCACTAGGGCAGTTGGAAGCCAATTCTTATTGAGCACCTACTATGTGCCTAGCCCTACACTCAGCATCTGGTCCTGGTGATTCTCCTCTTTCCAGCACTCTGTGCTCCAGGTAAAAGGCGTGAGCCCAGACTTGCTCAGCTTTGCCCCTGCCCATCAAGCCCTAGAAGGCATCCTGCAGCCACTACCCCTGCATATCCCCATCCCCCGATCTGGGACACCCTGGCAAGTGACAGAACCCCACCATTATCATCACCAAAAAAGGAATTTATCATAAAAATACAGGTTAGATTATGAACTCCAAGAACTAGAGAAAAGTCGGGCTTCTGGAAGAAACAAAACTAGGACTGGTGTGCCCTCGGGAACCCAGGACACCTCCAATTCCCTGGGTGCATCTGTGCCATTATCTACAAAGCACCAAGAATGGTACCAAATGCTTTACGTGTATTATCTTACCTGATCCTCCCACAACCCAGTGTTCACACTGGGAAACTGAGGCACAGAGCAGGTACTGGCTTGCCCAATCTCTCCAACCCATCCATCAGGGAGTTGGATTCTGAACCACAGCCTGGCACCGTTTCACTCTGACTGGGCCAAGTGGGTCAGGTGCTCCCAGCACCGAACCTGTCAGCATGGCCTGGAGGCAGGGAGACACAAACAGCTGGAAGTGGCCCTAAGGACAGAGGGTACTTCTGTGAGGGAAGAGCCAGGAAGAGACACAACGTGACCCACTCCACTGTCACCCTCTGGTCATCCACTGAGACCCAGCAGAGAAAGCTGTCCTCCAGGGAAGCAGCCCTCTTCCCAGCCTGGAGCCACCGTTGTGCCCACTTTTAGGACAGTGCCTGGCACACAGCCACCCCCACGACTCCCATGGGGCCCTGAGTCCTATGTGAGGGTTTCCCTGGTGGTCTCACACCCGGCAGAGATGCCAAGAGGCCTGAGAGTGTCGGGTCGGACCCATCTCTGTCCCCAGAGACTGCACAAGCCTGTGCACAAGGGCTGCTCGGCACAGGAATGAATGAATGAATGAATGAATGAATGGTTCCCCCTCCATGTCTCCCTTCCCTCCACACATATCCCCAGTTTCTCTCTGTTCAAGCCCCAGTTAGACAGGGGCACAGCCAAAATTGGAGAAAGGGGGGCCAGCAGGCAGCATGGCTGCTCTGGGTAAGTCTGAGGCCCAAGCCATACACCTGGTCCAGATATGAAAAGGGCGCCCTGATGAAGAAATCGGGGAGGGGCAGAAGGAGGGGTCGCAGCAATCTCCTTGCAGGAGGCCTTCAGATGCTCCTCTCCTTGTCTACCTCCCAGGGTTCTGCCCTACAAAGCAAGCCAGGGCCAAGCTCAGGGCCCCCACTGGCCATCGACTCTTTCTCCAAGGACCAGGTGTTCACAGAGCCTTCCAGCCTGGCCTAGACCCCTGATCTCCAGCCAGCAGGAAGCAAGGCGACCCCCACCCACCCTTCACAGCCTCTGATCTGCAGCCCTCACCTCCTTCCTTGCCCTGGGTATGTTGAGTTAAGACAGGCACCTTCCAAAGGCATGGAAATTCTTTCTTCTTCTTTTTTCTTTAATGAAGCAAACCAGATGGAAAAGAGAAAACTTGAAATGTTTTAAGAATAAAAACTTTATTGTTGTTGCTGTTAAAAGAAAACATGCTCATTAAAAAAAAAAAAAAAATTCAAGCAATATAAAATGGACCAAAAGATCTCTTCAAAGTTAAGGGAGGAAAGGAGTATAAAAATTATAAGAACTCGAGGTTATTATATTTTGATATGATAGTATGTTTCATGTTTGACTTCCTGCTATGAAAGATGAGGGAAATTCCACCTTCCTCTCCCCTCCCCTTCAAATTCAGTTACTGCCATCATTGTTTACACGGGCCTCATCTAGAGTAGAATGAACCCTATGCTCACCACCAATCCTTTTAGGATGGTGTCTTGTTTCTGAGATCTGGAGTTTGATTCCTCAGCTTCTGTCAAAAAAGGCTTTTAGGAGCCGTGTGCTCATGCTTAATGATGTCCGTTGTCTTTATATCCTAGGGAGCGCTGGGTCACATTTCCTTACCCTTCCAACTCTGCAGATCCTGGACGCCATCCTCAGGCACTGGACGCTGTGGGGGAATTTTTGTCTTGTTTTGTTTGGCTTTGTTTATAGGATTCTGCCTTTGTGTTCAGTAGCTAAACGTGGTTATGATTCAGAATTGATCACTCTGTGCATTTTTTGTCTGGGCTACAAGGACTTTGTTGAATAGAAGATTTGAGTCCTTCTTCTGGTGAGTTTACATCTCATATTCCTTTCATTCTGTTCTCTTCTCTAGAAGCACCACCATCCTTCTCCTTCCATATAAATCATCTCCACAATCCTTTTGGCAGCTTTGTGCAGGCTTGTTTTGCATGGTTTTGTCAAACTTGTGTTTTCAGGTTTTTGTTGCTTTGAATGAGGTTCCACCTCTGCAATGTTTTATTTTTCGTTCCCACTTGTTTCCTAAGCTCCATCCGTCAACTTGCCTTTCATCTCTTTCTGTCGTTACAGAATCTCTTCCTTAAAACGTACACAGATGTCAGTGCAGCTCAGGTTTCCAGCGTTTTTGCCTGCAGTTTCTTTGGATTGTGGAGGATTCATTTGATCTTTCCCCGTCCTTCCTTGAGCAACCCCTCTTTGGAAACATGTTATTCATCTGACTTTTTCTTACATCCCTTTCCTCCTTGTTTGCTTTCTTGCTGTATCTGTGCATAGGTTTTATGTGGACTCCTTTCTGTTTGTCACTGAGTTTAATGGGCTCAGCTATGTTCTGAAAAAATAGATGTGGGTAGGAAAAACTGGCATGAAAGCATCTAATCAAGTCCAGCCTTTTCCTGGGGCCATGACTCTGCCCATGACTCATGCCCAAGAAGCAGTGTGGCTCTCCACACTGCCCCACCTGCAGCATTGCCCTGAGTTAGGAAGATGGTCACAGACAAAACAGTGGCCAGAAGGTGTGGCCGCCTCCTCCCGCTTCACCCCCTGGGCCCTTGACCATGCTGTTCACTGAGGCAGGACACCAGACGATGCGTGCATTGGAATGGAGGGAATTACAAAGCGGGGTGGGGTGGGAAGAGTCAGAGCTCTGTTTTGGCCACTGTCTGGACACACTCTCCACCCGGATGGAGACATCACGTCAACAGTTGAATTTAAGAATTATTTCTTTGATCGTTTTCTTCTCTCCACTTTCTTTGCTATTCTCTTTCTGGTTTTCTTCTGCAGATATTAGGCTTTCTAACTTGATCTGCTAATTTTCTTATCTTCTCTCATCTATTTCTCCTTTTTCCTTTTTCCTTTTTTTGGATTTCTTCTGATTCTTCTATGGATTGTGTACATTTATTTCTAACATATTTTTAATCCCGAGAGTTCTCCTTGGGGTTCTGCACTGTGATGTGCAGTGTGGCCACAGCTGTCCCCAGCCTCTCCTCCCTCTCTCCCTTCCCATACATGGCTTACCCTGGACCACCTCTCATGCACACGTGATCACCCCCAAGCTCTTCATAGTCTATGGAATTCCCCCCATCATGCAAATAGCCTCCCTTGGCCGTGCCGTGGGCCTAGAGGTGCTCATCCAACCAAGTGGCCCACTTGGGGGAAATGGACTCGGGAAGGAGACCAGCGCAGGCTCTGGAAGTGCTTTGGGGCAATTAGGACAGGCACTTCCAGGATTCTGAGAACTGGAGCCTCACCCAGAACGAAGGGGACACAGGCTCCAGACGGGCATGTCAACTTGGTTTTCGGACTCTTTGACCCTCTGGGAATGGACATGGCCAAAGGAAGGCCAGGGAGGGGTAACACAGAAGATTCAGAGCAGGCCAGCTCTAGGCATCTTAGGACATTTTCTGATCTCACTTGTGTCTGGGACAAAGGAGAGAAAACTTTTCTCCATCCCAAGCTCAAAGAAACAAACTTCCACAGAGATTTTGTTGGTCCCAATCTTATAGCATCATCTAAACCCTCCCAATTAGTCCCCACCTGCCATCACTGTGATAATGCACATCCTCCAGGGGACAGAACTGAGGAGACAAGAGGGAAGCTGTGGGGTTCGCCTTTTAGGGGTCCCACCTTCTATGCAGACGTGCCATGCTCTCCAGCACAACCACTTAAGTCCTGATCTCCCATAGCCCAGAATCTCCTGTCTTCTTGATGCCTAAAGCCCATATGTCAAAATTCCAAGTTATATCAACATATATTCTAGCCAGGGAGACAGTCAGCCATCTAATTAGTTGTTCTCAGCCTTTAGGATTGCTGCAACCAGTGCTTTTAATTTTTTTTTTAACATCTTTATTGGAGTATAATTGCTTTACAATGGTGTGTTACTTTCTGCTTTATAACAAAGTGAATCAGTCATACATAAACATATGTTCCCATATGTCTTCCCTCTTGCATCTCCCTCCCTCCCACCCTCCCTATCCCACCCCTCTAGGTGGTCACAAAGCACCGAGCTGATTTCCCTGTGCTATGCGGCTGCTTCCCACTAGCTATCTATTTTACATTTGGTAGTGTATATATATCCATGCCACTCTCTCACTTTGTCACAGCTTACCCTTTCCCCTCCCCATATCCTCAAGTCCGTTCTCTAGTAGGTCTGCATCTTTATTCCCATCTTGCCCCTAGTTTCTTCATGACCATTTTTTTTTTTAGATTCCATATCTATGTGTTAGCGTACAGTATTTGTTTTTCTCTTTCTGACTTACTTCACTCTGTATGACAGTCTCTAGGTCCATACACCTCACTACAAATAACTCAGTTTTGTTCCTTTTTATGGCTGAGTAATATTCCATTGTATATATGTGCCACATCTTCTTTATCCATTCATCTGTTGATGGACACTTCAGTTGCTTCCATGTCCTGGCTATTGTAAATAGAGCTGCAATGAACATTGTGGTACATGACTCTTTTTGAATTATGGTTTTCTCAAGGTACATGCCCAGTAGTGGGATTGCTGGGTCGTATGGTAGTTCTATTTTTAGTTATTCAAGGACCCTCCATACTGTTCTCCATAGTGGCTGTATCAATTTACATTCCCACCAACAGTGCAAGAGGGTTCCCTTTTCTCCACACCCTCTCCAGCATTTGTTGTTTGTAGATTTTTTGATGATGGCCATTCTGACCAGTGTGAGATAATATCTCATTGTAGTTTTGATTTGCATTTCTCTAATGATGTTGAGCATTCCTTCATGTGTCTGTTGGCAAGCTGTATATCTTCTTTAGAGAAATGTCTGTTTAGGCCTTCCGTCCATTTTTGGATTGGGTTGTTTGTTTTTTTTAATGTTGAGCTGCATGAGCTGCTTGTAAATTTTGGAGATTAATCCTTTGTCAGTTGCTTCATTTGCAAATATTTTCTCCCATTCTGAGGGTTGTCTTTTCATCTTGTTTATGGTTTCCTTTGCTGTGCAAAAGCTTTTAAGTTTCAATAGATCCCATGTGTTTATTTTTGGTTTTATTTCCATTTCTCTAGGAGGTGGGTCAAAAAGGATCTTGCTATGATTTCTGTCATAGAGTGTTCTGCCTATGTTTTCCTCTAAGAGTTTGATGGTGTCTGTCCTTACATTTAGGTCTTTAATCCATTTGGAGTTTAATTTTTGTGTATGGTGTTAGGGAGTGTTCTAATTTCATTCTTTTACATGTAGCTGTCCAGTTTTCCCAGAACCACTTATTGAAGAGACTGTCTTTTCTCCACTGTATATTCTTGCCTCCTTTATCAAAGATAAGGTGACCATATGTGCATGGGTTTATCTCTGGGCTTTCTATCCTGTTCCATTGATCTATATTTCTGTTTCTGTGTCAGTACCATACTGTCTTGATTACTGTAGCTTTGTAGTATAGTCTGAAGTCAGGGAGCCTGATTCCTCCAGCTCTGTTTTTCTTTCTCAAGATTGCTTTGACTATTCGAGGTCTTTTGTGTTTCCATACAAATTGTGAGATTTTTTGTTCTAGTTCTGTGAAAACTAGAACAGTGGTAGTTTGATAGGGATTGCACTGAATCAGTAGATTGCTTTGGGTAGTATAGTCATTTTCACAATGTTGATTCTTCCAATCCAAGAATGGTATATCCCTCCATCTATTTGTATCATCTTTAATTTCTTTCATCAGTGTCTTATAATTTTCTGCATACAGGTCTTTTGTCTCCTTAGGTAGGTTTATTCCTAGATATTTTATTCTCTTTGTTGCAATGGTAAATGGGAGTGTTTTCTTAATTTCACTTTCAGATTTTTCATCATTAGTGTATAGGCATGCAAGAGATTTCTGTGCATTAATTTTGTATCCTGCTATTTTACCAAATTCATTGATTAGCTCTAGTAGTTTTCTGGTAGCATCTTTAGGATTCTCTATGTATAGTATCATGTCATCTGCAAACAGTGACAGCTTTACTTCTTCTTTTCCAATTTGGATTCCTTTTATTTCTTTTTCTTCTCTGATTGCTGTGGCTAAAACTTCCCAAACTATGTTGAATAATAGTGGTGAGAGTGGACAACCTTGTCTTGTTCCTGATCTTAGAGGAAATGGTTTCAGTTTTTCACCATTGAGGACAATGTTGGCTGTGGGTTTGTCATTTATGGCCTTTATTGTGTTGAGGAAAGTTCCCTCTATTCCTACTTTCTGGAGGGTTTTTATCATTAATGGGTGTTGAATTTTGTCGAAAGCTTTCTCTGCATCTATTGAGATGATCATATGGTTTTTCTCCTTCAATGTGTTAATATGGTTTATCTCGTTGATTTATTTGCGTATATTGAAGAATCCTTGCATTCCTGGGATAAACCCCACTTGATCATAGTGTATGATCCTTTTAATGTGCTGTTGGATTCTGTTTACTAGTATTTTGTTGACGATTTTTGCATCTATGTTCATCAGTGACATTGGTCTGTAGTTTTCTTTCTTTGTGACATCTTTGTCTGGTTTTGGTATCAGAGTGATGGGGGCCTTGTAGAATGAGTTTGGGAGTGTTCCTCCCTCTGCTATATTTTGGAAGAGTTTGAGAAAGATAAGTGTTAGCTCTTCTCTAAATATTTGATAGAATTCACCTGTGAAGCCATCCAGTGCTTTTAATTTTAAGTTAAATCAGGGACTGAGATTGGGTTGAAAGCTTAAAACCAAAACCTAAATAAAACAGAGCAACAACAATAACCAAACTTCCCTCCACCCACCACCACAGTCCCATTAAAGAACGCAAGTCGAAACACAACAAGAGAGGAACCGCATACTCTCAGTGTGGAGGGTATTACTTTAAGCTGAATCAACTTAGCTTTGTGAAAAACTCATTATATTTTCTTTATTTTTTACATTTTGCCTTAGACCAGGGAACACTTGCTTCTTTCTTCATTTTTTCCACATAGTCCAATGTTTGGAAATCAATTTTTTAAAGCATGTAATGGGAAAAAAAATTAAAAAGCCGTTATGTTAACAGAGTCATGCCAATGCCCAGATTCCTAAGGCAGTGGTGGGAGCACATAGAAAGAATGGAGAAGGACTAGATTTGAAAGCTCTGCTCTTGGACTTGGCTTGTTTCAATTCTGTTTGACTATTCAGCCTCTGTGGGCTCAAAACAACCCCTGATACAGGCAGGTACCTCTCTTGCACCTTCTTTAAATCCAAGCTCATCTCTCCCAGGTAGAGACTAGACGGAAAGCTCTTCTTGTCCTCTGCCTGCAATGTCCTCCCTTCGCACCTTCCCAAAGGTGCTTTGGAGTCCAGCCCGGGTCCTCCCCCCAGGGAGCCCTGGGACCTCCCTCTCCACTTAGCCAGCCCCTCTTCCTTCTCAACTACCTCCATCCCGTCTCACATCCCTCACAAGGGTGTCCACTGGTCGAGAGCTAGTGACGACGTCGCTCACCTTCCTCTAGGAGAAGGAGGGGAGGGGCGTACTCAGGCTTAGGCTGCCTTCTCCTCCCCAGGTGGACATGGGCAGGGCTTAGACTGGGGACCAGACTGAGATGCCCTGGCTGTCCCGCCTACCCTACTTGGAGGTGGTTCTCTCACTTTAATCCACATTCCTCTCTGGTGTGTTTCTGCAAAGTCTCTGGTCACACTCCAGCACTGCCATTACTGCTGATGCCATGTCTATAAACATGATGGTCCTGGGCCTATATTAAGATTTTATGAGTCTCTTTGTAAAAACAGATTAAGAGATTCAGTGTGAAATTCTTCTCCTTTTTAAAGTTTCCCCTTCCCCTCAGCTCCTATCAGGCACACCAACCCTGGCCCCAGTTGGCTTCTGCTCTGTGATTTGCAAATTAAGTAAACGCTGCTTTTTCTGGAAAGAGATGGGGTGGGCTTCCCTCCCTTCTCATCCAGTGTTACTACAAGATTGGGTTCCCGGTCCCATTTTTCTTGGCACACAGGCATCAGAGAGGCTTTCTAAATGGTGTGCTTTTCCCTCCCCAAAGCAAGCACGGCTCAACAGCCAAGCTGCACTGTGAGAATGTGCTAGGATGGCCAGCTGGCCTTGCTTGCCTGCGACACCCCAGGTTTCAGCACTGAAAGTCTCGTCCGGTAAACTCTGGGTCCCAGGGAAACCTGGGAAGCTTTGTTGTCCTAGAATAAAGGCTTGTTGCAGAATCATCAAATGTTAGAGCCGGGAAAGTCCTCTGAGCTCCAAATGATAGAGAGCTACAGAATCCTTCTTCCAAATGAAAACTTACAGGAAGAACACTAAGCAAACAGGCTGGAGCGCCTCCAGTGGACAGAGGGCAGGAGCCTGCGGACCATCTCACCTCCACTCTGTGGTCCTGGAAGAATAAGGCATCAGCTGGGACACTAGGACTCCTCTGACATCATCCAACCCCTACCGGGCCCCCAAGAAGCCCAGCGGCCCCAACTCACCCCAAACTGGTTGAGAAACCGCAGCCCCCAGAGGGAAACGCTTCCCCGTGGTTGGAGACAGCAGGGCTCAGACGAAGGACTCCTCTTCCTTAAAAAGAGGCACCGAGATGCACGAGCCCACACCCTTTGCCAATGTCCTCTCCGACCTCCCACGCATTTGCTTTCTAAATTTGGAACAATCCATGCGCTCCAAACCCAGTCTCCGAGACACCACCACCTAAAACCCTCACACATACATACCACCGGGGCCGTGGCTATTTAAGGGAGGCCGGCCACCCCGCTGCTCAGGGACTCTGACCGGCCATGGCTTGGTTTGAACAGATGGAAGAACAGGCGGTGCAGGGGGTGTGGTCTGCGTGTCTACGCTGGGCTGTCCGCACTCTGCGTCTCCAAGGTTAATATCCACCTTCTTCCAAAGGCTGCGGGTATTTACAAGCTTCTGCTCCCACCTGATACCCACATCTTCATGTTCTCCCCACACGAAGCCTCAGCACGGTGCTGGGTCTGTTCTCTCTGCACTTCAGAAGCGGCTCCTAGCTTTACTCTGAACCTGGAAACCTCCACCCTCAGTCCACTCCCTGGCCAGCCCTGCAGAGCCTCCATAACAAAACACTGCCTGATTCTCGGATTTCGGGAGGACTGGCCGGCCTGCCCATCTCCCAGCCTTCACTGCGCTGGCACTCAGCCACAGACCCTCCTGCCCTGGAGGGGCCCTGGGCTGGGGAGCACCCCTCGGGCTGAACCTGCAGCTACTTCAGGGCAAGAGCAGGCCTTCTTGGAAACATGCATCCAGGGTTGACAACCTCCTCAAGGGCTCTGAGCAGGGGCGCCCCCTCTCCATCTCCCCTGGGAGTCCTGCTGTCCCCACAGGGCTGGCCGAGGCTGCTGTCTCCCTGAGAAAGGTGCTTAGTGGTAAAAGATAAACGAAGCACATTCGAATTTTCAAGAGTTTATTTGAGCATACATTGGTTAAAATCAAAGGGGGTTAGGAGCGCTCCACGGACAGGAGCAAGGGAGGTTTTCACAGAGAAGATGTGGAAACAAAGCAAGGAAGTAATGAGACTGGCTACAGCCTGCCTCATTGGCGAAAAGCTAGTCGGCTGTTTGGGGTCGGTTGTTCTGCGTCTCATCTTCTCCTACTCGCGTGCATCGTCCCCGGCTTAGGTTTCGGCCGGCTTGCCTGGGCTACCGGCCTAGCGGCCTCCTTGTTTAATTACTTTTACATCAGTGGTATGAACCTTTAATTCCTCACTCTAACCCTCAAATGGTCAGGACCTGGGAGTGGGTGTCATGATAAAAGAACTGTGAAGAAATCTCAGAGATTTCTTTTTATCATGACAACACCGTGAAACAAGTTGCAGTATGAGCCCCTCTTCCGTTTGTAGGTGGAGAAACGGGGGTCCTGATCTGCCCGAGCACCCCGCCCCGCCCACCTCCCCGCGCATGCGTGAGTGCCACGTGCCTGACCTGCGCTCACGGGCACCGGCCACCAGCGCCGGTTCCACTTTCTAGTCTGAGGTGAGCCTCTGCGACCGGCAGAGCCCTCGCGTCACCCCTCCCCCAGCCCATGTCACCCATGACCCCAGGGTGTCCCTACGAGGAATGACTCAAGCAGGGAAGGTAGGAATCTGTTTCTCCCCCCTTGTCCCACAGCCACTCCAAACAGTGGCTTCTCTCCACCCCAGGCTTCCTTTTCAAGAGGGTCGGAGCTCCTGCTGCGGCTTCCGGATTAACCAGAGGCTTCCTGCGGGCCTGCGTCCGTCTGGTCCTTCGCCACTTGCACGGAAATCGGTACCAGAGATGGGGGCCGAGTCAGCAACGGAATCGAAGGAAGCCCGTGGGACTGCAGATGGGTCTCCGGGGGCCTCGGTGAAGCCCCCAGCCCCACAAGGGGCTGGGAATCCAGGCCAAGTCCCTCCCCACCCCCAGGCCTGTTTCCTCCCTGTTAGATGGAAAGCCAGGCCAAATCACGTCCACCTCTCTGCGTCTAGCCTTCTCGTTGTAATTAATATTTCAACTGATCACATGAGTCAGAGGAACCTAAACAGAATGAAGTTGATGAAGCCAGAAAGGTTTGGTATTGGAACTCACACAGTGCACACACCATGGGATCATTCCCCCATAAAAAAACGATTGAAACGTGGTCCGACTCAGCAGAGGCCAGCCCGTATTGTTTAAGCAGAGAGGGAAGGGGAGCTGCTTCCAGTGAACTTTGTTGGAAAGAATGGCCTGCCCAGGGTGGGGTGGGGTGGGTCGGGTCTCAGGGGTAAACACCGGCTGGGGGACTAAAGGGGCCTCGTGCAGGGTCCAGTTTGGGTCCATTGACCCAAACGGAGGACGCTGGGGCCCGGGCATCATGGCGTCCTCTGCCTCCTCCAGGCCCCGCCCACCTCTGGACATGGCTGAGCCCCGGAGGACCATGCCCTGGCAGGGCCCAGGCCTTCAGGGCGGGCAGTGGGGAGGCGTCCCATCTCCCGGTAGCTCTCAGTAGCTTTGCATATCTCTGGGGACTTCTGGAATGATCCAGACCTATATACAATTTCAGGGTCTCCTTACTTTGCCAGCGTCTGAGACTGAAATTCAACCTCTAAGCATTTAAAAGAAACAAGAGGAAAACTCAATCCCCTTTCCTTCCATAGCACGCTGGGACAGAGCTTTGCGGTTTCAAATCTCCTCAAAGAAAATACAGCAACTGCGGTGGATGGAGAAGCCCAGAGAGCCAGGAGGGGGCAAGTGTTGCCGCCTCTGCCTGCGGGCTGGCAAAGCCCAGGCACAAGCGGGTTTCTGGTTGTGGAGTGGGTCGACCCTGGCTCAAAGTGTCAAGTGGAAAAACGGAATGTTCCACAGTTTGAGAAGACTTTGTATCTATTGTGAATGAAAAATGTCGCCTGCCATATCAGTAAACAAGGGCTGTTGCAGCCATGAAGCCACTGCCGCTGCCCCCAGCGGTGAGCCCTCAGGGGACTCAGGATGGGAAGGAACAGAATACGGGCCCTAGACAGCTAAGGTGCACGTCAAGGAAATGATTTCAGTGAGCCCAGACGCTTGCATCTTCCCATACACAGAAAAGTGTTAAATTCATTAACTTGAGTTATCTGGTTTTCTTTTAATTAACAATAATCTTTTGATGTTTCGACTACCCGGTATTTGTTGCAAAATCCCCTATATATCCTGGCTCTTCCCTTACCTCTTGGGAGCAGTCCCTCTGAGCGGTGTAAGAGGCTGCGTCCTGGGCTTAAGTCCTCAGTTTGGGCTGCCAAATAAAACATAGTTCTCAACTTTTAGGTTGTGCTTTTTTTTTCAGTCGACACTATCCATCCATCTCTCACAGATTACATAACAGGTACTCTTCTAAGCATTTCTCAAATGTTAACTGATTTAGTCCCATTTTACAGATGAGAAAATCAAGGTGTGGGGAGCTGAGGTCCCTTTGCTACTGGTGGAGCCAGGAGTTGAGCCCAGGCAGGGCTAGAATGAGGGCTCTGTCCTCTGTGCCAGGCTGTCTAGGCAGCTGGGGCCTGGAGCCGAGGTGGGCAGGGCTGGTTCAGGGCTGCCACATGGGCTCAGCGCCTGGAGCTGGCTAAGAGACACAGACACAGCGGCGACCAAGTGATTTGGCCTAGACGGACAGCAGGAGGGAGGGAAGGAGGGACCAAGCCCTCTCACAAGACTCCAGTCCAGTACCCCAGGCCCCAAGAGCCAGGCCAGCCAGGACCAGGTGGTGGTATTGGACAGGCACTGTAGGAAGGGAGGGGGACCTGGCTGAGAACTGCCAGAGAAGACTTTCTCTTTGACGGGGAGCAAGCCTTTGGAGAGAGATTCCAGCATCCTTGGACTCTGCCTGGGAAGCAGCTGCCTCTCATTCCCAGCAACTCCAGCACATTCCCAGGTTCAGCCTGCCCTCTGCTGGGCCTGTTGGGGGACGAGAAAACAGAGCATCCTCGGGTGGCTTCTCAGAGGCCCAGGCTCGTGGACTGAGTGATAATTCAGAGAACTGCAGTACAGTACTGCTTACACGTTTATCACCATTCTAACTACTTATTTGGGCTGAGAGCTTTTAGTTTATTCCGCTTGTCAGTGAAACCGTTGCTTGAATTGTATAAAATGTGTGAGTGGCACATTTCTGTCACAGCTGGGGTCAGGGAGGGGAGTGTTGAGGGGCAGGGGTTAGAGCATTGGGCTCCAGGTCACCTCCCCACCCCCAGCATGTCAGGGCCATTCAAATTTACATGGAAACAAGGGTATTGCTCTGCTTTCAAAGTTAGAGCCACTTGACCCCCTGCTGTCAGGTCCTTAATAAGGGACCTTGTGATGGAAGACGTGGTCCAGGCTCCAGGGCTATTGACACCCAAGACCTAAGAGCCCAAAACACTTGACTTGGGGCTTAGCTGAACCCTGCGGAGTTAGGAACAAGGGTGACAGTGTGTTAAGGCAACAGCATGTTGCTAGTTGAGGGAGATTTTCCGCCCTGGTCATGTCATTGTTTAAGTCTGGCTCCATCTTTTCCAAGCTCTATAAACCCACTCTGATCCCACAGGGTAGTTACAGAGGATCAGAAGTCCAGCTGACTTGCCTCTTTCCATGCCCCAAACTTAATCACCAGTGAAATCTCAGCTTCCAGACAGACTGGCTTCCAGTCAGCTGCTAATATTTGAGTAACTGTGGAAGAAAGTCTAACTTGGCATTCCCTCAGCCAGGACCCTGGGTATTCGTTTTCTAAACCTAGACTTAATTTGACAGTCAAGTCCCTGTTTACCTAAAAGCAGCGAACAGAATCCCATCACCTCCGGCTCATGTCAGGAGGGACCCTGTGTCTCAGCTCTAGAGATGCTTTCTCTTTCCATGGTCCCTGTCTCCTCCTGGCTCACGTCACACCTTTGCTTAAACTCACCCATCATCTATTCCAGTGACCAGAAAAAAAATTCCAGTTCCTTTTGTGACCAACCAGGCCTCATGTTCATCCAACGTTCAGCAATATCTTCTGAGCCCCAGCCATGCCCTGGGTGCTGACCTGGGAGCTTGCAATAGGAAATGTCAGGGAGCGACAGTCCAAACTCCCCCCTCCGTGGAGCTATTTAGTGGGAGATGGGAAAACAGTAAGCCAACTTCATGAGTAAATGATGAGCATACAGAAGATGAGAAGTGCTGGGACATAAAGAAGCAGAGGGATGCAGCACTATTTACAATAGCCAGGACATGGAAGCAACCCAAATGTCCATCAACAGGTGAATGGATAAAGAAGACGTGGTACATATATACAATGGAATACTACTCAGCCATAAAAAGGGATGAAATTGTGCCATTTGCAGAGAAGTGGCTGGACCTAGAGACTGTCATACATAGTAAAGTAAGTCAGAAAGAGAAAAACAAATATTGTATAACATCGCTCATGTGTGGAATCTAGAAAAATGGTACAGGTGAACTTATTCGCAAAGCAGAAATAGAGACACAGATGTAGAGAACAAACTTATGGATACCAAGGGGGGAAGGGGGGATGGGATGAACTGGGAGATTGGGATTGACATATATACACTACTATATATAAAATAGATAACTAATGAGAACCTACTGTATAGTACAGGGAACTCTGCTCTGTGGTGACCTAAATGGGAAGGAAATCCAAAAAAGAGGGGATATATGTATGTGTATAGCTGATTCACTTTGCTGTACAGCAGAAACCAACACAATATTGTAAAGCAACTATACTCCAATAAAAAGTATAAAAATTCAAAATTCAAAAAAATTTTTAAATAATACAATTTAAAAATTAAAAAAAAAAAAAGGAGAGGAAGAGGGACCCAGAATGCCAGGGGATGGCCATCAGGTGGCCTTGCTGCCAGGTGACGGGGCACATTAGCAGTGCAGAGACCCCGAGATGTGGACAGCCCTGGGGACTGAGGACCAGCCAGAGCGCCCGTGGGCCTGGGTGAGGGCGTGAGGGGACATGGCAGGAGCCAAGGTCGCAGAGGATGACAGCAGGCCGCGCAGGGCCCCAGGGATCACAGGAAGGACTCAGCAATCATCCAGGCGAGGGGGTGTCTCGTCAGGGTTCCAGCAAAGTGACAGCCCCCAGCTCACCTCTGCCAGGCTCCCTCTGGCTGCTGATTGTAAAGACACAGGGGTGGGTGCTGAGGGCAGGGAGACCACTGCCCAGCTACTGGGGAGCAGCGTGGACGTGATGAGAGGGCGTCAGAGTCTGGGCTTAGTTGAGGGATGTGCCCACTGGATCCCCGGCCAGAGGGGTGTGGCGTGAGAGAGAGCCGAGGACGGTTCCCTGCTGGGGGCCTGGGCCACGGGAAGGACAGAGGGGCTGGCCCCTGAGGCAGGGAAGGTGGTAGGCTGGCAGGTTTTCGGAGTGGGTGATGGGGAAGGTCAGGAGGCTGAGGTGCCCACTGGACCCCTGTGGAGGAGGTGGCCGCTCTGGAGAGAAGTCCGTGCCCCACCCGACACGTGGCCTGAAGGTTAAGTGTCAGCCCAGGCGGCGTCCACTCCTCTCCCTCCCCTCACCCTGAGCCTGGCCACCCACATGTCCTTTATCACTGCAAACGTCCAAGCTCACTTCCCGCCCTGGCCTCCCATCCAGGCAGCCCCCCCTCCACCCATGCTCTCCTGAGGCGCCCCATCTCCCAGCTGCCGTAGCACCCGGTAGCCCTTGACGTGACCTTGAATGCTTACACGGTGGTGCCCAGCACCCGCTCCCAGGACAGCATCGGCTCCCAGAAGACAGACACTGGTCTCGCTACATTCCCGCCGCCCGTGGACACTCAGTGGCTGAACACGGCCCACCGGCCCCCCCGCAGGCCTCTCTTTGCCCTCTTCCCCTACAGCCACCTGCTGCTCGTCTGCCAGAGCATCCGGAGGTGACCTGGGCTCCCACGGTGAGGCCCAGGGACCCAGATGGTCACCGCTGCTTTGGGGGATCCTAATGAAAAGGGGCCTCCTTCCCGCACGCTGCAGGACCCTGCCCCGGGGGCCTTGGGGTAGAAGACCTCGCCATACACACTCACACGCACATTCACACTCACACACACACAAACTCACAGGATTTAACTCTTTTTTTCCTCCTCCCCCTCCCTTTCTCAGCCCTGGCCCGAGGGTTTGCTGGGGGGAAGGGACTGGAGAGGCCTAAAAACCCAGCTCTACCCGTGTGCATTTTTTAAACGTAATGAAGTATGTTAAGTATCAATTATGAACTTGATGTGTGATGGGGAGTGACGCTGACACTACTTTAAACAGTGGGACCACTGAACAGGGACACAGCAGAGGATATAAGCTTGGCCTTTGGGAAGTGTGTCCTGTCCAGATCCTCGAGCCAATCCCACAAATCTCTCAAATTGTCAGGAAGACATTGAAAATGATGACAAACAAAATAGGAACAGTGCAAACGTATATAAATATATTTTGGGAGTGAGGGGTGGTAAGGATGCTCTGAATTTCAGCATCCCATTGTCACTGCAAACCCCTGACGAGGGAATACCACAGTGCTCAGGGCTCCGGGCTCAGGGCAGGAAGCTTGGCCGCCAGCTCGCTCCTCGCAGACCGCTTCCCAGGTCCCTGAGGTCTGTTCTCTGCGGAGAGGGGGCCAGCTCAGCGCACGGGGTGCTGCTTCATCTTTTCTCCTGGCAAGGACGGTCAAACTGTTTGGGTGCTATTTTTAAATATTTAAATAAATGTCCTCTAATTCCCAGCCTAGGAAGCAGGCTCGGGGCAGAAGGGGAGGGGGTCTTCTGTGCCACCATCCCCCCAGGCCTCCCCGTCTTGCCTCACACTGGAGACACAGTGGTGAGGACAGGGGCCTGAAGATGCTGGGCACCGAGGGATGTGCATGTACCACCATCAGCTGCAACCAGGGAGGTGCCTGCCTTGTCTGAGAACCCCGCCCTTTGCCCTGCTGGTCTGTGTTTATGGAAAGCTTTCCATCAAGTCCTTGTCCCTCCGCATACACTCAGGCCACACAGATTTCCTTCCAGGTGTCGGACGGGAAGTGGCAGCAACGAGAAGAGGGACTCTCTCCCCGTGCTCTTCAGGGACCAGGCTTGTCCCCCAAACGCTGCAGGTGCCCCCAGCCATGGGGGCTGCTAGGAGGCCTTGCCCCTCGAGCCCCAGCCCACAGCCAGCCAGGTGAGCAGGACCCAGCAGAGGGACAGAACAGGAGTCCATGGCTCTCCACTGTCCTGCAATTCCAGCCACCAGGCCAACCGGGTGACCGGACCAAGCGGGTTTCCAGAATGCAGGACTTTCAGTGCTGAATTCAAGAAAGTCCTGGGAAACCGGGACACGTAGGTCAAACGAGGGCCGACCTAGCCTCCAGCCACCCCAAATGTAACTCTCCAGAGATTTTGTTTCTCTTGGTCTCTCTTTGTGTGACTCTTTCTGGATCCCGGCGAACTCTACTGGGGCAAGAATATGCTTTTGATGCTTATAAGCCCAGAGCTGCTTATAAATTCCTAATTTGGGGCCAGCGGTTGCTCCAGTTTAGCTCCTGGCATCAGGCCCGTTCAGCTCCTTGAAGTTCAAGGTTACTGCAGACAGAAGGACGAAGGAGGCCCTGTGCCTTCTGCCTGGGCTTTTGGCAAGCTCTCAGCGCTTCTCCTGAGTGCACCAGGCCTGGGCATCTTCCACGAGGATGGTTGCTGCCTTTGTTTCCAGCCCCTTGCCTGATGCTCTCGGTGAAGTTGACATGCTCGGTTCAGGAGCACACGTTCCCCGTTCAAGTTCAAGTTCAGCTGTTGAACATCCCCCTCTCTGCTCCTCCTAGGAGGTCTGGAAGGGAAGTTCCTGTTGATGAAAGAACATGTTGTTGCGTAAATTTCTGAATTTTTTGTTTATTCCCAGCCAAAGGCTCTTGAAGTTAAAAGCCAGGATTTTGCCACCTGCACACTTTCCTTTGTGACCTGCCCCCGGGCAATGTGGGCCTCCTGACCAGCAGCCCAGTTCAAGGGTTTGGGGGTTAGAAGGAGCCCATCTGTTCATGTATCACAGGTCATCCTGCTGGCATGACACAAGAGGGCTCTGATCTGTCTGCCCCCCGGCTAACTGGATGATTTCTGTGTCTTCTCCTCCCTGAAACAGATGAAATGCAGTGATGTACCCATTCCTCACCTTTCCTGTACCCGACCCTTTGCCATGACACTTTCAGGGCCCCCCATTGTGGGCCTGGCATCCTGCCCCAGAGATTTCAGTCTCTGCCCCGTGACTTGCTTTTACCAATGGGATTTTAGCAAACGTGACAAAAGCAGAAGCTTGAAGAAACACTTGCATCTCTCCCTCACCCCCTTTTGCTCCTCAGCCTTTTCCACAAGAACATGCCCAGGACAGCCTGCCAGAGGGTGGGCCATGTGGGGTAAAGCCAGGGTCACCAGTTGTCCCAGCTGTGTCCACCCTGGGTCTACCAACCTGCAGCCAACTGGCAGACATGTGGGTGAGCCCAGCCACAACCAGAAGAACCGTCTGGCAGAGCCCAGCCTAAGTCACTGACCCCCAGACTCATAACCTGCTAAATCAATGCAAACAGTGTGACACTGAGGTTTGGTGAGGTTTTTGTCATGCAGCATCATCGTGGCAAGTGATGACAGATTCACTCCAACTCCAGCTGCCAGAGGAAGCTTTCAGTTTCTCTGAAGTCTCAGGACCCAGCATGGTGCCGGGTATGGTTTGAGGCTGAAGGTGGAGATGGAAAGAGTCTGGGGTCGGGCAGACCAGAGTGTGGACCTCAGGTATGACTGTAGCAAGTTAGTTAACCCCTCTCTAGACTGGGGGCACTACTGATAGTACTGATCCTAAAATTCTAATAGCTACAATGTATCGTGCAGTTATGCCTCTGGAATAACGGTAAGAGCTTTACCGTTGGATTTTCACCACAACCCTGTCACCATATGTCTCTTTTTCAGAGGAAGAAACTGGGGCTCTATGTGGTGAACTGGTTGGGCCAGGGGCACACAGCACATGCTATACTAAGTTTTGTTTTATGTGTGTTTTGCTTTGAGCAGCATATAGAATTGTCTATATAATATGACTCAACTAATCAAAAGTGTAGAAAAATAAGATTGGAAAAAAATATGACAATAGCAGTTGCCACAGAGTGCAAGGGCTTTTTTCTAAGATTTAGTTTATTCATTCATTTATTAAACAAAAGTGTTTTTTTATTTTTTTAAATTAATTAATTTATTTATGGCTGTGTTGGGTCTTCGTTTCTGTGCGAGGGCTATCTCTAGTTGTGGCAAGCGGGGTCCACTCTTCATCGCCGTGCGCGGGCCTCTCACTATCGCTGCCTCTCTTGTTCTCTGTGGAGCACAGGCTCCAGACACGCAGGCTCAGTAATTGTGGCTCACGGCCCAGTTGCTCCGCGGCATGCGGGATCTTCCCAGACCAGGGCTCGAACCCGTGTCCCCTGCATTCGCAGGCAGATTCTCAACCACTGCGCCACCAGGGAAGCCCAAACAAATGTTTTTTTAAACACCTGTTTCTTCTAGGCATTCTTTCAGGCATTGGGTATGTGGCAATGAACAAATATATATGTGTGTGTGTGTGTGTGTGTGTGTGTGTGTGTGTGTATGCATACATGTGTTTATAATATATGTATAGTGTTATATGTATAGTGCTGGGTGTAAATGCCCTCTAGAAACTCCCATGAGCCAATACTTACAGTGATTTGTTGGATAGATGGCATAACTCCCTGACTCGATGGATGCAAAATGCTGAGCTTTGTGTTCTACGCCAGGGACCAGAGTTTCCAACGTGAGCAAGCTTCATTGGCTTAGGACAAGGTCTTGACGTATTTTTCTTTATTTTTGTAGTAACTTACAATGTTTAATAAATGTGTATTATCTTTTTAATAAGACATATCATTTTTAAACATTTCTCTTCACACGTACTTAACTGTGTATTCTATACCACGTGACCAATGACAGTACGTCCTTCATATTTTCTAATTGTAATCAGTATAAGGTCCTTTGGCTCAACCAACTGGAAGACTAGTTATTATGGATGACTTCCTCCTAAAAATGTATAGAAATGCTGGTAAAATATGTATCAGTTAGGATAGGAAAGTTTGGGGTAACATATAGACCCCAAAATATAAAATGGTTGAAACATAATACAAAGGGACTCCTGTTTCTTGGAGATCTTGCAGAGGACCAATACTGCGGACAACAAGAAGGCTGATGACACACCAAGAAACATTTGTTTGAAGGCATTGGAGAAGCAATCAAGCCTAAAAGGCCAAGGTCCTGCACTGGCACCTTGAACAAGCTTCATTTGCTGAGTATTAGGTCTTGAAATTTTTTTCTTTATTTTTGTATTAAACTTAAAATTTTTAATAAATGTGTACTTTTCTACTCAGGGCACTTGGGAATCCTGGACAGAGCAAGAGGCAAGGGGTCCGGGTTAGAGCTACCAGGGGGATCAAGGAAACTAACAAAGACGCTGGTAGGCTTATGGACCTGGAAAGACAAAAATGAGATTCTTGGGGGTGGCAGTGGGGCAAAGAACTAAGCCCAGCTCTCAGTCAATTTCCCCCTCAAAATATCTGAAGATTTCTGAAGCTGAACAAGATGAAAACTAGAAAGGTAAACACAGAGCCTGAAAAGTAAGTGAAGTTTTTAAATTTTCTCACTGTGCTGAGGACACAAGGACTAGAGTTCAGGACCTATCATGGGGCAAGAGCCCTGATGAACACACCTTAAAACCATGCTGTAGGAGCAGACATGAGCAGAGGTGTTCCAATCCTGCCACCCAGCCCTGAGTAGCAGTACTTGAATAGCATCCACTCAGTTCCTGATTGGATTAAGATGACTAAGCCCCACCCCTACACACACAGTTTATCCACCCATCAGAGAAAAGGACGAATGATGCCCAGAATTCAGTGAAAAATTACTAGGCATGCCAAGGAACAGGACCAAATGGCCAAACACCAGGGGGAAAGGGAAGGGGAGCAGACAACATAAAACAGGTACAACAAATAGAAAGCAAATAGTAAAAGTGTAGCTATAAATCCAAATATATTAATTGTTACATTAAATGTAAATGGACTAAATACTCCAAATAAGACTAAAACTTCACATCAGATTTTTAAAACTTGTTTATATTTTGGTTACAAGAGATCTACCTCAAAAACAAGCAAAAAATGGTGAAAGCAAAGGTTGGGGGAAAAAACTATGCCAGATAAGCACTAAACCAAAAGGAGAAAGAGACAAATCTATAATAATGTTAGAAGACATTAGCACATGCCTCTCAATAAAAATAGGAAAGCAATAAGGATATAAGTGTGAACAGCACAATTAGCTTGAACTATATTACATCCAACAATGACAGAATACGCTTTAAATGCACAAATATTTAAGAAAATGAACCATATGCTGGGTCACAAAGCCAACCTCACAAATTTTAAAGGATTTACATCATTCAGAGATGTCTTCTGACCACTGCAAAATTAATCTAGGAATTAATAACAAAAGTTGACTAGAAAATTCCCATCTCTGCCCTGCTAGCCATCTCGGCACCCCCAAAACATGTCAATTTCTTTCTAATTCATAGGCAAGTTTGAAAGAAGGAAGGAGGGCACTTCTTGAGCCAGAAATAAAGTAGGAACCACAAGCCAGAAGGATCATTCATGAGCCAACACCACAGAAGCCCAGGGAGGGGTCAAATATAAATACGTGTCCTAAGGGCTAGGGGCTGGGTTTTAACACTCAGGGAAGAGAGGAAATACATCCCTGACATAGAAGAGGCAGAGGTGAACTGGGTACTCTGAATAAAGTCAGGTCCCTGGAAGACTGGCCCTTCCTTATAAGAAAGATTCAGAAACTACAAGCGCAATCTCAGGAGCAAAGCTTGACTCTGCTCAGAAAAGATGAGGGTGCATAAAAGTTCCCATTAAAATTGGAAGCTCCAAAATATTGGCTCTCAACTGAAAGTAGATATGAGGACCAATGCTATTTTAGTTAATTAAATGTTAGACCACCACACTGTAGGAAACAAATAAGTATCAGATAATAACCATACCCTCACTGGGCTTTTCAGGGATTTTACACATTATGGACAAATGGAAAATGGGATAAATTGTGCCAGATTTTTTCCAGAATAAAACATTTTTTGGAGAATAAAACAAAGAGAAACAAAACACAATGGAAGCTCCAAACCCACCCCACCCAACCAGATGGACAGTTTTAATTTATACTTCCCATAAAGCAAGGACATCCCAAACCAAAAAGTTATTGCAAAATTTGTTTTTAGAGAAATGATCCCTTGGATCCAGACCAAAGCAAAGATAAAATCCTTTCCTGGAAATACCTCCCATTCCAGGGCATGTGGGCCTCCCCTAGAAAACAAATGGTAATACACCCCAAGAAAAACTCAAAATAATTTTTTAAAATCACAAAATACACAAGGAAACAATTCACAAGGGAAAGTCAGCAGATTAAAAAATAAACAGAATGATTAATCCCCCAAGCACTTATAATAACAGATCAAATGAAATAATAAATCATGTTTAAAATGATTAAAGACATAAAGAAGGAATTAAAAAACATATTTAAGGGACTTCCCTGGTGGTCTAGTGGTTAAGACTTTGCCTTCCAATGCAGGGGGTGCGGGCTCGATCCCTGATTGGGGAGCTAAGATCCCACATGCCTCATGGCCAAAACCCAGAAAAGCATAAAACAGAAGCAATATTGTAACAAATTCAATAAAGACTTTAAAGACAATATTGTAACAAATTCAATAAAGACGTTAAAAAAATAAAAAAGACATCAAAAAAATCTTTAAAAAAATCTAAAAAGCAAGGTTCTATGAAAAAATAACAGATGGACTTGAAAATGAACCAAATTGACATTCTACAATTGAAAATCACCCCCCAAAAAAGTCACTTAAAAACTAAAAAATTAATAGTTTAGAGAGCAGAATTGGTGACGTAGAGAAATAGAAAGATTTGGTGAACTGAGACATAACTGGAAGGAAGTTTCACAGAATGCAGTGCGGGTATAGAGGTTAAACATCCGAAAGAGACTGACAGGTGGGAGAATGGGTGAGAAGGGCCAGGGTAGAATCCAGTGGGGGCTCTGAGGGAGCTGGGGGACACGGAACATGCCCCGCCCGACATCGATTCTCCATCCAGCTCATAGCAGCCTGCCCATCCCGTGGCTGGAGGGGGGCACGTGACAAGTCCTGGCCACTGAAACATGAGCAGCCTAGACAGGGTCACCTCACAGCTGAGGCAGGGGCTGAGAAAGTCACATGTTCCAGAATGGGCAGCCCCCAGCTGGGGAGGAAGAAGCCCCCCCTGGAGCTTCTGGGATGGAGGAGCCCGAGGAAGAGAGCTGTGAAGAAGCAGAGTGAGGGCTACAACTGCGGCCGGTGCTAATAAAGTGGGCTGGTTCTCTTTGCTTGTTACCCAGTCCTGAACATCCTGGCCCGGCAAGCACAGCGATGTATCCGGGTTACGCTAAGCATGGCTTGTCATCGAGACCCTGGACCTTCCCAGAGCTGCACCGTGGCAGCAGCTCCAGACCTGCCTGTTGGAACCACAGCCCCAGCCCAGCACAGCCTCACCCCGTCCGGCACGCACCTCACTGCTGGTGGAAGAGCAAGCCGGGAGGAAGGAGGAGAAGGGACGGAGAGAGGAGAGAGCAGAAACAGCTGGAAGGCAAATGGGACAGGGGAGAGGTCAGGTCTGCCTGGTAGACTAGGTCAAGAAGAGGAGGACCGGGCTTCCCTGGTGGCGCAGTGGTTGAGAGTCCGCCTGCCAATGCAGGGGACATGGGTTCGAGTCCTGGTCTGGGAGGATCCCACATGCCGCAGAGCAACTGGGCCCATGAGCCACAACTACTGAGCCTGCGCGTCCGGAGCCTGTGCTCCGCAACAAGAGAGGCCGCGATAGTGAGAGGCCCGCGCACCGCAATGAAGAATGGCCCCTGCTCGCCGCAACTAGAGAAAGCTCTCACACAGAAACGAAGACCCGACACAGCCAAAAATAAATAAATTTAATTAATTTAAAAAAATAAAAAAGAAGAGGAGGACCCACTGCCACGTGGAGGTCCCAGACCTCAGCTCGTCTACACTAAGGCAGGACGGGGGTCAGCACAGGACACCCCGGGAGAGGGGGTCCCCTAGGACCCCTGAGCTCCTCCCCCACATCTGGGAAGGACAAGGGTAACAGAGGAGCCTGCCTGCGTAGGGCTGAGAGGCCACAGAGCACTGCTTATGGAGGTGGAGCCTGGAGCCGGGAGCCAGGAGGGCCATCTTGCAGGCAGGAGAGAGGAGAGCCCAGGAAGGAGGTGATGCTGGGAGGAGTGGAGAAGGCAGAACAGGGACTGGTGAGGGTGGAGCTCTGCAGGTCTGCAGGCAGAAGCTTCAAGCCCAGCCCCTTCCCGTCACCAATACTCCCGCGTCTGAGGTCCCCCTGGGGCGGGTGAGGGCTCCCCCAGGGCCCTCTTGAGCCATGCACAGTCCTAGGAGGGTGCCCGAGACCCAGGTTCAGGTCAGCTCAGGACAGGGTATTAGGAAGGGTGGCATAGAGGACGAGGGTTGAGAAGGGGATGCCTACGCGTGGGAAGGATCGAAATGGGGAGAGTCTGGGGAGGTGCCTGACCACTACCAGTCCTAAAGGGGCAGAAGGGTCCCAGCTCAGCCCACTAGGAGCTGTGCTCTGGCCGCGCCAGACAGAGCGGCGGGAGCACCTGACGGAGAGCCAGGCTGGCCCTCTCCCGGCCGTCCTTTCCCTGCAGGCGCTGTGGGTGTGATCCGACACGGCCTGCAGGCCACTCGGCGGAGGTCGGGGCGGGGGGAGAGACTGGAGACCAAGAAGCACATGTGAACACCTCCGGGGGCTCCTACGACCATCCTTCTCGCCACATAATGGCACCTCCAGAACAAGGCTCCTGGTTGGCTGATCTGAGACCACAGTCCTTCCACCCTTGGACGCCCTCTTATTAGGGTTACTGCTAGTCCCCAGGAGCTCCCTGGCCCAGGTGAGCGCTGAGCAAGAAGACAGCGCAGGGCCAAGCGGGCCGTGCAGATTGGTGATGTACATCTGCCAGGGTAGCCCTTGGAAAGGCTGGCTGAGACAGGCCCCCTGGGTGCAGTGCCTAGAGAGGACACACGGGGGCAGCACAGGGCTGTGTTTCGGTGCCTTCTGCTCCCAGGGCAGCCATCCTGGAATCCCAGAAGAGTGGGGGGGGGGGGGGGGCGCTTGCCACTCGCGGCCCAACCCCTTCTCCAGACACTTCCTCTGCAAAACACCTTGGGCTCGTAAGCAGCTTGGGGAAAGTGTCAAGTCTTCAAAAGGCGACAAAGAGAAGGGCAGATCTGAAAGGGCCCCTTGAAATCCTCCAGGCCCCCACCCTGCTCAGTAGCTGGGCAAACAGGCTCAGAGAAGTTAAGTCACTGGCTCAGTGTCATCCAGATCCCTAGCTCCCAGGTCAGTTCTCTCTCTAGGCACTCACTGCCTCCCTCTTGGGGACATCACTCCACGGCTGGGGTATCTGAGGGTGGGGGAAGGAACAGCCTGGATTTGCTGTCTGGGTGCGAGATGAAAACACACAAATGACTGCAGAGTCACGTAGAAAGTAATCAACACCACACAAGATGGGAGAGAGACTAGGAAGACTAGGAAGGGGAAGAGGCCTCAAGCAGGTCAGGAGGTGGGAGGCAGGAGGCAAGGTGGAATCCAGGAGGCCAGCATGGAGGAGGAGGTAACACTTGCCCTTGGCCCTGGGGTGGGATAAGAAGCTGGCTCAGTTGAACAGTGGGGAGGGTGGGCCCTCCTGGTGGTGCATTGGCTTGAGCAAAGGCACGGAGGCAGAAAACGTGGAGCAGAGGAGAAGCATGTGCTCTCTTAGGGGAAGTAGGAGATTAGAGGCCAGAGAAGTTCGCCTGTATCCTGAGGTCTTGTGCAGGCTGCCTGGGTTGCTGCCTTTAAAACTGGAGGCTGGCCTGGCCGTGGAATTTTCCTGAATTCCACTGTGTTGAAAGTGTAGAAAACGGCAGTTCTGCAGATTATCTCACGCGGAGGCGGAAGTAAACAAAAGATCTCCATGGTGACCGTGGCCCCTCATTTGGGATGTCCAGCTGCCCCTCGGAGATGTGGAGGGCAGCTGCCACTCCCCATTCCTCAACCACGGCTCCAACCCACAGCAGCAGCAGCAGCGGCTGGCCACGGGGGGCCACAGGGGGCCCCTGAACAACCTCAGAACTGGCAGGATGGGACCAGCCCAGGATTCCCGGGCTCTGAGAAAGCCTCAGACGGTGAGACGGAAGGGCCCCTGGAGCAGCTGGCCCCACCTGTTCAACCTCCCAAAAAGTCAGGGGCTCCTCCTGCGGGTCAGCACACACGCAGCTCAGCTTCCTCCCATCCAGGTGGACACAGGACACAGAAGGGATGCAGTAAGAGGGCGGCAGAGGCCAGGATCGAGTCCCTGTCCAAGGGCTCCTGCAAGGCTGGGCACCGATGGGGTGCCGGGAGGTGGGGTGGGGTGCTGTCTGGGTCAGTTCTGCTGCTTCCACAAGAAAATGACCTTGAAGAGGCCATCTGGCCCTGACCTCGTCCCCAGTGCGTGTGTCGGCCTCCCAGCCCAGACTGTCCCGAAGGTACCAGCAGCCCCCTGATTTCACCTGAGGCTCTGCCTCCTTAGAAACTCAGAGACTTCAGGGACTCAGAGGTGAGAAGTGTGGGTGAAGACTCGGGCCCTGGAGATCAATAGCCCTGAGATCAAGGACTAACTCTGCTCCTTAGGGGCTGCGGGCCTGGGGCTCGTTGTTTGGCCCCTCTGAGCCTCAGTTCCCCCACCTGTGCAATGACAGAACCAGAAGAAAGATAGGACCTCTCTCCTAGGGTGGTGGTGAGGATCTAAGGCAACACGTGGAGCTGCACTGAGGCCGGGGCCTGGCGCTCAGCCTGTGCTCAGTAAACAGCTGGCACCCGTGTCACTGCTGTCACCACTTACACCGTAGATACCTCTTATCCGGCCTCCCCGCTGACAGATGCCTGCCTCCTCGCCCCCTAGGCACCCTTGCTGATGTTCCGAGCATGCTCAGTGCTCTCGGCCATTCTGCAAAATGCCCTCCAGTCAATTCTGAGTTTATTACAAGTCAGTTATGTTTGTTCCCAAGTCTTTCTTATGCCAGTTGTGCTTGATATCAGAAATATGTGATTTAATAAATATAGAAACCAGCAGTTCTCAAACTGTTAAGAATGAAGACTCCTTTACACTCTCAAAAATTACTGAAGATTCCCAAAGAGCTTTTGTTTAGGTGGTTCACATCTATCAGTATTTACTACATTAGAAATTAAAGCTGAAAGAATTTCAAAGCCCAAGCACGGTCCACCAGGCATCAGAGTGGGCCTCAGCCTCTGGAAATGATCACTTGTACATCATGAGGAAATGAGGGGATAAAGGGCGAATGACGTCTTGGTATGGGCATGCAGAGTCTTAGTTTTGACTGGTGGATCTCCCCAAAGGGCCTCGAGGGTCACCCTCATCCTTGGACCACACTTTGAGAACCACTGATGGAAACAAATGAAATACAGGTACAAAACATGAGCCAATCTCTAGACACCAGGTCAGAAGCTTCGGAAAGTCCCAGCACACGAGGGGAATAACCACATATACGACGCAAGACTGTTTTCAGAGGCTTCGCAAGGGCCTTCCTGTTCTCAGCCCCCTTTAGAGAACCGAAACCGGAAACCAGCGCTGATGCGTCGTGATGCAGTTTCAGCCATAAAGACGACCCCAAACTCCAATCTGCAGACTTATGTTTGGGCAAAAGGCTTTGGCCCTTTTATCAAAAGACAGACAAATTAGTGTACTTTAAATATTTTAAGTAAAAATAAAAGGTTTAAGAAATGTATGCGTGGTTAAGTAGGATTTACAGATGCTCTGAGAAGTCTGACCCAACCCAGCCCGTCCTCCCCAGCGTGGACACCAGCTGCACGCCTCAGCCTGGCCTCTGACCATGTGGCCTTTGGCCTTCCTGCCTCCTGCTTCACGCAGACTGGGCTCCACGGATACGTGGTGAAAGAACCAGTGAAAGGATCACTGAATGAGCAGATGACCAGCCCCCACCCACCCTAATGCCTGGCCCAGCGCCTTGTGCAAAGGAGACGTTCAGAAAACCCTTGCTAAAAAAATTAAAGTTTGACTCTTTGCAGACTTTCTAGCTGAGTGTGTTCCCTGGTGCCTTTGAGGCCCACAGGAGGGGCTGAGCCCAGGGTCAGACCATCCACTTCTGATGTGACTCTGAAGTCCCCCGCTACAGCCAGCCCGAGGTCCTGTGAGGTCAGCCTGGTCCTGGGAGTGGAAGGCTTAGCCGGCCAGGGCAGGGAGGACGCCTCTGGCAGCAGGACTCTCAGCTGCGAGACCTTTTCGGCAAAACAAAGCCATGTTTATTTCCCTTTGTTTTCCCTAGAAGCCCCAGTCACCACCTAGACCCCTGGATGGGCAGGTCTGCAGAAACCTCTGCCCCAGAAGACCCAGGAACTGCTGCCCCATCCTTAAGGGCATCTGAGATGAGAGCTGACAGGTGAAATGCAGACAGGCTGCTGGGGATGGGAGCCTGATGGGGGAGTGGGGGGGTGTACGCTGTAGCACCATGGTTAAAATCATTGACTATGAAGTTAAAAAGTGAAAAATCTGAGTTGACATTCTGCTCTTTCTGGAGATCGGAGCTGTGTGACCTCAGGCAGGTGTGTAGCCTCTCTGATCGTCACTTTATACTTTCATGTACCATTGCCTCGTTAACTCCCAACACCCACTCATGAGGCCCATAGACCTGCAGATGTGGAAGGGACCCGCAGTGTCCCCAAGGTTATGGGGTGGACACAACCCAGGCCTTGAACCCAGCTCATCTGGCTCAAGGCCCAAGGCTCACCCCTTCCCCACACTGTCCTGGGGGAGCCAAGTTTGATGGGTGCAAGTCAGACTGTCCCTTTTAGGAGAAGACTGGTGAAGAAAGATGGCTCATGACTCCAGGAGAAGATGCTGGAAGCCTCCCCATCTCGATTCCCTAGACCCAGCCTTTCTCTGCTCTGTGAGAAGGGACTTGTTCAGGGAGCTGAAGTGCTGGGTCCCCACTACCACCTCAACGTGAGGCCTTGGGAAAGTCGTGAGACTCAGAGAGGCCCAGGCTTTGGACACACCTACTTCGAGATCTGACCGGGGCCTGATCTCAAAGGGGCTGCTCAGAGCACACAGAGCCGGGGGTGCACCAGAAAGCCCCAGGAGCCCCAGCGGCCTCCGTGCTCCCTGTGCCGCTGTACCCATGGGGTCCTCCACCGTGGGAAGGGAAGACCCCTTCCTACTCTCCTCTGTGCCCCAGACTCGGAGCTGGGCACCCACAGAGCAGGGCGGTCACACGGGATGGACCACCCTACTCCTTGCTTCGCCCCAAGCGTGCGGGTAATGAGCACAGGTGCAGTTTGGGCGGGTCCTGGGCCCCCGGCAGGAAGACTCGGACACTCCCAGGTGGCGGCCGAGGAGAAACTGTTCTTCCTCGGGGGCCTGCTGCAGTCACTGAGATGCCACCACTTCCGCCTCTGTGGCGTCCTCGTCACCTGCAGGCTTTCAGGACAGCAACCTGCAGGCCTAAGAGACCCAGGACTGCCCAGCCTCCGCCCTGCCACTCGGAACCTGAGCAGGGGCAGTTCTGCAAAGGATGGGAGCCCCGAGGGGGAGGGACGGGAGGGCTAGGGACAAGGGCCAGGCTGACGGCACGGGGCTTCGGGAGCAGGGACACGGTCGAGGTCGCGGAGTCAAGGCCAGCTCGGGGGCCATCAGGCACGAGCACTGAAAGTGAGGTTGGAGGTTGCCTTCCAAAGGCATCCCTGGAGCAGGGGGCCACGAGGCCACTGGCCCCCGAGACTCTCTCAGGGGCCAGCAAACATTCTAACCATATTTGTAGCTTTCACAAGCTGCTCCCTTGGGAGCATAACTCACTCAGAAACAGCTGAACTGGAGAAACTCCAAACTGCCCATGTGGCTTCTGTGGGTCTCCTGAGGGAGAAAGAACCCTATCCGGGCCTGGGGCCGCCACTTGGCTCACTCGGGAGAAGCATACAAAATGACAACTTGCCGTTCACCCCGTCCCCCGCACTCCAGTCACAGGGTCCTGCCTGGACAGGAAGATTCGCCATCTCAGAACAGACGTGTCGGGAAGCTCAGCCCTCTGCTAGGCACTCAGACCTGCGTGGGCCCCTCAGGGCACAGCCAAAAGGGACAGACCAGTGGGCACCCACTCCATCCTCTGACTGCCGACCAGCCTACTGGACCCACCTCCCTATTGCTGGCTGAATAACGGCTCCCAAAGGTGTCTGCGTTCTAATTACTGGAACCTATAAATGTTACGTTATCTGGCAAAAGGGGCTTTGCAGATGTGACCTTGATGACCCTGCGTTAGCATCCTGTGGACCCAGAGTCATGGCAAGGGTCCTTGCAAGAGGCCAGAGGGGGAGAAGCAGAGAAGGTGACAAGACGAGGGAAACAGTGTCAGAGAGAGTCTCAAGGTGGAGGAAGGGGCCACATGCCAAGGAATGCAGGTGGCCTCTAGCAGCTGGAAAAGGTAAGGAAATGGATTCTCCCCAGAGCCTCCAGGAAGCGCCAGTCCTGCCCACCGACATCTTGACTTGAGCCCCGTGAGACTGAGCTTGGATCTCTGAGCCCCAGACCTGTGAGGTAATGGCCTTGTGGTGTTTGGTTCAAGCCACGCGGTCTGGTGTAACCTGCTGCAGCTAACATAGCTCTGCAGGCAGCCCTGCCAGGAGCAGCTCTGGGAAAGTGAGGTCTTTAGCCTAGAGTCTCAACAGGATCTGCCCACAGGGAGAGGATTCTGGAGCAACAGAAAAATACCCGCCCACACACAAGGCCTCTCACGGCTGGACGAGGCCCAGCTTCCTCCAGCAGCACGTGGCCTTTGCTTCAATTCCCAAACGGAGTCATCTGGGGAGAGGTCATTCTGAGGGGAGGTTTACACGAAGACGGAGGTTATCCTCGTCAGGACGTTCCCTGAGAGCTAGTTCCCGAGTCAGGGCGGGAGGTGGTCCCACAGCAGAGAGGGTTTTGGACAGGCCCCGGGGGAGGGAGTCGTGCCATCAGCCCTCCACTCACCCGTCTGTCCCGACCCCCGTCTCCCACCGGCCGCTTCTCCTCCCAGGCACAGCATCTTCCCTGCTGAGTGAAGCCGTCCCTGGTTTTGCCATCAAGAGCTGGGGTCCTCCTCATTTCCAGGCCTGGACTCGCCAGCCCCTCTTCCCCCAGCACACAACCATGGGGGGCAGTGCTGGGGAGACACTCGCCCAGGGTGAGTCTCCCCAGAATTCGGGGACCAACCCAGGCTCCCCGCTGCCCCCAGGATGGCCCCGGCTTCCAGAGCCCCGAACTTGAGAGGACCTCATCTCTCAGGCTTGCCCTGGCTGCACTGGGGGCCTTGAGCGTCCAGTGACAGTGCCGTGCACCCAGTGACACCAGGGGTCTCAAGCTCGCAGCCCCCAGGGGCCAGGCAGGCCCCGGGAACGAGGGCAGCAGCCTGCTGGGAGCAGCAGGTCCTGCGGTCACCCAACCATCAAATCTAAATGTCTGAAGATGATGTTAGGCCCGTCTGTGGGTAGGGCTGAACCTCGCCGCCCTGACTCACGCCCCTGGCTGGCCTCACCAGGGCGTCCGTGGTAACGTCCGACCTCTCCCGCCCGCTCTACTCTCTCGCACCGTCACCACGTGCGGCGGGTCCCCTGCGTGCCGGGTGCACATCACACGCAGGTGAGACACAGAACTGCTCCCGTGGTTCATTCACGCACAGCGGACGCGGCGGAAAACCTCCCACAAGTGCTCTGACGGCTTATGAGGAAGGGCCTGCACCCCGGGTCCCAGTCACAGGGGTCCACATTTAATTATGTTCAATATTAATAAACGTACAGCACAACAGTGGTTCATTAGCATACCTTGCGCGACTAAGGGAGTACAATTTGATACAACCCGATGCACAGCTTTGGGGACACAAAGGAACTTCCAGACCGGGTCGTGAGAAATCCTCCATTTCGCTTTCGTTCGGGATGACAGGCTCGAGGACCACGGCTCGGAAGGGCAGCTGTGCTGTCACCAAGAGTGGGGCCTCGAGTGAGAGAGAACAGAGGAAAGCAAAGGAACAGACAGACAGCCCTTTGGAGAAAGGCCCCTGGAGAAACCGGGTCTGCACGGCGCTGATCGGCACCAAGGGATTGTCTATAAAAAGATTTGTATAGAAAACCAAATAATATTGGAAATAAGACTTTCAGTAGTACTTCTGTAAGAAGCAGAATGACGTTACATGTTGTTCACATGCACAGGGGTGCGTAAGAAAAGTCCTCGTAATTACAGTCGGGGCCGAAGAGCAAGAATCTGGGCTGAAAGTGACAAGCGAACTGCAAGAGAAATCAATCCATGAAGGGGTGTGTCCAGAGCGGAGAGAGCTGACCAGCAACAGAACGGAAGGGAGCCCGCTCAGAAACGCACACACACCCCCACGCACACCGCGCCTGCACTGCAAATAAATACACACGCACATGCAAGTGACGTCCCCTACGGCACCTTGTGCTCAGGCCAGGTTTGCCTGCTGGCTGCTGCTCCGAGGGTCACCGGGAGAGAAATGGGGGCCTGTCCCTGAAAGCGGGTGTTCAGGCCCATGGCTCCTTCACAGCAGAAACAGCCCGGCCGTGCCATTCAGAGCCCTCCATACGCCTTCAAGTGGGCCGAGCATCCCATCTCCAACGGCACTGGGGCTGGACAGCTCAGCAAATCCTCACTCCCACGACTGGCAGCTGGGCGTGTGGGCATTTGCATTCTCTGACTGGTGTGCATCCGGGACCTCGACTTGGGGAGCTCTGATTCGCAGAAGCTTCCCTTGACGACCATGTGCAAAGCTTGGTTGGGGTCCCGCCTGGGGCTGCGTGCAAGGACTGTGTTCAATCTTTCCCATCACCTCCAAGTAACAGCAAGACCTTCAGCCCATCCAACAGTAAACCAGGATGCCAAGTGGTCCAGGAAGTTCTGTCAAGGACACAGCTCCCGGCATTCTCGTTCCAAATCCCAGCACAGCATGTCTGGCCCAGGCATAGCTCACGTGCTGTGCTTCCGAATCAGAAAAAAGCATCCTGCCGTTCGTTGAGTGAGGAAGGACCTCTGTCCACACACGGCGGAGAATGTGCTAACAAGTTCACTTGGGAGGAAAGGCAGAGCAGCGGAGCCTGTCGCACCTGCAACTCAAACCTCAAACGGCTGCGGTTCTCTGAGGACCTCAGATGCACGGCGACGGCCAAGATGCCCAGATTTTCCATCAGTTCCTTTGAGGTGCTCAGTCTGGCATTAACAGCAAAACTTTCCCTTCCGATTTTAAACTGAAGTTATATTCCAATTAGAAACTGAAAAAAACCTTGAGAAAACATCTAAAGGGCCAGAAAAGAAAACTCCAGCCAGTGAAACGTAGAAAGTGGTTTGTTTTAAATGCGTTCGTTTTCTGTTAAACATAAATGAAGTCCACAAGGCCAGAAGGGGAGGAGGTCCCAGACACGAATGTGCTACCAAAAATCGACTTTTGTCTTTTTTCTCGTCAACAGTGAAGTTAACAGGGTTTAAACCTGAAGAGACGGAAGGGCTGACATTGGGGTAAAAGGGAAAAAAAAAAAGAGAGCCTCCATTCTCCGCCAAAATGAGGTTAGTGATCCAGACAGAGGGTTTCGAAGCTGAATGTATAGTGTACGTCTGGCCAGCCCCGGGGCGGGACCTCCACCCAGAATTGTCAAAGCCCAGACTCCACGCTTCCCTCCCGGCACCCAGCCCAGCATCCGCCGGCCTCATCCCGGACCCAGCCACTCTCGGAGCGGAAGGGGACCCTTTCCCAAGTGGAATTTCCAACAGCCTCCATCCGAGGCTCAGTGAAGGGTCCATCGCCGGGCTGTTTAACATCACAAAGGAAATTCTGAACTGGTTTCCATAAACGTGGGCCAGGGAGGGGTTTTCTCCAGGCTCTGAGTGAAAGGGTTCCCCACCAAGAGAGATTTTCAAAGCATGGAAATCATGGTGGCAGCGGGAACCCGGCGTCACGTCTTCTTCCACAGGAAGGCCTCGTCGGCGAGGACCTGCGCCAGCCGGGCGTTAAAAGGCCCGTAGAAGTCCCGCAGGAGCCTCTGTGTGACCGGCCACATGGGCCCCAGGTTCCGGTCCTCGGGACGCCGCGCGTTGGATGCGGGGCTCTTGGTCATCAAGGCCTCTTGTTTCTCACTTAAGGGCCCTGGAACACAAAGCAAAGAGCCTATGAGGCAGGAGGCAAAAGAAACTTTGAGAAAATCCCAGCCGTGCTTCCTGTTGAGACAGGAGTTTCCCGTAAGAATGTGTTTGGAGGTTCAAATTCTTTGGCTGGATCCATTTCTGAGTGGCTGAGGGTGGAAGGTGGAAATTCCAGTGTGAAAGAGCAGAGATTCTGTGGTCCGGTGTGTTACCCCACCCTTGGAAGCAAGGCTGGGGCTCTGGGGCGCAGTTTCATTTCCAACTGCCCGTCAACGGGACCCAGCCTGTCCTTGGGTAACTGGGCGACCTGCCACACACAGTCCCTGCACGCAGCCTCTCCTGCTCACCAGCCACTGGAAGTCTGCCCCCACTGCTTCTACTTCAGGCCGATGCAAAGGGCCTCCTGATGGGGCCATATTTCAGCCTGTGTGTCGTGCTGTGAAGTGGCCATGGGGGAAGGGGAGAGGCCACCTGTGCCCAGAGACCCCCACTGGCTGAACCTCCACCTGCAGCAGGCATATCCGTGGGGAGAGGCCGGGAACCAGCCAGCTCGTGCTGCCCCGAGGCTGCCACTTCCACCCTCAGCCCTCGGGACCGCAAGCCTCTCACTGGCTTAACCCCCGGGACCACTGCTCAGGCCTCTGTGCCCCGGGCCCTCGCGATCAGTCTCAAGTCCTGAGCCCATGCACAGAAAAACTACATCCCAGTGTCCTCGGGCTATGTGACAGGGAAGGAACAGAACTGGCCTTACTGTCCATCTTAGGGATTAAAGACAAGTTCATGAATGTGACAGAGTCTACAGGTGGCCAAATCAAAGAAAAACGGTTCTAGGCCTTACAAGGAAAAAGTAATCACACTCCATCACGTTACAAGCTCTCCAAGAAAAGGAAAAAGAAACTCAAATGACAAAAGGGTCCCGAGTCCCAGTGGTGGGCAAACAGATTTCAGGAAAAGTTCAATTAACAAAATTTCCAGGCAAGCTCATGAGACAGGGCCGCAGGGGCTTCTGGGGAGGAATGTGCAGGGTGCTCCAGCCTCTCCAGCGGTCCTGGGTGCCGCCTACGGGGGAGCACCCTGCACCCACGTACACTCCTCTACCAGCCGTCACCGTGGCCAGCGACTTGGCCTGCTGCCACAAAGTGCCCCTTGGGACTCAGGGGGATGGCCTCCTCTGGCTGGGGGCAGGCTCCCCTCCCTAGAGGCCCAGGAGCCCAAACCCAGCAACATGGCTGTGCCTCCGGGGGTTCCCAGCAAAGCTGAGACAAGCATGGACCTGTCCATCCGCCCCGACGGTCCCAGGAGCCCAGACACCCTGTCCATCCTTAAGGCGCAGCTCACACCCTCCCTTCCAGGATCGCTTCAGCAGCTGGGCCCCCAAGTCACGTGTACGGACCCACCGTGAGATCGCTAACCTCCCCCACGTCACTCTACCAGTTACTCGGTTATTCGAGCCTCGGCTTCCTCCTCTCCCTCCAGTGAGGGAGCTCCCAGACGAGAGGCCATCTCCTCCTCCCCAGAGACGGCTCCCCACACCACGCGCGAGGCCCCGTATGCACGTGGTGCTTGACAAACAGGTACTAACTGGCCTCCCGGCTCAGCCCCGCCCTGCTCGGCTCAGGGGTCTGCGTGGGACGCGGGGAGCGCCTCACAGAGCCGGTGTCCTCGGAGCTCGCGCCCTGCTCCGTGGGCCTCCAGTGCGACATTCATACCGAGGCTGAGAAACTGGAAGACCCTGTGCATGGTGTGCTTGACGTTAGAGGCGTGGTCTTCCAGGCGGAGAATGAGGAACTGTTCTTTATTAAAGACCGTGAGCCAGTCCAGAAGGTACACGGCGTACAGCCCGACCTGCAGCCTCACCTAGGACCGAAGAAGGCAGGCGTTAGTTCAGGGGTAATTCCTCCGACACCGAAGGCGCTTTTCCAAACGTATTACACACGTCATTATAAACCAATAGTGAAGCGTTGTCCCAGCGAACAACTGCCTTCAGAAGTTGGATTTTTTTTTTTTTTTTTTGCGGTACGCGGGCCTCTCACTGCTGTGGCCTCTCCCGTTGCGGAGCACAGGCTCCGGACGCTCAGGCTCAGCGGCCACGGCTCACGGGCCCAGCCGCTCCGCGGCATGTGGGATCTTCCCGGACCGGGGCACGAACCCGCGTCCCCCGCATCGGCAGGCGGACTCAACCACTGTGCCACCAGGGAAGTCCCAGAGGTTGGATTTTAAACGCCACGTGTTCTTGCTTCTCCATGCTGGGTTTGGTGCCCCCCGCACAAAGGCTTCCCACCCTCAGGGTCCCATGCCATCCTCAGGTCAACCCTGCAGGTAGCTCCACACCACTTCATAGTGAGGAGTGGGGAGAACGGAGAGGCCAAGGTCACACCCACCGATGGCGCGAACGTTCTTTGCACATATCCCAGCTGCCTCAGCTCCTATGCCCAGCGCAGCACCGCCGTGAGAAACAGCGGCAAATGCTCCAGCAACAAGCCCCGAGAGGGAACAGCCAGACGCCTGGCGCCACGCGGATGTCCCTGACCTTGAGTGTGTGAGCACACCCCAATATAAGCAGAGCTGTACGAAGCCATCCCTTTCCGCCTACGCGTCGGGGTCCGTCCTCCTCCTGTGCCTTGTCTCGTGCCAAGCTGCAAGCATGCGTGGTGAAGCACGAACCTGACCACAGAGAGGTCTGGCCCTTGTCCTCGGCTCCTGGAAGGTGATCTCTAGGCCACCTGGAATGTCCTGCCTGGTAAGGGTATCTTGCTTGCCTTGGGGGGTCTGGCCACTGGACAGTCTAACAGTGTGAGTTATGATGCGGGCTCTGGGCCACGCAGTACTGGCCTGACCTCCAGGAGGGACTGGACAGTAAAGGTCGGTCAGGCAGGTACTACGTGAGGGAGCCTCAAGAAGTGCTTGGGACACCAGAGGCTTGGGTGGGCTTCCCTGGACGGCAACACTCTGCGTGTATCATCGCATACTTACGAGGCTGAGTTCAGTCTGTGACCCTTCCCTGCTGTAAACCGCAGCCTCGAGTGTGACAGCCATCAGCGTGTCTTGTGATTCCTTCTAGTGAATTACTGAACCCGACAGTGGTTTGGGGGACTGCACCCAGCTTGCACATGGTGTCAGAAGGAAGAGCGTCTCGGGGACTGCCCCCTCTAACTTCAAAGTGGGCTCTAAACTCTTGGCAAGCTCCAAAAAGGAACAGGCCCTTCCCTTTCTGTGCTGAGGCCCCCCTTCTCCGGCACTCCCACCCCTGCCCCTACCTACCACGTCCTCTGGGACCCGGCTCCGTGTCCCGCCTCTGGCTCTGCCTCGCTGTGGTCTTCCCAATTGCTTCTCATTTGCCCCCGTCTCATCTCTGTTCAGGCTGCATCAGCGCCTGTCTGGCACTGTCACAGCCCCCTGACTGGCGCTCCCACCTCTAGTCTCTGAGCGTGAGCTTCCCACGCCAATGCCTGGCCTCGCCTGGCTCTCCACGTGGGGCAAGTCCCTGGTCTGACTGGACTCCTGGCCCACCCCCTCCCAGCGCCCAGTCTCAGTTCCTGCAGCCGACACTTTCACATCCTACTTCCTCTCCTTTCCAGCTCGACCTTGAGCTCCTCCAGGGCGGGGACCAGGCTCTTCCATCATCCCAGCCGCAAGTGGCCTGCGCCCAGCCACTCACACTGAACGCGGTGGCAACAATAAGACGGTGAAACGCTTGACAAAATAGGTACAGACACTAGTTTCATCTCTCCTAGTCTCACTCTGTTTCATTGTTTATCTAATTGTGTGGGAGGTGGTGGAGGAAGAAAAACAATTAGAGGGGAGAAGCTGTCTCCAAATTTCATTAGCTGCCTACAGCCCTCAGGTTGTCACTACCTTGGACACCAGCTCAGGAAAAGACGTCAAGCTGGGCCAGAGCTAAAGAGAAAGTGAGCACGTGCCAGCCCCGGAAATAAATACCCACGTCGCCTCCAACACAGACAGACTGCTGCGAGGACACCTCCTTGTTAAGCCCTCGAGAGCTTTTTGGTTCGTCGTCAGCCTCCCAGCCCGGCCCCTCCCGGGGAGGACCAGCCCGATGAGCTTTATATCTTCCGGGGAACCCGCCTTTGCTGCTCAGAACCTTCTAGAAGGAAAGGAGCTGGGAGTTTGCGGCAGGATGAGGGTGTTTTAAAGTAGCTGCCGAGGTCCCTGCACCTGTCCACGGGTGACAGTATCTCCCTGAAAGCGTGTCTGTGTCTTCGTGGGGAGAGCCCCCTGCACTGGCCCAGGCCTCCAGTAGCTGAGTCTTCTTTGCCAGGAGGGCTGGTCCGGCAGCGGAGGGGCCATTGGGGGCAGGCCGGGAACAAACCTGGGGGCTCTTCAAGGGAAGAGAGGTGGGGAAGCCTACCCTGGCCCCCTGAACACTCCATCCTCTGGCTCACTCCGACCCCCAGCCCCCTTACCAGTTAAGGGAAGCGCTGCTCACCTCGAGTGACAGTGTACAGCGTGAGCAGCGTAACTACTAACAAACCTAGGACAGGCCCACTCAACACTTCTTCCGCACCCTTCCCCAGTATCGGCCAGAGAATCAAAATGGAATGAACATAAAAAGGTTATTTAGGGGAAGTGCCCGATACATTTAAAATTTTAAAACACCAGAGTGGAGAGAAGCCTTTGAGGTTACCTGCTTCAGCCGCCTCTTGATGGAAAAATCAGCCAAGGCCTAGGGAGTGCGGGGTCCTGCCTGCCCAGGGTCAGCGGAGAAGACCCTCCAGAGCCTAGTCCTGAAGCCAGGTACTTGCGCTTGGGGCCTGTCCCCCCCGTGCTGGGAAACAGCTGAGGAGCCAGTGCAGGGTCTCCCCTGACAGGCACATGCCAAACCTCTCTGGTCCCCATTAGGGATTTGGTTGGAACTCTCTACTCAGCCTCTCCACTAGTTTCACAAACTCCCCATTCATTCATTCTGCAAATAATCTAGTGCATCCTGCACGCCAGGTACCCTGCTAAGCAATAGAGAGACGTTGCTATGTAACAGATGTGGCCCCTGGCCACGTGGCGCTTGTAATCTAGTGGAGACAGAGCTAAAATGGTGAAGAAACAATTATCTATAATCGCCAGTTGTGACACATGCTGTGGGGAAATGAATAGTGTGGAGAGAGAGAGAACAGAAGGTCAGATTGAAGCCAGACCTGAAAGGTGAGGAGTCCTGCAAAAACCAGGAGAAGCACGTGCCGGGGAGGGGAGTGTGGAAGGCTCTGGAACCAGGCTTCTCCAGGTCAAGCACAAAACACACCCACCTGGAGGGCTGTTCAACAGACTGGACTGATGGGCCCACCCCCAAAGTTCCTGATTCTGGGGTCTGAGGCTCAACCTGAGAGTTTGCATTTCTGGCAAGTTCCCGGGGGGACTGATTTTCTTGGTCCAGGGAGCACACCTTGCAAAGCCCTGCTCTGAGGCACGAGGACCTAGCAGGAGAGAGCGTGGCTGGAGAGCAGCAGTGGACAGGGAGGCAGGGGAGGTGGCCTGGAGGAGGTGGACAGGTGGGCGGGGTCCCACATACATCTGCCTTCCCACAATTTGCCACCCTAGGAAGTCAAAGTCCTTTTCCTTTGTCTTGTCACTTCTCTACATATTTATGGTTCTCTTGTTAAGACGCTATATAAGCCCGAGTTCTAACCACCCGCCCGAGTTCTAACCACCCATCCGAGTTACTCATCACCGGGGCTCCCGTGGATATGTGCACGTGTGCATACGCATGTGTTAATAAACTTCTGTTTGCTTTTCTCTTGTTTATCTTCCGTCAGTCTAATTTACAGGGCCCCGGTCAACGAACCTGAGATGGGTAGAGGAAAAGGATTATCTTCTCGCCCCCTACACGCGAATGAACTACCGCTCTCTAACCCTTACCACAGCCTAGTAAAGCAGTGCTATTACCCCATCTTATGATGAAGCAACTGAGTCTCAGAGAAGCTAAGACAACTGCCCAGAGTCAGCTGCCCGAGTGGGAACTGACGCCACACCACTCTGGCTCCAAAGGCCACTCCCTCTACCCCACACCCCCAGCCAGATTCTGTGTCAATCCTCTGTGTGCATCCTCCCTGCCAAACTATAAATTCCAGCGGGACAGCCTGGAATCCTACCTACGGCCTCTGTGCATCCTGCCAGATAAGATGGCCTAGATAATGAGGAAGAGGGGGTGAACCCTCTTGACTTTGAACCCCACCGCACCTGGGGGTTCCCAAGCCTCCACCTCAAGCAGATCTCACCACATGGCACGCTCAGCAGAGCAAGGCTGTGGACCACGCTCCGGGGCAGGTGACATATTAGCTTCGCTGAAGAAGGCTTACCCACTGCGGCAAACCTGCTGAAAAGGCACTTGGGACAACCCCGGGTGCTGTGCAGCAGAAAACCATCCCTTAGCTAAACCGTGCTGAATTCACCATTAACAGCTTCTTGTGCTTTAAAAAAAAAAAAAGAAACGGGCAAGAAACGTACAGCTATATTCCTGAAGGCAAACAAGAACAAAGAAAGAAGGGATCAATGGAAAATATGTTTCCATTAAGACCCTGTCGGAGACACTGAAAGTCACTGGTGGGTAATTTTTTAAACCAACAAAACAATGCAGCATTGGAGAGAACGCTCTTAAGACAATCAGAGAGTTGGTCTGCCAATCCTAATTGCAGGGTGTGCTTCCGCAGCCTCACTAAATAGTAATCTTCCTAAATGCGCCCTCATTCTTTCGCAGAGGGAGGAGAGAGCATTGTAGCTGGGAGATCGGCGCGGGAGAAAGCAGGGAGCCAGCTGAAAGGGTCCATCAGCTTCTACAGTTTTTACAGCCATGAATATTTGTTTTGTATTAGCCACCGCTCAAAGGCACAGGGAGAGGCATTTGCACATTAAAATGCTTCTCTGTTTATCTGCTAAAATCCCGACGCACAATGCCCTCGCATGATAACCGCCGCGCAGCCCCTCCGCGTACGCACAGGCATGGCGTTGTTAAGAGTGTTGTTGTAGACACAGGCGCGCAGTGAATAACCCAGCACGCAAGTTTCAAACAGCTGCAGCGCTTCTGTCACTTTCTCATGGAAGTCATCTGCAGATTTATTCGAACTTGCAAAGTAGAGATAGTCTGAGTACAACCTGTGAATAAAACAGATGGGTATCTTTTACCACCGGGAATGTGAAATCTCGACATCTGAGTGACAATGGAAATCTACAAGCAATTATATGACCTCATTTGGTTCATTCAAACACAACCATTCCTCTCGCCACACACCCCCCCCTGCCCCACCGCCCCGGCAGAGAGCCACTTCCTACCACCCTGGACACCCTCACCCTTCCCAGGGCCACCCGCTCTCCTGGCCCCAGACAAGCCACCCATAGTCTCTGTGGTTTCTTTTTTTTTTTTTTTGGTTCTTTCTAGGCGCCTCAGGCCATGACTGTTTTCACAGTAACAGTGAACTTCGAAACACCAGATTACAAAGACCGGACAACAGCAGAGAGAGGCCGTGAAAATTTTATGTCCCCTCCGGTTCCTCTCTCCTCTGCCGGTGGCAGTAATAACGGAACAGCTGTCGCTCTCCCCGAATTACAATTCCGCGTGAAATTCCCAGCCCTTACCACAGACTCTGAACGTTAAAACAAAAATTATGAAACGTATCTTTCTAGGTTGATAGGGACCTATTTTTTAACACAGTGTAAAAATACCCCCATGTACGCATGCAGAGGCCTGTAGGCCTACGTGTGTGTCCACACACATGGATCTGTTCACACAAACCCCACCGCACGTATGTAACAGTGTTTTCACACAGGAGCAGACAGCGTCTCTCTTTGACCAAACTGTTCTCAGGTTCCTCTGAACCTTCTTCCCAACATGGCCTTGAGTTTTAGACTTCCTTGTGGGTCTCTGTATCGCCAAATTTCAACAAGAATCCTGCTAGGTCCGTTTAGCCAACCCCGCCCCCCCTTACCGCTGCTGTTTCTTCTTAGTAACTTCCCATCCACCAACCCACATCCTCCTTGGCTATAATTTCCCACTCTTCCTTGTATTTGGCATTGGCCACAATCTCGTTCCCCTACTGCAAGACCCGACCACAGTGGTCACTACACCTATTGCTACAGCCCTGAATAAACTCTGCCTTTTACCATTCTTTAACACGAGTCAGAATAATTTTCTTTCTTTCTTTCTTTTCCGCAAATCTTCTGAAAATATACTTTACTGGACTTTCAACATTACAGATAGATACTTTTACCATGGGATAATTCTTTTCTTATATCAAATAAACAATAAGTAAAACAAAACAAGTTACAGCACTGTAACGAGCACAGCTTTGTTTTAACGTTTTTGGCCCCAGTTTCCCCTGTGGTCTAACTTCTGACGCCCAGGCCCGCTCTCTCTCCCGTACTCCAAGTCATAGCGGGGAGGCGGTGTCTAGCATTAAATTCGTCTGTAAAACAGGAGGACTAATTGTGCTTTCCTCGTGGCGTATAAACAAGATAATCCATAGAAATCCCAGGGGTGACCCTCGTTATCAGCTTCTTATATAACCTTCCAGAAGTTTTCCGTGCACAACATAGATCTGCATATTTTGTATTTTTTTAAAACATAGATGTATCAGGTCATATTGGATGGGATCAGTTAATGTATCTATTATTACAGCACTCCCCTATTTATTTAATTTGGGGGAATTTTGAACATCCGTAAAAGTAGATAAGATAGTACATACACAGCAGCCCAATATAAACCTTATTCCATTGTCACCCAGTAATTTTTTCTTTCTTTTTTTCCGGAAGGGGGGCCACGCCACGTGGACTGCGGGATGTCAGTTCCCTGACCAGAGATTGAACCCGGGCCACAGCAGTGAAAGCACCGAATCCTAACCACTAGACCACCAGGGAACTCCCCAGTCTTCTTTTTGTGGTACGCGGGCCTCTCACTGTTGTGGCCTCTCCCGTTGCGGAGCACAGGCTCCGGACGCGCAGGCTCAGCGGCCATGGCTCACGGGCCCAGCCGCTCCGCGGCATGTGGGATCTTCCCGGATCGGGGCACGAACCCGTGTCCCCTGCATCGGCAGGCGGACTCTCAACCACTGCGCCACCAGGGAAGCCCCCCACCCAGTCATTTTTTACATTAACAGAACTTCTGAGTTCTGTTGTGAGTTTCCTATGCCTTTTTCTCCTGTTTCTGCAGGCAGAGAGGGTAAGTCTTTATCTTTTTTTGCCTTTCAAAAGTCACCCCTTTGTTTCTGTCTTATGCCTTTTTCAATGTACACCCTCTAGGGCCCCCCACTGCTCTGCCCGACACCCTGTACTCACACTCAACCCCCAGCTGCCCAGAAACCAGGCTGATTCAGACTGGCTCCCTGCTCTGTGGTGTCACGTTTCTCTCTTTCTCAGCTCCATACTTTCTATTCTGCCAACTTCTCCAACCTATAGCTTCCCTCTTTCCAGGGAAGGAAATTCAGCAAATCGTATTAGGTACCCACAGGTCTGGGGATTGTAGATGTGCACCGCTGACTGCACCCAGGGCTTCCGTCGTGGCACTCAGCCAACCTCACCCCTGCAGAGACGGCAGTGCTTTTGGTGCACGGGTCAGCTGCAAACACTCCTTCTCCAGCACGCCTCACCTCTCGCTACAGCTGTAGGCGTTTCCAAAGATTTCCTAAAAAGAGCAGAGCTTCTCAGGGACCAGACTGTCTTCCCCTCTGGCGTTTGGCACAGTGCCTTCCACACGGCCCTTTAGAAATCATCCGCTGCCAGTGTCCACAGAGGACACCTCTGAGAAGTCTTGAGATGTTTGGGATCTGCTCACAGATTGCCTAGAATCCGAACACACACTGGAAAGTGTTCGTACATCTCAGCCTGGTCAGCCAAACCTCCAAAATGACTTGCTTCAAGACGAGTCGTTAGAGATGCTCAGGTGAGCAGATCCTCCCCCAGATCCACGTTCACCCAAATACAGGACCCAGATGACACTACATTTGTCCCCCCATTACAAGTGTCCCCCCACATTGGCTGTGCTGTTTTCCCCCTTCAAAAACAGGACCTCCATCAAGACAAACATGGCACCTGTCACTGCAGGGTCGGTCGTAGTATAATCTAAAAGCTGATGGATAAACGCCAAAACCAGATTTGCACGGACCTCAAAGTGCAGCTGAGCTGTACGCAACTGGGCACCTTGTGGCAATGGGTCTGATGGAGGTCCCTTCTGGCTCACACATTTCCTATGAGTGCCGTCGATATTACGACTTTGCCCAAGAAAGACGCCTCTGAAACTGTCATCAAAATCTGTGCCTAATTGGAAGTCCAAGTCCAGAGTTCTTACCAAGGACTCCCACACTGCTATCCAAATTCGTTGGCAGAATTGGAATTCTATCACGTAAACTGCCACTTAAAAACCCACCCCTCGGCTCAAGCTTTCCATGCTGAGTTTATTTTGTGGTAATAACATTTCTTGTAGGCGTGTGGCTCATAAATAAAACAAGAGCCTCTCAACCTGGCTGAATTTTAAACACACAGTAACTTCATGAAGAATATTAGCTTCATGAAGAATCTCTCCATACAATTCTTTAGAGATCAAGAAGTAGTTCTAGGGGACAAACTGGGACGTGTTCAATGGTCCAACCAGGCCAGCCCAGGCCCACCAGGGTGAGAATACTGATCGTCATCTGTTTGGGGTACAGTGAAATGAACTCAGGACCCCACCTTCTGTGAATCAGGTTCATGGCCAGGCCCACCTCCTCGGGAGGGTGAGGGGAGATTTCTCCTGCCCCTCAGTCCCCCAGGGACACTGGATCTACCCACAGGGTGGGTGGTGGGCTTCCTAGAGCCCACACACATGCTGGGATACATGTCTGTAACAAGTCCTTCATGCCCTGTTTGAGCAGGGACCTCTCCCCTCCCCCTCTCCCACTTGGATTCTATAGATTTCCCAAAAGATATGCCCAAGTCCTAACCTCCAGTACCTGCAAATGGGATCTTATTTGGAAATAGGGTCTCTGCACACCTAATTATGTTGAAGACCTCCGGATGAGATCATCCTGGATTTACGGTGGGCCCTAAATCCAAGCACTGGTGTCCCTATAAGAAGAGGCTTGGACAGGGACACATGGGGCGAAGGCATGTGAAGACGGCGGCAGAGACTGAAGTGTTATCTACAAGCCAAGGGATGCCAGGATTGCAGAAGCCACAGGAAGCTGGGGACCCATGGAATGGATTCTCCCTCAGAGCTTCCAGGAGGGACTAACCTTGCCAGTACCTTGATTTTGACCTCTTCCCTCCAGAACCATGAGACAATAAGTTTCTGTTGTTTTAAGCCACTACATTTGTGATAATTTGTTACAAGAGCCCCTAAGAAACTAGTCCAGATTCTCAACCCTGATTCCTGAGGAGTCATTTTTGCCAGCCCTCTCTCCCACCCTGAGACCCTAGAAGAGTGACCTGTGTGTACAGGAGGACGATGGCCATGTGGCCAGCTCTTCTGCAGAGAAATATGAAGGAGGAAAAGCAAAGCAGGACCCTTACTTTCCCGGAGGGCACTATTGGGTCCTCCCGAAGAATCAGGCTGGTGCTTCATGAGAATGTCTTCAATGAACAATACTATGATTTCCCCACAACTACTCTCTAGAGAAAAAGAGTCAGATAATGACCTTGGATTAGTGCAAGCCACTTGGATGGGCTAAAACCATTCAGAAAACGTTGAGAAGGACAGCAAATATATCATGAATAAGTATCCAAACGGACCTCGAAACGCTAGAGTAGGCATGAAACGGAGGAGCACCCTAGGGTCCTCGCCCCCCGTGTCCTCGCCCCCCGTGTCCTCCGCCTGCCTTTTGTCTGTAGCCGAAGAATAAGTTTAATCAGAGAAGTGAGAAAATGCAGAAACAAAGGAAAACAGTCCAACAGACTAAGTAATACCAGTTTAGTCATAAAGCAAAGCCAAGGACCTTTAGTTCCTCCTCAAGGGCTACAGATCATATTCTGAGCCACATCCTGCGAGCTGTCTTATAGATACTGGAACCCCCGCCAGGTGGAGGAATGATGACCAGACTGTACATGATGACCAGACTGTAGCCACGACATAAGCTGCCACAATTCCGAGAACTGGCCTCAGGAAAATGGGAACAAACCGACCCTAGAACTGAAGATTAACTGTACTTAAAACAATCAAGATGATGCTGGTCAGACCACCGATGACCAATGTCAAGATGACTGTCAGAGGTGGCTGTGCTGTTCCTGCACGCAGCCCCCTCCTTCTGCATATACAAGCTCTTGCCCCCTGATTGTTGGGGGAGGGGGAGTCGGCCTTTGGACAGGCGTCCGCCCTCCCCCACCCCGCTGGTTGCCGGCATCCAAAGTAAAGCAAACTTTCCCTTCCACCAACCTGGCCTCTTCATTGGCTTTCGAGCAGCGAGCAGCCAGACCCCCACTTTCGGTTACAGGCGCACTCATGTAACAGTGGATACGTAAAGAAATCAGCCTAGATGTCCACATTTGAGTCTTTAAAACCAACGGTACAATGATGAAGTAGGGGAAAGAGGCCAACCTGGAAAATGCACAAGGGGTTTAGTTGACATAAGTATATAACGCATCCTCACAGAACTGCAGGGACACTGACGCGACTCCGGGATGCATTAATAAAGGTACGGCATTGAGCATGTGGGAGGGTGTTGCTTCCTCCACCCTGGCAGGTCCCAGCCCCAAAGGACACTTGCCTTCAGTGCTGGCTGACAGACAGTAAGGGGGAAGGGGCCGTTCCATCTGGAGAAGCAGGACTCAGCAAGAGGGATGCCAGCTTCAACAGCTAAAAGGGTATTCGGAGCTGGGAGAAGACATGTCCCAGACTCCTGAAGGACTGACCCTAGGTAGAAGGGTCAGGAAGAAAGGCTGGTTTGATCCCGTCCAGCACGGCGGGATCGGCCCCAGCAGCAAAGGTCAAGGCTGGAGGGGCTGAGAGCTCCCTGGCTGGGTGAGGGCCAGCTGACCCGATCCCCGCCCCCAGCCCTGAGTTTTCGTGCTGCCAACCCCCCTCCTGCGGGACCACCTCATCTTCTGACTCTCAAACCCTCCCAAACAGATGGGTGTTATATGTGGCCAGAACTGTTTCCAACAGCAATTCCAAATATAAGTCCAAAGACATTCCAGGCCTCTGTGCTGCGGTTATTTTGAAGGCCACTGGGGTGGCCCTGGGACGGCAGGCCTGCTCACGGGGGTGAGGTGCCTCTTCTGTGCGGGGCAGAGGTCCCGGGACCCCAGCACTGCTGCGAAGGGGAGTGGATGTGGCAGAGGTTCCCTCCACCTGGTGCCTCTGGAAGGGATCGCGTCTCTTCCCAAGGGAACAGAGGAGTGGCCATCAGTGAGCTTGCAGGTCTCAACATGTAAAATCTTGGTGGTTACCCAAGGTCACAGCTGAACGCACCCAACAGTGACAGGGCACTGCTCTGAGCCCAGGTGAGCAGAGATGGGTGTATTGATCATCCGGAAAACAGGGGCAACCACTACTCCGTGGGCCCCTCCTCCAGCCAGGCTCACTCGAGTGCTGTACAGGTTCAGCTCCCAGAATCCTCTTGGTGTCCACCCGCCGCGTGCCTGCTCGTAGCTACTGAGGGCTGCCCTCCCCCCGCCCTGTGCTCGGCACTGCACGTGTATCCTCCTTCCCTGTTCATAACCAGCCTTTGAGATGTGCACAGTCGTTACCAGTCTTACAGAGCTTCCTAAGGTCATGCGGCCCAGGAAGCCTCAGGGCTGGCCCCAAACCCACCCAGGCCTGCCTGACCCCAAAGCCCACTGACCCAGCAGGACCTGGCCCAGCCTCACAGTCTAGGGATGTAGCCAATCAGCAGCTGACTTGAGTGGGGCACTAGCCAGCTGATGCTCTGGGGGTTTTGTTTGTTCTTAAGATTTTATTGTTTTAGGTGCAGAGTGATTTGGAAGCAAGAGTCAGTTCTGTTACAGAACTACTCAGTAAGTTACAGGAGACTGAAGAGCAGTCGCACGTGTAATAGAGCAGCAAACATTCAGGACGAACAGGAGTGGCACTGGCGTGACCAGGAAAAGCAGATGCGTTTACGGAGCACCGCACGGGCATCTAGAAATCACAGCAACAACAAACAGAGGTTCAGGTACCTGTCACAGTTTCCGTCCTCACTTCCCGACCTTTCATCACTTGCATAAGCTACCATTCATTGGTCACTGCAAAGAGCTCATTCAATTTTACCCGTCTGGCTCTGAGAGGACAAGGTACACGTTGATCGGCCTTCCCTCAAGGCGGGGCCCCTGCAGGTTCCGGCTCGAGCGTTACTTGTTCAGTGAGACCACCCCCTGCGGCGGGTTTCTCCTCCTTTTGTGATATTTTTGTTCATACCATGTTTAAATTGAGAGGTAAACCACACACTGTAAAATTCACCCTTTTAAAGTGAACGATGTAGTCGTTTTCAGTAAATGCACAAACTTGTGCAAACACCAGCATCATCTAATTCCAGAACATTTTCATCACCCCAAAGGGACTGATGGCTTTCACCTGTCAGTCCCCAGAGGGCCTGGGTCAGAAGTCGCTCGGATCCCCCAGCCCAAGAGGCCCCCAGAAGCTCGAGCCTCAGGGTCAGGTCCGCCCAGCCAAGTGCAGGCTGTCGGAGGCCTGGAGCTTCGCCATCTTTCCTGGCTTCCGCTCACCCCTCGGCCGTCTCAGGGAGGCGTGCTTGGAGGAAAGACCCGGGGCAGATGCTGAAGCTGTGGACGGCTGGGGGCGGCCACGGCTGCTGGATGGGCTCACCCCAGGCCGTGCTCGCCCCGGCCTCCCTGTGCTCCCGGAGCACCTGCCGGCCAGCCACATACGTGTGAAAGGTCACATTTCATCACCAGCAGCCCCGCAGCGTGGGCTCACTCACATCTTCTAATCCACCCCCTCCCCCGTGAGAGCACAGTGTTCCGCGGCTGTGGAGGGTCACATACACGTGGTTACCAAAGTGAGAGCCAGAGCAGCCCGACATTACTCTCCATTTGCTGGCGTCCATATCCAAATCACTGATTGATCACTTCCCGACCTCCGATACGGTGTCATCAATAATGATTCTATTTATTTTTCCTACAGGAAAAAGTACCCTTTAATGTAGCTGGGAAGGAGGCCCTTTCGTCCCCTGAATCACACACCGTGAACATCTCATCACGAGGAACACTGAAGCAGGACTGGCCAGAGCAACTTATTTGGAGGAAATGTCTCGAGTCACCCAGGCTGTGCCTGCGGGTGACACTGATGCAGTTCATTTTCTGCCAGAGAAGAACATACAGGCTTGGGCCTAAAAAGGTCCAAAGGGATGCAAAGCTTCTGGTTCATGGGGGCTGCCTGGGCCAGGTCTTCTGCTCCCCTTGAGCACGAGAGAGGTTCTGGGTCACCCCCACCACCACCACCGTTTCTCCCTGAGCATCCAATCACGGGGCCTTGGTGCACATCCACAGAGGGAGGCAATGCCAACATCCTCTCTACCTACGAGCCCGGTATGTCTCACAGAGCACCTTCACTTGATGCGCCCGTGATCCCGACACCAGGTGTCTCTACAGGTGAGGAAAGGCAGGCGCACAGAGGATGGGTGGGGTACCCCTGGGTAAGGCAGCAGCGAAGCCAGACCTAGATCCCCAGGTGGCGGACCTCATTGCAGAGCGATGGCCACCACTCCCCAGGCTGGCCGGGCTGTGACACGGGCCGCGTTCACTCATCAGCCCCGCACTCTGGGTAGCAGACGTCCCTGAACTCCACCTGGCGGCCCAGAGTCAGCGCTCCGTGCCCGCATCACCTTCCAATCTCTGCAGACTGAGGACAGCCCTCCTTGGCACACAGAGCCTCCCTCTGCAGACCAGCCATGTGGGAACACTCAGGTCTGCCAATGACTTCGTAAACACTTCCCCCAAAATAAACAGCGTTCCACACACAGGAATTTTCAGCACGATGGTTTTTCTCCCACCAACAACAAGATGCGGTCCCTCCCCAGGCAGTCACTCCTGAACGGCTTTCAGAGAACAGGGCGCGCGGCCCCAGCCCGGAGCCGGCCAGCTGCCCCTCCCTGCCCTGGGCAGCTCACAGCGCAGCTCTATCAAAGTGACCTCACACCACTTCTAGGGCCCATACAAAGGTGTGTCAGTGACACCCAGACAGGCAGCTTCTGAGAAGCAAAATGCCTGAATTCACCAGGAAATTAACAAGCAGCTTAGGACGCCCCCCAGCAGTCTTCCTCAAGACAGCTGCCTTAGGATTCCTAACCCTCCAAGGTCTTAAAGCGGGAAGAGAGAGGAGAGCAGGACCTGGGGGGGCGGGGGAGTGGAACTTGATCTGTGGCTGTCGTCACGGCCTTTATACTCCAACGCCCCTACACCCCGCAACTGCATCTCTTGCCCACGGGGGAGCTCTCCTCATCTCCCTCTGAGAGAGTTTACATTAAAAATCAATCTGTCGGTGCTTTTTAATCCTCGTGCAAATCTGTTATAGAGAAAACATCTCACGGCCTTGGAGCGCCAGAGCTCCTCTTCTGCCTGAGAACACGTCTCTGGCACTAAATCGGTGCTTCCAGAGACCTGGAGAAGTTGGGCTGTTTGGAGAAGGTTTTCGGCACTTGTTGAGTCACAATAGAGATTCTCGTCCGGAGTCAGAGGCCCACAGCACTTCCGAAGCCTCAGTCCGGCTCAGCTCCCTCCTACGACACCTGGTTATTGCCCTGGGTCGGCATCCTGATGCCGCTGATATGGAGATAAGTGAATGAGCAGAGTCCAGGCTTAGGTACCTACACAGACTGGCATCCTTACTGCTCACAGAACTTTGCAGAAGTGGGGAGCCATCCTAGTCCTGGCTGCAGTTCAGTCCCTTCACTGAAAAGCCCTGCCCCACCCAAGGTTCAGCCTCCCCAGGTCAGACACAGCCAACGGCTGGTGGGTGGGAGATGCCTCGCGCAAGGGCCATCTCAGCTGCGCAGCTCCCCGTGGGGCTGGCTGAGACCTCTGTTGTGACCCCTCCCTCTGGCAGTCCTGCCCTGTCGCCCCTCACAGGGGTTGTCCCGAAAGCACTCATAAACCTCCTGCACACAAAATGCTGTCTCAGAGTCTGCACCCCACTAACTGACCTACGACAGAGGTGGAAAGCTTGGATCCTCGGTCAGACTGACATGGGATTGAATCCCAGTCTGGCCACTTATTAACCAGGTGACGGTGGATAGGTGACTTAACCCCACTGAGCCCACACACCTCACCTGTGAGGCATCATGACAGCCCTCTCACCTGCTTGCAAAGTTCAAAGGAGGCGATGCCTGAAAAGGGCTTAGCACAGAGCCAGGGTGGAGTAAGTGCTCAGTTAATGCTAGGTTCCCACCCCTCCACTGGATGAAGACTCCAGGAGGGCAGACAGGAAGGACTTTGCTCTCCAATCCATGCAGTGCATCCAGCACATCAAGGTGCTCAATAAACGTCTCGTGAGTACATGAGTGCTTAGTTTGGTTATTGTCATTATTTGCCACTAATGTGGCCTAACAATAATAGCTAATAATTATATAATATTTACCATCTGCCCAGCACTGTTTAAACATGCTACACGCATTAAGTCATTTAATTCTCACAACTCTAGAGGTAGGACTATTTTCCCCCATTTCACCGATGAGGACATGAGGCACAGAGAGGTTGAGCAACTTGCCCAAGGTCACACAGCCAATGAGTGGCAGAGCTGGGGTTCAAATACAGACCATCTGGTCCCTGAGGCTGTCTCTCTACCACAATGATCCTGGGTCCCTGTTCACCACCCACACATGCCACCAGCCACTCTGGAGATGGAGTGAAATTCATGAAACGTTCAAGGTTCTAGTCCAAAGGTTCATCCCCACTCATTACTCTCTGTTTGAATGAACAACGGTACATAAATGGATGCATTTCATTTAGAGCTTCATTCTTTCCATTCCTAGTTTACCACCATAAGTAGAATAATTATTTAACCAGCCCAGTGAGTTGTTAAAAGAAATCCGTTTATAAAAGCACAGGAAGAAAAAAACTCCTTAGGTTCCAAGGTTCAAAACATTTGGGTCAAAATCAAGTTCTACTCTTAATGGAGCTGAGCTCTCTTCCCTTCTGACTTACCTTCATTAACCATGAAAACCAAAGGCTCCTGAGGTGGTCATTTCCATGCACTGTGGTAAGACTACACCCAGAATTAAGACCAAGACACACAGACGGTAAAGTCTGTGACCGATGGCGCAGGACCACTCTCCGAACGCCTTCTGAATGAACTACATTGGAGACAACCACCTCTGCGTTAAGAGTCAGCCTCTATCAACCATCTCACAAACGAAGAGACAGGAGGCCAGTGTGAGCACTGTTGAAAAGAAGTCTTTCCACTTAAGCACTGAACTACATGAAGGAAAATCCTGCTTGTAATTGGTGGCTTCTTTTTAATTAACTGGGCTGATTTAGCCTAGTTAATTCAAATTAATTAACTTGAATTTTAAAGTATCGTTATCTCTAACATAGAGAAACTTGCAACAGGAATTCCTGGCTGGCCCTTTTGGCCCTTAAGAAACATCCCATCCGCTTTCCACTATTCTCTCTTCCCCTCCAGAAAAATAAATGGACTTGCTGTTTACAACCTCCTCTGGAAACTTTAAAGTGATCGATTTGATTTTGCTTACAATTCCAACATTTTCAAACCCTCTGCCTTTGATCAGTTATAGAAATAAAGGCTAAATGTCAATCTAAAACTAGAAATAAAGGTTTCTCCCCACTCCTCTCCGAGCCTATCTGTAGAAAGAAAGAACAATTTGGTCCAATCCCACTGGCAGCAAGCAACTCAGGGAATCTCGCACTTGCAGAAGTGCAAGGTCACGGAATGGCTGAAGTGGCTAACGGCACAGGACCCAGTTAGACTAATAGAAACCTGGGTCCCAAGTGTTTGTTTCTTCAAGAGTGACCTAACCACCCAGAATTTATCATCCTTTCTGGTTGGGATGGGAAATAAGCCAGTCATTTCAGGCCATGAGTCACGGAGTTCAAAAAAGAAGAAATTCCTATTGTTACATACTTTTATAAATGTTTAAAAAGCAATAGAACAGCTGCTACTGTCGGTAACCCACACAGAAAATACACACAGGCACACGCACCCCCCAACGCGTGTGCGGGCCCTGCCACTACACATGGTGCCACACTGGTACTTGCTCTTCTTCCGGCTCTAAGGGTGTGGTTTCCTGGAGGAACAGAGAGCAGCACGGGCAAAGGAGGTGTGCAAGGTAACTTCCTTTTTTAAAAAAAATATTTATTTACTTATTTATTTATTTGGCTGCGCCGGGTCTCAGTTGCAGCACGCGGGATCTTTTAGTTGCGGCACGCGGGATCTTTTAGTTGCGGCACGCGGGATCTTTTAGTTGCAGCACGCGGGATCTAGTTCCCTGACCAGGGATCGAACCCAGGCCCCCTGCATTGGGATCGTGCAGTCTTAGCCACTGGACCACCAGGGAAGTCCCGGGAGGCAACTTCTAAGATGGTCCCCAAGAGCCTCACTTCTTGGTATTCACTCCCTGTAATCTCCTCCCCTTGACTACGGCCTGGACTTCGTGACTTGCTTCTCATCAAGAGAACGTGGCAAGGGTGACGGGCTGTCACTCTGGTGCTCAGATTACCAACGATGAAGGCTTCCAACTTGGTAGCAGCTCTCTCCTTTGCTGGCTCTGATGGAGCAAGCAACCTCTGATGTTGTTGAGGCCCAGTGGCAAGGTACTGAGGGAAGCCTCTAGCCGACGGCCAGTAAAGAACGGTGGCCCTCCTTCCAACAGCTCTTGAGGAACTGAATTCTGCTAACAACCACACAAGCTTGAAAGCAGATCCTTACCCAGTCAAGCCTTCGGATGAGGCCCTGCCCTGGTGACACACTGACTGCAACCTTGGGAGAGACCCTGAAGTAGAGGATCCAGGAAAGCTGTGTCAGGTGCCGACCCACAGAAGATAGTGTGAGATAGTAAGTGTGTTGTTTTAAGCAGCCAAGTTTCTGGGTGATTTGTTACGCAGCGGTAGATGACAAATACAGTAGGCAACCCCACGACTGGGTCAGCTTCCTGATGAGGCTGTCACCATGGCAACCTGCCCTTCTCCTTGGTACCATCACATGCATCATGAGAGTCAATGTGTCGCTTTCCTGACAAAGTACAGCTCCTGGAGGACAGGCACCTACACATGTCTGCTCAGCACCAAACATGGTGCCCAGCATGTGACTGGGAATCGATGAACATTTTAACTGATGAGCTCTTTCCGTTAAGTGAGCACCAGGAAGTTAAGAACCTTCAGTTTCTGGTATAAATAGAGTATCTGTTCCTTAAAAAAAAGGAAACAAGAGGACGCCATCTTGGGCCCAAGAGCCTTCTAAAAGGGGGATTTTGGGCTGGAGTCTGAGAGGAGAGTCAGGCAGGTCCAGCTCCCCACTCAGTGCCTGAACCCAGGCAGCATGACGACCCTACCTATTAAAAGCTCGCCTTTATGGTGCGTGTGTCCTCAGAGGTGGACTCAGGACTGTGGGGAGAAAGGGACACACTCAGGGAAGCTGGCCCCACTCTCCAAGAGAACACGCGGTCCTTCCCTTCGTGCTCTCCGTTCTTCCTACTCAGAACGCTCCTTCCCCTTGACCACCTTGCTACTCTGTTCACTTGGCAAACTCTTACTCAGCCCTCAAAACCCCGCCTGGCCTCAGCTCCTCCAGAATGGCCTTTCTGGACCCCCGACTAGGAGCTCCTTCCCTCTTCGGTGCCACACTTCGCCCTCCCTCCCCACCCAGGCTGAACCGCAGACGGTAACGACCATGGCCACGCCTGTGAGCGACCCATCCCCAAGGCTCCCACCTCTGTGCCCAGGGAGTGACAGAGGCTGAAGTTTCACCCTCTTGGCCCTCTGGAGTCAAGGCAGTGTGGCCTCCCACAGAAGGAGGAACAGGGAGATGTGACAGGAAGACACTGGACGAGCAGCGAGCACCCCCGAGAGAGAATGTTCCGGCCTCGTGAACTGCAGCAGGGGCGGCCCGGGGGCGGGGGGCGGGGGCATGGCAGAGCAGCTGTGAAAACACCTCAGTGGGCAGCGTGGGGTCACTTAATCACCAGGCCTTTCAAGGCTGACGGTTACGTAATCTTGTCCACACAAGAATATGGCTGGCTTGTGTCAAGTGTTCTCAAGCCGTGGGGGACCAGCCCACGCTCTGAGCAGAAGGGTCAGATTCCTGCCTCCCGAGGTATGGGAACTAGCAGGCAGGACGTGGCAAGCTGCTCCGAGGTCAGGGCTGCCTCCTTAGCAGAGCAGATGGATTCCCGAGGCTGAAGGAGGTGCAGCATCGAGACAGGCCCCATGGTGTGACACAGGAGGGCTGCAGGGGTGGAGACGGAGCAAGGGCCATCCAGCTCTCTGATCAGATGACTGTGGTGCCCGGGGGCCATTCGGAGACGCCACGATGGGGACAAGGAGGTAAATCAACAATTCCAAATGAAAGAAGCAAGATGTAAGACCGCACATTCACACAGCTGCACACCACATGCACGCACACACACACACACACTACACTTATCTACAAAGATACGTACTTTGGAAGAAACTAAGCAAAATAAAAATGATGACTATCTGGGTGGGAGATTATAGGTGTTTTTAAAATTGTCATCATTGGCAAGGCTACGGGGCCAGGAATGTATGCCATCCAAGGAAGGAACTGGGGGGTGTTAGTGTCCTAGGGCTGCTGTAACACTACCACAAACTTGTGGCTTATTACAGCAGGAATTTATTCTCTCACAGTTCTGAAAGCCAGAAGTCTGAAATCCAGGTGTCAGCAGGGCTGGTTCGCTCTGGGGCTTCTGAGGAGAATCTGTCCTGGGCCTGTGTCCCACTGCTGGGGCTGCCGGCCTCCCCGGGGCGGGCTCGGCTTCTGGCAGAATCACTCCAACCTCTGCCTGCATCCTCACATGTGTCCTCCTTGTGTCTGCAGGTCTCGGTGTCCAAATGTTCTCTTCTCATAAGGACACCAGCTCTTGGATTAGGGCCCACCCTCATCCAGTGTGACCTCATCTTAACCTGAGTCCGTCAGCAAAGACCCTATTTCCAAACAAGGTCACATTCACATACATCTTTGTGGGCAAGGGTGTCATTAATTAATGAAACCCATAACAAGAGGCATTTGGCTCAAAGGAAAATAAGACACAGGGCTGTGGCCGCCGTCTTCAATGTCTGGCAGGCTCTTCCGTTTAGAAGGATCAGACATGGGCTGTGTAGGGAAGAAATGGGTCCGAAGTGTCGATGCTCCCAAAAGACAGACTTGGGCTCAAAACAGGAAGGATGCTCTCTCAGAGCTGTCTGAGCAGGACTGGCCATTCTGGGTGGGGAACTCCTGGACCATACTGGAGCCTCTTATCTCTGGTGTAGGGGTACTGGCCAGGGCGGGGGCGGGGGGCAGGGGTGGACTAAATGATTTTAAAGTCCTGGCAGCCCTAAGACTCTGCCATCCGCACAGGCGTCGTCAGTGACCTCAGCATCACCCAGTGCCAGCCTGGCCACCCTCAGACAACCCTCGGTTCAATACCGTGCTAGCCTGGCCCCATCTGCACCGGGCACCTCCTGCCCTCTACAACAAAGCAGCTCTGTCTGTCGTTTTCTGCCTTTTGGTGGCTCAAGGAAAGGTGGAGCTTGCACGTTCAGAGCCAACAGGATAAAGGCATCACTCAAGTCGGGAGACAAGGAATTCTAGGAGTTAAACCCTGCGGAGAGCTTCGATATCCCCAATTCTAAGGGCATTTTTCATGGCCGGACATCACCCAAGGGGCATGTCCTGAGGTCAGACCAGCCGAGGCCGCAGGCCCACAGACCAGGGTCAAAAGGGCTAAGGAAAAAATCCTTGGTTTATTTAGATGCAGTGAAGATTGCCCCAAGAATAATGTTTACATAAGAAACAGCAGTAACATTGCAAGTTAAGCTTGTTTATTAAAAAAAAAAAAAAAGAAGCAGCAGCAAAATCTTGTTTCTGATGAGAAAGAAGACTGTTCTTCAGAACTGCCTTTTCTTTTCCCAGAATGAAAAATCTACACTGCTCACCTCTCCACAGGGTCCCTCAGCATGACGATCAGTTTCGCGTCTGGCTGAAAGGCGTGGATGAAGTCCTGGGTCAGAAAGGGGGGCTCGCCATCCGTGCTGTTGTCGTAGAAGAACGTCCAGGCGTTGTTATCCCACATGGTGGAGGCGCTGGCCTCCCCTGGAAACGGAAAACGAGTGAGCAGTGCTGAGTTACAGGCTCCCACAGAGCAGCCTGAATTAGGGGCCAAACCTGGCTGTGATACCTTCTTAAATAGGTGTTAGCGGGTGAGCTGGTCTGCCACGCTGGCAGACGGGACTCCGGGAAAAGGAGGCTGATGACCACCCTCTGCTGCCGTGTCACCCCCTCCCCTCTGTGACCTCCATCTGGAGATCGAGGTGATCCACGCAACACTGAGCACCCCTCTTCCTCCCAGCTCCTCTCTCCAGGATGTGCCAAAAAACCTCTACTAGCATCTGGCCTCCCAATTTCACGATGTTTAACTTGCTAACGGTGCATAGCTCTGTGGCATTTTAAGGGCCCGCTGAGACTGTACTAGATAGTTCCCTTCAGAAAGTGTCAGGGATGAAGGAGAAGTTCGGGGATCCAAACTTCTGGGTTAATCATTTTGCTCCTTGAAATTGCTGTGGCGGCCTTTTTCACTGATCATTTACTTTTCTCCCTCTCAATGACAGTTATTGCTTCCGGCATTGTTTTTATCCTCATTTCTCATTAGGAAACTGCACGCAATCTGCATCAATCTTCCCTTGAAATCACAAGGGTCAGTCCCAGTGCACACCCTAAGACCAAACGAGAGGAAGGCTTTGCGGGAAGGCTCATGCGACCTCGGTCCTGCGTGCCCATCCACCCCGTCACCCTGCACACAGGTGGCATTCACTCAGTGCTGACTGCGTGAACAGGAAGCTGGTTCTAGCCCCTGTTTGATCACAGTCTGTGTGAATGAAGCATGATAACGTTAAACACACATTCTAGGACAGGGGAAAGGACAAGACACAGACATTTCAACATTTCTATCTCGGATAACTGAACCAATTCCCTGACTTTTTTTTTCAGGACCATCTTCAGAGACTTAGAAAGAAAAACCAATCAATCAATTAATTATACACTCGATTTCCCAACACTTTACATGGGATTATACGATACATCTCCAAGTCACTTATTCAGTGAAAATCTGAGCCAAAAGACTAAGTCTCTTTGATCAGTGATGAGCACATCACGTCATGCAGAGTGTTAGCAGGGCCCAATTTATTCTGTTGGATGTGCAATCATGTCCAGGTGAGCATTACTATTCTGATCTTTATTTCTATTTTTTTTTAAGAGATAATACCATAGAATACAGAAAAAACAAGTCAATCAGAAGTCCTTTGAAAATTCTACTCACAATGAATAAGGGAATGTTAGGACAAGGGAAGTATCTAAAACTTAGTTGGCACAAATTTTGTCAGTCCCATAAATGAACTGGTTCTGTGCTTGTCCATCCACCCATCCATCTATCCATCCTTCCTTCCTTCATCCTTCATCCATCCAGGCAGAAAGCTCTGATTTGGTGTCTAATATGTGCCCGGCACTATGCTTGGCACTGGGGATAGATGCAGGAAACAAGACAGACCCTTCCCTCTCGAACCTCATAATCTAGGGGAAGATCAATAATTCAATAAACAATCAGAGCCCCACGTGAGCACTTGGACAGGGCAGAGCCGGGTGGCCATGAGAGCAGAGGCAGGGGCCTTTCTCTGCACTGGGGAAAGGTTCTCTGGCCTTTCCCCAGCCCAAAGAACCCAGCCACTTGAGTCCTTCATGACTCCAGCCATTAGCCCAGACCACTGAGAAAAGGCCCTCTCGGACCCATCAGCCAAGATGAAAAAAGACCAGTATGCTTCTACCAAGGATCTAACGAAAGAAGCTGAAGCAGAGTTAAATCACATTTCAGGGCTGAGAAGAGCCCAGAACTGATCTGGCCCAACAAGCCCATTTTACAGATGAGCAGACTGAGTTCACGAACACAAAGACCGACGTGTCACATGGCACAGAGCAGGCTGGTGGCACGATCAGAGCTGGATGCCAGCTTTCCATCTACCGTAAAATTCAATAAACTCTGCTTCAAGTGAACATCAGAGCTGTAGATATATTCCTTAGTTTTCATTTCTAAATCCAGAAGTAAATAAAATTAGGAAACCAAACTGAAGCCTTCCTTTTTCATTCATTATCTTAGGCTCTATTTCTGGACCCTAGGATGCATATTTTTAGCTCTTTCCTAAGAACATGAGATTTTCCCAGAGGCATATGGTATGGGAGTCACAGTCAAATATTAATTAAGATTTGTAATTTGAGGTGTTAGAACTCAAGGCTGCAAGAAAATAGCTAGTAGCCAGTTCACACTGGGTGAGAGGGTGTGATCTCATCTGGCTCCTACGACCTGATTTCTTTGAGTTAAAAATAAATAAATAAATTGGGGCTTAGGCATGTAAGCCTGTCCCCCTGGATATGGGCGTCAAGTAAACATCCATCTTTCAAATGGTTGATTCCAATTCCTTTTAGTCACTAATAGAGTCACCGAATTTAGAGAATCAAAACGTAACAGATTTAGGAGAATAACAAAATAGATCACTGCCTCAGGTAATCAATTGAAGCAAAATATGTGATTCAATTTCTCCCTTTCAGAGGTGTAAGTGGATAAATGTCTTCTCCTAAGCTGAATCCAATAGAGAGAGTGAATAGATATGTTTTTTATAAAACACTCTTGTGAATTTTTTTTAAATGACTATTAATCAAACCACCTCATTTTGAACGTCTAAAGGCATCAGCTTGACAAGGCCTAAGCTTTTTCAACAGCAATTAGTCACCCACGATGCAATAGGGCGGCGTCTGTTTCAGGAGAGGCCACCTCCGTCTTTGCAGGGTCCCAGCGGCCAGGGAGTACAAAAGCCACAAGAATTAAACTGATGACTAACTGGTTCATTTTACGTTCATGATCCCCCAACCAAACGTACTCAGGTGGGTGTATCATGAAAAGAAATCAAGCATGCAAGCTTAATTCAAGTAAACGCAAAGCAATGGCAACTTTTCCAAAAAGCCAGTTCCGGTGTGCCTGAGTCTCCACAGAACTAGAGTCTACGAAACATTTCTGCTTTATTGAAGTTGCACGAGCACTATGAACCTTTTACACGGGGGTGAGAGTGATGGCTAGCGGGGAAGTGCATGCACGGCAGCTGCCAGCAGCCATCATGCAAATGCTCGCAGGTGCAGTGAAGCCCGGCCTGGCCCGGGGCAGAAGCAGGGGGGCCCTCGCGGGAGTTACACGGACGCCATACCGATAATGATTCTATTCATCTTGCTCTGTTCCTTTGCAGAGCTGGCCTGCAGTCCTTGATGAATCTGGTGCGCAGCCAGGTCAAAGAGGTCCAGATAATCTTCCACGGGATAGCGGTCCCGCAGACCATCTCTCAGGCGGACGATTCCTACAAGAACCAGGAAGCAGGAGTTAGGACAAAGCTGCCACGGCTGGGCTGATGGCTTCTGGGGAGTGACCACAGGGGATGGAAAGGTCCACGGGCCCAGCTGCAGCAGCCAAGGCTCAGCCCGAGGAGCTGCAAGAGAGGGAGGGGCGTCTGTGAATGGGCCATGACCTTTTAACTCACGTGCACTTCGAGGGGTGTAATGCACCACCATTAAGCTGCACGGTAGCCGCTGAAAGGCTGGCATGCCTGTTCAAGAACTAGAATCGCGTCTACTCGGAGGGACAGAGAGTTTGGGGCTGGTTAACATGTGCACCAGGTGAGGCCCCCCAGGGGCGGGGCAGCAGCAGTGTCAGGATACACACACTGGATCAAAAGAAAAGGCAGCCCATCGGAGGGGCGGCATCCTTTGAAGCTCAGAGGAGTCTTCTACACCAGGGCCGACCAGCATCTTCCTGAGGTTCCATTCCATCAAGCAGTCTGTCCATCTGAACAAACAATAAGGGGAATCGATGGTCCCCGGACGGACACCTGGGTTATTCTGGCATCAGCCACATGCAGCCTAAATTTTGCCCTTGCCTCAGAAGTGGGTACATTTCACTTGAAAATGTACTGACAACACACTGCCCTAAACCACAGCCACCAAGGTTAATGGAAAGTGGAGAGAGAGCGTCCAGGGGCAAAACAGCAAGAGGTTCAAAGTGACACTGGAGCCCAGACTCCAGAGGCCCACATGCCCCTGTGCCTCTCTCTCTTCTGCCAGTGGGAACCTGGTTTTCAAGGGGGCAAATGGTGAGCTGCGTAGGGGAGGCCGCTCTTCAGACGAGTAGAGAAACCCTGGCTCCCACAGCTGCCGCCGCCAAGCACAAAAGACACATGTACACTTCTGTTCGCTCCGGGAGGAACAGCAAAGGGATTAAGTCAAACGTTTGTCGGGAAACACATTAAGAGTTGGTCTCAACTTAGGCTGTACTACGGAAAACGTTCAAAATTCCCTTCCAAGCAACGTAGGTCCTTTGCACGGAAACCACCCTCGACGGCTTCCCGAACTTTGGCATTTGTCATCCCTTACCTCCAGTGACCAAACGTCTCCTGGCATAAGGGAAAAGGTTAAGGAGAGGAAACAGTGACCCAAGGGCGGATGGGTGGCTCGAGCAGAAGGCAGCCTGCATGCCAACCCCGCGGGAAAGGGGTGGGGTGCTGTGAGCAGGGTCTCCCAGAATTGTCTCCCTGGGGCTTTAATTCTGACCCTGCGAAGCCGAAGGGTCAGGTCAGAGAAAAGAAGCCCGAAGCAGCTTAATGACAGGCTCAGGGCCCTGGGATGAACCGGCAGGAAGCGGAAGCCCCGCTCATGCAGCCGTCTTTCTCTCTCCTGCCACCTCCGGGGGTGGGTGTGTGGGTGCCGGGCTCCAGCAGGAACAGCACGGAGCTGGGAGCTGGATGCACAGCCCCCGACAGACGTCCACCCGGCCAGCACTCACCACTCCCGGGTGCTGCGTGTGCCCTTCCGAACAAGAAGAGCTGCTGATCCTGACCCCTCGCCCTCGCCCTCCCCACCGCCGGGGCTGCATACATGCTCACCGGGTGGTCGGGAGCTGGGTGCTCGGTCCTGCTGGATGTCTGCGTGGGGATCCCTAAACCAGAGAATTGTCAGATCTCTGCATCTTGGCATGTTTTCTCATCTCCCCGCCCTGCATCCCTCCTGGGGCCTCGCACAGCCCTGCTCGGGTCAGTCTCAGGGCTCCCACGCCAACCCTGACCATGACCCGGAACCTGACGGTGACCCCTGATCCCGGCCCCGACGTGCGTGTAAGGAGCGACTGGATGAAGGAGGCAGATGCACCGGGCTTGGTGAGAGACCCCCACGTGCACCGTCACCACGGGGACCGGGGACCGCGCTGGCACGCACCGAAGCGCTTCCGGGTCCACCAGTGCGGCTCCTTGATGGCGGAGAACTTCACTTCCGGGTGCAGCCGCAGGCGGTCGTAGAGGTCGGTGGTGCCGCACTTGGGCTGCCCGATGATGTAGAAGTGCGGCAGGCAGCGGAGGCGGAAGTGCTTGCCGTGCGCGTGGGACAGGTGGCCCCAGAAGGCCTTGCGCAGGGCGTCGAAGGTGGAGCGGAAGCGCTTGGAGTAGAGCACGTAGGAGTTGGTCAGATAGGGGTCGGTGGTGTTCCTCCCCGTGAACTCCTCGTACCAACAGGGGCTCTTACTGTTGGGGAGGAATTTGTGCGGGATGACAGAAAACATCTGCGGTCAAAAAGACAAAAAGGGGGAGACACGCACCGAGGGGAAAACATTAGCACAAGCACATTCTGTCCACAGTATGATCCTGTCCTGAGACTTATTCCAGCGTTCACACTGGAAGTATTATTGGATGACGACTAAATACTAAAACAAAGCAAAACTTGGTAAACAGCCAATGACCATGCTTTTCCTTAACCCCAGATAAAAATAAAATTTGGAGAGAATGAAAATAAAAGTTCAATCAAACTCCATTCTACCATGATTTATCTTGCACACACACACGCACACACACACACAGCAATCTAAATTAAAGAGTTGGAACATTTGACTATGTAGCTGGATATTTAAATGGCCGTTAGAGGCAAACACTGTGATTAGGACAGACTAGAAACAAGATGACGGTAATCTACAAAAGCAACTTTAACTGCCAGGGCCACATTTCAAGCAAAAAGTCCCGGAAAGGAATTATTAGGAGGGGCGTCCTTCAACATTGCTTGCTGCGCCATTCAGTACAGAATTCCCTTCTCTGGGCTAACTGCGTGGACACGGACCTCCCAGTGAGCTCTCATCCATAAGGCTGTCAAATTACCATTGCTACACTTGAGAAATTTTTGGTCATTTTCTTCCCAAAGGTGGTGACAGGAAAGGAAGCAGCAATTTTTAAAAAATCAGTCCACAGAAATGAGCACCAGGCTACTCACGTGCAATTCCTGCTTCTTGAGATCTTCCACGTCTGGGAGCTGTCTGGTTGTGAACTCAATCCTGGCTGTGATGCTGTTGATAATTAGTTTAATGCTTGGGTCGTCCTTCACGTACGAAATATTATTTACAGAGGGTTGGTGATGATGCTCTTTTGTGTCACTCGGATTTTCACCGTCCATCAGGCTGGGATTGCTGGGGAGGGCTCCGTAATGGAAAGGTGATGAGATCAGAAGCTCTTGGTGGACCCCAGAAAGGATGTAAGAAGCCATCACCAACGTCATTATTATCAATCCAAAAACGAGGCTGCATCGCTTCCCCTTCTTGAAGCGCAAAAACCCACTCCAGCTCTCATTCCCTTCAGCCCTCACTTCGAGAACGGCAAGCAAGTTCATCTGCTTACCGTCCACTCGAAACACAATTTTGTTTTCTCCTTTGCACATGGGGCACTCCTGGCGACTGTGATGGGGGCCTCCTCGGCAGCTGACCTGCTGTGTGTGTGCTTCGTCGGGCAACAGCTGGATGCAGCAGTTAATGCAGTGCCTCATCGTAATGCCCTTGGGCTGCTGGCCCGCCGAGCCATGGGCGAGCCCCCAGGGAGTCCGGATGCCTGCAAGTCGTGCTGGAAAACTTCAAGGACGTCTCGTGATCACATACGACGGTTGAAAGGCACAAGCAACAGAAACAAATATAAAAACGATCAGGCGCTAAAACACCAGAGAATGAGGAAGCGTGTTCTTTGGTTCGACTCCGAAAGACAACACGAATGATCTCCAATTGTCATGGTCTGTAAGAGCCACTGCAATCCTGGAAAAAGCCACAAGGTCGGGAGCAATTCTTCCTGTCCTTCAGGTTTTTCCCATGGCACCAAATGAAGTGGAGGAGTTCTCACTGGAGAACATGGGAACACCCAAGGGATTAGAAGATCTCATGGCCTCAATGAAGGATGGATTGGCGCACCACCCACACAGAGTCCATGAAGATTTCTTCTTTTACAGCCTGTGTTCCTTTGAAATGTTTCCTCTTCAAAATCTTTAAGATGTCAGATTGCCTAAACAACAGAGAAAAGAGGTTGTATTACATTATGTGATGATAGCAATAACCCTGGGACCATCTTCCAAGGAGAGACGTTCACGCTTCTTTTCCACTTCTCAATTTTAGCCAAGCCGACTGGGGTCACAAGCAAGTTACAGAAAATCATATAGGATAAAGGGAGAGGTTTCGGGTCTTTGGTGCTTGGCTTTGGAGTTCAGTCTCTGCCTCCAAATATGGCCCCAACACCAGCACCACCAGCACCATATTAAACACCTCCTACTTTACACAACCCACATATTCTGTTATGCCTTTACCTTGACACATCTAAGTGACTGGATCCCCCTGTCCCAGGACTTGCAGTCATTCTCAGATTCATGCACAGTCAGACTATGAATTTGAGGGATGAATTGAAATATCAGTGCTGTTAAGTCAACAAAAAATCCAAGAAGGAGGATGTTTAGGGTGGGAGCAGGCAGAGAAAATGGTTTTTACTCTCCCAGTAGCACCAATAGTCTCTTAACCTAGAGCTAACATTTATTACTAGCTTAGGACGCAAAAGTTAATGAAAATTTAGAAACACTGAAATGATTCTCTCCTTCAGTAGAATGTATCATATTAAAAAAATTTTTTGACTTTAAGTAATTAAGCAATTAAATCCAACGTGCAGTATTCCCCTGAGCAACACAACACTTTAGACCCTAAAACAAGTTTTCACTTTCATCATTCTGGGGAAAACATGACTCTTCAAAATCCACTAACAGAATCCTGCGGTTATAAAATGTATTGTTGCCCAAATGACACTTCTTTGTGGATGTTGTAAAAAGAGCAAAAAAGGAGACCTACTTAGTTTGCAGCAGTGGTATAACAATGCTAACCAGCTAGCTATGTGACCTTGAGCCAACCATATAACCTCTCTTAGCTCTGGTTTCCTCACCAGTCAAATTAGGATAAAAAGTACCTCCCTTTCGAGTGTGTAACAAGTAGTATATCAGCTAATGCATGTGAAGACTTTGCATAAAGCCTACACATATTGAGCATCCCATAAAAGGTAGATAATAATAGCATCATCAATGACTATTACTCTTATTTTTTAATTGTCAATGAATGCCAAGAACATCTGAAGTGAATCAAGGATGGGTAATCCCATCCCATTATTTTTCCTTAGCACCTCAGAATCACCCAGGGGTGGCAGACTCACCTCCAATTCCGCATACACACACCCCTCCTACAATCCTAGAGAAGGTGATATTAACTAACCCTGCGTTAAGCCCCCTCTCCCATTGGCTGAAAGGCGGAACAATCAGAACTCACCAGCAGAAATATTCCCTCCCCTTGGACCGAAAGGCCCATGTTTTGTCAAAACACAATGACCAAGAAATAGCCAAGCAGTTTCCTAAAACATCTTCCACAAAATGTCCTGCGTGTTGTCGATAGGTCTTCAGTGCTTAAATTATCTGGAGAAAAGGTGAGATGGACCAAACTACACAGACTTCTTTAGAGTAGGACTTTTCACAGGAGAAGAATATAATACACAACGTTTCCAAAACACAATCGGCCAAAGAACTCTCACTACTGTCTCAAGGAAGCAGTTTGAGGAATGCTAGCGAGCAAAGGCTGAGATACGGGTCAGAGCAGTTCTGAGAAGTGCAGAGGAGCAGGGGCTGTGGGAGGGTTCGGCTGGAACCAGGCCAGTGCCTCGGGCCGCCACCCGCTCATCCCAGAGAGCAGTGGGAGGACGTGCCGGGAACCTCAAGGCTCAAACCTCTGCCCCCAACTTGTTCAACCACCCCTGACCCATCACTGGGTACAAACAATTCTCCCCAACAGGAGAAACAACAGGGCAAGCTCCCCTACTTGGGAACCCACTCACTAGGCCAAGAAAACATTTTTCACACGCCAAAAACAAGGCCACGTGGGGTTAAAATAAGGCTCCAACCAGCATCGCAGCGGGGAGCCGGGCGCACCCTTCTGTCTCTCTGGCTACAGGAGGCCTAATTCAATTTTTTTCCAAACATGGTCTTTGAAGTTCCGAGACAAGAATGTACAAAATCTGGACCCAACAGGATGGGCAAAACATTCCTCAACAAGAACAAAGGTTTCCTTTGACAAGCAAAATAAACAAATAGACCTGAGTAGGCAGAGACGGGCGGACAGTCTCAACCGAGAGGCCTGGGACGTGGTGAGCCAGAGGATTTGTCCCCTGGGCAGGCTGCACCCTCCAGCCAGACCTCCCACTCCACGTCTCACTTTTTTTTTTTTTTTAACATCTTTATTGGAGTATAATTGCTTTACAATGGTGTGTTTCTGCTTTATAACAAAGTGAATCAGTTATACATACACATATGTTCCCATATCTCTTCCCTCTTGCGTCTCCCTCCCTCCCACCGTCCCTATCCCACCCCTCTAGGTGGTCACAAAGCACTGAGCTGATCCCCCTGTGCTGTGCGGTTGCTTCCCACTAGCTATCTACCTTACGTTTGGTAGTGTATATGTCCATGCCTCTCTCTCGCTTTGTCACAGCTCACCCTTCCCCCTCCCCATATCCTCAAGTCCATTCTCTAGTAGGTCTGTGTCTTTATTCCTTTCTTACCCCTAGGTTCTTCATGCCACGTCTCACTTTTTAAATGTAAAACGGGGAGCAGAGAACTGGGGAGACAATTCCAGATGCCTTAAGGGCCTCAAAGAAACACTCTCCTCTAATTCATTCATTCCTCCCTTCTGTGATTCACCAGATCCCTTCTGAAGGTAGATTGTGCACTGGGCACTGCTCGAGATGCAAGTCCAGGTGTGGAGGCCTGAAACCAGCCTGCGATGGGGGCTGTGATGTCATAAAAAATACGTATTCGGTCTTTGTCCCCTGTTCCTGGCGCAGAGCTTCTAAAACGCTTGGAACTTCCTGAGTGACAGGCGTGACAGGGACAACACCTTTTGTTATTCGTAACAAGCCCCTTTCAACCACACCTCAGTTTATGCTTGTGAGGTGACTATTGCTGGGGCCCCCAGAGAGCTTCAGGATGGGGCTGGTAGCCAGAAAGACCAAACCTTGATTAGAAGCTTGGAACTTTCAGCCCTGCCTCTCCAGCCTCCAGGAAAGGGAGAAGGGCTGCAGATTGAGTTAATCACCAATAGCCAAAGATTTAATCACTCGTGCCTACACAATGGAACCTCCATAAAACCCCCTAAACGACAGGATTCCGAGAGCTTTCTAGTTGGTGAGCTCATGGCAGAGCTCATGGCAGTGGAAGGCCCACGACCCTCCCCGCAGACTGCCCCGTGCGCCTCCTCCACCTGGCGGCTCTTGTATTATCTCCTGTGTAAGAGTCAGTAAGGCACTCTCCTGAGTTCTGTGCATCATTTTGGCAAATTATGGAACCTGAGGAGGGGGCTGTGGGAACCTCTGAATTTGCAGCCAATTAGGACAGAAGTGTAGGTAGCCTGGGGACCCAAGACTTGTGACTGTGGCCTGAAGCGGGGGCAGTCTCAGAGGACTGAGCCCTTGACCCGTGAAGTCTGTGCTAATTCCAGGGAGTTACTGTAAGAATTCAACTGAATTGTAGGACACCCAGCTGGTGTCTTAAGAGTTGGAGATTTTGCTGGTGTGGGAAAAAACCCCGGGGTTGCTGTCTTGGAGGAAAAAAATGTAAAACTATCTTACACTTACAAATTCCAGCAAAACATATGGCCACCGTATAGTATGTCAAATACTTGATTGAAAACAACAGCCAAGGCTTCCCTGGTGGCGCTGTGGTTGAGAATCCGTCTGCCAATGCAGGAGATGCGGGTTCGAGCCCTGGTCTGGGAAGATCCCACATGCCGCAGAGCAACTAAGCCCGTGCACCACAACTACTGAGCCTGTGCTCTTAGAGCCCGTCAGCCACAACTACGGAAGCCCGCACGCCTAGAGACCGTGCTCCGCAACAAGAGAAGCCACTGCAATGAGAAGCCCGCGCTCCGCAGCAAGGACCCGACACAGCCAAGAATAAAAAATAAATGAATAAATTTATTAAATAAATAAGTAAATATAAAAACAACAGCCCATATAACCAGGTGAATACATTGCTGTGAGCCTTTGTAAGTGCAGGACCTGGAGCTTGGAGGCTTCCAGGCCACCCTTGTCAGCCTCGACAGCAATGGTGCCAGTGACCATGACAGGGAGGGCTTTTCTCCACCAGGAGTTAGGGGCTGCAGGGCAATAGACAATAAAAAGTCACAAATGAATAACACCATCTCAGATGCTAATAAAGGGTAGGAAGAAAATATAAAGGGAGAAAACAAGGAAACCCTTGAACAGGAGCTCTCAATGCCACACCAGGGCCGGATAATTCTTTGTTGTCAGGGGCTGTTCTGTACACTGCAGGATGTGTAGCGGCATCCCTGGCCTCCATCCCCTGGGAGAGCTGATGCCTTAGAGGAAGGGGAGATAGAGTAGAGAGGATGGCCAGGGAAGACCTAACTCAGGAGGGGACCTCTGAATGATGAGAAGGAAGCCAGCTACGTGGAGATCAGGGAAGTAAAGACCCCATGAAGAAGAGAAGCTGGAGATCAAAGCCCAGGGGGACCACCAGGAGAGCAGACCGCTGGGCTATGGGGCAGGTGTGGGCGGGGGAAACGGATGGGAGAAAAGGCAGAGGCAAGACTCTGGAAGGCCTGGAAGGCTGGGTCAGGGCTAGGATTTGTCCAAACACAAAGCGTATTTGTATTTGCCCAAATACATAGATGCACACTATGTATGGTTTCAAAAAGATCTTTAAAATAAATATAACTATGAACTAACGTAACTCGGTGAAGAAAAATCAGATTCATGTGACTGGACTGAAAGGAAAATGGATTGCTGCTTTCTTCCTGGATTGGCCTTTTCCATATGCCACCAATTATCCCAAGAACAGTCATTCCGAAACCTAACACCCAGGTTATTCTTTCTTAAGAAATAAGCAATGGATATCACTGCACTTCACCTGTCTGGAATGTCCACGTTTTGGTGCCAGTGGACTCAGAAGAGAGGGGACCCTTGGCGCTCCCATTCAGGTATTAAACCAGAGTTCTCAGGTATACATTTCAGTGAGATTGCTCCCCAGCCTGGGCTCAGCACTGTGCCCTGTGCATGCAGGCTGTAATTGTGGGAACCTAGTACCACCGTAAGAGATCACATAACTGGTCCCAAAATAGAAAGCGTTCAATTACCCAGCCCTGGCTAGGATGGCCCCTATTAACCTAGGCACCCCGAGCATCGTTAGCAAGCCGTTTATAACAAAGCTGTAATCGAGAGACCCAGATATACCACTTCAGATTAAGTAATTGAATGCCCCCTCAGTGTAAGATCGATAAAGGGCATCCAATTTCACCCTAGGAAAAACTTATAAATTTTTGTAGCTCGAAGCTGATATGGCAGAAGAAAGATGTACAAAACTTCCAAAGAAATCTGGATGAATTTAAATAAATAGCTTCATTTAGGTGGAACATTTACATCTGCCCTCTGGGAGTAGAGAGGAAAAAAATAGCTAATTACATTATTTTAGTTTAATGTTTTAAAGGAAAAAAATTGATGGGTCTTAATTAACCTTTACTAAAACACAAAGCCTTTTTCTCATCAGTATGTCTAACTGCTGACACTTCTCTTTGGGCTATGCATATGGAAATAAGTTTTTTTCAAGGAATATTAATCAACAAGTGACAAAAGGAACATCTTTCACATTTAGAGTTTGTCACTGGGACTGAGACGAAAGCTAACAAGACTGGAGGGTTCTGGACAAACAACAGATGATCAGCTTCAATGTCATACCTGGATTCTATGCCTTTGACCACATCACAGTCAGTGAACAGAATAAGGCTACGTTCCTCAATTAACACTCATTGGCCGACAGCACAGTGGGAAGAATACAGCCAGCAGTCACGTGGGCCAGGATGCTAAAGTTGTGTCCACCTAGTGACTGCAGACAAGTCCCTTAAGTGATCTGGGCCTCTGTATTCTCAAAAGTCCTTGACGATAGTAACAGATCACATACAGTGCTGGAGCCTGGGTGCTCACGCAGGGTTACCCGGCTTTGACCTTGAGCAAGTCTATTAACCTCTCTCCTCCCGTTTCCTTGGATGGAAACTGGGAATAACCTTAGGGTCTATATCATAGCACTGCTGTGAGCATTACATGAAACAATTCACGTCAAGTGCATAGAAGTGTCTGGCTCACAGTGCTAAATAAATGTTAGCTATTATCATATATACGTAGTCCTGGCCCACAATAAGTATTGGATAAGTAGCAGTTTATTACTATTCATGGCAGATTGCATTTTGGTTCCAGTTTCTTATCTCTCCCTATATTTACCACCTTCACCACATAAATGACATTGCAGTTCCTCCGATCAAAGGAGTGGAATACATTTCTCCAGCCTTTGGCTTGGGTTTGGAAACTGCTTTGGCCAACAGAATGAGGCAGCAGTGATAGCAGGCCAGTCCCAAGCCCAGGCCTTAAGAGGGGTCGAGTGTGTCCGCCTACCCTCTGCACCTTTACCCTCGCTGTGGGAAGAACACGGCAGCTTGGCCAGGAGGATGAGAGACACATGGACCAGAGCCGCCTGGCTGAGCCCAACCTGGAACAGCCAATACCCTACTGACCCCCAGCCAATCTCTACAGACATATGAGAAATAATAAACGGTTTCTGTTTTAAGTCACCGAGTCTTGTTTTGTTATGTGAGAAATGTTAACCGAAGTAAGATCCCAGGAAGAGGGCTGGGGTGGGCGGTGTGAACACAGCCTGAAGGGGGCTAGTGCACCACGGCTGGCCGGGAGGGAGCCCGGGGAAAAGTCTGGACCTGCCTAAGAGGCAAGAGACCATTGTTTCGGGGTGCGTGAGGAGAGGGGATTCAGAGCACCGCCTAAACGAGCTCCAGAGACAGGCGCGAGCCGCGGCTATCAGCGCAGATCCCAGAGACGGGCAGGAGACGCTAAGGCTGCTGCTGCCACCACCAAGAAGCCTGTGTGCGAGCACAGGTCACTCTCCACACCCCCCTCCCATAAGCCTGTGCAGCCCGCCACTGCCAGGGTCCCGGGACCCAGGGACAACTTCCCCGGGAGAACCCACGGCGCGCCTCAGGCTGGTGCAGGCCCTCCCCGCACTCCGTACCCCTCCCTCCCCCTGGCCTGAGTGAGCCAGAGCCCCCTAATCAGCTGCTCCTTTAACCCTGTCTGGTCTGGGCGGGGAACAGACGCCCTCAGGCGACCTACACGCAGAGACGAAGTCAAATCTAAAGCTGAACCCCAGGAGCTGTGCGAACAAAGAAGAGAAAGGGAAATCTCTCCCAGCAGCCTCAGGAGCAGCGATTAAATCTCCACAATCAACTTGATGCACCTGCATCTGTGGAACACCTGAAGAGACAACGAATCATCCCAAACTTGAGGCGGCGGACTTTGGGAGCAACTGTGGACTTGGGGTTTGCCGTCTGCACCTAATTTGTTTCTGGTTTTAAGTCTATCTTAGTTTAGTATTTAGAGTTTATTATCATTGGTAGATTTGTTTATGGATGTGGTTGCTCTCTTCCTATATCTATATATAGATATAGATTTCTTCTTCCTTTTCTCTTTTTGTGAGTGTGTATGTGTTTGCTTCTTTGTGTGGTTTTGTCTGTATAGCTTTGCTATAACCATTTGTCCGAGCGTTCTGTCTGTCCTTTTTTTTTTTGGAATATAGTTTTTAGCACTTGTTATCATTGGTGGATTTGTTTTTTGGTTTGGTTGCTGTCTTCTTTCTTTCTTTTTCTTTTTTTATTTCTTTTCAATTTTTTCTTTTTAATAATTTTTTAAATTTTTAATTTTAATAACTTTATTTTCTCTTCCTTCCTTCCTTCCCTTCTTTCTTTTTTTTCTCCCTTTTCTTCTGAGCCATGTGGCTGACAGGGTCTTGGTGCCCCAGCCAGGTGTCAGGCCTCTGCCTCGGACGTGGGAGAGCCGAGTTCAGGATATTGGTCGACCAGAGACCTCCCGGCTCCACATAATATCAAACGGCGAAACCTCTCCCAGAGATCTACATCTCAACACTAAGACCCAGCTCCACTCAATGACCAGCAAGCTACAGTGCTGGACACCCCATGTCAAATAACTAGCAAGACAGGAACACAACCCCACCCATTAGCAGAGAGGCTGCCTAAATTCATAATGAGGTCACAGACACCCCAAAACACACCACCGAATGCGGTCCTGCCCACCAAAAAGACAAGATACAGCCTCATCCACCAGAACACAGGCAACAGTCCCCTCCACCAGGAAGCCTACATAACCTACTGAACCAACCTTACTCACTGGGGGCAGACACCGAAAACAATGGGAACTACGAACCTGCAGCCTGCAAAAAGGAGACTCCAAACTTAGTAAGTTAAGCAAAATGAGAAGACAGAGAAATACACAGCAGATGAAGGAGCAAGGTAAAAACCCACCAGACCAAACAAATGAAGAGGAAATAGGCAGTCTACCTGAAAAAGAATTCAGAGTAATGATAGTAAAGATGATCCAAAATCTTGGAAATAGAATAGAGAAAATACAAGAAACGTTTAACAAGGACCTAGAAGAACTAAAGAGCAAACAAACAATGATGAACAACACAATAAATGAAATTAAAAATCCTCTAGGAGGACTCAATAGCAGAATAACTGAGGCAGAAGAACAGATAAGTGACCTGGAAGATAAAATAATGGAAATAACTACCACAGAGCAGAATAAAGAAAAAAGAATGAAAAGAATTGAGGACAGTCTCAGAGACCACTGGGACAACGTTAAACACACCAACATTAGAATTATACGGGTCCCAGAAGAAGAAGGGGGAAAAAAAAGGGACTGAGAAAATATTTGAAGAGCTTATAGTTGAAAACTTCCCTAGTCCCTAATATGGGAAAGGAAATAGTCAATAAAGTCCAGGAAGTGCAGAGTCCCATACAGGATAAATCCAAGGAGAAACATGCCAAGACACATATTAATCAAACTATCAAAAATTAAATACAAAGAAAAAATATTAAAAGCAGCAAGGGAACAACAACAAATAACATAAAAGGGAATCCCCATAAGGTTAACAGCTGATCTTTCAACAGAAACTCTGCAAGCCAGAAGGGAGTGTCAGGACACATTTAAAGTGATGAAAGGGAAAAACCTATAACCAAGATTACTCTACCCAGCAAGGATCTCATGCAGATTCAATGGAGAAATTAAAACCTTTACAGACAAGCAAAAGCTAAGAGAATTCAGCACCACCAAACCAGGTTTACAACAAATGCTAAAGGAACTTCTCTAGGCAGGAAACACAAAAGAAGGAAAAGACCTACAATAACAAACACAAAACAATTCATAAAATGGTAATAGCAAATACATATCAATAACTACCTTAAATGTAAATGGATCAAATGCTCCAACAAAAAGATATACGCTGGCTGAATGGATACAAAAATAAGACCCATATATATGCTGTCTACAAGAGACCCACTTCAGACCTAGGGACACATACAGACTGAAAGCAAGGGGTTGGAAAAAGATATTCCATGCAAATGGAAATCAAAAGAAAGCTGGAGTAGCATTTCTCATATCAGACAAAATAGACTTTAAAATAAAGACTATTACAAGAGACAAAAGAAGGACACTACATAATGATCAAGGGATCAATCCAAGAAGAAGATATAACAGTTGTAAATATTTATGCACCCAACATAGGAGCACCTCAATACATAAGGCAAATGCTAACAACCATAAAAGGGAAATCGACAGTAACATAATCATAGCAAGGGACTTTAACACTCCACTTTCACCAATGCACAGATCATCCAAAATGAAAATAAATAAGGAAACACAAGCTTTAAATGATACATTAAACAAGATGGACTTAATTGATATTTATAGGACATGCCATCCAAAAAAAACAGAATATACTTTCTTCTCAACTGCTCATGCAACATTCTCCAGGATAGACCTTGGATAGATAGATAGATCTTGGGTCACAAATCAAGCCTTGGTAAATTTAAGAAAATTGAAATCATATCAAGTATCTTTTCCAACCACAACGCTATGAGACTACATATCAATTACAGGAAAAATGTAGAAAATACAAACACATGGAGGCTAAACAATATGCTACTAAATAACTGAGAGACCACTGAAGAAATCAAAGAGGAAATCAAAAAATACCTAAAAACAAATGACAATGAAAACATGACAACCCAAAACCTATGGGATGCAGCAAAAGCAGTTCTAAGAGGGAAGTTTATAGCAATACAATCCTACCTCAAGAAACAAGAAAGATCACAAATAAACAACCTAAACTTACACCTAAAGCAATTAGAGAAAGAAGAACAAAAAACCCAAAGTTAGAAGAAGGAAAGAAATCATAAAGATCAGATCAGAAATAAATGAAAAAGAAATGAAGGAAACAATAGCAATGATCAATAAAACTAAAAGCTGGTTCTTTGAGAACATAAACAAAATTGATAAACCATTAGCCAGACTCATCAAGAAAAAAAGGGAGAAGACTCAAATCAACAGAACTAGAAAGGAAACAGGAGAAGTAACAGCTGACACTGAAGAAATACAAAGGATCATGAGAGATTACTACAAGCAACTATATGCCAATAAAATGGACAACCTGGAAGAAATGGACACATTCTTAGAAAAGCACAACCTTTCAAGACTGGACCAGGAAGAAATAGAAAATATAAACAGACCAATCACAAGCACTGAAATTGAAACTGTGATTAAAAATCTTCCAACAAACAAAAGCCCAGGACCAGATGGCTTCACAGGTGAATTCTATCAAACATTTAGAGAAGAGCTAACACCTATCCTTCTCAAACTCTTCCAAAATATAGCAGAGGGAAGAATACTCCCAAACTCATTCTATGAGGCCACCATCACCCTGATACCAAAACCAGACAAAGATGTCACAAAGAAAGAAAACTATAGGCCAAGATCACTGATGAACATAGATGCAAAAATCCTCAACAAAATACTAGTAAACAGAATCCAACATCACATTAAAAGGATCATACACCATGATCAAGTGGGGTTTATCCCAGGAATGCAAGGATTCTTCAATATATGCAAATCAATCGATGTGATACACCATATTAACACACTGAAGGAGAAAAACCATATAATCATCTCAATAGATGCAGAGAAAGCTTTCGACAAAATTCAACACCCCTTTATGATTAAAAAAAAAACTCTCCAGAAAGTAGACAGAGAGGGAACTTACCTCAACATAATAAAGGCCATATATGACAAACGCACAGCCAACATCGTTCTCAATGGTGAAAAACTGGAACCATTTCCTCTAAGATCAGGAAGAAGACAAGGTTGTCCACTCTCACCACTCTTATTCAACATAGTTTGGGAAGTTTTAGGCACAGATATCAGAGAAGAAAAAGAAATAAAAGGAATCCAAATTGGAAAAGAAGAAGTAAAGCTGTCACTGTTTGCAGATGACATGATACCATACATAGAGAATCCTAAAGATGCTACCAGAAAACTACTAGAGCTAATCAATGAATTTGGTAAAGTAGCAGGATACAAAATTAATGCACAGAAATCTCTTGCATTCCTACACACAACAACAAAAAATCTGAAAGCGAAATTAAGGAAACACTCTCATTTACCACTGCAACAAAAGGAATAAAATACCTAGGAATAAACCTACCTAAGGAGACAAAAGACCTATATGCAGAAAACTATAAGACACTGATGAAAGAAATTAAAGTTGATACAAATAGATGGAGAAATATACCATGTTCCTGGATTTGAAGAATCAATATTGTGAAAATGACTATACTACCCAAAGCAATCTACAGATTTAGTGCAATCCCTGTCAAACTACCAATGGCATTTTTCACAGAACTAGAACAAAAAATTTCACAGTTTGTATGGAAACACAAAAGACCTCGAATAGCCAAAGCAATCTTGAGAAAGAAAAATGGAGCCGGAGGAATCAGGCTCCTGGACTTCAGACTATACTACAAAGCTACAGTAATCAAGACAGTATGGTACTGGGACAAAAACAGAAATATAGATCAATGGAACAGGATAGAAAGCCCAGAGATAAGCCCACGCACGTATGGTCACCTCATCTTTGATAAAGGAGGCAAGAATATACAATGGAGAAAAGACAGCCTCTTCAATAAGTTGTGCTGGGAAAACCAGACAGTTACATGTAAAAGAATGAAATTAGAACACTCCCTAACACGATACACAAAAATAAACTCAAACTGGATTAAAGACCTAAATGTAAGGCCAGACACTATAAAACTCTTAGAGGAGAACATAGGCAGAACACTTTATGACATAAATCACAGCAAGATCCTTTTTGACCCTCCTCCTAGAGAAATGGAAATAAAAATGAAAATAAACAAATGGGACCTAATGAAACTTAAAAGCTTTTGCAAAGCAAAGGAAAACATAAACAAGACAAAAAGACAACCCTCAGAATCGGAGAAAACATTTGCAAATGAAGCAACTGACAAAGGATTAATCTGTAAAATATATAAGCAGCTCATGCAGCTCAATATCAAAAAAACAAACAACCCAATCCAAAAAGGGGCAGAAGACTTAAACAGACATTTCTCCAAAGAAGATATACAGGTTGCCAACAAACACATGAAAGAATGCTCAACATCACTAATCATTAGAGAAATGCAAATCAAAACTACAAAGAGGTATCACCTCACACCAGTCAGAATGGCCGTCATCAAAAAATCTACAAACAACAAATGCTGGAGAGGGTGTGGAGAAAAGGGAACCCTCTTGCACTGTGGGTGGGAATGTAAATTGATACAGCCACTATGGAGAACAGGATGGAGGTTCCTTAAAAAACTAAAAATAGAACTGAACTACCATACGACCCAACAATCCCACTACTGGGCATATACCCTGAGAAAACCATAATTCAAAAAGAGTCATGTACCACAACGTTCATTGCAGCTCTATTTACAATAGCCAGGACACGGAAGCAACCTAAGTGTCCATCGACAGATGAATGGGTAAAGAAGATGTGGCACGTATATACAATGGAATATTACTCAGCCATAAAAAGAAATGAAATTGAGTTATTTGTAGTGAGGTGGATGGACCTAGAGACTGTCATACAGAGTGAAGTTAAGTCAGAAAGAGAAAAACAAATACCATGTGCTAACACATATATATGGAATCTAAAGAAAAAAAGGTTCTGATGAACCTAGGGGCAGGACAGGAATAAAGACACAGACGTAGAGAATGGACTTGAGGACATGGGTGGGGGGAGGGTAAGCTGGGAGACAAAGTGAGAGAGTGGCATGGACATATATACACTACCAAACGTAAAATAGATAGCTAGTAGGAAGCAGCCGCATAGCACAGGGAGATCAGCTCTGTGCTTTTTGACCACCTAGAGGGGAGGGATAGGGAGGGAGGGAGGGAGACGCAGGAGGGAGGGGCTACGGGGATATATGCATATGTATAGCTGATTCACTTTGTTATACAGCAGAAACTAACACACCATTGTGAAGCAATTATACTCTAATTAAGATGTTAAAAAAAACCTTATTAAAAAAAAGAAAAGAAAAAAACGTAGGGAGATTTGGTTAATCTTTAAGATGTTACTGGATAATATAGGACTGATAGTGGGTGGTTATTTTCTGTTCCTATTAAGGGAAGAACAAGTGTAAATAAGCTTTGTTATCAACCAAAATGATTAAATTTAAAAGAATCGCTTAACTCAAAACGAAAAGGTTAACTGATACACTCCTCTCCAGGTTACAAACAATGGATGTTACTAAATTAAGCTGGTATAATCATACACTTAGGAGCCCCAAAGTGTCTTTATCTGAGTAAAGTGAGCAATTCAGACCGAGTGGATCATCTGCACCAATGCTGTGGCCCTGAAGGGTGGTTTGGCTATAACACCAGAAGCAGGTATGCCAAAGTAAAGCTGGAAACCCAGATGGCAGCTGTTCCCAAATCAAGACAAAACTACCCAAATGCCACACATCAGGCTATTTTCTGGCAAAATGTGCATTTACAAGAACCACAGCTGTTACGTTTTAGTTATCAGATGACTGACCACACTTTCCCCAGTCCCTGATGAAGAACCTTCCTCCCTGCCTATGTTTAGAGTCACTATCATTTCCTCTTTGCTCCTCTCCTTGAGCAAGCCCTTCCTGCATCCTGTGCTCATGGTTTCCTTGCCAGATTTCGTCTTTCCTGATGACTAAGACACCTTCTGCCTGCTTTGTCTAAAACAGGGATTCTCAAACTGTGACCTGCAGGATCTTCCTGGCTCACTCAAAATGTGTGTCATACAAAACACAGGCAGTTTTTTAAAGTTATTTTAAAAACATACCTGACATTAAGTTCATCATCAACATTTTATTTGTGAGTCATGACCACTTCACATGTTTTACAGTCTAGAAGACACATTCTAAACTATTATTTCATTACATAAAATATATCTTTAAGAAACAGGCATTTTCTCTGAGACCAAATCTCCACAAATCCGCAGCCAGCTCCTCCTCTGCGTCTGGCCTAGGGAACCAAGTGATTTGCAACTCGGTAGAAAGTTGGGATGTAGCAAACACGTTCTCTGGGCAGTCATAACAAAGCCTTACAGGAGTCAGACTGCCCAAGGTCTCAGGCAGACTTGCATTTCAATCCGACTCAAGTCTGTGCCAGCTTTATGATCTCAGGTAACTAACTTCACCATTCCGTGACTTTACTTCCTCATCTGTAAAATGGGAATAAAACTATCTCCTCCCAGCATGGATGTGAAGAGGAAATGAGATAATATACAGAAAAATGCTTAACCCGGCACCTAGCACACACCAAGCCACAATAAATGATGTGTATTCTTTGTATTATTATAGGAGAGGCCCTCAGACCTTCATTCCAGGCTACCTGCTTTCAGTGTATATATAGTTCTAGCATAGATGTCTCATTTTCCTGTCTGCAACTAATCTGAAGTAATGAGTGAAAAGAGGCAGGTGGCAGCTACAGGCAGGCACACAGATGCAGGAATAACAGTGAAGTTTTATAGTAGAAACAAGATGTTAAAAAGCAGAGCTGACTGGGATCATTCAGGTGCCTCAATAACCAGGGTGGGGAGCCCTGGAGAGCCTGGAACAGCTGTGGGTGTACCCTGGGAAAAGCTTACCCCCCTCTCAGTGATCATCTGTCTCCAACAAGGCAGCGCGCCACGGGGTGTGGCCCCTGAACTGAGATTCCCAAGCGTGGTCCCCATCCAGACCTGACGTTCACCTGGCTGGCAACCCTGGACAAGTCACTGCATCTCTGAACCTGTACCTTGTACGTAAAATATGGAGTCGGGACTACCTCTTTCAGCCCTAACACTCCTGAGTGGATGATTTGCAATTAACTACTCCCTAATAAAAACCCAGTATCATCATCTATGATGTCTTCCGGCTGCTAAGAAGCCAACAATTTTGCAGCCAGCACTGAAAAGCGGGCGCAGTACTTGCCTTATGCTAGGCAAAAAAGCTGGACAATTAACCCCCAAACACACAGTGCACTTTCCTTATTAGTAGCCCACACCGGTGAGCACACGTTTATCAAGCACCCACGGGGTGCCGGGCACTGTGTTTGTTGAAGCTACAAATATGAAAAATGCACAACCCAGGTCCTCTGTTAACATCCCATCTAACTCCAGAACAAGGGCTCCAAAGGCTCCAGAAGAAAGCCCACACTCAGAATCATAGATCCCTTTCAAGGGCAGCCCCAAAGCCCACCAGCCCCTGAGCATCTGCAGAGCTGGGAAACCAGCGCTGGTTCAAAATGTACCCTAACAATGGAGCCGCCTCATTGACCCACGGGATATCCGACAGCTGAAGGCGGGAGGGCAAATGGGATCCTTTTAATATCCCCTGGGATGGCTCACTCTCCCATAGGGTAACCTGCTCCAGCACCCTCGTGCAACCACCAGATGTATGGATGACACCCAGACAGTGCCCCAGTCTCTCTAAAATGCACAGAACGACCAGCGGCAGGGTGAACAAGAGGCTGCCACTACGTTCACTTTGCACGGTCACCCAGCAATCTCAGTGGGCACGAGATTCTAAAGGTCTTTGTGACACAACCGACAACTTTCTTTTTCTGAAAGCAAACGGGAGGAGAAACTATTTCTAACCACTCATTTTATTATTTCCAGTAGTAACTGTAATGTACATTGGTGCTGGATTTAGGTACTTGATCTTCCACTCAAGCCTGTACACCTACGGCGGTGGTTTTCCATTAGAGTAGAACCTACTTGAGACAAGCTTACCAGGTTGCTGTGAAACCCACCCACCTACATGGCTCTCGGCAAGAAAGCAAGGACAGTCCTATAACGTAAAGCATGTCAAGGAAGCAATGTGCAGTCTGTTTGAAGACATTTGAAATTAGAAATGAAATATCACTCTCTGTGCAGACGAGGATGTATACTTCGAAACACGGGCCCAGTTTAGGGTTTTAAGTGACTCCAGGGATGGTGAAAAGAGAAGGTGACAAATGTTGATCCAGCCCGCCACGCACAGAAGCACCACGCAAGGTCCTTTCTTGATGGCAACCCTCTGAGGTCAGCACTGCGACCCCCAAGTTAAATGCAGGAAACTGAGGCACCACAGGGTTAAAAACGTCCCTGGAACCCCATGGCCAGCCAGCGGCAGAACCAAACTCCAACCACAGGTCTGTTTGGCTGCAAAGCCTACGATCCTTCCCCATACCACACCATTATGTAAGATGGCAGCTCCGGGAGAAACCTGCTCAGAACTCGAGGCTCAAAGAGCAGCAAGGTCAGCTTTCACCCAGCCCACCGGCCACCCTGTCTCCCAGGCAAGGAGGTGTGGCTGGAGCTGGGGACTGTCCGATTGGACTGTCAGCTCTACAAGGACAGGGTCAGTGATGCTCAGCCTGAAATCAAATCAGTGTAGGTACTAGATTTCCTTGTACATCAACCATGCCTGGCACGGGGGCGGGTGCTCCCTGAATAGTTCTTAAACTAATGAGCGAAGGAGCAAACTCTTGGCAGAAATCCAGGACAGGGCTCTTGCCACTTAGTGACAACAATAAAAGTGACATGAGCTACATTTATTGAAGGCCTTCTGGTGTCCAGACACCAGGCTGGGATTTATATGCAGAATCCTGTCTATACTTCATGATAATCTAAAGGAAAGCCCAATTAGTACTCCCATTTTACAGATGAATTGAATTCTATACACATCCTCCCCGCCACCCCCATGACTCAGAGTATAGGACAGAGAGCGGGCCTGGGGATCAAAAGGCCTGGGTGGACCACCTGCCACACCTACTAACCAGCCATGTGACCATAAGCAAACCCCAGCACCGCTTAGACCCTCATCCTCGTTTTCTCAAAGTACGACACATCATCACAGAGTCCAGTGATCTCAGGAACACAGGTATCTGATAAATTCTCTTATTATTCTTTTTGCACACTTTCAAGGATTCAAACATCTGCAACAAAAAACCTTAACTACTGGGGTGGGGGGAAGTCACACATTTTCAGACTAGTGTGTCCTTTTGGCTCTTGTGTAACTAGACCACAAAGATGAGAGGTAGATTCTAGCTGCCTTCCAACAATTCTTCCTTAACAAATAGGAAAATGAATGAAAAGGAGAAGTGGTTCTAAGTATAATGCAGAGACTAAGTATTAGGGCCAAAAGGAGCAAGGGGCTCTGCCCCCCCTCACTTGGGTGCCCAGAACCCTCTCACCTGCTTTGATGTGACGTCAGGAAGAGTGAGGAGGCTGCCAAACATCGGAAGATGACCAATCCAAATGTCCTTCAGGACGGGCGGAGGAGACAGGTCTTGCCCAGACACGGAGCTCACTGTTCAAAACCAACTGCGAATAATGATTTCGCAGCTGTACGAGGGACCTACAATGAATACATTAGAGGCGGCACAATGAATGGGGAGCAGCTGCACACTCCCCACCAGATGGCCTTGCTGATCTGAATAGTTTTAAACATTGTTTTATTTCCAAAGATAAGCAAAATAAGAATCTGGTTAACCCTTGAACAAGAAGAACCGCCTGAAAACACTTCTTTGGAATTTATGTCTTTTGGATGGAAAAAGTGAGCCATCTGACTGAACTGCAGTGTCCCCTGGAGGGTTTTAGAACAAGGTGAGGGTAACATGGGATTTCTCCAGGACATCCACTGTCTACCCACAGACAGGTCTAGCTCTCACGAGGTGTGGCAAGAGGCAAGGACAGCAACTCCAGCACCGACACCAGCTTGGGTGTGTAGACCCCAGGGCTGTGGGGAGGTGTGTGCCAGCCCCCCAGGGCTGTGCAGAGGTACTCCAGGAAGCTACAAGACAGTTTGAAGCTTCCACCTTTAAAATATTTAAGCATTTGAAACATAGTTTTTAAATTGTTATGCTCAGATACAGAACTAAGTGACACAAAATCTACAATGTTGCAGCTTACTTAGGTGTATGCAAGCTGCTTGCCGGCAGCCTAGGGCACTCCAGTGAGAATTCATTATCTTCTGCCTTCAGGGTCTCCTGGAGGTGAGTTTGAGAAGCACTGATATAGGGCCGGGGTGGGGTGGGGGTGGGGGGAGAACTAACAAGAACTGAACACTTGTTCCATGGCAGGCACTATGCTGCCTCTCATCTACCCCGACTTTGAGGCGATGCTAAAAGTAGATGCAATTGCTCCATTTTGCAGGTAAGAAAACTGAGGCTCTGGGCAGCAAAGTGGCTTGTCCTAAATCACACAGCAAGTAAGTGGCAGATCTGGATTTAAACACAAGCTGAGGGACTTCCCTGATGGCACAGTGGTTAAGAATCCGCCAGCCAATGCAGGGGACATGGGTTCGAGCCCTGGTCCAGGAAGATCTCACATGCCGTGGAGCAACTAAGCCTGTGCGCCACAACTACTGAGCCTGCGCACCTAGAGCCCGTGCTCTGCAACGAGAAGCTACCACAATGAGAAGCCCGTGCACTGCAAGAGTAGCCCCCCTTGCCACAACTAGAGAAAGCCCACGTGCAGCAACCAAGACCCAACACAGCCAAAAATAAATAAATAAATAAATAAATAAATAAATAAATAAATTTAGAAAAATAACACAAGCTGAAGCCCAAACTGCCCCTCCCCGCAGGGAGGGTGGGACCCACATGCACATTACAGTTTCCAAACACCTTGCTTCCAACTTTACTTACATAGTGTATTACTTTTATAACCACGAAGATGAGAAAGATGAAACAATGATAATAAATACTGACAAACAGGAATGGCAAATAGAAAATGGGCTGGTCAGTGCTTTGTGACCACCTAGAGGGGTGGGATAGGGACGGTGGGAGGGAGACGCAAGAGGAAGGGGATATGGGGATATATGTATATGTATAGCTGATTCAGTTTGTTATACAGCAGAAACTAACACAACAATGTAAAGCAATTATAGTCCAATAAAGATGTTAAAAAAAAAAAAGAAAGCTAAAGAAAAGAAAATGGGCTGGGCCAAGCTCCCCAGGACACGAGTTCCCATCTCTGAACCTCAGTTTCCTCATCTGTTGAAAATGGGTGCACTCTTGCCTCTCTCTGCAGATCTGGTGGCACAAGGGGTGACAATGAGGCTGCAGGGCTATACGAGGCAAAGTGTCATGGCACGGAAAGGGTCTATGCAAACTGCCAAATGGGAAGTTACATCCAAGCCCCACTTTATCCCCTCACTTCTCAAGTTATCTCTGCATTAATATCCCCCCCACCGGATATACTATAATGCTTGACTGTTGTAAAAAAAAATCCAGTTCCCAGGCTTCCCTGGTGGTGCAGTGGTTGAGAGTCCGCCTGCCGATGCAGGGGACATGGGTTCGTGCCCCGGTCCGGGAGGATCCCGCATGCCACGGAGTGGCTGGGTCCGTGAGCCATGGCCGCTGAGCCTGCGCGTCCGGAGTCTGTGCTCCGCAACGGGAGAGGCCACAGCAGTGAGAGGTCCGCGTACCGCAAAAAAAAAAAAAAAGTATATAAAAAAAAAAAATCCAGTTCCCATTGAACTAAGAATGACATGCCTGGGAGTGAGTCCAGGAGGGACATCTCCCTTGCCCTCTCTGCCACAGCCATGAAAATCCTGGAGCCGACCACAGAATTCCCCAGAGTGGGCATCCATGTCTATAAACATGCACATTCCAAAAGAGTACCAAGGGACAACACGCAAAAAGGACAGTGGAACCCTAGATGACAATTTCTCATGACTGTTTGCTAAGGCCAAATGAGCCTCTAAATCTTTTGACACAGGATCCTGCTTCACACGGCTACACAGGGAATGGGCACGTTGCCCCCATGGAAAGAGAAGCGTGGTGGTAGGGACCAAAGATGAAAGTCCATACTCCAGAAGTATGTGAACACACACATACACACACACACACACATACCCCTGCCCATCTGGCTGCTGTGTGCCCTTGTGCAGACCACATTACACTTCTGTGCCTCAGTTTGCTCATCTGTCTAATGGAGACAATGTGGTGCTACCTACCGCCAGGGAGCTGTGCGGATCAAACGGGATGGCCCGTGCAAAATGCCTCTACAGTGCTGCCAACACCAACCCCCAACCCTAAACTCCATAAACAGCAACCAACCATCACCACCTCCCCCATTTCTCTTCCTTCTGTCCCTCCCATCTCTGCAGACAGGATCTCAGCCCCGCAGTACGGACTCTCACCCGGGGTACAAAGACCCAGCCAAGGCTGGATGCAAAATAGGAAGAAGGAAAGTTGCAAAAGCTGTGTGTCAGCAACGTCTGATCGAGACTGACTGAAATAGGCCCTGTTCTGCAGTGACACGGCGACAAACACGCTGGTCCCACCAGGACACCCGAAGCCAAGAACTAGATTTGGGATGCAAGGAAAGACCCAGAGAAAAAAATAATTTAAAAAATGGTTGTTTTAGCCAATATTTTATAACTATAAATGGAACATAACCTTTTAAAAAAAAGTAAATGGCAACCAAAATATATGCAGTCGTACCAGTTAAAATAATTGCAAAATAAAACTCCTTGGTATTCAATAAATAAATCATTTAAAATGGTAGTTTCAAACTCTCCTTCTAATAACTTCCTTGACACTTTTAGAAAAGAGACCCAGTTTCTGATAACCCCACTCAAATCTGAAATCCAGATTCCCAACCTCTGTAAAGTAAATAGATCAAGTAAGTATTTATTTACAGACATATCATCCAAGACGCTACACACAGATCAGTCTGTCGAAAAGGAGTTCTTTTCTCTTCTCCATTAAGTAGAGGCGTTCAAAGTGTTTGGTGGGGTATGATTTCTTTCAAAAACCATCTCTCCAAGTTTTGATACTTGAAGCTGGAGAGGTGGACATTCAATAAACATTATAACAAAGGCATGCTCTCCAAGAATAACCATGTTTCCCTGGAGTCCGCTAAGATGCTGCTTCAACAGAGCCCTCCACAGCTGCCCTGCTGATGGAGAGGACTAGCCTCCTTCTGCAACGAGGTAAAGCAGAGTGGGGACAGGAGAGCACGCAATACTCGGTATAAAAGCAGACAGCTGGGCTGCACGAGCTGCCCTGCGAACTCAGTGCTACGTAAACAAGTAACCTCTTGGAATTAACCCCGGAAGAGTGGAATCTTTTCCAGAAAGATCTGGAAAGCGTTCAGGCCTCATTCCGAAGGTTGGGACTTGTTTGCAGAGAGCAGACTTCTTCCTGGGCTAAAAAAGTCTCAAATTTTTAAAAACGGCCAAAAAAAAATCCCCGTAGCTGATTTTCTGTCAAGAACTGCTCTGGTTGGTTCAGATAAATATTTGGCCAAAGCACATAGATGTTCAGACCTAGAGTCAGCTCAGAGTCGATAAGAACTTCTCCCGACACAATCCAAGCGCCCACGTGATGACATGCCCATCCTTCCCGGGCCCAGCAGAGGCCATGGAGCCTCCAAACGAGCACTGGACGTGGTGTCCACGGGGACACATGGCGAGCAGAGCAGAAACACGCCTGACTCAATGGCTCTTACACCACAAGGTCCTGAAACAGCTGCCCAACTAGGTGACCTCGGGCCGGCCGCCTCACCTGCAGGCCACCTAAACTCCGAGCCCCAGTCAGCTGCCTCGCTGTGAATGGGGACATTCACCACCCAAGGAAAGAAGTGGGACTGGGCCCCACACGGGTGCTCCCTCTGCTCCTCCGGCTATTGTTATCCCACCGCCTCTGTTTCTGTCTGTCTCCATCTGCATCCCCCAGCCTCCCTGGATGGCCACCATCACCACCAACACTGGTCTGCTTGACCTATGAACTCCCGCTCCCCGTTCCGATGTCAGTCAAGCTCCCCCCTCCCCAGTCCCCAGACCAAGTCAGCCCCTGCCCTCAACCGCCAAACCCCTTCTACTTCTCATCTTCATGTGTGCTTACTGGGCTGATACCTGCCTTGACCACTGGGCTATAAGCTCCATGAAGGCAAGAGTGTCTCTTCTGTTGACTTTAATAAATATTTCCTAAAAAAGGAAATTAGAAAGGCAGGCAGGAAACAGGTAACACTTACACAAATATAGCACAGTCATAAACAGAGAATTCCCAATGCTGGGAAGGGGGGGGGGTCATGTTCAAAATAGGACTTTAAATTCTGCAGGTTTTTGAAGTCTGCCTCTCTAGAATTAGTCCCTATGGCACTGAAAACCCATTTCCTGGTATCTCTCGAGCCTGCAGCTAGCACTGGTTTCCATGGTGGGACAGTCTGGTGCGCTGGCCCCGGGCTCTGACACCCACAGAGCTGCCTCCACCCGCCCCCGGTTCTGCTAGAGCAGAAGCAAGGGCCTCCAAGGGCCCGGGACTGGATCTCACTCCCCCAAACCACAAGTGTACCTCCCTGCCTTTCTAAATTAGCTTTCATCCACAAGAAAACATCAAAATGCTATGTCTTAGCAAATTACATGATTCTTATCTGTGGCAGGATGTTTTGTGTTTTTTCCTTTTTTTTTTTTTTTCATTTTGTTTTGTTTTTACTCATTTTCAGTTCTTACAACCCCTTCGGGCAAATTTCTGAACGCGCTCAGTCTACCCAGCTTCTCAGCACATGCCACAAAACCCCAGGACTGAGCTCAGAACAAAAGGAAAAAAAAAAATTCCCTCCTCCTTTTGGATCATTTTCATTCCTTTCCTGTAAAGGAAATCTGGAAATGTTTCAAAAACATCAAGTACTCAGAATCGACTAAACATCCAAATTACCTTTCTCCCTTCTTTTTTCCTTCTCTTTTTCTTTCTTTTTTTTTTTTTTTTTTTTTTTTTGTCTCCTCAGGTACTTTCCCCCCATCTATAAGAGATAAAAATACCAATTACTATGTAATTAAATGAGTTCTTCATTAACTTGAAGGATTTACTGGTTTTTATGGGTGGGAGAAACCAGATTTTTAGGTTAAAATAATTATTCATGGCATTACAGAGTTCCAGGGCTGGAAAAGTTTAAGTGTCAACCAGTTCTGTTCCAGCAGGTTAGGATGGATGTTTCTGGAGCCTCTTTAGTGAACCCTCAATAGGTCTGTCACTGCTTCTGCCTCTGTTTCCAGCCCTCACCCACTCCTCCTCCTATGAAATTGGCTGCAAGAAACAAGTTTACGTTCTCACAAAGCAATCTGGGCTGACTTTTTTTTTCTGAATGTTCTTACCCTGGGATTATTTTCACTTTCTGATGACAAAACAGTTTATAACATTGCTGGACCGTCTTTGGTTAACTCAGTTCTTCTGAGGTTTTCACACCCTTTTTTGCAGTTGTAAAACCTTGAGCAGAAATGAATGATTATGAACAGACTCCAAAGATGCTTTTCCCTATGCATGGCCAGTAGCATTCACTTTACAATGGAAAGGAGATGGAGGCATTTCAACTTGGGGAGGAGGGGGCACCCCTGCCTGGATGCCAATCACCTCCCTCCCAGAGGGGTGGGTCGACACAGTGGCAGCTCCTTCTCAGGGCTGCCGCTCCCGGGTCCCCTTCTGGTCCCCTCACAGCTTTCTGGGACCAGGCAGGGCCTTTTGGTGACAGCAGGATTGTGTGAGCACGTACCAGGGGTTCAACCTCCTCTTGCCCCATTCATCCCCACTCTCACTCAGATCTGACCCCAAAGGTGGCTTGTAGCCAGAGAAGAGGAGCTGTCTGCACATCCCAGAGTAACTGGCTGGGCTTCTCAAAGCATCAGTGGGTATGCAGACCCCACTCCCTAGTGATGTGACAACAGCACCCCACACGTCACGTTCTGCACTTATTCCGGGGATACGATCATGTGTCAGGACTCTTGCAAGCAGCATTCTTGAAGTCTCTTTAAAATTCTCTTTGGGGATCTCAAAGAAGAATTTAGGAAAAAAATGTCAAAGGTAGCGTGAAGCTCTTAGATATTTATCTTCTTTGGATATTTCTGGCCGGTAATTTACATTCACATCATTCAGTGAAACCACTGGCATCTTCGGACTTGTCCTGACCCATCTGTTCAGTCATCAGTGCTGGGCCTTGAGGAGGGATGAAAGAAAGGGCAGAGTTCCCTCCTGCCCTCTTAAGACCTGCAATCCAGTTAGGCATAGAAGCCACCAGAACAGAACCTCAGAACCAAAGCCAGGCACCTGAGAGACCATCTTTTTAAAAGTCTTCATTTCCCAGGTAAGGAAAGATCAGGGAACCTGCCCCAAAGCAAGCTGACTTTTAACAAACAGGGCATTTGCAGGAGGTTATGTGTTGGGCAATTAAACTTATAACTGGAAGCGTAATCCAGCAACTACTTTGGGCAAACAAAGTTAGAAATATAAGGTAATATCGTTTCCCCAAGTAGAGCTGGGTTTTCAAATTTCATAAAAGGTGTGTCCAAACATGTAAAATGAAAATGACGTATGGAGGCAATTATCCAGTTACTTAACGTCAAAACTCCCAGAACCTTTGCCTCAATTAGTGAAATAACTGAGGCCAAAAAATGAGCATATGGCTAATTCCAGGAATAGCTGCCTCCAGACCTCACCTTCCCTGGGGGTCAGAGGCAGAGCCCAGGCGGTGGTGGAGGCTAGTTGCCACTCATGAGCAGTTCCTGGGGAGCAGGCTGGTGGCTACGAGCAGGGGGGGCATCCAGGTGGCCAGGGTCCTCATCCCGGCTCCACGGGCTGACCCCAAGCACACTCCAGTTCCCCATCTGATAAAACAGGATGACGATGATAATGTCTAGCCTAACAGAACTGTGGGAAGGGCTGCGATGATTCATGGAAAGCGCTGAGCAGGAAGCCTGCTACCCCGTAGGTGCTCACTATTATTCCTATTACCACCGGCTTTGAGGGTCTGTGTTTAGTGAACATGTCGGTATGTCTTTGGTCTGGTCTGTGTCACACAGTTGCATATTTCATGCTGGCCTCTTCTAGAATGCCAGCTCGCTGAAAGGTATCAGAAACGAGTTACTTTGTTGTCTGTTGCAACAACTGATCCTTCATATTCTAATCTAGAAAAAGAAGATCAAAGCACATACATTTTAATGTCTGCTAAGCCTGTTGAAAAAGAATTGCTTCGCTTTTACTAAAAATTCTGCTTTCATATCACCTGCCTTGATAGCCTTACTCTTAAATGCAAAAAAAAAAAAAATCAGAAAGAGAAAACAGTTATTCTTTTAAAAAGACCTTATCTTGTGAATAACTGCAAAGCATTCGCAAGAAACATAAATTCCATTTAATAAGAAACATAAATTCAATTCCATTCTAATAAGAAACATAAATTCAAACAATAAAAACAGGATGGTTTTTATTTTAAATGTTAGGTCTGATGGTATTTGGGGCCCCAAGCCCACAAGGATGGCAGAACAAGGAGATAACGCAAGCTAGGAAGAAAGTGTCTGAACACGCCCCTCTCTGGGCTGAGCCGCGGGCAGATGTGAGCAGACACGACCAGTCAGGGTGGGGACTCTTCCTCTCAGTGGTGAGAAGATGCCCCTTGTCCCTGCATCCAGCTCAGCATCGTGCCCCACAGGCCCCTCCCATGGAGGCAGTGAGTCTGAAATTCGGGCTCCCCGGGGCGAAGGTGCAAACTCCCCAAACCAACACTTCACTTGCTTCCCCACATCCCATGGTACTCCTACATACATGGAGAACTGGGTTCAACTGAATCCTGCAAGTTTAGCTCTAGCACAAATCAAGGCCACACAAACCATAAATACAGCCAAGAAATGCAACAGTCTTGTGAAGTTCAAGTTCATCCCTGCAGTCTTCAGACACCATCTGTGGTGCAGAGGGTGTGACCTTGCAGGAGTCACGAGGGCTGGTCCTCGGGAGTTGGGCGGGGGAGTCTCTGGCAAGCTGAAGGGTGCCCCACCTCACACTGTGATGGAAGGAGAAACGCAAACAAGCAGGGTGCAGGACCTGCGGCCGGGGGGGGGGGGGGGTGCTGAGAGGGCGGGGGGGGCGGGTATTTCCCCAGAGACCAACAGGACCGCACGACTCATGAGTTTACGGCTTCAGGTTGTAGAAATTTGAGTCACTGCCTTTGAACACGTGAGGCAGAGCAGACGACCAATACACCAAGACCAGCGTCCTGGCACGAGCTCCCACCAAGGGACACCTGAGCACAGAGGCCAGCCTGAGGCCCTCCCCAGCCCACCAGCTCATCCCTGCCTAACCAGACCCCATCCTCCCCGCTGAGGGGCACAGATTTCTCTCTCTCGGTCTTGACTTTGACATTTCCTGTTTCCCTAGGGTCTGATCAACCAGGATTTATGCATGAGGTCGCATTAAGTGTGGGCTATAACAATTATGAAGAAGTCACCCCAAGATGGGCGTTCCCCGCATCTAAGCTCCGGCTGTACCCCCGTCAGCCGTTGGACTCTGGCCACGTGGCCCCACCTGTTTCCAGGGACCACATGAAAATATTGCTGTCACCCAGGGTGCTGTCAGAGCAAATGGCAGACCACGGTGGAGGGAGGGCTTGCTAGAAAGGAGAGGTCTGTACAGACAGGGAGAGTTCTCTTTTCTCTGCATAAAAGTTATGATGTCAACCAATAAACAGTTTTTAAAAGAGAAGAAGACCCTGCACTTGGAGTTTTAGACTAAACACAAGGTAGACCCAAAGTTCCTAACCACCTCCACATCCCGCGCCCACCCACTGAGGTACACTCCAATCCCCTGACCCCTAAAGACCATATTTTTTTTTCTTTTTTTGTTGCGGTACGCGGGCCTCTCACTGCTGTAGGCTCTCCTGTTGCGGAGCACAGGCTCCGGACGCGCAGGCCCAGCGGCCGTGGCTCATGGGCCCAGCTGCTCCGTGGCATGTGGGATCTTCCCGGACCGGGGCACGAACCCGTGTCCCCTGCACCGGCAGGCGGACTCTCAACCACTGAGCCACCAGGGAAGCCCCCCCTAAAGACCATATTTGACCCTCAGATGAAGACAGTACGGTCCAAGTTAACCCAGTCAACAAAGTTCATTCAACCCCTACTATGTGCCGGGCCCCAGTGCAGAGCCAGGGACACGGCAGTGAACTGAACAAGGCCATGCCCAGCGGAGCCTGCAGGCCAGTGGTAGAAGCATCTGGAATCCCACGAAGAAGACAAATGTCAGATGGGCTGAGTTCCAGGGGTGAATACGAGCTGCTGACAGAATAATGTGCTCATCTCCGCATCACCACCCGCCACACTTCCACGGGACTCCCTCCGGGAACTCCCACTGTCCCCCAGAAATGGGGGTGGGGCGAGGAGGGAGGCAGAAATGAAATCGGATTCACTTTCTGGACCACATTTCTGTAGCTTAGAGTTTGGAGGGGCTCTCCATCCCGTTGGAGTAGAGATTTAGGTTAAATTTAATTTAAAAGTCAAGGCAGGGCTTCCCTGGTGGCGCAGTGGTTGGGGGTCCGCCTGCTGATGCAGGGGACGTGGGTTCGTGCCCCGGTCTGGGAGGATCCCGCATGCCACAGAGCGGCTGGGCCCGTGAGCCATGGCCGCTGAGCCTGCGCGTCCGGAGCCTGTGCTCCGCAATGGGAGAGGCCACGGCAGTGAGAGGCCCGCGTACCACAAAAAATAAATAAATAAATAAATAAATAAATAAAAGTCAAGGCAAACTTCTCAGCTTGGCTGGTGGCTGGTCGTGGCCCATCCACGCGTGACGGCACTGCAGGTGGGCTCATTCATGTGCTAAGACTTTCTTCCGAGTCAGGAGCACCAGAGCAGATGCTCACTTCTAAAGGCACCACCAGAGAGAAGCGGCAGGAAGGACAGAGCCCCCGGACAGCTCCCCCTCTTGCTGGACAAGGCACCCTTGAGGCCAGGGGTGTAATCAACCCGAAACCCCACACCCAGATGAGCGAAACAGTGGGGGGACAGGAGGGGCGTCGCTCATCGTCTCCTGTTCCCTGGCCCTCTGGCTCAAATCCCAGGAGGGAAGGGGAGAATGCCCAGAGCAGCGGTGCCCAAGAAAGAGAACATGAGCCTCACACCCGAGTGTAAAGGTTCCATATGAAGTTCATTTCCATATATTTTATTCAACCCAATATATCCAAAATATTATCATTTCAACGTGTATACAGTATAACAGTTATTAATGATGTACTTTACATTATTTTTTAACATCTTTATTGGAGTATAATTGCTTTACGATGGTGTGTTAGTTTCTGCTGTGTAACGAAGTGAATCAGCTATACATATACCTATATCCCCATATCTCCTCCCTCTTGCGTCTCCCTCCCACCCTCCCTATTCCACCTCTCTAGGTGGACACAAAGCACCGAGCTGATCTCCCTGTGCTATGCAGCTTACATTATTTTTTTTCACGCTAAGTCTTCAAACTGCGGTGTGTACTTTCTTTTTTTATTTATCTGTTTATTTATTTATTTATTTATTTTTGGCTGTGTTGGGTCTTCGTTGCTGCACACGGGCTTTCTCTAGTTGCACCGAGCGAGGGTTACCCTTCGTCGCAGTGTGCAGGCTTCTCATTGTGGTGGCTTCAGTAGTTGTGGCATGCCGGCTCAGTAGTTGGGGCTTGTGGGCTCTAGAGCACAGGCTCGGTAGTTGTGGCGCACGGGCTTAGTTGCTCCGCGGCATGTGGGAACTTCCCGGACCAGGGCTTGAACCCGTGTCCCCGGCATTGGCAGGTGGATTCTTAACCACTGTGCCACCAGGGAAGTCCTGTACTTTCTCCTTATAGCACATCTCAACTTGGATGCTAAATTTTCATTGGAAGTACTTGATCTGTATACAGACTTTATAAAATTTACAGTTGAAAATGGAGAGGTACATGCCCAAGATGCTCCAAACATTCTTAAAAGTCTTCCAATAACTGAACTGCGTATATGTTTTTAAATTTAAATTAACTAAAAGTAAATGCAATTCAAAATTTCGGTTCCTCGGTGGAATCGAAACTAGTCACATTTCAAGTGCCCACTGGCCACATGTGGCTCATGTTACCAGCCCAGGCAGCATGGATACAGAGTATCTCCACTGTCCCAGAAATTTCTACTGCTCAGGACGGGAGCTTCTTGAGGGTGAGGTCTGTTTCTTACTTCCTTCATTCCTCTCCTTACCTGGCCTCCCAACAAAAGGCACTGGGAAATCGCTGTTTCCCAAAATTGATGTAAGACTCCTAGGGTACTAGATAAAACACAGCTTCTGCAAGAGGGAGGAGACATGGGGATATATGTATATGTACAGCTGGTTCACTTTGTTATAAAGCAGAAACTAACACACCATTGTAAAGCAATTATACTCCAATAAAGATGTTTAAAAAAAAAACCAAAACAACACAGCTTCCACCCCTGCCCCGGATCTTCAGAATCTACTGCAGGCAGGGGGAGGTAGGTGGGCAATCACCCCAGGTGACTTTTAAGCCTCAAGCCAATGGCCACAGATTTTCCTTCTTTCCAATACTCCCTTATCCAGCCACAGCCACTGTGTGAGTCGGGAATCTGATGGAGCCAGGGCAGCCCATGCACCTTGGAACTCAGCCAGGGCTGGCCCTGCACTCAGGGACAGAGTCTTTTCTCCTTGAGTTTCCTGTGCGTATCAGGGACACCAACATGCCTGTGCCCATAGCTCTTGTCAACACACAGGGATGCTCAGGAAATGTCAGCTGCCTCTTCTCACTGCTCTGGAGCCCCAGTCAGCCTGAACGTCAGCCTTGGGGGAAGGAAAAGCTCTTTCCCCACCTTGAACGTGGGGTGGGAAAATCTGGCCGGTCAGGCTACACAAAAGGAGGGAGTGTGCAGAACCAGTTGGTTCTGGGACTGCATTGATTTGCAAATAAAATCTTTCTGAGTGGTGGTAGCCCCTTCCCCCTTCCCCTGCTCCAGGAGGGAGGAACCCCAGGCCAGCCACTTTCATCTCAAAGATCAGCCTGCAGGCTCTACTTCAATGCAAGCAGACACCCCAAAGGGCAGTGACTAAATGCTGGATTCTGGGCTCTTCCCAGACACCAACAAATCCCCATTCCCACGTTCAGGAACAAAGACTGGCTCCAAGTGAAACATGGCCATGGGGTGCAGAACCCCAGTAGGGATGGACATCTCTCTAGGGCATCGTAGGGATTCTCTACTCAGTTCCCAGTTTATCCATTCAATGCAAACCTGAGGAATAATCAGCAGTTATCCCCCGGGGTTTTTTGGAGCGGGGAGCAGGGGGGAAACGGGAGTCAGTCCCACGGCATGTTTTTTCCAGGCTCTTATTTCATCTTTCAGGAGACTCACATACTGCTGGTGGGAATCGTATCTGATACACCAGCTTGGAAAACTAGCCACATCTACTGACGCTGAGCACACTGATTCCCAAAGACCAGCAATTCTGCTCCTAGGTATGTGCCCAACAGAAACGATCCCAACGCTGATCAAAGGCATGTACTAGAGTTAGGATGCTCAGAGCCCCCGCTGTAAGGCCAGACTAAAGCCACACTCAATACCAGGAAAGAATCTCACAAACGTAGTACTGAGTGCAAGAAACTGGACACAAAAGAGAACATTCCACATTGTTCCGTTTATATAAAGTACAAAGAACAGGCGAAACCAGCAGAGGCCGTGGGGATCAGGAAGGTGATCTCCCCCGACTGGGGGCTTCTGGGGTGCTGTTGACACACTTGACCAAGGTGCCGGTTGCACAGGTGGGTTCTGTTTATGCAAATGTATTGAGCTGTAAGCATTTGGTAGGTGCTCTCTAATTAGGTCTGTTACACACCATGGGGGGAAAACGTTCATAAAGAAAAGAGAGTTAGAATGGGCGGTGGTAGGTTTCTGCCCCAATAAGAAGCCAAGAAAGAAGCAAAGGGCACGCAGGCAAGTTGACGCGGGCGTGAAGGCGCCCACCTGTGTGCAATCCAGCTCTCTGGCCTTGCAAAGGGCAACGTCCTCCCATCAGATTGACCCCCTTCTCCTTTCAGAGGCACCAAACCAAAGTCACCTCCGCTCATAGCCACTCAGGGCTGATTTTACGACCCAGCTCACAGTCCAGAGGATAATGACCTCCAGTTCCCAGGTTCGAAGGGTTTCCAGGGTCTTAAAGGGCTCCATCCAGGGTGGACTTGGCAAGGAGGCCGACAAACCCCGGTCCTTCCGGGCCACGTCACGCGCCAGCTCAGCTCGCGGCCAGCTCAGCTTGGCCACCACCTGCAGGCCGGGTACACCCCAGCAGGCATGAGGTCTAAAGTGCGGGCTTAAAAGGGCTGTCTCTTATGTATTCTTTTTGCCACTTTCCATAGAGGACTTCCTGGGGCAGAAGCTGCTAGATCAACAGCAAACCCAAGCTTTCCTGCTGGGCCCCCAGGGAAGGGAACTCGCTCTTTGAGCCTGGGGAGGGTTGGAATCAATCTAGTGCCCAGGAACCAGAAGCCCACCACATTCTCAACTTTTTTTTTTTTTTTAGCTGCACTGCGCAGCTGTGGGATCTTAGTTCCCTGACCAGGGATCAAACCCATGCCCCGTGCAGTGGAAGCATGGAGCCCTAACCACTGGACAGCCAGGGAAGTCCCCACATTCTGAACCTTGAAGAAGAAGAACCCCAGGTCCTGGCACCTCCCCGGGATGCATGTGCCTCGAGCTCACCACGACCACCCCTGTCACTCACCCAACATCACAGACTCTGCCCCTCCAGGAGGCCTTCTAGAACCTTCCCTCCCTCCCCTCTGGGCTCAGAGCTTCCTTGGTGCCCCACTCTCCTCCAAGTTTCCTCCATCATTCCCTGGAACTCTCTGACGCCTCCCTGGTCACGCTGGCTCAATGCACCAACAGGCACGCTCACATATCACCCCTGCCCCCCTCGTCTCCCCCCGGCACCCATCACAGTTGAAATTAAATAATCATTTGACTCAGTTTTTATACCTCGTCCACCCAATAGAACCCAAGCTCCATGAGGGCAGGGACCGGGCATGTCTTAGCCACCACCGGCTCCCAGCCGCCGATGTTTATTTCCTTGTCTGTGTCCATCTGTGGGTTAAGGCTCAGAGTGGGGACACCAAGGCATTCCCAACACGTGGCTGTCCAACCCTCTTATTTCTCCCTCTCCTTGACATCTCCTGTAGAAAGAGTGGTGTGCAGCCGTGGGGCAAGTCCTAGAATCAAATCTCAGCCCAGCCACTGCCAGCTGGTTGACCCTGGGCAAGTTACCAAACCTCTCTGAGCTTTATCTACCCCTCAGGGCCGGAGGGGAGACTGACTTGGGTTAATCACTGACCACAGTGTCTCAAACATGATAGTATTATTTTCTTGTATCTTTACAGTTTCCTTCCATTTGAGGACATTGTCCAAGAAGGCCAACTCGCAGGCCAGAACAGGGATCCAGCACCTGATTCATTCATTCATTAACAGGTTCCACTCAGTGCAGCTGGCCTAGGCACGGGACACAGTGGGTGGACACCACAGGCAAGATCCCAGCCGCTTCGGTGTTTGTGAGGTTTTGCAGAGGGGAGAGGTTGTTCGCACATTCATCTTTTCATGTTTCTCTCTCTCTCTCTCTCTCTCTCTCTCTCTCTTTTGGTTTATGCAACAAGATTTTTTCCCCAATAGCTTAATTTAAACCCAACATATTATTTAAGTTATCTAAGACTCCCGCACCAGGTAATAAAAATATTATAGGTTTTTTTCCTATTATTTTTCTTTTCAAAATAAAAACAATGATTTCAGATGTCTTCACAGGGAAAATAAATAAAACCAGCTTTCATCTTCACACCAAGGTACTATATAACTTGTCATTTCCTGAGTAAGTTAAGTGCTGGCTGAGTGTAGCCTTGAAAGGGAGGACCTGATTCCGGACATCCAGGTACCACAGACAGTCTTGGGCTCAGCAAGGGCAGCTATGGCCTCCAGAACCACCCGATTCCTGACCAGCAATCTCTCCCCAGCCAGGAGATGTATAAAAGACGGTTTCTTTCTTTCTTCAAGCATCACAGCCCCATTCAGACCCATCAGCTTGAGACAATGAAAGGAGAGCACAGCATCCCGGCTCCCTTTGATCTCACACCCCCCGGAGACCTCTGTACAAACTGAGAACAAAAGGCGGGGAATCCAGTGGCAGTCCCCAGTAACTCCCCCGAGACGTGCCTCTGAAGAGCTTTCCTTAGGAATTCTGAGCAGAGCAGCCCCCAAGCTCCTCCCCCAATAAAAAATAACTTTAATCCTCATTCAAGATCACCGGTTCCAATTTAAAACCTGCAAGTCCCGGCTCTCCTCTGCTGGAACCTCCCGTCTCTTTGGCAGGCAGCCCTGGATGCTACTTCCCGCTTCTCCACCGGCTTCTAAGTGGAAAGAGGCACCCGCTGAGCCTGTGCAAGTCCCAGCTCCGCACGCGGGAGAGAACAAAGACTTAACACAAAGAAGAAGTGGGCCTTCCAAGCCCTGCAGCCACTTGCTCCAGAGGAGGGATGCTTCAGGCGCTGGAGTCTGTTTCCTCGCCAAGATGCGCTGCCCGCCCCCTCCCACCCCCGACTTTGCACACTGGCTCTCTCTCCAGGGCTGGGAAAGGTCGAGGGTGACCTACAGTGGTCCTGAGATCCTGGACCTCTCCAGAGGCCTTCCACTCAGCTGGGAGGGCAGAGCCCAAGCAGTGGACACCAGAGATGAAAGCCAAGATAGGGTGGAGCTGGCCCTCTAGGGACCGAGGCACAGGGTTACAGAGACACACGTTAACCATTGTGAGGTGCTGGATTTTGTCAGCCTTTAATATTCTGCAGTGAAAAATCACTGGCTTTATACACACACATACACACGCACACACACAAAATCTAGAAGGGTTTTGTACTCTTCTCCAAGCTGAGCTGTCAGACAGTAGGAATTCTGGTCCTTGTACCTGTCCATTCTGAAGAGTCCAAAGGTGGATTTTTCCAGATTCCTGATGCATGGAACCTGAGAAAGCCACATAAAATCCCACCAGCAGACCAGGACAACCCCTCCACGAACCGATTCAGCTCAGCAAATCTCTCCTAAGCACGTACAGGGGTCAAGAACCCTGCCAGAGCCCACAGGGCACACCTAGGTGACGTGGCCACAGCCCTGTCCTCCTGATGCTTACAACCTACTGTTCACACAAGTTGCTACAGGTCAAGGTGGTCTAGGATGAGCATGATACAAGATGCCCAGGGACAGCTCCAAGGGCTGCAACCCATGCAGTAACACAGGGCCCGGTGCCCACAAGGGCCCCACACTTTGTTTAATGCTCTACTGTCCCCATTTTGAAGTTCTTAATAATTTTTTCATAAGGGGCTTACATTTTCATGTTGTACTAAGGCCTGCAAATTATAGAGCCAGTTCTGGAGATACCGAAAGAGTAATACAGTCAGGATTAAACGGAGAGAGAAATCACATCCAGAGAGCTTCTCTTATTCCTGGTACATGTAACAGCTAAAGTACAAATGAATACTTGGAAATGGCATTACACCCTCGGTTTACTCCCATCATTGGTTTAAGTAGAGACCTTTCCAGGGTCACTGCAGAATCAGAATCTTCCATACTATACCAAGAGGAAAGTTAGCAAAATCAGTTTCCATGAGCCTGTTTATCATAACTCTGGTCTATAACAGCATCTTTTCTAATGCAGCTCGGCCTGACGATTTTAAAACTACGGGGACCTTTAATTTATCAAGCTAATGTGATTACAAAGCCATCCCAGAGTCTAGCCATCTCGGAGGCACTCAAGTGGAGGCCCCGCCTGTGAAATTTATGACCTGAAGCTTACGCTCTTCCAGTCCCTTTAAATGGGAAAATCTTTACCTCAGTTGAGGGATGAACTCATTCCACAATCTGAAAAAAAAAAATTAAGCCCTTCCACAAGTGCTCTGCTCTGTTAGTTTTTACAACTCGTCCGCAGACAACGAGGTTTAAATACCATTTACCAACAAGCTTCATTTTAACCTTCCTTTGCGGAGGATGCAAAATCAATTACATATCTGCTGATAACGTCCTCGCATCACATTCTGGTGGCATCTCACGATTAATGCAGTCCATGAGGCTGGCCGTAAGCAGCTTCACACAACACCTTCTGGTTATTACAAGCATCACTCTGACCCAGAGCTGAATGTAGGGGGTTCAGACACAGCACAATGCATGGGGATTTTGCGTCTTTAAGAAATCAGTTTGTAGATGGTTTAATTAAAATACACCAGAGCATAATTCAATTGGAATTGAGGTTCCCATCAAACCAAATTAGGCAGCAGAAATCTTTCCAACCTTAAAAGTCCCTACAAGGGACAGGGTAGAAATTTCACTCAGCTCTTTGGAGTGTTTCTTCCTCTACTGATATAACTGTTTTCACCAGTAAAACCAACTGCACTCAAAGACAGAAGGGACATGACATCTTCTCAGCCAAGCCCCTCGTGTTGCAGGTGAGGAAAGAGGCTCAGAGAAGTCAAGTAAGCAGCCCCAGGACACAGAGCAGTCAGTGAGAACTGGGACCAGAGATGCAGTGGCCTGAAAAAATGAGGGCAGGGCTTCCCTGGTGGCGCAGTGGTTGAGAGTCCGCCTGCCGATGCAGGGGACGCGGGTTTGTGCCCCGGTCCGGGAAGATTCCACATGCCGTGGAGCGGCTGGGCCCGTGAGCCATGGCCGCTGAGCCTGCGCGTCCAGAGCCTGTGCTCCACAACGGGAGAGGCCACAACAGTGAGAGGCCCGCGTACCGCAAAAAAAATAAAAATTAAAAATAAAAATGAGGGCAGCCCTACAAGGTAAGAGCCAGCAACCTCTAAAGTCAGACTGCCTGGGTTCAAGTCTCAATACTATCATTCATAAGCTACCAAAACCTGGGCAGGGTGACCCTCTCTAGACTCAGTTTTCACATCTGTAAAATGGGGGTGTTAATCGTGTCTGTTTCAAAGGTTGCTGAGAGTAAATGGAATAATGTAAAGTCTAGGACTAAGTACCCAAATGTGGGTTCCTATTATCACAACTCAAGTTTCTCAATTCCCTGTCCTGTGTTCTATTTCACCAAACTGTTCTTTATATTATAGGTTCTTTACCTCTGAGAATCTCCCAGATCTAGGGAAGAAGGCTATCTGTGTGCACACCCCAGGGATGAGGCACCTACAAAGCACCAGGTGGGCACACGGAGACATGAAATGCATAAATTGTGGGTCTTCCAGAATTTGTTTTGTTCTGATCAAAACTAATTTTAATTGATGGCCAATTGGAAGGAATCCAAAAACAATCTAAAAGATAAATGACAACACTGAAGTTCATGAAATTCTAAAATGCTTCCAAAGTGCTGTGGGTCCCTAGGTTTAATAAAATTAGATGGCAGCAGAATAAGGTCTGTAGCTTAGTGATGGTATTGTACCCATGTCAATTTCCTGGTTTTGATAATGTTCTATGGTTATGTAAGATGTTATCATTGGGGGAAGCTGGTTGAAGAGTACATAGGAACTCTGTATTATTTTTGCAACTTCTTGTGAGTCTAAAATTATTTCAAAATAAAAAGCAAAAATAAAATTATGAGGCAGAATCTAGGAGAGCCAAAAGATGAAGGGGACTCTTGGCAAGTCTTCAACATGTCCAAACATCTGGGGGTAGCCATGGGAGGGAGGAAGAACCTCCACGTGAGAGCATACAGGAGGAAGTCAAGCCCTGAGGGAGGGATGGGACTCGGTAAAGGCCAGGGGAAGAAAGCAATGCTCACGGCAGGGGCCGCACCAGCACGGGAGTTTGCTATGCCCTGGTACCCCCTCCAAAGGGTCCCCTCTCCCCGAAGTGGGCTGCCTGGAGCTGTCACCAAATTCAAGTGAACAGCCACATGCTCACCTTTGGGATTTCACAGACTATTTCAGCCTTGTTTTTATGAGTGTGGTTTCAGCTGCCCACCCAAGACTTCCCCCCTCAAGCATGTGCTTACATAAAAATAACTGGGCTTCCCTGGTGGCGCAGCGGTTGAGAGTCCACCTGCCGATGCAGGGGACGCGGGTTCGTGCCCCGGTCCGGGAAGATCCCACATGCCGCGAAGCGGCTGGGCCCGTGAGCCATGGCCGCTGAGCCTGCGCGTCCGCAGCCCGTGCTCCGCAACGGGAGAGGCCGCAACAGTGAGAGGCCCGCGTACTGCAAAAAAAAAAAAGAAAGAAAGAAAGAAAGAAAATAACTTCTGCTCTCAAACCCTAAGTGAGAGGACAAGGAGGATGGCGGTTTTCTTTGCTTCTCACCAGCCCTGCTTTTTGAAACTGCAGCAGCCGGCAGGGAACAAGGGTTCTTCACCCAGAGATGAGACAGTGAGAAAGCGAAGCTGTAAAGGAAAATTCGGGGGATGTAGAACAGAAAACAACGGGCATCAACCCAAGGGTGCTATGAACCAAGTCCTCTGACCAGCTCTCCCAAGCCCGCCTGATCCCATCCCACCAACTGATCCCCTCCTCCCAGGAGGGGATTGGCTGTTCCCTCTGCCTGGGATGCTCTTCCCGAGCTGCAGACGGTGGTGCCTTCTCGTCATTCAAGAATCAGCTTAGATGTCACCTTTTCGGAAAGGCCTTCTCCGATCACCCAGACAGTCACTTCCCATCCCATAGCACTTATTATTGTCTGTTCTCTGATATTCGTGAACTCATCCATGAAAATATACACTCTGTGAGTGCAGGGACCCTGTCCGTCTAATGACTGCTGGATTCCCAGCTCCTAGGACAGCACTGGGCACACGATAGGTCCTCAATCACTGGAGGGTGGCTCTTAAAGGGGGTGCAGGGCTTCCCGGGTGGCGCCGTGCTTGGGAGTGCGCCTGCTGATGCAGGGGACGCGGGTTCGTGCCCCGGTCCGGGAAGATCCCACGTGCCGCGGAGCAGCTGGGTCCGTGAGCCATGGCCGCTGAGCCTGCGCGTCCGGAGCCTGTGCTCCGCAACGGGAGAGGCCACAACAGAGGCCCGCATACCGCAAAAAAAAAAAAAAAAAAAAGGGGGGGGGCTGCAGAGCCTGAGTCAGAAGAGTTGAAGATGAAGGGTCAGGCTCTCAAATGGTCTTCGTTAACGAAGTTGAAGGATCGGGGCAAGTCATTTCACCCCCCAGGTCTCGGTTTCTCCAGCTGTAAAAGGGGGGTAAGCAGGACAGGAAAACAACCCAGACGACCGGTAAGACCCTTGCCGTTTCCGCACTGTGGGTCGAGGTTTTCAATCAATCAATGTATTCTTGCCTTTCCTCCTTTCATCCATTTGTCCATCCATCCAATCATTCTTTCCCATGGGCTGGGTCCTGGAGATATAACCTTGAGTGAGACACACCTCCTATCCTAAAGGGACAAATACCTTCTAGTGGCAGAGAGAGAAAGGAGGTAATTCCTGCACTGACCAGCTAAGGGCCAAGGAGACTCCTGGGTCTCTGGCTGGGCCATTCATGCAGAGAAGGAAACCAGAGCTAAAATCCCACAGATGCTGCAGTGATGGAACATGTATATTAGTTACATCCAGGGAATCTGATCAAGGAACCCAAAGAGAGTCACAGTTGAGGACAGATTGAGGACAGAAGAGGATCACTCCTGAGATTTCTGCAGATTACCTGTCCCCCATCTTTGCCATGGAAGGACTGGAAATCCTCCTCAGGGGAACAATTACAATCACTGCTACATTCCATCTTATTAACTAAAGAGCTTAACACACGCACCCACGTACGAACATGAGCACATGTGAGCACACGTGAGCACACACACACACACAGATGCCCTGGGCCAACCCCTGAAGAACTCATGGAGGACTGGAGTATATGCATATTTCTTTCAAAACGCCCCACAGGAGTTCTGATGTGGCACCTGGATTTAGAGTCAACGAGCCTCCTGCAAAGTTTCCTTCTGATCACAGTTGTAGAGGTCAATGATAACAGCGTGAAATGTATCCAGGAGGATCTTAGCAGGTGAACTTTCCTAAGCATCGAGAACATTGCAGTCACAAAACAAAAGCTAGGCGCTTCCCTGGTGGCGCAGTGGTTGAGAATCTGCCTGCTAATGCAGGGGACACGGGTTCGAGCCCTGGTCTGGGAAGATCCCACATGCCGCGGAGCAACTGGGCCCGTGAGCCACAAGTACTGAGCCTGCGCATCTGGAGCCTGTGCGTCTGGAGCCTGTGCTCCGCAATAAGAGAGGCCGCAATAGTGAGAGGCCCAAGCACGGCAATGAAGAGTGGCCCCCACTTGCCACAACTAGAGATAGTCCTCGCACAGAGACGAAGACCCAACACAGCAAAAATAAAATAAATAAATAATAAACTCCTACCCCCAACATCTTCTTTAGGAAAAAAAAAAGCTAGTCTGTGGGGGGCGGGGTGTGATGAATTGGGCAATTGGGATTGACATGTATACACTGATGTGTATAAAATTGATGACTAATAAGGACCTGCTGTATCAAAAAATAAATAATATAAAATTCCAAAAAAAAAAAAAAAGAGACAACCAAAAGCTAGAGCTATCTGAATGATAAGGTTCAGACAACAGACTGTTGATTGTTGGCGGGTAGGGAAGGCTGAGGGGAGGGGAAATGAGTGAAGGTGGTCAAAAGGTACAAACTTCCAGTTATAAGATAAATAAGTTCTGGGGAATCTAATTTACAGCATGGTGACTAGAGTTAACAATACTGTATTGTTTGTTTTGTTTGTTTGTTTTTTTGCGGTACGCGGGCCTCTCACTGTTGTGGCCTCTCCCGTTGCGGAGCACAGGCTCCGGAAGCACAGGCTCAGAGGCCACGGCTCACGGGCCCAGCCGCTCCGCGGCATGTGGGATCTTCCCGGACCGGGGCACAAACCCACGTCCCCTGCATCGTCAGGCGGACTCTCAACCACTGCGCCACCAGGGAAGCCCTGTATTGTGTTTTTGAAAGTTGCTGAGAGTAAATCTTAAAAGTTCTCATCACAAGAAAAAAAAATTGCAACTACGTGAGGTGATGGATGTCAGCTAAATCTACTGTGGTGATCATTTTGCAATATAAACATGTATCAAATCATTATGTTGTACACTTTAATACAATGTTATATGTCAATTATATCTCAATAAAACTAGAAAAAAAAGGAAAAAACTAAAGCTAGTCTGGGGATTCAGCTCAACACCCCGGGACGCACCCCCAGCCCTTGCAACACACCCACCCGGGAAAGCTGCCTGCAGGTCCCGCACATTTCCTTCCTTGCTGTGGCCCAGCCTAACTCTTTCAAAAACAACTTCATAATGTACCCTGGAGTCACAACCACAGCCCCTTGTTTATGGGCTTGGCCAGATCAGATAAAATTTCATTCTCTGAATTGGTTCCTAATTTAATTACTCTCCGGATAAAGCGCTGGCCTCCCGTAGCTGCAGGGGAGGGACTCAGAAGGCACTGGCGCCAGGAGCCACGAGCTGCAGTTCTCGTTTGGCAGCTGGTGGAGGATGAGTTGTTCTGGGGCCTTTGCAGATCAAAGGGGATTAGAATAGTGGGCTTGGGCCAGGCGGTCACCGCCTGTCCACCCAACCGGCCTGTGTTTATTGTCCCCAGCCAATCAAGAGGGTGACCTGCGGTTTCACTAAGCGCTCAGGGAAAACGTTCAGGGTAACTGGACTGACTCTGAAAACCCAGATCCAGTCCTGACTCTGTGTGGCCTCTCTGGGCTTCGGTTTCCCCATCTACAAAATGGGGCTGGACTATGTTTCCCTGAAGCCCTTTCCAAGCTCTAAAATCCAGACAATTCAGGTGGGGATCAGTACCTCATCTGAGAATCAAGCCTTCTCTAGGGCCAGGGAAAAAGCATATAAAAAAGTAAATGAGGGCTTCCCTGGTGGTGCAGTGGTTGGGAGTCCACCTGCCGATGCAGGGGGACACGGGTTTGTGCCCTGGTCCAGGAGGATCCCACATGCCGCGGAGCGGCTGGGCCCGTGAGCCATGGCCACTGAGCCTGTGCGTCCGGAGCCTGTGCGTCCGGAGCCTGTGCTCTGCAACGGGAGAGGCCACAGCAGTGAGAGGCCCGTGTACCGCAAAAAAAAAAAAAAAGTAAATGAATCTTATTATTAAAAGCAAGTAAAAATACCTCATAAATTTTAATTCTAGAAATGGAAACATGTCCACACAAAAACTCATAAATGAATGTTTATAGCAGCACTATTCATAAGGGCCAACAGGTGGAGAACACCCAAATGTCTATCAACAGATGAATGGATAAATAAAATGTGGTCTATTCATACAATGGAATATTATTTGGCCATAAAAAGGAATGAAGTACTGATATAAGCTACCATATGGATGAACCATAAAACATTATGTTAAGTGAAAGAAACGAGACCCACACAAAAAACATATTATATGATTTCATTCACCTGAAGTCCAGAATAGAGAAATCAATAGAGATAGAAAATAGATTTCTGGTTGCTTAAGGCTGGAGGGTGGGGGGTGAAAGGAGAGATAGAGGGCTGATAGCTAATAGGTACATGGTTTCTTTTTGATACAATGAAGTGTTCTAAAATTACATGTGGTTCTGGTTGCACATGTCTGTGAACATACTAAAAACTACAGAATCGTATACTTTAAATGGGTGAATTTTATGTTATGTGAACTACACCTCGTTAAAGCTGTTTTATAAAAAGGACAGGTTGAATGGGCAAAAAAGTCTGTTGCATGATTTGGGAGATTGGGATTGACATATATACACTAATATGTATAAAATAGATAACTAATAAGAATCTGCTGTTTAAAAAAATAAAATTCACATTAAAAATATCAGATGAGAACTTCGTAAAATAAATATATATACACATAAATACATGCACGCGCACACACACACACACACACGTCTCCCTAAACAATCCTGTACCATAACTGATCCAAAGGTATATAAACCCACACACACACAGAAAAAAAGAAACTGCTGACTTAAATGTGGGCAGACCTGCATTTTTCTATTGATTTGTTTCAGTTTTAACAGCCAAAAGCAAATTTATTTGCTACCATCTAAATGGCAACTGACGTTTCATCTACTTTCCAATACATCACTTTTATTCTCTCAGCCAAATTGTGAACAACGCAAAAGATCCATGGATTCTCAGCTGTCGACCCACGGGCAAAAGATTTTTTTTTTTTTTTTTTTCCTGGAAGCTATTTCCAATAAAGAGGCCACATTTGTTAAGCTCACTCTTCCCTTTTGTACATCTTTCCATATCTAATTTCTCACAGAAACTGCTACAGAGCAGGTATGAACAGCTTTTCAAAGCTAGGGCAACACAGATATCAGGCTGATCCCACTTTCATTAATCGGAGCCTTCTTTCATCCTCTCGTTTACTGCCGCTGATAACTTTCTTAGCCAAGTTCAATATGTCCTAAAAGCAGCTGTTTCCTCTGACTTTCAAAATAGTGCACTTGGATTATTGGCCTGAAGTGGGGTTGGATGGGGCCTTCCTGGAACTATTATCTTTATAGAGAATTGTGACAGAATAAGGGACAGTCCCATCAGTGAAGGTCAGCCTACAGATGACCAAAGAGAAGGCAATCGTGAGCTTCCCACGGTTCAAGAACACCCAGGTACACAGGAAGATGGTCCTCCCGAAGGACTCACCATTTCTAAGCCCAGACGGTGTTTCTTTCAGACAAGAAATACTGATGGGTCAAAGTAAGAGACAAACAGGGGAAGTTTAGTGCTTAATGCTGGATGGTACACAGGCAGCGTGGGCCTATAACTCAGCTCTCCACGCCCCTCCCCTCAGACCACCACCCTGCTTTACTTCCTCCCCTGGGTGGGGTTCAGCATCCTGGGACCCCAAGCAGAAAGATGCTTGAAACTCCTATAGCCAGGATACCATGCCCTTTGCAAGACAGAGAAGGAGTCCTGCTACCTCAAAACTGAGTCCCAGTCCTAAGGCAACAGTGTCCAGTGGGAGAGGAGGTGTTGGTCCCACCAGAGAGAAGGGCCCTGGGCTGGCTGGGATGCCAGACAAAGGAGGTCCTGGTAGCAGCCAAACAGAGGCCAGAGCTGGGGTCCCCGGCCCTGCCAAGACCCCCCCTGGGTCCCCACTCATTTGTCCTTCACCCTGTGATGATAGGGAGGATTCCAGGCGGGGGATGAGCCTGGATTCAGGGCTGGCTTATGGACTAGGTTGGCCCTCTCCAACAGACCAGACATCCCCCCACTCTGTATTTGTTGAGACTCTGGAGAGAGGCTTTCCATCGAGGGCTGCCAACAGAGAGTTTGGAGAATAAACCCACCCAACACACACACACACACACACACACACACACACACACACACACACACACACACACACACACACACACACACACACACACAGTGCCAGGAGCAGAGGCCCTGGCCCAGCCCGACTGCAGCCCCCAATCTCTCATTCCAAAGAAGAGGGCGGAGACCAAATAAGTGGTGACATCCTGCCTCCAGCAAATGTCTGACAAATCTGCACTTTTCTTCATGGAAAATTAAAAAGCTAAACTGCCCCAAGAATCTGATGGAGGATGACAGCCTCCAGGGGCCCTCAGAGTTCATCCTTGAACCAGAAACGAGATGGCGGAAAGAACGCCAATCCCCGCATTCTTCTCACATCTTCCTACGGCAACAGCAATTCTGAAATCAGGTGTCTGGTTACATGACCCAGAGATGAGCCAGCTGCGGCCAACTCCCACCTGGATGTCTAGGAGACTGAGGACGGAGCAGCCCGCGGGTCCCACGGGACCTGGGCCAAAACTTCGCCCTGCCCTGGGGTGGTTGCAACTTAACAGCGTGATCATAAGTGTCTGTCGGGAAACCCAACTACTTGGCCCAATTCCCTGGGGCAACTCCGCTTTCTTGTAATCCTGGAGATCCCTTCTGTGCACAAAGCAAATGCGGTTCTGTGTGTGTACATTTGGAAGACTTTACATAAACAGGTTCTTGAATCAGAGGCAGTAATCCTCTGTAGACCAATAGTCTGATTTTTGGTTTGGAAATTATGGTCCCTATAAATACATGCCGGGACATACTTTATATTTTTAATGCAAATATTTACATTCCAAACAAAGGAACATGGAATTTAAAGACAAGCTATTTATACTGGCCATAAGAAACACTAACGGCCTCCACATTTCTTTCCTGAGTAAATGGCTCCTGACTTCTATTCCTGAAATACCAACCAAAATTCCATAACGTTTATCCCCAAGACTCTCAAGACACAAAAAACTGGGCTCACTACCTTTTAATAGCCCAAAACTCTAGTGTCAGGAAATCCAAGGTTATTACATTAGGCTCTTGACTCCTGCAGAAATTTAGCGACAAGCATTAACTCTCCTGCACCATATGCTGCCGAATTGGGGATACTTTTCTGTCTCCTGGATGCACACCCAGAGGCCCACATGAAATCCATCACAGCCCTTCCTCCAGGACTAGCTGGCTTTTGAGCATTCATTCAACTCTCGCGACTGAGTGGGCCCCCAGACAGCCTCATCACCCTTGAGGGGCTTGCTGGGCATGGGTGAGTGGACCACACCCAGGAAAACTAGAAAGAACGTGGTATAAAGTAGGTTGAGTTCAATAGCGTAGAATTGCAGACGCTCAGAGGAGGACGGTAACACCTGGATGGGAGGATATGGAGAGATGGTAAGAATTACTGGCAAAGCTTCCCGAAGGTGGTGATGGGAGGGGGGGCAGGGGGCTGATGAAGGTTCAGGCCATGCTAAGAGGGGGCTGGATCCACAGTTCCCCCCTGGGATGAACCGGGAGGGAGAACCAAGAGGAGGCAGAAAAGGCTCTCCCACTCAGGCTACCAGGCTGTCAGCCAGTCAGTGGCTCCGGGGGCACCCCCGCCCCTTGTAAATTACATGTGTGTCACAAAGGCTAATCATTATCTCAATCTGGCTAATCACTGCCATGCTCTACAGATAACAAGGCCTGGTTAACAGGCTCACTTCCTAATCTCAGTGTCCCCCTCAATATCCTTATCAACTGCATATCTAATGCTGCCCTTATCAATTTATGCCTAATAGGTACCACGTGCCAGCCCCAAACCCCTGCCCCCCGCCCCCGTGGGTCATGCCCGGGGCTAAGTACTTATTATTGCTGTGTGTGGAGGTGGGGTGGGGGACGGGGGGGGGGGGGGGGGTATCTTCTTGCCCACTCCTGATGTTTCTTCCTCGTGGAGACAGCGCCACCTGTGTACCACCACCTGTGTCTACACCTGGTGGTGTCCATCCACCCCCCCATCCCAGGAGTGTGCAAGGAGGACCTAGACACAGGTAGCCTGGCCTTGCCTCTTCCCACACAGAGTAGGCACTGCCCCCTGCTGGCTACCCTGTGGAGGAAGGGGGCCGGCCCAGGGAGAGGCTGCCGCTTTCCCACTCGACCTGTGACTCAGGGGAGGTCAGCCGGCCTAACTGCCCACTTCTCACTTGAGGATTGTGATGCCCATGTGCCCACTGGTTCAATCACATTCTACTATGTCTACTTCAGTCGGGAACAAACATTGCATTTTTACCTCCACCTATCTTTCTCCTCCCCTCTCTCTCTGTAAGTTCAGAACTTGGCCAGGAAAGAGGGGTTCAGTTTGGGGAGCTCCCTTGAACCCTAACTTGTACTACTGGTACTCAAACTACACTACAAGGACAAGGAAGAGATTATTAACCCCACTTTACAGGTGAGGAAACCAAGGCACAAGGAGATTAAACCACTTGCCCAGGGTCATGATCAAACGCAGGTCAACGGGGTGCCCAGGCTCACCCCACCCTCCAAGGGCCTATACAGGATTCAACACCCAGGCTAAAAGAACATCTCCATGATGGGCACCAAACATTTGGTTGATTGGGAAATGAAGGTGCTGGCCGAACTTACTTCATCCAGCCCGAGTCAGTTAACGTGTGTCACGAAGGGCAGACAGAGCTGCCCAGACCCCTTTCAACAAGGGGTGAGAAAATAACACACCTTCACAGACCTCTCAGACTCTGAAATGCACCTTCTAACATCACAGCAAATGTGCCACGGGCCCCGGCCCTTGGGGCAGCTCCCTACAAGGGCACAGCAGAGCGGGACAGAACTTCCCCCAAGATCCAGGGCTGCCCCGAGAGGGACAGAATTGCCAACTCTCACGTCCTTTCCCCCTCAGAGGCCACTCCACTATGTTTTCGACCACAGGGAGCAAAAAGGGCCAGCAAACACATACTCCATTTCAAGAGAAGACGTGAAACCACCAGGTTCCCGCATATCACTGGAAAAAACAATTGCGCCTGCCTTGTAATCTAATTATTTGCCCATGCTGGGGTATTTTCCAGGCATCTGGGTAACTAGGCTGCCTGTTTCAATATTTTTATCACAAACACGATTCTGGAAAGTGTCCAGGTTTCCATTATAATGATACTCTCTGCTTTTGAGGATCCACCAGCCTCACTTTCTTCAGAGACCTGAAAGGCCTGGACCAGGACAAACTCTAGAAATGTAGCATAGGTGTCAGGGAGAGCCTGCCCCGGCAAAAAGGCCCCCCCCCCACACCTGCTCAGGACTCTCTGACGCTTACAGTGGTGCTCAAGATGTAACATTCAAAAGCCAGCCACCCCAGCACATTTCCTGGTCTGCCCTGGGCTTAAGCGCATCTCATGGGAGCACAGCCAACCTGACCTACAGCCTGTCCACAGCGTTCCGCTGGAAGCATCCCAGAGGGCAACTGTGGATCCAGCCCCCTCTTTGCACAGATGAAGAAATAGCCCAGAGAGGTGAAGCAACCAGCCTGACTAGAATCCAATGTGTCCTGGGGCTCCCGGCCTTACGGGGTGTAAAAGAAGCCCTCTTAGGTAGAATATGCTAGAATTCCACCCCCAACACACACCAAGAAATATACACATCTACATAAAAAACTGTACGTGCAATTTCAGAGGGATCAGAGACGTCCCCCGTCCCTGGTTATGAGCTCTAGAGCTAAAGAATACCACAAAAGCCGATGTTTCTTAAGCACTTACTGTATGCCAGGCACCGCTCCAAGTGCCCGGCAGGTATTGTCATGTATAGGACCCCAGCTCTCAGGCCAGGGGTGAAGTCGCCCCAGACCACTCCAATGTCAGAGTCGCTAATGCAGACTCCTGCCGCACTCTGGGCAGCACTGTGGAACTCCGCCTTGCAAGTTCTGCCTCGCCTACTGCTCTGAGCGCTGCCTCTCAGCTCCCACGCACCTGGCCCTGGGCCTGCACCTGGAAGAAGGCATAAATGCTGCATGTAGCTGCCGCTGATGAAAGAGGCTGCTCGCGTTTCCTGTACATCCTTTTCGAAATCAGCAGAGACTGAGAACCTGCTTTCTTCTGCCACCCCCCCCCCGCCCCTTACCACTTGCTGATTCACGCCCGCCTTCCCCTTCTAGAGCCAGGATTGTTTTTCTCCACCTCCAGCCCCATTTCCCTCCTTCCTCCACTGCCATTCCGTGCTCCTAGCTCCTGCACATCCGGATGACTGAAAGCTTCTTCCCTGTGATCTCCAAGAGCCTCCCTGCCCTCTGATTGAGACAAAGGGGGACACCTGTCTGACCTGGCTGGCACAGGGCCAGCTGGGAATCAGTAGGGGCCCAGCAAATGACAGCTGTTATGACCAAATGTCTTCCTCCCCAACCCCCGTACTTAAAAATATATATATATTCTGTATTGGCCCAAATCCACAAAAAACCTTTACTTTTCTTCCTAGATATGGAGACTGGATACTCAGTAGACAACTCCCACCTCTATGCTTCATTTCATGCTGTGAAGACATGGGTCTACATATAAATCATCTCGTCCCAGTGCTTCCTTTTAAAGGATGAGCGTCTCAGGAAGGAAATCAGACCCCAGCACTTGAGAACAATAACGAAAGACCCTGTGCAAGTCCAAACAGTCTCCCAGTACGTCGTTAGCTAAGTGAGAAGACGGGCTCTGGATTCGCAGCAAAGCAACACAGTTCCGGCGGAACTCAGTCGACATCACCTGAGCATCCTGACTTTCAGGTGGATGTACCGTCCTCACCAGGGGCTGCAAGTGTCGCTTCTAAATCACGTGCTGCTCAAGAGATGCCCAGTGACAGAGTGCTCACACGGTGACACTGCCAGGCCAGCTACGTTTCAAACTAGTTTCTGTTTTTAGAATTTAAGGAAACTCCTCTCTCATACAAATGCATCCCAAATGACACCTGGCAATCCAGGGCCTGCTGAGACCTGGGGACCAGGACAGGGTCTGGATACAGGGACAGGAAGCAAGAGCTCCCCACCACAGCGAAGGTCCATTCATCTAGGAGTTTCCAAGAGGCTCCAGGCCAGCTACGTTTCAAACTAGTTTCTGTTTTTAGAATTTAAGGAAACTCCTCTCTCATACAAATGCATCCCAAATGACACCTGGCAATCCAGGGCCTGCTGAGACCTGGGGACCAGGACAGGGTCTGGAATACAGGGACAGGAAGCAAGAGCTCCCCACCACAGCGAAGGTCCATTCATCTAGGAGTTTCCAAGAGGCTCCAGTCCAGCAGGGTGGGATGACAGAGCCGGCCCAGGAGCTGGAGAATCAGAGACCTGGGCTGACTTTCCACTTCTGGGCTGTGTGACCTCAGACCCACTGCTCCGAGCCTCAATTTCCACATCAGTAAAAGGAGGCTCTCCTCCTATACAACCCACCTCTCACTTTCCTTGCCTTACTGTCCTGCCCACCTCTGAACACAGCTCGCTGTTCATTTGTCCATCAGGCACAGGCATTTTTGCCTGCTGCCTTCCTCCGAGGGCTGGGACTCTATCTTATCATGGTGTACTATTTGATAATGAAATTATATGAAAAGTTTTAGGCAGGGTGTCTCTTTCCACATGACAAGAATTCATCGCTTTGCAAGGCAGAAATAGAGACACAGATGTAGAGAACAAATGTATGCACACCAAGGGGGGAAGGGGGGTGGTGGTGGGATGAACTGGGAGATTGCGATTGACGTATATACACTAATATGTATAAAATAGATAACTAATAAGAACCTGCTGTGTAAGTAAATAAATAAATTAAATTAAAAACAAAAGAATTCATCAAACAGCTATTGAATGGATGCATGACACACGGCACATGAAGCAGCCGGGCACATGGCCGTCAATTCTCAATCCCTCGGCCTCGGGGAGATGCGATCTCCATGCCCTGTCAGGTGTCACAGGTCTCTGACAGTGGGATGCCCTCCCCAGTACACAGACACAGGGCCAGACGTCAAGCTTCAGACCTCCTGGCAGAGTACCCACCCCACCCCCTACTTGTAGCACTGGAGCCCACACTTAAATGTCCAGGCTCAAGAACTCTCTTGAGAAGTAACAAGACCTGTCAAGTCGATTTTTTCCCCCCCAACTGCCTGGAGCTGAGCCAAAGCTGCCCTCCTTAGGTAGGGTATGTGCTCACCTGCCCAGGGCAGCCCCAGAGCGTCTCCCCTCTCCCCATCCCCTGGAGCGCGCCTGGACGCGGATGCTAGCCATGCCACCATGCTAGGCGGATGCTAGCCGGGCCACCTCCAGCCAGGCCCTAGGTGGCCTTGGACAACCACAGTCTAATCACAACCCAGCCCTAACCTAAAGCTTCTGCTAGTGCAGGTTCCAAGAGCCTGGGGCTCCCGTGGCCCAGCTGGTTGACTTGGAGTTTCTTTTCTACTCTTTCTCCAGACACCAAGTAAGCAGAGTCCACTTCCCAGCCTCTCCCAAACTTTCCTGTAAACATAGCCTCTTCCAGATGCAGGGATTAATCTTCTCTCCTTCAGGCCAGCAGAAAATCAAATTCCTCACCTCTTCTGGCCAGGGGCAGCAGCAACAGAGGAGAAGAAAGGTGCAGACACAGAGGCCTCACGGCAGCCACAGTGACCCTGCTGGGATGCCTGGCCATCTAACCATCAAAGAAAAGCAAGGCTCACGTGGGATCCACTATGGACAAACCCGCCTCTCCACCTCCCACACACAATATCCTGGATGAATTAACCCTGCTCACTGCAGTCATACAATACCCAGAGAGAAAAAACACAAAAACATCATTGAATTTCCTTCAGAGGGCCCTAGAAATGGTTCTCCCGGGGAGCTGGACCTGGGAGGGAAGAAGAGCCCTGCAGCTCCACTTCTGGCTCAACTACGCACCTATGCACTGAAAGAGACCACGGCAAGCTGCTTCACCTGGCTGGCTCAGTTTCCCCATGCAGCAGGAGGCAAGGAAAACATTTTCCTGCCAATCTTTCAGGAGTATGAGACAAAAACGTATTTGATTAAAAACTACCTCATAAAAAGGCATTTTTATGCCCATGCTATTTTAAACAAAATCATATATGATTTGCACCTCAAGACGGCCTGATTCAACGTACAGTTGGTAAAATTAATAAGTGCCACGTTCTGGAAGGGAGGGTTCCTGATTTTGCACCATTTGGGAAGGGGGCGGGAGCAAGAAAGCTGGGCATGGAAAATGGTGTGCGAGGTTCTAGAGGAACTTGGGGCAAATCTCCAGGCCTCAGTTTCCACCTGGACGCCTCAGCGGGTGCACGTGCCCCCGGGCTGCTTTCTGCTCCAACACCGGCTGGCTGGCTGCCCTCTTAGGAACCGCAGTTGAGGAAAGAGGAGCTGGGGCCCTGCGAAGCCCTCGGCTCAGCCTCACAGAACAGCGCGCCACATCCCTTCCCGGGGCGTCCTGCGGCTTCCTGGACATACAACTTCATTCCCCAGAACTCCGTGCCATCAACTCACCCAACGTGAATGCAGCGAAGGGCCTCGGGGAACCGGAAACTGGGGGCCGGAGGAGCGAGTCTCAGCCCCAGGCTTTGCCGCCTCCTTCTCGAACCTCCCTGCTCGAGGCGCGGACGTCCAGCTGCCTACAGCCGGCACCCAAGCCCCAGCCTTCAGTCCACACCCGCCGCTCCAGCCCCGCGGGCCGACCCCCGGCGCTGGGCGGACGGGCAACGTGGGCACCAGGACCGCGACGGGGCGGTCGAGCAGCCGCGCCCAGGACCCTGGCGGCTCCAGATCCTAAACACACAAGCACACACAAGCGCGCGCGGCGGCCAATCCGTTCGCCCGGAGGAGTCGGAAGGCGCTTCCACAGCTCTTCATTCATTCCCCCAAAGGCGAGGTTCCCTTCTCCCGGGCGCCTCCATCCCAAGATCCTAGGGGGCTCCAAGGGGGCCAACTGCGCCACGAGCCGCCCGCCATCCGCCCACGGCCGCCAAGTCCTCTCCACCCTTACACACAACCCAACAGACTCGGGCTCCATCACGATCGGCAGCGTCGCCCCCGCGCAGGGGCCGTTGCCACCCCGGCTCCCCACAGCTTCGTCACCCCGCAGCCCCACCGCCCGGCCGCCCCGCCGCGCCACTCGGCTCAGACCTGCAGCGCTCGGCTCGCCGCGCCCAGGCCGGCCGGGGACGCCGCCGCCGCCGCCGCCGCCACAGCAGCCGGGAAGCGCCGGCTACTCCGGAGTCACGCCGCCTCCTGAGCTGCGGCGGGGCGCTGGGAGGGGGCAGGGGGCGGGGAGGAAGGAAGAGGGAGCGGGGAGCAAAAGTTCAGGACGCCCCGGGCCTCGCCGCGCCCCCGTCTCCTCCCAGGCCCGCCCCCGCGGTCCCCCTCCCGGAACCCGGTCCCACAGGCTTCGGTGCCTGGGACACCCCCAACACACACCAAGCCTCCCCTCCCAGTGCGGCCGCAGGACTGGAGCCGGGGCGAGGAGGCGGTTCTGAACCCGAGTCCAGGAAAGAGTGGCAGATGCACACCTACCTGCCTCGGGCCGCGCCTGGAAACTTCCCAGAAGTGCGCCGGGAAGCGGAGCGCAAGGCTGGGGAATCCCCACCCCCACCCCCATCCCCACCCAAAGCGCGCTCTTAAGGAGAAAGCACCGATCTGTCGGTCCGTCGGTCCTCCGCCTGCAGCGCGCCGCCCCGATTCCGACTCCTGGGGTCGTTCTCCTGGACAGCCACCCCGTGCGTGCCCCGTGGCGTGCGCCCCCCGCCGGCCTCCGGCTGTCCGCGGCGCCACCACCCCGCCGCCGAGTCCCCCGTCCCCGAGCTCCGACCGCATTTTCCCGAGCCGGGGAGGGGGGCGTGCGACCCTTCCCGCGGGGTCCCCAGCGCGCGGGGCGCCCAGAGCACCGCCAGAACCGGCGGCGAGGGGACGCCCTCGGCTGGGGGCCGCGGTTGCCTCGGGGAGACTGGGCCGAGGGTCGCGGGGCCCAAACCTGCCTCGGCTCCGCGCGCTCGCAAGTTCATTGTCTGCCTGGGCCGTCGTCGCCGCCGCCGCTGCCGCCGCGCCGGGAGCGCCGCGGGGAGTGAGGCTGCGCGCAGCCTCCGCCAGGCCGGACTCCCTACGCCCAGCCCGGGCCGCCCCCGGCGCTGCCCGGCCAGAACGCGGAGGGGCGCCGGGGCCCGGAGCCAGACACCACCCGCCGCTCGTCGCCGCCCCCGCCGCCGCGCCTGGCACCCAACTTGTACCTGAGAAGCCCGAGTCCAGCCCGGGAGCCTCTTCGGCTCCGGCTCCGCGGGAGCGCGCCCAGCCCCGCGCCTCGAGCCCCTCATCCAGGGCGCGTCAACCTGACTCCCCGAGCGCAGGGAGGAAAAGTTTGGGAGTGACGTGCGGATGGCGAATGAAACATCCGAAAAGAACCCTCCCCCCGCCCCATGTCGCGCTGACACACATCAGCTCGAGTCTGGAATGTGAGAAAAAGGCGTGTGCGCGGAGCGGTGGGTTTGGTTCCCGCCCCCTCTCCTTCCAAGTAAACACGGCTTGTGCGATGCGGTGATTCCAAATAGAAAGCAAACCGAAACCCCTAAAGTCTGCCAATGACACCCTGCCAGAGACATTTTTAACGAACTTGGCGGTCTGGAGCCAGCCCATACGTTGATATTCAAGGCCACGGCGCTGGTGGGTTCCGCGCCCTCTGTTGTATTTTTGCATCCCGAGAAGGCTCTCCCGGGCTCTTCGGCCCAGCCTGTTTGCTTCCACGGTGAGGGAAGGCTCAGCGGGACCCCGAGCCCGGCCGGCCGCAGTGGCCCAGGGGGTGGCAGCTCCAGGAAACCACCTGGGCTGCCCGAGGTCAAGGAAGCGGCACCAGTGGTCGACTCCGGTCTCTTGAATGGAGATAGTCAGTTAAAGAAAAGACACTTTGAATTCTGGAAGACTCGACTCAAGCCCAACCTCTCAGGAAACAGGTCCAAGGGACAGAGAAAAAAAAATCCTTGTTCTCAGTCACATAGCCTTTTGCCTGCCCGTGTCCCCATGGCTACAGTCCAGCATCTTGTCCTCAAAGCAACAAAGCAACCAAGAGTGGAGCTAAAATGATCCGTAAGTGTCAAGCGCTGGCCTGCCGCTGAGGGATGCGTCCGGAGGGTGCCTTCTCCCCCTTTCCTCTCTTTCTGGAAATACGTGACTTTGATCGCTTGAGGCTTCATTTCACACACCCCCCCCCCGAAACTGTAACCCACCCTGAGGTCATAAACTTCGGCTCGGCATCCACGGCAACTAATGCAGAGGTCACAATCAGAGGATTATAACTGCAGATGGAAAGCTGAGATGAGAGGGGAATTCTTCAGAACGGTATCTTGTTTTCCTGCAAATAATGCCTCTTACATAAAATCTACGAAGAAAGATTAATGCAGCAAAGAGACCAGCCTTAGAATCTCAGACTAGATTGCTTTTTCCATATAGACTCCACTTGGTGGTTTTTGTTCATTATTATTTTTTTAAACAAAAAGCTTTTTCTGAAAGTACAATGAGCTGCTTTTTGCAGGGTTCACAATTCCCAATAGATGATGAGGCCATTTTTCAAGGTCTTACCCACGTTGTGGCTTTGGGGCTTATTTATTAGTTCCCAAGAAAAGCCAGCCTTTCAGTAAGGTTTATATACTCAAGTAATTGCCTCGGGGGACACAGTGAAGGGTGCTGTTAAAGAAGGTTGGTTGTGCATGCTTCTGCAAGGAAGGCCCTGGGCCAGGCAGCTGTCAGACCAGAGTGTGCAATGGGTTTAAACAAACACAGGGAAGGTTCTGTGGAAACACAGAGGAGGAAATCCCCTCCTGTAAGCGTGTGTGGAACCTTATTCCACAGCCACACATACCTCGTCTTTCCTCTCCTCCCTCCAAGTAAACACACCACTCCGTTGTGGAGACAGCGCAGGGCCCACCCAGATCTCACTTTCAGATTCAGGTGTCAGAAATCTCAGCTGACTCAGAGCAAACTGTTTTTAAGTAAAATCATGGTGCCGCTTTGATATAATTCCACCAGGGACTTTCTAAAGGTATTTATATACGTGCCTGAGATTAACTGGATGACACTTTTTCCCCTCAACATTAATTGCAAAAAAATCACCCAAGAATTGCCCTTGAGTCTTTTATTCTGGAGAGTTGAGAGAATACCCAAAGACCTGACGTGTGAGTGACTGGGTGGGTGAGTAGATGGATGGGTAACTGTGAGAGAGGCTGGTGCCAACATGATATTGGCAACTAATGGGTAAAAAAAATACAAGTAATTTAAGGAAACGAATATCCCCTCACCATATGCACACGTAGGCCTCCATAATTCTGGAATTAAATTGTCTGGCTTCAACCCCTACTGCTGACACAAACGAGCTGAGTGACCTTGGGCAAGTCACTTGTTTCTTTGCCTCAGTCTGGAGCCTATAAGACCCCTACAAGCAGTAAATTGAATTATTGACCCCATGGGGGTATTACACTTCTACATCTTTGTCACAGCCTCATAGCACATGGAATGTGCTTCCCCATCCCTTGACTTTGGACTTGATCATATGACTTGCTTTAGACAATGAGATTTTGAAGGATGTGACTGAATCAGAGGCTTGACATGTGTTGCAGGGCTGGGCTTGCTCTCCTGTGCTTTCGATCCATAATGAGAAGAACGCATCCTGAGAAGCTGCTGCCTCTTCCAGCAAGGCTCCAGAATAAACACACGTGGAGCAGACCTGAACTCAACTTGCAGCCTGGAGCCAAGTGACCCAGCCTGGATTCAGAACTGCCTCAGCTGACGTACAAACACATGAACAAGGGGGAAATGCTTGTTGCAAGCTATTGAATGTTGGAAATTTTGTTACATAGCATTATTGTGGAAGTGGCTGACTGATACATTCCCTCAGTGGGCTGGTGTGAAGACTAATGATACAGTGTTTGAAAAACATTAAGCATAATTCTTAGGACCTAGTAAGAGCTCAGAAATATTAGTTATTATTTGTAATCAATATTACTGAAAGTGGTTTTGCATATAATAGTCACATAAGAACCGTTATTGAACTGGTTAATTGAATTAATGGACAAGTATTAATTGAGTAAATATTCTATGAGAATGCAAGCACATCAGGAAATTGGAAGACCAGGGACCTGCCATGATCCCCAAGCTACGTTCATTCATTCATTCATTCAGCAGACACTCCCTGAACCTCTGCTCTGTGCCACACACTGGAGTGAATGTTGGAGCCACTAAGAAGATTAAGTCTCCAAACCCTGCTAAGGATGGAGATCTACAGATCCCCACCATGTGACAAACACTGCTAAGTACTTCCCCGTGCTGCATCATTTGACCTTCACAACAGCCTTGTGAGCCAATATTATTTAATCCCCATTTTTCAGATGAGGAGACTGAGGCTCAGGAAAAAAAACAACATAGGAAAAGACCAAAGCCCACTCCTATACCTTTAGTGTGCACTCGTGCCAGTGAATTCAAGTTCATGGTGGGCACACCCATCAGGTAAGCGCAGTGAGAATAAAGAGGTAAACACAGCTGTGTCGATCTCCAGGCGTCTTATGTGCAATTTGCTTAAGAAATACTGAAGCTTGGGCGACCCAAGTTCTGCTTCTGCCATCAGCTGTCTGGAAGCCCTTGAGCCCCTCTCTGACCCTCAGTTTCCCCACCTGGAGGGGAGAAGGACCTTGAAAGCTGCGGCTTTGGCACCTTCTAAAGCTGTTGATTCAGGAGGCATTGCTGTTGGAAGTTCATTTTAAAGGGATTAGGGATGGGAATCACAGTGCCAGGAACTGGCCCAGTAATTTGAAAGTGGGGACAACAGGCCACTTAAGGGTAAAGGAGATAAGGTCGGGCCATGGGCACTGCTCGTTACAAGCCCCAACTCAACAGCCGCAACCCTGCCTTTGGTCATTCCACCATGTGAGCACTGAGACCAGAGCATTTGGGGTCTTCCAAGAAACTTCTGTCAGAATGGAATGCCCCCTCTTAGATGTCAGAGGACTTAGTTTTCAGCTAACGCCTTACTTTTCAGTTAACACTTTAGCAGAGACTGGGATGAAGTTCAATTCACATTCAGCTTATTCCCCAACTCGAGGTTGTTTCCAAGGGGACAGCATTGCGGGGTGGGGACTGCCAGAGTCAGAGTTCCTGTGCTGGGAAGGGCTGCACCTGAGGGCCATGGGGCCCCTGGGGATCAGTGCACAGGCTCTCCAATTTGTTTCGTTGGACCTGGCTTCAGATCTCTGCCACCAGCAACGACCTGCTTCCAGCCCTGTGACTTTGACGAATTTAGACTGCTCAGTAACCTGAAGTGCATTTCAATTTCATAAATTTAAAAATACTGTGGTTAGACAGATCCCTTCTGCAGTAATGCATCCATTAAGTGCACTTGAAGCCAATTTTGGTATGCTAATGTATCACAAATCAACGTGAAATTTAGGTTCTTGTGAAAATTTCCTACACTCGATCCAAAACCTCAACCAGATTTAGGATAATAACAAATTCCTTAAAGCTGCAGACTTCAACTCTGTATTGAAACTTCAGTGAAGAGAGCAACGGAGCCAGTTTTAAACAAACGTCGGAATGGGTGTGTTTACACGAGCGCTGCCTATTCTAACGGGGTCCCCCCCGGGGGTCAGTTCACTTACTCTAAAGATGCTGCCACAGCTGGAAGGTTTTAGAGCTCTATTCTGAGTTCCCTCCAGGGAAATCTGTAAGCCCTTTGAGGACAAGAACAGGGTCAGGTAAGTCTCTGTATTCCCAGCCCCTAGCTCAGAGCCTGGCACAACGGACACATCCAGTGAATGACCCAGTTGGAAATTCCTGGCTTGATTAGCGACTTGTCCACCAAATTATTTTCTAAAATCAAATGCCTTCCCCACCAATGAAGACTGGGGATCCGAAACGCACAGGCAGAAACCTCTGAAGGAAAATCAGATGAAGACTCTAAGTGGTTTTAGTGATGACAGCATCATCACCTCTTCATCCTCCACGAGTGAGCCAGTATGGCCAGTAATTGGTGATAAAAAGAACCTACAGATGATGAAAGAGACATAACGTCATTGTTATCACCACCTAAGACTGTTGCTACCAACTGTTGGTGGGCATCGCCTATTAACTGGCTGTCTTTAGCTGCATAATAGACATTTCGCCAATAAGATAAAGTTTACAGCTGGTAGCATTTTCACTTACTCGCTTCTGTCATAAAATCTCCAGCCCACCCAACAGCAAGAATGAGCTGTTGACTTAGTAAATTTACAGCAGCATTGCCTGCCCTAGCTGTGAAATACCTAAACCTTCTAAACACGTTTCATTTTCCTGGTTGAGCATTTAATGCCGTCACATGTTACAAAGCCCTGCTTGGGAGGAGGAGGGGAATGACACACCCACACGCAGAGGCTCCAAGCAGCTGTTGGTGATTTGCACCCCCTTCCTGCCCAGCTTTGCTGCTCAGTTCAACCCAGACCTGCTTCACCCCTCACAACCCCTGGCTCTCTGAATGTCCCCACCACACACCTGCCCAGGTGCCTGAGGCAGAGGCCCCAGGGTCATCCTTAGCTCTTGACTCTATTACCCCCAGCTCTCATTAGCCACCGTCATCTTCTCAACCCGGCCGATCTTAGAAGCCTGGGATGTTTTTAAAATGCAGATTCCTGGACCTCAGTACCAGAGATTCCATCTCAGTGGGTCTGGGGTGAGGCCCCAGGATCTGAAACTCTGGGGGTGGTATCTGGGGATCTGTATGTTTAACAACCCTCCCCCACTCCGTACCCACTGAAGTCTGAGAACCACTAGTTTGGACACATCTCGCCTCTCCCTTGGGTCTGTTGCAGTAGCCTTTAGCTACACTCTCTGCTTCCTTTCCTGACCTCCACTAACTGGTTCTTTCTACATGCGTAGCCAGCATCTTTCCGACACACAAATCTGAGCATGTCAGCCCCCATAATAAAACACCTGTAATACCTCCACTGCACCCAAAGGTGAGTCCAGTCCACATTGTCAGGCAGGGTCCAAGGCCCCGCAGCTGTGCCTCTGTCTCCCTTCCCAGTTCTCACACACCCATCAGCACCTTTCCCACTGCTTCCCAAAGTGGCTCAGGGACAACAGATATGGTCGTTCTGAGATGAGTTCTGGGACAATGGCATCATGAAACATTCCCAGGGACTTTCTGCTCTTGGATGGAGGGTTAACTAGAGAAAAGTTGCTTCCTTAGAAGTTTCTTTGATGACATTAAAACCCAGTGTGGGGCTTCCCTGGTGGTGCAGTGGTTGAGAATCTGCCTGCCAATGCAGGGGACACGGGTTCGAGCCCTGGTCTGGGAAGATCCCACATGCCGCGGAGCAACTAGGCCCGTGAGCCACAACTACTGAGCCTGCGCGTCTGGAGCCTGTGCTCCGCAACAAGAGAGGCTGCAACAGTGAGAGGCCCGCGCACTGCGATGAAGAGTAGCCCCCCGCTCGCCGCAACTAGAGAAAGCCCTCGCACAGAAACGAAGACCCAACACACCCAAAAATGAATAAATAAATTAAAAAAAAAAACAAAACCCAGTGTGAGTGTGGCCCCTTCTCCTCCCCAGGCCTTACATCCCTGCCCATGACATGGGGGTGGAACTGGATTATCTCTTGGGACCAAGTTCTCTCCAAAGTGTCATTAGAATCTTGATTACCCATCATGAGAAGTGACAGAAGGTGATCTGTTCACTGTCTGCATCAGTCTTCTATAGCTGTGTAACAAATTACCCCAAACCCAGTGTCTTAAAACAACACCTACTGACTACATCACTGTTCTGTGGGTCAGATGTCTGGTGGGTTCTCTGCTTCAGGTCTCACCAGAATAAAATCAAGGGGACATCAAGCCTGGGTTCCTATCTGCAGGTCCTGTGGAGAAAGTGCTTCCAAGCCCATTCAGGTTGTTAGCAGGATTCATTTCTTTGTGGTTACTGAGACCCTCGCTTCCTTGCTCGGTGTTGGCTTGGGTTTGGTCTCTACTCTCAGAGGTCACCCTCATTTCTCCTCACGTGGCCTCCTCCACCTGTGAAACAGCAACAGCATTTCAAGTCCTTCTTGCTCTTGGGACCCCTTTGCCTTCTCTTCTGCCTCTTCAGGGCTTCTGTGATTACACTGAGCCCACCAAGGAGAATCCAAGATATTCATAATGCAGGATAATCTCCTTATCTTAAGGTCGACTGATTAGTAACCTTAACTACAACCGCAAGGTCCCTTTTGCCATGTAACCTACACGTTCATAGGCATAACACTGGGAGCACAGGTGATGGGGGTCATTTAAAATTCAGCCTACCACACATCAGTGTCAGGAAATCCAAAAGTCTAGAGGCTCTTGCCCGCATCACTTCTGCAGGGAACGTTTCCCGAGTGGGTCCGGGGACACCACTCATGAGCTCCCAGAACAGCAGCCTTGCCCTCTAGGGGTTCACAATATAAAAGGACACAGACAGGGAGAACCAAGTGTCAAGCCTGCGCCAGCGCTGGGGCAGGGGCCCGGGGGTGGGGGGGGGGCAGCTTTCTCATGCACTCAATAAGAAGCTGGCCCGCATGAGCGTCCCCAACCCCCAGTCATCCAGGGAGCTCTCAGATTTTGCTTCATCTGGAGCAGTGATTCACTTACCACGTTCTTTCAATACGCTCACATAGGAGCAACTTACATACTGAAATATATACAGATGAAGCTGTAAGGTGGCTGGGAGTTGCTTCAGTAATGGGGTGTGGGAAGAGTGTGGAGCACAGAGAAATGGCAGTGGCCACGGGCTGATGACGGTTGGAGCTGGAAGGTGGGGTGTTGGGCACCCATCTCTATTTCTGGTCTGTGTTCGGAAAGCCCCACAGTAAAAAGAGTTTAAAAAATATATTTAAAAGATGAGTTATTTCCTTATGAATGGAAGGACCACTATCATTCACCATAAAAATTTGTCAAAAATTAAATATAATTAAAAACACACACACACACAAAGTGGTTAAATTCCAGCCAGGTACTGAGAGGTGTTTTCTCCCTGTTAATCCTCGCTGTTAGGAAAATTAGCAAGTGTCAGAGTTTAAGGACTGGGACGCAGTGAGCTTTCTCACTGGGATAGTTTTTAAGAGGACTTAACAATTTTCTTTAAATCCTTCTGATATAACTTTCCCAGTAAGCGTCTCCATTATATTTAATGCCTGGTCCATGTATCCCCCAAAGTCCCCTGTGGTCTGGACAAGCTCTTGAGGCCCCTCTGGACCCTGCGGTGTCCCAGACTGTGACTGTGTGTGTGCAGAGAGGGCGTGTGGACGGGGAGGGGTCAGAGGGTGGAGAGGAACAGCCCAGGCCACCAGGGAGAGTCCCCTTAGGTGAAGAAAGCTTGGGCTCCGAGTTTGCCCTCCTCTGACCTTGGCACCTGAACCTCTTCTCCAAATCTCACTCCCCTCCCCACTCAAGACTCAAGACCCAAAGCATTTCCCATACCCCGACCCCGACCGCAAGCTGGCCCTGGGAAAGAGCCTGGGGGCCTCCACACCTTAAATGAATGTCTAGTTAAGGCCATTCTCCCATCCCCACGTCTCAGAGGAGACTGCAGGTAGCTTTTTATCTAAGTCTCAGGCATCCTGAACATTTGAGGAGGTTGAGATGGGAGGTTCTCAGCCAAGGCATGACTTGAAGGTCTAACCCATGGGCCGCATCAGTGGAACTAAGAAGAGGCTGGATCACGGCAAGTCCCTCCATCCAGAATTGAGCTGTGGGCCCTTCTGGTCAACCGTGAGGTAGGCCTGATGACTTCCTGGCACTTTGCAGTGACCTGGTCTCCAACCCACCCCAGTTTCCCAAGGACACGGGCAGAGCAAGGAGATGTGCCAACTGCCTGGCTATCCCGTGGCCACAGGGGAGGGAAGGGGAGAGAGTAGGACCAGTCCCTCCCCGGGAATACAGGGTGCTCTCCCGGCCTCACGGCTGCACACAGACGGGGGAAGAGGATGTTTCTTGCACACCTGTCTGTTGCCAGGCACTCTGCTGGGGGCCGTGCACATTCCTTCCAGCCGAGACACTGTTGAGGGGACGAGAGGTGGGCAATGGGGGAGGGTGGGGTCTGGGGCACTGTGGAGCACACACCCCCATCCAAGGAGACAGCTGGGTCTCAGCTCCTGCTAGATAGGGCATGGGAGCCAGACATCTGAGTTTTATTGTGAAATAGCACAATTTTAAAGGTAATCTTGGATTGGCAACTAAATCAGAGAAAAAAATTATATGGCAAGTGGGAACCAACCCATTCAGATTGCAGGAGAGATGTCCACAGGCTACCACTTCCGTAGCTCTGTACCAATGGCTCCTGACACTTCAGCAAGCTGTTTCTGTGAAGGTCTGGGAGGGCCTAAGAGGTTATCATCCCATTTTACAGGTCAGAAAACTGAGGCTCAGATAGTTGCCCAAAGGCACACAGCTTTGCAAATAGCAGAGCAGGAGATGGGATGGGGCCCATTGCCCCTTGAATCAGTGCTCTGTTCGGGGTACCCCCCCCAAACTCAGAAATGGACCAGATGTCACCTGAGAGTCCCATCCAGAAGGTTAGCTCTGAAAAGGCTGGAGCACTCAGTCAGGGGTCTCCTCCAGGAACCTCAGGGGCCACCAGTCACCTCACTCCCGGTTTGCATAATTACACACCAGTGGCACACGCCAATGACTGAAAGCATTCTCAGATGACAATGCTACGATTACAATCCTCAGAGCAGTTTGTCATTTCTCGTGTATTCCCTTTTTTTGCCTGGCCAGGCCAGCCTGTATCACGGTAGCTGTGATGTATCTGGCCTCTGGTTGGCCTGCAGGAGGGAGAATTCTGGGAGGAGGGAGTCAAGCAGTGAGAAGGGTCTGGACCCAGAGACCCGTGTGCGCTGCAGCATATGCAGGCCTGCTGTCCCTCTTTCCTGAGCCGTGAGGACCCACTGTCTTTGCGCCCAGGTGAGGGAGGAACTATTTTTCCACAGGTGCCCACTGGGGGCTGCGTCAGAGATAAGCCGCCTTCTCCATCCACTGATCTCCCCGCAAGGCTGGGTCTCTGGAGTCCTGGGTGTCCTGTCATGGGGCTCCCCTGAAACCAGCCTCATGCCGGGTTTCCCTCCTGCTTCACAGGGGCCCAGGACCCCCGAAGTCCACCCCGTCGATGCTCACCTCAAAAGGAGCCAGGGGTGCTTCTCCCCCTTCAGGAACCAGGATGCAGACATTTGTACAATGCATCTTGTCATCCAGACCAAGTCGTCCCTCCTCAGGCCGTGATCAGGGCCTACAGCTGCTGGTCTGTCGGGGTCGGTGTAAAAACAATTATTTCTTCTTTCAATTCAGCCGGAGAGCTAAGCTGATATTTCAGGAGTCAAGGAGTCAAATATTCATAGAAACGACTGCATGATTCTTATTTAGAATATTAATTATGTGACGGGAACAACAGAACCAGTTTTTGTCTTTTTTTTCCTGTTGGGCCCCAGTGAAGGAGCCGTCCCCAGACTGCTAAAAGCCTAACACAGATAAACGAGGTCCCACAAGCAGCTGCCTGACCTCAGCCGGGACTTGCCCCTGGTAGAGGCCACGGTAACAGCACCAAAAAAAAAAAAAAAAAAAAATCATACCTGGAGTACCTCCAGGGCTTTACAATTTACAGACACTTTTGCATTCGTCCAGTCCTTTGGGTCCCTGTACCTAACTCTTAAAGATCTCTATGTGACATATTAATGCACCATTTTATAAAGAAGCAGTAGCTCAGAAAGAGAAAGGGTCTTGCCCAAGGACTCAGCTGAGAAGTCCTAACTGTAAAGGCAGGATTCAATCCAAGGCCAATGCTTTCCCTACTACACCCTCTTCGCTCAGCAGAAAAATCTCAGCCTCGTCGTGGCCCTGAGGAAAGTACATTATTCCATCCATTTTGTACATAAGGAAACTGTAACTGAGAGAGCTTCACCTTGGGTCCTTTCCCAAACCCCCTGTAACATTCACCCACCCATCCTTTCACCCTAAGGAGGCTCCTGGCACCCTAGGACACTGACCCATTTTTCCCGGGATAAGGGACCCACAAGGGTGATGGCATTCAAGGGTGTTCTTTAGTTCTGTTTCTCTCCAGCTCAGTATTTAAAAAATATCAACCCACCAGAACCACAGAACACAAGGCTTTCTGCACCTTGGCTAATTTCCTGCTGACTCAACCAGGCTGGGAAAGAGGCAATAGTGGTAACTTCTCTGGCCATGTGTGAAAAATATTTATTGTTGAATAGTCGTCTGTTTCATAAAAGGTGGTCAGGCCTCTCTACAGGGCAGAGAAGCTCCCACAAGTGTGGCTGTCCTTCCCGAGCCTGTCACTTCCATGCGGGAGGATTCAGGCGGAGCTGCTTTCTCTCTCGTTCCAGCAGGGTTTTCCTCTTCTCTCTGCAGAGGCCAGGTGCAGCCACAATTTACAGAAGCCAGAGCAGAAGTTCCGGTTCCTATTTTCACCCCAATATGCTTTTCCTCGGTGAACCTGGCAAATAAATGACCTGACCCCTCTGCACCTCCGTTTACCCATCTGTGAAATGGCTAGAATAAAATGCAGGTATTGATTGATTTGTAAAGAGCCTACCTCTGATTCATCTTCAGATAACCTCCATGTTCAGGGCCAGGGGGCTCCTCCCTGGAGGCTGAACGTGGCTCTATGTTGACTTGAAAAGAGCCTTTGAAATGCCAGAGAAAACGGCAAAGGACATCAGAGCACACGAAAGCCACCTCTCCTATTCAGTAATGCTCGAGGCTTTTGATGATGCTTATGTGAGTAGCTCCTGTCTGCGGAGGACCGGGTGAGAGAGCCAGTTTCAGAAGGGAGCCCTCTACAGTATATTGGATTCCAAATCCCAAAGACCAAAGACGGGGGGTTAATCATGTGTCAATTACCTCAACAGTTGCAAAGACTGATATCGATGTGATGTGTCCCGGCCATCCTCTGTGTTAAAGGTGTACTTCCATATGCCATAATTAGCATCGCGATTTTTGTCCCCCAACCCCTCCTGACCCGCCCTGGGATCGGATGTGTTCAGACTGGGAATTGATCACCAGCTTCAGAACTTCAGCAGCTGAGATGACGCGTGGTGCTTTTTAGCACCCCCCCCCCCACCTTGGTTCTTCCAGGGCTGGCTGGTTTCCCTGTCTCCTCCAAGCACTCCCAGCAGGGGTCTGTGGATGGAGGGCGGGTGACAGGCGGTGCTTGGTGTGGGACCCGGGAGATGGGCAGGACGGCTGTGCTCTGTGCATTGATTGCTCTTCAGCCCAGGCCTCTCTCCCAAGCTCTGTATGTCCCGTAGCCGGGACAGAGGTACCAGACTTCGTCTTCTGGTGCCCAGCTGCCCCAGCCTCCCTGATCTGGTCTCAGGGAATGGCAGTCCCCCAGGCGAGGAGGCTGGGAATTGCCCTTCATCCCTTCTTCCCCACTTCCCGCGGGTCTCTTGGTTCTGCTTGTTGATGGCTCAAGGCGCTGTCTCCTCCTCCCGCCTCATTGCCATGGGCCTGCCTCAGGCCTCCACTCCCCTTGCCCAGATCCCTGCCTCCCAGTGGGTCTCCTTGCCTCAACCGCGCCCCAAGCCCCCACCTTCCTTGCTCTCCTAACTGCAGGAGCCCTGATCTACTCTCAGTTTCGAGCACTGTTCTTCTTGTCCCTGGACCCTCCCTCCACCTGAGGCGCTCTCCTTGCCCACACCCTCTGCATGGCTTCCCCCATTTCCCAGCCCTCCCTGCAGTTCGATGGGATCACACGAGCTCTGGTCAGGGGACTGCCAGTAGGATGACGCGTGTCATTTCCAGCTGAAGCACAGAAAAGCAGGTGGGAACTCTCCCTGTGCTGTCTGGGGAGGGGGTGGACCCTGCAGGCCAAAGCAGCCTCCATCGCTGAGTCACCATAAGGTGGACACCTGATGTCCAGTCTCTCAACATACATAGACTGTGTGTGAACAAGAAACAAATCGTATGTGTCAGCCCCCTGAGAGGTAAGTGTTGCAGTGACTGTAGCAGAGGCCTCGCCCACCCAGATTCACGGCCTGGGGAACTCCCTTCCCTCTTCCACACACCCAAGAGCCACCCCCTCTAGAAGCCAGTGAAACTCAGATCCGCAGCCTATGCTTCCACAGCGTCCTGTGATTTACCCAAAGGGAGGAACTTTGCCATCACCATCATTGTGGTCCCTGTCACCATCACCATCACCATCATCATCATCGTTCATCATTTCTTGATGACTGTCTAAATGCTGTACGCACACACATCTCATCTAATCCTCATGATCAAGTATATACTATTTCTTCTTCCCATTTTGCAGACCAGGAAACTGAGGCTCAGAGAGGTTACGTGGCTTGTTTAGTTGCCCAGGTGCCAAGGGACGGTCTGTCCAAGCCCGCAGCTGGACCCCTTCGTTATCCGCTTCTCTACGCCCTGCACCCAGCACAGATTCCAGCACGCAGTGGGTGCTCGCTGAAGTTCCTCGAATGAATTCACGAATGATGCTTGCTTTCTGGCCTTCCTTTTATGTAGTAGACCTCAGGGGAGAGGTGGGGCTGCCTCCTGGTGCTGGGACAAGTGGGAAGTTATGCCCAGAAAGATCCCCACCACGCCCTCTCCCTCCAGGGCAGCTCACACCAAACATTTTCTCTCAACTCAGTTTGCAGAAGACTTTCGTGTGTGATGGAGTCTGGTTTTTTGTTTTGTTCTGTTTTGGTTTTGAAAGGACACTGTGAAAGGATGGGATGGACACAGTCCTCATCACTTGCTTCTACTCTGACACTGGGATTCAGAGACCTTGGCCCCTCCAGTCCTAGAATAGCCCCCTGGCCACCACCCCCAAATTTGCACAGCCCTCCCCGCGTGTAAAGCACTTTTCAAGCATCTTACGTCATTTGATTCTGAGATACAGACTTATTATCCCCATTCCCTAGATGAGAACACTGAGACCCAGAGATGTTGGGCAATTACCCCTACCCAGCCAGCTCCTGAGAAGCCCACCTGCAGTTTGAGCTCAGGTCCCTCTGGCATCAGAGGCCACAGGATCTCCCAGCCCCATGTTGCCTCTGCTCTGGGGGGCAGAGGAGGATTGCTGGGCTGGGCCCTGAGGCCAGCCGTCATGACCACTGGGAGGAGGGGAGAGAAAGGGGCTTGCAGGCGGCCATGGTAGCCTGGCTCTGGTGTCACACTTCGCACAAGGGAGCCATTAGGCTGGTTGTCTTCCTTCCTGGGCAAAAAGAAAATCGAACCCAAGGTAACAAGTGAGAAGACTGTTGGAAAGACCCCAGGGAGGCCAGTTCCTGGAGGCGGCTTGGAGGCTGGGAGAAGAGCTGCCGGGTGAGCAGACAGTTTGGATTTTGTGCTTTAATGGCCGGCTGTGTGATGCCAGGCTCTGGGAGAAGAGAGAGGCTCAGTGCTGCCCAGCGGGCAGGGATGTCTTACGACGACTGTGCTCAGCTGCCCAGTCGCTTGGCCTCCGGGAATCAGCTGAAAGTCGTCGTTTGTCTCTTTCCACCAGCCTGGCCTGATATGAGACCCACTGAGACAGCCAATCGGATTTTAATTCACTCCCCATGATTGGCTCGTGGTCTGTCTGGGGGATGAGAAAATCCACAACCAAAGGCCATCGAAAGAGACAGAAGAAGAAAGGATCCTTCTTTTTTCTTGGGACCATGGGATGCCCAGAGCAGCTGTGACTGTCTCGCTTCCAGCCTGAGGACAAATCCATCATGCAGGATTGGGTAGAGCTGATGGGATCGGGGGAAATGAGGTCAGAGCCCTGACATCCCATCCAGAGCGTGCCCCGCTCTGGACTTCTGGGTTATGAGATGACAAACGTCCTTACAGTTGAAACCAGTTTGAATTGGGGCCTCTTGCTCCTTACAGCAAAATCATCCTAAAGAGATACACCAGGAGTCCGGGTCTTATCCTGGAGGCCACGGAGAACAGGTGGAAAATCTGGTGGTGGAGGGATGGGTGGGGGACTGATGTGTCAACACAGGGGTCCCCAACCCCTGGGCCACGGACGGGTACCGGTGCGCGGCCTGTTAGGAACTGGGCCGCACGGCAGGAGGTGAGCGGCGGGTGAGCGAGCGAAGCTCCATCCGTATTTACAGCCGCTCCCCATGGCTCCCCATCGCTGGCATTGCCGCCTGAACCATCAACCTGCCCCACCCCGTCCGTGGAAAAATTGTCTTCCACGAAACCCGTCCCTGGTGCCAAAAAGGTCGGGGACCGCTGTGTTAACAGACGGTTAACAAAAAGCGAGAGGCTGCCCTAAAGGATACAGGATCTTGCAAAGGGGGCTTCGGGAGTTAGGAGCAGGAAGGACTGGCATCTGGAAGGAGCGAGAAGCCACCAGTCCATGCCACACCCCAGCTGGGGAAGAACCTTTACCAGGCAGGGGAAGTTCACCCATCCTGCCACTGGGACTGTGCCACAGCCTAGAAGGTCACCAGACATCCAACGTGATAGGGCACCCACCAGAGGCACAATGCCCATCACCTCTCCACCCACAGAGACGGCGCTGTGCCTGCCGTGTCAACACGCGGTCATTGGAGAACATCTTTAATTGAAAACACGACCACGTAATCTCAGCCATCACCTCCTAATTCCCTTTACCATTAAACAATGGGAGAACCTCAGCTCAGAAGCCCGGGAAGCGCCAGCGTGGGGGTCTTCAGAGAAGAGAATGGATCAGATTAGGACATTTGATCTTGTGTGTGTGCTACTCTGTTGAGTCACTCAGCCTGAGACTGTCGCCTGCTGCGTCCTAAATGTTCAGTAAATGCTTGGTGAATTGACCACAGGATGCTCAGGGCATTCACCAGATGTTTGTGCGGAGTTAACCCCAAATCTCTTGGCAGTCTTTGCTGGGGAGTCACGTGGAATCACTCACCCCTGGGTTTACATCACGGCTCTGCCATTTCTTGGCTGGGTGACCACGAGGCCATCACTTTACTTCTCTGCACCTCGGTTTCCCCAAACACTTTTTTGCAAGTGTTAGATCCTCTTCAGGTAGAGGGGAGGAATTGAAGGCGGAGGATTAAAGTGGGGTGGAGGGAGGGGGGATGTGAGGGGAAGAACAAAGCTGGAGGAGGGGACTCGCTGGCTTATAATTAGAAATGAACATTTTTCTATTCTCAGCCTCCTAAAATTGTATTCTCTTCCATAGATTCACTATTACACCTTTGAGTTCAGCTTAAATAGATTGTTTTGAAAATGTGTTCCCTGTTGGCCCAGCTGAGCTGCAGCCCTCCTGAACCCACACCACCACAACCTGGAAAAGGTAGTGCCCCAATGGACCCCCAAGGCTTCAGCACGCTCGTGCTCAGCCGGCCATAGAGAGAGCCTGCCCGTTTACCTCGGACTTCAAACCTTTAAGGCTCATAGGTCCCTATCTCCTTTCTGAAAAGGGTTCGTGGGTTCATTGTTCCATCAGCTTTCAAATCTGCCACAGCATCTCCAGGACCGCAGCCTATGCAGCCAGCATTATAGATTACAGATGAACCCAAGGTGTGGGACTTTCACACACTTGTGCATGGGAAAGCCTGGGAGTGCAGAAATTACATTGGTTCCAGTGGAAACAGAATCTTCCTGTCCAAGAAGTCCACGCAAAAGATGCCTTTGCTCTAAAACATTGTCTACATTTCTCCCTCTGACCTGATTGCCCTATAGCTTCCCTTACCCTGTTGTATGTGAATGGTGCTCTGAGATCACCGTCCCTACTAACGTATGAATAATCTTCCCATTCCATTGATTGCCATCATTGGTGACTCCCCTTCCACCGTAATTCCTGCAGACTTAAGAACAGAACATGATGTGAACACAGAAAATGAGGGGGCAGAGGGATAGAGAGAGCAGAATCCAACAATAAACCTTTGTTCCACCCCTCCCCCCCACCACACACAGCCTCCATCCTGGGGAGGGCCTGGCCAGAGCTGGACAAGATGTCGGGGACCTCACCAAGCAGGCAGGACACCAACCCTTGTGACGGCAGGGAAACTGAGAGAGAGGCCAGCCCTGGGACTGGGCCTGCACCTCAGAGGGGAGGGAAGATGCCACCAACCCCTCCGGAGGTACTCCTGGGAGGATGCCAGGTCTGTGGGCTCTGGGGGGCTTCTAGGACGTACCATCTAGTGGATGGTTAAGAGTCTCATATCCCATCTCAGGCCCTGGAAAGTCTGGTCGGAAGGCTCAGGACGAAGCAGTGACTCGTGTTCCTAATAACATGAACGTCACTCACAGTGCCACTGGGTAGGGTTTTCTAGGACTCACTACCCGCACCCTGGAAGGTGACATGGAGATGGATGGTCAGAAAAAGCCATGTAGATTTCAGTGTCTTTATGTAAAGAATGCAGGCAGGGGCTTCTGATGAAGATGGAAGTAGAACGTTCCCCTCTGGTTTTGAAAGTACCAGAGATGAATAGCTTCCTGAAGCTCGAAGAATGCTCTGCTGGGTCATACTGATCATCTTTGGGGCTAGAAATTGTTCTGCAGTTGTTCCTGATTGAAAGGTTTTCTATTAATTCCTACTGGCAGGCAGAATAAGAAATATCGAGTACCTAATTGCCTTTGAAATAATTACACCCCCAAATGTAATATCTTAACCAACGCCATCATGCAATCGATGTTTTGCTGAACTAGAGAGGTTTGGGAGTCAATGGAAGGTCAGCCCTGGATGGGGGGAGGGGAGCGCTAAGGCACTGGGTGATGGGGTTAATGCAGGTCACCTGCAGCTTGAGTCCTGACTTCCATCTGCAAAGCTGGTGGCTCCCACCAGGGCATTAGAGACACAGAAGCAGGGGCCCTTTGCTGGAAGCAGCTGTGGGGTAAAGGAGAAAGCATTAAACTAGGAGTCAGAGACATGAGCTGGACCAGCCACCATCCTGACCCAGCAACTTGGGGGAAGCTAGTCAACCCCTATGTTTCTGTCTCCTCTTCTGCAAAATGAGATCGACCAAGACCAACCTCAGGGCAGGCTGTGAAAATCCCTTGCGATAACTCACCAATGTAGGTGGAAACTTGTTGTCATCTACAATTCATCTATCAATTTATTTTAAAAATATTTATCTAGCCCCTGCTCTAGACCAGCACTGTTCTAGGTAGTAAGGTGACAGCCATGCATAAAGTAGACCAAATCCCTGCCTTCAGGAAGATTAGCTCTAGGGAGGTGGCTAAGATCCGGTAGCATATGCTAGTGACACGTGTAAGGAGAAAAAACCAATCAGGGAGGGAAGAAGTAACGGGTTGGGCAGAGAGAAATTGGCAACAGCGAGTATAGACGATATTCTCCAGGAGCATAGCTGTGAAAGGAAGGAGCAGAATGGAGTGGCAGATGGAGGGGAAGTGGGGTACAAGGGAGAAGCACAGCATGGTACGATGTTGATGAGGGTGAACCCATAGAGAAAGGAAGCCTTGATGTGGGAGGAGGGGAAAATGCTAGAGCAGTGTCTTTAGAGCAAAACAGATAAGATGGGATCTGGTGCCTGACGGCCGGACACAGACGTGGTCCATCCACATTGCAAGGAGAGAAGACAAAGATTGTGAAGGCAAAGAAGCAGGTGGGTGGGGAGCTTGTGGACAGTCTCCTAGGTTGCTCTAATTTTTTCTTTGAAGCAAGTGCATGGCCATCAACAAAGAGATGTGATGGGGCTGCAATCTGCCCCTCAGTCCGCGCGCTGAGCACTTCCAGGGTTTCCTAAGGATGGAGAGGGCTTGCTTCTCAGACAGCGATCCTGATTCCCTTCCCAGTACACCTAGGGATGTAAAAGATGCCACGTGTTTTGCAACTTCTCAACTGAGTTGCAGGGGTGAGGACACCTTCCTGCCAACACTATTTCCTCCATCCCAGGTTGCAGACTGGAGCACAGCGCAGCATAGCTGCACCCTTCTTTCTTCTGGCGGGAACCCTGCTCGCACTGCTAATTCGATCACCTTTAGCACATCACTTTCAGGGCATTGGTGTGGAATATTTTAAGTGACTGTTCTAATTGCCCCTAGCTCAGCACCCTGAATACTAAAAAAAAAAAAAAAAAAAAAAAAAAAAAAGCCCTAATGGTCATACGTTCCACAGAGAATAGAAAATGAGATAGCACTTTTTAATAACCACTCCATGTTATCCGAAAGACACCTTGCATTTGAAATTTCCCTTCAGCCTGAAGACTAGGCGGTGGAGGCTCCGGAAGGGGGTTGGGCCAGGCCTGGAGGGAGGCCTGTGGCTTCTGAGAGTCCAGCTCAGGCTTGTCTTCAGATAACAGACTTGGCTCCCATCCACGCTTGATAAAATCAACACCCTTTTGTAAAGATTCTTCAGGGCTGAGAGCTGGAGGACCGCAGAGGAAGATCCATTTTCCACTATGCTCAGCAGTGGCAGCTTCAGAAGCAGCCCCCGGGACGGACGTCAGCCCGGAGCACCGGCTGGAGAGGCCCAGGCTCGGGAAGGAGACCTCGCCCTCCCCTGTCTCAGGCCCCAGGCCCAGCCGAGAAAGAGGCTGCGGGGGACACGCCTCTTCCCGTAACTAGCACCGCTGGTGAGGCGAGGGTCCTTCAGCAGCGGGCCTGTGCCAGCATCTGTGGGCACGGCCCAGGGCAAGGGCACGGAAGTCCTTTGGGACACACCTGGCAGGACAGGATGCGGCCAGGTGCTGACCAAGGTCTGAGCGAACACGGCCGCCCAAACGCAGCCAGCCTCCATACCAGCAAGTGTCCCCCGACGTCTCCCTTCCCTTCACCCCTATTTTGGCCCCTTGACAGCTTTCGGCACCAGTGGTCGCCCTCCTCCTGGAAGTCTCCTCTCTCCCTCTCTGCCTGGTTCTGCGCCAACAGCTCGGGCCCTTCCCTGTCTTACGGCTCCTCCCCAACGTGCTTTTTAAAAGATTTCTCCTGCAGCCCCTTCTCTGCTCTCCGTGCGATTCCAGCCACCCCCCGATCCTCGTTTATTCAGTCAACAAATATTTGGGCACCCAGTGTGTGCCAGGCTGCCAGAGGCGACCAGACACCAGCATGACATTTTCATGGGGGAGGCCGAGAGTGAGAAAGAAAACATGTGGATCAGGAAAGCTCCGGCCTCCAAAGTCTAAACTCTTTGCCCAGTTCTCCCCACGTGGAGGATCTGGGACAGAATGTCAGGATCCCAGGGCTCCAGCCTCGCTCAGCTCTGAGACCCTGAGCGAGACACGTAGCCTCTGTGGGCCTCAGTTTCCCCATCTGTAGGACGGCAGAGTTAGACTATGATCTAGTCTCTAGATCAGCCCTGTCCAGCAGAATTTTCTGTGATGACAGGCACATCCTATCCAGCTCTGCTGTCCTATCCCGCTGTCACTAGTCACGTGGGAGTATGGAACACTGAGGAACTGAAATTTTAATTTTATTTAACTTTCATCCATTTGAATCAGCACGTGTGGCTAGTGGCTGCTGTAAGGAACAGCACAACCCTGGCTGCCCTTGACCTTCAGCGATAATTTTATGAAAGCTTTAGCCAATATCTCAATAAAGTTACCTACAAATTCTCTGAGTTGTTGGACAAAATAAACAGGACCATCAGAGGTGAAAATAATTCTGACTTGTTTTGTACTGTACCTTGTTTCTCCTTCCCGAGGCAAAGCCCCCGCCCCCAGGTGAGACCCGGAGGAGAACCCTCGCCCTCATCTAGGCCCATGCTTCTCCGCACCGGCTGTGCGTTCGGATCCGCTGGCGGAAATTTTTTAAAAGCGCAAATAACCGGGTCCCGCCTCAAACAAATTACGTCAGAATCTCTGGGCCTGGGGCTGGGCGTTGGTCAAAGCTCCCTGGTGGGGAATTCCATGGCAATCCAGTGGTTAGGGCTCCACGCTTTCACTGCCAAGGGCGCGGGTTCAATCCCTGGTCAGGGGTGATGTGTGGCCACTGTCTGGTCCCACAGCCCCGCTGAATGGATGGGAACACTGAGGTCGAGAGGAGAGAGCACGCTGTCCAGGTCACACTGCGAGTTCATCTCAGAGCCTGAGCTGGACCCCAGCTCCCCAAGCTGCCCGGGCCAGGCAGGCCTTGATGCAGGGCTGGCGGCACCAGACACGGGGACCAGCATGCAGGACCCACAAAGAGGGCCGACCTCCCGAAATCTCCCAGTGGCTGAGCCGTGGCTCCAGGTGGGATCCTGTCCTCCCGTGTCCTCTTAATTTCCCATCAGTGGGGTGAGTCCACCAGAGCACACTGACAGTCTATAGCCACCTGCCTTCCCCACTGGAGTACATCATTACGACCGGGCCCACGAAGTTGAGAAAGATGACTCTCCCGCTGTCACGTTGTAAAATGAGCGATTTTCTGCTCCTGAGGAAACAGATTCACATCTAAGTTCATTCCAGACACAGAGGGACCCTGCGTCACACTGGTCCCCTCCAGCTTTGCCCGAAGGGAGGGAGGAAGGCGAGGCTGGGGTGGGAGGTGGGGAGGAGGGGAAGCAGCGTATGCCAGAGCAAGGTCCCCTTCAAGCCACAGGATGGTCCCCAGTGCAGCGCTGGGTCTGCTCAGCCTGCCGGACCCCCGGGCAGGGCCCGCTCCCTCCGAGCCACTTGGGCGGGATGAGGACTTTTAGCCAACTTGGGCGCCCAGGTTCCCGTCTGGAGCAGAGAACCAGCCACCTCTCCACCTGACTCAGGGCTGCCTCGGCCTGGGAGCCTTGTCCCCTCCCTGAACCCTCCGGCACAGCTGCTGGCACAGCAGTGGGCTTGCGCCCAGCTCCCGGTCTGTGCGTGTTTCTTTTGCTAGTTTTGTTTATTTCCTGGCCTGGCCTGGTGACCCAGCCACCGCAGACCTGGGCTCAAATCTTGGCTTCCCCACTTAATAGCTGTGTCACATCCTATCTGAGCTTCGACTTCCTCATCTATAAAATGGAACCTGCCCGCCGGGTGCAGGAGAGGAAAGGGCTAGGCAGGCACAGTCCTAGGCACACGGGAGAGCTCCTCAAGTGTTGGTGGCGTTCGCTGCTCCCCCGCCCCCTCGCCACCTGCCAATCGTCAGCTTCCCCAGGACGTGGGTCCAGGTCTTATTTTTCTTTGTTTCCCCCGAGCATTGCTCAGCGGCTGGTGAAGGGCTGGGGGCGCGGGCATTCTGCAAACACATGTTCAGTGCATTACAAACACCAGAAGGCGAGAACATAGGATGGCCTCCCCTCCTAGCTTCTCCCCCAGGAATCAGAATTTACAACCGTGGTCCCCTCACTGATAAAGCTGACGAACAGAGCATCTTGCAGCCATTTCCTCGGTTACACACACACACACACGCACACACACACAGCATCAAGCACATCCTCTTCAAACAATAGGAGGAAATGAGGCGGGACTGGAACGCTGCCGGAATAGTGCGGAATCATTCAGCAGCCTTGCGTTTAAGATGCTGCTGGTGTGAAGAGGCGGTAGCCCTGGAGCGGGCTGGCTTGACAGCGAAGAAAAACAGGATATGGTGTGTGTGTGTGTGTGTGTGTGTGTGTGTGTGTGTGTGTGTCTGTGGGCCACCTGTGGGATGATCTCCATCCGTGGATGCAGATGGAACAAAGGCCATGGCAGCCTGGGGTGCTTTCTGACCCCCAGGAGTTCTCCAGGCAGCAGGGGCACCCCCAAGGACAGGAAGACAGAGTCCAGCTGTCTTCCAGAAGATGTTAGGAATTCTGTAGAAGACACCGGATGTCCAGGACTTAAGAATATTCTCTCGGGAAAGCTGGTTTCCATTTCTCTCACAGAGGAGCCTGGCATTTTGATATGGTCTCTGATAGGAAAAAAGATACAAGGTTTGGGAACTGTTGATTAGTAGAGAAAATCCTGGGATCGTGAATCCTAATCCTTGCCCTGCTATTGCCTTGGTTAAGAGCAAAACCTGCACAGAGAGCTTGGAAAGGGAGTTTATTTTAAGGGTCTGCAGAATTCAGGAATTCAAAGTCTCTGTGTCTCTCTCTGTGTCTGTCTGCATCTCTCTATCTCTGTCCTCTCTAACTCTATCTCTCTCTCTTCCCTGGACCCCATAGTCTCCCTCCTCTCCAGGCCTCTCTTTTCTCTCTTTTTCCATCTGCCACAGTACGTGTGATCTTGCAGTTTTAATGGCCACGACACACTGACTAGCCTCTGAGTTGCCTGGTCTAGTCCTTCAGTTAGTAAATATCTACAAGGTGCCTACCATTTGCCAGGTGCTGTGAAGTGTCAGGACACAGGACGAGCAGGGCACATTGACCCTCATGAACTGCCATTGTCAATCCATTTCTCTAGGGAAATAATTTGATTGGTCAGTGGCCTTGGGTCACTGTCATCCCTGTCCAATCAGCTACAGCAAGAAGTCACATGACACCAAAACGACTCAGCTCCTATAGACTACATTTCCCAGGCTGCCCTGCCGTGGGTGTGCCCGTGTGTCCCCATTACTGCCTTCCCATCAGAGGGATGTGAGTAGAGGGATGTGCACCCTCCCAAGCCTGGCCTTCAAAGGTTTCCATGCTCCATGTGTCCCCCACGCTCTTTCCTCTTCCAGCCCACTGGAATGGAGACGACCCCCAATTAGACCACAGATGTGGTTGAAGATGATATTGAAGGTGACCGAGGCACAGGATAGAAGGAGTCAGGATGGAGTCATCACTGGGAAGATTGCTGCTGGGCTATTTGCATAGACTGTTACAGGACCAGGAACAAACTGTACTTGTGTTGAACCAGTGAACTTTGGGGGTTGTTTGTTATAGGAGTAGCGTAATCTAACACAATGGCTTCTCAACTTTGTCTTGAAACTAAAATCACATATGGCGCTTATTTGACATCCAGGTGCTTGTTCAGTAGATCAGGTGTGTGACCTGCGTGCACACATTGTGAAAAAGCATCCGAGGTGATTCTGATACAAGCTCTGCTTACAGTCCACTAGCATCTAGGCAGAATTTACAGAGTTTTATGGAAAATGAGACCCGGAAAGGTCATAGAGCTAGTCAGACTTTGGTCTCCTAATGCCTAATTGGGTCTGTGACAGATCTCCCCACATCCACAAATTCCTTGTAACGTTCATAAACCTCCGATGCCACTGTTGGGACATTAGCAGAGATGTCTCTTTGTTGATCGGGATTGAATGCAACTGAGTTGTGTAAATATATTTTGAGAAAACTGTTACCTTATTTGGGGTCAAAACAGTCTGTTTATTTGCTTACGTCTTTTCCACTGCCGATGCCCTAGCCCACCTTTGAGACAGCCAAGCTCCCCTTCTCTGTAGAGCAGTGCCTGGGTGTTTACCTGCCTGGTTGGCACCTGTTTTTCACTTATTTGGTGCTCAGGAACCACACACACACAGACCACACACAATACACCCACACACACACCACATACACACCACACAGGTACACACAAACCACATACACACACCACACACACCACACCCAAACCACATACACATCACATCACACACACCACACCACACACACACACACACACACACACACACACACATATATATACACATACCACATACACGCAGACCACACCACACACACACACCTTCTCACACTCGTCCAGGCTGGTTGGAGAATGTGCATCAACTAAAGCAAATATCCCAGCTCAGTGAGACTCACCTCAGATGTGAAGTTTTAAAATTTCAATCACTTTGGTCAAAAACCTCGATTAAAATTTTCATGTGCTTCTTGGATTCTGACATCAGGAGGTGGCTACAGTTTTCTTGGCGATTTAAGATCATCACATGAGCGTGAGTCCATACAGAGAGGCCTGCTTCATCTATTGTGCCTCTGCACGGGTCTTTTCTCTGGTCCTCCGGCTGCCGTCCAACGGCCCCGCTCGGGCTGGCAGATGCACTTCTGCTCCAACCTGGGCCTCCCTGGAAGCCCAGGGGCAGAGGGAAGAGCCTCAGAGGGAAGAGCCTGGCTCCTCAGAGCCTCCCTCCCTCCCATCTGCATGCCCAGCTCAGACCTCAGGTTTGTTCTAGACCCGCGTTTACTCAAAGTCTGATTTCCAGGTTGGTGGAGTATTAAAACACTTACGTGCAGTCCATTAACTTACCCTGGTGATAGGCTAACTAGTCTTGGTTATACACTAACTTGACCTTGGAGTATACTAACTAGTCCTACTAACACTAACTTAACCTGGTTATACTAACTAGACCTGATTGTACACTAACTTCCCTGGTTGAAAACTTACTAGTCCTAGTTGAACTCTAACTTGCCCTGGTTGACATGCACCTTTGTGCATTGTTTCTCTCATGTCCGTCTCCCACATCAACCCTTAGCTGTGGGATCTGAGCAGACCTCAACCACCTGAGAGTTGGCCCTTCCCGCCTCCACACTAGCTCAGCACCCAGTGGGTCCTGCCACCTAGTAGGTGTCTCCTAACACTCGTGAACACAGCTGCAGGTCCAGCCCAGGGCAAATACTGCCAGACTCTGTGTTAACATTTCTGAAAATACAATCCTGGCTGCAAGCCAGTGAATGCTTAAGGAGCAACCGCCACCTCTGGGAACATTATCCTAGAGAGGGGATTTGGATTCATTAGATTTCAGCATTTACTAAGGGAAAAAGACTTACCTTCAAGGGCTCTGAAGGAAATTCCATTCCATATTTTAAAGACACAGCCTAGATTTTTAATTTCCTAATGGATTTATAACAGAAGAAAAGTTACCTCTTAATATGGTATTCTTTCCAGATGCCAAATCTATTCCCATTTTGAGTTTGATTGTATGGCCTCTTAGCTACCGAGCCCTGGTCTTCCTTTGGCCTCTGAGCTGCGTGCTTTCACAGAAAGCTTCTTCCCCAGAGTGAGCTAATCAGGCAGTGCATGTGCCCTAGACCTCCTCCCAAGGTCCCTGAGGGTGCCTCTCCATCACTCACACACACAGCCAGCAAGTGCCCTGGGTGGCAGTAGATGCCAGCCATCAAGGGTTTAGATCCTCTGGAAAGAGACTGAGACCTCCTTGTTCCCCCTCTGGTGAAGGATAAAGAACCAGAGGGAGGCCCATAGGCAGCCTTGGAGGGTGAATTGGATGCAAAGCCCAGAACAGACTTCAAAGCTCTTCTCCACCACTTTTCATCACCCAATGTTTGCTGGGCATCGTGGCCTGGTGTTACTGGGCACAGGGTCTAACCCTGCCTCCCGGCCTCAGGCCCCTTGTGGTGGTGGACAGGGAAGGAGCAGTGGAGAGAGGGTGTTTACCCAGTGCCTTCTCTACGGCCAGCACTGTGCCAAGTGCTTTCAGATGCCACTGATTCTCGTAAGAATGGAATTTGTTCAGCTGTACCCCCAGAGCCACACAACTGGAGAGAAGATTCCCCCAAAGAAAGGGGTATAGCATTCTGAGCAGACCCAAACATAAACACACACTGTATCTTCCTCTCTAAAATATATTGTGTACAATTCAGAGAGGTGCAGAGGTCACCATATGGCTTGTGTATTAGTCCGCTCAGGCTATCATAACAAAATACCACGCCCCAGGGAGCTTAAACATCTGCTGACAGGGTTGGTTTCTGGTGAGAACTCTTCCTAACTGCAGATGGTCACCATCTCTCTGTGTCCTCACATGGCAGAGAGGGAGCCATCTCTCTGGTGTCCCTTCTTATAAGGGCACTAATCCCATTGTGGGGGCCCCACCCTCATGAAGTCATCTGACCCTAATTACCTCCCAAAGGCTCTATCTCCAAATATCACCACAGGGAATAAGGCTTCAGCACAGGAACTGGGAGGGACACAAACATTCAGTCCATAATAGCTGGCAAGTGGCGGAACACAGACCACGCTCTACATTCCCCACTGTGATAGCTCAGTGCTCCTGGGAAAGACCAAAGTTGGCCCCCCTCTCAGAGAATCCCCTAACCCTCACTCTTGCCCCTACCCAGGCAAGCACAAAACCCCTCTGCTGCTGCTTTCCACAGTCCTATTTCTTAGAAATTTTCATTTTGCTCCCATTCTAAAGGATTTGAGCCTTCCCATGCCGGAGCTGGTCACCTGGCCGTCAAGCCCTTGGACCTGGGACCCCAACAAAGGTGAACTGCAAGCACCCCAGCGACCACCCACCTGGAGGCTGAGAGCACTCTTGCCCTACTGTTCTGCCAGGTGGCCCCTGTTGATTGCCAGAGAGCACACACACTGCCCTGTCACCAGCCTACCAGCCTTCCCTGGGGCCCTGACAGTGAAGCCTGAGGCACCCTGGCCCCAGGGACTCTGTGTCCTCAGCCAGCCTATCAGAGCTTTCTCTCAGGTAAGTGACCAAGCTGGTAGTGAGCAAATGAGTCAGGGCCAGGCTGCCTCACCTTCCCCTGAGCCTCACCCCAGGAGACCTATACAGCAGCACAGCTGCCTGCAGAGATAAACATTAAGCCTTTGAATGATGTATCCAATCTGCAGACCACAGAGGGCACCTCCCTGGGAGCAAACATCACCCTACCCTACCCCGCTGCTCCAGCCCTGGAATGATGGCTGTAGCCACCGTTCTGTCCCCTCACCTGGCAGGGCTCTGGGGTCTGTGGATTTAGCAGCAACTTTGGCCAGAAGTAGTTTGGGGCACTCCGGGGCTCCCTGACACCTGGATGCCAGGCTGGACACTGGTCCCCCCCCAAGGGCCGGGAGGAAAGGTACTGCAGGGCCAGCCTCAGCACCACGGCCAGGAGGTGGGAGCAGTAGGCAAGGCCTGGGGTCCTGGCTGCCCTGAAAGTTCTGGCTGGGAGGGAGCGGCAGGTCTTCAGCTCCCAGGTTTGTGAAGGCACCCCACTTTTCCCAAGCAGCCCCTTGGGGCATCCCCTGTGTTTCACCACATCTCACACACGCCCTCCCACCGCTGTGTGACCCTGGATCAGTCACGTCCCCTTCTGTGCATCCTCATCGGTAAACTGAGGGCATGGATTAGAACCTCTCCAAGGGTTTTCCAGCACAAACCTTCCAAACATCCAACCCGTGGGGCCCGGCACGTGTGAGAACACAGGCACTTCCTCCTCTGCTTCCACACGTTAATATTTTGCGTAGATTTCCCAACAATTATTTTCCCTTTTAACCCTCGGCACTTGAGCGATTTTTCTCTTCACTCCCAAGTCACTCCCGAGGGGAGGCACAGCCGGAATGGCCTCCTGGAGATGAGCCACATTCCATTCCCTCTCCCAGCGGGTCGTGGTCCATCCCCACCACTCCCAGCAGAGCCGACTCCCGCCAACACGGCCCATGTATAACTGATGAGCCCCATTCTCTCCCCGTGGAGCCCTGAGACACCCACCGCCATAATGCAGGATGTTAAAAGCTTCCTGGGAAGCCTTGCTCTGGTTTCCAAGAGGGGTAATTAGTGTAATAAAGGGGTTTCCAATTGTGATTCTTGCTGCAACTTTGATTTCCCCTGCAAATCCCCTTGAGATATTTCCAGAAGCACCCCGGCCTTTAGTATCTGTTTCCTCGAAGGACTTCCGTCCACTCACATCTGTTCCTTTCATCATTAAAAAAAGAGGCCGGTGCCGCTGGGGTCCAGGTCTTTGTGCCAGGGCACGAGGAGTTAAGGGGACAGCCGTCACCGAGGAGCAGACTGCACTCGAGGGCCCCGCCTTCGTTCTCTCGGGCGCCAGGCCACCATTTCTCAGCCTCTACTCTCAGCTTTTAAACAGTCTTTCTTGCTCTCCAAAGGAGGACCTGTTTGTAACTAGGTTTCCTGATTCCAAGGGTTCTAGAGGGGCAGCGGGGCTGACCCTCACTGTCCGGGAGCTTGGCTTGGAACACAGACCTTAACCCAGTGCCGGCAGCATCCTGGGCCTCCCAGCAGCCTTGAGAAGCAGGTCGTCAGCCCCGCTGCAGTTTACAGGTGTGCCCCCTGAACCCAGAGAGCTTAGGGACCCTGCCTGGTGTCCCAGGCATGCGCAGGAATGGCAGAACCTGGGCTCAAGCTCTCCTGATGCTGTCCCCTTCCCCTGCCCCAAAGCCGCCAAGCTCTGTGAGCAGACCCACGCCGTGCTGAGCACCTCCTTTCCCCGCAGGACACTTGAGAGAGGTGGCCGCTCTCTCCTCACTTCCGGGGCGGAAGCTGGGGGCTCTGGAGGGCTTCCTCCCTGGAAGTAGAAGGATGGAGAAAAGGAGGGCCTGACAGCTTCACGCACACATGCCTGCGCACGCATGCACACACACAATAGCCCTGGGTTTGAGATGCGCAGGGACCTCAGAATCCTAGACTAGCCTGCTGGGGTCGGAGAGACATTTAAGGGACTTTGGAAAACAGCTCTGCTGTGAGGCAGGCCAGGCTGGGGCGGGGCTGGCCACGGGCAGTGGGGAAGACCTAAGGGTTGCCAAGACATTGATCAGGCTCCAGCCAAGAAGGTGGTAACTCAGCGAAGGGTCCAGGATAGGGCTAAAACCAGGAGCGCTGAGCAGGGAAACTGAGGCAGCCATCCCGGAATGCAGAGCATACTGTTACCTTAGGGTGGGGAAAGGCTGTGTGACTCTGCGTGCAGTTTCCCAGGGCCCGTGGCCAGCACATCCTAAGCCAGGCCAGTTATGCTCTCCCAGCTGCTGCCCCGCTGTCTGGGGGCCCCAGGGGACCAGCGTCAGGAGGGCAGGGGACCAGCAGGGAGAAAGCACCTCTCCATCTTCGCCTTCCCCTCTTTGGCTTCCCAGTTTCCCTTTCACGCCTCTTCACGCCTCTCCCAGCCCCCCTGTGCTCCCTGGGTTTCAGATCACAAGCAGAGATTCTCTGTGCCGTTTAGTCCCTGGAGGGCTGAAATGAACCCTTAAAATAGGAAATAAGGAGAAGAGATGGGAGCCTGGAAGTCATGAGCAAAGGAAGGAGAAGATAAGGATGGAAGCATAGTAGCTCAAAAAATTAAATAAGGAAAAACTCTTTTGAAATAACACCATTGGTAGCATTTTACTCAGCATCTTGGGACTTCCCTGCAGACCCTCGGGAAGAAGACATTCCTTTCTTTTTTCTGCTGTTACTTTGCCAAATCTCTCCGGAGTCACCGATATTTCTAGTTAGCCTTGAGCTCAAACTTGGAAGCTCCTGGATATTAAACATTAACATGAGCACATGCATTTGTCTTGAAGCAAGAGCAAGCCAAAATCGAGAATTTGGAATTCAGCTGCCATGTGATCATTTTTCCTGCCCCATGTGGTTCAAGGGGTTGATGTTTCCATTCATTCACTGCACAAATGTTGATGGCACGCCCACTACATCCCTGGCTTGGTCTTGAAGGTAATGGCACCATTTAAACTTGCTGGAATATTTTTACATATTTTTAACATTAGTAAACTTCCCAAACCACCGGTCAGGCTAATCCCACCATTTGTCATCTCAGAAGAAAGAGCAAAAGCATTGTTCCAATAAGAATTACCTGGACGGGGCTCCCCTGGTGGCGCAGTGGTTAAGAAGCTGCCTGCCAATGCAGGGACACGAGTTCGAGCCCTGGGCCGGGAAGAGTGGAGCAACTAAGCCCGTGCGCCACAACTACTGAAGCTCGTACTCCGCAACAAGAGAAGCCACTGCAATCCTGCGCACAGCAACGAAGAGTAGCCCCCACTCGCCACAACTAGAGAGAACCAGCACGCAGCAACGAAGACCCAACACAGACATAAATAAATAAATAAAATAAATAAATTTATTAAAAAGAATTGCCTGGACGGAGCCAGGCTGGGAAGAAAGAGGATGGGGCAGTGGTACCTGCAGTTATCTGGGCAGGGGCAGGGGTGGTGGGAGGACAAAGTGGCGACCCCCCACCCCCAGCCAGCAGCCCAGCAGGCCTGCCGAGACTGTCGGAGTCGTGAGGGCCCAGGCACGGGGCACTGGGTGTCCCATGGAGGATCTGGCTGCAAGGGCAGGTGGGCACTGAGTGCCTTACCCTCCAGGTAGCCAAGTGGGAGCTTTTCTGCGAGAGGAGAGACTGCCTCCCCCCACACCTGGGCGTCTCCTAGGCCCAATCACAGGGAAAGTCAAGTTCTAAGGCGGACACTTACCCTTCAACCAGAACATCATAATCTCAGCAGTACAGGCAGACCTCGACATTGCCCGTTCGTTTCGAGACCACCACAATAAAACAAATATTGCAAAAAAGATATCACGTAAATTTTTTTGGTTTCCTACTGCATACAGAAGTTATGTTTACACTATACTGTAGTGTATTAAGTGTGCAATAGCAATATGTCTAAAGAAATCAACGAATGCATCTTAATTTAAAAATACTTTATTGCTAAAAAATGCCAACCGTCATCTGAACCTTCAAAAATTCTTCATCTTTTTGCGGGTGGAGGGTCTGAAATATTGTAAGAATTACAAAAATGTGACACAGAGACACAAAGTGAGCAAATGCCGTTGGAAGAATGGCACCGATAGACTTGCCTGACGCAGGGTTGCCACAAACCTTCAGTTTATAGAAAGCGCAATATCTACGGAGCACAATAAAACGAGGTCTGCCTGCGATCACTTTTTAACGCCCTTTTGTAAATTCATGGCTGCAAAACAAATTTTTATTCTACTCCTGGGCTTTAAAAGCAAAATAAAGAAAGCACATACTTGACAAATACTGTTTCGTGAAAAGTAAAGCAAGATGGCAGAACTTGAAGAAGAATCACAAGGAGACAGGAAGGGTCCTGGACCAGGAATCGGGGCCTGGCCTCTGCCCTCAGCTCTGCTTCCAACCAGCCAGGGAACCTTAACAACCTCATTCCCTTTTTAGATTTTTCTTTTGCATTTGCTTACATGTAAGTCATACAATTCACTGAGCCCCTTACTCGACATGTAGTCAGTTCTGACCACTGAGGCTCCAGCTGTGACTGAGACCCAGTCCCTGCCTCCTGTTTTCCCCCCTCCCGCCCCCCACCCCCCGCCCGGTGCTGGTTATAGCGCTGGGTTCTATCTGCTGCTGTGGAGGGCACATGTGCTGGGGCGGCGGCCTTGAGGGCAGCACCCACAGCTGTCCCGGACCACAGAGAGACTGGGACAGATAAAGCTGGATGCACTGAGACCAGAGATGGGATCCCTGTGGATTCCAAACGCAAAATGACAAGAAGGTGATGTCTGATCTCAAGGCAGTGAGGATGGAGAAGAGGGTGCAGGGCTAGACACGTAACCGAATTCCCCGGGCCTTGGTTTCCCCATCAGCGCTGTGGGGTAACTCTGTCTGCCAAGCCCTGACCAGGACAGCCAGCTGAAGGGCAGTGAAAATCAAAGATGAGAACTGATCTGATACCGTCTGATTCCACTTATACAAGGTACCTAGAAGAGTCAAATTCATAGAGTCAGAAAGTCTGTTGGTAGATGCCAGGGGGCGGGGGATGGGGGCGGGTGGGGAGGGAGAATGGGGAGTTAGTATTTAATGGGAGCAGAGTTTCAGTTTAGGAAGGTGAAAAATTCGGGAGATGGGTGATGGTGAGGGCTGCACAACAATGTGAATGTACTTAGTGCCACTGAACTGTACAGTTAAATATGGTTAAAATAGGATGTTTTATATTATGTGACTTTTACCACAATAAAAAAGCATTAAAAAAGAAAAAGAACTGATTTGAAAGCTATCAAGTAGCTTGATAGCTCGACACTTAATACTTGAATTGGCCCAGCAGTGTCAAGCCCCATGAGGGAGTGAAGATAAAACCCTGACTCTGCGCAGAAGAACAGGATTTTGTTTGTGTGACTTTCGCTTATGAAGCCTATTTTATAAAGCTCTTTACGGAGTCAAAAGCTCTGACTAAATTTAGGCAGAAGAGAAGGGCAGGTGGCAAAAGCGTCCTCAAGAGATCAGTTGCTGGTGATTGCAAGGTAAGAGGGAGAAAACGCAGAAAGAGCAAGAAAAGGGGCAGTCATAGGCTCTCTTTCGTAATTTTTTAGGAAAACTGCCTCTTGTTATGACCTTGCTGTTCACTTGCTGATTTACCAGCCAAGCCCAGGGAGGCCAGAGCCCCGGGGTCACCCCACAGCCGGCGTGGAGGGCTACAGTGACCCCCACAAAAGGGGGGCAGTGAAGGTCCCTCCTGCCAGAGGATCCAAAGAGATGGGCGCTGCTGACCACGGCTTTTATCCCAGCACACCAGGGCACTCCTGTGGCCCCGAATGGCTCCTGTAGCCGTCAGGAGACAGCCTGTGCCCAAAGCTGCGTTGTGACTGAGCACCGACAGTTGATAACCAGAGTATTTGAGGAAGTACCTGCTTGATCCTATACATCTGTAGTCATTTAACTTCTGTCCTAAATTGTCAATTACTTTCTTTGCTTACAGTAGCTGGAGATTCCTTTTTAATTTTTGTTTTAGCAGAGGAGTGTTCTGTTATTTTCAATATCTCATACTTACTGAATCTTATCTGGAAGAAATTAACAGGTTTCTAAGTCTTAGAAACACATACTTACAAGGTGTAGGTAAATATTAGAACAAGACGTTGCCATTGCATATTTTAAAAGCTTGTTTTTCAGACTCCTTCAAAGCATCAGCCAAACGATGAAGACACCCAAGCACGTGAACACATTCTGACCCATCTGAAGAGGCTGCATGAAGCAAACTGGCAGCAAATGTCACCTGGACACTGCTAGGAAATGAAGAAACATGGACCTGCTCAGGTAATTCCAAATGCTGTCACTGGGTTTTTTTGTTTGTTTGTTTTTGTTTTTTTTTTTGTTTTGCAGTACGCGGGCCTCTCACTGTTGTGGCCTCTGCCGTTGCAGAGCACAGGCTCCGGATGCGCAGGCTCAGCGGCCATGGCTCACGGGCCCAGCCACTCCGCGGCATGTGGGATCTTCCCGGACCGGGGCACGAACCCGTGTCCCCTGCATCGGCAGGCGGACTCTCAACCACTGCGCCACCAGGGAAGCCCCGCTGTCACTGCTTTGATGACACATCTCAGGGGAGGACATTTTTCTCCTTCTCAGTGTACAAATCATCCCATTAGTCCTATCAAACTCCCTGAGACAAGGTAGCAAAGGCTTCTGCAATTTAAACAGCTGGATGGCTGGGGAGTCTCCCCAGAGACTCTGAGTCAGTTGGAACCGGGGTTTGGATGCTGGGTGATGTCTGCAGGGGCTGTCTCCTTAACAGGCGTGGCTTGTGTCCTGCCGTCCGCAAGGAACTCAGCAGATGGGCCCGTGGGCTCACCCGCCAGTAGAGTCTGGTCACTGCTCAAATCCATATCCAAGGCCCTGGACCAAGGAGGACCCAGACCACTCACACCGCGCCCACCTTTCCATCCCAGGGGATGCAGCACACCCCGGCTGTGCACCACTGACTGGAGGCACAACCCCTGATCTGCTTCCACTCCACACACCAGCCTCTCTGTGCTGAGGCTGCTGGGAGCCTGGACTCTGTTTTGAAAGAGAAAAAAACCCCAGTCTGTCTCCCCTTCTAGATCATGACCCTTCAAGGGAAGGTCTCCCTCACAACCTGAAGCCCATCAACTTGAATAGAAGTCAGCTATTTGCTTTATAAACTTTGGTCCGTCCAGCCAGCTAATAATGTAAGTTTCCAAAGGTCTTTCAACTCTTACACTTGATTTCCTGTACCTAACAGTTAAACACATGTGTGTTGGGCGTCTGCGATGTGCCAGGCCCAATGCTGGGCCAGGGATACCCAAATGAGTGATTCATGGTACCTTCCCTCAAGGAGTCAGAGTCTAGAGGAAAAGACAGGAGGTGAACTATTTCAAAGTGATGCTCTGCTCAACCGTCTCCTTCTCACTTCTCAAGCCCCAGCTTCAAGGCCACCCCTTCAAAAGGTCTTTCTTCCCTTAGCACCTGATTCAATGCAGGCTTCCCTACTCTATCAAAGCACCTATCATCAACAGCTATAATTTTTACTTATTTGATTTTCACTTATTTATTATTTGTCTCCCCACTAAAATATAAACACGAAAGCAAGAACATTGTCTATTCAGTTGTCCATTTTAATCCTAGTATCCAGCACCTAGTATTTACTCAATAAATACTTCTTAAATGAAGGAACATATAGTGGTATCTCTGACCACTGTGTCCAGCTTGTGGCCCCTCCTGCCTTGGCACTCCTGGGACTGTTTCTGTGCTGTTTTGGTTTTTTCCTCCAGTATATCTTATAATTTCATTCATTTATTTTGTTTATTGCCTGCCTCCTCCTATGAGAATATATATTCTGTAAGAACGGTGCTTTTGCCTGTTTTGTTTACTATTGTTTCCTTGCATCTAGAACAGTACCTATAGTACACACTCAATAAATGTTTTTTCAGTGAATGAATGTCACTGCTATATGGGAGTTAACGGAGGGTAACTTAGTCCATATGGGCAGGGGGTGGTCACAGAAGGCTTCCTGCAGGATATGACATCTGAAATCGTCTTAAGTCCTAATGAATTAACTCACCAAAATGGACTCCAGAGGAAACAGAAAACCTGAGCAGTTCTATGACCACTAAGTAAATTGTATTCACTGAAAAACTGCGAGGCCCGGATGGTTTTATAGGAGAATTCTACCAAACTTCTAATCGTGTTTAAACTCTTCCAGAGACTAGAAAAGCAGAAACCATTTTGTGAAGCTAGAATAACCTTGATAATAAAACCAGGGAAGGACAGTATGAGAAGGGAAATCACTAGCTAACATTTCTCACAAGTTTACATGCAAAAGTCCTAACAGGATATTCACAATCCAAATCTATCAACGTCTGTAAAATAATAATGTACGACCATCAAGTTGGGTTTATCCTAGGAATGTAAAGATAGTTTATTAGAAAATTATTGCAATATAGGAAATTTCACTATATTAAGGGATTAAAGAAAAAATATATCATAATCTCACTGAGAACAGAAAAATGCATTAGATCAAATTTAACACTCATTCATGACAAAAATTCTTAGCAATCTAGAAAAAGACAATAATTTACTTTAACCTGATAGAATACATTTAAAAATCTATATAAACATCCCATTTGACAGTAAAGCATTTAAAAACATTCCTTTTAAAATGATGAATGAGACAAGTCTATGATCACTGCTTTTATTCAACAGAAAAATTTGACTATAAGAGTAAAGGATTGACTTGGATAAATGGTGCTGGGAAAATTGATTATGGAAAAAAATGGATCCCTGCCTCAGATTATATGGAAACAAACATAAATAATAAAAGGAAAAATAGAAGTTGACTAAATTTAAAAAAAAAACTTCTGTTAAACTTCTGTTAAGTTTCTGTTAAAACTTCTGTTAAGATACCATAAACAGAAAAATGCAAACCACAAACAGGGAAAAGATATTTGCTATCTATACCCAAAAAAAGATTATTATCCAAAATGTATTTTTTAAATTCCTCAAAACATTAAAAAAAAAGCTATTAGAGGAAAAAAATGAAAGATGAACAGAAGTTTCCAATAGGCATTTCACAGAAGGGGGAACGTAAAAATCCACTTACAATCAGGGAATGCCAAATCAAAACCACAATGGGATTTCATTTCATACCCATTTGTTGTCAAAATCTTTAAAATGTGTCATTAGAAAGTTCAGGCAACCTTGTAGACTGGAGGGAATTTTCTTTATATACCACTGGTGAGCGTATAAACTGCCTCAATAATTTAGCAAATTATTTGGTAATACCTAAGAAAGCTGAAAATGTGTTTGCCCTGTGATTTGTAATTCCACATCTGTAGGATGCCCTTCAAGAGCTCTTGCCCATGTGCCCAAGCAGATGTGTTTACAGTGTTCATGGCAATAAGGTTTGTAATAACAAACAAACAAACAAAAAAGAAAGAAACCTAAATGTCCTTCAACAAAAGAATGGATGTGAACACACGTATGTGCATGCACATGCTAGAATATTGTACAGTACTGAAAATGAATGAACTAAGGCTACATGCATCAGCATGAAACATCTCAAAAACAGGATATTGGGCACAAATTGCAAGCTATAGGAGAATACAGAGAGAATGACATTTACATGAAGTTTTGAAACATTCTAAGCAACAATGCATATTACTTAGGGATGCGTACATACATTCATGGTAAACGTATAAAGATCTTTATAGAAATGATGAAACAGTGAATTCAGAATGGTGGTTACCTGGGAGAAGAGAGGAAGAGAGCTAGGATTAGGAAGGGGTACAGAGGGCCTTGACTGTGTTGATTTACTTCATTTCTTAAGCTTGGTAGGATATTCTTTATAACCCTTGGACACAGATGTTTTATTTTAAAATTGAGGGCAAAAGGTATGAGCATCAGATGAAGAAGGAAGGAAGGGTATTCTAGGAGGAAAGTAGAGCATGAACCAAGATGCTGAGGGGTAGTGGAGCAGGTAGAGTGAGGAAACCACGAGAAACGTGGTGTTTAAAGCACACGTGGAGAGGGGATGTTTAGAGTCAAGTCTGCAGATGCTGCGGGTAGGACAGACCACGCGGTAATCATGAGAGCCAGGCTAAGGGAGGCAGGAAATTATCCTGAAAGCTACAGGGAATTATCTAAGGGTATTAAGCGGGTGAGTGATTCAGTCCTCTGAGCATTTTGGAAAGGCCATTCTCATGGCAGCGTGGAGGATGCATTGGAAGGGGATGGAGTAGAGGAGGGGGGCATTCTGGCAGCAGGGGACCTGGTCGGAAGCTGGTGAATGGTCTAGACCAGAAGCGAGGGGGACTCTGGGCTAGAGGCAGTGGCAATGGGGAGAGAGAAGCTGTCTAAATTCTAAGTTTCCAATGCACCTTTCAAAAGATTTCTAATGCTCCTGGTGTGCCCACGTGGAAGTGACTGCTCAGTATGCGTCTGTGTTAAAGTTCAAAACACAAAGGCTCCAGCCTTCCCATGTGTTACTGGAGACAACTTAGAGTGGCAGGTTCCAATGAGCTTGACTGAGCCCTGCTGGCCTCCGACGCCGTAATTACATGTTGATTGGTATTTGGAATGGTCGGTGTGAGCTGCCCAGGTTGTCAGGTCATTGCTGATTCTGAGTGATGGCCTCTCTGTTCCATTTCTTCCTAATGAGTGCAAACACTTGAGCACTTAACAGACAGCAGTGGCTTCCCAGCACAAATGACCTTCCAGCAGAACAAAACACTCCAAGGAATTAGTGATTTCTGGCTTTTATTAACCGGGCTGACAACTCTGGACAAGGAAATTTGAAATTTTGAGTTATTTCCAGATCGGCTCAATTATAATATTATAGTAATTGCAAAGCAAAGTCACAGAATCCCAGATATTTAACATCAAGCCCATGGAGAAAGCAAATCCCACACCTGTAGTTCAACAGAAGGATTTTAATATCGAGAACTAGTTACAAAGGCGCAGGAAGGGCAGAACGAACAAAGAGGACGGCGAGTCTCCCCAGAGATGAGCTGCAACAGGCAGCTGCTGCCAACCGCAGAGGAGAGACAAAGGGGAAGGAGGGCGTCCCAGAGCCCAGGAGGGGCCACCACAGAGGGAAGGGCTGTCCAGTAGAATCGGGGCTGCAGCAAGATGGAGCAGCTGCGGGAAAGGAGACGGCCCCTGAAGCAGAGGGAGAGTGGGGACTAGAAATACCCGGGCTTCTCCTTTCCTCCTGCGCTCCAATCTGCTGCCAGCACCTGCCAATGGCTGGACGTAACCAGAAGCCAATGGCTGGACGTAACCAGAAGCCAATGGCTGGACGTAACCAGAAGCCAATGGCTGGACGTAACCAGAAGCCAATGGCAAGCAAGCCTAGAAAATGTATTTTCCCCCAGGGGCCTATGGTACATAGCCGGGCAGGGAAAAAAGGAGGTGGATGTTAGGGCAAACAGGCCAATGGTTGGAACAGGAGGCAACATTGAGTCAAGACCCATTTGCTGATGAAATTATTTATGCCAATAAAAAAGCATAATATAGTTCAGAACCCTGCTCATGTATTTCTCAAATATAATAATTGATTCTTTTGTTTTCTGTTTTTTGAATTTCTGCTCTTACATTTATCATTTTCTTCTCCTTTTATATTTTTAGGTCTACTTTTTCTAGATACTTGACTTGAACACTGAACTCATTTATAGCTAAGGCTATACATTTCCCTCTGGGTGCTGTTTTGGCTACACCCTGCAAATTGTGCTATATTGTTCTTTTATGCTTGTTCAGTTCTAAATATTTTGTCACTTCATGGTGATTTCCTCTGTAATGCATGTGTTATTCAGCAGACCATTTTAAAATTTCCAAACATACCTCTATCTTTTTACTGTTGATGGTTAGCATTTTTTAACAATGAAGTCTTTTTAAATTAAAATATGTACATTTTTTAAGATATAATATTATTGCATACTTAATAGACTACAGTATAGTATAAACATAACTTTTATATGCATTGGGAAACAAACAAATTCACGTGACTCGCCTTGTTGTCTATTGGGGTGGTCTGGAAACAAACCCTCAGTATCTCTGAGGTCTCACCCTAGAGCTTTTTTCTTTTTTAAATTTTTGATGACCCTATTTTTTTTATTTCTACAGTTTCTAATAGTTGCTTTTACATATTCACTAGCCTTTTGTTTTTGCTTATTTTTTGCATATTACTTTTAAAGTTTTTGTCAGACTCATCTGTAAAATTTATTTCCTTTGTAATGATTTAATACTCTGGCTACTGAAATCACTGACTGCAATTCTTAACATCAGATATCTTCATGACTTTTAGATTTTATTTATTTACTTTTTAAATTTTATTTTGCACACTCATTTTGACTCAGTGGTTTCTCATTTTCTCTTTTATTTGTCTGTGGTTTCCTGTCTCCACTTTTTTCCTCTGTCCAGGGTTCCAAGTTGCTCCCGGTTCCAGCCTTCCCGGTTCCCAGTGTAGGATCACATTTTCTGATGGACGTCAAGAGTCCCCACCCCATATGATGCCTCAGGGTCATCACAGATCCAGTCACAGCACCACGGAGGCCTTGGTTCATGTCTTGGTCATAGACTGACCCTTCGTGCTCTCTCTGGCCTGCTCCCCCAGCTTTCCACACGCCTTGGCCCCAGGTGGAGGTCACCATGTGCTGGTATCAGCTTCCTTCACAGGTGCCCGGAGGCTTATCTCCACCTGGGTGTGATCAGTCCCCCTTCTCACATGGATCACCTTCCATCTAAACTCCAAACTTCCAGACCCAGCAAGCCTGCACAGTCACTGGTTTGTATTTCTGTTCTCCTTTGGTCTTTGGAGAGATTTACCTTAGTTTTGAGCCTGGATATATTTTTTTGATTTCTTACAATAGTCTCTGCTCTTGCAGCAGAAGTAAAGCCTTCAGGATATTTGAAACAAAATCTTACTGTGCCACCTTGACCTGAAGTCCTTTTCTTTTGTTAAGCATGTTAAATAAAACAATAATAATAATAATAAACTCTTATAAGTGGGGGAGGGTGACTTCACAGTATGAAAACATTTACCAGAAAAGTGAGGCTCCCTCTCACCCCAGATCCCCAGTCCCCCTCTGCAGACGTAACACCCATCAGGAGAGTCTTATGCCCCTTTAGAAACATCACTCACACATAGATACAACACAGCCTCTTTTGTGAATCTTCCCCTTTTCAGACTCCAACCTAGATTTTCTCTGAGTGTAGAGAGATGTCTGGAGCCACTCAAAATCAACAACGAGAACCCAACTCTTGCAAAGGCAGTTTTAGAAATGCAGTTTTAAGGTTACTTCTGTTTTGAAGTTTAAAAACAGAAAGAAAGACCAACAGAGAGTTGTTCAACAGGAGAGCTTTGAGAATTTAACTTCTGTAACCTTGAAATGCAGCAAAAGGCAGAGGCCCCAGGTCCAACTTGGACAGAGATTCATTATCCTGCTTTGCTCAACTCAGAGTTCTCCAGTAGTTCTTGGACCTTGTGAAGGACACACTGGGCCCGCCTTAGGTGGGCCATCAGGTTGCCAGGCCCTGTCCTGGGTATTTTCAGATGCCATCTCAGTTAATCACCAGGACATACATCATCTTAGAGAAAAGGGGGAAAACCTTGGGGCAGTTACACTCTAGGGCTCAGGGCCATGCAGGCAGTAAGTGATGGGACAGGAATGCAAGCTGGAGGCGTGCGCCACAAAATCGGTGCATTTCCATCCCACTGCATTGTTCTGACAGTGTAGGGCCAAATTCACCACGGAGCCTGGTGAGGGCGCTGTACGTCTCCACCATCCGCACAGAGTGACAGACCACTCTGGCCACTTAGTGAAAGGGTCCTCTGCGTCATCCATGTGTGCAGAGCTGGAGAGCATTTGTCCACAGGTCCAGGTCCAAGATGAGCCGTCGCACAGCTCTAGTTAAGAAGCCACAGAGAGGCAAGGATGCTCAGGGGAATGGCTGCATTATGCCACATAGTGCCTCTTTGGCTTGGAAATGCCAAAGAGAGGAAACATAGTAGCTGAATTTGTCCATTTTCCATAGATGCTCCTCTTGGTTCATTTTCCCCCATTGTAAACAATGCTGCAGTGAACATCCTCACACACGATTCCTTTCTTTGAAAGTTTTTCTAGGGTTTATGTATCCAGAAGAGGATTGCTGGGTGCATAGGATAGGAGCAGAGTTTTCTAGACACTGCCAGATAGCTTTCCAAACCAGTTGTACCAATTTATTCTTCCACCAGTACAGTGTATGCTCACTATTTTCTCACATCCTTGCTTATGTGAAACTATCTGACTTTAACATTTTTGCCCATCTGATGGATGAAAATCAGCATCTTATTTAATTTGCATATTCCCAATTATTAAACAAGGGTATCTTTTAATATACTTTTGGCCTTTGGTATTTCTTCTGTGAATTTTCTGTACCTACCCTTTGCCTCCTGTTTTTCCACTTTTCTTGGATTTTCAGGATTTCTTCATATAATTTGAATTGCATTCTGTTTAGTATTTTTAAAACATTTTCTCCCATGCAGCTGCCTGTCTTAACCTTGTTATTGGTGGCTTTTGCCATGCAAAAGTTTTTATTTTAATGTAATCATAATTTGTAAATAAATCTTTTTCACTTATGGTTTATGTCTAAGTAATCATTCCCTATCCCAAGGGTACAACATTATTCTTAAGAGCTATGTTTTCAGAGGTTCACTAGTGTATTCTAGAAATTTAAAGTTCTAATAGCTAGACCAGGGTTGGCAAACTTTTTCTGTAAAGGGCCAGATGGTAAATATTGTAGGCTTTATTGGTCCTCCAGTCTCTTGTAACTACTCAACTCTGCCACTGTAGCTTGAAAGCAGCACTAGACAATAGGTAAATGAATGGGACGTCTGTGTTTCAATAAAACACTATTTACAAAAGCAGGTGGCAAACCAGATTTGGCCCAGGGATATAGCTCATCCCTGATCTAGACCATCTAATTCAAGGGTTGGAAAGTTAGCAATTCCATATGGTCTTTGCAGGTACCCTACCAAATTTATGTAAGTTCAGGCAATTGTATTTGGAATTACATATGAGAACAGTTATATATGAGACGGACCTGGTTTTATTTCTGAGCCAAAAACATCCATCTTTCTTTTGTGCTTGACACTGATTCTGGACAGGTGAGTAGGCTAAGTCATGCGCTAATAAAACCAAAGTTGAACACTTAGTTCTTCTGAAAGTTAAATGGCTTTAGACCAGGTACTAGCGCACTGCCATCAGTTCAGTGATTGTCTAGGAAAAGTGTGCTTGGGTTCAGAGGGCTGCATAGTTTACAGGGCCCAGTGCAAAACAAAAACACAGAGCCCCTTGTTCAAAAATTAAGACTTTTAAGGTCGTGGCAGCTGGACATGAAGCCAAGCGTGAGACCCTTCTAAGCAAAAGATGCTGTGCCCACCCATGAAGCCAGCCCTGCTTGGATCACCTGGGGTAGGGGTGGGGGGCTGGTTGAGGCATTGGGTGTCAGCCTTTACCACAGACCTCGTAGAAATGGTTCAAAGTTCATGCCGACGGCCTGGCGTATTATTACCAGCATCGATTTAATCTAAGGATGGGGAGGGTTGGGACCACTTAGTACCACTGAGTAGTCTCATAAAGCATGCTGCGTGCTTGTCTTAAGTTTTAATTTATAAGTTTCTGAAACTTTGAAGTTTCCCACTTGGTTTTTGGCTGTTTGCGGATTTTGCCTCCGCTGAAATCTGAGGCCCTGAGGTTGTCTATTTAAAGCTACCGTCCGAGTTTTGCAGGAAAGGGCGTGTCCAGTGGGGAAGTTTACAGAGAAGAGTTTAAAGAAAAATCTCAGCTCTGGTGCAGCCGCCTTTGGAAAGAAAGACACACAGCATCCTTGGGAAGAAACCTCTGGGGGCTGGAAAGTAAGTGGTTTCTGCTTCTGAGGTTTTGTTCTGAAACCCAGAAGGAAAGAAATAGCATTACTCCAAAACACTTCTGCTTGATCTCAGCCCGGCAGCCACAGCGAGGCAGGTCAGCTCACCCACCCGCCCTTTGTGGGGGCCTGTCGTGGGCTCAGGGTTATTTGTAGCCCTTTGGGGCTGGAGTGACTGTAAAACCAACCAGTGCGACTCCCTCAAATTACGGTAGAGGCCCAGAGAGGATAAGTGACTTGCCTAAAGGTACACAGCAAATAAGCTGCAGAGCAGAGGGCTGGACCCAGGCCCCCTGCCTCTCCGTCCTCAGTCTGCTGCCCCGCTCTGCCCCCTTGGGCCTCTCAACTTGGAATGATCATCTGCTGAAGCAGGTTGTCTGTTTGCGGGGAGCCAAGGCGATGGTCACTGGGCTGCTGGACCACTCTTTTTTTTTTAATATTTATTTATTTATTATATATTTATTTATTTTGGCTGCACCAGGCCTTAGTTGGGAGATCTTCACTGTGGCACGTGGGATCTTCATTGTGGCATGTGGGATCTTTAGTTGCAGCATACGTACAGGATCTAGCTCCCCGACCAGGGATGCAGCCCCGGCCTCGTGCTCTGGGAGCACGGAGCCTTACCCACTGGACCGCCAGGGAAGTCCCTGGACCCCTCTTTAGCCCTGCCATTGATGTGCTCTAATAAGGCCCCCTGAAGAGCACAGAGGGCTGGGGGTGGAGGGGTTGAAGAAACCCTTGTTACTTCCTCTCCCTGCTCGCTTTTCTGTGAGAACCACCAAGCGTGAAACCTAGACCTGCAGCTTTTTTTTTTTTTACATCTTTATTGGAGTATAATTGCTTTACAGTGGTGTGTTAGTTTCTGCTTTATGACAAAGTGAATCAGTTATACATATACATATGTTCCCATATCTCTTCCCTCTTGCGTCTCCCTCCCTCCCACCCTCCCTATTCCACCCCTCTAGGTGGTCACAAAGCACCGAGCTGATCTCCCTGGGCTATGCGGCTGCTTCATCGGATAATGGATAAAGAAGATGTGGCATATATATACAATGGAATATTACTCAGCCATAAAAAGAAACGAAATTGAGCTACTTGTAATGAGGTGGATGGACCTGCAGCTTTGAGTCGTAGATGAGCAGGACCCTGCAGAGCGTCTCATCCAATAGTCCCGCCCAGGTGTTGAAGCCCCGCCGGCCACCCTGTCACCTGGCTGCTGACACAGCCTGTGACGGGAGCTGACTCCTGCCCGTGGCCCCGCACACCCCTTCAGCCACAGATACCCCAGCTCGTTACCCTCTCAGACCCCCTGCCTGGGAGGACGCGACCTCCAGGTCTGCCCTTCGCCACGTCATCCCAGCGCCCGGCCCAGCAGAGGAGCTCCGTCTGTACTTGACCAAAGCATCATTCTCCACCTGCCCACCCGCTTCCGAGCGGGCCTCAGCCTGTGTCTGTCCTTCTTCACGTGTGATGGCCAGGAGCCAGCCCAGCACTCGGGGTCGTGCCTGATGCCACTGTGTGGGTGCGTGTGTGTGAGGGTGTGTCTGTGTAGTATGCGTATATGTGTGTCCACCTGTGTGAGAGTGTGTGTGTGTGGTGTGGTGTGGTGTCTGTGTGAGTGTGTATATGTGTGTGGTGTGAGTGTTGTGTGTGTGTCTGTGAGTGTGTCTGTGTGTGTGTGTTGTGTATGCATGTGTCTGTGTGTGTGTGTCTGTGTGTGTGTGCTTGTCTGTGTGTGTATGTTGTGTATGTGTGTGTCTGTGTCTGCGTGTGTGTATATGTGTGTGAGTGTGTGTGTGAGCGTGTGTGAGCATGTGTGTGTGTGTGTGTGTGTGCGCCTGTACACTCGTGTCTCTGTGTGGGTATCTGAGTCCTGGCCCGGACGTCCTTCAGAGGTAGAGCTGGGTGTGGCCTCTCTGGTGGCAGTCGCATGCGTGTAGAGACTTTGCCTCTGAAGTGCTGAGCACAGAGCTTGGCACCCAGAGGGCGCCCAGCATTATTCAGCCATTGCTGTTATCACAAGGCCATGGTTACTCGTAACAAAGACCCCCTCCCACCCCCCACACTGGATTAGCCCTTTCCTATAGGAAGGGAGATTGCAAAGTGGGGATTTGGAGGGTCCTTGCTATGGGCTGAATGTTTGTGTGCCCCCAAATTCATATGTAGAAATTCTAACCCCCAAAAGTGATGATCTAAGTAGGTGGACTTGGGAGAGGTTGGCACCCTCATGATGGGATTAGGGCCCTAATAAAAGAGACCCCCCTGTTCCCTTGCCCCTTCCACCGTGTGAGGGAGGACACAGTGAAAAGGCAAGCTATGAACTAGGAAAAGGGCCCTCACCCGAACATGCTGCCACCCTGGTCTTGGGCTTCCAGCCTCCAGAACCGTGAGCAACAAATTTCTGTTGTTCATGAGCCCCCCAGTCGGTGTTACTGTGTTACAGCAGCCTGAAAGGACGAGGCAGCCGCTTTCCTGCCACTTTGCAGCCAGCAGGGATTCTTGCAAAGCACGTGACACAGAATTCTGTTGGGAGAGAACCCAAACGGCCCAGGGGATGGGATGCCTCCGTCCATACAGCCCTGTGGAAAACAATTCTATTTTATAAATGGGGAGAGGAAATTGAATCACTGCCCACAGAGTAAAGGCATAAATAAATATTTTTCATACCGCGTTTCATAACTCTGAGGGGTTAAAGGAGAGTTCTTTCAAAACTTCAGATCACCACCCACAAGCAGGGCCATTTTCACACCGGCCAATCATTGAATTGTCCCAACAACACTGCAGGCTAAGTGTTAGAGCCTGTCTTTTAGGTACAGAAAATTCAGAGGAGATCAATGACCCCTCACAGCCACACAGAGCTAAGCCAGGTCTGTCCCGCTCCAAGACCAGGGCTTTTGACACTGGGCCCCAGAGGCCACCGTGGGACCGTGGGACTTCCTGACACACCACCCAACAAAATGAAAACATCCTCAGCTGCCCTTGTGTGTGAAGCAATGCACATCCTGCTGTCAGAAGTCACCACCAAATCACTCCAAATTGGGCAATTAGCGGCATGATTTGTGAAATGAGGAACAGGATACGCTCTGACCCCTTGAACTTCTTCCCCACTGACCTCTATGGTTCCAGTCGAGCTTTCTTTTTTTTTTTAAATGAGTGGGAGATAACCTCTTACCCCAAAAGTTCAATAGTCGCTGCTTCCTGGGGAACCATCTCTACCTGGAGGGTCAAGGTTTCAAAGTTGGATTCCCACAGAAAGAAAACAAGGCAAACAACAAACTGGGAAAAGCAGGTATGACCTTCATCACAAAGGGCCGAGAGCACAGAAGTGTTCACGAGATGGACGGCCAGGAGAAAAGCGGACACAGTTATGAGTTGGCAATTTACAAAAGAAGAGGTACAAGTGGTCAAAAAGCAGGGGAAAAAGTTCAGCCTCAGCAGTAAACAATAAAAGCAAATTAAAACACTGGGATGTTATTTCTTTTAGTAGATTGACCAAGATGCTGTCTAGTCCAGGTGAGGAAGCAGAGAAATGGACCCTCCGTACACTGACATGGGGTGTATAAATTTGCAGTCTTTCTGAGGGGCAATCTGGCAGCCTTTAAATGTATGTAAACTTGAGCCAGTAATTATTTTAAGACTTTATCTCAAGGGATTTAGTCGAGATGTAGGCAGAGCTGAATATACAAAGATATTCATTGTGTTGATACTTAAAATACTGAAAATTCTGCAAAAAATTGCCCCGTAGGTCCAGCAGTAAATTACTGCTCATGAAAATTACAGTAAATCCATGTGAAGGGATATAATGCCGCTATTGGAAATTCCACGGCAGCAGAGTCTTTGACTCCAGGTCCACGAGGGGAGCCTGCCTCTCAGTCTGACCCTGAAGAGCCTTCTCCTTCCTGTGGATGCAAATCTGCTGGGACGGCAGCAGCCACTGACACCCGTGACATGACACAAGATGGCATGGGTTCAGATCTTGGAAGAACAGAGAATGTGGGCCAGAATGTTCGATTGGCATCCAGTTTGAAGCCGCATGTTTTCAAATATGAGGCTAATGAAGTAATTGCGTCTTGCATATTTCACCCTTGTTTAATCATCAGTAGCCCCACCCCTGCCACTTCGAAGAAGGCATGTGGTCCACGTGCGGAAGAGTGCAAAGAGAAAGCCCCGAGCCCTGATTCCTGGCAGCTGGCAGCTGAGCTTGGACCTCTGGGGACACTAGATTCCTCCTCTGAAACCGCCCCTCCCTTGGGGCCTGGCCTATGCAGGGGCTCATTGAGCGTCTGATTGGCCGGTGGCTGGTGTTCCTCTGTAGTTTTCCTCACCAGCCATTTTACTCCCCTGGGCTCCCACGGTTTACAGCTGCAATAGGATCCCAGAAAGCTGGGGAAGAATAAAAGTTAAAGCCCAAATATTTGCTGGAATAAGAGGGGAAAACACCACTGCACACACCCCTTACCACTTTGAGTGAGACCCGAAGGGGAATTTTGACCCAGTGACATGGCAATGAGGTTAATCCCCGAATCCCTCCCCAATTCCACCAGTCAGTCAATCGCAGACCATGCTTTTCCTCCAGGCTGTAGGGTTCCCTGCGGTGAGAGTCCTGGGCACTCGCATGCTCTGCGACATGGTAGTAGATGCTATTGGTGCCTCCTTCCGGTCCCCCCATCTGCCCGTGCAGCCTGCGCCCGGAAGGGTCTGTGATAACACCTGACAGCCACCTCCTCCTCCAGAGAACCAATCCCTGCCTGGGAGGCTACGCCCTCCCCTCGACCAAGGCCAATGTTGGACAGACTCCTCGGAGTGAACAATAGACTCACCTCCTACCTCAAGGTCAATCCCAACACTGAGATACAGTTCCTGCCTCAAAGCTCCCCGCCTCAGGATCAGGCAGAAGCAAGTCTCCAGCAGAGACCACATCCTTGCTTAGCTCTGGGCCCTGTCCCAGCCGCTTCCCTCACTCTTCTCCCGAGAGCTCTTTTCCAATAAAGCACTCAAACAAGCGTCTCTATGTCAGGTTCTGCTTCAGTGAACCTACACTAAGACCAGCTTTTTTGATTCAACTCTCCTGGCAATTCCTGAACACTTCGTCTGACTGATGTACCACACTTCTTACTGGTAGTAAGAAGCAGCATTCTGGAAGGGTCTGTTCATTGGGTATAGCGTCCAAGCTGGTCAGAGTGGAAGGAAACCTTAGTCAACATTTAGCTCTATGTTTCCCAGAGTGAGTTCTAAGGTACGTTAATCCTATTGCCAGGTAGGAAGACAAAAGAGATTCTGCCTGCATATGCATGTATGGAATTCTGGCTTGAAAGTTTAAAAGATCTCTTTATTGCACATAGTGTTTCATATTCAAGTAGGTTCTGGGATCCTAGGGCAGCATTTCTCAACCTCAGCACTATTGACATTTGGGGCATTAAAAAAAGAAACAACGGGCCCAAAATGGAGTCACTTGTGCTAAGCCCACATCACCAAACCAAGACTTAATGTCAAACTTAATCACAGTTTCAGCCTCTCCCAGGAGTGAAATTTTAGACCAGTCAGTCTGGAATTACCTGGTTGGCATAGTGAGGTAATCTGCTTGGTGGACCTCTGTCATCTCATAAAGGAAGGTGACTTTGCCACGAACAAACCTCTCTTTGCTAGTAACTTCCTTGTCCTGCCCCTTTCTGCCTATAAGGATCTTTCATTTTATACAACGCTTCGGAGCTCCTTTCTGTTTACTTGATGGGACCCTGCCTGATTCATGAACTGTTGAATAAAGCCAATAAAATCTTTCAAATGTACTCAGTTGCATTTTTTTTTTTTTTTTTTTTTTTTTGCAGTACACGGGCCTCTCACTGTTGTGGCCTCTCCCATTGCGGAGCACAGGCTCCGGACGCGCAGGCTCAGCGGCCATGGCTCACGGGCCCAGCCGCTCCGCGGCACGTGGGATCCTCCCAGACTGGGGCACGAACCCGTGTCCCCTGCATTGGCAGGTGGACTCTCAACCACTGCGCCACCAGGGAAGCCCCGCATTTTGTTTTTTAAGAAGGACTGGATAAATCTTTGTTGAGGGGGCTCACCTGGGCATGTAGGATGTTAGCAGCATCCCTGGCTTCCGCCTACCAGACGCCAGCAGCAAACCCCACCGCCTCCCATTTATGACAAACAAAAAAATGCCTCCAGACATTGCCAGATGTCCCCTGGGGAAAAAATCAGCCAGATTGAGAACCATTGCCCAGGGGAAAGGTGTGGTCCACTAGGTCCTTTTGTTTTTTCTTTTTGTTTTATTATTTAACACCTCTTAGAACTACAGTTCTGCAGAACACAATTTGGGAAAACATCAATGGAAACGAACTTCCATTTTATAGTTGAGGGAACCAAGGTCCTGAGGACGACAGGGTTTACCTACAAAAACCAAGTGAGTCAGTAGCAGATCTCAAATTCAAATCCAAGTCCCTGACCCAAGGCCAGTGTATGCTTGTGTTTCCTCAGACAAATGAAATTTCCTGGGGGCCCTCCCAGATGGTACAGGATGGAGCCCACAGAAAGGACCCAGTGCACCAGGGGCCCCGCTCGGCCATGCCTTTTCCATTTTCCCAGTGATCTGATCCTTTTGATTCATTTCCAGAAACAAAGTTGGCTGGTTTGTTTCTCTGAGGACCTTCCCACAGTTATAGGAGAATCATGGTGAGCAAATGGGAGAGACCCCCATGGGAAAGTTCTGGAATCCAGAGTAAACAGAGCCGCCTGGAGGTATCGATTCCTTTGTCCAGACCCATTTCAGGTCACAGCCAGGCCGATCCACAAACACACACCTGTAGTTTTGTATTTCAGCAGAGGACAAGTTTTCAATTATGAGAAAGCTTTAACTCAAATCCCAGGAGGAAAAAACCCCTTTAATTTATTCAATCAAGCCTCTCTTGCTTCTTGCTAGATTCTGAAAATCGTCATGCATTGTATGGGTTCCCCCCACCTTAACCGCCCCCCAACCAAGTTTGTTCTTTTCAAAAACAGCAAGGTTTTCCTTAACCTACCTTGCAGATGAAGTCCCAGGCAAAGCCAGCATCTAATTCATTTCGCATGCTAAATTATTACAGTTGAAAGGAAAACTCTCCACTGTGCAACTTTAAAAAACATCTGTGTTTTTCTTTTGACTTTCGGGGATAATTATCCAACTCGCATTGTGACTGCTAATTACTAAGCTAAACTAACCTGCTGAAGGGCTGGGTTCTTTTCAAAGCTTTCCCCCCAGAGCATTCAATCATCTGAAGATGGAAACAGAAAATGTAGTGGCACAGGCAGCTAGCCCCACGCTCTCCTGGGCTGGGCTGATATCAGGCCCTGCAGGAACCTCACGCTGGGATCCCCAGATCTGGAGCCGGGGCGGGGCCGGGGACAGGGGATGCGGTGGTGGGGATTTAATATAACCAAACCGCTGGATGTGGATTTTTTTTTCACAAACAAATAATCGATTTGACTAAGAAGTTTTACTTCTTACGGCAATTAGACACAACCAGGATTCCAGAAACTTACCAAACTATATTTTATGTTGAACCCAAACCCCAAAAAAAGTGTTTATTATTTTCAAATTTGTATTTAAGGCCAGTGATAACGTCATTTAAAGATGAATATCTAGCAAATCCTTCTGAAACGAAACCAAGACTTTCTTTGCTAAAAGTGTGGCATTTGATCAAAACAAGAACCTTCATTCATCCACTCTGTCGAGCCTTGTATGAGTCCCCATCACATAGGAGGTACTGGGGACACAATGGTGACAACACAGGTGCAGTCCCTGCCCCAGAGCTCGGAGCCTGGGGGGGGGGGACCTCAGAGAAGAGAGCAGGAGGTGATTGTGAGGCAGGCCGAGAGGTGTTCTGATGGGGTAGGAGGCATCCGTGATGCTGGGAGAGGCCTCCAGAGCAGTGACATGAGGCTGAGGATGAATACATTGGATTGTGAGGGTGGATCATAGCAACAGGTGGAGAGAGAGAGGGAGCCATGGTAGGAGAGAGCAGCACACAAAGGGCCTGTGCTGAGCATCCAGGGGCAGCTGAGAGGGAGAATGGCCCAGACCACCAGGGCACGGGATGCTGTCTTACTGAGCCAGCCTTTGCCCTGACAGTCTAGGGGAGTCTGGAGGCTCTGGGCAGAGGGAGGACCAGGCAGCCGTTCCACCTGATATCAACATGCTCTCCTAAATGAACTTGGCTGGAAACCTCGGATTCAAGCATGGTGAACCCTGATTCCCACCAGGCTATTCAGGCCCAAGGAAGAGCTAGCCCCACGATGAACTCTGGGATGCAAAACCGACTCCAGACCCAGAGAGGAGGCCCACACACAGAGGACAGCTGGGCTCTGAAAGCCAGCACCTTCAGAGCATCCCCGCACACCTGCGCCCCTGGAGGATCCCTCTCCTCGCGGGTGGAAGGGGCCACTTGGCCTGGAAACCAGGAAGCACTACTGATTGAAAAGCTGCAAGGAGCCATGTACTGTTTAGGAACTTCGCAGATGTGATAGCGAAGAAATAAAATAAAATTATGAGTGCTCCCAAGCACCCTTTCCTTGTCCAACAAAGAAAACAAAGTCTTTGTTTGTGTGGCTCAGAAAGCAAACTTCTGCAGGAAATGCAAATGGGAAAGGCTGAGATTGCTAATAACTCACTAGGCAGATAGCTGGCTGGAGAGGGAAGGTGGGCAAGTGGAGCCAGTCCCAGGCCAGGGGCTTGCAGGGAGCTAGATGTCAGGGCACCAGGAAGGGGACGTGGGTGGGCGCGGTTTGCAAAGAGAACTGCTCAAATGGGAGTTCGGGGGAGCATGGCTGTGTCTTGTTGGTTTAACTCCCTCTTGTGTGACCCCAAGAAACCCTTGTAAATGTCTCCTTGACACTCCCGGGGTCTACCTTGTGTTCTTGTGTGCTTTCCATGGGATGCAGGCCCTGGGCTTGCGGGGGGGGGGGGGGTGGAGCAGGGGGCCCATGCATTGGAGTTACATGGACATTTCTCGTTTAATCTTTACAATAAGCCTGTAAAATAAGTATCATCAATCCCACAGCTCAGAGAGGGTGGGAAATTGGCCGCCATTACCCAGACAGACCGCCGAACAACTGGGGCTGAGGCAGGCAAAGCTGTTGACCAGGTAGGGAAATGCAACAATAAAGGAGCCCCGTGCGAGTGGCTGTGGAGTGAGGAAAGCACAGGCAGGGGACGGGCGCTGCTGGCTTCCCAGCAGGAGGGAGAGCACGTGGAAAGGCCAGTCCAGGATGGGCAGCCCAGGCCCCAAGGCTTAGAGAAGATGAGGGTGAGATGGAGGGAGAAAGAGAGATGGTTTCTGGTCTCCCCCGCTACACCAAGCCTGAGCTCAGGCCCCCGGGGGGTGCACAGACCCCCTCAGAGCTGCCCAGAGCTTCCATCTCCTGATGGGTCGGTGCCCCCAGGGTACACAACGCAGCTGTGTTGCGAAACCAAAGCCAGCTCCGAGTCTGCAGGCTAGCAGGTACCCTTCCAGCACTTTCCAAAAAAGCCAGTCGGAGTTTCTGTTGCTTGCACTTGAGGCGCCCTGAGGCCTCGGCAGTGGAACCACCACCCACCCCCTTGTTAGGCTGCTGATTTCACTCTTTTTTTATTTTATTTTATTTTTTTTTGCGCAGGCCTCTCACTGTTGCAGCCTCTCCCGTTGCGGAGCACAGGCTCCGGACGCGCAGGCTCAGCGGCCATGGCTCACGGGCCCAGCCGCTCCGCGGCATGTGGGATCTTCCCAGACCGGGGCACGAACCCGCATCCCCTGCATAGGCAGGCGGACCCTCAACCACTGCGCCACCAGGGAAGCCCCTGATTTCACTCTTGAAGAATCCCTCACAAGGCCTTTCAGTCCAAACTGGCAAGAGAGAGAAGGGGAAGGCAGAAAACGAGGGGCGGGCGGGAGTCCCTTCAGTGTCTACCTTGACGGGGCCAGGCGCAGTGGGGTGCTGTCACTGTGTGCACGGCGTCGCTATCCCCAGAGAGGGGCGTCAGTCCCCTGCTGGTCAGAGGTGGAGCCGATTCAAACCCTGTCCAGCCCCTACTCTGCCTACTGCCTTGAACCACTGACACCCGGAGAGGCCCCAGACCGTGAGTTAATTCAGCTCAGGGCTGTTCACAGGGCCGGTTGCCTGGCTGCAGTCAAACATCACAGCTCTACCCCCAGGTCAGAAGGACCTGGGAGCCAACATTCAGCAGCCTCCCGCCTTGTGTTGTGGGAGTTCTCTCATCTGTCCTCCCAACAGCCTGTGAGGGCAGATTACTGTTTGCGCTTGATGCTCAGAGCGTCAGTGTAACCTGCATGAGGTCACCCAGCTGGGGGTTGGCAGCGCTAGGATTCAGAAGGTGCCCTGTTGCCACCACCTCCTTCCCAGTACAGAACAGGTGCCCGAGGTGCACCCAGCCCAGGAGGAGTGTGCTAAGTGCAGTGGTAGTTCAGAGGAGACATGATTCAGCCCATCAGGGAAGGCTTCCTGGAGGAGGTGATATTGATGGAGGGGGGAGAATCACAACAGCTGCACACAAGCAGGGCATAGGAATTCCAGAGAGAGGGAAGAAATGGTGTAAAGCAGCTGGCCAGCCCCCGAGTATGGTGGGAACCAGAGTTGGGGCCCAGAGCACATGCCCGGAGAGGGGCGGGCCATGGGAAATTAGAGAGAAAGGAGGCGTGGGGCCTGTAGGGGAGCAAAACTTGACACCCCAAAATATCTCCTTGACGTGCGGATTATTTCTAGTTGAAAGCCATCAAGGCCCAAAAGACTCAGGAAAACTTTGACCTTCCCCCTAACTGCCTAAAAAAATTTGGATAGAAGGCCTGTTTCCAGGATAAAGCAATCACCAGAGATGTCTGTAGAGAACGCGGGCTGGGTGAGGTGGGAGAACAGGGCTTAGAGATCAGCGTCCACTCTATCCATTGCCTCTGCGGGGCCGGCAAACATTTACTGAACGTGAGCTTTTCCATCTCCAGGTGAACTGCCTTTCTCCCCTTTGAAGCCCCAAACCACTACCCCCAGCATCCTATTTTGTCTTTAACGGAAGACGGTATTTAAGGAGATGTTTTCAGCCATTTTGGTGACTTACTCAGTTTTCCTGGGTCTCTCCCATGTATGCATGTTATTAAACTTTGGTGTGATTTTCCCCTGTTAATTTTTCTCATGTCATCAATTTAGTTCTTAGACCTGCCAGGAGGACCAGGTCGGGCAGAGGAAAATTTCTTCCTACCCAACAGGAGCACACGGAGGGCCTGAAGCAGCTCGGGAGCCACTGAAGGGCGTTGATGGGGAGGGCTGGGCCCGCGCAGTGGGAAATCTTCACACACACACTGTCACACACACTCACACATGCACTCACCCACGCATGCTTACACCCCCGACAGTGGCAGGGGCCCTTCTCCCAGAGCGACAGAGGGAGACCCCCTCTTGAGCACTTGTGCCAACATCACGACTGCAGCCAGGGACACCCACGGGGCCAGCCCACTGCCCGGAAGGCGGCCGCAGCCCAGCCGTGCCTGTGGACCAGGTGGTCACTCGGCTCCCAGCAGCATCCGCTCCTTCCCTCTCTCTTTCCTCTTCCTAAGGTTTAACTTTCCAGAGGGATCCCCAATGAGCCACTCCTGCCCCGGCTCGCAGGAGGGCCGGATGCGGATCAGAAGGGAGACGGGGTGAGGGGGTCCCTCTCTCCCCCAATGGGGGTACCTCTGGAAGCCCCACAGTCCCAGCGGCCCTGGCCTGGCTTCCTCACCCGCAGCCCTGTCACATTTGCGCCAGTTTTCTCACTTCAGACGTTTGCTTTGAGAGCAGAGTGTTTTGCCGACAACCTCCTCCCTTGGCTCGTCTGTTTCCTGTGGGATTTCCGATTCGGGTTAAACCAGAACGTCCAACTCAGTAGCCTGAAAACCTTGACAGCTGGAAGAGACGTCTGGTCGACACTTTTACTTCTGTCTGGGGAAAAAAATCCCCAAGCCTACATTCAAATCCCTTTGTCCTCAGGAGTCGGTTCCGTAGGACTGATTCACAGACGCCTGGAGGCTTTAACGAACTGCTCCAGTGTGTGGGGCGCTTTGATTTGAGCCCCCTGTGCTGCAAAGCACAGTCCCTGGGGGATGCCCATCTACATTCGATCTCTGGGAAGTAAGACTCACCCATTTTACAGCAGAGGAGACTGAGGCTAAGAGGGATGACGCAGCAGCTGGAATAACACAAGGCTCAAAGCCTGCCTGTCTGGGTCCTCCCTCTGCCCCACCTTGACCACCACCCAATGCCCGCCCCCCCACCGGGTTCCCTTTCTGGGCAGTAGCAGTGGCTTCTTTGCCCAGGGTTTGTGGCCATGGAGGACGTGTTCTCTGTCCCTGAGGGCCAAAGGCTCATGTTCCGCCCAGCCCTGTGTGACCAGCCATGCTTACTTGGGGCCAGGCTGCAATGAGAGCCCAAGTGTGGCATCCACCCCGTGGGCTGACCCATAAGAGTGACAGTGACAACCACGGGCACCTCCAGTTGGGGGTCAGGGACAGAATGGGGAGGGGCTCAAACCTCCCCATCACAGTAGGAGCGTCCCCCTGGGACAACACTGCTCCGATGGGCGCATCTAATCCTGCCCACCAGCACACGAGGAGGGTCCTCACCCTGACCCCCCGGAGGAGCCATCCTGGTTGTGTCCGTGACTCTGCCAAGGCACAGACCACCCAGGCTAAGTGTCAGGGGCCAACAGTGTCCATTTCTCCGATATAGGTGACCCGGGGTCCTGCTACCCAGGAGGGTGAGCTGCAGAATGAACGGAGGAGCTGGACACCCGTGCCACCTCCAACTCTCCTTTTCAGAAGCACTTTCCGCCACTTCTGCTCGTGCACTCTCTTCACGCCCGGGGGGAAATTACAGACCTTCCACCACATTGCACAGTTGTGAATGCTGTTTCTACAAATAGAGCCAGGCTCCCGTTTATAGCTCCCCTGTTATTATATATGTCCCATATTACATGCTGTTTTACATGAGAGTTAGGAGGGGGCCATGTCAGAGTGAAGAGACAGCCTGGAGTCCAGGGGGCCAGGAACACACACTTCTGGAAACCCATGGGATGTGAGGCTGGAGCCGTCCACGCTCCCACAGGGTCCAGCAGGGCTGACTCTGTTCTGTGGGGAGGGACCTGCGTGGTCCTGATGGACGTGGTTGGGGGTCACGTGGATAAAGTCCTTCTTAATAGCACCCAGAGGAGTTCTTTAACCAGACCCTTATAAAGCATTGTTATAACTAGCACACATTATTTAATTTAGTACTTACACCAACTAGTAGGCACACCCATTATTCCTATTTCTCAGGTGAGGCTCAGAGGGTGTGAGGTGACTTGTTACGTGGCTTGTCGAAGTGCAGCTGACACCTAAACGCAAGTCCAGTGACTTCCAATCCCACCAGGTGACCACCACGTTAGACTTGTGTTGACTGAAAAAAGACACAAGGTGAGAGCTGTGAGTTCAATTTTATTTAGGGCCTACTGAGGCCTATAGCCCGGAGACAGCCTCTCAGATAGCTTGGAGGAATTCCTCCAAGGAGGCGGAGGGGAGGTCAGTGGTATATGATTTGTTTTTTTTACTTTTTATTGAGGTACAGTTGATTCACGATGTTCTGTTCATTTCTGCTGTGCGGCAGAGTGGCTCAGCTACACACACATATATTCTTTGACAAAATATATGGTTTTGGTGAAGGGGATACGTGCAGTCAAGCACTCATCTCGGTAGAAGTTTGCTGCTACTCACGAGGAGCAGATGTCTATGCTTTTCTAGGTGTGAGAAGATGCAAGAAATTGGATTCATAAAATTTTCTCTTGAAAATGTCTCACCATCTGAAGGCCTGTTCTGCCAGCTTTTCCCAGAGGACAGAGTGCCTCATCCCTGCTCTCCATCCTGAAGTCCTTCTGGGGTGTGTTGGGGGTTAGCGACCACAGTAGCTAATGACCTGATCCTCATGGAACCAGATGGCGAGTGACATTCTTTAGCGGGCACTTGGAACATGATGCAGTGTCTCCCAAGGGGTCCCGGGGCACAGAAATGTGCAGTGACCGTCGGATACGGGCGCCCAGCTTCGGTCACCACAGGCCTGGCCCAAGTAACCTCCCAGGCTTAAGCTGGTTCAGATACTTCTTTTCTGTCATTTTATGGATTCTTTTCTGCACTCCATACTTCTGTGTCCCACACTCCTCATGTCAGAGTGTTGCAAGAAGGGAGACCCGAGGGTGGGGTCTTGTCTAACACTCGGAAAAGGATAGTCCGAGCAGACATACGTGCTGACAACGCAGGTGACTTTATTGGCAAGGGGCGCCCGGGCGGAGAGCGGCAGGGTAAGGGAACCCAGGAGGACTGCTCTGCCACGTGGCTCGCAGTCTCAGGGTTTATGGTGATGGGGTTAGTTTCGGGGTGGTCTCTGGACGATCATTTTGCTTGGCCCGTATCTGGTCTGACTCAGGGTCCTTCCTGGTAGCCCATCTCTCAGACAAGATGGATTCTAGTGAGAAGGATTCTGGGAGGTTGGCAGGACATAAGGACCGGCATCTCCTCTCTCCTTTGGACCTTTCCTGAATTTTTCCAGTTGGTGGTAGCTTGTTAGTTCCACGTTCCTTCCCAGGACCTCCTGTTGTAAGAGAATTCATGCAGGTGGTTACTATCATGTCTGGCCAGGGCGGGAGGTTAGGGTCAGTGGTTCCCCTAACAACTGCAGTAATATCCTGGCATCCAGTTTGCACACAAAGTTCAAAGACTTCTCAAACGGTGTGTGACGTCCTCCAGGGCCGTGGTTCTCGGTGTCTCTGGCACTCTGGTTCTCCTGGTCCGGTTCCTGCTGCCGCCCAGAACCGTGTGAGGCTGAACGGAGGTCCCCTTTCCTGGATTCATTGGAAGTCTTCTCTGCACCTCATCTCTACAGTTTTGTTGCCCCTCTTGACTTTCTGACAGTTTGTGAACAATGTCCTTACAAGTCTCCCCTGCACTGACTCCAGGACTTTGAGATGTTTGTTCTGGATCCACAGACCCGACCCCCGTCACTGGTACCCCCCGCCCCGCTTCTCTCCCTCTGGGTGGGTTCTATGTCCGTGTGACAGAGGGAACCACCTTGTCTTTCCAGGATCTCACCTTCTGCTGGGGGAAGAGCCCTGAAACGCTTTAACCTTCTAAAACCCACCTCTGGACACTCGGTGAAATATACTTTCAGTCAACCCGATGACATTTAAGCCAGCAAATTCTCGGCAAGCTGAGATGCCCCTCCTGGAAGAGTTCTGACAGTGTCTCAATCACCGCCTCTCAGCCAGGGAAACCCTGGTGGGGACACATTATGGAAACGAAGCCCACCGTTACGGTGGCTGGGAGCTAACTCAATAGCCTTGAAATTCTCCTTTTTCCAGGAGAAAATGCAGTTAGGCAGATTTTGATTACAGATGAAATTCCAAAGTGGTCCTGCAGGCTTTCTCTCCCCTTTTTTAATATATAAGCAAATGAGGGCTCCTCACACCCAGCAGCAGAATAGGGAGAAAGCAGCCCAGAATTTTAACGCGGTCCAGGCTCACGAAGGTCAACGCTGGCGTGGGAGAGATGGGAGAATTGGGATTCTTCTGGCGCCTGCCAGCCGGTATCCAAATTTCGATCTGGAAACAGTTGACCTTGAGGTGCTTTCAGGAATAAGGACGCATCAGAACAGAGAAAAGTCTATGTTCCCATCGCCCAGGCTGCTCTTTGCCTCAGGATGGCGGTTTATACACCAAAACCTGCAAACGGGCCCAGTCACCTCACCGGCTCCCACGTGGACTTCCCCAAGCCCTGCCCCACCCCCAGAGAGCCTTCCTCCCTTCCCCCCACTCCCAGCTGGAAGGCAGGGCCAGTGATTGGGGAATTAGCGTGTTTTCTCCCTGCCCCATTCCTGGGGGACTTGACCTTTGGAAGGAATAAAGCACTCATTGAGCACTTACTCGCTGATTCCTTCCCTATACAGCCCTAAACGCATCACGGACAAAACAACTGGGGCATGCAGGAGTGACCCGGAGAGGTCCACGCCACCAGGAAGCCCGCTGAAGGCTTTGCTGCAAACCCTCTGTTCTTCCTCCACACCTGCTGCAGGGCCAGAAGAGACTAAGGGGAGAATGCAACAAAGGAAGGACTTGCTAATGGTGGAACTTCAGGCACCGTGGCTCTTGTATACAGACAGGCTCAGAGGCAAGAAGGTCAGCCCTGGGCCGCTCAGACGAGCTCAGTTGAATCTGTGGGGCTGGGCCAGAGCTGACCCCTCTGAGGGGCGTGGCGACACGAGGCTTGTAAAATGAACAACTAACTGCACAGCTGTGCAGTTTGCAAAACAGGTTCTCCCACCTCATCCCGCTGGACTCTCCTGAGAACACTGAAGGGGAATTGTCATGCCCACTCCGGAGATGAGGAAACTCCAGTGCACAGTCAACCGTAAATCGGCACCCGCCACCAGCACTTGCCTCTACAAGGATTAAACCATGTGTTGTTGCAGCTGCTGACTTTCAACACCCCCTGAAGGAGTTCAGGGTGGAGAGCAGAGATGAGGCACTCTGTGCTCTGGGAAAAGTTGGCAGAACAGGTCTTCAGATAGTTAGATATTTTCAGGAGCCAATTTTATGAGCCTAATTCTTGTATCTCCTCCTATCTAGAAAAGCACTAAAATCCTTCATGGTGACGACTGCTCCTCGTGACTAGCAGAAACCTTCTGCAAAAAAAATATGTGCTCTGGGAGATCAGCTCGGTGCTTTGTGACCACCTAGAGGGGTGGGATAGGGAGGGTCGGGGGAAACGAAACAGGGAGGAGATATGGGTATATATGTATATGTATAGCTGATTCACACTGTTATAAAGCAGAAACTAAGACACCATTGTAAAGCAATTACACTCCAATAAAGATGTTAAAAATAAATAAATTACTTTCATTTTTTTAAAAAAAGATATGTGCTCAGTTATATGTATTCCCCGTTCATCAACATCACATATATATTGACCTTTCCCCCTGCCTCTTTGGAGCAGTTTCTCAGAGCATCTGAAATGCTGTCTCCCTGGTTGCATTCCTCATTTTGCCCCAATAAAACTTAACTCACAACTCTCACGTTGTGCTTTTTTTTTTAAGTCGACAGTTATTAGCACAAAGAAAACAATCATTTGATCTGAAAAACTTCATATTCCTCGCCTGCCTCAGCGCACCCCACAAAATTATTGTTTGACTAAATCTCTCTCGACCATCACTTCCGACCTCATCCGATGATTTACGTTTCCAAAATCATATTTGAACGTTTACAAGACTGACTGATTCTAACTCCCAAGGATTCAGCACCAGACATCAAAAACTGTGTTTTTATAAAATAGAAGGAGGGGGAATGGAAGAGATCCACTTACATTTTAAAGGTTTGTTGTTTTTTTTCCCCTGCAGCCAAGTGGAAGAAGCTGAAGGAATCTGTTAACACATTGATTGCTTTAGCACTATTTTAAATTAGCTTTCCATTCCCCTCCGTATGTTTCTCCATTAAATTTAAATAAATTAAAATTCACGTTTCTGGAAAAGATATGCCGAGGCCTCCTCAGGATTTGAGATGAGTTTATCAGCCAGGTCCGCGCTGTCAGAAATCCATCAGCGGCGACCATGCTGTTGAGCGCGGGTGGCCACCCCCAGGGCCACGTGCTCTCTGAGAATACTCTGTGGAACACGGACATCACTGCCAACCTTGGGGCCAGCCCGGCTGCTGCCTCCACACACTGACCCGAACAGGGTTCCTGAGGCCACCTGTCAGCTGCTGAGCCCACGTGGCCACAGGACTGCTGTTTCCAGCTGCTCCTGTCACCAAGACGCACGGTGGCCCCTGGGCTCTGCTGGGGCACCTGTTGCTCCTTCCAAGCCTCTACCCCAGGCCTGTGGCAGCCACACCCTCAGCCCTGGAAAAGCACACAGTCAGGTGAATTGGAGTAGTTGAGAAGCAATAATGACTATCTCACCCCTGAAGACTGTTTTCATGACGTGTCGGAAGCCCTACTTGGATAAGCTTAGTGGAGGGAGGAAAGATAACTTTCCTTCTACCCTTCTAGGTTCTTGACGGAGACTCTCCTGTAATAAGAAAGACAGATCAACAGAAAAAAAGCCAACAGAAGTTTGTATGAACATGTGTGCCTCCTAATAACATTTCCTCTTCCCAGGAAAACTGAGTAACTCCCTGAAATGGCCCAAGCCATGCCCTTAAATACCATCTCCAGCTAAAGACAAAAGAAGATGTTGGGAGTGGGGGAGCCAGTAGTGGGAGATTATCAGGCAAAGCACAGTAAACAAGGGTGTGTTTGTTGTGCAGATTTCAGTCGATAACTTCTCCATTGATAAATTTCTAGGTTTGGTCATTCCCCTCTTTCTGGTCCAGAGAGAAAGACACCCTTACAAATGGAGATTTTTCTTATAAATCTAAATGTCTCTTACAAAAGGGTAACCTCTACTCAGTTACTTCTCCTGTGTCTGCTGTTTCTTGAAAATAATCAGCCCAAAATAATCCTTACGCCAAAATTCTGCTCCCCTTCAGCTTCCTGAGATAAGCGTCTTGCATACGACAAGGGGCAGAGCCTGCTTCAGGCTTGACTGTGTCCAGAGATTCATCAGGGTCTGTCTGCCCGTCTCTCCCTCTCACCCCTGTTTCTTTTTACAGGTATCGTTCCCCCCACCCCAGTGCAGGTAGGTAACGGGGTTCAATAAGGCTGCTACGGGAGGCTTCCCTGGTGGCGCAGTGGTTGAGAGTCCGCCTGCCGATGCAGGGGACGCGGGTTCGTGCCCCGATCCGGGAGGATCCCACATGCCGCGGAGCGGCTGGGCCCGTGAGCCATGGCCGCTGAGCCTGCGCGTCCGGAGCCTGTGCTCCGCAACGGGAGAGGCCACAATAGTGAGAGGCCCGCGTACAGCAAAAAAAAATAATAATAATAAGGCTGCTATGAGACAAAGGCCACACCTCCCCCAGGGTTCCTTGTGTGTCCTGGACAGACCAGACCGCTGGCTTCCACAGAATGCCCTGGAACACAGAAACAATCGTCCAGCCACCTCTGTTGACCTATGTAGATCCCTGGAGCCTGGGAGTGAGAACTTGAATCAAGTCAACAATTGCAGGGACACCTGTGAGGTCATGGTGGGGAGGGGGTCCCTAAAGGGATCTGATGAGGAAGAGCACGGTGGTGTCCTGAGAAAACCCCGGAAGTGAAGGGGTTGACCAGTTGGTCAAACTGAGTTGCTCAGTAGCCCAGAAGAAGGACATGGAGTGAGCTGATCTGACTGTTCCCTGACCCAGGGGCTCGCCCAGCAGGGCCTTGGACTCTGGGAAGAGAAAGCTGTAGCAGGGAGAAATGAACCACCCCACTAGGAGACAGCAGCCCTGCCGGAGGAACGCCCCTCCAAGAACTGGTGTCAAGAAGGGCCCAAATGATGAGACAGAGGGGGAGCCAAGCCCGTGATGCAGATGGTGGGGCAGCAGGGATCCGGGCAGGCGCAGTGGGAGTCTGAGGGCAGCAGAGCACGCTGGGCAGCAGGAAGGTGAGAGTGGCAGAGCCGGGAGGAAGAGGGTCTGCAGAGCAGGACCTCAGAGCTCTGTTCAAACATAGGGACCCCACCCCACGACAGCAACTCCCGGAAGGAATGGATGGATAGAGGATTCCAGGAAAGACAGGCTCTCCTGTTAATCCAGGACGTGAAATCCACATTGAGATTTGTGGTTTGCTGCAAATGTGACTCATTTTCACCAGGAGATGAACTTTTTTTCAGACATGCTCAAAATAGTATTTCGGCTTCATCTGGCAATATATCTAGTATAACTAGCATCATGGTTTTTCTAAATATATGGACTGTATTTCTAACGTTTCATTCTTTGGAGTCGCACCTAATGAGTGTGAGCATTCTCTGCCAATGAAAGGAGGTCCCCGCCTCCTCCCAGTGTGCCCACGCCCTGCCCAGCCCTGGTCCTGCTGGCCTGACTGTATTCGAGGTGTTTCGCAGACTCGAGAAGGCTGGGGTTTGAGCTCTGGTGTCTCAGTGGGGTACATGGTCCACTCTGCTTGAGGGGGAGGGAGGAAAGAAGGAGGGAAGGAAAGATAGAAGTACATGATTTCCCCCCCCAAAAAAAAATTATTTAGAGCATTATATTTAAACCCATGGCTCTAACACAGTGACTAGTTTTCTAGTTTGCATTTGGGTCCTTTTCTAGCCACATGCTTATTTTACATATATAGCTAAAGCATTACAATCTTTCCACACACAAGTTGTGAGGTTTTTTAATCTTATCATTTCCCTACATTCCCCCATGTATTCATTCAGTCGAATGGGGGAATATACTCCATGGAGTAGAATGCTACAATATAACTAAGCTCTTTTCTTATTTGTCAATAATAAGGACTGTCCGGAAGGACTGTCAATTTCAGTCCTTTCTGTTTCTCTGTTTTGCTTTACTATTAAACATAGTATCAAATGGTAACAGACACCTTTGTGCATGTGACTGTCGCTTCCGCTTGACTCTTTGCTCAGCACTGCGTTCCAGATGCCGGAATACACACTCAGATTATGTAAGCCTCTGTGGCTCTCCCCTCATCTCACCATTTTGCTTTCCAAACATCCTGCACCCATCAATAAGGCTGCAAGCACCAGTGTGTCCATTTCACCTCAGCCTCAGGGTTAAACCAAAACTGTTTAAAATAACACATTCTGAAATAAGTCCAAAGTGGCATCCCCAGGTTCAACTCTTTAGCAATTTGTTCTTCTCCCATGAAGGATTTTTGTCATCTTTCCGTGAATATCTTTGGGAATCTTGTTTTTACAAATTTGAGTGAGCTCATTAGATATTATTATACTATATTAATGTTTTCTCAGTCATATTTTTAAAACCACGTTATTTCCATTTTTGGTGTAAGTCTTCTCCCAGTGTGTTATCCCTTAAATGTTTTTTTCTTTCTGGTATTGTCATTGTTTGGAAGTTGATCTACTACTCAACTCAGTCAGCCTCTGTCATGTGACTGCTTCTATTGCTAATGAGGTGAGCAGTTCATCCACCATCTGATAAACATTCTATTTTCTGTTTTGCTAGTTTACCTAAAATTTGGTTTTCCATATTTAATATTGAAGTTGCCTTGGCTTTATCGGGTGTATGGTGTTCTGTGCATCCAACCTAATCTTTTATTGCAAATGACTCTCCTATTATTCAACACAATTCGACGAGATCGGGCACATTCAGGGTGGTATGGCCGTAGACTTAACACAATTTGAAAACACTCCTTCCTTAATATTTGCTTTGGAAAGTGGACTTTATCATGTGTTAATACTTTTCATGCCTGGTTTTCTGGGCTGTCCCATCATCAGTCTCCCTTTGTGTGGGAGCCAGTCCTGAGATTTTAAGAGCTTTGCTTGACCATTTGCTCTTGGGTTCAGCTGCCTCGTCTCACACACGCACACACACACATGCACACACGCACACACACACGCACCTCACTTTGTTGCTCTTAATTTTAAGAAAATTCTTTGAAATTCTTGCCTATTCTTATTTTTCACATGGAACTTCAAAGCATATTGATTTTAAAATACCTTTGTGGGATTTTGATTGGAATTGTATTTAATCCATGTATTAGCTTGGGGGGAGGGATAGACATCTATTCAATATTTTATCTTGCCGACTAAGAACATAGCTTATCTGTCTGTCTCAAACTCCTTTTTAAAATGAGCTGAATAGGGCTTCCCTGGTGGTGCAGTGGTTGAGAGTCCGCCTGCTGGTGCAGGGGACACGGGTTCGAGCCCTGGTCCGGGAGGATCCCACATGCCGCGGAGCGGCTGGGCCCGTGAGCCGTGGCCGCTGAGCCTGCGCATCCGGAGCCTGTGCTCCACAACAGGAGAGGCCACAACAGTGAGAGGCCCACGTACCGCAAAAAAAAATAAAAATAAAAAAATAAAAATAAAAAAATAAAATAAAATAAAATGAGCTGAATAATTCAGTTCGAAGGGCTGTGTTCTGGTCCCAGCTCGGCCTCGATCTGGTGGAAGAATTCTGGACAAGTAAGTATTCTTTGTCCCCACCTGGCAGTGAGGGGCTTAAGCCCCTTAAGTTGCTTGGAAAAACAGCAACTGCTTGTTTTCCTCTCCTACCCGTGCTCCTCGGGTCAGGTGTAGGTGGACGTCTTCCTTGTTCTGTAGAGGCACTTGCTTCATTGGTCTCCCTCCCTCTTGGAAGCAGCCCTGCTCACTGCCGGTTGGTCCCCCTCCCTCTGTCCCTGGAGACCTCCGTGCCTGCCACCATCTTCCTGACACCCCAATGCTGCTGTCACTCCAAACCCTTCAGTATCCACCTGGGTGAGCCACGTGGATGGCCTGCCTCACAATTCCTCACCCTCTGTGCCTGTGATGATTTGAATCTCAGCCACTCTCATCACAGCCCTGCAACTGTGCATGGCCTCCAAAACCACAAATTCACACCGCCTTCCATCTTTTCAGCCCACTAGCTTACCTGACCCCACTCCATCCTCTCTATGACCTTGGTGAGACCCCCAAACCACTGACCCCTTCATTGTCTCACTATCCAAGTGGTCCCCCCATAGTCACTCTCCTTACTCCAGTTAGATGACAGGTGGGGCCTGCTCTGGGGGAACCTAATTTAAAATACAATCGTCCTCTCGCAAACACAGCAAAAGAGCTTTTAACCAACTTCCTCTTAAAGGACTGGCCACAGTAACAAGCTCCGCTTTCCCTCTGTGCCCGCAGTTGCCTGACGTTGTCAACACGAGTGCTCTGGGCTCAGGGGCTGCTTTCTGGCGTCCAGCCCAGTTCCGCTCTCATCTGTCCAACTGTGTATCTACCAAGAGCCAGATGTGATGGTCCCAAATCTGCACCGGTTTTATTTGTTATTATAATGATGTGGTTTTCTTAAATATGATTTAAGCCAATGAGATGTAAATGTGAAAAAAAAGAGAGTTGCTGTTTCGATGAAAACTAAGTTGAATACTTGGGTAAGACTTGGTAAAGACAAGTTGCTAAAAAGACATCAATGAAACGAGACGCGGGCTGCCGTCTGTAAGAGACTGGACACAACAGTGGAAGCCTGGAGGGAGTCTGAGCCATGCTGCTTCAGCGTATTTAAGTTCTCTTTGCACTTAAACATCAAATGGGACTGGGAATTGTAGATGGCGCTCTGTGAATGCCATAGCCATGGGGGCGGGAGACAGAGGAGAGTTCACACGAGGGAGGGGAGAGCACAGGGCCCCTCTGCTCTCACTTTCCAAACCCCTCAACCTCTCTTCCCAGGATCTGGGTCAGGGAAGGATGCGTCTAGACCCACACCAGTGTCTACTGTTATCCCCTCACTCCCCCACCCTGGACAATTTTCATCTCCCCTGTGGTTCAGCAAGTAATCATCAAAATCTATCATTAGGGGCTTCCCTGGTGGCTCAGTGGTTGAGAGTCCGCCTGCCGATGCAGGGGACGCGGGTTCGTGCCCCGCTCTGGGAAGATCCCACATGCAGCAGAGCAGCTGGGCCCGTGAGCCATGGCCACTGAGCCTGCGCGTCCGGAGCCTGTGCTCCGCAACGGGAGAGGCCACAGCAGTGAGAGGCCCGCATACCAAAAAAATAAATAAATAAAATTTAAAAATCTATCATTAGGCCATGACCTCAGCAGCTGAAACTTCCAAGCCTGATTCCTCCTCTCCTGCTGAGGCCGAGGACCCTGAGGTCTGATGTCTGTCTAAACAGGAGGAGAGAGGAGGGACAAAAGAGAATTTCAGGCAAGCATCCCACCCACCTAGTTAACTTCGACCCTTCCTCAGCTGGGTCTTCTCAACTTCCCCCTAAGATGTGGGCTCCCTGGGCTGCCTCTCGCCGTCTCCGGGTCCTTTGCAGCTCAGCTCCCGGCGCTGGGAGCTATCCTCAGGCACAGCCTCCAGTGGGAGGGATGGGGCCTGCCTGCGCCTCGGGGGGTGGCCCTCATCCGTCCGGCACAGTCGTGGGTGCACAGCACCTGCCCCTTAAATATCATGCGGTGAGCCGCCGAGGGAGTAAGGAAGGCCCCGGCTGGCTCAGGCCTTCTGTTCTACGATCCAAACTTCTCCTGCCCTTGGCATCAAGTTTCTCACTGCGGCCAAGGCATGGACTGTAGCTCGTGGGTCCTCTGGCAGCCCTGGAATCTGCAGACAGAAAATCGGGCGCAGGGAGGAGGAAGCAGGTATAGGGAGAGAAGGCAGTGGCTCCTGAGGCCCGGCTTTCTCAGTCTCCTCTGTTCTCAGCCTTCAGATTCTGGGACTCGGCCAGAAGGAAGGAACAGCAGAGGGCACAGAGGGCAGGGGCTGGTGGTGAACCTGGTCCCCTGGCTCTACAGGGGCTAAAACAGGCCCGTGGGTGGTCTGGCTCCTGGCCAAGGCCAGGGTGCGTTCCAAAGCCGGAGTGGGGAAACAGGAGCAGGACCTTGCTAAGGGGGACAGGTCTCCAGCATCAGAGACGTGCAAGCGGCTAAGCCTGTGATGAGAATCCATCCTGGGCCAGGCTGGGCTAACTCAGTCCCCCCTGGGGGCTGGATGCCTCACTCCCAGCCCAGCAAAGCTGGAGGTGCTCACCTGCAATGGGGAGGCACAGCCCTCCCACCGTGCACCCTCAGCCCAGATGAGGTCTCAAGAGGCTGTCATCTGCCACCTCTGCTGCTTGGGGCTTCACGCAGGGCCCAGTTGCTAAGTCCATAGGCTCTTTCTCTTGGGTCTGTCTGCCCACTGGAATGTCAGCTCCATGAGGACAAAGACCACCTGCCTGTCCTGGATTGTCTTCCAGCCCCGCAGCCCAGCAGGGCACCTGGCACTATGTTTGTGCTCAGGAAGCTCCTATCAAAGGCCCCAGGGTCGGGCCGAAGGCAACACCTGGTCCAGGGCAGTCTGTGACTCGGGCTGCAGGACGCCAGCCCACTTCTGAAGGCTGGAGGACCTGACTTGCATTTCCTTTTGGGCCTCTGTTGGTCCATGGGAAAGCTCTGACTGTCGGACAGAATACATAGCACCCTCGAGCCTGCCGTGTGATGCTTTGAAATTTTCCCAATACTGTCGTAAAAATTAAAAATTCATCTTATGAAAAATAAAAGGCAAGTGTAACTAACAGGGGAAGATTGGCTCAGTTGCCTGAAAGCTGAAGAGCTGACCGGAGACCGGCTCACTGCACCTCTGGAGAACCTTCCCGCCGCCTTTGTGTGGAGGAGCCATCGAGCCTCTTACCTGAAAAGCTCGGATCAATACATTCATTTCTGTCCCACCACCTGCCCTGCCAGGTACAGGCCCCAGCGGAGACCTGGCTTTTTCCTTACCTGTGGGGATGCTTTCAATACAGTTTGCATGGAGGCAGTCCCTCAAGCCTAATTTTCATTCCAACTTCTCCTTGGTGGCCTCCAAGTAACAGATTACTGGGCTTGCTGGAAGAGGCTGGAATGTTAAGCCTCCTCGGCTGTGCCCACCCCTCTTAGGAGCTGGAGGTAGGACCCCAAATCACATACCCTAAAGGCGATGGTGCACCGGGTGGCTTTGTGTAGTTTATGATTTCCACACCAGGGGCAGACTGTATAACTTTGCACTGAAATTCAAGCAGCGCCAATAGTCCTGCAACCCTCTGCATTTCCTCACGTGACCCCTATCAGCCTCTCGCTAAAATCGTGTTTTGATCCTCACCTGGGAATGTATTGATCATTGAGCAAAGCACATACATGCACACGCAGAGCGTCCACACCCACTGAGACACATGACAATGTACAGTCACCCTCAAGACCCTCATGTCCCTCAAGTCTCCACATATAAGAGAGGAGTGGTAGATTGAATCCCTGGGCCCAGTTCTCCACTATGGGATGGCCTCGTGCCAAACAGGGTACACTTCCCTGAGCTTTGACCTGGGGCTTGGCCATGACACTCTCTTTGGCCCAATGGGTGTTGGACCAGACCCAGCCAGCCTGGAGCCTGGGATGTGCTAGCACAGAGGGGTCTGCTCTCTCTCTCTGGAGATCCGTCAAGAGAAGAACACGTTCCAGGAACCACTGCCCCTTCAGCCTGGGCCCCAGGATGAGACACATGTAGCAGACCACGTGCCCTGGTGACCCTTGTCCAAGTAGGATTCATGAGAAGGGGGCACACCTAGCCCCAAACTGCAGCCTGGACCCTAAAGCCCAGACCCAGGAGCCTGAAGTCCAAGGCAGCCCAGCTGAATTGCAGCTGACCTGAAGACCATGAGTAATTGTCATTTTAAGATATTGACCTTTGGAGGGGTTTGTTACACAGCATCATTTTGGCAATCACCGGCTGATGCAATATCCAAGTTCATACAGAGTCTGACAGACACTCAGATCACACACTGGTGCTCATGTGGAACACACTCACACACACACACACACACACACACACACGCCTTTGCAGTGAACGTAAAAGGTCACCGTCCCAGGGACTGGGATGATCTCCCCTGCCGGCCTGTGGTCCTCTTTCTCTGATGTTTTCAGAGCCATTATCCGGGCACTTCCTGGTCTTCCAGAGGACAGTTTTGTCTGGAGTATCCACGCAGCTCAGAGCTCTGCACCCCTTATCTTGTCAAGTTGTTCTCACGTCCTTTCCGCCAAGGAAGTGTTGCTTTTGAAACCCAGGCAGCTTGTTTTCCCCCCTTCTTACACCAGTTGCTGAACACCTGTCAGACTTATGACATCCCATTCTCTGGAGGGGAAAAATTATAGCCAGTTGTATGCAAATGCATTCACAGAACACGTATCTTTCATGTCCTTGTGTTGGCGGCCCCTCTGATGGGCCTGCTTTTCTAACTGTCATCACAGCTACTCCGCAAGAAGCTGTAAACTGACCTGTCCTTTTATCAGAGGGGAACAGGTGTCCCTGCTCTTGGTCACAGCCAGTGGAAGAAGAAAGTCAGGGCTGGGAAAGGCCCGGCCCCTCCCTAATCTCAGAGCCCAGAGCAGGGGAGCTGGGCTGGGTGGGCAGGCTTCCCGACTTCCTGGTGCAGAGTCGCAAACACACAGAGCGGCATCACCTTGGGCAGGCCTTGGCAGGGGCCTGAGAAAGCCCAGCAGCCTTAGAGACACCTTCTCTGGCCCCTCCCTGCTAAGGAGGATTGGATGCCATCTGCCCTGGGGACCACAGCCCGGTTCTCTCGGGAAGTATTTGTTGATTTGACTTTGTGCCAAGCCCAGGCAGGGAGACACCCTTGGAAACCAGCCACAAAAATCTGTGTGGTGAGGACAGATGGGTGTACTCCCCGCCACCACCCCAGGACGTTCAGGGAGGGGCACCCTGGGAGATGATTTTAACCTGAGTCTTAGTGATGAGTAAAGGTTTCCAGGTGAATCCTGGGGAAAGGTGTTCCAGGAGAGGAAATGCCATGTGCAGATAGCAGGCAGGATGCAAGAATCTGGGGTTCAGGGTGACTTGAGAGCAGGGTGATGGGGAAGGTTCTGGGGATATGGGGCTTAGGAAGACAGTCGAGGCTGCATCATTAAAGTTCCTTTGGAGCCAGACTAATGGGTTTGGACATTTTCCAGTTGGCAACAGGGAACCATGGAAAGATTTTGGAGGCAGGGATAGACCTGCTTTCTCACTGGATCCTCCAGCCATCGCCGGAAGCTGGATCAGAGAGAGGTGGCCCGGGGCTGGAAGGGTAGCAACAAAGATTTGAGGAAGAGATGGTGAGGGCCCGGCCTGCGTTTTTCCCTCCTCTTAGTCTGGACCCCAACATCTCACTCCCCCAAACCTCACCCTAGATTCCGTCCATAGCTCCAGACCACAAACTCCAGCTCCACTAGAATCTACTCACTTTCATAGTTAGAGATGATTGACTTCAACAGCATAGTTATTTTAAAAATAAAAACAAACCAACCGCAAATACGTGGCAACAGCAATATATTTCATCCTGCCCCTCATTTCCTGAAAAGCCTTCATTATTGTTTCCAAAAATACACACCCAGACTCATTAATCGTCCAGGGAAAATGGAGCTGGGGTCTCCGGGCCCTGGTTCCCAGGCTGAGCAGGGCTGTCACCCTGTCCTGGCACTGCTGTGGTGACAGGAAGTCCACTCCAGCGATCTGTTTACAGGGCCCTTGTGCACGGAAGGGTGGAAGGCAGGGGTGGGCTGGTGTTGCAGCTCAGGCTACAGCAGTGACGTTCATGGCAGCTGAGAGATGCTTCCCGGGAGGGGACCCTGCCAGGGACGCTTAAGTTTGCAGCCATCACTTCGGATTTCATTCCAATTTCTCCTATGCTTCCTCCTCTTGTGGAAACCTTTCTGGCCCTAGAGAAGCAGAGGGTCCTTCCACTGCCCAGACAACCAAGAATGTCCCTGCTACTCCCAGCGCCCAGGGGACCCCAGAGCCCTCCCCGAGGCCCGGGAAGTCCTTGTCTCCCCTCAGTGTCCGGAGTCTGTGCTTTCTCTCCACTCCCCGCCCCACCCACGGGGAGGTCCTTGTCTCAGGTGGCCTGAATCAACCTAAAAATCTTTCCAGAGCCTGCCTGGGAGGCCTGGGTGAGTCATTCCCATGGGAGGGGATCCCAGGACCGGGGGATGCTGGTAAGGGCATCCTCCAGGTTGGTCCGAGGACGTGTGTCTGCCTTCCCTCCTCTCCCCACAGATTGAGGGCCAAAGCCTTGGTGACACACAGTACCCCCTCGACCCAGGCCACTGGCTCCTACATCCAGCCTGACATCCTCTGTTCTCCACCCCGCCACGCCTACCCACCGGGGCAGCTCCGCTTGAACATTCTCCTGCCTTTCCTCTTAGTTTTCATGCACTAAATGTGCTCTCCCAGTGCCCACCCTCTACCCCAGGGACACCTGACCTTCAGTGCCCCCTTCCTGTGCATGCGGGCAGAGTCAGCCCCATCTTCATGGGGGCCTCGCTTGTGCCAAGGGGCACCGTCATCTAGTCACAGCAGCAGCCTTCCTGTGAGCACCATCTCACAACAACCCTCTGGGTTGGATGCATTTATTATCCCCATTTTACAGATGAGGAAACTGAGGCCCAGAAAGGTGAATTCATTCAAAAAGCCACCAGTCAGTAAGTGTTGGGGTTGGGATGCAAACCCATCCCCATGCAGACCATCAGACTGCAGAGTCTGTTTCGCTTTGCTCTGTCGCCTCTGGGAGAGCCTGGCCCGAGTGGGCTTGTGCACAGGTGCCTGCGTGCCCCTTGGAGGAGGGCCCCTGATGACTTCTGTTCATGCCTGAAGCAGCCCCGGGATACAGCTACGCGGCGGGCTGGAGGCGGTAGCCAAGCTGCCCACTCCCCAGCAGAGTGTGAATCCTTGCCCGCTGCTCCAACCGCAGCAGAGAGGGCAGTGGAGACGGCCCACCTCCCTACGCCTGCTTCCTGCCAGTCTCCAGGCCTGAGTTTTCTCACGTTATCAACTCCAAAGCCCCAATGCCCGGAGAAGCAGAGCGAAGATGATTTTGCTGTGGCTGCACACTCTGAGCTCAGCACTCCAGCTCCCACACTGATCGGGAGCCTTCCTCTGCAGCGAGAGGAGGAAACAGGCTTCTGGCTGATGGCTTTAGTCTGCAGTGGCTGTCAGAGGAAGTCAAACAAACATCCTGTCCCTGAGAGCATGTCCTCTCCGATAACCCGCGGTCAGGATGCTGTTATAGGGCAGCGGAGTGTAAATCTCGGCCATTACATTTTTATTCCTATCTGTGAGCCGTAAGTCTGCTTGGTGGTAAGATGCATGGTAGACGCACCCAGTGTCTGCACTACTGGTCCATCCGTCTTAACCGGGGGTGGGGGGGGCCATACTAACCCATAACAGTTCTCCCCACGCAGGGCTGCTGGGCTGAAGGGGAGAGTCGGGTGCCAACAGCTGTGGCACCTGGGTGGGCAACAGGGCAGGAAGATCCTGTCTGCTCTGGGAGACACCACCTGCCATGGATTCCCTACAAACTCCCCACACACTCTGCCAAACCGACATCTCCGTGATAGTGTGCAGGGAATAAGGAACATTTACTGAGCACCTACTGTGTGCTGAGCTCTTTATGTATTTGTGTTATTTAATCCTCACCATAACCAGGGAACTTGTTTCTGTTTTACAGAGAGGAAAGCTGAATTCGGGCGGTACAGTAACTGGATCAAAGCCAGGCAGCCAGTAAGTGATGCTATGGGTTCGATGTGAATTCACCTGCAAGTAAAAGAGAAATCCAACCAACAGCGGCTTAGAAAATAGAGAACACTTTTTCTCACACTCAACTAAGTCTGGAGGTAGCCAACCACAGGTGGCAGGAAGGCTAGAGAAACTCACAGGGGTGGGAGTTTCTGTGCTTCTAAGCCCAGACTGGACCTGCTTTCCCTGGGATGAAGGGGTCTCTGCCCAAGACCTAAAGTCAGTGCGTTTCACCAGGCGTTGCTGCCCGAGATGGGCTCCGTGTGAGTCACGCTAAAGGGGAGGACCTGCCAGAAGGGGCAGCCACTGCAGAGCTGAAAGGCTCTCGCTCACGACTCCCTGGGGAGACACTTTCCCACAGCTGCGCTTTGAGACCCCATCCATCAGTCAAAGGCGTTTTACATGCAGTGGCCTTGACGTGCCCAGTTCTGCAGGAGCCCCTTCCCAATCCGCTTCCCACACCACTGTGAACGGACCCTGGCTTCCTCCTGGAAGGTTCTAGCTCCCATTCTAGAGTTCACGTTCCTTGGAGGCAGGCATGGAGTCACGCATCTTGCTTCACCCCTACAGGCCCTGGGAGGGAGATGTGTATCCAACAGCCCCCTGTTGATTTTTCTAGCAGTCTCACCAAAGAGGCAGTTCAGATGGGCTCGCCTGTGGGAAAGCACTAAAATAATCAGGAGCATAATTTTTCATTACTTTCAAAAATTCATGTATAATACATAGTAATTACTGAAATATTAAAAGTAAGGTAAGGAAACATAATCCTCACTGCTATATTTTGATATATAGCTTTCCAATCTTTTTTTCATATGTATCCAGACACAGAATTTTTAAAAAACAAAACTGAGATACTATTGCCTGTTCTGTTTTGTCTCTTTACAGAAACATAAAATGCATCATAAACATTTTTTCCGTATTAGTCATTGTTCTATTGCAAAATCATTTTCAGTGACTGGCTAGGGCTGCATTGTACGCATGCTCATAATTTATATCACCCACTCCCAATTGCTGGCTTTCAGTTTATTTTTTAAAACTGTCTCACTATTCTAAACCACACTTGAACACGTGTCCTCATAGGTCTATCTCGGAACACATCTTGAATTCTTTTTCTGGTAAATTCCTAGGAGAAAAACTGTTGGGTCAGAGGATAAGTACATTTTAAAGGCTTCAGTAAGTGTTGCCAATTTGCCCTCCAGAAAGATTAGATCAGCTTTTGTCCTACCAGCAGATGACAGTGGGGAAGATCTATTTAAATATTAGCCGTATTCTTGGCCCTTTCCTATCTTAAAAAAAAAAAAAAAATCCCTCCAGGAGTCCTACAAGGTTAATGAATATATTCATTTCTTGTGGGTAAATGATTTGTGAAATCAAAACATCGCCTGGAATATTGTAACATCTGAGAATTGTGATGGGGTCGCAGTAAACGCTAGGCAGGGAAAGTCAGGCACAAGAAGCAATAATGGTTCTCCTGCAGACCTGGCCACGCTTGGGAGGAGATTATAGTTTGTTTTTCTTTGGAGCATGTCAGTTTGGGGGCCCTGCTGGGGATCTCCCAAGTTTCTATAATGTTGGTCACATTTGTGGGCCAAGCTAGCAGAGGACTGCTCCAGCCCTGTCAGTGCACCAAGGCTAGGGTCTGCTGATTGGTTGGGTCTGGCCATCAGCCAGGGGCTCTCATTTTAGAACCCGAGGAAGGGACACCTAAAGATGACAGCCAGGGCTGTCCTAGGGTATGGAGCTCCGGGCAAATATTGTTTTCAGGCTTCTGTCTACGGAAACTATTGGTGAAGATATGGAGAAAAGGGAACCTTGGGCACTGATGGTGGCAGTGTAAGTTAGCGCAGCCGCTCTGCAAAACATAGCATGGAGGTTCCACAGAAAATTTAAAAATAGAGCTACCATGGATCCATCAATCCCACTTCCAGGTATATATCCAAAAGACATGAAAACAAGATCTTGGAGAGATATCTGCCCTCACACATTCACTGAGGCATTACTCGCGATAGCCAAGATACAGAAACAACCCACCCATTCATCATTCCAAGATATGGAAACATCCGTCAACGGATGAATGGATAAAGAAAATGTGGTGTTATGTATACAATGGAATATTATTCAGCCATGAGAAAGAAAGAAATCCTGCTACTTGCAACAATATGGATAGAACTTGAGGGCGTTATACTAAGTGAAATAAATCAGACCGAGAAACTATGATATCACTTATATGTGGACTCTAAAAAGGCTCATGGAAACAGAATCTAAAAGGAATTCATAGAAACTGAACAGATCGGTGGTGGCCAGGGGCTCGAGAAATAGGGAGACGCTAGTCAAAGGCTACAAACTTTCAGTTAGAAAGTTTGTTCTAATATACAGCATGGTGATTATGTTTAATAATACTGTATTAATACTTGAAAAGTGCTGAGAGAGTAGATCTTAAACGTTCTCATGGCAAAAAAGGAAATGGTAATTATGTGACAGAATGGAGGTATTAGCTAATGCTGTGGTAGCAATCATTTTGCAATATACAAGCATATCAAAAATCAGTGCATTGTACACCTTAAACTTACACAATGTTATATGTCAATTATATCTCAATAAAGCTAGAAAAAAAAATACCATAGCAGCTAATGGGAACAATCCCCTTGCCAAGTTGCCTTCCTGGACCTGGAGTCCCAGAGTTCCCAGGCAATCCCATATGTGGGAGTCTCCGAGTTCCTGGAGGCATCTGGTCCACTCGACAAGTGTGTGGTTGGGGAGAGGCAGAGGGTAGAGGGTTGGAGAGATCCTCAAAGGAAAGAAATGGGACTCCAGGTTTGGGGCTCCAGACAACACTACGGGCCCCAGCTGTCCCAAGAACTGAAGAGAGATTTAAAAATTTTTGAGCAAAGCACTGGATCTGGGCAGGGACCCCACTTGCACAGGTCTAAGGGTGGAACTGGTGGCAGAGTTCCCTAGGAGACTCATGGTGGGCAAGCCAACTGTCCCTTATCTAATGGGGACAGGCACAGGATGACTCACCCAGGACACTGCTCTCCATGGCTTCAAGTCTGGGAGAAGGTGGGGAAAAAAGATAGACATGTGCTCACCGACCCACAGTGCCCAGGGAAGGATACAAATGCCAAGGAGGGGGAGGTTTTAGCCAAGTGTCGTGGGATGGAAGGACCAGGATATTGTGTGCAGGGGAGCGTTTGGGTCCCCAAGAATGGATAGATTTTCATTCGAAAAGAGACGTGCACCCCAATATTCATAGCAGCACTATTTACAATAGCCAAGATATGGAAGCAACCTAAATGTCCATTGACAGGGGGCTTCCCTGGTGGCGCAGTGGTTGAGAATCTGCCTGCTAATGCAGGGGACACAGGCTCGTGCCCTGGTCTGGGACGATCCCACATGCTGCGGAGCAACTAAGTCCATGAGCCACAACTACTGAGCCTGCGTGTCTGGAGCCTGTGCTCCACAACAAGAGAGGCCGCGATAGTGAGAGGCCCACGCACTGCGATGAAGAGTGGCCCCCACTTGCCACAACTAGAGAAAGCCCTCGCACAGGAATGAAGACCCAACACAGCCCAAAATAAATAAATAAATAAATAAATAAATAAATGTAAATGACCATTGACAGATGAATGAATACAGACGATGTGGTATATATATGTATATTTATATACGTATATATTCTATTATATATGTATATACATATGTATACATGTAGAATATTATGTATAGAATTATTATAATATTACTCAGCCATAAAAAAAGAATGAAATAATGCCATTTGCAGCAACATGCATGGACGTAGAGGTTATCATTTTAAGTGAAGTAAGTCAGCAGAGAAAGACAAATATATGATATCACTTATTTGTAGAATCTAAAAAAAATGATACAAATGAACTTATTTACAAAACAGACTCACAGGCATAGAAAACAAACTTATGGTTACCAATAGGGATAGCGGTGGGGGGGCAGATAAATCAGGAGTTTGGGATTAATATAAACACACTAGTATATATCAAACAGGTAAACAAAAAGACCTACTGTATAGCACAGGGACCTCTACTCAGTATCTTATAATAACCTATAATGGAAAAGAATCTGAAAAAGAATATATATACATGTACGTATAAACTGAATCACTTTGCTGTACACTTGAAACTAACACAACATTGTAAATTAACTATATCTCAATTTTTTTCAAAAGGGGGAAAAATGGATAGATTTTGGCAGGGGGAAAGAGAGGCGAGCATTCCGCCTCCATCCATGAAGACAGTGAGAAGACGGGAGCCTGGAGGAGTGGTCAATCCAGTCTACATGGCTCTGAGGAGCCTGGACTTTCTCTGTGGGCAGTGGGGAGCCGGCGATGATTTTTGAGGAGAGGAGAGGTGAGAGTTGGTTTAAAGTGTCCCCTTGATCCAAGGTAAGATATTCTTGCATAATCCAAGCAGCATAAATTATGATAGAATCCACATTTAATTAAGAGCCGTATTAAAAGTACACAAGTGACGATATTCTTTTTCTAGCGTTCATGAGAATTAGTAACAAACCATGAACAAACCTAGGCTGAGACTGTTATGTTGGCTTGTTTATTTGTTTGTTGGAGACTATTTTTAAATACATTTTGTCTTCTCCATTTCCAGAGGGAAAATAGCCAAACAGAGGTCTCTTCCAGGGCCTATGCCCTTCACCCCGAACTCCACGGCTATTGTGATCCTTGCCCGAAGATGTCCACATCAGACAGAGACAGCAGATTGGCTGTGTTGAAGCCAGCACATTGGCTGACCACATCAGACAGAGACAGCAGATATTGGCTGTGTTGAAGCAGGAACTGGTTCCAAAGCTGTAAATTCCCAAGACCCTTGGGCCAGAGAAAGCAATTAGGAGTTGTGCAGAGTGGGGACGGAGGTGCTGGTGGCTACAGTCAAGAAGAAATCAGGCCTCATTTCATCACAATCACCATCACTTTGCCATTTGTGACTTCCCTGTTGATGCAGACAACGTGAAAGCTCTCTGATGGGAGGAAGTGGGGTCTGCCCATCAGAGGGGCCCTTATCACCCAGGGGTGGGGAAGAGGAGGACGCCAGCCATTGGTGCTGCTGTGGGAGGAGAAGTGCACAAACAGTCAAAGACTGTAACTCTTGGGGCTGACTGAGCAGCTAGCCAACTGGTCTACCTGGGACCCTCATCAATTTCTCCATCATGTGGAGACATTATCTTTCCATGACTTACTGACTCAGGTCTTATAAATCCCAGAATCTGACACTGGAGGAGCTGGGAAGAGCATAAGAGATCCAAACGATGTAGTCAAGCCCTCTTCCACTCACTCCAATCTACAGATGGGAAAGGCTTTGTCTAAGCTGCTTCCAGAGCTTCCTCTCCTCACCTAAGACTTATCACCGGGTCCTCACTTTCTGACTTGGCCATAGTCCCAGCGGCTACCACACCCTGTATGCTCCACAATAGACTCTGTGCTAAGGGCGCTGCATGATAACTCTGGAAGGCATGTCAGCTTGCCTTTCATGCACTCAAGGAAACTGAAGCTTAGTAACTGAAGCTCAGAGAGGTTACCCAACTTGCCTGAGATTACACAACTGCTCGCTCTCCGCTGGGATCTGAGCTCTGCTTGGGTGTCCACATGCTCCCACTGCACGATGTGTGTCGTTCAGATGGTAGACTCAGCACAGCAGGTTTCTAGAAATCAGTCACTTTTTCTAGAGGCTGACTATACGACCCTTGTGTCTAACCCAAATTCCTTCTGAGCCAAGGGAAACCCATCTCCTTTTGGGTCCTTTTAATAAGGATCAGTGGCCAATGGTGACTCTGCCCTTACACACATAGGCTTCCATTCCACGCCCAGAAGGTGAGAGAGTCTGTAGCCATGAGGACACTGGGTTCTGCCTTCCCTCCCCTGGAGTCCGGGGACCCCTTCTCCACCCCTAGAAGCTGGCCATCCTGTCTGATCTCTATCTGTTCCCTGAGGCACCAGATATGCTCACTCTCCTTCCCTGGGCCCCACTCACAGGGGCTTCACTCCTAAGCTGGGGCCTGTCCCAACAGCACGGGGCGGGGGGGGGAACCCAGCCAAGACAGAGGTTTGACAGTGTGGATTTTGGAGGCAGCCATGTGGGAACTGCTGCTCTGCCAGGTATTGGCTCTGGGGACTTGACCTCCCTGAGTCTGAGTTTGTGTCTCTGACCACAGGAAACTCTTGTGATGGAGAAATGAAACAACATGTGTGACTGTGCCTTGGTCCAGGGCAGGGACCCAATGCTTCATATTCGTTTCCATTAATATGTGTCCCGACGGAAACCAAAGAGATTGAATGAAATGATAAAGTACCTAACACAGTTCCTGGTGCCAGCAGACACTCAACAAACAGAGCCTCCTCTCTTTCTGCCACTGCCTCATTCTTCATTTTGGTTTTGGTTTTTTTTTTTTAATTTATTTATTTTATTTATTTATTTTTGGCTGCATCAGGTCTTCGTTGCAGTGTGCGGGCTTCTCATTGCAGTGGCTTCTCTCGTCGAGGAGCACGAGCTCTAGGCACACAGGCTCAGACGTTGTGACACGCGGGCTCAGTAGCTGTGGCTCGCAGGCTCTAGAGTGCAGGCTCAGTAGTTGTGGCGCATGGGCTTAGTTGCTCCGTGGCACGTGGGATCTTCCCGGACCAGGGCTCGAACCCGTGTCCCCTGCATTGGCAGGCGGATTCTTAACCACTGCGCCACAAGGGAAGCCCTTCATTTCGGTTTTTGATTTAGGACAATAGGGTGGAACTGTATGCCAACGACTGCAGCTTGTCTCAGAAGCTGGGGTGGGAGTGGGTGCAGTGGGCGAGGCTGGGCAGGTCAAGGCCAGGCCTCCGGGCGCCCTCAGGCCCCTTGCTCCACTGGGCTTCTGGGCTTCTGGGCTTCTGGGCTCGGGGTGGCCCTGAGACAGCCAGGCTCAAAGCATGTGAGCAGATGCCATCAGTGCATGGCATCTGCCAGCCCATCTCCCCCCCGCACCTGTCCTCTGAGGAGCCTCCCAGATCTCCCTCCACAACTCGGGCTGCTCTTTAACTAACTAACATCCATTTCATTGATTCCATAATCTTGCATTCTTATTAAAAATAAAACCCGAGCAGCAGGGTCCCTGAGAAAGGGGAGCTCTAGGTTAGAGGGCAAATTCCTCCTTTCCTGGTTGAGTCTAAGGCTCCCAGGGAGACAGCCGGCGGCGGGGGAGCCCACACGAAAGCCCCCGCATCCAGGAGGGCTGGAGGGGCCGTGTCACTAAGGGGGATCCCGTGCGGGGTGGTGGCAGGGCTCCAGCCCCTTCCCTGGTGCCAGCTCTATCTTATGGCTTGTTTCCCTCTCCCTGCAGACAGCTCTGACAAAAGGCCTTTTTGCTTTAGCCCAGTATGCCCACATCATAAAACCACTGACCAACATCAAGATGGTCACCCAACTTGGGCCTTCAACACCTTTCAATTTTCTGAGCAGCACGGTGTACTACAGAAGAGGACGCAGCTGCATGGGCCTCCAAGTGGCTGTCTGCTCAGCCCCGACGTTTGTCGGGGTCACTCATGGTGAGGTCCACTGTAGCTATAACAGCCTTCTTCTAGAACGCAGCTGACTGAGGGAGTTCAGAGTACAAGTCTGGGAGGGGAAAGGACCCGGGTTTGCGTGCTGGCTCTGACGCGGGGGAACCCTCATCTTTTTGGTCTCAATTTTGTCATCTGTAAACTGGGGATTATAAGGTATGAGACAGGGAACCTAGCTCACGGGCTGATGTGAAGGTAATGAGAGATACTGCATACAAAAGTGCCCAGCCCACAGTGACTATGCCGGTGTGTTTTCTTTTATAATCGTGGATACGCTTACTAAGAGTAGTTTTCGAGCAGGACTTGGGGAAAAGCATTCTTTTCCTTCTTGGACTCTAATCAGGAAGTTACTCTTTGGGCTAAAGGGAGATCAGTCCCTGAACCCCACCCCACCCTCCCACCTCTCACTGACATCACTTGGGTTCACACAGGAAGGAAGGCATAGCCTGGTGGTGGGCACCGGGCTGGGAGTGACAGCAGAACACAGACCACAGCCACCTCTGGGGAAGCAGAGATACTGGTGAAGTTGATGCAATCAGTAACGGGTGCTAAGAAGAGAGAATGACCCCCTGCGCCCAAGGTGAGGCCCAGGGTCACGACAGGACAGGGAGGGTCCATGAAACAGCGCAGCCAATTGAGGGCAGGGCCGTGAAGGAAGGGAGATCTCAGCAGAGCAGATAAAGCAACAGAGGCGTTTCCCATGTGCAGGAAGGTAGTGGAATATCTTAGCTAAGAGCCCAGGTTCTGCACGCAGACGGCCGCCATCACGTCTCAGCTCCACCACCTACCAGCTGGATGACGTGGGGAACCAGTTCAGCCTCTGTTCTTTGTCTATGAAAAGAGGATAATAACAGAGCCTTTCTCGCCGGGTCGCCATCAGGACTTACTGAGCACACTCTGAGCTCTGAGCACAGCACCAGACGCATCAGTAAATGGAGCCATTGGGCACGTCCAGTGGAGGTAAGTGGCCACCCACGTCTCTTTCTTCTCTGACGCCAACCTCCTCCCTGGCCGCCTTTCCCAGGCCAATTAATTCTGTCCTCACTCTACATCTCATCCCCAAACAAGTCTACCTGTGCCACCACCCATCCCCCGTTTCCTCAGCCTCCAGATTGGCACATGAGGGAAATTCTAGAATCTTCACATTCTAACTAGCCATCCCCACTGTAATGTGTAAACTTGCCAGGGAGTGTGTAACTTCTACTAATATACCCCCCGTGACCAAAAACTCACTACCTTCCAGAGCAGTGTGTGGCATCTCTGGAAAGTTCTAGAAAGGTCCATCCCCTGTAGCTTTGGCCCGCTGGTGGAAGTCGGTTCAGCTGAGCAGCTGCTCTGTGCCAAGCGCTGGGCTGGGCAGTTACTCGCAGCAGTTGCCAGGACAGAAGTAGCCTCTGCTTCCATGTTGTTCACAGTCTAGAGCAGAAGGCAGCGCAAAGCAAACCCAAACGCTGCAGACAGTGACGAGAGACGGCAACGGAGGAGGCTGAGGCTATAGAAACAGAAAACTATGTCTTTCGTTAGTCCAGTAAAGAGATGGGGAAGAATATTCTAAGCAGAGGGGACAGCAGAGAAAAGGGCCCAGGAGTGAGGGAGCCTGATACATCCAAGGAAGGGCGAGAATTTCCGACTGAGTAGCCTCTGAGGAAGGCCCACGAGAGCAGTTCAGGAGAGGTGAGCCGGGTCGAACCTTCCCGGGCCAGCTAGGCCTGGTAAGTTGGTAAACGTGGCTGTGGGCCCCAGGAGCCCATGAGGATTGTCAGCGGACTAGAGATCGGATGCAGCCGATTGTGTTTAGAAAGAACTCTGAGCACAGGAGGGCGGCACAGGGGGAGCACCCGTGGCAGCTGGAGAGGAGGTGGGGTGACTCCTGGCCATGGATGGGGGTGCAGGGACCAGGGCAATGGCCCAGGGGAGGGGAGCAAGGGCGGCACCGAGTGACAGGCAATAAGGGAGCAGTGTGGGCTACACTCAGCCCAGGAGGTGACTGATTTCCAACTCGCCAGTCGCTGCCACCAGAGCAAGGTTCATTGCTGCTGCACAGATGGGGCTCAGCCTCCACTCCCCAGCAGCAATTCCCACAAGGCTGCACCCCCTACCTCCCCGCGCGTGGACCTGGAGCTGCCCTCGGTGACAGTGACAAGGTCTCTCTCCATCCCCTAATTCCGGCATTGCTTCCCAGGCTTTCCAGGTGGAGCTGGCAACTTTAATTGAAAGGATTAGAGGTTGCACAAACAGCTCTGGGTGCTGTTGGCTTGGCATTCTGGAACCCTTTGGAAAAGAAGCCGGCCGATTCAGGCCTAGTAACTAACAGAGTTTCAGCCTTGTTTTCTGCACAGCAGACCAGATGCCATTCCTCCTGGACCAGGGGTCCACAGGATTGGGCCCTGGTTTTACCCTTGGGACTCTGGTGTGAACCTCGGTGTCCTCATCTGTAAAATGGGATCTCCAGAGTTCCTTCCAGAGTGAATGACCCTACAAACTCTCACCTAAGGGAAAGCCAGATGGCTCCTGGATGCCACAACCCCACTCCCTGCCTAGGCCCCAGCAAGTCTTGAAGGGCGGTTGGAGCTCTAAGAGGGTGCAGGACTGCCCCAAACCCCACAAGGTGACCCTGCACTCAGCCGTGTTCCCCCTACCCTCCACCCCGCACCCCATCCCGGGCTGATCTATGGCTCTGGGGAATCGGAGCTCAGCTCGCAAAATGCTGCAGTCCCAGACCTGCTGCCACGCTCTGAACATCCAGGAAATGGACCGTGATTCACGTAATATCCCCTTTTGACGGACTGCGGCATCAAAGGCAGAAGGGAAAATCCCGTAGTGGGCGGTGGATTAACTGCTCCTTTCCTGGTGTTGTCCAGTCTTCCAGTTAGATGAACGGGGGTGGCCGTGCAGGGCTGGGAGCAGCAAAGAGACTAGTTGGTTCTGAAGTTAGTCATCGGTTTCCACGAAAGCTTCCGGGGTTTTCCTTTTTCTACGGTATCTGTCAATATGCAGGAATGTCTTTGCCTTTTGATCAGATTCAGCTCATTTTCCTTTCCTGGACTCCTTCAAAGTCTACCAGGAGATCACCTTCACACCCTCAGTGCTGCCCGGGCCCAGAATTAGTAACCCTTTGTGAAACAGAAAATGTCTGATGACTGACATCTGGGGTATGTTAAAGGGGCACCGCTCTTAAAATTATGGCCCTTGTGAAGATTCTGGGGGCCAGAAGGGAACCCAAAGGCCACCTGCTCCTGGTCCAGAGAGGAGAGTGCGCTCACTCGCCACCCGAAGGCCAGAGTGGATCAAGGACCAGAGCCCAAGAGATGTTACTGCCCCCCAAGTGCCCTCTTCCTTTGACACCACCACCCTCAAGACCGGACGACCCTTCCAGGTCAAGTCCCTCACAGTGGCAGGTGCGTAACAACCCACTGGCTGGAGGGTCATTGATTTGTAGCATTTGCCGACTTCTCTGGTGTAAATACTCCCACCATGGCCAATCTCAAGGTACCAGCATGAGGTCCCTGGAGCAGGGCTGGGAGGAGATGCTAGTATCTCACCATTACATGGTAACTTCACATACAGATACAAGAGACGTAAATAACCTCAAACGCATAGATCAGAGTAAAATAATTAGCAAATGATGTTTTGACTATTATTTCCTTTAAATAGAATTTAATTATGTTTATGTAATTTAATTCTTAATAATGACTGCTGCTTAATAATCAGCTCTCAAAATTCCTGAAATCTGACATTGGCTCTCATGAGGCAGGACGGGTTTGCTCCGTACCGCTGATCCCACAGCTGAAAGCCAGTGGCTATATGTCACTTTTATTAGTCTGGCCCCTGACTAGCGGCTGACTTCCTGGCCCCTGATAGGCTCAGCTATAGACAGGCACTGGCTGGAAGGAAGACCATCTTTCTCCAGCCCAGTTGTTGGCAGAATCTTTTTTTTTCTCATTAATTAACTTAATTGCTCAGCTCAAATGCTATAATCTTTTTTGTTCCCTCCCCCAATGAGATCTGGTCCCTGAACTCTATGTTCAGCTCCCTGCAGGAAGGGAGATTTGGGCACTAACCACTCATTTTTAAGGCATAAGTGGCTTCTTCCATCTGATAAGCTCCAGGGTGGTCTCTTGTCAAAAAATGTCTCCATCCCACTGACCTAAGAGAACATGAGGTCACTAGGTAGCACCTCCAGCTTAGACTCTCTTTGCATGGGGGTGAAAAGAGAACCGTGAGGTACCTCCCTTAGGATGAGGAAGGGTCTGGAGGATGGAATGGGGCCGGAGTCCCCTGATCCAAGACGGCCTCCGATGAGTCTAGCCTCCTGGTAGTGACACCCTGTGCAGTTCCCTCCCACTCTGAATAGTGTGGAATAGGTATAATGAAAACGACAGAGGAGAACTTCTGAGACTATGTCAGAGAAGGCATCTGCCTTGCTTTTTCTTGGATCACGCTCTCTGGGAGAAGCCAGCCACCACATCGTAAGGACATTCAAGCAGCCCTATGGAGACGTCCATATAGCGAAGGACTGAAGCTTCCTGCCAACAGCTGGCACTGCCTTGCCAGCAATATGAGTGGATCCCCCAGTAACATCCCTCAGTGTCCCACACCACATGAAGCTTTGGGGAGGTAAATACAAAATAAGTCAAAGACCCTGCCCTCGAGAGGATAACTCCACAGGGCTTATGTCAGTTAGGAGTACGATAGCTTAAACAAGATAGACTTTTATGTCTCATAGGTAAATAAGGTCAGAGATGGACAACTAGATCTATCATGACACTCTACCAGGTCAGTGGCCCAGGCTCCTTCTCTCTTGTTACTCTGCCATAGTCAGCATGAGATGTCTACCTCTTGGTCCAAGATGGCTGCCTGAGCTCCAACCATTATGTCTCCTTTTATCCAGAAGGAAGGAAGAGGGGAAAAAGAAGGGTACACCCTCTTCCATTAGCAATAGCTAGCATATGTTGCACACACCCCTTCTGCTTCTCTCCCACAGGCCAGAACTTAAGTCATAGGGCCAGTTTTCCCCCGGGCAGTGTTTGTGCCCAGGTAAAATGCAGGGCTTCTAGTATTAAGAAAGGAGGGAATGGGTACTGGTGGGCAACGAACAATTTCTTTCCTGGGTGGAGGCCTCACAGTTCTTCAACCAAGAGATACTCCTACCTGATGGTTTCTTTGGTACTCTTGGCAGTCTGCTAAAGAGGCAGTGTTCTTTCCAAACCCTTCATCTAAAGCATAGCCCACTCGTATTCTCTGCCTAGCACCCTGTTTATGGGTTACTTCTTAATTATCTGTCTCTTCCACTGAATCTTAGAGTCTATGAGGGCAGGGGCCTTGCCTTTCTGGTCTTCCTTTGAATTCCCAAATCCTGAATATTTGCTGAGTGAATGAATGGGCCAAGTACAGACACTTCCACGTGTCCCTGAGTCAATAATAGGTTCACACAGGTGCCTAACCCTACTAGTGGATTAGGAAACCACTATTGAAACATTTGCATGCCTATGGCCTAAGCTGAGACAGTTTCTGAGGCACCTGCAAACCCCTTACCCAGAGCCGTATGCAAAAATGCAGTGCCCACTTCATATTTGCTTTGGCACAAACACATTCCCTGATTCCGAGGAACCACTGTATCTTGTCAGCCACATAAAAAAATAAATAAGTAATAAGCTGGACATTCTGACGAAAAAAATGAAACAACGCAGAAAAGGCAACGGTTTTCAGAGCTCTTTAACTTGACCAGGAAGCCCCAGTCTCTGCCTACACAATACCAAAGCCCCAGGTGAGACATGCAAAGTGTAATCAGTCATGTCAAACAACTGTCTGAGGGTTTTTTGTTTTTGTCAAACGGATTTAGAGGTCAGGGAGACACAGACAACTCAGAGGTTTCTAAAGAGTTGCGAATATAAACCACATTTGAAACAGAGAAAAGGAACCCCTGCTACGTGTCTGTGCAAAGGGCCTGTGGTGAGCAGAAGCTTGATCCTCCAGCACCACCAATAGAAAAGCGAGCAAATCTCACAGAAACATGTAGGAGCAACTCTTAACCCCAAAGGAAGATGAGCAAAGGAAAGAAAATTCATGGAAACAGAAAATGTGAGAAATCATTCAACTCCATTAGTGATCAAATAGACTATTTTCATCTTTAAACTGGCAAATTGGGGGGGTGGGGTTGTTTGTTTGTTCGTTTTTATTTTTGGCTGCCTCGGGTCTTAGCTGCGGCTCGCAGGATTTTCGTTGAGGCAGGCGGGATCTTTCGTGTGGTGCGCGGGCTTCTCTCTAGTTGTGGTGTGCGGGTTTTCTCTCTCTAGTTGTGGCGTGTGGGTTCCAGAGTGTGTGGGCTCTGTAGTTTGCGGCACGCAAGCTCTAGCTGAGACGCAGGAGCTCAGCAGTTGTGGCACCCGCAGCATGCAGGATCTTAGTTCCCTGACCAGGGATGGAACCCGTGTCCCCTGCATTGTAAGGCGGATTCTTTACCACTGGACCACCAAGGAAGTCCCATAAACTGGCAAATATTTTAAAAATAATATTCAGTGCTGACAAATATGTGAGAAGGTGTTCAAAGCACACACTGCTAGTAGAGTGTAAAGTTGGACACTTTTCTGGAAAGCAGGATGGAAACGTGCATCAAAAGCCTCCAAATTGTGGGCTTCCCTGGTGGCGCAGCGCTTGAGAGTCCGCCTGCCGATGCAGGGGACACGGGTTCGTGCCCCGGTCCGGGAGGATCCCACATGCCGCGGAGCAGCTGGGCCCCTGAGCCATGGCCGCTGAGCCTGCGCGTCCGGAGCCTGTGCTCTGCAACGGGAGAGGCCACAGCAGTGAGAGGCCCGCGTACCGCAAAAATTTAAAAAAAAAAAAAGCCTCCAAAATGTGCACAATCCATTGATACAATAATTCTACTTTTAATAATTTATTCTGAAAATACTTATTCATTTATTCAACAAATAATTTTTTTTTTTTTTTTTTTTTTTTGCAGTATGCGGGCCTCTCACTGCTGTGGCCTCTCCCGTTGCAGAGCACAGGCTCCGGACACGCAGGCTCAGCGGCCATGGCTCAGGGGCCCAGCCGCTCCGCGGCATGTGGGATCTTCCCGGACCGGGGCACGAACCCGTGTCCCCTGAATCGGCAGGCGGACTCTCAACCACTGCGCCACCAGGGAAGCCCAACAAATAATTTTTGATTGTCTGCTATCTGCCATTGCTAGATACTAAATATTTGTGGGTGAATAAGAAAGATATATTTCCCACCCCTTGGGGTTTATCATTTATTGAGCAAACAGATAATAAACAAGTAAACAAAACAGTAAATAAATAAGTATAAATTATCATTGCTTAGAAGGATGTTGTGCTCAGAGGTGGCACAACAGGGTTACTGATTAGATGCTCACAAAAGTTCCCGGGAAGGGAAGCTTGAATGTCAGTTGGACTTTAGGCTGCGGACAATGGGGACCATTTGAAAGTTCTTGAGCAGAATAACAGAATCACTGTTGTATGCAGGAAGCTCGAGCTAGGCCTTTTACAAAATGGTAGAGGCCAAGGAGACCAGACTGGAAGTCAGGAAGTTTCACTGGATGGTCATTGGCATCCATGGCCAGAGGTCTATGAGGGGCAGATGGAAGAGGCATTTTGACATGATCACATGATTTGACCATTGACAGCAGTGGATGGCCAAGAAATGGGAGGAGCTAGAGGCATCACCATGTTTGCAGCCTGGGTTCCTGGGAGAATGGTGGGTCGACGAACAGCAAGAGGAAACGGCAGGATGAGAAGGTTTGGGGAGAAAGATGAAGAATCACCATTTGGACTCCTGAGTCGCAGCCCACGTCCTTCCTTCCTAAGGACCATTCCCCATCACTCTCCAAACACGTGGGGCCTTCCTTCCCTCCACCCACTCAAAACTGAGCCTTCACGGGTCAATCCAACAGAAAGACCAAAAATGAAACAGGAAACCAGTTTTCTTTCCCTCCCCACCGTTCCTTGATGTTCATGATTTCAATGACCAAACTTATCAAGGGCAAATATTTTCCTCAGGAAATCTTTTCTGGTTAATTCTCACATTGAGAGCCCTCTTCCCGTTCTCCTTTCCCAGACCAGGAAGAGCCACGTATAGAAGTTTACGTCAAAGTGTTCTCTTCCTGAGATACCAAGGAGTATTTCAAGGCCTGTTTTAGGAACCCCAGCTTGACCTGGCGTTTCCCACAAAGGATCACCTCATATTTACTAGCAGTTCTTTCTCAGAATTAACCTCACCAGCAACCAAAGGCTTTTTGGAAAGGATGCTGGTGGTGACTTTCCTAGAGGAAGAGCAGAGAGACAGGAGGAGGAGACTGGCCAGGAGACATTGTCCTGGCCTCTTTGGTTGCTGGAGTCTCTGGAAGCAGAGGTGGCACCCCGGGACCCTCCATTTCCCCCCCAGTTCTGTGGAGATGAAGTGCGGCTGCCAGGCCTACCTGCCTGTCTCCGTTTCTCCTCACGTAGGATGGGTGTTTGACACAATGCTCGTTTCTCTGGAAATCTTGTGTGGGCCCAAGGAAGCAACTGTAACATATGCAAGCCCACTGCCGAGAACAGAAATGAAGGAATGATGTCCAGTGGCTGGGCTCCCACGAAGCCCGCCTCAGAAAACAAACACCTCTCCTCGGAGTGGAGATACAGACAGCAACCAAACACAGGCCTCCTCAAGTGCCTTCGCTGTGAGGTGATGGATTCGGAAAAACCCGAGTGCATCGATTTGGGCCACTTTCAGTAATGAAAACTTTTCCTCATGGAGGAAAATTGTTCTGAATGAACCAACTCAATCGCTCCATTTTGAAACTGTTTTCTTAAGTCCTACTGAAACGGGAGGTATGAGGACTGCACAATAAATCCATTTATGAAAATACAATTTCCTGTCAGCGGTTCTAAATAAGGTCGTTTTCAGACCATTGTATAGTTGGGAGAGGAAATGATTCCCTCTTCCATTTGGAATTTGTTGAGCTTTTTTTTCCTTTTCTCCTGGTGATTTTAAACCTTGTGGACAGATGGAGAGTAAGAAAATGAGATGTTTACAGCATACTGAGAAACAGGTTTTTAATACTGTGGAACCCTGTCACAGATCCAGGTGACTGCGGGAAGACGTCATTCAACTCCAAATTTCACACCACCTCGTGTCTGCTTCGGAACGGCCAAGGATGCCCATTTAAAGAAAGGAAATCTTTCCACTGCAGCTGCCGGGAGAGCTGCAAAGTCTTGAATAGAATTCTTTTCCACAGAAAGAAGTACAGGCTTCCCCTGACAGAAGCCCAGCCAGTGGACACTTCTCCAGAGCCACATAAAAAGAAATTGAAATGTGCTACTTTCTGGGGAGGACCCTTAAGCAGTGGAACAGCTCTCTTTTCTTTTGTTTTTAATTATGAAACACTTCAAACATATAGAAAAGTATAGAAAAGTAATATAACAACTGCTTCTCTGCCACCAAGATCAAACATTTGCTGTAATTCAGCTCTCCCTCTCTTTCTCTCTCTCTTTCTCTCTGAAATGACTTAAAACCAGTTAAAGCCACTCATTTCATGTTTCCCCCTTCCCCAGTAATAACCCCTGCCCTGAAATGCCATGAGTCGTTCACATCCTTATTTTAGTCTATTTGCTACAAATGTATGAATCCATATTGTTCTGTTGGTTTTTTAAAGTTCATTTAAATAGTAAGCATTCTGGAGGTATCCTCTTGAAACTTACTTTTTTCCTCAAAATTTTATTTTGGACAAAGAGACATACCATGCTCTTGACGAAAGAGACTCATCATCACAAAGATGGCCATTGTGTCTCAGTTAATTTACAGATTTAACGTACTTCCAACTTTAAAAATACCACCAGGCTTTTTCCGGAGCTGAGCAAGTTGATTAAAAAGTTTATACTCAAGAACAAAAAAGCAAAGCTAGCCAGAAGAATCCAGAAAAAGCAGGGCCATATGGGGGGCAGCGCTACCCCCCATTAACACGTACTGTAACGCCGTAATTAGGAGTCCGGCGTTGGCACAGGAATAAACAGATAGACCGACGGGACCAAAAGAAAACCCAGAAATAGATCCAACTGCATCTGGAAAGTTATTATATGAGAAAAGGCAGCTTCACAAATTTGTGTGGAAAGATTTTTTTTTTTCTTTTTGAAATAAGTGGTGTCGAGATAATTGGATCGCCATGTGGAAAAAGTCAAACCTGGAGCTCACACCACCCATTGGCGTAAAATCCAAAAGGGATCAGACGTTTAAATATAAAAACTGAAACCTAAGGTACTAGAGGAAAATGTGGGTATGAAGGCCTATCTAACCTGGGTATGGAAAAAATTTCTTAACCAGAAGCAGTAAGGAAAATGACTGTCATACTTGAGCACATTCAAATGAAACCCTTTTGCATGACAGAACCACCACAAGTAAAGTCAAAAGACATATGATGCTGGGGTGGAGACCCCTAAGGCTCCTGTTTCAGGGTGAGCCTGGATCACCTCTGGATCAACGGGCAGCTGGGTTCACTCTCAACACAGGAGGCCACGAACACGGCATAGCTGAGCGTGTGGGTCCCAGGGTCCAGTTCCTGTGCTTGAAGCTGTCTCTGCCACTTACTAGTCACGTGACCTTGGGGAAATTGTTTAAACTCCCTGGACCTCAGTTTTCTCATGTATAATAAAGGGATAATACCTGTACCTAGCCCTGGGGTCGTGAGAAGGAATAAATGAGTTTCTATGTATAAAATGCTTAGTACAGTGCCCAGAACATTCTGGAGCTTCAATTAATGTTCACTTTCACTTCCCGAGGCCCACAGCTTCTTACAAAACCAAAGCCCAGGCAGCAAGCTGGCTGCAGGGTTTTCCCCCCAGCCTCCCCTTACAAGCTGGGAAACCCAACCCATTCCCCATTTTTTTTTTTTTTTTTTTTTGCGGTACGCGGGCCTCTCACTGCTGCGGCCTCTCCCGTTGCGGAGCACAGGCTCCGGACGTGCAGGCCCAGCGGCCATGGCTTACGGGCCCAGCTGCTCCACCGCATGTGGGATCCCCCCAGACCTGGGCACGAACCCGTGTCCCCCACATTGGCAGGCGGACCCTCAACCACTGCGCCACCAGGGAAGCCCCCATTCCCCATTTTTAAGCAGCAAGTCTGCTTTCACTCCCCCACCTCACAAAGACCTCGTGTGTCTCTTTCTGACCCACAAGAAACAAACTCTTAGCTGCCACTGTCAACAAGCTGAAACTGCCTGACATTTTGACAGGAAAGTCCTTATATTGTTTATTAGTGTTTTCTTTCTCTTTTATAATTACTGCATCTTGCCATGCGTTTCTCTATTTTCTTAGGTTGTTGGGTTTTGGTTTTTGGTTTTGTGTTTTTGACGAATCAGCTTTGGGTTTTGTTGTCCCTTTGGATTATTTCTTTGTTTTCTATTTCATTCATTTCTGCCCATCATTCATCATTTCCTTCTATGTTGTTTGGAGCTACTCTGCTTTGCTATTCCTCTCCTCTCTTGAGTTGGACTCCTAGATCATTTATTTTTAGTTGTTTTACATTTAAGGCCACATACTTCTCTCAAACCATTGCTTTAGTCGAATCCCATGTTCTGATGGGTTGTGACAGCCATTGCTGCCACTCGCTGGTACCCGGTGCCTTCCCACCCACAAGAGGATTTTATTTCTTCACCCCCTTCAAATTTAGCCTGGCCACGCAGAAATGTGAGGGTAAGTGACCAGTGCTACTCTTAGGTGGGAGCGTTTATTGCTGATTCGAGACCCTCCAGGGCTCTCCTCCCCAAGCCACAGGGACTGGTGACGTTCCAGACGTTTGATTCTCCAATAGCCTCAGCTCTGAATGAAGAGGATGTGAAACAGAACGTCTTCCTGGCCAAGGACAGACATGTAACAAAAGGGAGAAACAAACCTTAGGTGTGTAAACCACCAAGACTTGGGGCTTGTTTGTTATCTCAGCATAACCTAGCCTATCCTGGCTGATACACATAGTGTTTTCATTATTGTTCAGTTTCATAATTTCCATTATAATTTCTTCTTTGACATATGAATTATCCATTAACACTTTATTTCAAAGTGTATGGAAAGTTTTGATCTTTAATTTTATTACTTGTGGTCAGAGAACATAATTTCTCTATGATATAATGATTCGGTATCTGTTGAGATGTATTCTGGGGCTCGATATGATCAGCTTGGGTAAATATTAATCACATGCTTGGAAAAGTATGTATTTTCTAATTGGCAAGTAGTGGGGTTCTGTATTTGTTGTTAGATCAACCTGTTCACTGCGTGGTTCAACTTTTCTGCAAGCTTGCTATTTTTTTTTATTTGTTTGCTCTATCAGTTGCTGAGAGAAGCATGTTATAATCTGCTGTGATTGTGGGTTTGTCGATTCTTCTCTGCCCTTCAGTCAAGGCATGCTTACTAGCTACTGTGTGCTCCCTCTAGCCTTCAGTCTCAGAACTCTGGGGAAGGGTAACTCTGGGGATCACAAAGTCTCACCCCCAGCAGCTCACGTCAGCCAGGGAATGTCTTGTTGGATCATTGACTTCTCGGAGCACTTATGAAAGCTAGGAGCCCTCTCCCTAAATTTGTATATGTGATTTCAGAGGCTTCTCTTTCTCTGCAAGCTTGACATCCCAGAGTGGAAGCTTGGTGATTTCACTTTTGAAACAAAAATGCAAATTTGTAGGCTGACAGATGATATGAGAAACAGAGAAGATGAAGGGAAGGCTCTAAGTCTGGACCATGTGGTCACTACGTTGAACTGGGAGGATAAATCCATGCACAGCGAGCTCATCCTCTCTCCAGTCCAGACTCTGTCTCTAACCTCGGCCATCCGTCTGGGCCTTCCTGGGCACAAACATGGGGTCAGTGTGCATTTGAGCAGCCCCAACCTTGAGAATGGAAAGAAGAATGATGATCCCCTGCTCGGGGTGTGGGAACGGGCAAAGATAGGTAAGCTTTCCTGGGAACCTGAAGCTGGGGATGCCAGTAGAGTCATGCGGAGCAGAGCACCTACTGTCACGGTCACGGGGAGGGCAATGAGTGCCATGATGGAGCAGGAGGGATCTGAGCAGGCAGTGGGCACGTACAGAAAAGCGCACCCTGGAGACAGATTGGAGGCAGATGATGTAGCGGGACGGGGGCCTCGAACGCTGCTCTGAGAAGAGGCCACATTTAATCCTAGGAGAAATGGGGTGCCACTGCAAGTTTTGGAAGAGGAGACCCACAGACATACGTTAGTGTGGCATCGTCTATAGACCAAACAGGGTACGAATGTGAAGTGGGTGTGAGGACACAGGGGGCTGTCAAGAACGGCTGGTGGGACTTGGTGCCTCCACGGGTTTGGGAAGGGAGGGGTGGAGATGGGCATCTGTAGGTGCCTGCCATGTGAGCACGTGTTGTAATGATCAGATCACAGTTACCTTCAGGCTTTTGGCACCCTGCGTAACAGCTTGCCAAGCAACTTGTTCCTGAAATTGTGTGTGGAGCACATTATTCATATTTTATAGATGAGATGTGGCTGAAGTAGTAAGAATTTAGCATCCATTTCCTGCGTGCAGCAGCTCAATGTAACACCGTACTTAGGAGACCAGGATCTGCGTTTGAAGACCAGCCTTGTAATTGCTTGCTGTGTGACCTTGAGTAACTTACTCAACCTCTCTCAGCTCCTATCTACAAAGAGCAAACTGATATAACAGTGTAAAACGCTCAGCAAGCACCAAACACACAGTAAGCTCGCAAGAACTATTAGCTGTTGCTGTTACTATTATTGTTTTCTCAATATTATTCATGCTGAACAAAGGCTGCATGACCCAGCTCAGAACTTCTGGCTCTGCAACCCATTAACTGCATGTCCTTAAAGGTACCTGGGATCCCGGAGCCAGTGTTCTCCAGATGCGAGGGATCCAATCCCCTCCCACCTCGCAGTTACTGATGTAATTTGGGTATCACTGCACAGTAGGAGCCATTTTTCTAATCACCAGAGATGAACTTGTAAAGCTAAGTCTAGTTTACCATCCCAATCCTGATCTCCCTGCAGCCAGCAGCACTGACTGTTTCCACCCCAAGATGGAATCAGAAGCTGATCCTGCAAACAACTTTCCTGTTTGCTCTGGACCGCGAATAAAATGGATGTATCTCACATAGACGCAGCCAGGGCTCAGGATTTTGTTGGATGCCAACCTTCCACCATCAGGGCTCCCTTCTGTTTCAGCTGATGCAGACTCCAGACTTTAAATAGAAATGATAAATTATTGACTATCGTGGTGACTGATTCTCAGACTCTCTGCTGACCACCAAATTGCTCTGATCCTCACCCAAGCGAAGAGTCCATAAGTCATTAGCATATGAGCCCACCAGCATCCGTCATGTTAACGATGCGGCTGCGATCACTCCTTGACACTAATTACCTTTCCTGACTAACTTTGAATGTGAAATTTTGCTAATGACTGAGACCCACTGTACAAGCCCCATTTTCTCCAAGCGTCCTGTAATCTGTGGCCCCTTCATGCCCACAAAGCAATTATTAATACTGCACCTGACCCTGCCTCTTCACCATGTGTTGGCAGCCTTGAAATAGAGAACTCTTTATTCCAGGATCCTGGACATAAACGTCATTTTATCTAGAGAGTTCCCTGAGAGTGAGTTTCCAGAGAAGCAGAGTCTGCGTGGAAAGATTTCTAACTTGTAAAGACAATCACGAGAAACGTTTAACCCACAGTTCTTCCCTGGCTGGGGCAGAGAAGACCAGGGCTTGCCGGGTGAAAGCACTGTGACTGGCCGTTTTGCACATGTTACCATGTCTTATCCTCCTGTGAGACAGCTGCTAGGAGCCCATGTCACAGATGGAGGAACTAGAGCCTGGAGATTTTAAGTGACCTGCCCAACGTCACACAGCTTGTGAACAGTGAATGGGAAAGATTGGGACTGTGGTGGGCAACCTCCATGTTGGCTCTCAATGACCCATACCTCCTAGTGCAATCCCCTCCCTGTGAGTGTGGGTGGGACCCGGTGACACTTTGCTCTGAATAGACTATGGCATTTCCGAGACTCAGTTACAGAGCCTGGCTTCACCTTGCTCACTTTCCCTCACTCCCTCACTTGCTCTGAGGGAAGCCAGCTGCCACATAGTGAGCTGCCCCATGGAGTGGTCCACGTGGCCAGGAGCTGAGCATAGCCTCTGGCCAACAGCCCTCAAGAAAGTGAATCCTGCCAATGACCATGTAAGTGACCTTGGAAGAGCACCCGCCCCCAGTGGAGCCTGCAGATGAGACCACAGCCCCAGCTCACATCTTGATTCCAGCCTGTGACAGAGCCCAAACCAGACAACCCAACTAAGTCATGCCGAGATTCTTCACCCAGAGAAACTGTGAGGTCATGAATCTGGGTGAGTTTATGCCCCGGGTTTGAGGATGGTTTGTTACGCAGCAGTAGATAACAAACACAAGGATCAAACCTAGGTTGGAGTGATGCCAAAGGCCTTGTTTGTTGGCTTCTCTCTGTGTATTTTTTTAAATCACAGAAGAAATATTATATTAATACAATCTTCTGTATTAATTAATTCTTTGTTTAGAAGAAGAAGAATAAATTTTTGTTTAGAATTCAAACAGAAAGATATATAAAATTAAAATCAGAAGCTCCTCTTCACCCTTCTCCATACTCCTTATCATCTACATCCTCTGCAGAGGAACCACTGCTTACGGTTTTGTGTAGCCTTTCTGATCTTTCCTATAAATATATATATACATACATAATTTTATTATGTCATAAACAGGGTCCCCCAAACATACTTTTCTGTGGTTTGCTTTTTTTCACTTGATAGTAGACCCTAGAACTCTCTCCTTGTTGCTACACAGAGAGAGCTCTCCCCCATTCTTTTCATGGATTTCAGAACATTAAGGGGGATGGACATTTGTCTCCAACACAACTGCATCAAGTATCCTTGTACATAAATGTCTGTGCGTGTGTATCAGGGTTTCTGTATAAAAGGTTCCTAGAAATGGAATTGCTAGGTCAAAAGATACACATTTTTTAAAGTTTGGCCTGTGCCCTTTCCAGTGTATCACACTACATCCTCAAACAAACAAACAAAAACACAAACAAACAAAATCACAGGGTCTCACCATTCCCACTGAGACATATGAGATCAGCACTACATACATTTCAGAGAGTAAACGTATGGAGGGTTTCGGGTTGGGAGCCTCAAGCCCAGAAGACAGTAAAGCTCACAGACTCGGGCCCCATCTCTCTTCATAGAGCTTGGAGCACTTTCTTCATTATCCAGCCTTTGATTTTTTTTAGTGGAAAAAACAAATAGAATCCCCAAAAGGAGTGGGCAGAGACCCATGTCTGTTCAGCCAGAATCCAGGCCCAGCTATTCTCAAATTGGCTGTAGAGCCTCAAGTCACTGGCCCTGCCTGGCCTCAGCTTATCAACGCATTAGGCGGGATGAGATGGCCCCCGGGTCTCCCTCTGCATGAGTTTATGGGCTGGATCAGGAGAGCTCTGAGGAATCTGCCTTCACTGTCACTGGCTGTGGGGCCTTGGGTGGGTCTTTTATCCTTCCATGCAGGGAGATAAATTAAAAGCCCCTGTTTTAGGTATACATTTATTAGCCACCTATTGAGCCAGGTACCAGAGTCACAGAGATGGGCTAACACAATCTCTGCCCCACAGATGCTCAGAGGCCATGGAGGGGGGGCAGGCTCCAGCAGGGGGGGGCTGGGAGAATGGGGGTGATGATCCCCACCAAGGCAAGGTGTGGAGGGTGTGGAGTTGGATGCGAAAGCATTGAGCCCTATTTTGGATCCCCTACATCGGCGCACCCCCAAACATAAGGCAGTATCATCCCCTCAACCAATTCCTTAGTGCCTTCCATTGGAATGTGGAATCAGGATGCTTTGACATTGATTCCACAAGAGAAGTTCTAGAGTCTGCAGAAGGGGACATTGTTTAATCCACCCAAAATCAACAGCCCAACAGGGAATGAGGGCCAAGGGCAAATATGGGCCCCTGGAGAAAACTCAGATGTGTTTTCCGTTGTAGGCAAAACAGGGGTGAGATATTTCCTAACGGAGTTACAAACGCAGAAATCTAAACGGCCACAAAATCATGAAAATAGCATTCTACACCATGGAAAGTAAAGATTTGTGGTTGAGATTTGCTTATGCTTTGCAGCACAGTAAGTACTCAAGCAGTGAGCTTGGCGCCTCTAGATTTGTCCTGCCCAGAGCGTGGTCTGCAGGCCAGCAGCAGCTGGGAGCTTGTAAGAAATGCAGAGTCTCAGACCCCAGCCCAGACCCACCAAATCAGAATCTGCATTTTAACAAGCTCTCTAGATGGTTCATATTAAGGTTCAGTCATGGGTCCTGGTTGACTGGGGTAGGAAGGTTTGCATGACTCAGTCAGGACTTTGGGAACTTTAGAGAACTAGTGACCTGTGACGTCTTAGCTGATTACTCTTTGGAAGCTAGTGACACGTTAGGGTCCTAATTTTTGGACTCAGACCCTAGGCATTCTGGGATCATTAGCAAGGACTGGGGGGTGATACTGGGAGCTGACCCAGCCACAGAGGTGGACACAGAGAGTCAATCTACAATATATGGTGGGCACGGCAAGCTTAGGCTTGGTTGCCGCTGGCATCAGTTCTTGAGTTGGAGTTTCCAGACTCTGGGAGAAGGTTCAGCGTTCATCCAGCTGTTGCAATGGCTACACCTTCTTTCTTCACCCATGTAGAGGAATGAGGAAGAGGGAACAAGTTACTGCAAATCCCTGTGCAATGACCGCGTGAAGACTCACAGGACACCAAAGCCATCAGGAGGAACTCATGTTATTGTATCTCCTCTTCTAAGGTCAGAAACCCCTGAAGCCCTATTGGCATCAGCTACAACCAGCAGGAAGCCCAGTTAGGACTGGAAACACAGACCCTCTGCAAATACAGACACTGGTTGCAACAAAGCAACCAGGAAGAGCTCATTTTATCTCCTCTTTTAAGATCAGAAACCCCTGCCTGAAGCCATATTGGCAACAGCTACAACCAGCAGGAAGCCCAGATAGGACTGGAAACACAGACCCTCTCCAAAGTGAAGTTCCCCTTCCCTTGTCTTTGTTGGGCAAGACTGACGCCGCTTCTTCCTCCTCTTGCCCTGCAAATTGACTAAATATGCCCCTTACATACCCAGCAAGCTCTGAAATAGGAAACACATTAGTGGCTGCAATTGTCACTTATTCATTCAATTCTGCAAATATTTATGGAAAGATGGAAGAAATCGTATTAATAGAGGTCATGGCTGTAGCCGCTGCCACACGCTGAGCATTTGCTCTGTGCATTCTTCCTACGCTCCTAGTGGTCTTTTAGAATGTGTGTGTGTGTGTGTGTGTGTGTGTGTGTGTGTGTGTGTGTGTGTGTGTGTGTTGGGGGGCGGGGTGGGTCTGAATCCTACCACTCAAACCTCAGGTTCCTGCCAAAGACACAACTCTTGGGAGAACGCATTGGCAAGGACTCTCACCGCCAAATGAGTATTGATCTTTTCAACAGCTGGGCAAGCACCTTTTAGCCCCCGGTGCACTGCTCCTTGGGAAGGATGAGCTAATGCAAGGGGTTGAGGCCTGGAATAAGACCCCTCCAGGGCACCCCCTCAAGTCTAGAGTGGCCAAGATCGCGGAGCAGACACTGAGTGCACTCACTCGGCAGACCCGTAGACAGAATGGCAGGCTTGCCCACCCACCTGGCTGCAGGTGGAGCAGAGTGTGATTGTGACATGTACCACCTTTCAAGAGAATGACCGTGCCTGCCAGTGAAACCCGGAGACAGCCAGAGTCTTCCAAGCAGACCAGCAATTTCTCACCTTAAGGGAGACAGGAGTATATGGATGGGCAGATTAAAATATGTTGGGATGACGGAAATCCTGGGAAGCGGAGCCCAGCTGCCCTGTGCTGAGCATGGGGCACCCCTAGTGAGCAAGTTGGTCCCTCCCCTCACCTCCCAGAACCCAACGTGTGTGTTGCAGGTACAGACTGTTCAGGCTGGTGACAAAGCTTCCCCGAAAGTCCATGGAAAGTTGAGCAGCTTAAACAGAGGTAAGTGGGCCAAGCACGGGGGTGATGTTCACTCCTTGTGGGTTCTTCTCACATCGTCCTGGGAGGAGAATCCCCGGTGATACTGGGGTCTTTCCGCAGAGGACCGGGAGAGGATACCAGGGTGTTCTGCTTTGCCTGCGAGAAGAAAGACCCTGGGAGCACTGGGTGCTTCTATAGATATTGGAAGAGCCGGCAGAGCAGGGGAGCTGGGAGCCATGGGATGAAGTCCACAAACACTGTATGAGTTTCCTGGGGTCTCTGGGGAAATTTTGTCACAAGCTTGGCACTTGAAAACAACAGACATTTATTTTCCTTACAGTTCTGGAGGCCAGAAAGCCAAAATCAGTACCTTTGGGTCAAAATCAAGGCATGGGCAGGGCTATGTCCCTCCAGGGGCTCCAGGGGTCCCTTGCCTCCTCCGCCGTTGGTGCCGTCACATTCCTTAACTCGTGGCCGCATCACCCCGAGCCCTGCCTCCATGGTCACATGGCCCTCTCCTCTTCTGTCCTCACATACCCCCAAGTCTCTCTTAGACACTTGTGATGGCAACTAGGGCCCACCCCAATAATCCAGGATAATCTCCACATCGTTCGCTCCTCAACTTAGTCACATCTGTAAAGGAACTTTCTCCAGGTAAGATGACATTTAAAGGTTCCAGGCATTAGGACCTGGATACTAAGAGAACTTTGGGGACCATTTTCAGCCAAGCACAGACACCGATTTTCAATCAAGAGAAAGAGCTTTCCAGCAGCCAGGTGTCCAAGGTCAGAACGGGCTGCTTTAGCTCAGGGAGCCCTGCGGCAATGCGGTCGGCGACCCACCTGGGGCAAGTTTAGCCCACGGGCTGTAAGTGCCAGAAGAGCTGGAGAATGACGGCCCCCAGGAGCATCTCTCAAGCCACGACTGATGAGATTTGGAGGATAAGTACCCCAGCTTGCACATCCCTCAGTGGGATAACTCTGAGTTGTGTTCTGTATGGACAGAGTTCCTCAGTGGGAACGGGCTCCAAGCTGGGGACCGGCTTCATAGCCCCCTTTCGTGGGCTTCTGTACCTTTCCTCTCTCACCCCTTCCTGGTATTCCCTAAGGGCACTTCCCAAATAAACTACTTACGAGGAGCTGCTTCTGGGGGGATCCCAGTCCAAGGCAGTTTGTATAAGAAATGGTCTCAGGAAGGAAACTCTTAGGATGGGATTCCAAAATTGAATCACTTACCAGCCTGCTAGCAAAAGGGCACCACTGGGAGTGACCAGATGACCCCTGACGTGCTGTGCATCACGGTTGCTAAGACCCTCACTTTAGTGAATGGGGAGAGGGTACAGATGAAAGGGGATGCACTAGCTAATTGCTAGTCATTAGTATTGTTAATTTATTAATAGTAAGTTATGTTATAATTAACTCTAACTTAATAATTACTAAATATTATATAATAATTGTTAAATATTATAATTATTACTATACAATTATTATAGTAACATTATACTTTATTATTTTCTTAGTTTTCAGTTATTATTATTAATCACTGATAATAATTATTATTGTTAATCCAATAGCTCTAACACTGGGGGGGCCGTAGGAACAATGATAATTACAGACTGCCAGCTGTCACCAGCGGCCATCAAACCCTGCAGGAGGAAAACGTCAGGCTCAGGCCGGCCATCCTGCAGCTCACGGCATGATGTGAGAGCTCAGTGTCCTTCAGAGGGTGTTAGATACCCTCACCTTGGTACAGCCAGGGGTAGAGTGCACTGAGAAGCAAGCCCAGAATCTGACGGTGGAGAAGGCAGATTCCTAGCCCCAGCAAGTCTCCTGTGCTAAAGGCAGGGCCACAGAAGGAAGGCGTGAGACCCAGAGACCAGGGCAGGGACCCGGGGGCACCCTAAACCTGTACATGACCCTGAACCATGGCGGCCAGCAGAAGGCATACCTCCCCTCACCTCCCCTTGCCTGGACACCAAAAAAGGGCCTCTCTTGACTCTAATGCCTCACGAGATGATGCTTCCCCTTGTCCGTATAGCCATCTCCCCTCGTGGCTTCTAGACTGATGACAAAGACCAGGGCTCAGGGGTTCACCAGGGAAGTGCTGACCTGCGCAGGGAGGAGAGGGCTAACTCACCAGGTGCTGCAGGACCTGGCTTCTATGCACCAGATGAACCAGGAGAAAACGTCCAGGGACAGATCAGCAGGGTGCTGGGCCAGGAGGGTGAAATGTAATGCCAAGTAAGGGGGAATTCATCACATGGGGCACCCTCCCTCCCATGACTCAGGATTTAACACCATGGCAAGGATACCCAGAAACAGTCCTAACAAGCTGCTGGGAGGCTCCTTGAGGCTTGAGGGAAAATTGGAAGATTCCAGAACGAGGTTTACAGAGTGCTACGGAATGGGTAGAAGGCTTATGGAGGTGAACACGCTAGACTGGATTCATCATGTAAGACGAGAGAACCCCCCCAGCTGAAAATCCCTTCACTAAAGTATTAAGGAATATTCTAGTGAGGGAAGTACTTCATTCATGAGAGCGTTGTAAAGGCAGTCCACCATAGGCCAGGGGAGATGGTGCAGATGCTGCTGTAGAACTGGGCTCACTGGTGTCAATGGGAATGATTGGATTCCAGCGGAGCCGGGACCAGATGGCAGCACGTGACCATGAAGGGTGGGGTGGATGTAACACAATCTGGGGAAAGGCTGGAATGGCCAGCAGGAGACCTTGACCCACAGGGGTTTGTGGCGTTAGCTAATAGACCATCAAGTTCCTAGGGACGTGATAGACGGGCAGCCAACATGGGTATTGGTCAACTTTTATCGTCAAAAAGATCAAGAGCTGGTGAGCAGAAAACTGTCAGTCCCTACAAAGGAGAATCTGGTCTCTCACCTGGTCTCCAGACCCGAACCGGTTCTCAGGTCCAGAGCCCACTGATGGCAGGAGAGGTGAGGTGTCTGGCAGGTGATGTCAATGCTCCACCCATTACCCCTCACCCTTACCACTTCCGTGCCTACCAGCCAACTTCCAGCTTCTTTTATTCCCCCACGGCTTCCTCCACCACAGAAGCCTGATCTGTGACCTCCAGATCAGTGTACCAGGGAATCATCGTGGGCGGCTGCAGTGGGAGAAAACCCCGCGAAAATTCAGGGGCCTGGCACATCAGTGAAGTTGCAAGTTCAAGGACAAATTATTGCACCTTGCAAAAAGAAAGAGGTGCGGTACTCAGTGGGACTTCTTAGAATCTGGAGGCAGCACGTGCTGAACTGGGAGATCCTGCTGTGGCCCGTGTATTGGGTGAGACAGAAGGCTGCCCAGTCTCGCGTGGGACCCAGGGCAAGAGAAGGCTCTACAGCAGGTTCAGGCTGGGGTTCCAGCAGCTCTGTTATGTGGGCCAGTGCCCTGGCAGATCTTGTGATGCTAGAAGTATCTGTGGTGGATAAGGAAGCAGGATGGAGTCTCTGGAAAGCTTCCTGTTTTAAGTTTCTGTGTGTTTTAAAGATATTGTGCTCAGCCACCACCTTGAAGAATCAGTGACAGATAAAGGACTTAACAGGGGGCTCAAGAGGAGCTGAGAAGGGGAAGGAGTGCACAGGTGGTGCTGCGGGCAGCCTGAACCAGTGTGAGATACAGACGTGCACATACGTACAGAGAGGGAGACGGCACGACAGAGAGACTGAGATTTACTTCAAAGAATTGGCTAGCACAACCACGGGGGCTGGGAAGCCCAGACTTTTCAGGAAAAGCCAGCAGGCTGGAAATGGCAGGAATTGATGCTGCAGGCTTGAGGCAGAATTTCTTCTTCTTCAAGAAACCTCAATCTTTACCCTTAAGGCCTTCAACCAACTGGAGGAGGCCCACCCAAGTTATCGAGGGGAATCACCTTTACTCCAAGGCAGCTGAGTATAGTTATTAACCACCTACACAAAGCACCTACGCAGCAACACCTAGTGTTTGGTTGAAGAGGTGGGTGCTGTCGCCTAGCCAAGCTGACACAAAACCAGGCGTCACAGAGCCCCACCCACGCCCGTGACATTCACAGCTACACACCAGCAACTGCTAACCTCAAACACCCGGGACTCTCCATCTGCAGGCTTCCCGATAAGGCCAGTGTAAGTCAGAAGTACAGTAGCGTTAATGCCCCCGGAAGCAGCCCTCAACAGACGAGCACAGAGAACTGGAGGGTGGATCCACCGACCTCCCTGCCTCTCCATTGTGGTGACGCTGAGGTAGACCCTGCACCATCTCCCAGAGACCCCAGCGGCACTGCCCAGTAAGTGTCCACTGTCAACTCTGCTTGACATCCATTGATTATTTCCTTCACTTTCTTTCTCACCTCTCCACTCTCCTTTGGTGTTTCCTGGGATCACCTCCCCTATAAGCAAATTGCTCAGATCCTTGCCTTGGGGTCTGCCCCTAACAAGCCATTCTATCACAGGAGAAGGCTGCGGCCAGGCTAGCTCGAGTTGGGAGGCCAGACATGGCAGTAGTGGGAGTGATGGACCCTTGGGTCTCTTTCAACTTTGAGAGACTGTGAGTCCTTGTGCAAATGTGCATCTGAGAGACATGGTCGTGGGAAGACTTCACTGCCCTTCTGTGGCTCCTGGGAGACCTGGAGACGTTCCACAATCTCAAGACTGTGTAGCTGGCTCCTAACTTCAGCTTGAAGACCTGTTAACCCAACAATGTCTTGGGGCAGTGAAGAAATACCTCTAGAAGGTGGGAAGGTCAGGGCTTGGGCTGAAAGAAGGACACTTTATACCTCAATCGGAGGAAATTCTGGAGTGACTGGATTCTGCCACTACAGTAAAGTACCTCGGGAGGGGTGGTGAGAAGGCACATTCCCACTTCCTCATGCCCTGTGAGAGTTAATGCCTCATCACCCACGGCAAGGCCGCATCCCCCAAAACTTGGCACAGACTGGAGGCACAGACTATCTGACCTGGAAGAGTCCCAAAGACTTGGGAGACCAGCCCCTGTGATGGTTAACTTTATGTGCACAGGGTACCCAGACATTTGGTCCAACATCATTCCGGCTGTGACTGTGAGGGGGTTTCTAGATAAGATTTACTTTGAATCAGAAGACTGAGTAAAGCAGATTGCCCTCTCAAATGTGGGTGGGCCTCATCCAATCAGTTGAAGGTCTGACTAGAACAAAAAGGCTGGGGAAGAGGGATCTCCTCCTGCCTGAGTGCTTTAGAGCTGGGACAGGGGTATGTTCTTTCTTGCCCTTGGACCCGAATTGAAACGTCAGCTCTTCCTGAGTCTCAGGTCTACCAGCCTTCAGACTGAAACTACACCATCAGCTTTCCTGGGTCCCCAGCTTGCCAACTGCAGAATTTAGGACTTGTCCGTCTCCATAATCCCATGAGCCAGGTCCTTAAATACACACATAAATATATATATAATGTACACGCATGCACACAGACATCTTATTGGTTCTGTTTCTCTGGAGAACCCTGACTAATACAAGCCCTCGTGCACATAGAGAGAAACTGACCAGAACCAGGTGTCCTGACTCCCTTGCCAGGACCAGTTGGACTCACCCTCCTGGCCATTTATTCCAGAGTGAGTAACTCAGAATGAAAAGAATTCTGGTGTCTGGTCCAACACGTACGATGTGGCCCCAGGTAAGCCGCTGCTTCGTGCCTGAATTTCCTCATCTTCAGTGTGAGGATAAAAACTCTTTCCTCCCTCAGAGTTGTAGCAAGGATTAATACACGAGGTTCATCCATGAAAAGATCTCAGCACAGTGCCTGACACATAGGAAATACACAAACAAGTGTTAGATGTTATTTAAGGATGGATGAAGAATGCCACAGAGGACTTCAAAAATACTACCAGGAACCGTGCTTTTAATTTATAAGGCTTTCTAACCCACAAATATAGCTAGTCTTCCCCCCACAAAATGCATACAATTTTCCGAAAGTTTCAAGATTGATGATTCCCTTGGTCAAAGCCTCAACCAAGTCAGCCATGGAAACCTGGTCGTCGCAACTCTTTCACCCACGCCCATGGCCTAGAGCCTTATCATGTGATTTGCTAGCAAGGTCCATAAAGTAGGAGAGGCTGGGCAGAAAGGGCTGTTTAATTCCCACTTTCCAAGGGGTTGTTATTCAACTCAAGCCTCTTTGGTCTGAGAGTAAATCACAAGCTGCCGTAATCAGCTTCCGTTCGTCAGAGACGCATAGATCAGCCAGCAGCTGCTATCATGAGCCCAGCCTCGGCACTGTCCCGCGGTCACTCACACCTGGGAATCAGCAGGTCAGTTGGATTAGTTCTTGAGGGTGTTCCCAATAACGATCCACCCCCCACCCCCGGATCCCAAACATCTTTAGATTTGCCTCCATTAAAGTCCCAAAGGGACGACCCCCGGTTTGAGATTCATATTCATTAGCTGCGGAGACCCACTGGAGGTCAGCTGCTGGCTGTACGGATGAGCCCATGGTTGCTGTGAAATTAATGAATTTCCCTCCTCACCCCTCCGCGTGCATAATCTACCCGGTCGGTAAGCAGTCAGGGGTGCAGAGGAAGCACTACTGCGGTAAACACCCAGGGCGTATCATGAATTCTGCCTTCTGTCTGGATGAACACATGTTGTAAAATACATTTTAAAAACAAAACCGTGCAGAACAGGACTGTATCTTTCTGGAGAAGAAGGAAGGTTGAGCTGAAGCTCTCAGGGTCACAGCAGTGAAATCACTGATGGAACCAGGGTGGGACACGTATATGCAGGACTGTGCCATGCGATGACCTGTGGCCAGGTGGATGCTTTGACCTTTGCCCCCTCCCACCCCATCCATCAGTCCAGCTGCAGCCCTGTTTCTGCCCACGGGCCTCTGTGTCTCCCTCTTGCTCCTTCCCCGTCCCCTTCTCCATGTTCCCTGCCTCACTATCACCCTGTCTCATAAAATTGCTCACTATTTCCTCATGGATTAACTCAGAAATAACACGAACTATAACATAACCCGGGAAAATGATCCGTAATCGAAACCGTGGCCACTTGCAATGTCAGAAGCTGCAAATAGTAAAATTTGAGCTGGATTTTAAAACACTGATTTATGAAGCAAATTTCCACTGTGAAATTCTAAATGCAAAAGAATTGATCTCTAAGAAAAGAATTTCAGCAAAATGGAAATGGAAACATCGGAAATGGTTTAACTGAGCTGTATAGAAAATTGATAAACGGATTAAATTGGCTTAAAGGAGTTCCCTGTGGAATTCTGGTACTTTCTAGATGAAAACTCATCACTGTTGGGTAATTCTGACTAAAATGCTCGCACTCAAAATGTCTTTGGGGTCAAAATGTCCACAGGAGCAGGAGAGTGGAGTCAAAATGTCCCCAGGCCCTGACCAAGGGGTTGGGGTTTTTTCAGCAGCCCCAGAAGAAGCAGGGAATGGGAAAAAGCAGTGTTCCCAAAGGCAGAGTGGCAGGGGGTGGTGATAGTTCTAGAAAAACACTGTGGAGGAGGGAGTGGGAGGGTACCGGGTAGACACACCAAACACGGATCTCGCCTGCTGGTCCCCGCTGAGGCCAGAATGTGGGCTGCCTCCCGCAGGCCGCCCAGCCCAGGGCGAAGCCCAGATCCCTGCGGAGCTGGCCCTGTGCCCGGCCCCCACCTCCCAGTGCCTCCCTCTTCCATGTGGAGGCCAGAAGCCCCCTACAGAAGTCGCTCCAGCCTCCCTTCAATGCCTCTGCGAGTCCCAACTGAGATCAGAAAGTACAAGTGCTCAGCAAAATCTGTTTTTTTCTGAATGGCATTTATTGTTTTGGTCTTCCTGAGCACAAATACAGTGCAGCCCAAGGCAGAACTTTAGGAAAACACAGAAAAGCAAAAGGGAAGAACATCAGCTCCAACGCCACAACTAAAGGCGTCCACTGCTGACCGTGTGGGATGTGGGCCCTGAGTGAGCTCTCAGAGCGGGGACAGGCCAACCAGCCTGAGGGCACACGGGGGGTCAGAGAGCCCAGCAGGTGAGAGCGGGGCTCCCAGCCGGTGGGTGGGGTGGGCCGGGGGTGGGGTGGGGCGGGACTCCTTTCCAGGCCCCGTGTGCTGTGTGGCCCTTAGCACCACCAGGAGCGGGGGCTTCAGAGGCAGACCAGGTCGCCTGCTGAATCTTCCCCATCATGACCCGCTGAGCCCCATTCCCCTCATGGGGGAAATGAGAGTAATAATCTGACGGCCATTACTCCCATTTTACAGATGCAGGAAATGAGGCCAGGGAGGTTACGTTACTTGACCAAGATCTCATAACTGCAAAGTTAATCAGACTGAGACTCACTCCTCAGTGTGTGAGACCCTGGAGCTCTCTTAACCACCTGCTTATACACTGCGGGGGATGAAAAATAAGAAGGCTGCATGTATCACTGGTCACTGCCAACTGTGGGGCTGCACCTTGAGGTGGGACACCCGACACCCACACTTGGCCCTCCAGGACTCCCTTGAGAAAAGCGCGTGGGACCCTGAGCTCCCGACCGGACCCGACCGGACCCGGTCACCCAGGTCTTCCGACGCCGCTCAGACACTTGTCTTCCCAGATCAGGAAGCCGCGCTCCACTGCCTCTAGGAAGCAAAACAAAAACAGCTGTTATTTTTGAAGGGGTATTTTTGTAGAACAATCTCTGGTTTCCTTCAGGAATTTCAGCCCCAAGCCCCCTGGCGATGCGGTCTGGAGGGGTTCATGCACATCCTATTGGGCAACCCCCAGGAAGCCAGTCTCCTTCCTTCCCTCCACTTCTGAAGAGGCACGCCCCTCGCCCAGCAGCTTCTCAAGTCCCCAGACTGTCGACTGGAGCCCCTGCCTCCTGCAGTAAGGTCTGGGGATTCAAGGACGCAGAGAAGCCAGTGTCTGCCTACAGGAGCTCACGGTCCATGCTGGGCACCCAAAGCAGAACCGGTGGCCTCCTACCCAGAGCCTCAGAGGAAGCCTCGTAGGCATCCAGGCATTCACAGGGAGCCTGAAGGGACGAGGTCCAGTTCACCAGGTGTGAATGGTCCAGGCAGGGGGACAACAGGAGCAAAGACAGAAAACATGAAAGAGCTGGGGATTTGGAGAGCTCTGGGGGGTTTAGCTTGTCTGGAGGGCAGTGGGCTCAGGGTGTGTTTGCTAGAATTGGCAAGACAACATTTGAAAATGTTCAGGGTCATCCTCCACCCCAGCCCTGAACGCCACAGTCAGGGGACCTCAGGTCCATCTTGTTAGCCGAGAGCCGTAATGCTGACTGTATGCAGGGCAGCCAGGATTTGCCCACTTTCATAGCTTCATAATAATGACAGCTAAACATGCCAAGGGGTTAATTTATGCAAAGCATTCTTCCAAGCTAATAAGTAGCCGAGTCCAGGTTTAAGCCCAGAGAGTCTGTCATCTGAGCTTGTACTCAGAACCCAGGATGGGCTTGTATGGGTGTTCAGGTTGCACACTGCACATGGGTGCCTTATCTGAGGGGGTGTCATTCGTGTTGTAGACATCGCACACAGAGTACACAGGTGGGTGTGGAGTTCTGGGTATCCTGGCCAGTCTGTGGGGTTGGGGAGGGGATGAGAGGCCCAGTGCCAGCCTTGTCAGTCCCATCCCAGCCACAGGTGAAGAGCAAGCTCGGACATGAGAGGACCTGGGGAGACTGACGATGCTGCAGTGGCCGGCAACACCCCCGCACTAACGTGGACGAAACGCTAATTATGTGCTGGGCATTGTGCCAAACACGGTAAGTGCTTTAGCCCATTTATTCCTCAATCCTGTGAGGTGCAAACCGCTTTATCCCCACTTCACAGATGAGAAAACTGAAGCTGAGAGATTAGGTTTCTTGCCTAGAGTCGCAAGGTGGTGAGGCTGAGCCAGGGTTCCAGCCCAGGCAGCGTGAGTCCAGGGCGTTCCCCGCACCCGGCCATCCTCCCTAGATGGAGGTGCTGGAGGGCAGTGGAGGAACCAAGCCTGCCTGGTGTTGATGGGACAAAGCCAGACCAGGCCTCCTTTTTTTTTTTTTTTTTTTTTTGCGGTACGCGGGCCTCTCACTGTTGTGGCCTCTCCCGTTGCGGAGCACAGGCTCCGGACGCGCAGGCTCAGCGGCCATGGCTCACGGGCCCAGCCGCTCCGCGGCATGTGGGATCTTCCCGGACCGGGGCACGAACCCGTGTGTCCTGCATCGGCAGGAGGGCTCTCAACCACTGCGCCACCAGGGGAGCCCAGGCCTCCTTTCTTAAAGGCGCCTAGACTTTGGCTGAATTTTCTTCCTGCCTTTCCTGCTTCAGGGACATTTGACCTTTGACCCGGAAGATTTTGCAGTTGGCAAAAGTGATGATACATTTCTGCAAATTCCTGGTGTCCAGTGCCAGCCAGGAACACTCTTGCAAAGTGCAAGGAGTAATTCCAGGGTTTGGCTAAATCTCCCAGCCAGAATGTTCCAGAATGTATATGGGTCGAGGGCAGGTGAGGGGCAGATCTGATACAGACAACACTGTTGACAGAGACACACTCACTCAGCCCCGGGTTAGCGGGGGTGCCCGCGTACTGCGATGGTGAGAGCGCTCCCTGGCCTCCGTGAGCTTCCGTGAGCCAAGACTTGGAGGCGGGACGTGCAAGATAGGCCCAAAGAGCAGTGAAGGCACGAGTGACCCACCGGGAGGTGGACGGGCTGTTGTCAAAGCTTCTGATGGGGGTTTACAATTTCACCCTCCCTCCTTCTGGCGACTGAGAAATCTTGACTATTTTCACATCGCTTGCATCTCCTTATTTGCCACTGTTTCCAGCGCTTAAATTCTCCACCGACACACACACACACACACACACACACACACACACACACACACACACAAATGCACTCACACACTCATACTCCGGGCTTCTGGAGCCCTGTCTGCATACATCAAGTGAAATGAGTACTTTTAATGGGAAAAACTTATTTCCTGGGGTGGGGCCTGGCCCTTGGTCCAGTGAGAGGGGAGTTTAACCACTTGCCCTAAGAGCAAGAGGCAGCAAGGGCGCAGCGCTCCCAGGCTGTCAGTGAAGGCAAGTGGTGTTGAATACCTGCTGCGGGAGGGGGTGGAACGTGCCGGGCATCAGACATGCTCTGACTCTCTCCACGCTGCAGTGGGCACCTCCTTTCCCCGCGTGTCTGGGAGGCTGTGGGAGCAGTGAAGTGCTTAAGGCACCACATCATGTGGCCAGGACCAGTCTTCGGAGTTAATGCCGCGAGAAGATGGGTGGCCCATGAGGTGGGGAGGGCCTCTCCCTGCCTGCATCCCCCAGACTCTGGGCCTGGTGCCTGCTCCACAGAAGAGAGAAGCTGGGTGAGCACACACTGAGGACCAGAAGACATAGCCCCAGAGGGACTCCCAGCCTGACAAGAACCTCCGTGTCTGCACGGCCTCCTCCCAATGACCACGGGGATTCCAGCCTCACGCACGTGGATGCGTATTTGGAGGAGATGCAGGACGGAATTCCTAGGAGGCTGAGCCTCTTTCCGAGGTCACTGGCTGAGTCAGATGCGGCCAGAAGCAGAGTGTCCCAAAAGTTCACAAGCCGCCCTGTGTCCTTTCCTGGGCATTGGCTCATTTCTGTGTGGGCGGAGGCCATTTAGTCTGTTCTAAAGCACAGCACCGAGAGCTTCATCTAGAGAGAAATGTGCAGACACAAACAGCTCAGAAAATAGGGCAAACCCGACTCCTGCATCCACAGCACTGTCTTTTCTAGCATTTCCCTCGAAAATTAAATTAGCAACGTATGCAAACGAGCTGTGAGAATTCATTACGTTAATTTGTCTAATTTTAGAGCCAACACTGAAGCAAACAGCACCTCATTCCCCAATACTTAAGGCCTCACAGAATATTGATTTCTGAGTTTTATTAGCCTTGCACGAAGGCCCTTTTATAGCCCAAAGGCACGCGATTGTCAATTTCCTCATAAATACAAATGTCCCTGCTCCCAGGCTCCGAGAGGGTTCTCCAAGGTCATTTCCGGGGGTGACCCGCATGTCAGACCACCCAAAGCTCAGTCTGGGCGGGGTGGGGGGGAGTGCTGGCAGGAGCTGGGCCATCCATCCAAGCAAGGTCAATGGCTACACAAGGCGAGCAGTCCTTGCAAGGGCGTCTGCGGTACCGGGCCGTGGAGTTAAGCGTTCGTCACCTACCGAACATCTCCACAGCCCAGGCGGCCAGTGACAGAGCCGTGCTCTTGGCTGAGGGAACCCTGTTGAGCAGCGATGGCTTCTTCTTCTCCTGCCTCTCCGTGGGCCAGGGTGATGTCTTCAGCATGATACATTCCACCATTAAGAAAGCCAGTTTACCCCCATGTTACTCTGGAGCCAGCCGTGTTAGCAGACCCCGTGGAGGTGTGACTAAGCATGAGTTTTATCCAGCTCGTGAAAGACAGTTGTCACCATGGCCAGCCCCTCCAGGCAGCCAGATAGACTGGGACCCTATTTCATATGTGGGACCCCAAGGAACGCTCTCTGCCTATGAGCAGGGTATCTTCCTGGGACACTCATAGTAACCTCACGGCCAAAGGAAAATGGCATTACCCTCGGTTGCTGTCAGTTCACTTACTTAGAGCATCAGCCCTCTGCTCAGCCATGTGAGTGAACAAACAAGCAAATCAACAAAACAGAGGGGCTTCCCTGGTGGTGCGGTGGTTAAGAATCCGCCTGCCAGTGCAGGGGACACGGATTCGAGCCCTGGTCCTGGAAGATCCCACATGCCACGGAGCAACTAAGCCCGTGCGCCACAACTACTGAGCCTGCGCTCTAGAGCCCAAGAGCCACAACTACTGAGCCCGCGAGCCACAACTACTGAAGCCCGCGTGCCTAGAGCCCGTGCTCCGCAACAAGAGAAGCCACCGCAATGAGAAGCAACGAAGAGTAGCCCCCGCTCGCCGCAACTAGAGAAAGCCCGCACACAGCAACAAAGACCCAACACAGCCAAAAATAATAAAGATAGATATCTAGATAGATATCTAGATAGATATCTAGATAGATAGATAGATATCTAGATAGATAGATAGATATCTAGATAGATAGATAGATAGATAACCAACAAAGCTGACTTCTTCATGAGCTCCACTTTCTTTTCTATTTTATAATGTGTCTCAGAATTTTTGCCAAGGAGGAACTCAATCAAAAATACAACCCATCAGTCTCAGATTTTGAAAATTACCCTTTCTCTTTCTTAAGTGTCAGGAGACTTGTCAGTCACCATTCCTGCTCTGACCAGTTTTTAAAGACCATCCCCATCCAAATTCTGTGTTGATGGCCTCCACCTTCAGGCCTGTGGATTTCCACACTGGCTGGAGTCCCTGAAGATAAACTCTCCGGTCCCATCCCAGCACTTTTCACCCCTGAGAGGCCTTTACTATGGAAGGAAGAGACCGAGGATGCGAACAACCTTGACGGATCATCGGTGGAGAGCCCGGCACTGAGCTGGCCCTGGACGTCTTGCTATTTCCACGAATCCCCGCGTGACCCTGAGAGGGACAGGGGTGCTGCTGACCTGGGCCCATCGAACTCCAAGCTCATCCCCACCCTTATGAGGAGGCCCGAGTTACTCATAACCTGAGGGTTCTTTTGCAAAAGCACCCCGGTTCCTTTAGTGCCAGAAAAGGTTTCCCTTCCCAGCTGGATCTGCCATCTGCTAAGCCGGGTCACCTCCCCTCCTGGCCCACCCACCTGGAAGCAGGTAGGGGCAGCACAGTTTCGCTGCCAAGAGCAGTCTGTTCCTGACAGGCACGGTTCCAAAAGTCATGCGGCCATGCTTTCCCCTCTGGTCCGGCTACCTAAGTGTCCCTCCTGCGTTTCCTCCCACGCTGGGAACATCCAAAATTCAGCTGCCAGAAATAGATCCACTTGGATCAGAAGTGGCAAGAAATGCTCTAGACCTTCTGGAACCTCAGTGCAGCCTGGCTCCCCGTGGGGAACTAAAGCAGCTGATTACGGGCAGCTTGGACTAAGGGCAGAGGATGAGACTAGAGAGGCGGCTGCCAGAGCACCTTTCTGTCCTCTGCTTCCCCTCTGCATCCCGTCTCACCCTCCAGACTTCCTGTTGCTGTGCACCGCCTTTACAGGGTTGCTCCAAATTTCCAGCTTCCAGTAGATTTAGCAGAACTGGACGTCAGCGTCCAGCATGAGAGATTGTGTTCTGCCACGGCCCGCATCCCGGCCAGCCGACATCACGATGCGCCTTCTGTAGCCGCTTGCCCTGGTCGTACAGTCGGAAAGAGACTGGCCCGGGTGACAATGAGGCTGGAGGGCCGGGGGGGGGACGCTGGCACAGCAGCCGAACTGGTCAAGGTTTGGATGCAGGCAAATGTGTGCCTCACAAGGCTGCCCTGTTACAGGGTGGAGGCGGCAATGAGGGATGTGAGAAGTGGAGACAGGTGGGGGCCAAGTGCAGGGGTGGCAGGGTGATGCGGGGCTCCCCCCCTCTGGCCAGCCTTGGTGTCAGTCAGAGGAAGAGACCCCCACTCCTGTAGGGTTCCTCATAAGCCTGCAGTCTGCCATGCCTTCCTGAGACCCTGGGTAGGCGGCAGCCACAAGGCAGGGGGCACCGTCTGGAACAGATCGCTGGGGACAGGCCACCTCTCTGGCCTGTCCACCTGGAATCAGCGCGCCCACAGCCAAGCTTACCCAGGGGGTCCCCGGAGTTGTGGAATAGCAATGACGATGGGGAGTGGGTAGGGCAAAAGGATGGAAAGTGAATAGGAGTTGGGGTACGGGGTGCCCCATGCCCTGTAAATCACAGAAGGGAAACACAGAGCCTGGGCAGGCCTTGGGGCCTGCACATAAACCCTTCCCTGTATCTGGAAGCTCTCCTCCGCCCAGCCTCCCTTCACCTGGCCACGGGGCCACTTCGTGAGCCTGTGACCTAAGCAATCGCATAGGGCCTCACACTCAGAAGGGCCCCGTGATCACAAGGGGCTGATTTAATGATTTAACGCTCTCCGTTGTCATCTCGAAATTCTTAACCATTTTATCTTTGAACTTGTATTTTGTAAGTGACGTTGGATGGGACAATGACACGTGCGTGTGAGCAATGGGGGTACACACAGTATGCGTGTCCACCACGGTTCCACGTGTCTCACTCTTCTGCAGCGCTGTCCACGCTCACGGCACGGCTTCCGTAACCCCCTCACCTTGCACCTGGGCCACGCACAGGAGGGCTCCATGCTTGGTTTAATATCCTGCTGTCGCCACCTTAAAATTCTTAATAATTTTATCTTTGAACTTGTGTGCTGTAAGTGAAATCCATTGGGAAAATGCACACGAGCAGAGGAGGGATGTGCAGCCTGTGTGTCTGCCGTCCCCTGCACTCCACCAACACAAGGTTCCAGGGAACCCACGACCTGCTCGAGCTCAGTGACACCCCAAGTGAGTTCAAGACGAGCATGTGACGTGTGTGAGTGAGGTCACTGACGAGACGCCACACTTTCCAATCAAACCAGAACTTGCTATGGACACACTCACACCTGGTGCTCTGAGACACAAGGACCGAGGACCTGTCTCATCCTTCCTAAGTCACATTATGTCCCTGTGTTAGGCAACCGATTATGCTGAAAATCATGGCACAGAAGCAAAGGGAGAGATGGGCAGCCACAGTCCCTTTCCTTTTAGTCCCTCCTTACTCAGCAAGACTAAGGCAGGAAATGTGGGGAGAACACGATTCTATAAAGAAGCAAAATAAAAATAGTTGAGCGTTGCCACTTTTCCGGTAAGAATGAAATATATGTGCATGCCAGAGCTATGAAGTATGACTTGTGTCATTTCAGTGATTCTGCGTATGAATTAAATGCTCTTATATTTCCATTTAAAACTGACATTACACGATATAAAGATGGCTGGTAAATGCATGCTAATGATTTAAATTTTTAATTTTTCTTTAGAGTATCATTAAATAGAAAATTTTTTTTAAAAATTATAAGTCAAGAGAGCGACTGTGGAAGAAGGGGGAAAGCTTTATTTTTCAGGGGCTCTTTAAATGACACTTTTCCCTGCCTTTGGAACAAGAGGCCCTGCATTTTCATTTTGCGCTGAGCCCTGCAAAATATGTAACCATCCCCACCTGGCCATCTCCTTCCTATTCATCCTTCAAGACTCTGCTTAGGCACCCCCTCTTCCAGGATGCCCCCCTTAACCCCTCAAGGAGGGCTTCATGTCCCTCCTGTGTACCTCCACAATGAACTGCACTGTGCTGTAATTACCAGTTTATCTGATCAGCTCCTTCACCGGAAGGGAGCTCCAGAGTAGGATGGCCAGATTTACAGTCCTACAGAGACGTCTGCCTGTCCTCAGAGCCAGCCAAGGGCCTGGCACGTAATACATGCTCCTTCCCTGTTTGCTGAATGAATCAGTCAGTCAGTCAACCAACCAAATAGCCAATTAATCAATGAATGAATGAAAAGGAAGTGCCCTGTGCCAGACGCGTTCTCAGCATTTTGCATATGTTGCCTCTGGTTAAGCAAAGGAATGGTGGGACCAAGACGACGGCGAGGGCCTACCTTTCAGGCTGGCATTGCCCGACTAGTGAGCTTCCCCTGTGTGACCGTGTATGGTTCCACAAGCTTTGGGCTCTTGGTCACGGCACCCACTGTTGGCCCCTCTCCTGTCCTTTCCCCTCTCGTGTGTGGACATAGATGCTGACCCGTTTGGCAAGTTCCTTGAGGGTGAGAACCCCAGTTTTTCCTGCATCTGAGCCCCAAGGGTGGTCCAGATTTTCGCACAGAGTCAGTACCCGTGACTGTTATGAAAAAAGCATCTAAGGGAAGACAATCTGACTGAGGGGATTTAGACCCTGCCAAGCCCATTCCACGCAAAGCCACAGGCCACCCATCTCTTTAGAATGTACAAACTTAAAAAGACAAGAAGAAAAGTCTTACTATTCTTTAAAACTCACTTTTGGGAAATGTCAGTATCATTTTTCACAGGATTAAAAACTAGGGAAACAGAGATTAGGCATTTGGCAAGGTTCCCCTTGGGTGCTGGCGAGGGACTACTGATCTTCAGGCATGGCTCAGCCACTGCACTCAGAGCAGGCTCACCTTCAGAGCACCCATTCCCAGATGCAACTGGGGTGTCCATTTGGGGGATGGTTCCCTTTCTGTGAGTGTGGAGGAGAGACTGGATACCTGCTCACCAACCCTATTTCTTCCTCCTGAGCGCATAGGAAGACTGCATCTCCCAGTCTCCCTTGCAGGTAGGATGAGTGCTTATAACTGGATTCTGGCCAAGGAGATGTCAGAAAAAGTGATCCGTATCACTTATAGGGATGAGCATAAAATCATGGGCATGGTTGTCCAAGCTCCTCTCCCCTTCCATGGAAACCCTGCGGACCACATGCTGAGAAAAGTAATGTCACAAGATGGAAGGAGCCCAGATCTTGGAGGAGCACTGCTCAACTCACAGCAGACTGTGACATGAATAAGAAATAAAATTTTATTGTGTTTAGCCGTGAGGTTTGGGGTATGTTTGTTATAGCAGCTAGCGTAATTTATCCTAAGGAAAACAGTATGCCAATATATCTCTTAGTAAGGATGCACTCAAATCCAAGTAACTGAAAAGCCAACCAAAGTGGCATAAATAAATCTAAGGTTCCTTTTCTGCATAAAAAGAAGTCTGGGGATAGACAATTCAAGGGTGGATCAGGGGCTCAAACACACAGACTCTATCTTTTTGCTTGGCCATCCTTGGTATGTTGGCTTTTGTCTTCATGCTTATCAACTCATAGTCACAAGAAGGCTGCTGTACCTCTGACATTTTATTAGCATCCCAGGCAGGAAGAAGAGAATAGAGCAAAGGGCTAAAGAGCCATGCTAGCCAAATCTGTCCCATCTTCCCGACTTTTACTTACATTTCATTCACCATAACTACGTCACATGCCCACGTCTGACCAATGGTTGGCCAGTGGGAATGACATTATTAAGCCTGCTTTGGTCCAGTGGTGATTCACTTCCTGGGGCTGGGGTTGGGGCTCACACTTCCTGTGATCAGTGAATCTACGTGACTCCCTGAACGAACTGCAGATCTGTCGATGGGAGGAGGAGAGGAGTGAGATGGATGTTGGTGGTCAAGAGTGGCCTCTCCGGTGGCTTGTGTCCTCCTATTCTTCCTTCCTTCTGTTACATCCCTTTCTCCAGAAAGGGCTGCAGTTAAGAGAGACCAAAGAGATGCCTGGCTGGATCCTTTGGCCTTTAAATCCCTGATAACAGGCTAGTAGCCAACCAGACAGCAGCATAATTCACACTGAAGGGTAGAGTGTTCCAAGGCCACAACCCGCTAGGGCATGTCCTTTCTTTTCTAGGATATCACTGATGACCTTAAACTGGCTGTCAGAAATTAGCAGAGCTATTTAAAAATTAGATTGCTCAACGCTTGAGAAGGTGCAATGAAGCGGCCTTGGTCATAGGCTGCCTGCAGGAAGGTGAACCATTGCCATACATATGGAAAGCAGGCTGGCAGTAAGTACCATGAGCCAAAAATAGATTCAAACCCTTTGATCTAATAATTCTACTTCTGGGAATCCTTCCTAAGGAAATAATTTGAATATGGAAAAACTTCTTGCACCAAGACATTCCTGGCAGGATTACTTGTAATAATGAAAACCTAGAATTGGCCAAAATAACGAGCCATTGGAGAACAGTCATTGGACTATATATATAAATTCAATATAGAATATATTCTATGAAGTGGAGGTGAAATAGATGGATGGATGGATGGATGGATGATAGAGAGAGAGAAAGATAGGGAGATTCAACTCAATGAACATATACATTCATTAAAAATGATGATGGCAGAGCTTCCCTGGTGGCGCAGTGGTTGAGAGTCCGCCTGCCGACGCAGGCGACACGGGTTCGTGCCCTGGTCCGGGAAGATCCCACATTCCGTGGAGCGGCTGGGCCCGTGAGCCATGGCCGCTGAGCCTGCGCGTCTGGAGCCTGTGCTCCGCAACGGGAGAGGCCACAACAGTGAGAGGCCCGCGTACCACAAAAAAAAAAAAAAAAAAAAAAATGATGACGGCAAAGGGTTTCTAATGGGGAAATGTGTTTGGATAAAAGACATGTGTTAAAATAATGGGTACAATACGATTATTAGTGCATGAAGAAGGTTAAAATGAAACACTCCAAAGTGGAGCCGTGATTTTTTATTTATTTATTTATTTATTTATTTATTTATTATTTTATTTTTGGCTGCGTTGGATATTTGTTGCTGCGCGCGGGCTTTCTCTAGTTACGGCGAGCAGAGGCTACTCTGTTGCAGTGCGCGGGCTTCTCATCGCGGTGGCTTCTCTTGTTGCAGAGCACGGGCTTTAGGCACATGGGCTTCAGTAGTTGTGGCACGCAGCCTCGGTAGTTGTGGTTCACGGACTTAGTTGCTTCGCGGCATGTGGGATCTTCCCGGACCAGGGTTCGAACCCATGTCCCCTGCCTTGGCAGTTGGATTCTTAACAACTGCGCCACCAGGGAAGCCCCAGCACAGACGATTTTTGTTCCTTCTTTCTACTTATGCATTTTAAAATATTTTTCTTTTATAAGTATGTACAGTTTTATAATAAAAAATTATTTTAGAAAAATATGAGGGTTGCTAGGTGAGCATGGAAATTGGATGGGGTTAAGGGACAGTTTGTTCAGCTGGGGCAGCGTTGGGTGAAATCCCTGCCCAGCTCTGGGCCTCCTCTCTGGTGACCACAATACTAGTTCAGTCAACTTCAGGGTCCTTCTCTCCCGGCCCCTCCCCGGGAGCCCTGACAGCACCCCACCCCCAACCCACGAGCTCTTCAGGCTTCAACTGGATGGACTATGACTTGCTACAGGTACCTTCTGTTCTGCTCATCCTGACTCAACTTGGCCGTGCCCCAAGCTCCAAACCCACACTAGGGTGGTCCCCCTGCAAACAGAGACGCGCCCTTTTCTGTTGACTTTTGCTCATTCTCTTCTCAGAGGTGGTGGCCTTTGGCCAAACTTGCCCTTAAATGTTAGGACAACTTTTGACGTCCCCTGGATACCAACTAGGGGAAAAAATCTTAGACTTTCCTTTATTTTCATTCAAATTTAGATTGATAAGATTCATCTGTCTTTTTATTGCCAGCTGTTATTCAGTTTTAGTGCTCTGTAATATCCCCAGGTGCAAATATACCCACATACAATATATGTATCTATTTATCTATTTCTGTTGACAGGATTTGGGCTGTTTCCAATGTTTTGATACTACGAACAGTGCTGCTAAGAATATTCTCGTACATACCTACGAGAAGAATTGCTGGTATGTAAGGTTTATGAAGGCTCAACTTTATGAGACAGTGGCCAACTCTTTTCCAAAATAGCAATAAAATTCTGAAACGGAAAAAGAAGTCCAAAAGGATTATACAAACTCTCTGTATTAGCCTCTCAATTTTTCTATAAATCTAAAACTGTTCTAAAAAATAAAGTCTTTTAAAAAAATTATAGAGCATAATACCCTTTTTCAAGTTAAAAATGACTAAAATTTAAAATATTGGGGGGTTACATTTAGATGTGATAAAATGAAAAGCAAAGGAATGACAGACACAAGATTTCTGGAGCCTGTTCCCTTGGGAGAGGGAGGAGGGTTCCGGGGCGAGAAGAGTGTGGCAAACGGTCCTTAGTGTCCAACTTCCTTGTTGGATGATGATGAACTGGTGTTTGTCAGATGAGAATAAGGGAAGGGAGGAAATGAGGGAGGCACAAGGAAGAGGCTCTTGTGTGGACAGAGCTGGGAGAGCATCATAAACAAGGATTATGTGTAATCCAATTCCATACACCTGCGGCCCGTTAAACAGCCGCGGGGAAGGCATCTGAGAGGCATTCACACTGGCCTAAGAGAGAGAGGCACAGCTTTGTCAGGTGGGCAGCCTGGTGTGTACTAGAAAGCCAGAGGCCCAAATGCCAGCCCCACTGGCCAGGCACGTGGCGTCACCCAAGGTGAACATCTGCCCCCTGCGCCCCGAGGGGGGACAGCAGGTCTGCACTCAGCTGCCTGCTTTAGGATCCATCAACAGCCATGTCTGTGGTGAACTCTCTCCAAAGCTCAACATTCTCATCTGTAAAATGGGGCGAAACATGTAAGACAGTGCATGTGAAATGCTTACTCACAGTAAGCACTCAGTAAATATCTATCATCTCTCCCTCCCCACACCCGGGTGTGTGTGTGTGTGTGTGTGTGTGTGCATGTGTTTGGATTCCCAGGTCCCTACCCTGCTACCTGTCCAGGACCCCACTCCTCCAGACCAGGATGCAGCCTGCCCTAGCCAGCTGGCTTGAGCCTGGAGCCCTGGCCCCGAGCCTCCAGTGGGGTCTGAGGCGCTGACACCGTCCCTCTCCCACATCTGCACCCACCCCCTCTCGGAACAAACCCAGCCCCTCCCTCATTCCTCTCGATTCCACAGCTCCTGGGGACATATTGCTCTGATCTCATCAGCATTTCTCAAGCCCCTTCCCTTCCCTGGCCTGGCCTTCATGGGACCCACACCACCTCTCACCCAGACCTTCATCTCTGCCTGCCACCCCTGCCTCCAGACTGACCTCCTTCTGAGTCCTGAGCCCAACCACACCACACCGCTGCTCGAATCCTGCAGGGGCTCCCATTGTCCCTCTGCAATGCAGCCCTGGTGACTCAGCTGACATTCAAGGCCTTCACCTCCCTCTGGTCCAGTTCCACCTGGCCTCACTCTACCACATACACCCAAAGTTCAGTCCCACCCTTTCCCAACATGCCCCGCTTCCTTACGCCACTGTGGCTTGGTAGGTGCTGCTCCCCCTGCAGGGAATGCCTTTCTTCCCCTGGAGAGCGCTTAGTTCCCTCCAAGACTCCAGGTGAGGACGAGGGGAGCCTTCCACCTTAGTCCCTGGGCCCCTTTAGTTCAGTGCCCCACCTTCACACGCCCAGCAGGCCGCCCATAGCAAGTGTCCCCTTCCACTGGACTGTGGGCGCCCTGTAGACAGGACATCCGGACCCCATCACATCCCAGTGCCACACTCAGGAAGTGCTCATCAAACAAATGCACGACTTGTTCCTTTAAAGGGTAAGGATGTTTGACTTCCCACTGCAGTTATATTTTCCCCTTCCTTTTTAAAAACCTTGCCTTGCCTGGGTGGAGGAAGGACAAGTGGAAAACATCTGTCTGGTGGGTTGACACGAGTAGGGATAACGGATGGAAAGAAATCTGGTGTCTCCTGTTTACCATGGACGCTGAACTTGGAAAGAAAAAGTACAGCCACAGCAGGACAGATGAGCGGAGACAGCTGCCCCGCTGGGGCCAGCCCAGGGCTGACCCAGCAGATGGGAACTTGGGGGGACCAGGGGTCTCCAGGCCCCCTGCCTGCTCTGGCCACAATGGGGAAGGGCTGGTCCGGACCAGCCGTTTGCACAGATACTCTTTCTGTAAAGGACATTCATGGCTTTTCCATCTTTCCAAGAGGGATGGAAAAAGGACCTCTGTCTGTGAGCCCCTGCTGCTTCCCTGAGTACGGGAACCCAGGGGCAATGGCCCTGTTGGAGGATACTGTACGCTTAAAAGGATAATAGAAAATTCACATAAGGATGGGGCCTGTCCTGAAATTACCTTACAAAGGGAAAGACGATGAAGAAGACGAGGAGCTGAGGGGTCTGAGCCTGAACCTCACATCACTGATGGACGCCCGTTAGCACTCGAGCTGCTAACACAGGGTATCTTATTAATGGAGTTAGGCCGGTCCTTGGGAAATGCTGAGTGATTGCAGCCAGGAGACCCCAGGGCAGCCTTGGGTCACTTCCTGATTGTGTCCTCCAAGTGCCAGCCTACATGACGCCCCAGTACCAGCCAGCAGGTGTCCCAAGTACCAGCCAACATGTGCCCCACCCTGTCCCCCGGTGCCCTCTGGGGTCTCCCCGCCTCACAGCTCCGTAGAGGGCGGGGCTGAGGAGGACTAAACACCAAGTACCTGCAGTGAACGCCACCACTCCACAGGTGGGAAATCAGGGTCCTCACAGGAGGGGGCAGGAGCGTCAGATTCAGAAAGGAGATGTGAGGACGGAAGCTGAGGCTGGGGTGATGCAGGGCAGCCCCGCTCCTAGTCTGGAAGGTAAGGGGCGCCCTTGCCCGCCCCCTGGCTCCCGAGCGCTGCTGCAAATTCGTGGGATGAGAATTCTCTCGTCCCATCTCACCTCTGCACCTGCCCCCTCCTTCAGGTGGGTGTTTTGGAGAAAGCAGCATCATCACAATTTAAGTCCCTTTTCCTGCCCTCGCCTCCTGGAGGACAGACTGCACGCTCGCTGGTGTGGCCCGGGATCTGCCCTGCTACCCTCCCTGCCCCGACTTGCACCTACACAGCAGCCTGGGCAGGCACCTACCTTCCCGCTACCTCGCCCGTGTGAGGGCCTGTCCCGCCCCATCCTCAGGCATGCCAGACCCCTCCCCACCTTGTGTCCCCTTAGCCGCTGTGACTAGGTGTCTCTTCCCACCCCACGGCTCCCACAGGCCCCTGCATCGCAGCCCTCATCCCCCCAACCTGGGGAGGTCCTGGACAGCTGACCAGCCAATGCCCACCAGGCCACGGTCTCCAGGGGGAAGAGCTGACCCATCCCTGCCTGGATCCCTGGAGCCTGAAAGCTCCAGGAACTTAGTAGGTGCTTTGAAAGTGTGGTTGAATGAATAACCAGGCAGGGGTCAGGCTCAAACATCCCCACCTGCCACCGTGCCAGAATTCCTCCCCTAAACCCTCAAAGAGTGGTCCAGAGGCCCCAGCGGGGAGCTGTGTGAGAGCCTCGTCCCAGAACTGCTGAGTCAGAACCGCATTTCAAGAAGATGCAGATGACTTCTGCTCACAGCCAGGACGGAGGAGCTCTGCTGGAGGAGACGGAGGCGGGGCTGGGATGTTCCGTCAATGGCTCAGCGAGGGGAAGTGGGCCCGAGGCCATACAGCAGAATGTTGCGCACTGGACCAGAAACCTGGCCTTCTGACCCCAAGTTCACTGACCTCTGGGGGAAACGACCGCAGAGGAAGAGCAGGAGGCTGTCCTGCCCCCTCTTCCTGGCCGGGACCTTCGCTGTGTGCCCGGGGAGCTGGGACCCTCTTTGTGGGTGGGCCAGGGAGGCCAGGGAGGGCCGCGCCTGCCTTCCTGGAGGGGAAGGTGTGCAACCAGAGCCCCTCTGCTGTTGACTGCTCTCAGGGCCAGAGGGTGGATGGGTGCTGGAGGAGCTTCTGCCAGCAGCACAGGCTGAGCTCCAGAGAATTACAGGCCAGCGAGACAGCAGAGCCAGGAGCCTTCCCAGGTGGACCTTCCTCCCGGCCACTGAGCCAGGGGACGTGCGCCTGAAGCTCGTCTTCAGGAAAGCCTCCCTAGCCACGGGGCTGGACCGAGAGCTTTCCAGGCCAAACCAGACATCCTCGGGCTCAGCATGATGGCTTCCTTCCACCTGGGCTGGGCTGTACTGGAAAAAACACCCCCGTGTTTCCCCCTCACTCGAACACTCACAAGACTCCTGACACCGGATGTGTAGGTTTTCCTCTCATCAAGCAGTTCTCAGTGACCAGCTGGGGGTGGCATGATTCAATTCCAGCACTAACCGGAGTTAGTCCAGACCCCGCAGGGGAAGGGCTCCGTCCCACAAGACTGCCCCCGCTTCAGACGCCAGTCCCAAGTCCCAGGTTGTCACCCGTTATAGCTGGTTAGTTCTCCGGACTAACTAGCTATAAATCGGGATTCCCATGCCCCTCCTCAGGTTCGACCATTTGCTACAACTGTTCGAAGAACTCAGGGAAGCACTTACACTTACCAGTTTTTAGATGATAAAGGGTATGAGAAAGGAGACAGATGAACATCCAAATGGAAGAGATGTATAGGGCAAGATATGGGGGAAGAGGCAAGGAGCTTCCGCGCCTTCCGGGCACACCTGGCGCACAGCTGCCCCACGTGCTCGGTAACCCAGAAGCTCTCCAAACCCCGACTGTCGGGAATCTGATGGAGGCTTCACCACATAGGCATGATCGACCATTAACTCAAACTCCCTTCCAGGAGAATGGGGGTCGGGGAGCTGCAAATCCCAAGTGTCACAGCTTGGTCTTTCTGGTGACCAGCTCCCATCCTGAAGCCATCCACCAGGAGTCACCTCGTTAGAACAAAAGACACTCCTATCGCCCAGGAAATTCTGAGGGTTTTAGGAGCTCTGTGCCAGGAACCAGAGGCAGAGACCGACGTATATATTTTCTGTTATTTCACAGGAGCATCACGACCTACCCCGACAGAAATCCAGACACCATTGACCCTGGAGATGCCCACATCCAGCCCTCTGTGACAGAAGAGGCTGCGGGGACTGTCCCCAAGCCCTCCAGCCTTCCCATGGGACTTCAAGGAGCTTGCTGGTCCCAAGCTGAGGGGACCACTCTACCACTTAACACTCCTGTGCCTTGATTCCCTCATCTGTAAAGTGAGGCTCATAACAGCACTGTCCTCCTAGAGAATTATGGGAGAATTAAATGAGACTTCTTCTAATGCTTTGAACGGTGCCTGGTATAGTCGGCCCTCCAAGGTGCTACCCACTTCCATCACTACGACTATCCTCGTCATTCGTTCTCTAGTCCCCAAACTGGGATCTTCTCATCCCACGTCGCACTCTCCCATGCCCACCCTCCCTCTGGACCCTGAAGCAGGACCCATGTCACTGTGCTACCCTGTGGGGTTGCAACCTCTAAATCAGTCCCCAGATTACCCCCACCCACTGTGAGTCACGCCCTGGACGGTGGGCTGGTCTTAGGGACTCACTTCCAATGACTAGAATTCACCAGAAGTGATGGGATGTCCCTTCGAGTTTAGGTTATAAAAGGGCTGCAGCTTCCATCCACTCTCTCGGGTCACTCACCCTAGGGAAAGCCAGTTGCCACATCCTGGGCCAGCCTCGTGGGGAGGCCTGTGTAAATGATGTCCCCCAAACCGCCATCAGGGCTCGAAATGACTGCAGCCCCAGCCAACACACTGAGTGATCCTTGGGAGGATTCCAGACCCACAGAAATTGGGATATAATGAATGCTTGTGAATAGATGTGGCCCTGAGTTTGGGGTACTTTGGTACACAGTAGTTATCTACAGATAAACACTATACCTCGGTGAATTCCTACTCATCTTTCAAGACCCAGGGGAAATGCCACCTCCTCCATGAAGCCCTTCACTTTGATTACAAAGCCAAAGCACTCTGTAATCACTCCACTGTCAGTTTCTACTTTAATGTCAGTTTACAGGACAAGCCTGCTCCCCTAGTGAGGCTGTGAACCCCTAGAGGGTAGGGACAAGGCTTTAATCATACCTGAACTCTCTGTGCCCTGTCACTCAGCTGGTCCTCAGTCAGAGTTTATTTTTAAAAAATAATGACTTAGGCAGCAACCACCACCCAGCAGGCCTCCAGCTTCCACACTTAGCCTCTGGCTCAAGGGCTTCTTGGCATGCTCCGTCCAGGATCACACGGCTAGCCGGAGCTCGGGCCCAATTCTCTGTCCTCTCTCCCAGAGGATGCGACAAAGTTTCCCAGTGTCACACCAGGGCACACCTCACCCTCCAACTAAGCCAGCACACCACTGGGTGAGAGTGCCCAGGGCCAGGCTCAGAGGGTGGGAAGAAAGGAACTCCTTTCTTCTGCTTCGTGTCTCACTTCTGACCCAGTCACCTCCCAAAGATCCCACCTGCCAACACAATCACCTTTTGGGGTTAGACTTCAACACATGAGGTTTGGCGGGGGGGCGGGGGTAGCATATGACATACACGTTCAGCCCATCCACCGCTCCAAGGCTGGGCAGGGTCCTGAGGCTCCACTCTAGGCTGCTGGACATCCTTTAGGCTTTTCACAGCACAGCTGTCATGAGTTGAATGGTGACCCCAAAAAGACAGTTCATATTCCAGAACCTGTGATGCGACCTTATTTGGAAAAAGGGTCATTGCAGATGTAGTTTAAGGATCTCAAGGTGTGATTATCCTCAATTAGGGCAGGACCTAAATCCAATGACAAGAGTCCTTACAAGAGACAGAAGAGGAAACACTTAAGGAAGGCCGTGTGAAGACAGAGGCAGAGATGGATGTGATGTGGCCACAAGCCAAGGAATGCCAGCTGCCACCAGAAGCTGGAAGAGGGGAGGGAGGCTCCGCCCCTTAGGGCCTCCAGAGGGAGCCCAGTCCAGCTGACACGTAGATTTTGGACATCTGGCCTCCAGAACTGTGAGAGAATAAACTTCTGTTTTTGTGGGGTTTTTTAAAGTTCATGGTAATTTGTGGCAGCAGCCCTAGGACATTAATAAAACAGCCTATGTAGAAAAGGATGCTATTCCTGCAGCTTGGGTTCAGAGGCACTGGGTCAGCAGTAACCCAGTGGTCCTGTGGTTTCGGGGACCATGTTGCTAGCGGGTTGTCTCACATTATTAATGGTTGGTTTTCCCTGTTTGCTTAAAGTGATGGTTTGGAGGAAATGGCAACCGGGCCACACACCCGACCCCAGTCAGAGGGGACAGCTTGATCACAGGCTCTGAGGCTCTGCAGAACTTGGCCAGCAGTGTGTGTGAACGGGTGATGCAGGTGCAGAGACTGTGGGCCCCCTGGGATCCCCGGGACGGAACTCCCCGACCAGGGCCTCCTCCAGCCGCCCACAGCCTCGGCCATTTCCTGGGGTGTACGAAACCTGCAAAGCTGGGAAGCTAGGAGGAACCTCTGCCCAGGCCGAGGGCGGGTTAGAGGCTGTCAAAGCTCTGAACAGAGGGTGGCCTGCAGAGGTCTAGAGGCTAGGACCTGATGGGCAGGGGCAGTTGGAGGGCAGAGACAGAAGGCAGGAAGACCAGGGTTGTTCCGGACAGTAAGCATGGTGAGCGCAAGGCTGAGAGCAAGAATGACCAGGAAAGGAACCTTCTGGATGTGGGAAGAAGGGAAGCACTCCCCAGCCTGGCACCTGGCAGAGACAGGGAAGCCAGCAGAAGGAACGGTCTCCACTAGCCTCACGTGGATGGATGATTTCCACGTGCCATTGACTTTGCCCTCGTGTGTCAACAACTGGAGTGATCTTAGGAACCCCAACTTCCGAGAACTTGAAAACTTCTGAAATTGAGCACCTTGACATTGCTTCATTCAGCTTCCCACACGCTTTGAAGGGATGACTGGGGGTTTGCTTTGCCTTGTTTTTTGTGTTGTTTTGTTTTGTTTTTTTACAGTTGGCCTAGCATTGTTCTCTTCCATTTTAAGAGAAAAGGAACAGAAATGTCTTGATGTGACATGTTTCTGAATCTGGACTTGGTTTACCTCAGGGTAAGCCAAGGTGGTCCCCACACGGCAGCAATGTCACCAGGCTGCAATCAGTCCTGTGGAGAAGTGTCTACAGCAGCTTTTGAGATGCAAAGCGAGCCTGGACGCTGGTGTCTTGTCAGAGCCTGCCAACCTCATGACAGCTGAGCAAATATTCTTACAGCTCCCCGGAGGCAAAGGCACAGCTCCAGGGATGCTGGGAACCCACCACCATGGGCTGTTAACTTACTGGTATCATTGTCATGACTTCCCAGTTTCGGAATGATCACCATCTCCGGTCTCCAAGCTTTGGATGTGTTTATTCTCGTTGACTCTGCTCTTTGGTGCTCTCCCACGCACGCTGTTGCATTTGGTCATCATGGCCTTCCTCTAAGGTAAGTGTCATGGCAGTGCTGTCGTCCTCATCGCCCTCACTCTGCAGACCTGGGAGCCTGAGGCTGGGAGAGGCTGTAACCTTCACCAGGACACACAGCAGGAGGTGGGGAGCCGGGACATGAATGCACTTTGGCCAGGTGCCAGCTCTGACTGGACGCACCAGATTTCAAGCCCAGGGGGGAAGTCGGTAGGTCGTGAAGCCCCCGGATGACCGTCATTCGTGTCCTGATGTGTGAGTTTCCTCTGGCTGAGTAGGTGCTGTGTATCCAGCAGAGAAGAGTCCCTGACGGATGGTGGAACTCACCTGCACACAAACGCAGGGTCAGGCTTGTCGGTCTGTCTGGCTTTTTTCTATCAGTAGTGAGTGACACTTAGAGAAAAGTTGGAATTCTGTCAACTTAAACTAACAGTGATTGTTCCAGGATGATAGAGTTTGGGATGACGTTTTGTTTTCTTTCTTGTGTTTTCTATATGATTTGAGCTCTTTAAAATTAGAATATGTCCTTTACAAAAGCAACAACATCTTTTTTTTCAGTCACTTGGCACAGTTTTGAAAAATAGTTTTCCCGAGTCCCAGTCAGTGTGATTCTGATTCTTAGGGCCTGGGGTTGGGCCAGGGCCGGGACCCAGTTAACTCATGTGGGCCGCCCACCTGGGGAACCCCTGGTGTTTCCCAAAACCTCCCTGCTGAAAGTCGCCTGGGTGCACAGACAAAGCCCCCAGGCCTCACCCCATCACCCTGGCGAGGCTCATCATCTGGGCTGGTCTAGACTCAGAATTCATCTCCCCCCGAGACTTTGGGTAGCCGGTGTCCAGCTCGGCATCCTGGAGGATGACGCAGCCGGGAGTCACCCACCAGATTCAGACCAAACCTGAGCTGGAAATAAGGATTGGGTCAGCCTGGTGGCAGCTGCGGCCAGCAGAAGGCCTGCCATCCATCCCTCCTGGACGCTCGACTTCCTGCTCCTTCGCCTGTGAGGGTTTGTCCCAACCGCATCGTCTCAGGGGCCCTTTGGGGAGATTTTCTCTGAAGAACAAATGATATGGGGACACATGTATACGTATAGCTGATTCACTTTGTTATACAGCAGAAACTAACACAGCACTGTAAAGCAATTATACTCCAGTAAAGATGTTAAAAAATAATCGTAATAAAAATTTTTCAAAATAATAAAATAAAATAAGAACAAATGAGAACACTTAGGAGACATTAGGACAGAAGGGGCTCAACCAGGGAAAAGATGCTGGGATCCTATTTACAATTAACCTCCTCCACGTAATCCACAGTCACCAGACACTGACTGAGACTAACTGTCACGATTCAAACGACATAGATGAGGCGCGTGGCCAGCTGAGCTTCCCAGCACAAGAGCCAAGGCCAAGGTCGCTTCAGGCTGGAAAATAAAACATGCAGGCCACAGCTCCCCTTAAAGAAGCCAAAGATGGTGAGGTGGTGGGGTGTCTGGCTCCCATGCCATGGGAATGGGGGCTGCAATTTCAGTGGAAGGAGCTGAAGTGAGGAAACCACTGTCAGTCAGGCCCTGATTCCTCACCTGGCCCGGCTGCTGGAGACTGGTTTACCCCAGAACTGCAGACACTGGTCAAAGCAGATGGCGGGGATGGCAAAGAGCTATCCTGAAACGGCAGTGGCCACAACTCAACAGTGGAAACAAAACCCTCCCTTCTGAAGTGGAGGATTGAAGATCGCTGTGGACTGAACTGTGCTCCCCTAAATCCGGGTGTTGAAGCCCTAACTCCCCATATGGGATGGCAATTGGAATGGAGCCTCTGGGAGGTAATCAGGTTCAGATGAGGTCATGAGGGTGGGCCCCCCACAGTGGGATTGGTGTCCTTATAAGAAGAGACACCAGGGACCTCTCTCTTCCTTGTGAGGAGAGAGCGAGAAGGTGGGGCTGTCTGAAACCTGGGGAGAGGACCCTCACCAACATCCCAACCCCACCGGCACCCTGATCTTGGATTTCCAGTCATTAGAATGATAAGAAATGTCTATTGTTTAACGTTACTTTGTTATGGCGGCCAGAGCTAAGGCAAAGGTGACCAGAGAACAATTATTGGGATGTTTGACACTTTTCTTTTTAAAAAGCACTGCTGGGACTTCCCTGGCGGTCCAGTGGTTAAGACTCCACGCTTCCACTGTGGGGGGCACGGGTTCCGTCGGGGAACTAACATCTCGCATTCCAGGCAGTGCAGCAAATAAATAAATAATAAATAAATTTTAAAAATAAAAAGCACTGCTGTTCAGGAACCACAACAGGTAGAAAATCCTCAGTGACTGAACGCCCCTCCCCACTCCTGAGAGAACTTTCCAGAACCTCCATCTGTGCTGTGGGAGGCACCCCTTCTTCGTGTGTGAACACCCACAGGTGTCTCTCCCACAAAGCCGGTCATAACAGGAGAATGTGAAGGGAAGGGGTAAGGATGGTTAGGGTGGGTGAGTTAATACGATATTTCATCCTTGGTATCCCCACCTGATTTCTCAGTAAAACCCAGACAGTTTTTACAGTTTTATGAACTCCTGGGGGCTTCTCAGAACATGAGCCCGTGGAAGGGTGTAGGGGACACTGATATTCAGCCAGAGCCTCTTCATTACCTGACTGCCTCTCCTAACTGCCTGGGCCTGTCCCACACCCCCAACAACGTGCCCCCTTCACCCCAGTAAACGGCTCTTCACGAGCCTCTGAAAGTCTTTCTGGGTTTGTTTTGGCTACCGAGCCTCCCCGCCGGCACTGAGGCCTCTAGCTGGGTGACCCCGGAGCCCCTGGGTTCCAGCCAGGGCACAGGCCTGGGGTGCAGACTTAGGGGCACCAAACACTTTGTAATCGAGAAAAGCATTTTAATGCAATACCCTAAAAAATCCAAATGAATGCCAAAAAATGATGAACAAAGTACCAAAAGTTTAAATAAAACCAGGATCCTCCAGGTGCAACAAAAGGACATAAATGGTCCACATCCCAGGCCTGGTGAGTGGGCTCAGGGTCGAGCCTCAGAGCCAGGCTCCGGGCCCAGCCATCCAATCAGTCCTTCTTCCCACGGAGCTCCTTCCTGGGAACCAGAGGCTCAGGGTCGCTGCAGGCCACAGCAGCAGCCCCTTGAAGCGACCTGAAATGTCAGCCCCGGGAGCATTCCAGGGAGCCCAGCTCCTAGCGCTTAAAACACAGACGGTGCCGAGCCACTGCGGTTTTGGTTTCTGGTTTCCAGCCCCTTACCACCTGATACTCTGCACAATACAATAAAAAATAAATTTCTAGAAAAATGACATACAAAATGTAAGTCAACTTTTTAATTATATTTTATCATATATTATATTATTGCGTTCAGCGGATAATTACTCGTTCAAATGCCTGTCATGTTCCTAAACGCCCGCTCTCAATCTCTCAGCTTACCTGGTCATTAGCAGCCCGTGACCCAGCTGGTCCTCGGGCCACGTACTGACGACCACAGATCTGGTTCGGGCCCTGCCTGGCCCAGCTTCCCATACAGAAAGCAGGGGGTTCGAGGTTGGCGGGGGGGAGGGGGGCGTGTCCTGGGGCTCCGTGGGGGTCGAACGTGTTCCCATCTCTATTCACATGCAAGTCAGAAATCACTGGGTTTTCGTCCCTCGAAAGGCCCGTCAGCAGTTTGTCCCCAGTGATGGAAGCTGCGTCCCGTGTGCCTCACAAGATCAAGGACATGGAGACGGAGGGCTACAGGGAGTCGCCCCTTCCACCCCATCACCTGCACCATCACCTTCCTCTTTCCCAATCCAGATCCTGTTGGCTAACTCCGGAAGCCCTTCCAGGCCGGAGCCCCGATCAGGGGACTCTCTGCCTGCAACCTCGGAGGCGTGGTGTCTCTGCCTTGTCACCCCGCAGTTGGAACAGCCGGGCAGCTTCCCCCGGGCTCAGCCTGCTGGGCCAGGGAGACCCTGAACCTCTCCTTCCCTGAGCAGACGCGAGATGCTCAGCAGCAAGGGTGCCTGGGGCTCCTTTCTAGGGGATCAGATGCCAGCAAGGGGTCAGAGGTTAATGGGCATAAGAACACTACCACTGGTAGAACAGCCATCTTTCATTGAGGACTTACGTGAACAGGCAACGAGGCAAATGCCTTTAACAATGATCCAATCTCACCCTTACAACTGTGAGATGGGCATTATTATCAGGCCCATTTTACAGATGAGGAAATAGAGACGTAGGTGACTTGCCCAAAGGCTCAGAGCATGAGTGACAGAGCTGGAATCCTCCCATGTGACCCCCATGTGGGTCTCTTCTCAGAGCAAAGCCGAGTGGAGCCGGCCAGGGGACACCCAGGTGGGAAAGACAATGTGTGCCTCACCAGGGACTCTCTTCTGGTGGCAGCCCCTGTGGTCAGCCCTGGCCTTCTGGTGGCTTCTCTGTCACCGAGGCACCAGTCACCTCAATCCTGCTCCCCTAGGCACCAAAGACCAAGACTTTCCCTTCAGTGGGACTCTCCCAGACATGAGGGAAAGCTGTGCGAGACAAGATGGGAAAGGCACCGTGGCCGAGTGTGAGCCTGGAACGCAGGCAGAGGAACTCGGACTCTGCCCTGTTTCCTGGGGAAGGGAGGGAGGTGTCATTAGGGCTGTGCCCGCGACAGCCGGGAGAGGTGGAGCAGGAGGTGGCACAGCGGGGGTCCAGGTGTGGAGACGCAGCCTGAACGGGGGAGAGTGGGTGGGGATGGGAGGAGAGGATGGAGACCCGGCCATCGCAGGGGAGTGGCAGGTCCTGAGGCTGAGGGACAGACAAGTGACAGTCCCCTCTCCGAGGGCCTCACACAGACCTCTCTACCCCTTCAGCCCTTTCCAGGTTGGTTTCCTAAACACCACGGATATGAACTCACTTTCCAAAACCACTCTGCCCAGTTCAAATTGCCTGCTGAGGTGGCAACATTCCACCAGGGCATCCTCCAGCAGGGTGACCGGCTACCCACGCACAAAAGTAGCACGAAGGGCCGACATCAATAACGCGCTGGAGTCCAGAATTGGCCCCGAAGAGCGAGGGCTCAGGGGCAAGGACTGCAGCGAGGAACCCCCTCCAGAGGACCCAGCCAGGAGCAGGAGAGGGCCTGTCCTGTGAGCTGCAGGGCCTGGGCCAGGGCGGCAGCTATGGCCCAGCCGTCCCCTCAGGGCACACACATGGCTTCGCTTTGTAAAACGTGGCTTATATCTTGAGAAAATTACACAAGTCATCATCTAATACATGGGACATGTAAAAATCCCATGCCTGGGACAGTAAAAATTCAGCCTCCTTTCTGGGACTCAGACTGCCAGACTCAGGCCCCTCCAGGTTTCGTAGCAAGTCTCTTAGGTAAGAATGTGCCAGGTGGAGCCTTACTGGGAAATGATCCGGGTGTCCAAAGGCCTCACACATTCTCAGCCATGTGCGGGAGAAACAGAAAAGCCACGGCCGGGACTCGGCAGAGGGGCCGGGCCCAGCACATCCATGCGGAGCGTTTCCAGATGCGTCATGTGATTCTTACTAAAGGTGGGCTGATTAGCCCATTTTGTTTATTTATTTATTTATTTATTGTAATAGAAAAGACTCTGATTTTTTTCCTTTTAATTTATTTATTTTTAATTTATCTATTTTATTTATTGGGTCTTTGTTACTGCGTGCAGGCTTTCTCTAGTTGCAGCAAATGGGGGTTACTCTTCGTTGCAATGCGTGGGCTTCTCATTGCGGTGGCTTCTCTTGTTGCGGAGCACGGGCTCTAGGCCCACAGGTTTCAGTAGTTGTGGCACGTGGACTCAGTAGTAGTGGCTCACGGGCTCTAGAGCACAGGCTCAGTAGTTGTGGCGCACGGGCTTAGTCGCTCCGCGGCATGTGGGGTCTTCCCGGACCAGGGCTCAAACCCGTGTCCCCTGCATTGGCAGGTGGATTCTTAACCACTGCGTCACCAGGGAAGGCCTCGGCCCATTTTAAAGATTAGGAAACTGAGGTCCACAGAGATCAGCAATGGGTGACGCAGAGGTAAAAATCAGAGCCAAGATTGAGTTCCAGTTCTTTAAAGGCCTAGAAAATTATTCTCTGCTTTGGAATTGTGTTGTCCACTGCAGACAAAGCACGTCGGCTTTCTCAGAGACCACCTTCTCCTGGGAAGCGTCTCCTTTCAGTTAAAATTGAAATATGAACGCCTACACAAGCTCTCCCATGGCCCAGGTAGAGGGGAGGTTGGTGTTCTGAGAAGCGCCCCTGAGAATCCACAGCAGAGCAGACACCAGCCACGTGTCCTTCATTTGACTGGGCTCTTCCAAGAGGCTCCTCCTGTTGGCACCATGGAGGGCTTGGGACAGCCTGCCTGCTCCCTCCCCACCGGGACCAGCTCCAATGTCCCCTGTGTTTTCTCTGCTGATGAACCAACGGGAAGCCCTGCTCCACCCCCACCCCATTCGGGGCTAAACAGAAAGACAAGAGGGAATGAGCAAATGTCACCTCTGAGAGCAGGTGCCGACCTGAGGCCCTGGGGACTCTTGGGGGATGTCTACCCAGACCTGAAGAGGGAGGGGCAGTGCCTGGCACGTGGTAGACAAAAACGTGTTATTGATGAGAAAAATGCCAGACAGTGGGGAAGAAAGCCATTCTCAGGTTCCACGTGAGGTGAGTGCCAAGAAGTCTGAAGGAGTGATTCTGAGTGCAGCAAACAAGATTAATTCGTAAGATAATTCCTAATACAGAACTGTGCCTTCCAGGACAACAAGGACTTCATGGTAAACTCAGAGACGACCGGGACTTGGAGAGACCTGGATGACCACCTGACTGCCTTCCCCGTCCCCAACTTTTGTGGAGAGGCTGTTAGGAGCCTCTGATCACTCCACAGGTGGGTCCACACTTCCAGATGAGGACGGGAAGGGCTGGCTAAGCCGCAGCTTTGGGTGGGAGAATGCAGCTGAGATGGGGCTGCTTAAATGCTCCTGCAGAGGAAGGAAAGCAACGGCGCCGCGAATGAACTAAGATTGTCCCAGAAGACAGCAGAGGTATGCTTCAAGCGCACACCCAGCCTATTATAACCTGCTGATACCAGGTGCAGAGGCTACAGTGATAGTTTAAAAAATAATAATTTCCCAGACTGATCACCGTATTCGCAAAACCCAGCCAGCTGTCCTGGGCACTGTTCCAATGGAGGAAGGAAAAGTCCTACAGGATGTAGGACAATTTTACCCCCCAAGAAACACGCAGGAAATGAAAGAGTCTGAACATTGGCTCTGGCCAAGGTGGGACGGGACTCCAGGGCCCTGCAAATGAGAGCATGGCCTCAGGGGCAGAAGACCTGGGGCTGACGCGGGCTGCCAGGCACTAAGCCTCCATTTCTTCACCTACAGGACTGGGGCAACAGTGCTGCCTTAAACATCACTTGACTGTGAAGATTAAATTAGATGAGGCATATAAAAGTGTGCTTTGCAAATTGTAAAGTACCTACGAATAAATATATAAGACCTTTAAAATAAGAAATATATCTCTACCCACTCTTAAGGCAGCAACTCTCTCAGAGATAACAATGAAAACTGAAACAAAATGCAACACACCAGAAGCCCGGCAAAAACACAGACTTTATGTCCTACCGGAATCCAAGGACCTGAATTTAGTTCACAGTCTCAGCTTGCCATCTGCGTGACCTTGGGCAAGTCATTTTCCTCATTTATAAAACAAGGAAGAAGGAACTGGAAAACCTCCAGGGTCCCTTCTAAGCGAAAAGTTTTATGAATCTGTACTCTGTGCTACCTGCATAAGCTTCTGGGGAAAATGCATCAAGTAGTATTTCCTATGAAATCGCCACGAGCTAAGTAAAATTGCTTTACCCATTTGCTTTGCAATTTCTTTTCTCTTTCTATCCCATATCTATCTGCTGCAGTATTGTCTATCATACACCTAGAGTAGCAAAACGATATAATTAATAAGGTTAAATTAATAGATAGATGCTGACTTTTGTGCCTCACAAGGAGAGAATATACCTTTTTCTCACACGTATATTGATGGAGCATTTGCAAAAACTTATACTTACTTGTCCAAAAAGATAACTCCTCTAAATTACAAAGAGCAGAAATTGAACAAGCCATTCTCCAAACCACAAAACCCAACAAAAGCTAGACTGGAATGCTGGAAGCCTGAAAACCAAAAGTAGCTAGATAGATAGATAGATAGACAGACAGCCCATCTGAAAACTAAAATAGTCTTCCTTTTGGGTTCAGAAAATGAATTATAAATACAACAGAAAATTAGAACATGACTTGTCAAAACTTATACCATCAAAGCTGTGTTTGGAGGTAAATTCATAATATAAAGATGTCTTCATTATTAAAATAAAACAACACAGTTTCCACTTCTGGGATGACTGAGAGAGTAACTCCATGGAACCAGCAAAGCTGACAAAAACTATTTAAAAAAAAAAAAAAAGAACAACCATTTAAAGTCTCTGGGAACTGTCCTAAGGGCATATGACAAACAAAGAAACATCTACTCAACAAAATCTACTAAAACTCAGTAAGAACAGCAAGAGTCTGTGGCATTTCAGCCACAAGCTGCTCTCTCCCTCCACGTGGGTGTGGCCAAGAAGTCGGGGCTCCCTCACCCTTCAAATCCTAATAAAGGCTTACATGTCTCACCAGGAGGGGCAGGCCACCAGCATTTCTCATTCCCCCCAGCTCCAAGTCGAGAAGGCTAAATTCCTGGTGAGCGTGACTGAGAGGTCGGGACAGCCTTCCTCCCGGCCACTGTCACGGGACAGAGGCTGTACCCCAGGCCGGGCAGGCCCAGAGGACTGGGCCCCCAACCGCCAGACCACAGCTTGCTCAGGGGGCACAGTTTCCAAGAAGAGGCAAGCTGAGGAGGCCAGAGGCACCCAGAACTAGAGCTCAGAGGGTTTGCACAGGGGAGATTCAATCCATGAGAAAAGGAAGCTCTCTCAAGTGCTCCCAAAGGAAATGACTTTATTTAAAACAGAATGTGAGGAAGTTCATGCCTAAGGGCACTCTTGAAAACAACAGCCTCTCTTAATTAAGAACAATAAGCCAAACCCAAGGTAGATAGTTCACCAGAGAGAACCGGGAAAGGGACAGCCAGGAGCCGACGCTACTCTCTCACCTCTCCCAGCTTCCCCTTCCCCACCCTCCCTTTCCTCAAGTCCATTCTCTACGTCTGCGTCTTTATTCCTGTCCTGCCCCTAAGTTCTTCAGAACCTTTTTTTTTTTTTAGATTCCATATGTATGTGTTAGCATACGGTATTTGTTTTTCTCTTTCTGACTTACTTCACTCTGTATGACAGACTCTAGGTCCATCCACCTCACTACAAATAACCCAATTTCGTTTCTTTTCACGGCTGAGTAATATTCCATTGTATATATGTAAGGCTCTAAAATTGATTGTGGTGGTGGGTGCACAATTCGGGGAATATACTAACAACCATTGAGCTGTGCACTTTATTTTTTTATTTTTAAAAACATTTTATTGGCCTATAGTCAACTTACAATGTTGTGTTCGTTTCAGATATGCAGCAAAGTGATTCAAGTATACATATACATATATTTGTTCTTTTTCAGATTCTTTTCCCATTTAGGCTAATACAGAATACTGAGTAGAGTTCCCTGTGTTAAAGCTGTGCACTTTAAATGGATGAACTATATGATAGGTGAACTGCATCTCAACAAAACTGTTAATAAAAAAGGAATACAAAAAGTGAATGACCTCCATATTCATCGCAGTATTATTTCAAAGAATCCAGTCTTAAGAAAGAAAATAATGCAATAAAAACAAAACTAAATGACTTGGACAATTGAAAAGATGATGGAATTAATTTTAAAAATTAATTTTTGGACATCTTGCCACTCCTGTTTCTCTTTAAAACAGTCCGGATTTCTACGAAATGGTTTCAAGTGCTCCCTGAAAAACCCTCATTTCTAAAGACCTTCTCTTATTTGACTCTGACTCTGAATGGAAAAGAATTTCCACTGGATGCTCCCAGGAGAGCAGCTGTTCCCTCAGAGACCTGCTGTATCTTCTTCCTCTGAGTAATTCCCTATCAAGTGCCCCACAGGTGGGGCTGCCCATCCTGGGTTTTGCAGTTCCACCATCAATATGGGCCACACCCAGATGTGATACAAGTGCAGCTTCCCAGACAGCCTGGGAGGAGAAGCCAGTACTCAGCTCCAAAGGCTTCTGGTCAGATCCCAGCCCTGGGAAAGAACCTCATTTTCCCAAAGATCCTTTGGACTAGGTCACCACCCATCATAGTGTGATCAAAGGGATGTGAAACTCCCTGCCTGAAGAAGAAATTCTCTCATTCAGGAACCTCAGGTCCATTAGATTCTGTCACTTACTAGGCAGGTCATTTGGCCTCTCTGACCCTCAGTCTCCTCATCTGTGCAATGGGTGTACTATTGTAAGGATTAAGTAAAATATTGTGAGAGTGCTTGGGACCTACTTCCTTTCCCCCTCAACTGTGGGCCAGGGGCTCACACCACTCTCCTGTCCTATCCTTCGGCTGCCTTTGCTCCTGTTGGGGAGGAAGAAATTTTTCTCTACCCTTCTAGGTTCTTCTGGCAGGTCTAAGAAATAAGTTGACATGAGAAAGATTAATAGGAGAAAATCAAACAAAAGTTTAATGACGTATATACATGGGAGAGACCCAGGAAAACTGAATAACTCACCAAAATGGCCAAAGTCCTCACTTTAAATGTCACCTTCAGCTAAAGACAGCAGAGGATGTTGGGAGTAGTGGCTTGGGACTTCGAAGGGGAGAAAGGCAATTCACCTGGAGATGGAAAAGCACATGTTTAGTAAATAAATGTTTGCTGGGGCCCTGCAGAGACAATGGGACACAGAGTAGACTCTGATCTCTAAGTGTTCCCCTACCACACCTAGCTTGTATTCTCTGCAGACGTCTGGTGATAGCTCTATTCCTGTAATAGGCCCTCTATCTAAATTTTTCAGGCGATTAGGGGGGTAGTTCAAAGTTTCTTCCTGAGTCTTTTGGGCCTTGATAATTTTCAGCGTGAAATAATCTACATGCCAGGGACATTTCGGGGTGACAAATTTTGTTTCCTACACTCCAGACTCGATCCCATGCTTAGAGGTGGCCTGGGTTCCAAGGAACCCCAGGGTCTCCAGTTAAAGACTGCTTAGTCTGACAAACTTAAATTCAACCAAAGGTGAGTGACCCAGGAAGTAACAACCACATCCAATGAAATGGATAGGGACCAGCGGGCCCCTGCCCCTTCTGTCTGCTGTCTGGGTTATGGAACCGAACTTAGCAGCCACAGCAGGGCTGGTGAGAGGTGACGGATGCCAGGCGCTGGATACCCTTGACTAAATCCGATACCCACTGGTGTTTATAAACCCAGCTTCTGGAGATCTTCTCTGAAAGCCAAAACTCTTGGTCGGGTTGGAGGAAAATAACCCAATGTCTAACCCAAGACACAGCAACAGTGCCATCATCACTCCCCACATGAACCTGCTTCACCCAGCAGGGCACTGGCACAGCGGACCGTTAGCTGCCACCGCCGGTTCTCTCTGGATGAGCAACAGAGCACAGAGATCTTCCGAGAGCCCACCCAGAAATGTTGCCCTGGCAAAGCCCCTGCTGCCTGGGGAGAATGTGGGGAGCGGGGAGGACTTGGGAGTCAAGGTGAAATCTTAGAGCAGGGGGACACTCAGGCCACATCTCCTGCTGCTGATGGCAGGTGGACATGGTGCCCTCAGACCAGGCCACCGGACAAGGTCTAAGACAGCCGCCCTCCCGGGGAGGTCCGGGTCCCATTAGAGGTGCAGCAGTCCTGCAGTTAGCCTGATTTTTCTCTCTACACAGCTGTGAAAGGACAGTTTTTCAGGCCCACAGCAAAGCCTGGCACCTCTGCAGCGCCAGGGGCAGAGAAGGGGACTCTGGTGCAAGAGTACTGCTGGGGAGGCTGAGGTCTCAGCAGGATGGGAGACCTTCAGCCTTCTGATGCCTCTGGTGCTCTGCTCTGCGGCCTGGTCACTGGGGGCTCTTCCCTCCTCTGACTCTGTCATGGATTGAATCATGTCCCCCCAAAAGATATGGTGAAGTCCCAACCCTTGGTACCTGTGGAGGTGACCTTATTCGGAAATAGGGTCTTTGCAGATGGTTCTAGTGAAGTTAAGATGAGCACCGGGGTAGGCGCTTCATCCAATATGATTATAAGAGGATCAGATTGAACACAGAGACACACAGGGAGAATGCCACGTGACGATGGAGATTGAAGCTGCAGGGAGACGACAAGGAAGGATCCTACCCAGAGTCTCGAGGGAGCACAGCCCCGCTGAATCCTAGCCTCTAGGACTCAACACAACTCTCTCACTGGGCTCCAGCATGAACCGCCAAGTCAAGAGACTTCTAGTTATTTCTACTTTTTCAACAGCAGGAAGAAAACAACTTGGATCTGAAAAGCAGAGGGAGAATTAAGAAACTAAGAGACTGGATTGCTGTTATCTTAAGCCACCCAGCACACAGGGCTTTGCTGCAGCTAACATGGGCCCCAAATTCTGAGGCCTAATCCCACCCACCTCTTCTATCCACCTCCCACAGGGACACAGAGACGGTGGGGGGGTCTGAGAATCCGCGCTGGAGAAGGAAGTCAGCTGGGGGTGAGGGAGGTGGTCCAGGGGTGCGCAGGACAGGAGAGGGTGGGCACGACAGAGAAAGACAAGGGGGTGCTGTCTCCTGGCAGAGCGGGGCCCCAGAGAGTGGAATCAGGTAAAGAGAGGAAGCCTCAGATCCTTTCCAGCTGTGGACTCCGAAATGGCTGGGCCTAGGATCGAATCGTCTCCCCTCTGCTTTTTTGAAAGCCTGGAGTTCCTGCCAACAGAACAAAAAGAAAGCCCCAAACATACCTATTTCCTATCTCAACATATATTTGATAACCCCAGTGTCCTGCCTTTCCCCAGACTATAAATGACTGCCTCCCCCCAACCCCCAGCCAAGCTCACTCCGGGTTCCACATGACTCTCTCACTGCATCCAGCCTGAACCTCCAAGCCAGGAGAATTCCAGTTACTTCTACTTTTCCAGCAGTGGGAGGGGAAAAAACAACTTGGATCTGAAGAGCAGAGGGAGAATTAAGAAAGCGCCTCAGCTCCAGGCATTTTTTTTTTTTAACCGCTAACTGGGCAATGAATAATTTATAGCCAAGAATGTTTTTAGGGGGATAAAACTGTTGACAAGTCAAGAAAGCCTCTTAGCAGCCTAACGGAGCAATCCATCTTCAAGAAGCACGTTTCAAATGCATAGTGTGTGAAGATGCTGGTTGAGGTTGTTTCCTTTCTCCTCTTTTTTTTTTTTTCCTTTTTTTATCTATATGGAAATCGGTGGGTGCTGAAATATATTTCACTTCAGCATGAACTGGGGCTGAATGATATCTCAGGCAAGAATTAAATCATCGCTTCATACTGCAAGAAATAAACACCAAGCCAGGCAGAGACCCTCGGCGCCCGCAGGGGAGGAGAGCAGGGACTTCTGGGGAGCTGAACAGAGGCATTGGTATTCCATGCAGGACAGCATGCAAAGCCCAGGCTCAGACTCACCGGAGCAAGGGGGTGATGGATCCCGGAGTATGTTACTCGGGGAGGGCCCCAAGCAAAGTGGTGGTGATTACACAGCTGAGACCGCCTCGTCTTTGAAGAGCCGGCATCCTCCCCAAATCCTCCTAGATCTGGGCATCAGGAGGGCACTGTGAGGACTTTGTGACATCGGTGGTTGGACCGAAGACAGTACGCCAAGAATCCTGACAGCTACAGGGTCAGTCTTGTATCAAGCACCTACCATGTTCCAGGGCCAAGCTCCCTTCTGGAGATCCTGTTGCTCAGTCCTCATGTTGGCTCTCTGGTTGGTGCTAACTGGGCAGTTGCATCCCTGCATGCCCCCCCTCTGCTCCAGCAGGGCAACTTGGGAGCCAGAGCTCCCGGAGGACTTGTAACATTGCTGAACATCACACAGGTACAGGAGGATAGAACCTGGCCTTGAACCTATGTCTCACCCACATACTTATTCATCTCCTATGGTCTTATGGAGGCTGACTTGGTTTTCCAGAAATCGGCAGGTATTAGGATGCCCCCGCCATATTCTCAGCCCCTCAATGCTCCCCCTACCTGCTTTGGGCCCCTGACTGACCAAGGTTCGAGTGGTTCAGTAGGCTGAGACCCAAGTCTAGACCACAGCCAAGCAGCTCCCCTGGGGACAGGACAGGTGAGGTTGGCACCATTCCTCGTAACTGTATTAATAATCTATTGCTGTGTAACAAATGACCCCATGCTCAGCAGCTCTAAAACAACAAGCATTTTCTACCTCATGGTTTCTGTGCACTTGGATCCCAGGGGCAGCTTGTCTGAGTCCTCTTGTTCAGGGCCTCTCACAGGGCTGGAACCGAGGCGTCTGCTGGGGCTGCAGTCATTTCAAGGTTCAACTCTCAGCTCACCGACATGGCTGCTGCCAAGGTTCCATTTACCACAAGGTGTTGGATTCATGGCCTCGGGTCCTCACTGGCTGTTGGCTGGAGACATCTCTCGGTTCTTGGCTATGTGGACCCCTCCATAGGACAGCTCACAGCGTGGCAGCTGGCTTCCCTCAGAACCAGCAGAGAGCAAGTGTCACCCATAATGGAAGCCAGAGACTTTTGTAACGTAATCTCCAAGTGACACCCCATCAGATGTGCCTTATGCTTTCATTAGAAGCAAGTCACCATGTCCAGTCCACACTAAAGCAGAGGGCATTACATGATGGCACGAATGACCGGGAGGCTGGGATCATTGGCAGCCGTCTTGGAAGCCGCCTACCACAATAACCAGCTGTCTTTGTTACCTAGTGCCGCATAACAAATTAGCCCGAAGCTTCATGGGTTAAAACAGCAGCAATTATTTGTCACCTCTCACAGGCTCTGTGGTCAGGAATTCAGAAGCAGCTCGGCTGGACAGTCCTGTCTAGAGGCCTCTCATAGGACTGCAGGCAGATGTCAGCCAAGGCTACAGTCTTCTAAAGGCATGGCTGGGGCTGGAAGGTCCACTTCCAAGCAGCCCACTCACATGGCTGGCAAGTTGACGCTGCCTGCTGCTGGTGGGAGTCCTCAGTTCCTTAGTACATGGGCCTCCCCACAGGGCTGCCTGAACGTCCTCACATGGTGACTGCATGGTGGCTGCCTTCCCAGGGCCTGCAATCCAAGAGATCAAGGCAGAAGCTACAGTGCTTTTATGACCCAGCCTCAGTGTTCAGTCACACACAATCACTTCAGCAGTGTTCTAGTAGTCACACAGGTCAGCCCTGTTCAGTGACAAAGTGGGCCACGCAAAGGCTTGACTACCTGGAGACGAGGATCACTGGAGGCCATCTCATAAGTCAACTACCACATCAACAGGGCAAGCCCACCACAGGGTGGAATCATAGTGCTGCAGCCAGGCAAAGCCCAGACATATCATACTCTCTATAGTTTTCCTGAATGTGACTGGCTCTCTTGGGCCCACGTCTTTGTGATCTTCCCTCTACTTGTCATTCTTTCTCCCACAGCGAGCTCCTACTTAACCTACAAAGCCCAATTCAAATGTTACCTCCTCCATGAAGTCTTCTCTATTCCTCACACTACTCCCCTGACCTACCCCACCCACAGCATGGCTGTCTCCCCCTCTGTGGGTCCCTATGCAGCTTTTTAAATACCTTTATTGTCCGCCCATATCTCAGCATCTGTCTGCTTACCCCATGTGCCTGGGATTCCAGGGACCACATACCTTCACCTGTGGATCCTGAGCAACTGGCCAGCCCACCCACAGTGGGCACTCAGTCACTGTAAGATGGAGCCAATTAAATGACTTGCCACAGCTGCAGCTGGTCAGCTCCAGAGCTGCGCTGAGGCCAGAGGCAAGTCTCCTGCCTCCTCGGCCCTTTCCCACAGATAGTGGTGGGGCGCTTTAAACACATGTCCTGGGGTGAGCACCTCCCTGGAGCCCTCCCTCAGGCCCTGCCCTCCCCCAGGGCCCCTGGTGGGGACCACCCTGGGCTGCCATCCCAGCTCCAGGAAGTGGACACTCCACCCTATTGGCTCTTCATCCAGAGCCAGTACACGCCACCTGATCCCCGCCTGCCTCGCTCCCTCCTGCAGGGTCCATGGTAAACCTTGACCCCAGTGCTCCACCAAAGCTTAGCACAGGCTCTGACCCAGTGGAAGGTCCTCACGGGGTGGGGGCAGAGGGCAGGCAAGGAGTCCAAGATGGGGCTGAATGTGATCGCCTGCTGCCCTGTGGGAAGAACGGCCTTCCTGCTTCCGGGGGGATGCGACCTATTAAATGCACAGATGCTCAGAGAGGGGCGCTGCGCCTAGAGACGCGTTGGTCACCTGAGCAGCTCTGTAACCAGGCCAGGGCAGTAGGCTTCCTCCCCTTCTTCACCTGATGGAGAGGAAGACTTTCAGCTCAACAACGCAGCACGGTTAGCCTGGAGGACCCATCCACGTGGGCTTGTCTGGGGGGTGCTCCCCCCAAAGAACAAGGGTGTCCCGGCCTGGGACACAGAGTAGCCCAAGGGGGAGGCAAGACAGAGCCAGAAGGGTGCGGAGAAAAGGGAACACTCTTGCACTGCTGGTGGGAATGTGAATTGGTACAACCACTATGGAGAACAGTATGGAGGTTCCTTAAAAATCTACAAATAGAACTACCATATGACCCAGCCATCCCACTACTGGGCATACACCCTGAGAAAACCATAATTCAAAAAGAGTCATGTACCAGAATGTTCATTGCAGCTCTATTTACAATAGCCAGGACATGGAAGCAACCTAAATGTCCATCAACGATGAATGGATAAAGAAGATGTGGCACATATATACAATGGAATGTTACTCAGCCATAAAAAGAAACGAAATTGAGTTATTTGTAGTGAGGTGGATGGACCTAGAGTCTGTCATACAGAGTGAAGTAAGTCAGAAAGAGAAAGACAAATACCGTATGCTAACACATATACATGGAATCTAAGAAAAAAAAAAAGTCATGAAGAACCCAGGGGTAAGACGGGAATAAAGACACAGACCTTCTAGAGAATGGACTTGAGGATATGGGGAGGGGGAAGGGTAAGCTGGGATGAAGTGAGAGAGTGGCATAGACATATATACACTACCCAATGTAAGGTAGATAGCTAGTGGGAAGCAGCCGCATAGCACAGGGAGATCAGCTCGGTGCTTTGTGACCACCTAGAGGGGTGGGATAGGGAGGGTGGGAGGGAGGGAGACGTGAGGGGGAAGGGATATGGGAACATATGTGTGTGTGTGACTGATTCACTTTGTTATGAAGCAGAAACTAACACACCATTGTAAAGCAATTATACTCCAATAAACATGTTAAAAAAAAAAAAAAGACAGAGCCAGAACAGGGTGGGGGAGGAGCTGGGGGGCAGAAAGGAAAAGAGGGCTGGGGCTGGACCAAAAGGACCCCCAAAGGCAGCCCCCTCTAGAGTCAGCAAGCAACCCTTGGGCTCAAGTGTTTTTCCATCACTGGCCCCTTCATGGAGTCTTTCTGCCTGTGCTCCAGCTCTCCACAGGACACCTGGCAGGGTCATGTGATCTGGGGCCCCCAGAGGTTTGGGATTCTGTAGATCTGTGGGAATGGCATTTTGTTTTAATATCTCACTACTCACTTGGATATAAAGCAGGTTTAAAAGGCCCTACTCTGAAGGCAAAGCCACTAACCCCAATTTTCTGATACAATCCCCATTTCACAGAACTTAGCAATGAAGGTAATTTATACAAAAATGGAAATCATTCTGTTTTTCTACCTATTAAGTCCTTGATGCAAATTAATTTACATATTTAAAAATCTGTTGACGAATCTGGTGATCCAGTTTGAGGTCTTGCAATGTTCCGCCACTCTACGCCAAGGGTTTCTTGGTTGTTAAAAAAGAAGATGGGGAAGGTCAGCTTCAGAGGATTTCCAGAATGAACCCTTACAATGGCTTCTTCCAAAATGGGTTTACACTGATCCCACTCCCTCATCTCCTCTCATTTCACTTCATGTATAATGGCTTCAGAGTCTACAGAACAAGCTAGAGAATTAGGCCTGAATATTTGATCTGCCTGGACTGAAGGGCCACGTCTGGAGTCCATGCTGGTCTTGGTCATGTTTCCAGATCTATTACAGTCCCCTCTTCTAGACCAGCCTCTGTGTGACAGCAATGGTGGGTCTAGGCTTCCTTACAGTTATGCATCTCTCGTTTGGACCAGTGCCTGGCACACAGGAGGTGCCCAAGAGTATGTCCCCTCGTGAGCTCTGTCAGGGCTCCCTGGATGCCAGCTGCCCATCTACCGTGTGACAGGGCAATGCCTCACCCCTGACAACACGTGAAGCCCTCAGAGGAAGGGGCCAGTCACAGCCCTCCCCAGACGGTGAGCCCTGGGAGCTGGCTTGTGTCCCCTCTGTGCAGCACCCCCTGCCCCTGAGGCCCACCTCAGGGGGCTTCAGAGGTGGCTCAGAGCACAAACACCCCACACCATCATTCCCTCCAAATCCCCAGGTGACAGATACCGCCCAGATAGCAAACGTTGTGCAGCCAAAGACGTCATGACCAGCTACGTATCGTTTCTCAAGGTGGCCCCTGGGAGAAGCGCTCCATCCCTGCCTCTGGACCACAGGCCTCCCCCATGGGTCGGGGGCCATCAGATTCTGCAGGGGGCTCATCTTCACGGTCATGGCCTAGGGCTGTCCTTGAAAGGTCCAGAAAGGAAAGGACAACCTTGGCAAAAGGGAAAATCAGGGCAGATCCTCACTGAAGGCTTGTCCTTGACCCTCATCTGACCTTCATCCAAGCAGCCGACCTCACCGCACAGTCCAAGAGAAACCAGGACCTCAGTCAGTCCTGCTGGCCTTGCAGACATTGACCGCGGACCACCCAGCCACACACCTCCGTCCCATCCCAGGAGGGGCCCAGCCTGTCTGCCTGCCTGTGTCTGTGCCAGAAGTCTCCAGCCCCCTCCAACTGGACCCTTTGCTTCTTAAGATACACTCCGTGTAAGAAGCTTCTACTTTACTGAAGGACACTTGCCATGGTCAGGGGTGCCAGTCACAGACAGCGCGTGGCACAGACCCGAGGATGGGTGCCGCCGTCTTACCTCCAGCAGCCGCCGGGGGCGCACATCTCCCCAACCCCCCAGAGCCTCCCCCGTTTAACGTTCTCCCGGGAGTTCATCAAACGAAAACCCTGGTTCTGAGGTGGAAAAGCCTCTTAGGAGGCTAATAGCGAGTGGATAGAGCAGTAACTGTAATGATTTAATTCCTCAAGGATGGCTAAACAGGCTGCTGTTTACCAAAGCCTCAGTGGGTAATTACTAACGGATAATTACGAAAAGCTGCCAGATTACAGCTGCCCCAGAAAGGGCCGCAGCCCCAACGCGCTCAAATCGCTTTCTGGGAAGGACCCAGGCGAGAATCTCCACTGCCCTCTCTTCTCGCTCCTTCCCTGGCTCTACCATCACTGGAAAGCTCCCCTGGGTGATTATCTCCCCAGAGACACAAACGATGCCTTTAACCCGGCTCCTCAAGCAGCCTGTTTCCCTGTCCCTCTCCGGTTAGAAGACAGAGGACAGCGGTACATTTGCTCTAGGAGCACAGCTCTGGGACAAGCTTTGATGGAGGGGCTCGGGGGTCCCCTGCGGCTCAAGCCCTCCCTGGCTGTCTGGGAAGGTGGAGGGCACGCTGAGGTTGGCCCTTAGGGACCGCTGGCCACCTGACCCGGAAGTTGGTCCCAGAGCCCAAGAAAAGAAAGGAAGAAAGTGTGTAACCCATATACAGAGTGGGCCTCCTGGGGCCTCCCCTGCTCTCACCCCCAGAGGTCACGACATCTCCCATCCTCTGCTCCTTCCCCAACTCCAAACACACCTCCACCATCCCTCCAAACCCCCTCAGCCACAGGCGCTCCCAGCCCCAGCAGGACAACAGCCCACAAATTATGTCATGACCAGCTATGGTTCCTCGAGCTTGTCCCTGGGAGGAGCTCCCCAGCCTTACCAAGGGTGTTCGGACCAGAGGCCTCACCTGCCTGTCCCTTGGGTCACAGAGCCCATCAGATTCTGCAACGCGCTCATGTTCATGGTCATTCTTGGGGCTGTCCAGGGGAAGAAGATGTTCTCTATTGTCATGATCATTGGTCATGGTCACCTTCAAGGTCATAGTTTGGGGTTTTTCCTGTCCTGGGACTAGGTCCTACCTGCAAGTAAAGATATTCTCTGTGGTCATGGCCATTGGTCATGGTCATCTTCGAGGTCATGGCTAGAGGCTGTTCTTGTCCTGGGTGAAGATGTTCTTTATGGTTATCCAGTCCAGGCCAATATGGTTATCCAGTCCAGGCCAACAGCTCCATTCTTGCATGTCCTGTAATACCCATTCAAGTGGTCCTTCAGCTGCAGGAACAGGGAGCTCCCTATGCCCAAGTCCACCCATCCTGTGGCAGGCAGTTTCAGGAGGAGGTTTCCCCTACACCAGGCCAAAAGTGGACCCTTGACCTTTGGAGCTAATCCAACAGCCTCAGGGAGCTCAGAACAGTCTTTGCTTTTTCTCTAACAAGACTTCAAACATCAGAGATGCTTATTCTGTCCCACACAAAGTCTCCTTCATTCCAGGCAGAATGTATGATGCTTTGGCCATTTCTCCAATGCCAGGGGTCCAGGTGCCCTTGCCACCAGAGTCACGCTCCATGAACAGACACCATCTTGCTCTGTCCTTCTGTGGCGTGGTGCCCAAGATGAGCTGATGGGATTCAACGTGGCCCAGCCACACACAGAGCTGCAGGAGCACCCCTCCCCCCACCCAGGCCCTGCCCAGCTGGCTCCTCCCCCCACGGGCTTCTGTCCTGCTTATGACAATGAGGGCGCTGGCTCTACCAGGGAGCGTTTCAGATGCCGGGGACTGAAGCCTACTCAAATCAGCTCACAAAAAGTGTACTTTAGCCAGAAGTCTGAAAATATGTCAAGGAACTGAGGGCAGAAAGTGCAGGTATGGAAAATGGTGACCCGATGCTGGCTGGGACAACTCAATGGCCTTCTCCAGCCCTGTCCCAGCCTGGCCCGGGGCTGCACGGTTTCTCCTGCTCCTCTCTGATCATCGGACTCTTCATTCTTCCCTCTCCTCCAGAACCCTTTTCTCTGCACCTGCTCAAACCCTCAAACATGGCCGCCCTAGCTCCAGGGCCACCATCCAACTGATGAATGTCTCCGGTCCCAGTCCAAAATTCTTGGGGGAAACGAAGCTGATGAGCTCATCTTGCCTAAAGACTGGATCTCCTTGGATCAAGTCTCCTCTCTGGTCCAATCAGCTGTGGCCCAGGAGGGGTGAGTGCCAGTGTTCAAACATGGGGCTTACTCGGGGGGTGCCCTGGGGGAGGGTGTGGGTGAGCAGAGCTGCCCCTCCCCCCAGGAATGAGCTATCTATGCTGCTGTACCAGTCCTTCCACGTCTCCAGCCCCCACCCTGTACTCACAACGGGACCTGATACAGGGCTCATCCCCTTGTTCCTGAATCTTTTCCTTTTCTAAGATTGTCCGTCTCGTCAGCCAGTGGGGTCATTTTCTAATCCTAATTCTGGCTTCTAATATAGATGCTGTCTACCCTCATGCTGTTCAAAATCTGACGCCTGTGTCTCGTGGGTCCCCATCTGAGCTGCTAACCACCGGCCTAACCCAAGCTGGATGGGCATTGCTGGGGCAACCTTGGGTTCTGGCCTAGGGCTCTGGGGGCTGGAATCCAACCAACTGGATTGTGGGCAAAGTTCCTGTCTCTGCTGTCCCCACCCTGGCCTCGTCCCTCCTGCCACAAGCCTGTCCTCCGATAATCACACTGCCCCATACCCCTGACTGAGTCCCAGCCCCAGCCCGTCAGGGGTCCCCGGGGGGCAGCTCCGATCCCAGCCTGTAGCTGGAGGCCCCAGCCCCACCCATTCCGAAGACCTGGAGGCCTCAGAGCCTCTCTGTGGGATCCTCCTGGATGGCAGAATGAGCACACATTTCCACTTGAAGTGTTTTGACACAAAGCACTGCTGAGCAGGCAGCCTGGGCTCCTCCATTCAGAAGGCGGCCCTGCGTGACAGGCTGAGAATGAGGAGAACTTCAGCGCTAGGGACCCCTCATCCGGGTGCTGGGCAGTCACAGGGACATGCGGAGGATTCACCAGACTCTGAGGACACGCTTCTCTGCCACTCACCTCCCCAAAGGCGGGGAGCACCTCACAAATGCACATCCCAGATACACCAAACAGGCAGAAGGACCCTCCCGCTAACCTGGGCAGTGCCCAGATTTTCAGAGCCATCTCAGCGGGCTTGGTGGGGCTCGTTTTCAGGATTTCCATTAACATTTTCATGACCACGTGAAAAAAAATTGCATTACTAATTCAGTTACTACGGAAAAAAAATTCCAACTTGCTTTTCTAACTTAAGGTTTTCCAGGAAGCCAGATAAGACTTCCTGAATCTGGAGGCAGCGGGTAAGTCATTACTCAGACCATGCTTAGGAATGTTCTGGTGGTACAGCCGGCTTCCTGCTCAGGAAGAGGGATAGTGGGGATCCAGGCCCCTCTGACCACATTTTCCAAAACTGGCCCTTTTACAGCTCTTTCTTCCAAGCTAGTATGCTGTGATGATGGCCATGAGACGATAGTAAATGGCCAGTAGGGGAAGCTGGAGGGAAGCAAGACCGCGGGACGGGGAGGGTCGGGCTCACTCCAGCCCAAACTATCTACCTCGCCCAAACTATCTACCTCGCCCAGCCCAAAACTATCTACCTCGCCACGCCCTGGAGACAGGTGGCACGTGGCAGGCACCCCTGGGTCCACCTCTGAGCCTGCTGCGCCTTGGGGACAGGTGTCACTCCCACTGCCCTGGCCCCGACAGTGCCCGCCCCAAGCCTGCGTCATGCATGGCCGAGCACACAGCCAGGAGGGTGGGGTTACCCCCAGGGGCAAACCTCAGGCATCGGGCGAGGAGCCAGCAGGTGGCTTGGCCCTGCATCATCTTTCCTGTGGACAGTCTGCCCCCAGCCTGCAGGTCCCCGTGGAATCGGGGATCATGGCCCCAGCCGTGCCCTCCACTACCCAGGGTTAGCTTTTCCCCTTTTCTGTTCTACTCCCTGCCCCATCCTGCTTCCGGGAATCAGCTCCCAGCAAGCTTATCGGCCCCCAAATCCTCATCTCGGTCTCTCATGCCGGGAACCCACACTAAGACACTGTCCCTCTCCCCACCCCCAGGGGTCCACACGAGGTCTGGTGTGGAATCGACCCCTCACCCCCCATAAATATGCGCAGGATGAACTAAGGAAGCACCTGTTTTGTGCTTGGCGACATGAAGTTCCCTCCGGGACAGTCACACCAGGAAACCGTTACATAAACTGGGTTTCCTGATGCCCTGGCCCCGCCCTGCCCATCCTCAGCGGCCACCGTGGTGCTGTCCGCGGGCCCAGCAGGGAGGCTTAAGGCCAAAGCCGGCCCTTGTCTCTGGGCCCACGGAGGTCTCGTTACCGAGGCCGCCGCCCAGACAGGCTCATTCCTGCCTCGCCGGCCCACGAATGGCTCCACAGGGAATGTCGGGGACCGTAACTGCTTTCTGCCCAGTGTCTGTCTCGGGTTCAGACACAACTCTCCCGGGGGGTGGCGAAGGACACGTTCACACAGGTCCACATCAGAGGCCTGGACACAGACGGGGGCAACACCCAACCCCCAGTCACCCTCCCAAATGCCTTCCAGAAGAGCCCATTGAAATGAAAGAGCAGCCCTCTCTGGGGACCAGGCAAATTGGAACACAGGAAGCAGAAAGACTGCACAGGAGAAGGGATCCTGCCCAGGGGTCCTAAGCCCAGAGTCTGCCTGCTGGCCCTGCCGGACAATTCCCCTCCCTCTCCAGGCCTCAGTCTGTCTGAGAAAGAAATGAGGGGCTTGACCTCACCTCCACCCAGAGGCTAGCCCAGCTCTGACCATTGTTCCCTGAACCGTGACCCCAGAGCACCAGGTCTGGGAGGTGGAGGTGGATGCTCCCTGGAAAACGTGTTCATTGGTCCAGTATCCTTGGGGGGGCCCTGCACACAGGAGCCCCCTCTTAGAGACTGTCGTGGCACCACTAAAGGTCCTGAGAAGGCCTGCAGCCCAGAGTCCATTAACGTGTGGAGCCCAGAGTTTTCCTAATTCATGTGACCACAAAAAGGCTTTTCTCCAAAGACTCCTACTACATCTAACACGCATATTGAGAGCTGATGACCCAGGCGTTTGACACTGTTACCAAGGTTCTTCTGAGGATTCTGTCTCCTTGGGATGTAGGGTCAGATGAATCCGCTCTGATAACAAAGGCCCTGGCGTAGAAAGACAGGTGTCTCCAGATGTGCGTCCAGAACAATAGTCTAAGGAACAAAGAAAGGAAACACCTGAAATCTTGAAGGGTTGCTTGTTCCCGTTTGTGATTGAGGGTGCCCAGAGGCGGGGGCAACGGGCATCTCCACCTGGTTGGCCCTCAGTCAGCAGTTCCCTTCTCCTGCCAGCCTCAGTGTGTCCAAAGGTGGAATCGGGGGCTTGGGAAGACTGCCCCAGGGGCCAGCCGAGCTCTGACAATTGCTTCCCCAACCATGACCTCTGGGGGAGAGAGACAGACGTGCTGAATCCACACATCCAGCGCGAATCTTAGCTTTCTGGCCCCAAACCTGCCCCTCCTTGGGGGCCCCATCTCGCCGCCATCTCCCCAGTTGCCCCAATCAGAAATAAAATGTTACCCTCCTCCCCAACCCACCCACCACATTGCCACGCTCAGTCTCCAACGCCTAGTAATGCCACCTGGTAAACAGCCCTCAAACCCTTCCTCTCATCTCCATCCCCTCCATCATTCAACAGCAAATATTTACAGAGCACACCCCACGTGTGAGGTCACCACCTTAATTCTGCCCGACGTCCCCTGTACAGAGCGTCACAAGAGCCTCCACAGGTCCTCCTTCCTTGCTGCCCCCAGAGCCTCTTTCCAAATGCAGAGCTCAGCGGTCCCATGGCCCTCTGGGTCCCATCCAAACTCCTCAGCCTCACGTGGTCTGACCACAGCTCCCTGCCTTTCCTGCTTCTCCGACACTCACCCTTTCCTTGATGCTAAGATGCTGACAACCGCATCCATTGCAAGGCGCTCCGGAGAGGACCAGCTAAGGTAACGCTCACAAAACACAGAACCAGTATCACAGCGTGAAGGGAAGCATGCAGGATAGCATGCTTCTGTTTGCAGAAAGAGAGTCTGGCATTCAGTCCCCCCACCAGCAAGGTAACACCTCCCCGAGCTCATCCTTTCCAACGCAGACTCCACCTACCTGCCGGGAGAAATTAAGCCATTGAAGCTGTTCGCTGAAGGAAGGTGGAAAGTTTGCACCTGAATTCCACCACTGCCCGCTCTGTCCAGGCCTCTCCTCAAGCAGGGCCCAGGATGCCCTCCCTGGTGAGACACAGAGCCACCCCCAGGGCTGGGGTCTTCTCCACAGAGGACAATACTCCCCCACGCCCACCCCACAGGGATGGGCTCCGGGACAGGCTGTCACTATGGGATGTCACAGTGTCAGCCTGGAGAGGTTCCTGGGCACTGAGGGTTGTAAACACCCCCCTAATCACAGATCTCAGCAGGAACACCTGCTCCCAGGGGCGCACTCCGCAGGCAGCTCACCCAGGGCAGCCCCCCGCACCACAAGAGGCTGCTCTGAAGCATCATGGATGAGGCCGCGGTGAGGCCGGGCAGGGCCTGAGTCCCTCTGACCTCCAGGGCCTTTCCAAGGCCAACCCTCGGTCACCCCTGAAAAGTGCAGCAGAGTCTGTTATTTCTAGGAAACGATGGTGCACACTTGTACTCCTGGGACCCAGCCTGTTCTGAGCTGCGAGGGGAATGCCACAAACCCTGGATGGGCTCGGACTACATCTCCATGGTCATGCAGACCTCCCATCTCTGACACCCCCAGTCTGCATCCTCTTCCTTGCTGGGTGGCTCCCTTGTGGTCCACGAGATCCTCCTATGTGTTTCTGGAACCACAGACTGTACCCACAGGTGACGGTGAACAAGTATAGCTCCAGCCCTTCCTGCCTTGTTCTTGCGCGGCTGGCTGCCTAACCTGCCCCTGCCAGGTCACTCCTTGGGGACGTGGGTCTCACAGGGACAGGCCCGGGGGTCCTAGGTGGGTGTGAGAAGGGGCTGACACGGTGACTGAGCAGTGTCCCCCGCGGCCTAGAGGAACAAGTGCGTCTCACCCTGGGGAAGGAGTCATCTAGGGACGGGTAGTTAAGACACATCTGAAAGGTGGCGTAACCTAAAGCTGCAAGTAGCAGAAAGTCTGACTCATAGTGGCTTAAAGAAACAGGGGCTTATTGCCTCACATTAGCGAGAAGGGAGGTAGCCCGACGTCGGTTCAGTGACTAAGAAATCGTCATTTCTTAGCCTCTTGCTCACAGTTACACAATAGCTCTTGTGGGTCCAGGAATAATGAACACAGCAAGAGGAGGAGGCATCAACACGCCAGCCCAGGCTGTGCGTCGTAGCTAAGAAATCTCTACCTATAGCCCAAGATTGCAAAAACTTCCTCTGTGTTTCCATCTTGAGGTTTCATAAATTGTAGCTTTCACACTTAGGATCACTTTTAATATTCTATATGGTATATGGAATGGATTGTGCTTCTTTTCTTTTCTTTTACATATGGATATTTGATTATACCATCAGCATTTGTTGAAAAGACTATCTTTTCTACCCTGAGTTGCCTTTTCCCCTGTGTTGAAAATCAATTGACAGTATAGGTATGGGCCTATTTCTGGATTCTCTATTCTTTTCCATTGACATTTATGTCTGTTTTTATGCCAATACCACACTGTTCAGATTATTAGAGCTCTGTAATAAATCTTTAAGTCTGCTAGCGTAAGTTCTCCAAATCTGTTCTTTTTTTTAAGTTGTTTTGGCTATTCTATATGAATTGCATTTCTCTATAAATTCCAAATAAGAATCAGCTTATGCATTCCTATGGAAATCCTGCTGAGATTCTTATTGAGTTGAATCTATAGATCAATTTGGGAAGAATTGACATTTCAACAATATTGAGTTTTCCAGTCTACAAACATGGTATTTCTTTCTATTTATTTTGGTCACTTAAAATTTCTCTGAACAGTTTTCAACGTACCGGTCTTTCCCATCTTTTGTCAGACTTACCCCATGATAGGCAGAATAATGCCAGTGCCCCAAGATGCCTACATCATAATCTTCAGAACCTGTGAATATGTTACATTACACGATAAAGGATTTTGCAGATGTGATTAAGTTAAGAATCTTGCAGCGAGGAGGTTATCCTGAATTACCTGTGTGGGCCCAATATCACATATAAGAGGGAGGCAGGAGAGTCAGGGTCAGAAAGATGAAGATGTGACATTGGAAGCAAAGATAGAGATGTAGGGCCGTGGGCCACAAGGAATGAAGGCAGCCTCTAAAAACTGGAAAGGCAAGGACCATTCTTTCCTAGAGCATCCAGAAGGACCAGCCCTGATGACACCTTGATTTTAGCCTACTGAGACTAATTTGGGACTTCTGACCTGTAGAACTATACGATAATAAATTTGTGTTACTTTAAGCCACTAAGTTTGTAGTAATTTGTTACAGTAGCTATAGGAAACAAATACGGATTTTGGTGACAGAAGTGGAGTACTGCTGTCAACAACACTTAAAATTTTTGGAAGTGGCTTTGGAATTGGCAGTGGAAAAGCAGTGGAAGACTTTTGAGGAGCATTATAGAAAAAGCCTAGAAACGTGGATGTTAAAGACCCTACTGGTAAGGACTCAGAAGGAACTGAGGGGTATGGTAGAGAAAACCTATATTGTCTTAGAGAACCCCTAAACATTACAAACAGACTGTTACCTGAAACATGGATGTTAAAAGTGCAGCTGATGGGGGTTCAGAAGAACATGAGGGATATGTTAATGGAAGCTAGAGAAAGGGGATCATTTCTGCCTATACAGTGGCAGAAAGCTTAGCTAAATTGTGTCCTGTGGTTATGCAGGAAGCAAAGCTTATAAACAAGAAATCTGGCTTATCTATTTGAGTAGATTTCTAAACAAAGTGTTTGAAAGGGCAGCCTTGTTTCTCCTCACTGCTGATATTAAAATGCAAGAGGAAAGAGTGATTGAGGGAAGAAATGTTAAGCAAAAGGGAGCCAAAACTTGAAGAGCTGGAAAATTATCAGTCTCTTCAGATTGCAAAAGACACTAAAATGAGCAGGACTTCCCTGGTGGTCCAGTGGTTAAGAATTGGTCTTGCAATGCTGGGAACACCGGTTCAATCCCTGGTCAGGGAACTAAGATCCCACATGCCACAGGGCAACTAAGCCCACGCACCACAACTACTGAGCCCGCACGCCACAACTAGAGAGGCCGCATGCCACAACTACAGAGCCTATGTGCTCTGGAGCCCTCACACCACAACTACTGAGCCCACACGCCACAACTACTGAGCCTGCGCACCACAGCTAGAGAGAAGCCTGTGCAAAATAAAATAAATAAATATAAGTTTTTTTAAAAAAGACACTAAAATTGGGAAATTTGCTGTCAGGAAAAAACATGCTCCAGAGAGAAAGGAGGGTATAACTGGACAACCTTTTGCTTGGGCCTTGAAAGGAGCAAAAATTCACAGTATTCTGTCACACAGAGAGTTCTTTAAAGAGACTCTGTTTGTGACTCATGTATTCCCACAGCCATCTCAGCAGAGGCCAAAAATAGAGATGATATTATCTAGGAAAGACATGTGGAGGAGCCAGGTCTAGCGGAGTGAGTCCCTGTGATGTGCATAGGAGAACCACAAGGTTGTTAAGAATTTTATACCAACAGAAAGAGCCATCTTAGACTGAAAGGGACAGATAAAGGACAAAATGAAAGAAGGATGTCAGGCTCCCCAAATTCTGCAGGCAGGAAGCAGACTGATAAAACTCCCCAGCTTCCAACACATGCTACCCTTCATGACAAAGGATAACTCTGAAGACAGAGCCTTGAGCCCAGACGTTGGAGCCACAAGACCAAAGGGCAGAGCCGAGAGCTACAGAAAATTGTTCATAGGTCTTGAAACCTGATGGAGTTTGCCCGGTTGGTTTTTGAAATTGCTTGGAACTAGAGATTTCTTCTTTTCCTTTTATTTTCTCCCTTTTGAACAGAAATGTCTTTAATTGGTATCCTATGCTTTTCTCCCTCCTCCCCATTGTATTTAGGGAGCAGATACCATGTTTTCTTGTTTCACAGGTCCACAGATGGAGAGAGATATTTTTCCTCCAGGATGGATCATACCCAGAGTCTCACCCACACTTAACTTAGATGACTTAGATCATGAGATTTGGAACTTCTGAACTGATGAGATTTACATGAGATTTGGTGCTATATAGTGTTTGGAACTTTGGTGATGTTGAGATGGGGTAAACACATTTGGCATGTGAGATGAATGTGAATCTTTGGGGGTCAAAGAGCAGATGTGGTAGGCAAAATGCTGGCCCCCAAAGATGTCCATGTCCCAGTCTCTGAAACCTGCAAATATGTCACCTTACATGGTAAACGGGACTTTGCAGATGTGATTAAGTAAAGGCTCTTGTGATAGGGAGAGCATTCCGGGTTATCCACATGGGCTCAATGTAACCACAAGGATCCTTATAAAAGGGAAGCAGGAAGGTCAGAGTCTGAGATGGAGATGCGATGAAGGAGTCAGAGATCAATGTCATGGGAGGCCATGAGCCAAGGAACTGGGCAGCCTCTAAAAGCTGTAGAGGCGAGGAACTGGATTCTTCTCTGGGGCCTCCTGAAATAATGCAGCCCTGCTGATACCTTGATTTTATCCCACTGAGACAAATTTTGAACTTCTAGCCTCTGTAACTGGAAAACGAAAAATGTGTCTGCTTGTTTTAAGGCACTAAGTTTGTGGTAATTTATTACAATAGCAACAGGAAACGAATACAATCCCTAAACATTTAATATTTTTATCCTATTGTAAATGGAAATTTTTATAGTTCAATTTCCATTTGTTCATTTCTAGTATGTAGGAAAAATGATGTTTATATATTGTTCTTGCATCCTGTAACCTAACTAAACTCAACTATTAGTTCTAGTAACTCTTTTTTAGACTCCATAAGACTTTCTACAGACACAAGGATGTTGTTTAAGAATAAACACAGTTTAGCTTTTTTCCTTTCCAATCAGGATGCCATTTATTCTTTTTCTTGCCTTATTGCACTGGCTAGAACTGACTACTTAACTGGCTACGATGTTGAATGGAAGTGGTGAGAGTGAACATCTTGACTTGTTCTTGAACTCAGGAAGGAAAATGTTCTGTCTTTACCACTGAGTATAATGCCAGCCATAGGTTTTCCATAGATGACTTCATCAGGTGAGGAAATTCTTGTCCTAGGTTTCTGAGAGTTTTAATCAAGAATAGATATAGGGGCATTTCCCTGGTGGCACAGTGGTTAAGAATCCACCTGCCAATGCAGGGGACATGGGTTCAAGCCCTGGTCCGGGAAGATCCACATGCCACGGAGCAACTAAGCCCGTGCGCCACAACTACTGAGCCTGCGCTCTAGAGCCCGTGAGCCACAACTAATGAACCCACCTGCCACAACTACTAAAGCCCGCACACCTAGAGCCCGTACTCCGCAACAAGAGAAGCCAGCGCAATGAAGAGTAGCCCCTGCTCTCTGCAACAAGAGAAGCCACAGCAATGAAGAGTAGCCCCTGCTCACCGCAACTAGAGAAAGCCTGCACGCAGCAACAAAGACCCAACGCAGCCATAAATTAATTAATTTTTTTAAAAAAGAACAGATGCAGGATCTTGAATTCTGCTTTTTCTTAATCCATTGATATGATCATGTCTTATTTAACCTATTGGTAGAATGAATTACAATTGTAGATTTTCAACTTTTGAAAACCCTGCATTCCTGGGATAAACCACTTTAGGTCATGATGTGTTATTTTTTAATATATTGTTGAAATCAGTTTGATAGAATATTGTTAATTTTTGCATGTATGAGGAATATTGGTCTACAGTTTTTTTCCCCCTCATTTTTGCTCAAGTTCTGCATTGAGATTCCACATCTTGAGATTCCACAAGATGATGGTAGGCAGCCTCCTAAGGCATGACAGATTGAGCTTTCACAAGAGGTTCATAGGTTCTTCATTCTGAAAAACTTGAAGCTGGAAGAATTGTCACAAGGACTCGTCTTTTGATCCTTTTACAGCCAAACGCATAACAGTCTGAAAGGATGAAAATGTTCACTCATATCTTCCCCCCATCCTTCACTCCCTGGCTTTACCTAGAGAGGAAGAGAAAACTCACGCCTGAATAAGTACAGTTATAGTTACTATTTCCTAAAAAAAATGTACTCTCACTTTAGGGCTGTCTCAAAACTTTGCAAAAGAAAGATAATCTCCTTGGCACATAGTAGGAACTCAATAAATATTTGTTAAGTAAATTAGAGAATAGATACACGAGTAAGTGAACAAAAGAATCACCTTCAAGATGTCCCACTTGGGAAGAGCTGGTGTCAGTTCGTAAACTTTCCAAGGGAGCCATGAGTAGGCTCAGGGAATCTGCAACACCCACACCCCACGCCTGATAAAAAAAAACAGCGGGCAAGTGGGGCTACAGGCATACGTGCAGTTTTTTAATTCTCGTTGCGGTCTATGACCCAGAAAAGATTAAGAATCATTTCCTTGAGGCCTTTAAATATGCGGATGAATGAAACATAAACAATATTAATTTGCTTCCCATGGCCACGTTTCTGGCTTCTAAGGATGGTCGGACTCTCAGGACAGCCTTGGTGTCTGTACAGGAGATCTCCCAATCTCTGAGCCCCGCAGCAGAGCTTCATTTATCGCCTCTCCAAGTACACAGTTAACTTCCCAGGCAGCAGACCCTTATGAAGCAAACCAATTAGGGATCCATTAGAGCCTTGCAGAGGGCCATTAATCCTCCCCACAGCAGGCCAGTGAGAGCATGGGAGGTTTTCCCAAGGAAGGGACTGAGCCTGGAGACAGTCATTTGTTCCCTTCAGAGCAATCCAGCCCCCAGTGGGGTGGGGACAAGGGAAGCTGCATGTGTCCCTGTAGGATGTCACAGCAGAAGAAGGGGCACGAGGAAGGAAAAGAGGCACACTACTAGGCCTCCTGTCAGCTCTGTTCACCACCCGAGGGGACCCGAGTTTGTCTCTGGAGGTCCATGGAATTTTCTTAGTTTCCATTAAATCCCTGGATTGTTGAGACTGCAAGAAATACACTGGGCTCTGAAAGGAATTAAAAATGTGGACACGTGAATGCAACCTGAAGAACCAAATTGTGTTCTCTTGCAATTAAAAATAAAAGATATGGACCATGGCGGTGGGTAAATGGCTTACTGGGATGTGTTCAGATGCCCTAGAAGTCCATTAGCATGAAAAGGCTCCCTCCTTGACATCCTTACTTTTAACAGCCCTCTCAGAATCTCTGCTAAGATATCAGGACACACACCCAGAGATAATTCCCTGGAAATAGTCTGTGTATCAGAGAGCTGCCCACACTCCCTGGAGTGGCTTCTCTAGAGACAGAGGCTGATCAGAAGAAGGGATACAGTCAGTGACCCCTGCTGAAAATTAATATGTGAGCAACTCCCCTCTGCTGGGGTGGTGGGTGGAATTGGGGTAAACTTCTGGAAAGCACAAAGGAAATACACATCAAAAGGGACGTGCATACTATTTGTACTAGTTATTTATTGCCACATAATAAATCATCTCCAACCTTAGTGGCTTAAAACAGCAAACATTAACTCACAGCTCCGGTGGGTCAAGAGTCCAGTCATGGGGCTTCCCTGGTGGCGCAGTGGTTGAGAGTCCGCCTGCCGATGCAGGGGACACGGGTTCGTGCCCTGGTCCGGGAAGATCCCACATGCCACGGAGCGGCTGGGCCCGTGAGCCACGGCCGCTGAGCCTGCGCGTCCAGAGCCTGTGCTCCGCAACGGGAGAGGCCACAGCAGTGAGAGGCCTGCGTAATGCAAAAAAAAAAAAAAAAAAAAAAAGAGAGTCCAGTCATGGCTCGGATGGGTGCTTCTGTCTCAAGGTCCCTCACAAGGATGCAATCGAGGTGCCAGCCAAGGCCCCAGTCTCATCTGAAGGCTCAAGTGTGGGAGAATCCTCTTCTAAGCTCACTTACATTGTTGTTGGAAGGATTCATTTCCTCACCAGCCATTGGGTCAAAGGTCTCAGCTCCTCACTTGCCATTGGCTAGAAGCCTCCTTCAGGTCCTCGCCGTGTGGGCCTCACCATGGTGCAGCTCACAACATGGCAGGCTGCGTTGCTCAAAGCAAACAAGTAAGAAGCCTGAGCAAGATGGAAGTCAGTATTTTGGCACCCTAATCTTGAAAGTCACATCCTATCACTTTCACTGTATTCTGTTCATTAGAAGCAAGTCACTAGGTGTCAGCCCCCTCTCAAGGGGAGGAGGTTACACAGCACAGGGATATCCAGAGGTGGGAATTACTGAGGGCCCATTTACAGACTGCCTACACACCCTTGAGCCCTGTAACTCCACTTATTGGAAGTTACCCTAAAAGAAATAATCAGACAAGTACAAAGATGTACAGTCAACACTGCTGTTTAAAATAGTGCCCAACTAGAATCGTCTGGGCTGGCTGAATCTGTTACAACATGTTCAAAGGACAGAATACTGTGCAGTCACTAAAACACAACATAGAAGGACATTTATGTACATGAAAAAACATTTGAGATATAGTATAAAGTTTAAAACAGCAGAACACGGGACTTCCCTGGTGGCCCAGTGGCTAAGACTCCACACTCGCAATGCAGGGGGCCTGGGTCCGATCCCTGGTCAGGGAACCAGATCCTGCATGCTGCAACTAAGAGCCCGCATGCCACAACTAAAAGATCCTGAACGTGGAGACGAAGATCCCGCGTGCCACAACTAAGACCCCGTGTAGCCAAATAAATAAATAAATAAATAAATATATTTTAAAAGCAGAACACAAAATCATATGCAATATGATTCCCATATTCAAATATATAGAGGGAAAATAATAAAAGAAACCTCTACTTTTCAACACTTTGATGTATCTCTGGGTAACAGGACTACACATGATTTTCATCTCCTTTATACTTCCTTGTGTTTTTATAATTTTCTACAATAAATAGGTATGACTTTTATCATAAGAAAAGAGAATGCTTTTTTAAGATTTAAATTCACTGGGTGGTGGTAACAATGTCACACTTTCCACATTTGTTCTCCTCTGCAAACCTGAATGACAGAGGAAGAAAAGAAAGACGGAGCAGACGGCAGCCCCAGTACTTGAACTGGGCCCTGAGGCTGAGGGAGAGGAGACCAGGCCTCAGGCCACTGACGGCTATGCCATGCCATTGTGCACATCTGAAAAACCACCCTTCTGGGAGCTTGGTGAGCCTGGGGGTAATTTAGAAGAAGGTGCCCCCCCTCTCTGAACAGACACAGCCCCGACCCAGGGTACACGGCGTGGCCAGCAGAGCGTGGGCCGGACTTCAGCCCCACTCGCCTCCCCAGCCAGGCACCCTTGTTCTTGTCCTGTGGCCTTGCCTACCTGAAGGTGAGAGGCAAGTGGGCAAAACCCCAGCTTCTGGGTGTCGCAAGCCGGCTCACTTCTCACAGTTCGCCTCGCCCCACTCCTGCCCTGTGGGCGGCTGTTCGTAGGCCAGACGCCACCACTTCCTAGACCTGGCCACACCGGTTAAGTGGCTGCCGCGAGGCCAGAGGGCCAGGAAGGAGAGCAGGGAGCTCTCAAAGACTCGTCCCTCACCTCCAGCTCCATCGCTCTCTCCATTCCGAGCTGCACTCATCTTCTAGACAATTCTGACGCCCCAAGCCCTGCTGTCTCGGGCCTCACAGGCTCAGCTGCACCTTTCTCTGCAGGGCTTCCCCGACTCCGCCCCCGGCCTGAGCTTCCTCTCCTGCTTCCCACCTCCTCCATCCAGACAACAAATCACAAACGAGCCATCAGAGAGGGGGCCTCGCCGGCCCTGAGTATTTGCTCTGTGCCACTGCAGCTGGGGCTTCACACGTGCTACGTCATCCTCAGCAGGCGTTGTCATCCCAACTTGCCATGAGAAACCTGAGCCTCGGGGAAGGCAATGAACTGTCGCAGGCCACACAGCCAGGAAGGGAGGGACGGGGCTGCGACTCAGAGCTCATCTTACTAGTCCACGCACGATGCCTCTTGATGTTTGTTCCACAGGGAGAAGAGGGAGGAGAGAAACACGGCTATGTGTTAGAAACCCGAGCACTTTATCTGTTAATGACATGTAATAATTCAAAAGCAAGCCTGAGGGCAGAAAATCCCCACCGATCGTGTTTCCAGGGACTGGGAGAATCAAAAGGCTAACCTGACCAGCAGGGCACAGACCCCCGTGTGGTCTCCAGGCCCGCTGACCTGGATTCTTAGGGACCAGAGACAGGAAAGGTCACCTCCACAAAGCGGGTGGCTCTCGGGACCCAGAGCATCCTGGGAATGACCAGGACACTCACTGGGCTTCTCCAGCCTAGACCTGGTCATGGGAAAAGCTTCCAAACAGCCCCGGGTGGCTCAGGGGCCCACGGCCCGGCTGAAGCAGAGACCCCATCCCACCGGCAGGCAGCCCACAGGTGGGTGGGTGCTGCAGGGGTCCCGCTCAGAACAGAGAGCCCCCCGTTTCAGGACAACGAAAAGATCCTGACGGTCCAGCATGGAGGGAGGAGGGTCAGCCGCCACTTTGCACCAGCCTTAGAAATTATTACCTCCCAAATGGGGCCTCCATGCTGGCTTCCCAGCATGCACTGGGCTCAGGAGAAGCATCCCAGCTTATCGGGAGGATGAAGGAGGTGGAAGGGAAGGAGAAAGAAGCAGATTTTCCAGTACATGCCATGTGAGGTGTCTGGTTTACATTATCCCATTTACCTTCCCACAACTCTGGGAAGTGGGCATTCATGTTCTTCCTATTTTCTAGAAGAGGAGGATGTGAGTCTGAGACAGGAAGAAGCTTGCTGGCGGTCACACGGCCAGAGAGCACTGGATTTAGGCACAGGCCTCTGAGGGGAGCCCCGAGCCAGCGCACCTTGGCTCAGACCGTAAGGTGGCGATCAGCAAGGGAAAGGTCCTGTCATCACTGGCTTCGCTGCAGGGAAGGAGGGGACGTGCCAAGCTGCTTGGATCCCCCCTCATTCCGTCTCCACTTCACCCGAGTGGGAGCTGAATCCCAGAGCACCCAATTTCACACAGCCAGTTAGGACGTGGCCGTCTCTGTCCTCTAGGTAGGTGACCGAGGCAGGGCGCTGGGATGGTCTGACTCCCCGGCCCCAGTCCCTGCTCAACCAGTGAATGGCAGTGGACTCAGGGCAGCCTCTCCCTCTCTCCGCTTCCATTTCCCCACCTGGAAAACTGTGCAGGTTAAAGGAGACGTTGCTGCAGCCTGTAGCCTCGGCCTGCCATGATTCTCCTTCAGTCTAAAAGGTTGTTGGCTCTGAACCCGATTAGGATAAGTCCATTTCAGACAATGTGCGTCCCCCGTGGGCTCTGTTCTCCCCCATCCGCCTCCCATTTGCCTGTCGTCACCCGAAGTAACCACTTACTGAATTACCAAGGAGAAGGCCAGCAGGTCGAGAGAGGGGAAACGGCAAAAACCAATCTTAACAAAAAGTATTTGAACTCCCAATAAAATTTCATCCCTTCCCATTGGCAGATTTTATCATTTTTTATTTAAGCCCCGTGCAGCCAAGCATGTGGACAGGAGCTCGCTTCTGCCCCAGATAGAGAATAACAGCGGCCCTGACCTGGGGAGCCCCCCGGGAGGGTGGAGCGCCCTCCACAGGCTGTGATGGAGGGCACACTACAGAGCTGGTTCCTGCCAGCCCTCCAGGATGCCTGAACGCCCATCACGGGAGGGAGTCTTTTTGGAAATTACATTTAATAATAGCAACAACACCAGCAGCTCTCATTTCTTGAGCGCTCGTCACGTGCCAGGTGCAGAGCTCGGCCCTTACACACCTTGTCTCACTTAATACCCTGCGAGGTGGACACTCTGATTATCTCCATTGTATCGGTGAACAAACCAAGGCCCAGCAAGGATAAGTAACTTGCCAAGACCTCACAGGCAGTCAAGAGCAGAGAGGGCTTTAAACCTGGTGTGTCTGACTCTGGTGCGTGTGCTCCTAACCCATTGTCACTGGCCTTTCAGGAGAGGCGTGTGGTTAAGAGTCTCTGGGCTCAGGGGTCCTGTGAAAAATGAACCTGTGTATTCATTCAACAATCAGGAAACTTTGATCATGGACTGGGTAGTAGGTGATACCAAGGAAAAGTTTAGGATGATGGTGACACAGTTATGTAAGGAGAGATCCAGGGTTTTAGAAATGTCCACTGGATTATGTAGTGATGTTGAGACACGGTGTCTGGCATTTGCTATGAAATCCTTCAGGAAACAAGGAAAACAAACTGGGCAAAAATCTTACTAACTGTTGAATCTGAGTAATGGCTATATGGGGCTCATTGTATTATTATTTCTACTTCCAAGTACGTTTGAAAACATTCATAAGTATGTATTTTAAAATACATACAGGAGTTCCCTGGTAGTCTAGTGGTTAGAATCCAGTGCTTTCACTGCTGTAGCCCAGGTTCAATCCCTGGTCAGGGGACTGAGATCCCACAAGCCGCACAGCGTGGCCACACACACAAAAAAATACACACAGAACATCATTCGTCATTAGGGATGTGCAAATCAAAACCACAATGAGAAACCAGCTCACATTCATCAAGATGGCTACTATCTCCAAAACACAAAGAAACAAACAAAAAGCAGAAACTAACAAGTGTTAAAGAGAATGTGGAAAAATCCATACCCTTGAACATTGTTGGTGGGAATGTAAAATGTTACAGCTGCTGTGAAAAACAGTACAGCAGTTCCTCAAAAAATTAAAAACATAATTACCACATGATCCAGCAAGCCCACATCTGGATATATATCCAAAAGATTTGAAAGCAAGTTCTCAAAGAGATATTTGTACACCCATGTTCATAGCAGCATTATTCACTGTAGCTAAATGTGGAAGCAACACATATGTCCATCTATGACTGAATCAATAAACAAAATGTGATATATCCAGACAGTGGAACATCATTCAGCCTTTAAACAGAAGGAAATTCTGACACAGGCTACAATGTGGAAGAAGCTTGAGGACAGCGTATGCTAAATGAAATGAGGCAGTCAAGAAATGAAAACTATTGCTTGATTCCACTGATACGACGTACCTAGAGGAGTCAAATTCACAGAGCTCCAGTTTGGGAGGAAGAAAAAGTTCTGGAGTTGAATAATGGTGATGGTTGCCCAGCAATGTGAACGTACTTGATAATACTGAATGGTACACTTAAAAATGGTCCAGATGGTAACTTTTATGTTTTTGTGTAATTTACCACAATTTTAAAAAAGTTTTTAAAACACGCACATACACAAAATGAACCATTTTGCTGTGTGCCCATGTGAACGTTCTCCAGAAGCTGTTTGAAGTAGAAAAACAAGCAAATACAGTACTATGTAGTTAAGTAGATGCATAGGAAAAAATTCTGTAAAGACACGGAATTGTCTTTCTGTGGTTTTCTCTGGGGAGTGAGACGGAGGTGGCTGGGAAGTAGGAAACCTGGACTTTCTATTTTGTAAGTTTTTATGCTATTTGAACTGTTGAAACAAAAACTGTTCTATGCATTATTTTGGAAATAAGTTTGATTTTTTTTTTTTTAGTGCAACTACGGTCCCTGGGACAGGAAGTTAGCACCAGCCCCAACACATTAGCAATGACTGTAGGATAGATTTGGCCCTGACCTCTGGCCCTGGAGGAAAGACGGGGTGGCTCTCTCTGTGTTTCTGGGTGAAGGAGAGGGAGGGGGGTTATGAGGGGACTGGGTCTGAGCAGGGAGCCACATGAGGCCTCGTTGGATCCTGCGACTGTTTGTGCAAGGAAAGGGCTCTGAATCATGAAACAGGAGCGTGAACAGAGGGGCAGAGGAGCCCCTGGGGCAGCCCCACCTGAGCATTGAGACAGGTGGGGTGAGACGCAGCCCTGAACCCAGCCCAAGGCCTGTGTGTCAGTCCAAGCCCTGCGGTCTCCAACCCCGGAACCCAGGAAGGCCTCAGGCATTTCATTTATAAAATATAAAGGGTCAGGCTTCCCTGGTGGCGCAGTGGTTGAGAGTCCGCCTGCCGACGGGGGGAACACAGGTTCGTGCCCCGGTCCGGGAAGATCCCACATGCCGCGGAGCGGCTGGGCCCATGAGCCATGGCTGCTGAGCCTGCGCTTCCGGCGCCTGTGCTCTGCAGCGGGAGAGGCCACAGAGTGAGAGGCCTGTGTACCGCAAAAAAAAAAAAAAATATATATATATATATAAAGGGTCATATCTGCTCTCAGACCACCAGGATAATTTTTTAAAAGAGAATGGATAACAGCAATTAATATTTATCATGATCAGAATATGCACCTAGCCCTATACTAAGAGCTTTATTTGTATCAGTTCATTTAATCCTTATTAAACAGCACTATGAGGAGAGAGTACCGTCATAATCCCTATTTCACAGATGAGAAAACTGAGGCACAGAGAGACTGAATGACTTGCCCAAAGTCATTACACAGATAGTAAGTAGCAAAGTTGACTATGTGTCTGGAATCTGGCCTAACAACCATGTTCCAATGGTGCCTCTCAGTGGAGACTCTATGACTCAGGACTCCACTGGAAGGAAGTGACAGAAACCCAAACAGGCAAGCTCAAACATAAAAAAAATAAATATAAAAAATATCTTGGATAAAGAAAAGGAAAACTCTAAGGTCCTCCTTCAGGCACAGCTGGATCCAGGTGCTCAAGTGATGTGTGGAATTCACCTCCCTCCATCTCCCACTCTGCTTTCACCCAGGCAGGCTCTATTCTCAAGCAGACTCCCACATGGGTGACAAAGAAGTTCCCAGAACTTTAGGCTTTGGTTCCACCAGTCTGGCAACCCCCACAGAGCAAGGGATTCCTTCCAATTAAACTCCCAGGTTTGGGTCTCACTGGATGGGCTCGGGCCACATCCTCATTCCTGAACCAAGCCCTGTGATTTGAGGAAGGCCTGGGTCTGAGTAGAAGAGGGGGGTTCCCCAAAGGAAAATTCAGGCCATTCCTGAAGAATGAATGATGGTCGCTGGGCAGGTAGAAATGTCAGCAGTCCCTTCGACGTGGAAGTGCTTAGAATTCTGCCAGGCAGGGTCAGACATGGGAATTATTACTATAGGAGACCACTGTGTGCATGGCATCTGCCACAAACCCAGGCTGAGACCCCCGAGTCCACAGAGGGGTTGGCAGGACATTACTGTTGGTCTGGCATCACCACACACATTGGCTGGTCTCAGAAGGGTGCAGAGAGCAGCACGGGTCTGTGGCCCTGGGGTCTGCATTCCCTCCCTGGTTCTGCAATCCCTGGCTGTGTGGCCTTGGGAACGTGGCCTAAACTGTGCTCAGCCTCAGTTTCCTCATCTGAAAAATGGGAACTACAAAACCTCATGTACAGGATCGCAGCAAGGATTGCATGAGAAAAGGATCTGGGTGCCTGGAACCATCCCAGCAAACCTCAGGGGCTCAATCAATGATTTTTTTTTAATGTAGGAAATCATTTAATATAAATCTCAGTAATTACTGTAACACATTGAATTTTTAAGTAAAATTTTATTCTGGAATACATTGAGATTTGCTGAAAGGCTGTTTGTCGATACCAAAAAACCAACGCTGGTACGTTATTATGAGCTCAACTACAGACTCTACTCATACTTCACCATTTCTTTGTTTTAGTTTAATTATTTATTTTATATTAGGGTATAGTTGAGTTACAATTTTGTGTTCGTTTCAGGTGTACAGCAAACTGATTCAGTTATGCATATACATATCCATTTTTTTTCAGATTCTTTTCCCATACAGGTTATTACAGAATATTGAGTAGCATTCCCTGTGCTATACAGTAGGTCCTTGTTGATCATCTCTTTTGTATATAGTAGTGTGTATATGTTAATCCCAAACTCCTAATTTATCCCTCCCCCCACATCCTTCCCCTCTGGTAATCATAAGCTTGTTTTCGAAGGCTGTGAGTCCGTTTCTGTTTTGTAAATAAGTTCATTTGTTTCATTTTTTTTAGATTCTGCATATAAGTGATATCTTATCAATCAATGACTTTTAAGAGTTCCCCTGCCAGCTGCTGCCCCCGCCCGTGGAAGGCCCTTTGGGCATCTGAACTGAGGACCAGAGGACTTCAGGAAAGCAATTCCTCTTTGCTTTAGCTGTTGGCAGACTTTAACGAAAGCAAATTAAATAAAAGCCAATACTGGGACTTTCTTAAATCTTTTCCAAGGCACTTGACCCAGCAGTGGCGCAAATGCAAAGAGCCGGTCCTGCCAAGGCAATGGATGGGTGGCAAAGATGAGCTCGAGGGTCCCAGAGGCCCAGGGCCTAGGACGCACCTCTGCTCCGGGGTCCCCCTGAGGCTGTTCTGAGAGGGGGTGAGGGAGACTCAGCTGCGACTGTAGAAGTACTGTGTCACCTGTAATGACTCCAAAGAGGTGGGGTTCCCAAAGAGGGTGCCACAGGACCCGCAGCCCTTGGGGAGCTAACAGGCACGCGGTGCCTTCTGGGTGACTTGAAAATGTTAAGAAAGCCTCCCTTTGTGCAAAATGTGAAATAATGTAAATGTCCCCTTTCAAAGGTTTAAAATGTGTCATGAATTCCATAACTGCGAATCTGCTGGCTAAATGAGTCATAAACTGGGCTTTCTGTACTGCCCATGTCCGCGCCACCAGAGCTGCTGCATAATCACGCCCTGCGCTTGATCCACGCTGCGGGAAATCGGTCCTGAATTATTCATGTTGTGGGTGTCACAGTAGCTTAAAGAGTGGATGCTCTTGCTGAAACATAATCACCCTGACTTGGGAACAAGCAGCTGTGCTCAAACCTGCTCTCGGCACGTGCCAGGCACCCCATAAATCACTGTGGGGAGGGGCAGAGGGAGAGGACGGTTGAAATCAGGGATCCCAGGCCACATCCAGCCCAATTCCTATCTGGAAATAAAGCTTTATTGGGTCATTGATTTAGGTACTGGCTACGGCTTCTTCCACACGACAGCAGCTGAGTGGAGTCGCTGAGACAGAAAGGAACAGCCTGCAAAGCCTCAAATATTTACTAACTGGTCCTTTCCAGAAAAAATGGCTGACTCCTGGTTTAAATAAAGTCAAGCACGCTTCTTTCTCGCAGGACTTCTCAGGGGCCTTTAAAGTGTTATTAGACAACGTGAACTGCCACACAAGGGATTTCCCAAACCTATTAGATGGAGAACCTTCTCTTCCCTGGGGCATCTCGCAAGCCTGGGGTCCACGAGCCACACTGGCCACACAGGCCCCACTGTGGCCTGCGCACGGCATCCTGGGACTGAGGTTATAGGAGCAGTAGGACGTTGTGATGAGCCCCCCCAGCGTCTGAGTGACCAAGCAGAGAGTTCTGAGATTCCTGAACTTGCCTAGCAATCCATCCTGCCTCCCCCGATCATGAACTCTAGGACACCTCTGTCTGTGTCCCCCCAAATGGCAGCTCCACTCACTGTAGCCAGGAGGAAAGTGCAGCCCAAGGCAGGAGAGCGAAGGTCGCCCGCTTGGAATGCCCACAAGCAGTGTCCTATGGGAGGAAGTCTAGCTCTCGGGTCAGCCGTCCTGCCCAGGGGTGTCTGCAAAACGGGAACCAGTCACCGAGAGCCGCCAGCGAACATGAGTCACTGCTCCCTCAAATCAACAAACAAGGCCGCAGACCCAGACACCAGCTCTCTCCCTGGAGCATCGCCTGCCCCTCAAGGGCCTCAGCCCTGCCTCTCCCAGCCCCGGGGCACTGAGCTGGCAAGTGGAGGCAGCTGCTCCTTCCTCCAGCCTCAGACCTCAGGCACGTCCGGCCACGCACGCCACACCCTGTGCAACCACTGTCCACATCCCCAATGCAGGCCCGGGCAGCGTGGCACAAGTGCCCACACGCATCGGGCACAGGATCAGGAAAACCCAACCTCTGCCCCGGAGGGCTCATCAGCCAAAGTGAAAGGAATCATGGGGGAACAGGCAAAGTGCTGTGAAAGAGGGGAAATCCAGGAAGGCTTCCTGGATGGTGTGGCTCCTAAGGTGTGCCTGCATAGAGGGTATTGACCAGGGAGACTCCAAGGGCAGAAAGACATACCAGAGAGCGGGACAAACTGCCCAGGGCAGGGAGCAGCGAGCACAGAGCATTCTGAGGAGCGGTTTGTTCCACGTCTGCTTGAGGGCAGCCTCGTGCAGGCTGAAAGACCCTGGGCTGGGCAGCCTGATTGGGGACGGGGCTGGCAAAGGCCCTGACGGCAGGAGGGGAACTGCTGGCAGCAGAGAGGGCTCTTAGGACCTCTGAGCTGGGCAGCAGCGTGATCAGAACTGGCTGTGCCAGCGAACGAGAAGCACTGTGGCTGCCGCTTCCTTTCATCCTCGTGATGCCTTCAGGAGGTGGGTGTGACCCTTATCCCTGCTTTCCTAAGGAAGAGGTTCAGGGAGGTTAACTTGCCCAGGGCCACCCAGCCAGGAAGTGGCAGGGACAGATTTTTTTTTGTTTTTTTTTTTTTTTTTGCGGTACGCGGGCCTCTCACTGTTGTGGCCTCTCCCGTTGGGAGCACAGGCTCCGGACGCGCAGGCTCAGCGGCCACGGCTCACGGGCCCAGCCGCTCCGCGGCATGTGGGATCCTACCGAACCGGGGCACGAATCCGCGTCCCCCACATCGGCAGGCGGACTCTCAACCACTGCGCCACCAGGGAAGCCCAGGGACAGATGTTTGAATCCAGACTCTTGACTGCCCTTTCGTAGCCTCTTCCTGGGGGGGAGAAAGAGGACCCAACACGCTGGGCTGCGAGCTGTGCTCCAGCTCTGTTGCTGAGTCATTTCCTCCAGTCGGCCCCACCGAACGCTGCACTCGAGCATCAGGAAGGAGGACCCCGCCAGCCCTGACTGTGGTGGTCTTCCTGGAGCTGCTCCTCGGCCAGGCTGGGGGCCTCCAGGAAGCCACTAATATCAGCTGGTCTCAATCCCCATGGCCTGGCACAGAGCCCGGCACAGAGTAGGCACTCAGCAAATAATTGTTGAATGAACAAATGGTTGAACAGCTGTTTGTAAATAACTAAAACACACGCCATGGCAACCAGCTTTCCTCTTTAATCCATGTGAAACGAAAAAATGAAGCTCTCCAAATATTTGCGCGGTAATAATCCATCTTGAAGTTGAAATATGTTCCCCCAAATTACCCGCCATGTCTGATTCCAAAGAACTTATATTCTTGTAGACTTCAAGATGGAGCATGTCAAATCCTGACAGTCAGGACAAGAGGAGATGTTCAAAACGACAGCAGCCAGCCCCTGACAGCTCCCCGGGCCCCAGGGAAGACACGGGAGGGGAGAAGCTGAGTCTCTCCTCCGGGCTGGTGGGGCTTACACGGCGGCACCAGCTTCTTGGGTTTCCCCATGAGCTGAACATTCCTTCCACTAACCCAGGAATTTGATGCAACAAATCTCATGCTTACTGATGGTTCCTCTACTCCAGGTGTGGGCTTATTGGCCAAGGATTAAACATCTCATTCAAGGTGATCTAACTACATTTCTGGAGAGAGGAAAACAGAGGCAGAAGAATGCAGGGCACACAGCCTGTCCCTGGAGGATAGGCTCATGGGGGATTTGGGTTTCAGAAAACAAAAGATCATGTGTTGCCAGAGACCTGCAGCTGCAGGACCCTCGATGGGACCGTTCGGTCCAGCTGTGCTAGCATGGGTGGGACAGGAAGGGGTTGGAAAACACAGATGAGCCAGGCGGGTGAGGCCCCTGCAGAGCAAGATGGACTGGGTTCAGTTCTAGTTCTGCCACTTGCTGGCTCTGTGACCTTGAGAAAGTCACTTAACCTCATGAGTAAAATGGGAATAACAATAAAACCCACCTTGCAATGTTGTTGTGAGGATTATAAGTAATTATACATAAATGGCCATTCTTGTGCCTAGTTTATCATAAAGGCTACGGCCCCATCTCTCCTTCCAACATCTCTGCTGAAGTTTCCTCTTATTAAAGAAGAAAAAAATACATGTACATGTCCGATAATACCTGGGCCAGGGACTTTGTGTAGTGTCTCAGGCTGTCAAAGAGACGTAAGTGGAGCTGGCAGGAACTCTTCACGGAGGACACTCGCCTCCACACTCCAGGGATGTGCTTCGCACTGGAGTTTATTCTAAGCCACGCAGATTCTACTCAGACCACCCATTGTGCCCCCCATTCTGTCAATAAATGTTGGGGGGCTCACACAACGGCCAGGCCCAGTGCTGGGACACAGGGACACTCTGACCTGCTCTCCACCCCCGGGGGCTCACAGCCACGTGGGTTCTGGACCTTGGGACCATCCTGGGGCTGGAACGATGTCCAGGGTCTCAGAGGGCTTTAAGCCCATTCCTACCAGTGGCAATGCTTCCTCCACAAAGAGATTGCCATCCAGTCCTAATAAAATCCCTCCAAGCCCAGAATTTTAATAAGCAGATGAACAGGTGGTATCGTGTTTCTTTTAAAATACATATAAATAATGTTCCCTGAGCAAAGATGCTATGCATCCCCCAATAATCCTGCATCATCCTTCCCCTCCCCCTGAGCCAGCTGGGGCTCTGGGTTCAGTGCTCTGAGGGTGTACCTGACACCATGCCAAGAGCATCACAAAATATTGACACATCTGCTCCCCATGACAACCTGGGAGAGCGGGGGCTGTGAGCACCCTCCTTTTGCGGATGTGGAAACTGAGACATGGAAAAGTGAAGAGACTTGCCCAAGGCCAAGCCAGGCCCTACCCTGACTTCTCTCTCCAAAGGGGCCAGGCTACTGACGCTGGCAAAGAAGAGGTCCACCATGCCATGGCCAGAAGGGCCAAGTCCACATCCACCTGCAGAGTCCCGCAGGAAAGGGCGTCTGGCTCTCACACCTCCCCTCTGTGATCCTGGGTCTATCCTGCTTGACAGTGCAGGGTCCTTGCCCCTCAAGAGCTGACCGGGAAAATAGGGCCCGGTGTTCTGGACAGTGAGAGGGTCCGGGGCTTGAAAGGGAACAAGGAACAGGGCCTCCTCCTCTCAGGATACAGGAGTTAGCAAACACCAATACAGGATACCTAGTGAAATTTGCATTTCAGATAACACATTTTTAACATAAATAGTCACATGCAGTATTGGGGATATACTAAGAAAGTATTCGTAGTTGATCTGCAATGCAAAGGTAACCGCGTGTCCTCCATTTTTTCTGGCAGCCCTACCCCTCATCTCCCACTACTCCCGATAGCGCTGGTGCAAGCTCAGGATGGGGTTTGGGGCCCAAAATCACACCTCTTCCTACTCTAGGTTATGGTGACCGAATATAATCACATAGGGTGATTGGCAGGGATGAAAGTTGTGGCTTTATGAATATTATCATCAGATTGGAGAACGTGCCCTGCATGTGCAACAGAGTGACCCGGGTCGATGGCGGCTCCCGTCCCCGGCGGTGTGACCCAGCCATATCCCTTCATGTCCGAGCCTTGGTTTCCTTTCCTGCAACTTGGGGCTAATAATGAACCTGCCCTACCTGCTCCCAGAACCGCTGCGTGATGGACCCTCCATTACATGCACAAGTGCTCCAGGGAAGCTGGAGTCCTAGCGGGTCCTACTGGGTTATACTTTATTCGTGTCACTTTAATAACAATAAATGAACAGGTTGATTCATTTCCTGACTCCGAGGTGCTTCCCTAGCTTTCTCTACCAGCCTAGTTTTCTGCCTGTACACAGAGTTCATGGAAACACTATATTCTGGAGGTGGTTAAAAAGGAGGCGAAGCCATAGCAAATTCGATTTATGTTTCTAATTCCATTTGAAATGACTTTGGCAATAAATAAACCACTCTCTCTGATTCTCTTAAATCAGCATATTTCAGCAGCAAAGTGACATGCTGGAATCAGCAGTGTGCTGCATCTCACTCTGTTGGCCCACCTGTGTCCACAGTGAAGGGACACTGAGGTCTGGCCCAGTGCCAGGCTGCTGGCCTCTGCAAGCATCAAGACACTGCCAACCGATTTGGTCCCTGGCTCCGAGGGGCAGTAACTCTCCCCAGCACGAGGCCTGGTGACCTGCTGGGGTCGGCCTCTCTAGGTTCCTCTATGGTTGCAGGGTGCCCGAGGAGGTTTCACTCTGTTGAGTCTGTGAATGGATGTGGGGTGTTCAAGAGGGATGGGGAGGTTTGGGTGGAGATGCCAGCCGAGGCAGGATTCCAGGACTGGCATGTGAACCAAGGGCCCTGCCCTTTACCTTAAGCAATTACCCGGGGATTGTTGCTGGGTCAGGGATACTGTGAGTTCATGAGCAAAGCTAAGCATGGGGCCCTGGAGTCATCCCGGAGCAGCCCCCTACTAATCAGAGAGGCTGGGGGGCGCCTGAGCCCAGAATCCCCATTCACTCGCCTGGGTAATGGGGATGATTCTGTTGTCCACCGCTAAGCTGCCATGAAAATGACCTCACAGCATCTGTCATCACCGACTAAAGCACTTAGCACAGGGCCCGGCAGCTGTCAGCTCAACACAACAGATAGAGAGGGCTTCTTACCAGTGGGCAGACACCCTGGTTGCTCAGAGAAGCTATGCACATGTGCACACACACCCTGACACCTAGAGACACACACACACACACACACACACACACACACACACACACGCTGACACTCAGAGGGTTTGAGGTAAGGCCCTGGCACGTGGATGTTTAACAAGCAGCCCAGGCGACTCCAATCACAAGGAAGCCTGAGGCACCGCACTAAGGGAAACCGGGGCTCCCCAGCCCTTGGCAGTGTCAGAAACACCTGGAGAGCTTATTACACTGCAGCTGGGGCCCCAGGTCTGCATCTCTAACAAGGCCCCAGGCGATACTGAGGCTGCTGGGCAGGGATCCTCCCTTTAGTGGGGGAATTACTGCAACTATGCAGGGACGTGCAGAGCTCTTTGAAGAGAGGCCAGAGGCTGTGATGATTTGGGGAGGGAGGCAGACATTGGCCACCAGGAGCTCCTCCACCTGCAGCCAGCATCCACCGGTCCCTCCGATCCAGCAGGTACAAAACGATCCAGAAGCAGGCGGGCATGCCTCACGCCTCCGTCCTCCTCAGCCCTGCACCTGACTGCTCCCCAAGTGGGTCTACTCCAGCAACTATTGCTGTGTGGCCTAAAGCAATCACTTCAGTGTATTCATGGATTGGATTCTACAGGCCGGGAGCTCAGGCAGGGCATCCGGACAGCTTGTCTCTGCTCCACAGTATCTGGAGCCGTAGCTGGGAAGACTCAGGACTGGAGTCTGGAATCACCCTGCGGCATCTTCACTCGCATATCTGGCAGGTGGTGCTAATAGCAGCTGGGGCCTCAGCTACGTCTGTTGGACAGAACCCAACATGTACACGTGGCCTCTTCACGTGGCCTGGGCTTCCTCCCAGCATGGCAGCCTCAGGGCAGTCAGATTTTTCTAGAGATGTCAGGGCTCCCCGGAGAACCTCACTCTGTTACTTCCACCCCATTCTGGCACCTAGAAGATCAGCCCAATGCAAGGGCAGGGATATCAGTGCCAGCCCTCCATGGGAAGAGTGCCACAGAACTCACAGACATGTTCCAAAGCCACCCACCAAGTGTCTCCAGGGACTTCCCTGGCGGTCCAGTGGTTAGGACTCCGCACTTCCACTGCAGGGGGGCACAGTTTGGATCCCTGGTCGGGGAACTAAGATCCCGCAAGCAAGCCGTGCAGCACGGCCAAAAATAATAAAATAAAATAGAATAAAATAAAATGTGTCTCCAGAAGGCACTCTCCCCTTCAGCCCCCAGCCTCCACCTTGGTCTGGGGTCTCCCTGTCTCCCATCAGGGCTTTTGAAACACCTTCGTTGTTGGTCTCCCCACCTCCAGCCTTGCCCTCCAGGCCAGCCATCACCAGCAGGGATGTCCATAACAAAAACAGATCCAGTTGCTTCCTACCCGGTCTCCTCTGGCAGAGCCAGTGGTCTGACTCGCAGCATTCCTTTCTCCCAGCCTCATGGCCTCCCAGTCTCTGCTCTAATCACGTTGCATTCCAAACCTTCCACTCACCTTCCTGCTCTGCCACCTTCACACAAGCTGGTTTCTCTACAGGGAAATGCCCCTTCTTCCCCTATGCGGATCCTAGCGAACTCCTATTCATCCTTCAAAATCCAGCTCCAACCTCACATCCTCTGTGATGCCGTCTCCAACCCATTTATGATTATAATTGGGTGCAGATCAAAGGTTCCCAGTCTTAGCTGCACACTGGAATCACCCGGGGAGCTTTGACATATATTGATAGCTGGCTGCCACCGCCAGACATGCCGATTTAGTGGACTGGGTGCAGCCTGAGCATGGGGACTTTTAAAACTCCCAGAAGAATCTAGGGTGCAGCTAAGGTTAAGAACTGCTTGTATAGACCAATGGCTCACAATATGGCTGCACATGAAAATCATCCGGGGATTTTGAAAAGCATGCCTTTTCCCCAGGGCCCTACCTCAAAGCTATCAAATCAGAATCTATAGGGGTGGGGCCCAGACAATGTAATGGGTCCTTTATGAAACCTCCCCAGATGATTATGTAGCCAGGGTGGAGACACACGGGGGGCAGGTTCTAGCTCTCATTCACAGCATGACATCATGGGGCATATGCTCAAAACCTCCATCTAATTTTCAATTTATAAGATGATCTTTATCCTAGAAGTGCACAAGGTCAGTCTGTGGAGTTTTTATAGAACACATCACGAGGCACTTTCCAATTTTAAAACCAATAAATGAATGCAAAATATGAATAATTTAAATGTCAACTTCATGCACATAATAGATCCTCAATAAATATTCATTGAATGAATTAATCAGTCAATCAATCAATACAGTCCTAGTTTTAGAGCTGTCCAGAACACTCCTACACCCCTCCCCAGACTGTGAGCTCCCTGAGGGCAGGCCTGGGACCCCAGCCCCCAAGCAAGGACATTTGATGAATGAAGCAATGACTCTGCACCCAAAGCAAAAGGGCCCTGAATGTTTATGGCTGTCTCTCTATTTTCTAGGTGTGCCATGAATTACTAGATGAACAGGGGAAATGCAAATATGTCATTTGCATTTGAAAGGATGACAACGTTACAATTTAATTATGGAAAAATTATTGGTTATTGTGCTTTTTTAGAGGCCTGGGGAGAAGCCCAGACATGGCTTTTCAACTTGACAAGAAGCCAAAGGCTCAAAGCCCAGACACGCATGGAGTCAGGTCAGGTGCCCAGCGCTGCTCCACGCACCGTCCCCCACAATGCGGTGGCTCAGCCTTTCCTAAGCAGCCCTCGCTGGGGCCGTGGCCTCTGCTCCATGGCTGGTGGAGGGTGGATGGTGGAACCGTGGCCTGTGCAGCTCCCCTGTCTTGTGACCTCAGCTGATTTGGCCCCTTAATGGTGAGAATATTCTTCCCCAAAGCCCCCCACCAGCATGGAGCTGCAGCCCAGTGGTAAAGAGGAAGAGATCTCAATCAGACATCTAGGGTTCCAGTGCCTGGTCCACCACCTATTAGCTGTGTGACTAGGGCAAATCACTGAGCCTCTCTGAGCTCCAGTTTCCCCGCCTATACAACAACATCGATGTAGTACCCGCCCCAAAGGTCACTATGAAATGAAGATGGAGTGATGTCTACAGAGCCTGAACACCAGGCCTGGTGTGGAAAAAGGGATCGGGATTTGACAGGTGACAGCACAGAGGTTGAGCCCTCAGATTCCAGGCTGCCTGTTACTCACTGTGCCACTTGGAGCAAGTCGCTTACCTTGGTAAGACTCAGTTTTTGCATCTGTAAAATGGGCCCAAGAGCAGAACTCATCACAAGATCACTGAGATGTGCTAGTGCCATGAAGGACAAATCATGGTCACTGGCTTGCGCTGAACACTCAGTATTAGCTGTCAGAATTATTTCCACTTTTTTAGTACTACGGTTATTGATAACTGCCATTTCTTATAATAGTAAGGAACTGACTCTTCTCCTGGCAAGGGTACGGTCATGGTTTGTGTGCTGACAGCACCCTAGAGACTTACAAAAAGCACTCCCCCCCCACAACGCAGGCCCCACCAGAACTCTGATGTAACTGTTTTCTAATCAGGGGAAAAACATGGTCCACAGGAGATGGACAGAGAGGGGAGCTGCATGTCACAGGCCTGTGTCTGCCCTTGCATAACCTGCCACCACCAAGGCTGGAGCGAAGGACAAATTCCGACCCCCATGTGGGATGACAGCCCCTTTTCCCACTTATAACCTGGGCCACCTCGGCAAACAAACAGCTCATTGCACCAAGCCTAGAGGGGGAGTGAGAGTCCGCAGGCAGCCTCCCTCTGGAAGCAGCCCAGGCCCCGCCTTCTCCTCCCATGCCCCGGAAGCAACCTGTGGGCCAGGTGGGAACATGTGTCCAGGACAAGGTCTGAGTCAGGGCGACGCAGACCAGGCCACCTCCAGCCCTGCCTGGACACAAGACTCCTTCCCAAATGCACACGAGTCCTGGTACGGGTAAGAGAAAGGAAGACAGAACATTCTTTGGCAAAGTGTGGCATCCTCGGGACTTCCCTGGCAGTCCAGTAGTTAGGACTCTGCACTTCCACTGCAGGGCCACAGGTTTGATCCCTGGCTAGGGAACTAAGATCCCGCAAGCCACATGGTGTGGCCAAAAAAATAAATAAAAGTGTGGCATCCTCCACCTACCTGTGTGCACCCAGGTGTCAATGTCCTTGAACAAAGGCCAGAGGGCCACCTTCTCCCAGTCTACTGTGTGGACAAGATCAGCCTTTATCTGCAGTCAGGACCATGGGGCAGTGCAGCTGTTCGGCTAATCATGACTTTCCTGAAGCAGCCAGGGCCAGCCTCCCCAGACCTCCAGGCAGCCGTGTGGCATCTCAGAGCACACAACCCAGAACGAACACGGGAAGGAGAATAGTTAGCAGCACGTGTCCGAAGACATGGGCTCCATCTGGGCTGAGCGTGGCCCGCCACGGTGACTCTGATGGCTTCGCCTCCCTGTGCCTGTGAGACGTGGATAAGGTAATTAATGCTGGACCCCTCCACGTGCAGCGAAAATAAACATGCCGGTGCAAACTCTAGAGTGCTGGCAGGAGCTAGTGATCACTGGCGGCCCTCCCGCCGGCCCTGGGGGAGCCCCAGCTGAGGAGGGTAAACTTGAATCTGGGCTCCTGGAAGCAGTAACTCAGAGCAGCTCTCCGAAAATGTGAAATGTCTGCGGTGTCTCTGTTTGATCTTCAGAGTTCACGCAGACTCTATGTTTAATTCATAATATCTTTGTTTCAGTAAAATGGTGTTTCAAATTCGTTTCCGTCTGGTAGATTGATGTACCTGGTAAATCAATGCCCCAGAAAGCTGTGACTGGGGAGGTGAACCCCACCCCCGGGCCGCCAACAAAGTCTGCTCGGCACGGAGAGATGGAAGCCCCGGACGCCTCCCAGCAGGCACATGTGGGTGTCCCTCCCACCCACCCCGGGGCCCTGAGCAGTCAGGGGCTGCCTCTGGCATGTGGTCCCCACAGCCCTACCCCAGACAGGCCTGGCTGCATGTGGGTGAGACTCTGAGCAGCTTCTCACTGAATTAACCTGGAAACCTGGCCTCCTGGTCCAGCCTGTGGGAAACAGCCTTGTGAGGCTCATCTGGGCACGGGGTCTAGGAGACACTCAAGTCCAGCTTGCCTTCTCCAGAAAAGGAAGCCGAGGTTACCAGGCCTGTGCCATTTCTGCCTCCCCCTGTGGGTGATCCCATCAAGTCTGAGCCACAGCCTGGCTGGGAGCCCGGGAGAGCAAGTCTCATGCGAGGTTATGGGAAAGGGGAGGCTGGCTTCAAGCTGTGGGGAGGGCTCCCCGTCCTTGTAGCCCCCTCTCCAGGTCCCAGGCCCAGATGCACCGGAAGAGCTGCACTGGCCCCCATGGCAGTGGTGCGATGCTGCCTGCTGGGCTGTTGGCACAAGTCTGAGAGGGCGAGGTTACCCAGAGTGCCCTCCTCCTGATGCTGGAACCACGTCTCCTGTCTTTTAAAAGCTTAGATTTGGGAACCAGGCGAACTGGGCTCAGATCCCAGCATGTGGCCTTGGGCTCGGCCATCCAGTCTCTGGGAGGAGCTCAGGGGAAATCACCAGCTCCCTGGATTGGACCCCAATAGCCACTACTAGGTGAGCGCCTCAGGGAGCTGTGGGCAGCCCACTTGCTACCAAAAGAGGGTCTTCACAGGGAGGAGAGCGTCGCATGCCCGTCTAAGAGCTGCTGCCAGATCTCCCTCGCAGGAGAACCCCAACCAGACAGCCGTGTGCACCCTCATGAGCTACGGGGCCAGCCCGCCTCCCCCAGAGGGAGGGCCTTAGGCAGGGAGCCCAGGCCACAGATATGGGGCCTGAGAAGGAGGCATCTTTGGCCTCCACAAAGCAAGAGCTGCTCCCAGGTATGGCCTGCCAAAATGCCAGAGCCGGTAGGGTTCCTGTGAAGATAGATGAGACACTCCTCAGCCCAGTAATGTTAGTTTATCACCATCATCCTCTTCATCACCATCACCATCATCATCACCGTTATGGATCCCGCACCCAGACCCCATCAGAGACCAGTCTCTACTCCTGGCTCAGCCCCGAATAACTCTGGGATGTTGCTGGGCCTCCCTTGCTCTCAGTCCCCTTCCCCTCTCCCAGCGCTCCATTAATTGTGGAGCCCCTAGTTTAAAATGAAAATGTGGGACCGCTTGTCCAAAAACCAGGGAAAAACGCCATTATAGGTACAAAAATACAAAGTTTTCTCCTGTCTTTCACTTATCTCTCTGTCTTTGTCTCTCGACTTGTCATGGCATTTTTTTATTTGCTATTTAATGCTGTTCTAAGTACAGAATAATTAATAATTTTTAATCACTAACATGAACACTACCATTCATCACTATATTGTGCAATATCAGTTTTAAATGCAAATATAAGAGCATCTAACTCGTATTTGGAATCACTGAAATTACACACTCCGTATTTTGTACTTTGTACACACGTATGTAGATGTGTCCCTACCAGAAGGGTGAAAACACTGCACAAAACTCAACGGGCTGTTTTTCACTCCTTGATGTTCGCCCCGCACTCTGCCTCAGTCTTACTGCTGAGTAAGGAAGGACGGAAAGGAAAGAGACTGCGGTTGTCCTGTCTCTCCCTTTTCCTCTGTGCCATCAGCTTCGTGTAAGCGCTTGACTAACACAGGGACATAATCTAAGTACGAAAGGATAAGACAGGGTCACTTGGTCGCTCGTGTTCCTGCATTCAAAGCAGGTCCTGGTGTGAACCGAGAGTGTGGCCTCATGGGGATGTCAGCGCCCTCGCTCATCTAATCTGTGACGTGTGCTCACGGGGCTTCAGGAACGCTATCTGCAAGTGGGCAGAGAGGAAGAACGACACGTAACCTGCACAGATCTGCTCTGCTCATGCACGTGCTCTGTGGTCCCATCAGATCTCATTTACAAAACGTAAGTTCAAAGATAATAGTATTCGGGGGCTTCCCTGGTGGTGCCGTGGTTGAGAGTCCGCCTGCCGATGCAGGGGACGCGGGTTCGTGCCCCGATCCGGGAGGATTCCACATGCCGCGGAGCAGCTGGGCCCGTGAGCCATGGCCGCTGAGCCTGCGCGTCCGGAGCCTGTGCTCCACAATGGGAGAGGCCACAGCAGTGAGAGGCCCACGTACCGCAAAAAAAAAAAAAAAAAAAAGATAATAGTATTTGGGACTTCCCTGGTGGTCCAGTGGTTAAGACTCCACGCTCCCAATGCAGGGGGCCCAGGTTCCATCCCTGGTCAGGGAACTAGATCCCGCGTGCCGCAACTAAAAAGATCCCACACGCGGCAACCAAGATCCCTCGTGCCGCAACTAAGACCCAGCCAAATAAGTAAAAATAAATAAATATTTTTTGAAAAGATAATAGTATTCAAATTTCGAGATGGCAGCATAAGCGCATTAAGCGAAGCGCGGGCCCTTCTGAGCCGCCTCTGCCGTGACATGCGCAGAACGCGCTTGGGCTTGCCTGCCTGAGGCTGGGGGAGGACCGCACGCAAGGGAGGTGGTAGAAATGCATTGTCAACGGTGACTCCCGAGCCCACTGGGGATGTCATGCCCCCCGGAGGGAGGCAGGCAGGCACCCTGAGGACAGCGAGCATCTGGGCGGAGCTGCAGGAACAGCTGTCTCCGGCCAGGAGTGGACAGCAGGGAGCTAATTTTGGTTCTAGATGAGCTTGGACGACACAAAATCCATTTCCTTCCAGAGTCGGAACTGTTTTAGTCACCCAGCGAGTTCAGCGCCGTACCACGTTTCTCCCAGTGGCTGTCAGGCCGTAAACCAAACATCGCTGTCTGAAGCCTGTGTGCCCAGAGGTCAAAAGCAGCTTGCTCTCAGAGCCTCTGCCAACAGAAGGTGGGTTCTGCTGCATGTGCTGGGACCACCGGCCGTCCGCACCTGCAGATCTTGGAACCAGCATCCGACAGTGGATGTCTGGTGACAGCTCTTCTGCCCAGCTGTTCCATCCTTGGTCACCCATTTCCTCTGAACGAGCTGGTCCCCTCGCATCAGAACTCAGCTGAGAAGTGAGGACACAGCGGAGAGCCTTTGCCTGTGTCGGCTGAATGGTCACGTATTCTCACCTAGGAAGGCGATTTCACACTCTCCTCTCTTCTCTCCAGGAAGCAGACAGGCCCCGTGGGCACAGGTGCTGGCAGATAGCACAGCATGGGAGGGTCTGAGCTGTGCCACGGATCCGTCCAGCTCAGCAGAAGACCGACATCCAGAGGTCCCAGGTCCTCCACCCCAGCCACGGAGCCTGGATCCATCCCCGACGCAGGGGGCAGCCACCAAAACTCGGGTACGTTTCCTGAACTGTAAACTGGGAGCAACGATGACCACACAGACACTGCACAGCCTCCCAGCCCCTGGGAAAAGGAGTGCCCTGATCCCACTTCTTGTGGATGCACCTGAGGCTTAGAAAAGTGAGGTGACCAAAATCTCATTGTATCAGGTTTACACACGGGGAAATCGAGGCTTGGAGAGGTTAGGCAAGCTGAGGTCACCCCCACGTCTGGGGAGCGCCTAAGCCCACGTCCAGCTTGGAGTAAGTATCGGGAACACGTCAGCTCACCCGTGTGATGGGGCATCGTAACCTTTACCGCGGGGCACCAAGGTAGGCGGCTGCCGCTCGCTTTAGACACAGTTATGGAAAAAAGGGCAACTCGGAGTGAGGAAGTCCAGCCTGTCCACCTGCAGTGCCCCCCCCCGTGCCCAGCCAGACTGAGACAGCAGAGCCATTCAGTCTGTGTGATGGAGGGAGACAGGGAGGGGTGGATGAAGCAGATACTACACACCCCTGTGCTCTCCCTCCGTCTCCCCCAGCCCCAGAGAGGGTGGGGCTCAGACTCTACTCCTCCGTCTACCCTCTCTTGGGAGGTTGGTTGTCCTCTGGGCCCCCAGCCTCCCTGGCTGTGACGCTGGTACCCAGGCCTGCATTTCTACCCTCCAGCTAGAAAGTGGCCTCCAGCCACGCCTCTCACCTCAGCCTCCACACATCCGGGAGGCATTCTCCCCTCTGCCCTGTCCAGCTCTCCCCCAGCACGCGCGCGCACACACACACACACACACACACACACACACACACACACACACACATCTCTGTTTCTATGTTGGCCCCTCTGACAATTTGATGCCTCCTTCTCCCTCCAGCCCACAAGTTTTGCCCATCCTTCTGTCCCAGACTCTCTCCAGCCTCATGTCCTTCTCTCTCATGATGCCGTAGTCTGGGCTTCAGAATCACAAGCGTCCTAATTCCTGCTCAGGCTTTACACCCCCAGCTCTGAGCCCCAGCTCCCTGTCTGATGATGGTGCATCCTTCCTACATCAGAGGGTGGTAGGGTATGTGCGTAAGTGCTTGGCCTGTTGGGGCCCCAATGGCCTGACTACTCCGAACCTATTCACACCGATGTAAAACCAACCAGTCAACATGCTGGACCTGTCAGGAGCCCTCCCACACCGGGGAGAAGACTCTGGGGGAAATGTCAGGATTTACTAGGAATTCTAGAAAAAAAAATAATAAAATGGAGAAAATGTATAAATTATATGAGTATTAGAATAACATTCCCCAGTGCTAAAGGAATATATAAATCTTCAGGTTGATGGGGCCCACTGTGCAAGCAGAAATCCAAGCAGAATGACTCTGCGCTAGAGGCAAAGAAACACTCACGACCTGCAGACATTCACCACCCCGGTTCTCCCTTCACAGAGAACCCCAGAGCACAGAAGGCAAGAACCAGGGTGAGCAAACAGATTCAAAGAACGGAAGGAACTTCTAAAAGATGAATGTCCTTAGAGAAATTCAAGAAGATAACATGGTCCTAAAAAGAGAACAGGTTGTGCTTAAAATGGAGCAATTAGAGATCAAGAAAGAGTTCGCAGACTTATGGTTACCAAGGGGGAAAGCTGGGGGAAGGGACAGTCAGGGAGTTTAGGATTGACATGTACACTCTGCTGTATTTAAAATGGATAACCAACAAGGACCTACTGCATAGCACAGGGGACTCTACTCAACATTATATAACAACCTAAATGGGAAAAGAATTTGAAAAAGAACAGATCCATGTATATGTATAACTGAATCACTTTGCTGTACACCTGAAACTAACACAACATTGTTAATCGACTCTACTCCAATATAAAATAAAAAGTTAAAAAAAAAAGTTCTTAGAAATGCCATTGCTAGAACGAAAAAAGCTGAAGTTCAGGAAATCTCTCAGAATGTGTATCAAGAAGACAGAGGATAATATGAGAGAAAATATATGAGATGCATAAGATCAACCTAAAAAGATCAACCTATTAAGAATTCTAGGAAAAAATAAAAGGAAGAAAATATATAAATTATACAAATGATAGAATACCATCCCCAAGCACTGAAGGAACGTGCACGTCTTCAGGTCAATAGAACACACCAGGTACCAAGAAGAATGAATGAAAAAAGACCCACTCCCGGACACATTCTCCTGAAAACTGGAACTCCAGGAGGAACAAGAAGATTCTAAAAGCTTCCAGACAAGAAAAACAGATTATCTGCAAAGGAATTATAATCACCTTTGACATGTGACTTTTCATTAGCAACACTGGAAACTAGAAGACGAAGAGTGATACCCCAGAATCCTTATTAAAGAAATAAAATTCTAAACTTATAATGCTAACTTTTCTTTTAAAAACTAATAAGTGTAGGGACAACATAAATCTTTTGAGACATAAAAATACTTAGAAAATTTACATACCAAATATTCTGTTTTGAAAAACGTTCTCTCAGGATATTCTCCAGCAAATAAAAAAGTAATCCACGGAATTTTTTAAAATGGGAATTCTAAAACAGAATAGACTTAGCTTTGCATTTGGGGCTCTTCAAAATTCCAATCGCGCATGCCAAACTACATAGTAATTAAAAGTTTAGCTTACTGTATTTTATTCCAGCAAAATATCTTTATCTATGGCAAACTCATTTCTCTACCCACCCATATACTATCTAGATAGTATTTCCCAGGTATAAAATCAGACACCAATTCTTTGCTCAGCTGGAAAGGATTGGCTGTCTCCCTGGAATATAGACTTCCCGGCATCCCCAGGTCTTCAATAACTTTTTAAAAATATGTACTTTTTTATTCGGTCATTTCTTAGTATTTCCTCAAGAGAGATAGGCTATTACCATTTTCTACATCCTAATAAATGTGAGACTCAAATCTTATTCATTTTCAATTCCAAACTGTCATATTCATGCACAAAAAGTGGCGCTATCATTGTTCACATGTTGACGTCATTAGGGAAACTATACAAATAGTTAAAATAATGCAAGTTTTATTTCAGTGTCATAAGATTTCCTCAAATAGAAAAATTAATTAATTCCAATAATGTTTCCTTTTTTTTTCATCCAAGTCATGGACCCAGAAAAAAGCTTTTGGAAGTTTTCTTAATTAATTGAGCATCACCTGAGACTATTATGAATACTGTTGTGCAACTGACATTAAGCTAAATAGTACTTGTTTTTGCAATGTAAATACAAATATAGTTTTTGGTGGAGCACAGTGTCATGGTAAAAAAAAAAAAAATCCTTACTAAATTAAGAAACCTATGAAGCAGAAATTTACTTGGAATTGTTGATGGTACACATATAATTCCTACTGGATCCAAATAAGCTGGTATTCTACCAATATAAGTAAAAGCTGTAGTTGCCAACATTTTGTGACAACACTGATGAAGTTTAAAAAACAAGAAGAAAAAGAAAAAACATGCTTCAGCGTGGCTTAATGTGCTTTGTCTCTGCTACCTGCCATCTATCGGATTTTAGAATGGTTGGAACTTTTGAAGTCAGTCTCAGTGCCCTACAACAATATTGAACTTTTTGGTAAATGAGTTCTCTAAATTTTGGATGCATGTTGTTCAAAAAATTAGAAAACCTTGATTATTTAACACTTGGATTTTTAGTTTCTGAAGCTCTGAAAGAATTACGTGAATTGAAAACAAAGCTTGCAAATAAAAAGACATTGGAATTTATCCCTAAAAAGTACGGGGGAAAGGGAACACATTAATTAATGAGAGCTCAATATTGAAATTCTATAAGGGTACTTCAGAACATCTTGACTTGTAAGAAGAATCTTTTGATGGAGTTTCTATTTTTAATTAGAAGAAATTACATTCTGTCCCAGAAGGGCAGGAGATTGAAAAAGCCTACCATCTTGCAGCATCTAAATTTAATGAAGCATTCAAAAGAATCATAAAGACAATTTGATGAGTTTTGTCTTGTAAAAATATTTGCTGAAGAAAGGTATTCTGGAAAGAGGCAAAAAGACAGTATCTGGGAGCCGAAGTCGGCCAAGCGCCGCGGCAGGGGATTGTGGGAAAAGATGGCGGCCGCCGTTCACCCCCGAGTTGTCCAGGCCCTGCCAATGTCACGTCGCATGGGGTCACAAGTGATCGTCCCCTACCGGGGTGAGCCATATGATACCATGCACCTTCGCCCCATGGGTGACCTGGGCCAGATTATCTTTCTGGAGTGGAAAGGGAGAGACAAGGACTCCATCCTAAGAGCTGTGGAGCACAGCAACGTGGTCATCAATCTCGTTGGGCAAGAATGGGAAACCAAAAACTTTGATTTTGAGGATGTTTTTGTAAAGATTCCCCAAGCAATCGCTCAAGTGTCCAAGCAAGTTAGAGTTGAAAATTTTATTCACGTTTCACATCTGAATGCCGATATTCAAAGCCCTTCTAAATATCTGAGAAATAAGGCTGCTGGAGAGAAAGAAGTGAGAGACACATTTCCAGAAGCTACCATCATAAAGGCATCGGACATCTTTGGAAGAGAGGATAGATTCCTCAATCATTTTGTCAAGTATTCAGTGGTTTGGTGCTGTCCCTCTTTTTCCTTGGGCAAGAAGACAGTGAAACAACCAATATATATTGTGGATGTCACCAAAGGAATTGTTGATGCAGTTAAGGGTCCAGATGCCAGAGGGAAAACTTTTGCCTTTGTTGGGCCCAGTTGGTACGTCCTCTTTGACCTGGTACAGTACGTCTTTGCCATGGCTCACAGACCCTTCCTGGCATACCCTTTGCCACATTTTGCATATCGATGGCTAGGTCGACTCTTTGAAATGAGTCCGTTTGAGCCCTGGACCACGAGGGATAAAGTGGAGCGAGTTCACATCACAGACATGACCCTGCCTCACCTGCCCGGCTTGGAAGACCTGGGTATACAGGCCACGCCCCTGGAGCTCAAGGCCATCGAGGTGCTGCGGCGTCACCGCACGCACCGCTGGCTGTCTTCTGAGATTGAAGATATGAAGCCGGCCAAGACAGTCACTGTTTCGTGGCCCCTGAGCTGCCCTTGGTTTTTGATGTCATTCAGGTCACTAGTGACCAGACCACCTTTGGCAGAGAATCCTGTACATAGTGCATAAGAGCCCCTATTAAAACATCTGTGATCAAAAAAAAAAAAAAAAAAAAAGACAGTACGGCTTCCCTGGTGGCGCAGTCGTTGAGAGTCTGCCTGCCGATGCAGGGGACGCGGGTTCGTGCCCCGGTCTGGGAAGATCCCACATGTGGCGGAGTGGCTGGGCCCGTGAGCCATGGCCGCTGAGCCTACGCGTCCAGAGCCTGTGCTCCGCAACAGGAGAGGCCACAACAGTGAGAGGCCCGCGCAAAAAAAAAAAAAAAAAAGACAGTACCTGGTAAAATATTTAGGCGGAAAGATTTTAACATTTTAATGCCAAAATGTAGCATTGAGAATATCCTTCATTTTTCCCAAGCCCACTAGGTACCCTAACACCTATAGAGAGAATATTTTCCCAATTAAGAATATTATAGTCTACAATAAAGAGTAGATTAAAGGTGTCAATAATTTCAAATTTACTAACCACAAAATATTTCTTTGAAGAATATTTATGGGAAATTTTGTGGAAAAAAAATTAAAGTGATGAGGCCATATCAGGAAAAAAATTGAATACCATTGACATTATGTTAGAGACAGACACGCCTTAAGAAACTGATTAAAGTACACTATTCTGCTTTTTTTGTTACTTATATACAGATAATCAATATAAAGAACTGTTTTGTTTTGGTTTTCAATTTTATTTATTTATTTTTGGCTGCATTGGGTCTTTGTTGCTGTATGCGGGCTTTTCTCTAGTTGTGGCGAGCGGGGACTACTATTCATTGCAGTGCTCGGGCTTCTCATTGCGGTGGCTTCTCCTGTTGTGGAGCAAGGGCTCTAGGTGCGTGGGCTTCAGTAGTTGCAGCACGCAGGCTCAGTAGTTGTGGCTCGCGGGCTCTAGAGCACAGGCTCAGTAGTTGTGGCACACAGGCTTAGTTGCTCCGTGGCATGTGAGATCTTCCCAGACCAGGGATCGAACCCGTGTCCCCTGCATTGGCAAGCAATTCTTAACCACTGCACCACCAGGGAAGCCCTAAAGAACTGTTTTTTAATTTTACTCTATTGTACATAAATATGTTACTTTCGTTTTAGAAAAAACTTTATTATTGAAAATAGTTTTTAATAGAACTATTTATAGTACCAACATAATAAAACCAATCCGTCAGTCAATAAATAAATATTTTCAAGACCTAAAAAATTTGATTTTATTTATTTATTTATTTTGACTGCATTGGGTCTTCATTGTGGGCGTGGGCCTTCTCTAGTTGCAGCGAGTGGAGGCTACTCTCTGTTGCGGTGCGCAGGCTTCTCATTGTGGTGGCTTCTCTTGTTGCTGAGCATGGGCTCTAGGCATGCAGGCTTCAGTAGCTGCAGCACGCGGGCTCAATAGTTGGGGCACACAGGCCCTAGAGCACACGGGCTTCAATAGTTGCGGTGCGTAGGCTCAGTAATTGCAGCGCACAGGCTCTAGGGCATGCGCACTTCAGTAGTTGTGGCTCACAGGCTCAGTAGTTGTGGCACATGGGCTTAGTTGCTCCACGGCATGTGGGATCTTCCCCGACCAGGGATTGAACCCATGTCCCCGGCATTGGCAGGCAGATTCTTAACCACTGTGCCACCAGGGAAGTCCCTTTAATTATTTTAGAATCTCCTTTCCCCCTCAAAAGCCTTGACTTGGTGTCATCAATAAAATATATGGTCACTCTAGCCAAGAAGGATAAGGAGGCATACTAGTTCTCTGTTGCTGTGTAACACATTACCCCAAAGCTTAACCGCATGAAGCAGCCAAGGGTTATTGTCTCACAGTAGAGAGAGGATACCATGTGGCTCAAGAATCTGGATGTGCTTCAACTGGACGCTTCTGGGTCAGGGTCCCTGGTGAGGCAGCAGTAAAGCTTTCAGCCAGGCCTACAGTTAGCTCTCAAGGCTTGACCCAGGCTGGGAAATCCGTTTCCAAGCCGACTTGTGTGGCTGTCAGCAGGCTTCAGAAGATGTGCCTGCAGGCTTGCGGTGCAGTTGTGGGCCTGTATTAGTCAGTACGGGCTGCTATAACAAGTACCACAGACTGGCAGCTTATACAACGGTTCTGGAGGCAGGAAGTCTGGGATTGAGGTGCCCGCAGGGTTGTTTCTCCTCAGACCTCTCTCCTTGACTTGTAGTCGGCCATCTTCTCCCTGTGCCCTCACACAGTCCTCCCTCTGTGTTTTTAGGTCTGCATCCTAATCTCTTCTTATAAGGATACTGGATCAGTCATATTGGATCAGGGCCCACCCTAAAAGCTTCATTTTAACCTAATTACCTCTTTAAAGACTCCATCTCCAAATACAGTCATGTTCTGAGGTCCTGAGGGTTAGGACGTCAACACATAAATTTTGAAGGAATAGCATTCAGCCCATGGCAGGGCCTCTCCACCTGAGGGTCCCCATAGCATGGAAGCTTGTGATTCAAGATTGGGAAGAGAGAGAGAGAGAAGAGAGACTCAAGACAGCAAGACAGAAGCTGCCGTCTTTTATAATTTGATCTCAGAAGTCACATCCCATCTTGTCTGCAATATTCTATTGTTAGAAGAGAATCAGTGAGTCCAGAGCAGGACAGGGTTCACAAGAGCAGGGTCTCAGGAGGCAGCCACCTTGGAGGCGGCCTTCCACAATCCGTAAGCTTCCCTCTCCAAACCCACTGGAGGGACCTAGACTGAGAGTGGAAAGGCAGTTTATCCTCCCTCATCTCTAGGGAGACTGTAGGAAGGCTAGAAAACACGTCAGCCTCTCTGGCTGCCCAGTATGACTAAAAGATGGAGGCCGACCGACAGCAGGCGTGTCTGCACAGCTCTCCGGGCGGCTCCTCAGCAAATTCTGAGCTGGAAGCCGTGCGGGAGGCTGGTTCAGCTCCAGGCGGTGAGCTCAAGGCTGTTCTCCCTCAATGGCACGTAGCCTTGTGTGTGAAGTCATAACCCAGAGCCTCACCAAGGCCTCCAGCTGCGCAAACCACCTCCACGTGGGGGTTCCCCCTCTCCGTGGGTTTCCCCACACAACTTCCTTACTCTGGACCCCAACTCAGCCAATAGTCTTCATTTGTTCTCTAGATGAGTCCTCCCTCCACTAGCTCAGCCCCTGGTGTTTGCTTAACCATTTCAGGACACACACGTCACCCTCATCTCAGATGCTGACAGACAACCTGCTTCTCCTTCATGATGTTCACACAGCAGCCCACGCTCACAGCAGCCCCGCTGCCTCCCAGGTGGAACCATTTCAAAGTCGTCGTAAAGCGACAGGGTAGGAAACACAGGGTCTGAGATGACTGAGGACTGTCCCCTCACAGACAGGCGGGCTGACAGGTAGGAAACCAAGAGTAAGGTGCTCCAGGCAAAGCCGTCACGGATGGGGGTGTGGGAACCCCAAGCAATCCAGGGTGGCCGGCCTTTAGGGCAGTAGAGTAGGGGAAGGTGGGGAGGGAGGTTGGGGGGTGCTTTGGATAACAAGGAACAGGGTGCTGAGTGCAGGTCTCCTAGTCTCTCCTGGCAAAGCTCCTGGGAGCAGGACTCAGCATTCTCTTCATCTCTGCATGCCCCCCTCTCCCGTCACACACACACACACACGCACACACACACACACACACACACACACAGAGACATACACACACACACACAGAGACACACCACATGCACACACACCCACACACACACACATGCCAAGCACAGTCACATAGACACAACCCACCCACACTCACACGCATACACACACACTCATATACAGTTACAATCTCGAACACATACACACGTGTCCACACACATACATCATCGCCCACAAGCATGGACACACAATACACAAGTCACATATACTTGCACACACATCCACAATGCACACACACATCACTACTCATGCATCCACATGTGCTCTCTCTCTCTGACACACACACACACACACACACACACACACACACACACACACACCACGCAGCCCCACCAGCAGCCTCCCAGCCCTAGCATGTGGCTGGTGTTCAGTCAGGGTTGACTGCTTGATGAAACATTAAATCAGGGGAAATTGTGTTTGGGGATCCTTTTTTCCAATTAATCTTTCCAGTTGTTTAACATCAGCTCCTAAGGAATTCGCTGTGTGTATTCAGAGCCCTAAACTCGTGCTTCTCAAGATTAGAGAAAGATCAGACTTCCCTGGTGGCGCAGTGGTTAAGAATCCACCTGTCGGGCTTCCCTGGTGGCGCTATGGTTGGGAGTCCGCCTGCCAATGCAGGGGACACAGGTTCGTGCCCCGGTCCAGGAAGATCCCACATGCCGTGGAGCGGCTGGGCCTGTGAGCCGTGGCCGCTGAGCCTGTGCGTCCGGAGCCTGTGCTCCACAGCAGGAGAGGCCACAGCAGTGAGGGGCCCGCGTACCGCAAAAAAAAAAGAAAAAAAAAAAAGAATCCGCCTGCCAATGCAGGGGACACAGGTTCGAGCCCTGGTCCGGGAAGAGCCCACATGCTGTGGAGCAACTAAGCCCGTGCGCCACAACTACCGAGCCTGCACTCTAGAGCCGGAGAGCCACAACTACTGAGCCTGCGTGCCGCAACTACTGAAGCCCACGTGCCTAGAAGCCCGTGCTCCGCAAAAAGAGAAGCCACCAACCGCAATGAGAAGCTCCCACATTGCAACGAAGAGTAGCCCCCGCTCGCCGCAACTAGAGAAAGCCCGCGCACAGCAACCAAGACCCAACGCAGCCAAAAAAATAATTAATTTTTTTAAAAAAATTAGAGAAAGATCATTTCTCTTTCCCGCAATTGCATCTGAACTGACCATGCTTTAGGAGATTTTTTTCATGAAATATGACTCTTTAAATCAGGCCATGTCTAAGTCTTATACTTCACTTAAGCACTTGGGTGAGGGGGAAATATAAGAGATTCTCTCCAAGCAAAGCACTTCTCCACGTTTGGGGGGGGATCCTTTTAAGGAAAGGGGAAAGTATTGGGAACACAGTCCACGGCTCAACGTCCACCACTTTACGGGCTGCAGCTTCCAGCCACCACCCCAAACGGAGCCCTGGGAATGGCACACCCCTGGGGTGAAAGCATGGCTGAATCTGTTCAACTATGTTTTCTAAAGAATAACCCCCAAACATGCATTATTTTGTAATAAGTCGAAGGTTATTTTTTCAAGGAGGAAAGAGACAATCCTGTTGACACAATAGATGCAAAGAACTTAGCGCCACGCCTGGCAAGAAGAAAGGGCTCCGTAAACGGTTGTTGTTTTGCTTTGTTCTGTTTTTTGGTGTTTAGTTGTAAAGAAGCCGCTGGGAGGGAGCCTGCTTTCTGAGTAATCGACATCCTTGATAATTTGATGCCCCTCCCTGGACCCCCTCAGAACACTGCTCTGAGACCAGCTCTGTAGGCGGAAGGCTCCAGTCTCAAGAGCACCCGACGAACCCCACTGAAGAGGGAGGCTTTCCACTTACCCCATTCTTAAACCACCACTTCGGGACACGACGCATCCCCAGGAAAATGGGCCACTTCAGAAATACACAATTCTGGCTTGATATCCGCCTCAATTGCCTGGTGTGTTCCGTTTGCGACAAGATCCCTCCAAGCCTGCTATCTCCTATTCGAGTGTTATGCTTTATTTATTTCCAAATTACTCTTCATGTGCCGCCTTTTACCTTGAGCCGTTTTCTCCCCCCAGTGAAATCTTGGCACCCAAAGCAGTTCTCAGAACTAAATTAATTATAAAAACATATTAATATCATCTGTATAGCAATGAAATTAATCTATTCAATAGATCCAAGAGGAAGTCATCAATTATGCCCGGTGACTGTAGCATTTTGTGTGACAGCATTTACAATTCTTACAAATTTTAATATTTCGTCCAGCAAGAGTTGCCATAAATATCATGTGCTGTGCAGCCTTGATTTATGAATGAAGTGGACCTTTTAGATGCCACTAGTGTTCAAATACTACGTATTTTATTCTTATCAAGTGTGTGTTCTGGGGTGGGGGAGCGTTTTATCCTTCTATGAAAAATAAAAATCTCCATTCTCTTAGGGATGACCTCTCCCCTCAATAGAGTCTACCCTGGGACATATACAAATTTCTTAGACAAATTTCTTAGACATGCTTCTAACCACCCAGGTTTCCCAAGACATGTTATAAACTCAATACAATGGAAAGTTAGCTGCACCCTCATGTCAAGATCTGAATATATCTAAGAGTTGCTCAGTCTCAGAATGAGTAAGGATTCAAAGAAGCACAGTGTGGTCTTCACGTGCGCTTCTCAAAGCCCTTTTGAGGAGATCCAGCTCACCATGCAGAGCAATTCTTATCAAACTCCTCCTTCCACCGCATTCTTCTAAGTCACCCACAAGACCCGCAGCTAGCCAGAAATCCTCTCTCACTGTTCCCTAAAACTCCCCAAGAAAAGAGAGTTGACATATATCTGACAAATAACTTGTATCCCAGTGATATAAGAAATGCCCACAGGGGGAATTCCCTGGCAGTCCAGTGGTTAGGACTCCGAGCTTTCACTGCCTAGGGCCTGGGTTCAATCCCTGGTCAGGGAACTAAGATCCCACAAGCCATGCAGTGTGGCCAAAAAAATAAAATAATAAAAATAAATAAATGCCCACAAAGGAGGAGGCCCAAATGGCCACTAGGCAGGTGAGAAGGGGCCCAGCTTTAGGAGTCCTCAGGGATGTGCAAATTAAAACAGGTGAAATTAAACCAAACACACCCACTAGAATGACTACAATGAAAAAGACAGAAAATGCCAAGTATTGGCAAGGATGCAGAGCAACTGGAACTTTCACACACTGCTGGCTGGTGTGTAAATTGGTACCATTTGGAACTCCTCTTTGCAGTATACACCAAGCTGAGCATATGCATTCCCTATGACCCAGAAATTCCGCTCCTAGGTAAATACCCAAAAGAAATGAGTCCATATGTTCACTGAAAGTCAGGTACTAGAATATTCGTAGCAGCTCTATTCATATTAGCCCCAAACGGAAAACTACAAAATGTCCGTTAACGGGAGAATGGAATAAGGTTGCCCAATAAAATACAGGACACCCAGTAAAATTTGAATTTCAGACAAACAACAAATAATATTTTAGCATAAGTATGTCCTACACAGTAATATTACCCAAAATGCTCTACTGCTGTGCATGGATGATGTCACAGACATAATGGTGAACAAAGGCCTAAGAGAATCCAAACTGGGTATTTCTATTTATAGGGTATCCAAAAACAGGCAAACTCACCCCTGCTATTAGAAGTCAGGATAGTGGGGGGATTGGTAGCTCCTGGATGAGGACACAAGAGACATTTGGGGAGCCTGAATGTCCTGTTTCTTGATCTGAAACACAAGAAACACATGCGTCCACTCTGTGACGATTCATCAAACTGTACACTGTGAGACATGCTCATATCATATTGTATAGTCAACATACTTTATAAGTATGTTTCTTATTCACTTCTTATTCAGGCAGAGATTATAAAAGTTTGTTGCAAGTATCCAGGTCACGATTTGTGTTTCAGAAATTATCGGTGTTCACAATACCTGCAGGGGAAAGAAACCAAACTCAAATATGATCACTCTTTACAATGAGAAGAATATTTTGATCATTCTTTTATTTGTTTTGGCTCGGTCACAAATTAAAGTGCCTGGAATGCTGTAAAAAAAAAAATGCTCACAGTAAAAAGTATTTGTTGTTTATCCAAGGTTCCAATTTAACAGACTATTCTGTCTTTTATCTGACAGCCTTATTCCATCCTCCTGCTAATGGACATTGTGGCCATCAACACATATCATACGTGTATTTTATATGTCAATAAAAGTTATTTTTAAAACTTCACAGAACACTGTGATCAATATGGATCCTCCCATTTTTTTCCCCCTAAGAATGGAGGAGGGAAATGTCAGTGGGCAAAGTTGGAATTTTTAGTGGGCTGGGAGGGGGTCAGAGTAGAAAACAGGACTGAAAATACTCACGTGGTAATAATTTTTGTAACACAGAACATTAATCTTTTAAAGACCAGAGATACGACCCCTATTTCCATCCTGTTAGGATTTAAATTCAAGTTGCCTACTAGGTACCTTCAAACTTCATCTGTTTTTGTAGAAGGAGGACAGGTGGTGATCAGTCAAGCACGTTTTTTGTGTCCCTACCCACCTCCCCCACAATAACAGACCCCTGGCCTCTAAGCAATCATTAAGGAAATGGTGAGGACCCCCAACAAGGTTGAGAGGGACATTGAGAAGTGCAGCTCCTTGTTAGATGTACCCATTCAAGTGGAGACAAAACACAAAGCTGAGAGAGAGGAGTGAAAAGTCGACTGAGACACTAGATCCAGTCCCAAAAGACAGCCCAGGAAAGGCAGTAGAGGGCAGTGGTTAGACTCAGCTCCAACGTTCCTGACCATGGGCCCTTGAACACATCACCAACCATCTGAGCCTTGGTTTTTTCATCTGAAAAAGGGGGATAATGATAGGACCTACCTCACTGGGTTGTCATAAGAATTGGGTGAGATGATGGGTGGCAGATTATATTATCCTAAAGTGACCACAATGCGTTTCCTCCTCCATATGCTCCTCTAAAACTTGCCACTCCCCCATCAAGGTGGAGTCTAGTTCCCTCCTCTTGAATCTGGTGGGAGCAGAGAGCTTGTGACTGGCCTGTGACCAATAGAAGGTAGCAGAAGTGATGCTGAGTAAATTCTGAGGCAAGGTCATACAAAGCAGTTCCCTTCCCCTTTGTTAGCTGGTATACTCCCCCTTGGAACCCTGGGCCTCCATTAAAGCCCAGCTACCTGGAAGCCACCATGCTGTGGGGAAGCTCAGGCCATGTGGGGAGGCCATACGTGGCTGCTCCAATGGACAGCCCCTGCTGAGATGCCAGCTAACAGACGATATCAACTACCAGAAGTGAGTGAAGACACCTCCAGATGATTCCAGCCCCCATCTTTTAATACTCCAGATCATTAGCCCTTGAGTCTTTCCAGTTGAGGCCCCAGATATCAGAGAGCAGAGACCTGTCATTCCTGCCATGCCCTGTCCAAATCCCTAATTCACATCCATAAGCAAGATAAAATGATTGTTTTAAGCACTTAAGTTTGAGGCGGTTTGTTATAAGCAATAGTAACTAAAACATAATGTCTTGTATCAGTTAGCTCTTGCTGCATAACAAAACACTCCAAATTCAGTGGTTTAAAACAACACACATGGGGCTTCCCTGGTGGCACAGTGGTTAAGAATCCGCCTGCCAATGCAGGGGACACAGGTTCAAGCCCTGGTCCGGGAAGATCCCACATGCCACGGAGCAACAAAGCCCATGTGCCACAGTCACCAAGCCTGCACTCTAGAGCCCACGAGCCACAACCACTGAGCCCACATGCCACAACAACTGAAGCCTGCGTGCCTAGAGCCCATGCTCCGCAAGTCACTGCAATGAGAAGCCCACACACCGCAACAAAGAGGAGCCCCCGCTCACTGCAACTAGAGAAAGCCCGCATGCAGCAATGAAGACCCAATGCAGCCAAAAATAAATAAATTTTTAAATTAAAAAATAAACCCACATTTATTTAGCTCACAATTCTGTGGGTCAGTGGGCAGTTCTGGTGCTTTGGGCAGTATCAGCCAACCTCTCCTGGGCTCACTCATGTGTCTGTGCTCAGATTGTGGTCGGCTGGTGGCTGATGATCTAAAATGCCTCACCTACATGTCTGGCAGTTGGCTGAATGTCAACCAGGCAGCAGATGTAACTGGGCCATAGGACTCTCATCATCCAGGAGGCTGGCCTATGCTTCTTCACAAGGAGGCAGGGTTCCAGGAGCAGCAAGAGAGGACCAGCCAACTGTGTAGGCTCCTCAAGTTTCTACCTGCAGCATGTTTGCAGATATTACATTGGCCAAAGCAAGTTCATGGCCAAGTCTAGAGTAAGAATGAAAGGCTCCCCACTAAAATCTGGAACAAGACAAGGATGCCCACTCTCACCACTTCTCTTCAACATAGTATTGGAAGTCCTGGTCTCAGCAATCAGACAAGAAAAAGAAATAAAAGGTATCCAAACTGGAAGGGAAGAGGTAAAATTGTTCACTATATGCAGATTACAGGATACTACATATAGAAAACCCTAAGGACTCCACACAAAAGCTACTAGATCTAATAAATGAATTCAGCAAAGTAGTAGGATACAAGAGTAACATTCAGAAATTGGTTGCATCCTTTACACTAACAATGCAATATCAGAAAGGGAATGTAAAAACAATACCTTTTAAAATCACACCAAAAAAAATTTTTTTAAATACCTAGGAATAAACCTGACCAAGGAAGTGCAACACTTATACACTGAGAATTATAAAATGTTAATAAAGGAAATAAAAGAGGATTCAAAGAAATGGAAAGATATCCCATGCTCTTGGATTGGAAGAATTAATATTGCTAAAATGGCAATACTACCCAATCAATCTACAGATTTAATTCAATCCCTATCAAATTACTCATGACATTTTTCACAGAACTAGAACAAATAATTCAAAAATTTACACGGAACCATAAAAGACCCAGAAGGGCTAGAGCAAGCCTGAGAAAACACAAACAAAGCAGGAGGCATAAATCTCCCAGGCTTCAGACAATACTACAAAGCTACAGAAATCAAAACAGTGGTGTGTCTCCTTCCTGACTGTCCTCTGTGGTTTGTCTGTGAGAAATGCTGATAGCAATATGTCTTCAGGAGATGCCAAAATTGGGCACCATGCCCCCCAGTTCAAAGCAACTGCTGTAATGCCAGATGGTCAGTTCAAAGATATCAGCCTGGGGCTTCCCTGGTGGCGCAGTGGTTGAGAGTCTGCCTGCCGATGCAGGGGACACGGGTTCGTGCCCCGGTCTGGGAAGATCCCACATGCCGCGGAGCGGCTGGGCCCGTGAGCCATGGCCGCTGAGCCTGCGCGTCCGGAGCCTGTGCTCCGCAACGGGAGAGGCCACAACAGTGAGAGGCCCGCGTACCGGGAAAAAAAAAAAAAAAAGATATCAGCCTATCTGACTACAAAGGAAAATATGCTGTGTTCTTCTTTTACCCTCTTGACTTCACCCTTGTGTGCCCCACAGAGATCATTGCTTTCAGTGACAGGGAAGAAGAATTTAAGAAACGCAACTTCCAAGTGATTGGTGCTTCTGCGGATTCTCACTTCTGTCACCTGGCATGGATCAACACACCCAAGAAACAAGGAGGACTGGGACCCATGAAAATTCCCTTGATATCAGACCCCAAGCGCACCATTGCGCCGAACTATGGGGTCTTTTTTTTTTTTGTAATAAGATTATTTATTTATTTGTGTATGGCTGTGTTGGGTCTTCGTTGCTGTGCGCGGGCTTTCTCTAGTTGTGGCGAGCGGGGGCTACTCTTTGTTGCGGTACGCAGGCTTCTCATTGTGGTGGCTTCTCTTGTTGTGGAGCACGGGCTCTAGGCGTGCAGGCTTCAGCAGTTGTGGCACGTGGGCTCAGTAGTTGTGGCTTGTGGGTTCTAGAGCTCAGGCTCAGTAGTTGTGGCACACGGGCTTAGTTGCTCCGCGGCATGTGGGATCTTCCCGGGCCAGGGCTCAAACCCGTGTCCCTTGCTTTGGCAGGCAGATTCTTAATCACTGCACCACCAGGGAAGCCCAGACTATGGGGTCTTAAAGGCTGATGAAGGCATCTCATTCAGGGGCCTTTTTATTATTGATGATAAAGGTAGCCTTCGACAGATCACCATAAGTGACCTTCCTGTTGGCCGCTCTGTGGATGAGACCCTGAGGCGAGTTCAGGCCTTCCAGTTTACTGACAAACATGGGGAAGTGTGCCCAGCCGGCTGGAAGCCTGGCAGTGATACCATCAAGCCTGATGTCCAGAAGAGCCAAGAATATTTCTCTAAGCAGAAGTGAGCACTGGGCCATTTTGGGGCCAGGCTGCAGTAGGTGGCCATGAGAACAAAACCTCTTTTGTACTATTGTCATGCTTAAAACACAAGACCTTGCACTCAGCCAAGATGTGGTGTGGGACTGGACAGGCCTTTCCTGCAGGGGCTGGGGAGGCCGGCCTTTCTTCCTCTGGAGGGAATGGCCTGAGATGTATTATCGGGCAAGCAAACTGCTGTGCATAGTAGTAAGGCATCACTTTTGGTCTTTTGTAGTTTTATTAAACTTGAGCTGAGACCTTAAAAAAAAAAATCGAATCATTGTGGTATTGGTACAAAAATAGGCACACGGATCAATGGAGCAGAACAGAGAGCCCAAAGTAAACCCACACACCTACAGCCAATTAATCTTCAACAAAGGAGGCAAGAATATAAAATGGAAAAAAGACAGTCTCTTTACAAGTGGTGCTGGGAAGGTTGGACAGCTGCATGTAAATCAATGAAGTTAGAACACACCCTCACACCATGCACAAAAATAAACTCAAAATGGCTTAAAGACTTAAACATAAGACATAAAACTCCTAGAAGAGAGCACAGGCAAAACATTCTCTGACATAAATCGTACCAATGTTTTCTTATGTCAGTCTCCCAAGGCAATAGAAATAAAAACAAAAATAAACAAATGGGACCTAATGAAACTTACAAGCTTTTTCACAGCAAAGGAAACCATAAGAAAAAATGAAAAGACAACCTACGGAATGGGAGAAAATATTTGCAAATGACGTCACAGACAAGGGCTTAATCTCCAAAATATACAAATAGCTCATACAACTCAACAACAAGAAAACAGACAACCCAATCAAAAAATGGGCAGAAGACCTTAATAAACATTTCTCCAAAGAAGACATACAGATGGCCAGTAGGCACAGGAAAAGATGCTCAACATCACTAATTATTAGAGAAATGCAAATCAAAACTACGAGGTACCACGTCCCACCAGTCAGAATGGCCATCAGTAAAAAGTCTATAAATAACAAATGCTGGAGGGGGTGTAGAGAAAAGGGAACCCTCCTGTACTGTTGGTGGGAATGTTAAGTTGGTACAGCCCCTATGGAAAACAGTATGGAGGTTCCTCAGAAAACTAAAAATAGAATTACCATATGATCCAGCAATCTCACTCCTGGGAATATACCCAGACAAAACTGTAATTCAAAAAGATACATGCACCCTTATGTTCATAGCAGCACTGTTTACAATAGCCAAAACATAGAAACAACCTAAATGTCCATCGACAGATGAATGGATAAAGAAGATGTGGTACATATACACAATGGAATACTACTCAGCCATAAAAACGTATGAAATAATGCCATTTGCAGCAACATGGATGAAACTACAGATTATCATACTAAGTGAAGTAAGTCAGAAAGAGAAAGACAAATACCATGTGATATCACTTATATGTGGAATCTAAAATATGACACAAATGAACTTATCTACAAAACAGAAACAGACTCATAGACATAGAGAACAGACTTGTGGCTGCCAAGGGGGAGGGGAGGAGGGAGAGGGATGGAGTGGGAGTTTGGGGTTGGTAGATGCAAACTAGTATATACAGAATGGATGAACAACATGGTCCTAGTGTAGAGCACAGGGACCTAAACTCAATATCCTGTGATAAACCATAATGGAAAAGAATACAAAAAAGAATGTCTATAAGTGTATAACTGAGTCACTTTGCTGTACAGCAGAGTGGCACAACTTTGTAAATCAACTATACATCAATAAAAAAACAAAAATAAAATAATGCAGTAACTTAAAAAAAAAAGGATGAGAGAGCTCCCAAAGTAACATGGCAAGGAGGTGTGAATCTGGGGAGGGAAAGAACCATGGCCTGTTTTGTAGTCTGCCACGTTCTGACACAGAGACAGCCTCTAGCACGCGTTGGCTGTCCATGTGACATAAAAGACACAGAGTCTGTGCTGCCCTGCACTCCCCGGATGTAAGCTCAATGTACCTAGAACACAGGGTGTCTGAGAGCGGTGGCTGGGAATGAGGTGGGAGAGACAAGCAAGGAGCTAGGTTCAAAAGGCATTCACCCCTGACTCCTCAGGGACAGACACAGCGGCAGAAGGGCAAGAGTTTGGGAGTCAGACACGCCCAGGTTTAATTCCAGCTCTGCCCCGAGCCCCTGGGAGGCCCCTTGCTAACCACTAAGGTCCCCATCTTTCATAAGGGATAAAAGCATCTACCTCTTAGTGCTGCAGGGAGGATGAGATGAGGCCAGGTGCCTGGCATGGAGCACCATGGTGCTGCCGGAAGAGTTGCAGCTTGGCTGTCATCAGGCCCCAGGAAGCTGGCTGAGGTCTCTTCGTGCCCACTGAGTGACAGCGGCTGGAAAGACAGAGCCAGCTGAAAAAGCTCCCCAGCCAAAGCCTTCCCAGAGGCTTGCTCCCCAGACTCCCCGTTACTATGCCACAAAAGACTGGTACAGCTGCTCACCAAGAAATAATTGGTACCACGCTTGTCTGAGGGTCAACCTGTGCAAACTGCAATCACTCAGATTCCCGCACCTGCCAGCCCAGCAGGTCCATAAAGTTGTGCTTACGTACGCATTTCTCAAAGGCTCGTGCTGGGCGGTGCTGCTGCGTGACTAGACGTTCCGCAGGGAGCCAGAGCCCGGGCGTGGGCCCAGCTTGCAGGTTAGACATCCAAGGAGGAATGACGCACTTTCCAGCCCAGACTGGGTGCAGGAGGAAGATTGCCCTGCCGCAGGACACTCCCAGAAGCCAGGCTGGGCATGCCAAGGGGTACACATCACACGCAAACACACACTCACCTATCAAACCCCTTACCAAATGGCATGCCACCGTGTCACTCACGCAAAGGTGTCATCTACTCTGGCGTTGCTGCCCTAACCATTGCCAGGCCAGTTGATTCATCCTCCCAGACAAAGAGAGAGGGAGAGGTGAAGGCATTCCTGGCAGAAAGAGTGACATGTGAAGACACATGGCGTTGCACATGGGCCTGGGACACCACAAAGGTGCAACATTCCATGAATAAAGTGGGAACGTTAAAATTCGTCTTGTAGATATTAAGGGGTCAAGGGAAGCTTTTAAGCATCAGTGTGGTGACCAGGCATGCAGATGGGTTTCAGGACCATCCTCCTGGTGATGGTGGAGGAAGGAGAGACTGGACACGGGTGACCAGTTCAGAGATTTCCATAGCCCAGGGGAGAGCTGCTGGGGGGAAGGAGAGGATGGAACAGACTCAGGGAGCGTTTCCGGGTTGGCATCAGCAGGCCATGTGACCGAGTGGATGTGGGCGTGGGGAGGATGGAGGGTTGGGTTGACTTCATGTTCGGGAAGATGGGGGCCGTTGCCCCAGTCAGAGGGCACAGGGGGAGGAAGGGGTCTGGGAAGAAGCCGGTCTCAGTCTGAAACGGTTCTTTCAGTCTGAGAGGCTTGTCCATCACCTCTCCTGCCCTGTGCTTGCTGGGAAGACAGGCAGACTCCACTTCCCACTTCTACAGCTGAGGCTGTGGGGAATGGCCAGCGTCCCCACGGGAATGCTGGAAAGGAAGTCCCCATAGTTACTGATGAACAAGGAGGCCCCGGGCAACAGGGTCAGGGGAGCACGACGGAGCCCTGCCGGGGACACACCTGATGCTGAGGGTTCGCTGTGCCAGAGGAGCTCCTCCACCCACTAAAGATGCCTGTCTCCCCTGGCCTTTAACCCTCCAGGCCTAAGCCCCTGGCACAGCAGACACCTCCAAGTCCTGCCATGTCCCTCCCGCTGTGACCCAAGCCGGTCTCAGGCCCAGACCTCCAGGCCACGCACACACTTCCACACCCCATCCCCACAGGTGAGCATGACGCAGAGCTGTGAGAGAGGTTATTTTTGAAACCCATTTGCAAGGTAGATTTCCCATAAATGCCACAAAGCAAAGCAAATCCTATAGATTTATCTTCAAGGCAACGCAAGAGCTATATAAGTTCTCTGAGTACGTGCGTTCACGGCATCACTTTGCTTTACCTCATGGTCCTGCACATTCAGACTGCAGTCGCCCCGACCCAAACCATCATCAGCTCCAGGAAGCACCCGCCGGGTACCCATGGGACAGGAGACATAGGGGTGGGGCTGTCACAGGCGTTCTGGGGGGCCCTCCGGTACCCCTGGCAGTGACAGGCTCCAGACCCTTCAAACAGAAGGGCAGAGTCTAGGGGCTGATTCTCAGCACATGGACTCAGACCATTGTCCACCTTGGGGTCAACAAACTGGGACTGTCTCACCCAACAGCCGGCTGTTCCTTCCCCGGGATCCCCATCTCCACGAAAGGTGCCTCCCCCACTGTTGCACCATCGTTCTCTAGAACTTCTTCATCGTGCAGAGCTAACAGCACCCATCAAAAGACTCCCTTCCCCGCCCCCAGCACACCCACTTGTTAACCCCGTCAGCTACTGACGTGTGTCACTTCCACTCACATTCTGTTAGCACAAGCTCACTACGTGGCCACACTCTGGGGGGCTGCAGCCAGGGTGTGGGGAGCAGCTTCCCATAACGGGGCTGCCCTGCGGGAAGGGAACCCAGCCTTGCACATAGGTGAGGCCGAGACAGGTGTGTGCTGTACTGAGCGTACACAGAGGGTGGAGGAAAGAGAGCCTTCGGGGAGGGAAGGAGGGCGATGGTTCCTGCTAATATCTCTGGGCACCTACTGCATGTAAAGTGCAGAGCTGGCTGTGGTCACACACATGAGAGCCACACGGTGCCGGGGAAAGAGCCAGACAGACTCGGTCCAGATTCCTGGTCTCTGGGCTCGGGGAGCTAATGAACTCGATGATCGCATGAGGTGCGATGCGATGTGCAAAGGGCCTGGCACACGGGAGGCACTGTTATTGTTTACCTTACACAATCCTGCAATGGGGAAACCCAGTCTCAAGTCACCTGGGCCACTTGCCCAGTTACTAAGCGGAGGGGCCAGATCTGCACTCACACCAAGACTGCATCCAGCTGCCCAGGGCGTCCCTGAGATGCCCTCTGACCTCCCAGCTCTGGCCTAAAGAAGATCAGAGAGCCGGTGCCCCGCTCACACCCCATGACCTCCCTCCCCTGACATCTCGCCGGTAAAGCCCTGTGGTATCTGCCAGATGACGCCAACTCCCTCCACATCCTTTTAAAGGAGCTCCGCCTAACTGCTCTCAATACAAATACTGCAGAGCCTGGGCTGAGATCTGCTGCTTGTCTCCTTGCCCAGCCTCCTTTCACCCAGCCCTGCCTGCCAAGCGAGTCCACTGCTGACTCCATCCAAGATTTATTGCCAGTGGCCCCTCCACGTGTACAGCCTCCCAGCGCCCAACCTGCAGAGGCAGCCCTGTCACCTCCCCTGTCAAATCCTCCCTCTTCGGGCAGGTGCAGCAGACAGGCTCGTGGAGGAGCATCCAGCAGCGCCGTAGCAAAAGAAAGCAAATGTGAGCTCGCGTTGCCAAAGGCCAGCCACACGCCTGGCCACGGAGCTGCCCTGGGGAGATGCAGGGGCTGCACGGCTGACGGGAACAGGACCCTCCGAGCTGACCCAGCATGAAGCCCAGCGTCACCAAGTCCCCGTCCTTCCTGCTGGCAGCTCCCTAAACGCTGTAGATGGTCAAACAGACATTGACACCTCCTCCCCCTACCTGGCGCGCAGCAGGCCTTAAGCTTCAGAGAGATGCGGAAGAGGGCAAAAAGGTAAAAACCACCCCTTCCTGCTGGGAAAGGACCTGCGCTCACGAGAACCTTCTTACCTCCCTGGCACAAGGCCACTCACCACGGAGCAATGTTCATTTTTGGTCAGTTTCGGGCACTCCGGGAGCTCGCTTTCAGGTTTGGGGGGCCGCGCGCGTCGAGAAGGCGCCTGCCCACCACTCTGCTTCCCGGGCCACGTCTGCGCCGTTTGATCCTCAGCCAGCGAGGATGCGAGGCTGGCAGGAGCCGTGGGCAGGACGCCTGCCACCCTCGCACCCCCTTCCGGGCCGTGCAGCTCGTGACTGTCTGATGCATCGCCCTCTTTCCTCTGCACCGAGGTGCTTCGCCGAGTGAGGGGCAGGTGGAATGACTGGCGCCCCAGCCGAGTGTCAGGAGGGAAATAAACCCCGCTGCTCTTCTTCTGCACCCAAGTCGCTGGCAGGCGGGGCCCCAGCCGCTGAGAGGCCCCTGCCCCAGCCGGCAATCACGTGCATGCCCAGCTGGAATCTCCCCTCTCCCTCTGCCATCCTGGAATTAAGGCAGGAGAGCTGTGTCATGTCTGGGTTCCCAAACGTAAATCCCAGAAACCTGCCTTCAGGCTTCTAAACGCGCCGTGTTTTTTGCAGGCTCTGCAAGACCGGGCCCTGTCCAGAGGCTGCTGATGCTTGGGCCGAGGTGGCCTCCAGGACACACCAGGGATTTCAGTCAGGGCCCCCTTGGTGCCGTGCTTCTGATGCCCCAAGCCCCACAGCAGAGCCTCCCTCAGGCCCGAGGCCATGGGCACCAGGAGGGAGACTGTCAGCAGGCAGGACCATGGAGACAGGAGGGACAGAATTCCATCACCCGGGCTGGGGAGGAGGGCCAGGACCCAAAGCACAGCAAGATACCGGGCTCCTCGCCGCTCTCCGAGATCCTCGCCCACTCTCTCCTGCCTCTAGGCCTGGCAGAAGCTGCTCCCGCTACCTCAGACACCCCTCCCCTCCTACTTCACATTGCTCTTTGCCATAGGCCTTTCAGGACTCAGCCTGGGTATCACTTCTTCCAGGCAGCCCTCTCTGACCACCTCCAGACAGGGACAGATGCCCCTCGCTTCTCTCTCTCAGCTCCTTGCATTTCGCGCCCCCCATGCTGCCCCTGTCACTCTGGGAGGGAAGAGCCTGTTGGTTTTTTTGTTTCCCTCTCTAGGCTATGAACTCCACAGGGCCAGTCAGGGATGTGGTCGGCCTGTCACAGCCCCTGACATGCCACCTTCATGAATATCTGCTGCCTGGGAGAAAAGATGAAAAGAATACAGTGAATGGATGAATGTTGGGCTCATCGATCCTTCCTAAGAACCGGTGTCGCCCAAAACCCCAGATCACGTTGCTCCGGAGGTGAGCCCTAAACACCTGAGTGGCACACGCTTCTCTCCTGGCCCAGCTGCCCTGGCAGTGGGTGGGGCCCGGCCTCAGCCTGACTCCCGGGCTTCCAGACCTTCCAGACCAGTGCCCCACAGAACTGGAGCCTTCCGTGACCGCTGGCCCCGCTGAAGCTGGCCTTGCTCAGGCCCGGCCTCTCCTCCGACGGGAGTTGGCTTATGTGCCTGGTGCCCGGGCAGGCCGGCCCTGCTGCCCCCCAGGCCTTATTCATTTATTCCTTCATTCACTCACTCACTCATCATTTAAACCAGTTTGAGCTGGCTTTTTGGGTTCTTGAAATGAAAAGTCCTAACTGATTCTGCCTGAATCAGCCTTCAGTGGAGTCAGCCTTCACTCTTGTTGGACCCCCAGCTCTGGACTCATTCTCACATTGGTTTGGATCCCAAACAGAAGCCCCGGCAGGTACCAGGTGTTTGCTTGCAGAAGAGGCTTAGATGAGGCAGGGATCACGCACTGGTGGGGAGCAGGTCTGCAGCCTGCAAGTCCTCGGCTGGACCCCAGGCACAGTCCTTCCCTCCCCATCACTCACGGCTGGACTCCCCTCTCAGAGTGCAGTTGAGGCCCTCTCCCCCACACGCCATGAGTCCTCTCACCACTGACCCCTCCTCTCCACCACGGAGGGCTCGTTCCCGCTCATGGGTACAGCTCATCACATTTCCGCACTCGCCACACCCAAAGACAGCGGCCCAGGCCTGCCAGCAAGGTTGACTCCATAGAGCCCAGGGCCCCTTGTGGGCTCTCTGACTTTGCCCAGATGGAATCCACAGATTCCAAAACTACTAAGTCAAGTCTGCTGAAAGACTATTGGAAATGGTTCAATTTGAGATGAAACAGTAGCCAACCTTCAGGGGTTACCATGGGCACTGTTTTCCTCTCTCCTTATACATCGAGCCAGGCTGAGCAGCTAGGAGGAACACAGGCAGAGCCTTGCCAATAAGGAAACTGTCCCTCACTCACGGTCAGGCACAGGAAGGCAGGACGCTGCTTCTGCCCAGGATTCAGGCTGGAAACCCTTGAGCAGGACTGCGTTGCAGTGTCAGATGTCCAGGCCCCCCGGAAGGGCACAGTGACGACCCTAGAAGGATGAGTTGCAACAGCATTTTCTCCTGCAAACCAGTGAGCCTATGTGAGGAATGGTGGGCAGGAGCGCCTCACCAGTTGGAAAGCCCAAAGGGACAGACTCTTCCCATCTGGGGCCATCCAGAGCAAGCTGTTAGAGTCTCGTGTGGCCAAGAATTTGCCAGAACACTTCACTCCGTGCTCCCAGTCTGGAATTCATGTTGGCAAATGTTGCCTGTGGTTAATTAAACGTACTGATAAGATGTGACAGAGGAGCGCCACTTTCCTCCCATGGTTTAGATATTCCCTCAGGAGCAGAGAGAGGGGAGTCCTGCCAACCCACAGCAACGTTCCATAAAATGAATCACTCTGATGACTCATAAAATAAGGATCTGACACAAGGGTTGACTATCTGAGCTCCTCAAGGACAGGGACCAAGTCCCCTCGTCTGGTGTTCCCAGCGCCTTCCAGTTCCAGGCTCTCAGTCGGGCACGCAGAACCCGAGGGAGTGTGGGATCCCTCTGCCACGCCCTGGATTGTTTGGAAGGAAGGATCATACCCACAGCAGGCTTCTCATTAGACTGTTCAGCACACACAGCCGCATATATGTAACAGAGCATGGATGGAATCTGTGTGCTAGAAACTATAAAAGCTGAAGCAAGAAGCCAAAGGAACCCTAAATAAATCAAGAGACAGCATGGGCGTGAGTTGGAAAACTCACAAAGACGTCAATTCTCCCTACACAGATCTACAGACTTAACACAATTCCAATCAAAATCCCAGCATGATTTTTTGGTACTTATAGACAAACTGATTCTAAATTTTTAATAGAAAGGCCAAGAAACTAGCAAAGCCAAAATTTTGAAAAAGAAAATAAAATCAGAGGAGTCACGCTACCTGATTTTTAGATTTTCTAAAAAGCTACATTAATCAAGACAGCATGATATTGGTGAAGGGATAGACACATATATCAATGGAACAGAATAGAGCATCTAGAAATAGACTCTCACGAGTATGGCCAATAGACTCTTGACATAGTGCAAAGGCAATTCAATGGATAAAGTATAGTCCTTTCAGCAAATGGTGTTGGAACAACTGGACATCATGGGCAAGAAACAATTTTTTTAAGTTGATCTAAACACACTCCTTATTAAAAACAAAACAAAACAAAATGGCGTATAGATCTACATGTAAAACACAAAACTTTTTAAAGAAAACATGGAAGAAAATCTTCATCACCTGAATTAGGTAAGGAGTTTTTAGACATGACACAAAATGCAAAATACATAAAAGAAAATAATGACAACTTGGACTTCAGAAAAATTAAGAACTTCTGCTCTTTAACACACACAGGTAAAAGAATAAACAGACGAGCTGCAGACGAGGAGTAACATGCAAATCTCACATCCAATAAAGAACTTTTAGCCAAAATAAATCGAAATCCAACAGTAAGAAAAACAAAATAAAAAATGGGCAAAACCTCGACCAGTCACTTCACCAAAGAATATATACAGAAGGCAAATATTCAGATGAGAAGGTGTTTAGCATCATTAGCCGTTAGGGAAATGCCAATTAAAACCATGATGAGATACTACCACACCTATCAAAATGGCAAAAATAAAAAATATTGACAATACCAGATGCCAGTGAGAGTACAGCAACAAGAAGTCTCATATGTTTCTGATAGGAATACAAAATGGTACAGACACTTTGAAAACAGTTTTGTTTAAAGTTAAGCATACACTACCCATCCCAGCAATCTCACTCTTAGATATATATACCCTAGAAGAATGACAAAAACCTGTACGTGAATGTTCACAGTGTCTTTATTTGTAGTAGCCAAACACTGGAAACAGCCCAAATGTTCTTCAGCAGGTGAATAGATAAACTCTAGTGTATCCATATAATGGAATAGTACTCAACGATATTTTTTTTAAAAATTACTGATACATGCAATAATTTGGACGAATTATAAAGGTATTACACTGTGAAAGAAGTCAATATTAAAAGGTTGCATTCTCTATGATTCTACTTGTATGACATTCTCAAAAAGACAAAATTCTAACAAAGACTTTGTTACAAAATTAGTGACAGTACAGATAAGTGGTCTCTGGGGGCTTAAGGTAGCAGTGGGGAATCATTACAAAGGGGTAGCATGAAGAAGTATTTTGGGGGTGATAGAACTGTTTTGTATTCTGATTGCAGTGAGGGTTACACAAATCTATATGTGTGTCAAATTCATAGAAATATATCAAAAGTTTGTTTTATTGTGTACTAATTTTAAAATAAGATTCTAAAAAACTATTATAAATATACTCCAAATACTCAAAAGGAAAATAAGAACATGATAAAAAGAAAAATGGAAGATACAAAAAAGAAACAAACTTCCAGAGACAAAAAAATGCAAGTGAAAAATAAATTGAACGAGAGTAACACAGATTAAACACTGCAGAAAAAATGGCCAGTAACCTTAAAGACACAACAACAGAAATTATCTAAAGCGGAACACAGAGAGATACAACATTGTGAAATAACATCAAGTGGCCCAACATGTATGTAATCGGAGCCCCAGACAGAGGGAAGAAAAAATATTTCAAGAAATAATGGCTGAAATTTTTCCAAATTTGATGAAAAATAAACTCAGAGATCCAAGCTCAATAAACAGAATAAATATAAAGAAAACCACAGCAAGACAAAAACATAATCAAATTGTTGAGAAGAGGTGAGTAAAGTCTTAAAAGCCATCAGCGAAAAGACACATAATGTAGAGAGGAACAAAAATTAAAATGACAGCAGACAATGGAATTATATATTTAAGTACTGGGGTTGGATGGGGGGAGGAGGGGGTGTTGTCAACCTAGAATTCTACGTACAGTGAAATATCTTTCAAAAATGAAGGCAGGGGGCTACCCTGGTGGCGCAGTGGTTGAGAGTCCGCCTGACAATGCAAGGGGCATGGGTTCGTGCCCCAGTCCGGGAAGATCCCAAATGCTGCAGAGCGGCTGGGCCCGTGAGCCATGGCCACTGAGCCTGCGTGTCCGGAGCCTGTGCCCCGCAACGGGACAGGCCACAACAGTGAGAGACCCGCGTACCGAAAAAAAAAAAAATGAAGGCAGGGACTTCCCTGGCAGTCCAGTGGTTAAGACTTGGACTTCCCTGGCGGTCCAGTGGTTAAGACTTCACCTTCCAGTGCAGGGGGTGTGGGTTTGATCCCTGGGAGCTAAGATCCCACATGCCTCGTGGCCACAAAACCAAAAACATAAAAACAGAAGCAATATTGTAACAAATTTAATAAAGACCTTAAAAATGGTCCAAATCAAAAATCTTTTTTAAAAAAATGAAGGTAAAATAAACACATGCAAATTTCAGACATGCAAAACCTGAGGTAATTCATTATGCATTACCAGCAGATCTGCACTACAAGAAATGTTAAAGGAAATTCTTCATACAGAAACAAAAATGAGAGGGTAACATCAGTGAAAATGAGAGAATAAGGATGTCCGAAAGCCCCTCCTCCATAAAGGCAATGAGGACCCTGGCAGAAATTGTCAGAATTAAACTGTTTAGAACTCTGGAAATCAACCAAAGGCTACCAGCAATCTAGGGAGCATTTATTCCAAAAATGGATGAATGTTGGTAACGACAGTGTACACTGTCATATTTTAACTTATTCTATTCCCATATTCCTCTCCCCAGCTCTTTTTCGTGTCTAAATATCTCATAGTAAAATAATAATTTTTAAAACAAATATTTGCATATTCTTTGTTATTTCTCCAAGTCTAAACTCCCTGTTTAACTGACAGGAAGGCAGCTTTCTCCCAGATCCGTACTTCCCACCATGTGTCCAGGGGTCTTTCTCAATTGGCCCTATCCATGTACTCCCCACTTCCCCACTGTACACCCCCCCCACCAGGCCACACTTTCCTTCCTGATGCTGCCCCCCATCCAGCATCTCAGACTTCCTGGAGCCTTTATCCCAGTTGTCACAACCATCATGGTACTCCTCTGCCATGGCCCAGGGCGCCCCTCACCAAGTTCTCTGCCCTGCCTGGCCCTGACTAAGGACTTCCTGCTGTGGACACAATCACCAAGAGCCCCTTACAGACTAGTCAGACACCTGGCAGGAAGGGCAGGCCAACGTCTGTTGGAGGGCACTGCCCTCTGTCTCTCAGAGAGGTGAGGAAGAGGATGTCTCAGATCCCACAGTCAAAGCAACTCTACCAGCCCCCAGCACCAGAGCAGAAGCCATTCCCATTCTCTCCTGGAGGGTCACTATCTTAGTCAGCTCAGGCTGCTGAACAAAATGCCAGAGACTGGGTGGCTTAAACAACAGAAATTTATCCCTTACAGTACTGGAGGCTGGAAGTCCAGGATCAAGGTTCCAGTGTGGTCAATGTCTGGTGAGAGCCCTCTTCCTGGCTTGCACATGGCCACCTTCACACTGTGTCCTCACATGACAGAGAGAGAGGTCATCTCTCTTGTGTCTTTTCTTACAAGGGCACTAATCCCATTCCTGAGGGCTCCACCCTCAAGCCCTGCAAGATATCCAAAGATATCTCCAAATACCATCACACTGGGGGTTAGGGATGCAACATATGAATTTGGGGGGAACACAATGCAGTCCAAAGCAGTCACTGTGACTGTGCCACCCCCGTCCAGGAGCCATTGTGCCTCTCCTTCCCCACACCAAGCAGCTCCAACCGTTGGGGATAGTTGAGTTCTTCCATCCAGTTGGGCTGGCTTGTGCAGACAACCTCCTTATTTTAACTCAGACAGGCCCACACACCCCTTCTTTGTTAAATGGGTTCAGTGACCCCCCGAGTCTCATAGTATGTGAGGTGTGCAGAAAGTGGGGAGCTGGCAAAGCTGTGTGCCAACAGCTTCCCTACTGAGCAAGCCTGCTGGAGTCATGGGAGCAGGCTGAAGACGAGAGGTGATGACAACCCAGGGCAGTGAAAAGTCTCGATTGACACATGCGGGTTTGCTGGACGTCTGTCACCACATTTGTTCATTTCTCCAGCATACAGATTTTTTTATTATTTTTTGGCCATGTGGCATGAGGGATCTTAGTTCCCCGACGAGGGATCGAACCCGCACCCCGTGCAGTGGAAGTGCAGAGTCTTAACCACTGGACCATCAGGGAAGTCCCTCTCCAGCACTCAGTTCTTGAGCACTTACTCCGGTACTGGGCAGGCTGCTGTGGGCAACAAGAGAGAGAGAAGGACCCCTTCCTGCCTCCAAGACCTTCTGGTCCTCCATCGGATACCATCCTGTGTTTTGGATACCCTGGCATGCACCAAGACTTGCCGGCACAAGGCTTGGGGTGGCTTCTCAGTGGAATGATGGGCCCAGGGTCCCCCTGCCTCACACATTGCCTCTGGATGCCAAATGGCAATGATCTCATGACTGGTGGAAACAATGACAGTGACAGCAACATTCAGGGGCCCTCAGGGCTGGCACTGTGTACACACTTCACATGCAACTTCACCTCTAGCCTTGGGCCAACCCTATAAGGTACAATTATCACTCCATTCTTCAGATCAGGAAACTGAGCCTCAGAGACGGGCTGTAACTTGTCCTATGGTGGCTAGGTTGAGACCTGACCTTGGCCCCTGAAGCTGTCCTAATCCCAGGGCCTGGGGACCGTATGAAACGCACATGTTCTGCCCGTGTCATTTCCCATTTTCCCATCAGGAATCTTTGTTCCCCTGTGACCGCAGGCCGGATAATTTTCATGGGAGTTCAGGGTCAAAGGTGAAAGGTCAAAGGTCTGCAGAGCTGTGTTTGCATCTTGCCCTGTCCTTGTACAGCTTACAAACAAGACATTTTTATGCTGTGACCTGCCACTTTCCCACGTCTTGACCAAGCGCACTTTCCGCATCAAGTCGTTTACTTTCAAAACATTTCTGTTTCTCTAGGCTCGCTAGTGTAAATGCCCTCCCAAGGCTGCCAGGCTTCCAGGGAGACGCAGGCTGCAGGCCACAGCTGCTCTCCTAAGCCTCCCACTCCTCGGGTCACACCTGGTGGAGGCTGAGGCCACAGCAGCCAGCCCAGAGCAGTGATGCCGTCAGGGCCGCCAGGATGCCCAAAACTCTCATGAGCGTGTCTATGAAGGTCCCATCATGACCATGCTGGGTGTGGTCTGACGCCACCCCAGAATGACCCCCTGACCCCTACCACCTTGCCCAGTGCGGATGGTCCGGTCCCCCACTGAGGCCATTGTGGCCGAGTGGCCCACAGTGAATGGATTCAGAGCAACAGGAAGGAAAACCCTCACCTGCCCCCTGCAGGCTTTGAGACAGAGCCAAGTCCAGGGGAGGGGCTGTCCGGGTCTCCAAACTCCACGCCCAGGTGACAAGCCCTCCCAAGGAGGCAGCCTGGAAAGGCTGCAGGGAGCACGTGCTAGGAGACCTCAGCAAGCCACGCGGTCCCTGAAGCTCCATGTCCTGAGAACTTAGGCCAGTACGAACCCGACACCGCTCGCAGCACTGCCAAAATGATCAATGCGTGTTAAATGCTAGCCCTGGGGCTTCCCTGGTGGCGCAGTGGTTGGGAGTCCGCCTGCCGATGCAGGGGCCGTGGGTTTGTGCCCCGGTCCGGGAAGATCCCACATGCCGCAGAGTGGCTGGGCCCGTGAGCCACGGCCGCTGAGCCTGCGCGTCCGGAGCCTGTGCTCCGCAACGGGAGAGGCCACAACAGTGAGAGGCCGCATACCTCAAAAAAAAAAAAAAAAAATGCTAGCCCTGGTCACCACTAAGGTTAGAAACATGCGTGTTGTACAGGGCTCACCAACCCCTGCACCAACCACTGAATTAATGTAGCTAAATAGTACTTGAGGTTCATTAAGAGTCTTCGAATTCAGCTGGAATGACGCAGGAATACCCCACGCTGTGTGTGGCAGATGTGCCCAGAGACGGTGCTCACGAAGCCACGGGGGATGCCCATACCCCTCCCGATCTGGGCCTCCACGGCTTCAAGCTGATCTCAGATCACAGACACATCATTAAAGGGCATCAGTCTGAGCTTAGGGTGAGGACATGATGCCCAGTGGCTGCCGGGATCAGAGCTTCCCCCGCACTCAGTGTTCTTTATCACATTTCACCTCCCAAGGGCACTGAGGGTGGGCACTACTGTAAAGTCCAACAGGTGGATAGGGAAACTGAGGCAGCCTCTATGGCATCCCTTGAGGTAGTCAGAGACCCCACAGGATGTGGCCCAAGGAAGGTGAGGAAGCTCGCTCTGGACGAGAGGCAATGTAGATGCCAAAATGCTCACCAGCTTCAAAGCCTGGACTCAAAAGTCAGGAGCTCAGAGCGGAGGCCGCACCTGTAGGAGCGCTGGAGGTGCCTTGCCCAGGGCGCTGGGGTCAGCACCGAGGGGCTGCACAATCTCCTCCCCTACACCCTCCTTCCTCCACCGCAGCCCCCAGCCAGCCTCACCCCAACAGGTAAGTCGGAGAGCAAAGGCACTGGGATTCCATAAAGGCAACACATCCGCATGCCAGTGAGAGTGGCCATTGTCAGCAGGAGAACAGTCTGCTTCCTACAGGGTCACCTGGAAAAATTAGAAGGAAGAAGCCCAGGCAGAACCAAACACTGCCCCCACCGGGACCCTGGTGGTCCAAGGCATTAAGGAGGGCGGCCCTGAGGACGAGGAGTGCCAGGTGCCCACCAAGGTGAGCTGTCCTAGGGCAGGTGGCAACTGAGGGGGGGACAATACAAAAAGTGAGACTGGCCAGGAGCCAGGATTTCCTTCTGGCTCGAGCCCACAGGCCCGGCAGACCTTGCGGGTCTGACTCAGGGGCGTCACAACCTCCGGAGTCGCAGTGTCCCCACATCACAGCATTACTAAGTCACAACCTTACCACTGGTGCCTCCTGAGAGCTTTCTGGATCCAGGCAATGGCAGCTGAGAAAATATTTTCAGCAAAGCCATGCGTGCCCAGCGACCCTCCAGAATCCCCGCCGCCCACTTAAACGTCTCCAGACCCGTGAGGCCGGCGTGTGCTCCAGCAGCTGCAGATCCCCTGCATATGCTGTCAGCATGAAAGCTTTATGCGACTCCCTTGGGGCTTCAACTCTAAACAGTGCCCAGAAATTTTTATAGGTCTATTTTTAGAGTCAACTCTGGAAGGAGTTCCTCACCAGCAGCTTAGTAAGCACAGCCAGGTCCAGGAGCACGACGACCTAGAAAGCCTCCAGTCCCTCTGTCATCCTCCACCGTCCCACTGGGCAGGACATGTGTTTCCCCACTCACGGACCTCTGCTCCCAGGAGTCATTTCCTCTCAAACAAGACAGCCAACAAGACCTGGCCTTTGCCCCCAAGGAGGCCAACTCCTTTGCAAAAACCCCGAACACTATCGCCCACCAGCAGGCTTCCAGCAGAAGCACCGGCCTGAGAGGGAGTGCTGTGTACTTTGTAATGCCAACACCACCTACTCCCTGGTCCTCAAGGCCCAGGGAAGCGGGTTCTCTGTCTGAGTTTCCAGGTGCCCTGGGGGTCAGGGAGCACAGGAGGATGGCTCTTGCTGTCAGGCCTGTGTTACAGTTTTGCCTCTTCATCTGCCTCTGTGACCCTGGGCGAGTTACTTACCCTCTCTGAGCCTCAGCGCCCTCCTCAAAATGGGAGGATAACACCCACCCCTCCAGCAAGCTCAGCCCAGCCTCCAGAAGCTTAGAGACATGGCTTGGCCACACCCTGTCCTAGGCCAGGCTCAGAAGGCCTACAGTAAAGGTTGGTTCCTCACTCCTCAGCACCTTGCCTCAGCGCCAGAAAAATGTTGGAGAAAACGGTGCTCATCTTAACAGCCTCGGGAACCCCCATCCGCTAACACTCATGCCCTGCGGGGCCCGAAGCTGCCAGCGTGGAGGCTCCAGGCACGGGAGATCCAAGTGCCTGGGAAAATCCTGTCCTCCAGGACCCCTCCCCAGATCACGCAGAACAAGCAGAGGCCCCGAGTGTGGACTTGGGTCTACAGGAGCTGGGCCTCACGGGGCAGCAATCTTCTCGGAAAATTCACAAGGCCCCCAGGCCCCTCCCTGCTCTGAGTCCAGAGCACAGCAGCCCCTGGGACATTCAGGGGAAGATGAGTCCTGGGGTCAAAATGCTCGCTGCTGGGAGCCAAAGGAATGAGATGGGCTTTTCTGGGAGAGAAGGACAATCCTAACGGCAGCACTTTCCCAGGACATCCAGGCAGCTTGCAGACCTGGGCCCGGGGCAGGGCCTCCCCAGGCTCTTGCCAGGCTCACTCACTCCACAAAGGTTGATTTTGTCCCAACGCCGGGGACTCAGCTGTGAAAGACACCAATGAGACCCGTACCCTCTGGAGCTTAGAGACAGACACAAATCAGACACCAAACGAGATACTTATCAGCTGTGATAAGTGTCCCGAAAGAAACGGAGAGGATGTGCTGAGGAAGAAAATTAACAGGACAGCCTCTCTCGCGAAGACCTCCCTGAAAAGATGCGGAGCCAGGACCCGCCTGGCTGAGGGCAGGGCCAGAGCTGTTCCAACCACAGAAGCGTGGGTGTGCCAAGGCTCAAGGTGGGATCACAGCTAAGACTGAGTGAGCTCTTACCTACTCCAGGCACCGGCCCCAGGCTTCACAGGTGGCGTATTTCTCTCCAAAACCCTAAGCTACTACATTTACACATCACAGTGTAAAACTGTGGCACAGACCAGTTAAGTGACTTGCCCAAGATCATGCAACTGGACGTGGTAGAACGTGGATTTGAACCTGAGTGATCTGGGTCCACGGGCGGTGCCCACGTCTGGTCCCTGTCCAGGGGCACCCTCGGCCCAGGAATGGCTCTGCCGGCCCTTTAGCTCAGCACTGAGGCCAACCGGGCAGCTCAGAGCAGAGCCTGAGCTCTGGAGTCTGAAGACAGAGTTCAACTACTCCTGAAAATTGCTCCTGAGCTCAGGGCACCAAGTGGGGACAAGATCGGACCTTGTACACTGGCTGCAGAGCCGAGCGGCCGTGTGGCTGGGACGGGGCTGAATCTCTCTTGGGCAGGCAGGACGGCTCCCAACCGCTCAGGCTGACTCCCAGCTCAAACTCTTCCTGGCTGTGTGTCCCAGGGCAGGGTACTTAACCTCTCTTTGTCTCAGTTCCCTCATCTGTAAAATGAGGATGATCAATGAAGATCAATTGAGAAATAGCCATAGAATTGCTCTATAAAGGGACATTTTCCCCAAATGTCGCCAGTGTGTGCTAAGAAATGTTTATGCGTGCCCTTTGTCATTGGCAGGGAAAGGTAAACCGTGGCCTTTTCTAGGGCCCAGAGGACATTCGTGCCACCTGGGTCCCCCTTGGGCATGCACTGCTACCTCTCAGTGGCTGGGACACACGTGGCACATTCATAACAGTCCACGCCAGAGACACGGAGAAGAGCTGGATGCTAGCCAGGCACAGGGCTTCGTGGGGTGACCTGAGGACCTGACCCAGTCCTGCTTCTACAGGGGAGCCGCCTCCCCACCCCAGAGCCAGGCTGGGTCTACCTCTGTCCCCCCAACACGCACACACACGCACGCGCACGCGCACACGCGCACACAGCCTCAGGGGTTGTTTAGGGCAGCGACAGGGCCACAAGGCAACCACCCTGAACCAGGCCTTGGTAGGCTGCCCTGGACTTCAAAGCTCCTGAGAGCCAGGGTGAGAAGGAGATCCCAGTCCCAGATAATGACAGGGATCACCGCGCGGAAACCACCAGCCTCAGCCAGGGAAGAGGCCGGGCCCAGGGCACAGCTGGCTCTGGGTTCCTGGGCCAGTCGGCCTGCAGCCAGCATGGTGCTAAAACAGCTGTCAGCAGCGGCGGCCGGGGACAGGCTGCATCCGGACAGCTCCCTCCCCCCAGTCCCGCCCCACCCCCCACCCCCCACCCCCCCCACCCCCCGCTCTGGAATTCCCTGCCTCCAGGTGGGCGAGGTCCGCACCCCCAGCCTGGCTTTGCCTGCCTCTGGGCGCTGAGGATGGCCCCTCTCCTACCCTCCTCCTGACCTTGAGCATCCCCCAGAGATGCCTAGACAGCCAACCCGGGCTCCCTCCTGGCAATGCACGTGTGCAGGACAGACGCCGCGGGCAGACAGGCTGCTCATAGGCGCTCAGGACAGAAGAGAGGGGAACGCCCCTGCCGCTGATGCTTCAAGCCAAGAAAATACTTCCTTGTGTCTCTCTGGGCAGGTCCTGCAGAGCCCAGGAATGAGAAGCATGCTAGCTGGTCCCCAGCACCCCTGCAAAGCAATCGGAGGAAATTCAATCCACAGTTTGTGGGACGCTTACTGCCCCCGTTCTGGAAACTCCTCCTCCTGGGTTTGCAGGGCTTTGCGTCCTCCTTCATCTCCCTCCCCTCCAGCTGCTCCTTCCCAGCCTCTTCTGCAGCCTCTCCAGCACCTGCCCCTTAAATGTTGCGGTTTCCTCATGGTCCATCCTCGACCCTCTACAGAGTGCGCCCTCTCCCTGGACCGTCTTCAGCACCCAGCTTCAGGAACCCCCATCTGTGTCTCCAGCCCCCTCTGGGCTGCAGACCCCATTCACCCCTCAGCTGCCGGCTCCGCTCTGGACTTGGCTCTGGCGATGGCTGGCGGGACCTCCTCTGAAAGACGGGAACCACGGACCTACAGACGCCCACTCCCAACGCCCACAGAGATTTCTCCGTCTGAGTCCTTGACCTCCACCCCCAAAAGCAGGCCAGAAAGGGAGGCCTGAGCCTCAAGGAAGGCTGAGAGCCCCACCCCCGAGGTCCTCACCCTCGCCAGGCCACCCACTGTCCCCCTGTTGGTGCCACGGTGGCTTTGGAACCTTCTGTTGGTCCTCACCGGGAGCTGTCATCATGCGGCGGTAAATTCCCAGATCGACAGACTCTCGTCCAAGTACCCACACACACACACCCAGGCCTGAGCCAGACTGCACAAGCCACGAGGGATTTCTGACTCCCGGCTCCCCACTGTGGCGAGGCCTGAAAGGCTAGGTGCGGGTCCAGTCTGGAGTCCCGCTGGTGCCCCCCCAGCCCCGGGCACAGATGGGACAATCTCCTCTATCCTCACATCTCTCCCTCTCCACCGTCGTGGCTGCCAGATTCACCTTCTAAGGACCCCACGCTGTGAGCACCGGATCATGGCTTCTGCATTTACCTCCCTCAAATTCTTTCTGGAATCAAATGATGCCTAAAGAACTAAATTTTCAAATGTATTAAGATTACATTTGTCATGTGAATAAGATTACTCAGGCCGCTGACCCAGCCATTTACAGGCAAACATTCTGCTTTCACACATCTATCCACATATTTTTACGTAGGAATATTTGCAGCTGTCTAGGTAGCTTGCTGGACGGATGGATAGATGGGTCAATAGGTGGACAGATCTAACTTAACCCACTAGGTGTGTTCTGAGAAAGTCATCTGTCAAATGCTTTTCAAAATGGAACCACATTTTAAATTCATCTAGAAAGAAAGACTCTTGTAAAGCAAGCACACACGCTTTAATTTAATGGCTATTTACACTGAGGTTTCTGATACTGGACACATCTAGGAATGGATTTCAGTTCCCCTGTCTGCACCCTGTGTGCTTCATCTATCAGACTGGCCTTCTTTAACACTGTCCCCTTTGCTGTCCCAGCTGAGGTTAAGACAAAATTCAAAGACTATCTCTTTGGATGAAATTAGTTTTCCACCAGACTCACACCTCCATCAGCTGCTTTGACCTCCCCTCCCCTCCCCTCCCCACCCTCTCAGGAACCTCATACCTTCCTCCACCCCAGTGACTAAAGGCACAGACCTGGCAGCTCAGAGCCTGTCTTCCCCAGGTGGGCAGAACCACCCCAAAGTTTATACTTTCCACGAGATGGTCATAAGGTCTAACTTTATAATGATGACAACACCTTCCTGCATGCAGGTCTCCTATACAGCAAATACTGTCATATTTGTTACCTCGGGGACTCCTTGCAACTCCCTCCCAGAGATGAGTCTCCATTTTACAGGTGAGAAAACAGACTGAACAAGGGGAAGACATTCACCCTCAGTCAGGTGACAGGTAATCGTTGAACTGGGCTGCGGTCTGGATCTGGCCCTAAAGCCAACGCACGGTCGGACACCCATCCCCTCACATTTCCCAGACAGCCCAAACCTTCGTACTTTGCGGCTAGAGACAGTCCCTTAGCAGGGTCCAGCCCAAGTGAGTCTCCAGGTCAGGCAACAGGGACTTCAGTGCCCTTATCTGGCAGCCATATTCTCAGTGCCACCTCGACCAGGATGTGTCCAGGGGAGCTGGGGCCTCAGAGGATCCAGAGTGGACTGGAGCAGTGAGCTGCAATGGTCACACACACACACACACACACACACACACTTCAAGGAGAGGCACAAACATGCCAACGAGGAAGAACTAGCTCTGCCATTTTCATGCTCTGTGACCTTGAGCAAATTACTCAACCTCTCTGAGTCTCAGTTTCTACATTTATAAAAACAAAGAAAAGAATACCAACTTCTTAAGGTTTTATGAGGATTAAATAAGAATTCATGAGAAAGAATTCTGCAAATGATTAAAGTTCATGTAAATAAAAGGGAGTTGTCATTATCACCATTATTACATATTTATTATTTCAGAATTGTTAATATGATTATCATTACCATTAGGACACCAGCGTATCTTCCTCAACCAGGTCAGGAAGACCAGGAGATTGTTAAGATGCGGCTGAACAGCCGAGATGGATCGTAGGTAGGCGTGACCAGGAGCAGGTCAGCGGACCTAAGAGAAGACCACCGCTGCCTTCCCGATTTGGCCTGAGGCCCAGGGTGCCTGTCCTGGGCAAGGGTCGCTGACACCTGAGGCTCTCCTCCCACAAGACCGCCCTGGGGGCTGGAAGTCCATCTCGGTAGCAGTCTCAGTCCCAGGCCGGGTGTCCTCAGCTCCCCTGCCAGCTCACTCCTTCTAGGCCCATGGCTGCCCACCCTCAACCAGTTCCCCTCCTGGATCAGGCGGCTGCTGGACCTGGGGTCGGGGCTGCCAGGAACTCAAGGCTCCCAGCACCACACCCATCATTCAGACAGCTGCGGTTAGTCCTCTACGCCCAAGCCCTGGGGTTTGGACAGCGCTGGCCAGCTGAGGCCACGTCCAGTGTCATCTGACCCTCAGAGGTAGGTAAAGCGCTGCCCCCCACAGCCCCACGCCCTCAGTGCAGCCTCCTGCAGGCTCCCCTGCGTGGGCACCCTCCGACCACGCAGGTGTGTTTAGAGGTGCAGGAGGGAGGCCCTCTCAGCACCCTGGACCACAGGGTACACTTCCTCTGGGCTTCAAACCATATGCCAACCCCTAAAGCTCCTCGGGGCAGCCAGAGACCAGCTGAGGCAAAGGAGGCTCCAGGCCTCACCCAGGGTGAGACTCGGAGTCGCGAATGTCCCCCCGGGGCAGGAGTCCCCATTTCCCACACTGCGTCCCCAGCAAGTGGTCTCAGGTTCCCTGCAGCCTAGAGAAACCAGGTCAGCCGCAGGCCCACCCAACTCTCCCCACCGCTGCCAACATCCAGCCCCAGGAAGGCGAATCGTTTTCCCTGTGCTCCTGAGCTCTGCTGAGACAGGCAAATTATCAAAGAATTGCTGAGGACAGTGGAAGGAAACCTAATCCCAGGGCTTAGTAAGAAAGCAGGACTCGAATTCTATGAGTCTCCTCCCACCCAGGTCCTGGGGTCCCTGCCATTGTTCCAGGTCTTTCTTAACTCTTTCTTCCCTTTCTTTGCTAAACCAAGCAAAGATGCAAAGATTGGAGCCCTCCCTCAGCCAGTAGAGGGACTAACCTCCACACATGGCAGTGCAGGCCACTGGGCACGCCTGGGGCCACGGCCACAAGCACTGCAAGCCCAGAGCACCGTGGGAATTGGGAGTCCCTGGGGGCAGTGCCCGGTGACTGACAGGGGTGGGCACGTAAAGCCCCGGCAGCCTCGCTCTTTGGGTGGGATATCTCAGGCTGAGTCTCCCAGAGACTCCCCAGCAGCAACTTCCTTCCCAGCTCAAGTCTCCACTCCTGTTGGTTTGGTCTGGGGTGGTCTCCCAGATATGCAACCTTCCTCCAATCCTGGTCTCAGGATCTGCTTCTCAGAGGCAGGGGAGGAGGGGGAATGGGGGAAGACAAACCAGGACAGAGGGCAGAGGCTCAGAGGTTGGAAAAGGAAGGACTCACTCAAAGAAGTGTTGTTCTTCAGGAAAGAGAGAAGGGTGGTGTGAAGGAATAAGGATCTCAGGGCACCTGCATGTCATTTAATTCGCACTCTGGTCCTTTGGGGTAGCTGTTATTATGCCCATTTCCCAGATGCAGAGACTGAGGCTCAGACATGCCCCAGGTCCCCAACCAGGAATAGGTGGAGCTGGGATTCAAACCTGGGCTCCTGGGATTAAGGCCAGGTCCCTGGCCCTGGACCACGGTGCTTCCAGGAAGGGGATGCAGAGCTAGAAGAAATAGTGTGCCCCCAGAAGTGGAGCATGAAGGCAATACGGTCCCATCAGGTCCATGACATTGATGAGAAGGTGGTCAACGGGCAGGACGGTCAGTGTTCTGTCCTGGCCCCTCCCGGGGACAGGCCCCCATGTGGCTCGTCAGCCCAGGAACACAAACAGTCCAGCCCCTTCCCTACACCGAACAGCGCCTTATCTCAAACTGCCCAGCACTCAGCTCTCACTTTAAAGCCCAGCTAATCAGAAGTATATTTTATTTTCTCAGGGGAGGCAGCTATGGGATAAAAGTCGGAAGTGTAAACTCTGTGGTGGATGAATCATCGCATTGCTTTTTATTAACATTTTTACAGTGACGTTTTTATGGCTTTCCAAAAACACAAAGAGGAAAAAGGCTCATCGCTCGCATTATTGGTGATGACTGGGGTAGAGTTCAAAAGGCTAAGGCATTGCTGAAACAACCTCCAGTGGGGTGGGGCTCGGGGGGAAGGCGGATGCTGATCACCAAGCACCACATCCACTGCAGGGCCAGAGAAAGCATCTGTCCAAGAAAGGACCAGGGGAAGGAGAGAGGTCGGCACCTGGGACCTTCCAGTCCTTCCATGTGCACAATGAGTTGGGGGGGTGGGGTGTTGTGAATGAATGAATGAACGGATTCCACAAAAACCTTCTGTTTGGCCAAGGAAATTAAAATAATTGCATTGAATTAAATTAAATTAAAAATAATTAAATTATTTAATTTAAAATAATTAAAATAATGCGGCCCATTAATAAGGTAGAATACGATAGAGCCATAAACTTAATGTTTGGGAGAATATTTAACAATAATGGGAAAGTATCCCCTTCTATTATTAAGTGAAAAGCAAATGATAAGGCAGCGTGTAGATGGGACTTCCCTGGTGGTCCAGTGGTTGGTTAAGACTCCGCGATTCCACTGCAGGGTGCGTGGGTTCGATCCCTGGTTGGGGAACTAAGATCCCACGTGCCTCGTGGTGCGGCTAAAAAAAAAAAAAAAAAAAACAAACCAGTGTGTAGAGTAGGATCCAAGCTTTATCTTCAAGATACCGCGTGTATGTATATAAAATATGTGGAAATGCAATGTAAGGACATGCAAAATGGCAGGGTGATCCACAGTCTGTAATTTCTTCTTTATCTTTCTCTGTATTTTCTAGTTTTCAATATGACTCTGTGTTACTTCAGAAATCAGGGAGAGAAAAGGGTCTAGTAACAATAAGACCGAATATCATAAAGTAACTGACAGCTTGACTTCTTTGCGTGAAACGCAGACCTGATTTATGGGAGCCCGTCTGGGCACGGGGGCTGGGGGCTGGCTCCTGAGGTCCTCATGGACCCCGAGGAGGGGAAGGGAGAGGAGACCTCGGCGGACAGGGCATCATAATCACATCCTGCTTCTACCAGGCAGCCCTGCTTTACTGGGCTCAGCATGGGTTTTACTCCGCTGATCAACGTGCCAAGAAATGGTACTTTGTATTTTTACAAGCAAATTAAACCTGACCTTATATTCCCGCCCTATGCTCCCACCCTTGGGGTGATGGCAAATTCACTCTGTCATTATATTAGGGCCCCTTCTCAGACTAGGTTGCTAGATTTAGCAAATAAAAATACAGGATGCCCGGATTAAATAAACAAACCAAAAAAATTAGCATAAGTATATCCCATGAAATATTTGAGATATACTTATCTTAAAATATTATTCATTTTTTATCTGAAATGCAAATTTAACTGGGTGTCCTTTGTTTTTTCTGACAACCCTATGTCTGTCTCCTGAGGGTTCTGCAAAGACCCAAGGAGGGTATGTACAGCAGAATAGGTGGGGAGGCCCCAGGCCTCTGAGTTGCGGGTTCACCAGGGGCAGGGAGCTTTCCTGTCCCCACACTAAATGAGGCAGGGCAGGGGGGGACATCTTTGCCAAGACTAAGCACCTGGTGACCAGGGATAGTAGTTGGTCACCCCCTGCAAAGCCTTGCCACCTCTCAGGACACTACGGGCATGGGGCCTAGGTGCCCACTGCTGTCAGGACCCCATAAGCCATCCCTGTATGAGTCAGGGGTCTGGCAGGAGACCACTGGCCCATCAAAGTGACCATTTACAAAGCCATGGACCATGTGTAGGGAAACCAGTGCAGACCCAGGGCTACTGATGGTATGAGGGGAGGCAGTCCCTTCCAGAAGCTGGGCACAGAGACCCGGAAAGGGGCTGCTGAACAGACACTGAGACCCTAGAGACCCCTGAGGGAGAGATCCGGAAATAACCACCCAGCCTCTCCTCCCTCCCACATCTCCTACTGGTGCTTCCCACTGGCCAAACCAACTGGAAGCCAGGGAGCCCACTGAGGCAGTCCCCGAGGGTCCCCTTCCAGCGGCCCAGAGCAGATGGGATGGGCACAGAGGGCAAATGGAGGGCACGCAGCACAGTGCCCCTCAGTGGAAAGGACTCTCCCAGCCCCTCCTCTCACGGTCGCCACCCTTCATCCCGGGCCTCCCTCTGGGAGAACCCCCCCAGTCCCTACAATGAGCTAAACAAGAGGCCAGGGACAGGCATGGTTCTCAGGCAACAAGTGGCCCCGAAGCAAGAGGACACAGCAGCCTGAGCCCCTCTAGAACAGGGGAGGGAAAATCCAAGAGCACGAAACACTGATTAATATCTCATCTGTCTTGATCACACCTGCTTTGTGTTGGACTCCCATCTAAATCCAGCTTCAAAACAGTTTTGCAGCTGAAAGAATAAAGAAGCAAAAACCAGGGCTATAAGCAAACCAGACAAACAAATGCACCAACTCAGGACAAAAACTCCAACCCCGGAAACATACATGTAAACTAAAGCACACTGACAACGTGTCTTTAGTATGGACATTAATTAGCCAGGCTGAGACAGACCCCACTCCAGAGGATTACTTCCTGTTCTTCTGACCCAGGGGTTTATTTTCACAAGGCAATCAGCAAATTCCACTTCCCCTGGCCTCAATAATTGGTTCAGGAATGGGTAGCCAAGCCAATCAAAATCAACGAGGCCTCTTCTTCCATAAGAAAGCAATTAGAAGAGTCTCAACCTTTCCCTCTAGACACGAATAAGGAAGGATGTAGCCCCAAGTGCTTTGGCACCCATTCTGTGCCTAGGAGGAAAGAATCTGCCTGAAAATATGCTAACATCAAGGAAGCAGAGCCAAGAAAGGAAGAGAGAGAAGCTAGGCCCTGGTTACATCACTTGAGACCTGGATCAAACCATTCCTGACACAGCTGAGTTACAGGCACCAATAAAATCCCATGTTTTTCTGAAGGCAGTCTGGGTTAGGCTTTCGGATACAAGCTGGATTCCTAAACAGCATGCAGCATATTAAGAACCAGGAGTACCATTCCTGCTTCTTTCAGGGCCATGTAAGGAGAAGACAGCCAGCTTCCTCCATCCAGTTGGGAATCAAAGTGTCAGCCTCTGCTAAAGGGAAAGGAATAGACAACCAGGAACCTGGACTCATCACAGGCGCAGCAGGGGAGCCTGCTATTTTGCCAAAGGTGTCAAGTCTGCTCAGCCCCTTTTGGGACAGCACAGTGGTTACCAGCAGGGACCCAGGGCCAACTGGCTCTGCCTCCTGGGCTTGATGCCAGCTCTATCCCTAGACAGTTGACCACCTTGGGCAACTTTCTTAACTGCTCTGGGCCTCAGCCTCTGCACCTGAAGATAAAAACAGTGCCAACAACATGGGCTGTTGTGAAGACTACGAGGTAGTATCTGAAAAGTCCTTAGGACAGTGCTTGGCACAGAACCGGCCTCACTGAGAGATTATAGCTGCTACTGTGGTTGTTGTTGTTATTAATACATAAGCCCGCCCTGGATGAGTTTCACTCTGGAGGTCTGTCATCCTCCAGACTCCTCCTCACGTGTGGAAGAATCCTGTGGCCTGTGCTGCATGCGCGCCCCCGCCCTGCAGACTCCACCCCGCCTGACCCTGAACCTGACCTGGTAGGCCACCCTGGGCCCCACCTGATAGTCCAGGCTCATGCAGACTCAGTGTCTGCAGCCTTTCCCCAAGCCCAGGCTGTGCAGATTTTCTGCTGCAAGTGACAGAAAATCCTCCACAAAGTGGGTAATGCGGGAGGTGACGTCACTGTCAGGATTCAGGGCATCTGAGAGGCCGTCAGCGCCTCCTCTTGCTCACACCTCCTCTCCCGGCCTTGCTTACCTCTACGTTGGTTATATCTTCTGTTACATCATTTTCAAATTAAAGACAACTTTTTTTAAACTCTAAAAGGTTTCTTTAATCACTATAAAAATTGGAGTTAACAAGGATAGAGGAAATAATAATCATTCAGAATACTGAATAGCTGAAATTACCCCCCAACAAGTGAATACTAATGAACATGACACATGGAAAAATTCATGGATTGTGGCTAATGTTATTCTTAGAGGAAAATTCAAACCCTTTTTTTTTTTCTATTTTTTGGCTGTGCTGTGCGGCATGGGTGATCTCAGTTCCCCAACCAGGGATCGAACCCACGCCCCCTGCAGTGGAAGCGCGGTGTCTTAACCACTGGACCACCAGGGAAGTCCCTTTTTTTTTTTTTTCTATTTTTCAAAACCTTTACTATATTAATTAGAAAACAAGAAAAAAGGAAAACAAACGAGTGTAGCTCACAGGACTAGAAAAAGAACAACAGTCAATTCAAGGTAACAAGAACGACCTAAGAAAATAAATAACAGGCAGAATTCAAAAAAAATTCAAAAATTGAGAACAAAACAGAAATGATGAGCACAATCAAAATACCAATATATAAAATACAACATGAAAACAGGGACCAACTCAGATATAACAAATATTGTATTTGATATTAAATATTTAAGGGATATCATTCACAACCACAAGCCAATACTTGAAAACAGATCAAATGGAAATATTTCTGGAAAAAACATATAGGTGCCAAAATGGGCTCAAGAGGAAATAGAAAAGTTGACCAGATCAATAGCCACGAAAGAAAGTAAAAACCCAAGAGGACCAACAGACAGACTATCAGAAAAAATGGGAGAGGGCCACAGAAAGAGAGACAGAGGTATCTGCGAGGAGGCATAGCAGTAAACTGGGAAGCAGACTCTTGAGTTCACAGCTGGCCTGTGGTTTTTGCATCTCATCAAGGAGCTCCTCCTCGTACAGGTGGCATTTTTCTGAAGTTGTTCATTGAGACTTCCCAGCATTCCTGCAGATATAATAGCCGTGTGGCTGACAGGGTTTTCATGCTCCGGCCGGGTGTCAGGCCTGTGCCTCTGAATTGAGAGAGCCAAGTCCAAGCCATTGGTCCACCAGAGACCTCCCGGCTCCATGTAATATCAAATGGTGAAAGCTCTCCCAGAGATCTCCATCTCAAGGCTAAGACATTGAGCTCCACTCAACGACCAGCAAGCTACAGTGCTGGACACCCTATGCCAAACAACTAACAAGACAGGAACACAACCCCAGCCATTAGCAGAGAGGCTGCCTAAAATCATAATAAGGTCACACACACCCCAAAACACACACTGGACGTGGTCCTGCCCACCAGAAACACAAGATCCAGCCTCATCCACCAGAACACAGGCACCAGTCCCCTCCACCAGGAAGCCTACACAACCCACTAAACAAACCTTAGCCACTGGAAGCAGACACCAAAAACAATGGGAAATATGAACCTGCAGCCTGCGAGAGAGACCCCAAACACAGTAAGTTAAGCAAAATGAGAAGACAGAGAAACACACAGCAGATGAAGGAGCAAGGTAAAAACCCACCAGATCAAACAAATGAAGAGGAAATAGGCAGTCTACCTGAAAAAGAATTCAGAGTAATGATAGTAAAGATGATCCAAAATCTTGTTAGTAGAATGGAGAAAATACAAGAAACGTTTAACAAGGACCTAGAAGAATTAAAGAGCAAACAAACAATGATGAACAACACAATAAATGAAATTAAAAATTCTCTAGAGGGAATCAATAGCAGAATACCAGAGGCAGAAGAACGGACAAGTGACCTGGAAGATAAAATAGTGGAAATAATGACCACAGAACAGAATAAAGAAAAAAAAGAATGAAAAGAATTGAGGACAGTCTCAGACCTCTGGGAAAATATTAAACATACCAACATTCGAATTCCCAGAAGAAGAAGAGAAAAAGAAAGGGTCTGAGAAAATATGTGAAGAGATTATAGTTGAAAACTTCCCTAACATGGGAAAGGAAATAGTCAATCAAGTCCAGGAAGTGCAGAGAGTCCCATACAGGATAAATCCAAGGAGAAACACACCAAGACACATATTAATCAAACTATCAAAAATTAAATGCAAAGAAAACATATTAAAAGCAGCAAGGGAAAAGCAACAAGTAACATACAAGGGAATCCCCATAAGGTTAACAGCTGGTCTTTCAGCACAAACTCTGCAAGCCAGAAGGGAGTGGCAGGACATATTTAAAGTGATGAAAGGGAAAAAGCTACAACCAAGATTACTCTACCCAGCAAGGATCTCATTCAGATTTGATGAAGAAATTAAAACCTTGGGCTTCCCTGGTGGCGCAGTGGTTGAGAGTCCGCCTGCCGATGCAGGGGACATGGATGGGTTCGTGCCCCAGTCCGGGGAGATCCCACATGCCGCGGAGCGGCTGGGCCCGTGAGCCATGGCCGCTGAGCCTGCACGTCCAGAGCCTGTACTCCACAACGGGAGAGGCCACAACAGTGAGAGGCCCACGTACCGCAAAAAAAAAAAAAAGAGAAATTAAAACCTTTTCAGACAAGCAAAAGTTAAGACAATTCAGCACCACTAAACCAGCTTTACAACAAATGCTAAAGGAACTTCTTTAGGCAGAAAACACAAGAGAAGGAAAAGACCTACAATAACAAACACAAAACAATTAAGAAAATGGTAATTTGAACATACATATTGATAACTACCTTAAATGTAAATGGATTAAATGTTCCAACCAAAAGACATAGATTGGCTGAATGGATATGAAAACAAGACCCGTATATATGCTGTCCACAAGAGACCCACTTCAGACCTAGGGACACATACAGACTGAAAGTGAGGGGATGGAAAATGATATTCCATGCAAATGGAAATCAAAAGAAAGCTGGAGTAGCAATTCTCATATCAGACAAAATAGACTTTAAAATAAAGACTATTACAAGAGACAAAGAAGGACACTACATAATGATCAAGGGATCAATCCAATAAGAAGATATAACAATTGTAAATATTTATGCATCCAACATAGGAGCACCTCAATACATAAGGCAAATGCTAACAACCATAAAAGGGGAAATCGACAGCAACACAATCATAGTAGGGGACTTCAACACCCCACTTTCACCAATGGACAGATCATCCAGAATGAAAATAAATAAGGAAACACAAGCTTTAAATGACACATTAAACAAGATGGACTGAATTGATATTTATAGTACATTCCATCCAAAAACAACAGAATACACTTTCTTCTCAAGTGCTCATGGAATATTCTCCAGGATAGATCATATCATGGGTCACAAATCAAGTCTTGGTAAATTTAAGAAAACTGAAATCATATCAAGTATCTTTTCCGACCACAATGCTATGAGACTAGATATCAATTACAGGAAAAAATATGTAAAAAATACAAGTAGGTGGAGGCTAAACAATACACTACTAAATAACCAAAAGATCATTGAAGAAATCAAAGAGGAAATCAAAACATACCTAGAAACAAATGACAATGAAAACACGACAACCCAAAACCTATGGGATGCAGCAAAAGCAGTTCTAAGAAAGAAGTTTACAGCAATACAATCCTACCTCAAGAAACAAGAAACATCTCAAATAAACAACCTAACCTTACACCTAAAGCAATTAGACAAAGAAGAACAAAAAAAACCCAAAGTTAGCAGAAGGAAAGAAATCATAAAGATCAGATCAGAAATAAATGAAAAAGAAATGAAGGAAATGACAGCAAAGATCAATAAAACTTAAAGCTGGTTCTTTGAGAAGATAAACAAAATTGATAAACCATTAGCCAGACTCATCAAGAAAAAGAGGGAGAGGACTCAAATCAATAAAATTAGAAATGAAAAAGGAGAAGTTACAACAGACACCACAGAAATACAAAGCATCCTAAGAGACTACTACAAGCACCTCTATGCCAATAAAATGGACAACCTGGAAGAAATGGACAAATTCTTAGAAAAGTACAACCTTCCGAGACTGAACCAGGAAGAAATAGAAAATATAAACAGACCAATCACAAGCACTGAAATTGAGACTGTGATTAAAAATCTTCCAACAAACAAAAGCCCAGGACCAGATGGCTTCACAGGCGAATTCTATCAAACATTTAGAGAAAAGCTAACACCTATCCTTCTCAATCTCTTCCAAAATATAGCAGAGGGAGGAACACTCCCAAACTCATTCTACAAGGCCACCATCACCCTGATACCAAAACCAGACAAAGATGTCACAAAGAAAGAAAGCTACAGGCCAATATCACTGATGAACATAGATGCAAAAATCCTCAACAAAATACTAGCAAACAGAATCCAACAGCACATTAAAAGGATCATACACCATGATCAAGTGGGGTTTATCCCAGGAATGCAAGGATTCTTCAATATATGCAAATCAATCAATGTGATAAACCATATTAACAAACTGAAGGAGAAAAACCACATGATCATCTCAATAGATGCAGAAAAAGCTTTCGACAAAATTCAACACCCATTAATGACAAAAACCCTCCAGAAAGTAGACATAGAGGGAATTTACCTCAACATAATAAAGGCCATATATGACAAACCCAAAGCCAACATCTTTCTCAATGGTGAAAAACTGAAACCATTTCCTCTAAGATCAGGAACAAGACAAGGTTGTCCACTCTCACCACTATTATTCAACATAGTTTTGGAAGTTTCAGCCACAGCAATCAGAGAAGAAAAAGAAATAAAGGAATCCAAATAGGAAAAGAAGAAGTAAAGCTGACACTGTATGCAGATACATAGTGAGAATCCTAAAGATGCTACCAGAAAACTACTAGATCTAATCAATGTATTTGGTAAAGCAGCAGGATTTAACAAAATTAATTAACTTTTGTGCATTAACAAAATTAATGCACAGAAATCTCCTGCATTCCTATATACTAATGATGAAAAATCTGAAAGAGAAATTAAGGAAACACTCCCATTTACCATTGCAACAAAAAGAATAAAATACCTAGGAATAAACCTACCTAAGGAGACAAAAGACCTGTATGCAGAAAACTATAAGACACTGATGAAAGAAATTAAAGATGATATAAACAGATGGAGAGATATACCATGTTCTTGGATTGGAAGAATCAACATTGTGAAAATGACTGTACTACCCAAAGCAATCTACAGATTCAATGCAATCCCTATCAAACTACCAATGGCATTTTTCACAGAACTAGAACAAAAAAATTTCACAATTTCTGTGGAAACACAAAAGACCCTAAATAGCCAAAGCAATCTTGAGAAAAAAAAATGGAGCTGGAGGAATCAGGCTCCCGGACTTCAGACTATACTACAAAGCTACAGTAATCAAGACAGTGTGGTACTGGCACAAAAACAGAAATATAGATCAATGGAACAGGATAGAAAGCCCAGAGATAAACCCATGCACATATGGTCACCTTATTTTTGATAAAGGAGGTAAGAATATACAATGGAGAAAAGACAGCCTCTTCAATGAGTGGTGCTGGGAAAACTGGACAGCTACATGTAAAAGAATGAAATTAGAACACTCCCAAACACCATACACAAAAATAAACTCAAAATGGATTAAAGACCTAAATGTAAGGCTAGACACTATAAAACTCTTAGAGAAAAACATAGGCAGAATACTCTATGACATAAATCACAGCAAGATCCTTTTTGACCCACCTCCTAGAGAAATGGAAATAAAAACAAAAATAAACAAGTGGGACCTAATGAAACAAAATCTTTTGCACAGCAAAGGAAACCATAAACAAGACGAAACGACACCCTCAGAATGGGAGAAAATATTTGCAAATGAAGCAACTGACAAAGGATTAATCTCCAAAATTTACAAGCAGCTCATGCAGCTCAATTTCAAAAAAACAAACAATCCAATCCAAAAATGGGCAGAAGACCTAAATAGACATTTCTCCAAAGAAGATATACAGATAGCCAACAAACACATGAAAGGATGCTCAACATCACTAATCATTAGAGAAATGCAAATCAAAACTACAATGAGGTATCACCTCACACCAGTCAGAATGGCCATCATCAAAAAATCTACAAACAATAAATGCTGGAGAGGGTGTGGAGAAAAGGGAACCCTCTTGCACTGTTGGTGGGAATGTAAATTTTTACAGCCACTATGGAGAACAGTACGGAGGCTCCTTAAAAAACTAAAGATAGAGCTACCATACGACCCAGCAATCCCATTACTGGGCATATGCCCTGAGAAAACCATAATTCAAAACGAGTCATGTACCACAATGTTCATTGCAGCTCTATTTACAATCGCCAGGACCTGGAAACAACCTCAGTGGCCACTGACAGATGAAGGAATAAAGAAGATGTGGCACATATATACAATGGAATATTAGCCACAAAAAGAAACGAAATTGAGTTATTTGTAGCGAGGTAGATGGACATAGAGACTGTCATACAGCGTGAAGTAAGTCAGAAAGAGAAAGACAAATACCGTATGCTAACACATATATATGGAATCTAAAAAAAAAAAAAAAGGTTCTGAAGAACCTAGGGGCAGGACTGGAATAAAGACATAGACATAGAGAATGGACTTGAGGACACAAGGAGGGGGAAGGGTTAGCTGAGACGAAGTGAGAGAGTGGCATGGACATATATACACTACCAAACGTAAAATAGATAGCTAGTGGGAAGCAGCCACATAGCACAGGGAGATCAGCTCGGTGCTTTGTGGCCACCTAGAGGGGTGGGATAGGGAGGATGGGAGGCAGACGCAGGAGGGAGGAGATATGGGAACATATGTATATGTATAGCTGATTCACTTTGTTATAAAGCAGAAACTACACCATTGTAAAGCAATTATACTCCAATAAAGATGTTAAAAAAAAAAAAAAGAAGAAATGGGAGAGTTCAGTACAGCTGCCAGAAACATAATCAACATACAGAAAGCAGCAGTGTTTCTCTGTTCCAGCCAAAACTAGCTGGAAAAATGTAGCCAAAATATATTAGCACTTATCATAGCAATAAAAAACAGAAAGCATCTATGAATTAGCCTATTAGAGGATGCTCAAAATCTCTATGGAGAAAATTTTGAATCTAGTAAAGGCACAAAAGGATACATGAGGAAATAGGGAACTGTGTCCCATTCACGGACGGCACAACTCCACATCACCAAGGTTGATTCTCCTCAAGCTCATCTGAAAATTAAAGATAATCCAATCAAAGTCACAGCAACACATTTTCAGGAACTTTACGGTTTGACTTGAAAATTCGTATGAAAAATAAAGATTCATGAATGGCTAGAGATCAAAGATGTGGTATTGGCAAGGGAACAGATGAGACAATCAAAGAAACAGAATAGAAATTCCAGAATCATAACAAAATCATGTCAATGGCATCAAAACTCAGAGAGGAAAAGATGAATTATTTAGGAAATGATGCTGGAGATATTAACCTGCCACGTGAGGAAGATTTGGGCTCCTACCACATACAGACTATACTTCCCATGGAGAGCCCTGGGTCCAACATTCCTTCAGCACCTTGACTCACTGGCCACATTTATCACCTAAATATCGTGTTGCCTATTTGACAGTCATTAGTATGGGAATCACAGTGCGTCTTATAATTTCAACATACATTTGCGATTTTTTTGGCCACGCAGCATGTGGGATCTTAGTTCCCCGAGCAGGGATTGAACCCACGCCCCCTGCACTGAAAGCATGGAGTCTTAACCACTGGACCACCAGGGAAGTCCCCATTTGTGGTATTTTTTTTAACGTTTAATGCATATTAAGCTGTTATGCAATCCAAACTTTTCCTGCAAGGAACAGCGGTTGAAAGAAGCAAGTTCTAAAGGAAAAGCAGATTCTTGAAATCCTCACACTGAATTAAGGAAGCAAATAATCAGGCTGCTTCAAAGGGAAGATAAGCCAGTGGAGCATTCTGCTGCTCAAAATGCAGAGGCAGACAACCCAAGATGAACAACTGCCACTGGTGCCAACACATCAGAATCCAGGAAGGAAGAAACAAAGGAAGTATAAGAAAAGTATTTGCCCTGGATATTTACTTCCTCTAGAACTGGTGATAGTTTAGATTCTCAGTACAGGTTATGAAGAAAGAAAATAAACACTAAAGCTCTTTAGATGCGACCATCAATGGTATTTGGGAAGTCTTCATATTGTACATAAAGACAAGACTGTAAAAATGAAAAATGTTGTATATATAATGTAATATCACATGATAATATAATACAATATAATATAACATGGACACACATACATATTCCAAATAGTTTAAGGACTGAAATATTAGCTTTAAATGCTAAAGCTAATTTTTTAAAAAAGAGAAAAAGCTTCATGGTCTCAACGTTGGGAACAGTTTCTTAAACAAGATGCCAAAAGAATGAACTATGTGAAAAAAAATGACAGATTCAACTTCATCACAATTAAAGATTTCTGTTCAATAAAGAATACCACCAACAAACTGAACAGATGAGTGACAGACTGGGGGAACTTTTTCTTCAAAGTCTGAAACTGATAAAAATTATTATGTAAATTATACAAGTAACTCCTACAAATCAGCGAGTGAGAGAGAGTCAGCCCCTCAGGAAAATGAGCGAAGTATAAGCAGATGGTTAACAGGGGGGAGACAGCGTCTGCTGAGGATATGAGGAGACCTCTGCCAGAGACTCACGAACAAGGAGACATCACCTCCAGCCAACTGATTCTCCAAAAATAGAAGGTCAAGTGACAGCAAGGGCAGCTGTGAGCTTGCAGAAATGGGGCCCCGTCCAGTTGGGAGGCCAGGCTGCTGCAGGACTGTGGACAGCCAGGCAGTGTGTACATGGTGGCATGCAGCAGCCCAGGACAGATGTGGGGTTCCTGCAGATGCATCCCAGAGACGTGCCACAGGGCCACCAGGAGACACGGAGAAGGGCTTTCAGCACAGCATTATTCTCATCACAAAGAGGGGTAGGGCCCATTGCTCAGGAATGGAAAAGGTGTGTGTTTGTGTGTGTGTGTGTGTGCGTGTGTGTGTGAGAGAGAGAGAGAGGGAGAGAGAGAGAGACAGAGTTGGCTCAGGCTGCTATAACAGAACACCAAAGACTGGGCAGCTCATAAAACAACAGACATTTACCTCTCACAGTCCTGGAGGCTGGGAAGTCCAAGATCAAGATGCCAGCAGATTCACTGTCGAGTGAAAGCCCACTTCCCGCTATTTTCTGGGTGTGACCTCACATGGCAGAAGGCATGATGGAGCTCTCTGGGGCCCCTTTTACAAGGGCACTAATTCCATTCATGAGGGCTCCACCCTCATGACCTAGTCACCTCCCAAAGACCCACCTCCAAATACTATCACCTTGGGCATTAGAATTTTAAGATGTGAGGGCTTTTCTTTGCCAGGGGTGGGGGGGTCTACAAACATTCAGCCTATAGCATAAGTATACTCACATAATGAAAATTCCATACAGTCATCTAATGTACTGAACCAGACTTACATATAGCAACAAGGACCGATCTCAAAAACTTAATGTCTGGCCAAAAAAAAAAAAAAAAAAAAAAAGTAAGAAAGACAATGAGATTTACGGGCCAATAGTATTTATGGAGATTTTAAAACACATGCAAAATGGCACTCTACCTATTTCAAAGAGTCACTTATATTTAAATAAATGTATAATGTATTGAAAGTGGATTGGGAGGATGTAAATTAAATGCACTAAAGTGGGTAGTATTGGGAGGAGGGAAATAGGAGTGAGGAGGGAAGATGAAAGGGGGAAATAATAAAGGAAATGAAACCAAGCACAGCCTGGCATAGGCCACTGGCAAAGTGGGCCAAGACCTCAGCTGGGTTCTGGGACACGTCAGTACTGGACATGTGTATCAGGACAGTGCTGGGGGCCTTTCTCCACCACAGGAGTGGGGTCTGCGGAGGGACAGAGGAAGTCTGGATCTTACTTGAAGTCAGGTACAAGTTGCAGGACCTTCCTAGACGCCCCCTTCCATCCTTCTCCCCTCCACCAGTCCCAGGCCAGCACCCTTGGCCTTTCCTCGACAATCACAGCTCAGACCCCAGGGCCCCTGCTCAGCCAAGAGCACCTGCATTCTCCAGCTGCCTCTGAGGCCTCTGCCCTCTGGCCCAGCGACCCAACCCTCTGCCCCTCAGCCAGAGACCCCAACCCAAGTGAGGCGACAGAGGCCGGAAGGTGAGCTAACTTCCAAGACCACGACGGCGGCCCCTGACCTGGGGGACAGGGGTTCTGGGCTCTGCCCATGCCGCCTCATAGCAAAGCCCCCAAAGAGTCCAGCACACACTGAGGGTGGGTCCTGGACACCTCTGGGGCCACAGAGTCCAAGAAAGATGGCCCAGATAGCACCCTGGTGACAGCCAGTCTCAGCTGCTGTCTGAACACTGCTGAGTGTGATTTCTTGGTAACTAGATGTCAGCCTTGATAACTGTAGAGAATAGGAATGACTGTCCTCTACTTCACAGATTCCCAAGGGCGCTTGGACGGGGAGGGATGGACATAGACCCCCTGCAGCAGTAGCAGCAGCAACAAAACGCCAGAACCGGGCTTCCCTGGTGGCGCAGTGGTTGAGAGTCCGCCTGCCGATGCAGGGGACACGGGTTCGTGCCCCGGTCCGGGAAGATCCCACATGCCGCAGAGCGGCTGAGCCCGTGAGCCATGGCCGCTGAGCCTGCGCGTCCGGATCCTGTGCTCCGCAACGGGAGAGGCCACAACAGTGAGAGGCCCGCGTACCACACACACACACACACAAAAATGCAGAACCTTGTGGAAAGGGACACTGTCAGGGGGTGGCATTGGTTTACCATCCCTGCGATTATTAACTTTTTGAGGATGACAGTCTGAACAGTGAGGGTCTTCGGACAGGGGTGGAATACCTCGCAGGGCACACCTGCTGAGGAAGCGCCCATGAATCCATGACAGAAAGACGGGAATGATGGATGGAAGGGAGGGAGGGAGGGGAAGGATAATAAATGGATGGAAGGAATGATGGATGGAAGGAAGGAAGGAGGAGCGATCACACAGGAGTACAAACAAAGCCAGTCTCGAAGGCACACCCCCTGAGCAAGGCCCTCTGACAACACAGTATGTTTCATGCACGTGTCTGGTTATGAAATAAACCCATTTCATCAAACTATGGAGTGAGCTGAGCACAAGCCCTAGCTGACGGGGTAGGATGAGCAAGGCTGCTGACTAGGACCTCAGCTCCGAGGAGACAGGAATGGACATGGCCGAGGATCGTCGGACTCTCGGCTGTGTTCACAGGAGACAGGAGCAAGGGAAGTCACATTAGAAAGACCATCACCAGGAAGAAGTGAGAGAGTGGGAGGCAGGGCTGGGTGCCCGGAGCTGGTCACTTGGCGAGGAGAGACCAGCACATGGGTGTCCGGTGGCCTCCCCACCGCTCCCCTTTGCCGGCCCCTCCCCATCTCCCTGACCACTTAAAGATCCAAGTGTCAGGGGACTTAGCTCTTGGTCCTCTTCTCTTCTCCCTCCACACTCAATCTTGTCAATTTCATTCAGTTTCAAGACTTTAATGACAACTGTATATCGAAAATTCCCAGCCTGGATCTCTTTCCTGAACTCATGTATCCAGCTGCGACGCAACACATTTCTGCTTGGATGTCTAAGAGATATCTATGGCAGTTAGAGACTGATGCATAACAAGCAGCCCAAAAGAACAATGTCTTGTTTCCCATGATTCTTTTGGTCAGGAACTTGGGCAGGGCTCATCTGGGTGGTTCTTCCGTCCCATGTGATGTCAGCTGGAGTCACTTCCACGGCTACATTAATCTGGGAACTCATTTGGGGCTGGGACGTGGAAGAAGGTCCTTCTCACAGGTCTGGAAGTTGGTGCTGCTTGTCAGCCAGCTGTCCATGGGCTTCTCCTCCAGGGTCCCTCCCAGCCTCCTTACAGCACAGCAACTGGGTTCCCAGAGAGCAAAAGCAGAAGCTGCTGGGCCTCTTCAACGTGAGGCCAGGAACGGACACAGCCATCATTTCCCCACACTCTACTGATCAAAGCAAGTTACAAAACCGGCCCTAATTCCAGGACGGGGAGGGGGGAGAGAAATGATGGCCAAGTGGCATGGGGGACAGAAGGCAAAGTCTCTTTGGAGACTTTCTACCAGGACAAGCCAGACCCCCTGGATGACATCTACTCCTTCACAAAACCTGATGGCTTCATCCTAAGAATATATCCAGAATCACCGCTTCCCTCCAGCACCACTGCTCCCAGCCTCACCTGAGTCACCAGCATCTTTATCCTATTTCCTCACCAGCCTCCTGAGTGGTCTCACTGTTTCTACCCTTGGACTCTCTTCCCAACAGCAGCCAAGTTGATCTTTCTGTACTTTAGGTCGGATAATGTCACTCTTCTGTCCTAACCTTCCTGTGCCTCCCTATTTCTCTCAGAGGGGAGCCAGAGCTCTCACAATGGCCCCCAGGGCCCTACACTCTCCGCAGGCCCCACACACACTCTGGCATCACTGCTCAGACTTGGTCTCTGACTACCGTGCCCCTCCCTCACTCCCCTCCAGCCACCCCGGCCCTTCGTCCGGAGAGCACCCTGCAGTCCACAAGGCGTCCTCTTAGCGGCAGCAGCTACATAATTTGCAGGGCTCAGTGCAGAATGAAAATACAGTCATTGTTCCCAATGGCTAAGAATTTTAAAACAGCAACAGGAGAGCATTAAGGAAAAGGGGTAAAAGGTATTAAACGGTGTAAATCAGAGCCCTTGGCCCTGGGAGCCCGAAAGTCCTGCCAGGACTCAGGGCAGAGCCCAGGAGGACTGGAGAGGGGTGGCGGCACAGAGGCCCTAATTAGGGGCTTACACAAAACCTGTGAGTCAGGCCACCGCAAGCCCCAGCCCACGTCAGGACAGACTTAATGGCCTGGGCTGGAGTCGCCACCAACATAAAGTGTCTTGTTCCAGCAACTTTTACAAGGTGTTTATGGCCCCAGGACGACATCAGGCTAATACTTGGCTTATGGGGCAGCCGCCCAGACAATGAGGGCAAAGAGGTGGGTCAGCACAGGGCCCCGGGATTACGGGAACAGGGGCAGGGGAACTGAGGCCCATCCCCCCTCTGCAGGACTGGGGCCCCCACTCTGTTATCTTGCAGCCTCCCTCCCACTCCCCACTCCACTGCTGCTCAGCCCTGCGAGGGACCTTCACCTCCACACGCTGTGAGTGAGACACACAACATCGTAACCAGATTCCTGGGGTCTGGGAAGCCCACCACCACCAGTGTTTAAATGTAGCCCCAGTAAACACAAAAACCCCTGGGGGCAGGGCCTCTGAGTCACTGCCCCCCAACAGCATCAAGGTCCCTGGAAATATCTTGGGTTCCCATAGCCCACCCCATTGCTTCAATCAGCCCACATGCTTCACAGCAATTAACCTGATATTCCATTTTTGCTAATCAAAGATGGCCATAACCAGCCTGGATGGGAGGGGACTTTGGGGGAGAATGGATACATGGATATATATATGGCTGAGTCGCTTTGCTGTGCACCTGAAACTATCACAACATTGTTAATCGGCTATACTTCAATATAAAATAAAAAGTTAAAGAAAATAAATAAAAGATGGCCATAACAAGGGTCCAGTGTGCAGGAGCTAAGCCCTCACGCTGATGTGATTCCAGCCAAAAGCAGAGCGAATTTGTACCTGGGTTCCTCTGTCTCAAGTAACTGTGGGATTTCCATGCTTTCCTTGTATGTAGCTACCATTTACTGAGAACTTAACATGTGCAAGACTCGAGGGAAGGGCTTCACATGAATGGTCTCATTCAGGCCTCACAACATCTTGGGAAGTAAGCCTGTCATCCTCCGTCCCATGTCACAGGTAAGGAATCAGGTTCAGAAGAGCCTGAAAACATATACCGGTAAGTGACAGGCCTGGAATTCCAACCCGGATCTGCAGAGGGTAACACTGGAATCCTTCCATCTCCCTGTCCAGGTTCGCCCCTCCTGAGAGGCAACCATGGTTCCAACATTGGGAAGGAGCAGCCAACTCCACCTGGCGCAACCAAAGAGAGCTTCCTGGAGGAGGTGACATCCAGGGCTTAGAATGATGAGTAGGGTTTGGCCAACAGAGAGGAACAAAGAGAAGAGCGAGCATGTGTAGGGCCCCAAGCACAGCAGGCAAGAACCAGAGGCATCCTGGCACCTCAGCACACGTCCTTGGAGGGTCTAAGCTTTGAGGTTCTGCCCTGTTGTTATTAGTAATGGCTACCACATAGCCAACACTTATTATGAGCTTTATAGAAAAATGACTACTTTCCCCAGAAGATTGAGGCCCAGGGACATTAAGAAACTCACGGACTTTGTGATCTCAGGTGAATCATGGAGCCAGGTCCACAGCGCAGGTTCCATTTGCAGACAGAATCCACACACTCAGTCTCCACGCAGAGAGGCTGTTTTGACAGGGGCTCCCGGGAGCTGACAGGAACAGTGCTGGCATTGCCATGGGGAGACCCTGGTTCCACTCTCAGCTCTGGCACTCACTTCTCAGTCCTGGGCAATGACTTCACCTCTGGGCATCTCCATGAAAGGGGGCCCACAACCCCCTCTCCTTCTGCCTCCCAGGGCAGTGGAAGGATTGGAGAAGCCAGGCCATGGAAACGATTTTCCGGCTATGATAGGCCAAATTACAGCCCCAAGGGTCTTCAATCCTATTCCCCAGAATGGTGAATTTGTCCCTTTCCATGGTAAAAGGGACTTTACAGATGCAATTAATTAATAGTCTAGAGATGGGAGATTATCCTGGATTACCCGATGGGCTAAAGGAAATCACAAAGGTCTATATCAGAGGAAGGCAGGAGGGTCAGAGTCAGAGAAGGAATGACAGGAGCAGAGGTCAGAGTGACAGGCTTTGAAAACAGGGGAAAAAGAGCCACCATCCAAGGGATGCAGGCGGCCTCAAGAAGCTGGAAAGGGCAAGGTAATGGATGCCCCCCTAGAACCTCCAGTAAGGAATCAGCCTGCCGGCACCCAGCTTTTAACACACTGAGGTCCCCTTCGGTCTTCTGAACTACAAAATTGTAACTTAAAACATTTGTGTTGTGTTAAGCCACAGAGTTTGTGGTCATTTGTTACAGCAGCAAGAAGAAACTGATACACCGGATCTCATACCCCACTCACTCGGGAGTGATTCCAGCTTGGACTCCGCACCCAGAAAATTTTACACAAGTGTCTCCTTCGGTCAGAAAATAATGATTCCAACTGCTGTTCCTTGAGTTAGAAAACAGGCTTCAGATAATTCCATTCTACTTCCCATGGAGAGTTAAAATAAAAAATGTTTTAAAGGAGCTGAAAGATATATAATTACATTAAACAGCACCAGTGTCTTCCCACTGCCCCCAAATGAAATACATTTTCTTCTCCAAGGGTGATTCTAAGGTATTTTCTGACAAAACCAGACCTGTTTGGATGGTGTCCGCTGCCTGTCACCAAGTAAGCTCCTCTGCCCGTGGATACCACGGCCCATCAGAGCCAGGCTGAAATAACAGTGCTGAGAAAAGGCACATTTCTGACCAAGCAGAGGCCCTGGCAGAGTTGGAGGGGTGGAGGCTTTAGGCAGGGAGATTTCCAAGAGCTATAAATATAACAAGTCGACTTTGTGGGCAGGGGGATATGGCCACAATTTATTAATAAGCCTAATGAAAATGCATGGGAGTGGGGGGAAGGCAGAGCCACAGAGATGCTGCCCCAACTCCCACACAATACAAAACAGAGTCGGTGGATGGTCCTGGACCGGGGTGGGCATCGGTCCTTCGCTGTGGAGTCTGCCCTCCTCCACCCTGGCCCAAGCAGAGATGGCCTGGGTCAGCAGAGCCCAGACAGTTCTGACTGCATCCTGCTGCCCACCAACCCTACCATGGAAGAGAGACCAAAACAGGAGGACCAGAGACAGACCAGAGGAGCAGAGCTTCTAGTCTCTGCCGGGAGCCAAGGAGAGTTGCTGCCCGTCTCTGGGCCTCAGATTCCCCAGCCAGAGCCGGAGCTGGCTGGACTAGAGGACCCAGTCTGAGGGCCCCGGCCTCCTCATCCAGGTCCTCAGGCTCAAGTCTGGCTCCATCTTCAGCTTCACTCTCCCACTGCCTTCCCAGATGTGGCCCAGCTCCAGCCAGAGCATCTGCCAAGTTCTAAAAAAAGAAGCTCCTTTCCCATTGCTCCCCCATCTCCCAGAGGTCTCCATGAACTTGACCTCATTTCTTGATATTAGGGCCAATGGATCATTTCATCTTAACTCTCTCCTTCCCTGAGCTTAGCTCCCCTTTCTCTTTTCTTTTCAGATCTCTACCCTCCATCTTGGTTTAGGACCCCAAAGACAGCCCAGAAAGAAGGACTTGGACGCAGGTGGTTTACTTTGGAGGTGGTCCCAGGAAGCACAGGGAAGATATGGGGAAAGCCAGAGTGCTATGGGTTGAATTATGTCCCCCAAAACAATATGTTGAAGTTCTAATCCCTGGTATCTATAAATGTGGCCTTATTTGGAAATGGGATATTTGTAATGAAGGGAAAAGGTCTTTACATGTAATTTAATTGTAAGTTAAGAGGAGGACACACTGCAATAAGATGCGCCCTTAATCCCACATGACTGGAGTCCTTAGAAGGAGAAGAGATGCAGAGACACATATAGAAAGAAGAATACCATGGGAAGGTACAGACACACAGACGGAGGACAGCCACGTGAAGACAGAGGCAGAGATTACAATGACGTAGCTGCAAGCCAGGGAGCACCAAGCATTCCCAGCAGCCGCCAGGAACCAGAAAAGCAAGCTTGCCTGACACCTTGAATTTGGACTTCTGCCCACCAGAACTGTGGGAAAATAAGTTTCTGTTGTCCTAAGCCACCCAGTTTGTGATAGCTTGTTACAGTACCCATAGGAGACCAAATATATATATAGCATATATCTATAACACATACATATTTACAGAACTCTTTTTGGCCACTCAGCATCTCTGTATGCCCCTTCCTGGCTTAGAAAATGGAAAGTGAGACCCCAACCTTTCTCCCCCTACTGGTTATCCCATGTGATGTTACAGACTTGTGAACCTGGCTATAAAGGTTTGTTGGTTGGTTGGTTTGTTTTTATTCCCCATGGTCCAGCCCCCACCCACTCTTGAGGGTTTGGAGGTGGGTGTCTTTCCCAGCCCCCCAAACCCCTGCAGGCGTTCTTCACAGAGGCTACACCTGAGTTTTCTCTCAAGCACAAAGCCCCTAGAGACCGACCCTGGAAGCCTGTGGCTCTGCCCCCCTCTCTGGGAAGACTGTGGCTCTGCCCCCCATGGTTGTGGCTCCGCCCCCTCACTGGGAAGACTGTGTCTCTGTCCCTCTCTCTGGGGTGGCTCTGGCTCTCCTGGGACAGAGAAGGGGCTCCCTGACAGGCTGTGTGCTTATCTCAGAGGGCCTGGCAGCTGGCACCAAGTAGCACCCCAATGCTGTGCCCTCTTTTGAGGTGAAGACCACACGTGGGGGGCGCCCTCTAGTCTTTGGGGCCTCCCCCACCGACTGCCTTTCCTTTCTGAGCTCTTCTCTCCCTGTGCTTCCTCCCCAGCACCACCCTCCTCCCTTTTCCTGAGTCTGATGAGTGTTCATGGCGGATGGCCCAAGGCCCAGCTCTGGCTCTGGGAGCTGACAGCTCTGAGGAAATGGAGAAGGTGGGTGGGTAAGAAGATAGTGCTGGAGAGCACCCTACCTCTCCGGCTTCTTTCCTGAAGAGGCTGGAGACTCCCAGCCAGAGAAGGAGAACATCCTCGCCGGCAGACTGTGGGCCCCTCGCAGCCAGTGCTGAATGGGCGTCAGGCAGGCGTGATGTTGGCCTGGTAGTTTCCCAGGTCTCTGCTTCTACACCTTTAAAGTGAACACAAGAATTATATGATAAATACAAATATATGATTTATTATCATAAGATTACATGATTATCATATAAGTACCTATCATATACATATACATTATATATATATGATAGGGATTTGTTGTTGCCCAGTTGTGGGAGCTGATTAAACCGTCTCTGGGAAGCTGTCCCTTCTACATCTGGTGCCACAGTCTGAAGTCGGCCATCAAAAAGGGAAGGTGGATGTGAGGTGGGGAAGGTCAAGGGAAACAGCATGAGTAGAGCCCCCAGGATGGACTAGAACAAGCTTGGATGACGGGGGTGTCCTGCACTCTGGTGCCATTCATCACAGAGCTAAACACACCCCGGGCCCAGAAGCTGCGGAGGCTGAAGGAGGAGAGCTGGCAGCCCCTGCCAGCCAGGTGAGCCTAGAGGTGAGCAACGAAGTTTGCGAGCTGCCAGGGTGCCTTGTGCTCCAGTCTCCCCCATGGAAAGGAATACGGCTGCTACTTCATTTCCGCCTTCAAAATCTCATGCAAAGCATCGCTTGCGGCTCACATGAACCTGGAACTATGTAGGGAAGGCAATTCTAGCTAACGCATCCACCCCACACAGATGTCCACTACCCCCGGAGACCTCAGGTCACCTGGGACACCGTGGCACTGCCCTAATGGACAAGAGTGACCAGAAGTGGGCCACAGGGACACTCTGCCCCAGGGTGGAGGCTAGCTCTCCAGGCTACATACCCCCTTTCCTCAAGATAGGTTTTCTTCAGAGACATAATGAACCTACCCCAAGCCTAGAACCATATTAGGGCTACACTGAGCCCCCCAACAGTTCTCCCCAACTAGTAATCTTGGGCATCTGGGATTGGGAACTTGGTGTCCAGCCTCCTCCCAGAGGTCCCTGTCTCCTTATATGCCTCCTCTCCGGGAGGCTCAAGATTCATGCCCCAATGAACATTGTGGTACATGACTCTTCTTGAATTATGGTTTTCTCAGGGTATATGCCCAGTAGTGGGATTGCTGGGTCATATGGTAGTTCTATTTTTAGTTTTTTAAGGAACCTCCATACTGTTCTCCACAGTGGCTGTATCAATCTACATTCCCACCAACAGTGCAAGAGGGTTCCCTTTTCTCCACACCCTCTCCAGCATTTATTGTCTGTAGATTTTTTGATGATGGCCATTCTGACTGGTGTGAGATGATATCTCATTGTAGTTTTGATTTGCATTTCTCTAATGTTCATTGCAGCTCTATTTACAATAGCCAGGACATGGAAGCAACCTAAGTGTCCATCATTGGATGAATGGATAAAGAAGATGTGGCACATATATACAATGGAACATTACTCAGCCGTAAAAAGAAACGAAATTGAGATATTTGTAGTGAGGTGGATGGACCTAGAGTTCGTCATACAGAGTGAAGTAAGTCAGAAACAGAAAAACAAATACCGTATGCTAACACATATATATGGAATCTAAGAGAAAAAAAGAAAAAGGTCATGAAGAACCTAGGGGTAAGAGGGGAATAAAGACACAGACCTACTAGAGAATGGGCTTGAGGATATGGGGAGGGGGAAGGGTAAGCTGTGACAAAGCGGGAGAGAGGCATGGACATATATACACTACCAAACGTAAAATAGATAGCTAGTGGGAAGCAGCCGCATAGCCCAGGGAGATCAGCTCGGTGCTTTGTGACCACCTAGAGGGGTGGGATAGGGAGGGTGGGAGGGAGGGAGATGCAAGAGGGAAGAGATATCGGAACATATGTATATGTATAACTGATTCACTTTGTTATAAAGCAGAAACTAACACACCATTGTAAAGCAATTATACTGCAATAAAGATGTTAAAACATAAAAAAAAAAGATTCGTGCCCCAGCTGGGCGCCAGCCTGCTCTACATCTGCATAACTAAGGGAGACCGTGGATGGCACTCTTCAGGTAAACACAGCAAATGAACTTCTGCCTTCCCAGATGCTGTGTTACCTACGGTGTTGCAATTTTGGAAAGAAGAGTTATGTGAGTGTATAGACAGAAAGCCTATAAGGAAAGGTGCCAACACGTCATCAGGAGCTTCTCTGAGAGGTGGGAGTATGGATGATTCTTCCGCCCTCCTGGGGTGTTTTTTCTTTTTTCCTATATTGTTTTTCAGTGAGCATATATGACCTTTATAATAAAAAAGAACAAATATAACGTAGTCAGGTTTTCCCTCCCTCGTCCACTCAGAGGAGATCCACTTACTTAACAGGTGAAACCGCCAGGGAGAGCTCGGGGCAGAGCTGAGCCGCACGCATGCATGCCACCTGCCAGGCATCGCAGAAACATTTCATGGCCGAGCAAGGCCACTTAGCCTTTCAGACACCGACGGTGTAAATGAAGCATGAAACTAACCAGGTTTAGTCATCCGTCTCTGGTCTCCTCGACAGTTTGCCAACTGTCAGCAGAAATCACAGGGTAGGAAGCTGGCGGCAGACCTGTATCCTAACGCAGGCGAGATTCGCCAAGGGGCAAGGAGAGAGGGACTTGCCCCCTTTAAGTATCAAACATCCCAGGTGCTGCGTGTGTAATCAGCTCCCTGGCCACTCCAAGGGTGGTAGGAGTCCTAGCCCAACACAAAGACTGTCTCAAAGGAAAGAAAGCTGATGAGAAAGCCTTGCAGAAAGCGACGGGCTCTCCCAAGGAGCCAGATACTCAGTCAAAAGCATCACTGGTTCGATGCAGCTTCTCTCCCGGTCCCTTCAATTCCAAATCACCACCTGGGAGAGCAGTGCTGGACCACCTCACTTCATGGATACGGAGCCACATGGGAACGTGCACCCGACGGTTGGGGACCAAACTTGGTTTCCTATAGCTCAGAGCATGTGCTCAACTCTAAGGGCCAGAGAAGCAGCAGGTACCCAGGAAGGCTGATGATTTAGTATCTTCTGATTGGTACTCTTGATATATGTGTTCACATCTATTTGTTGAGTGCAGGGAAGGAACCAACACTTCGTACACTGTGTGCAGAATAGAGACGTCATTGCATGTGACTTTCCAACCGAGACGCTGCCTTGGAGGCAGCTGAAAGGCTGCTCACTTCTCTCTGACTCCCAAACCCAAGTTTACATTTTGCCAGTTAGGTTTATTTTCTGGGACACTGTTGTGCCCTCTAGATGCATGGCCTGGGCAGTTGTCAGCTGGTGGGCCCTGTAATCAGCTCTGCCTGCTCTGTGGCCGAGAGGAAGCACCCACATCCCACCAGCAAACCTATGGGCCTGACCCCCTTTCCTTCACCAAGCACACTCCTGCCCAAGATACAGGGCCCCATTTAAATGCCACCTTCTTCCATGCACCTGCCCCAGTGCCCCAGCTGCTCCAGTCTCCTCTCCTGATGTCATAGCTCCTCTATGCTCCTTCCCTCTATGCTCCTCTATGCCCCAGCTGCTCCAGTCTCCTCTCCTGATGTCACAGCTCCTCTATGCGCCTTCCTCTATGCTCCTCTATGCCCCAGCTGCTCCAGTCTCCTCTGATGCCCCAGCTGCTCCAGTCTCCTCTGATGCCCCAGCTGCTCCAGTCTCCTCTGATGCCCCAGCTGCTCCAGTCTCCTCTGATGCCCCAGCTGCTCCAGTCTCCTCTGATGCCCCAGATGCTCCAGCCTCCTCTGATACCCCAGCTGCTCCAGTCTCCTCTGATGCCCCAGCTGCTCCAGTCTCCTCTGATGCCTCAGCTGCTCTTCCGTCCTGACTTGCATGAGTTTTTTATTTTTTGGCCACACCGTGCAGCATGCGGGATCCTAGTTCCCCGACCAGAGATCGAACCTGCGCCCCCCTGCATTGCAAGCACGGAGTCCCAACCACTGGACCATCAGGGAAGTCCCCTGACTTGCATGAATTTTATTGTTTTGGCCTCTCCCTCCCCATGACCATGAGATGCCATCTGTCTTCTCTTAGTCCTTGCCCGCTAGCCCCTGGCACTGTTCCTGGCACTGTAAGCACCCTACAAACTCTGGTTGAAAGTGAAATTGTTGATCAATTTCTTAAATTAGTCCAACTCAAGCTTTTCTTGGCAGTTGTCCGTAAATTGATTCAAGGTGCCCGGCTGGGGCAGCAGCAGGTGTGCAGAGGAAATCAAGGGATCCAGCCTCTCCCCTTCCTCTAAAAACCTTCCAGACTCTGATTCTTCTGTTCTTCCTTCACACGTGTACATGCTCGGGGGAGCAGACTTCCGAGCCTGGATAAACATGCATTTGCTTGTGAACATCCACGTTGAAAAAGCACAATAAATCACTAGAAACGAGAGACGCCTCCCGTGGTGGAGGGCGGAAACTGCTTTATCAAGCACTATCGGAAAGTCAGCGCCACCCATACCGCCACCCGTCAGAGCCCACAGGGAACTCAAAGCTCTTTCTACTGAGGATCCTGTTTAATTGATGCACTGCATTCATTAGGGATTAAGGCTGTGATGAATGCAGATTGGAGAGACCTAAAAATACTGTGGGTCACACGGCCAGCGGTGTCAGAGCAGGACAGGCACCCAAGGGTGAAGATCAGCTCCACCTGAGGTCAGAACTGCAGGCGGCAACACATGCCCCACCCTCCCAGCAACCCCCAAGCCTGTCACTCTCTCTGTGTCCTTCAAAGAACCAGAAGCCTAATCCGCTGTCTACCCCTGCTGGGCACCTCTAAGCAGAACAGATAAACGGTGCAAAGCTAAGGGGAGTGTCCTGGCCCCTGGGGGGTGCTTTCTGTGGTATCCGGCTCAGCATCCCCTGCCCCGCTCACAGTAGGTACTCAATAAAGTCTCCCGAATTATGGATTCTAAACTCCCAGTGCTGGCAGTGGGTCAGCAACAGAACACATAATCACAACCGCATGGTCTGATTCAGTCCCAGGAAAAGAAATGTGTCAGCAGCTGTCAGGCATGAAATCATTCATTATTCAGTGGGTGGACGATGCTTCTCTGCATCTCATCACTGACCAAAACTTCTGGGTCTGATCATCGAAACTTTGTTCCAAGGGATCTCAATGCAGCCGCGGCATCAGAGGCACCTGGAAGTCTGTTACAAAGATGCATGCGGTGGACCCATCCAGACTGGGTACGGGTGCTGTAAAGGCTCCTCCCATGTGTCTCGAGAAGACTCCAAAGACAGAGGACCACTGGGTTCGCAGAAGGGCTGTGGGGTGGGGGTGAGGGGACACTCCCCCAGTTGCCACTGGAATCTTCTGGAGTTGATGCTGGGCACTTCATAGAATCTCTTTTCAGAATCTCAGCTTCCTCATCTCTAAAACAGATGTAATAAAACCCTGTGCCCCTCTAACCACATAGGCCCACCAAGGTACAGGGACCCACTCTGCTGACCTTATAAAGCAGCTACCTGCTAGAATATTATTTATGTTAACAAGCATGGCTTTGCTCCATGACACTCAGATTTGAGAAACATCTCATTTGATAATTTTTCTACATAAAATTAAACCTAGATGGGGCCCGTGACGAACCCAGACCTGGCCACCTAGCCTGCCCAGCCCAGCGCAGACCTGGCTGAGTGCCACAGTCCCGACTCAGGTACGTCCCATGAACAGCTGAGTTAGCTGGACGCTGTAATCCTAGCCCACACCTCGCACACACAGCAAGGCCCCTCTAGCTGGCCCATGGTATCGCTGGCCGTCACCCTGCGACCCTGCGATCCTGAGAAGGGACAGACACAGTTCAAGGTGTTTGGGCTTTGGAAAACCTACCTTACTTTTCCTCTCCCAAACCTCAGCCCCCAGCACCTGGTCTCTGGGCTAGATTGCTCCCCACTTGACAGTAAAACATTGCCACTCAGCATTCAAACTCAGGAGGGCTGGGGTTTTTTCCAACACCTCACTCACCAGGGTTGAACAGACCCCCAAAATTAGTAGCACTGGGCCCTCCTTCTGCCCCCCAAAGACTCAGCTGTGCATGAACCCAGGGCCACAGCAGAGAGGCCCTGTCCTTGGTCCGCTGTGGACCACTCACCCCCACTGTACCTTTGCTACATTGACCATGAGCTTGGCCACGGGGCCTATAGCTGCTGCTCCTGGTATCCAGCCCCCTGCCCACCGCTAACATCCATGCAGCCACTCTCCCATCTGGGGGGGCATCAGGGCACCAGTGTCTGTCAATCCCAGAAACCAAACCCCAGCCCTTCCCCCAAAGCACGCAAGGCCTCCCTCCCCAATGCCCACAAAGCCTCCCCCTCCGTAGACCCAAAGAAAGGCTGAGGGGGCCTGTCTTTAGGGTAGCCCTGGAAATACAAAGAAACTGTTCATCTGCCTCTGGCCCAAGGAAGCCAACTCAGGACACAGAGACGAAAAGAGGGGCCGACAGAGCGGAAACCAACCTTTTCATTATTTACAGTCTCCCGTAGCAGCTTTATATCCCAGCAGAGCCACTGCCGTATCAGCACCGTGTCAGTCAGATAAAGCACAGCTCACGTTTCAAGCTTGGGCCGGCCGGAGCGGGGGTGGGGAGAGGATGCCTTGAGTCGATGCACCGCTTGAAAACTTCACTCTCACTCTTCCTTGTGTGTTTACTTCGTCCAGACTTCCACTTCTATGGTGGACACCCGCCCATGGGTCACACCCTTGTCTACATGCCCGAGTACAGACAGAACCTGTAATTTGCTTCTGGTCAGTAGAATAGCCACAGGTATGGGCTAGTCACTCAGCCGCTTCACCTGATTACATCACGTTGTATGAGACGCCGTCTTAGCAGACTGGAGAGGGATACCCTCCTCTGGCCTTGAGGAAGTGGGCCGCCAGACTGTGTGAGGGGCCGTGTGGGTGCTGCGTGGCAAGGTACTGCAGGCCTCCAGGAGCCAAGAGCAGCCCCCGGCCCACTGTCGGCAAGAAAGCAAGACCTCAGTCCTACAACCGGCAGGAGCTGAATTCTGCCAACAACCCCATTTTCTTGGAGGAGGCCCCCCCACTCAGGTCTTGAAAGGAACACAGCCCAGGTGACACCTGATCTACAGCCTGGGATACCCTGAGCAGAGGACCCAGCTAAGTCCTCCCAGACTCCAGACCCACAGAAATTGTGAGATAATCAATGCATGTGTTTTAATCTGCTAATTTTGTGGTAATTTGTTACTTGGCAATAGAAAACAAATTCAATTCTTTCCTATTTTGTCATGTTGAGTGGAATATGTCAGGTAGCACATGAGGGTCTGGGTGTAAAAGGGAACAGACACAAACAAGGACCCTTTTCTCTAATTCCCAACTCCAGAAAGTTGAAAGTTCAAAGATCTGGGTTCACGTTCAGCTCCTGCTGCTAAGCTGTTGTGTGTCCTTGAGCAAGTGTCAGCTGCCCGGTGCTCTTTAGGGTCTTCTAGCTCTGAAACCCAGAGACTCTAGTTTCAAGAGTAAGATCTTAGGGTTAAGGAGGTCACAGTTACTTCCAGATTCTCTCATCTTCAATTCCATCTGCCCACAGAGCCTTCATTCAAAACCAGAGCACAGGGACTTCCCTGGTGGTGCAGTGGGTAAGACTCCGCAGTCCCAATGCAGGAGGCCCGGGTTCGATTCCTGATCAGGGAACTAGATCCCGCATGCCACAACTAAGAAGCCCGCATGCCACAACTAAAGATCCCGAGTGCCACAACTAAGACCCGGCGCAGCCAAAATAAATAAATAAATATTTTTAAAAAGAAAGAAAGAAACCAGAGCAGAGGGTAGGGGGACAAATGCAGAAGTCAGCTTCCCCAGAGACTCGGACACCTGGGGAGCTTTCCTGGGCTCCATCCAGCCTCCCAGCCCCCACTCAAGTTCCCTCTCCTGCCTCAAGCTGGAATGGAAAACTCATCAGGCCTCAAGAGATGGCCTAAGAAACAGCAACCCGTTTTTCAATCCAAATTGTGAAATGCTCTGGGAACAATCTGCTAGCTAAGCAAACCTTTCCCATTTTTTTCCTGTCTGAGCACATTGTTCTGAGCCTGGAGAGAGGACAATGGAAATCGCAGCTCTCCTTCACTCCCATCAAGGAATAATTCACACAGGAATTCACTGAGCCCATGGCTTCTGGGCAGGGCTCTGCCCAGGAGGATGAGAAGCCTATGGCAGGGACGTCCCCAAGACTCCCTGGCTGACCCCATCAGCAACGCGGCAGGGAGGGGTGGATGCTTGGGGTGCAGCTGTGCAGTCAGGGAGCACCAAAGACCAAGTGCTGCCAGGGCCGCCCCAGCTATCTGAGCCAGGAGCCCCATCCACGGTCCATCCATCACTGCCCCACACCCAGCCACTGAGCCACCCATGCCACGGACCCGAGGGTATGGCAGGGAGTCACCCAGGACTCCTCGGCCCTGTTTGATCCTCTGGCGGGACTACCATGCCCCTGCTCACACCCCACTCAGTCCCGCCCTTGGGATCCATTAACCGCACTCCTAACAAGCCCTGAACGAGTGCCCTTGGCATAGAGGGTGGGCACAAAGCCAGGTGACCCCGAATGACCCACCAGAGGCCCACCAAGAGTCATTCAGGCCATTTTTAAGCAAACAGGTTGGTGCTGTGACAGGAACAGCAGCATCTCCAGAAGGGTTAGAGATGACTCTCGGCTGCCACCACTGCCAACTGGGACAACAGAAGGGGGCATGGGTGTGTGGGTGGGCATCCCCCAAGAGAGGTGGGCCCCTTTCCCAGGAAGCCCGGGACCCTCCCTGGGCCTGTCTTCATGCTGTCCATCAGCACTTGCAGGGGATTCTCCCTTACCTCCCCTATCCAGAGCCCTGGGTGGCCCTGAAGTGCGTCCCACGTGCAGTGAGGCCACGTGGAGTGGTAACCAAGAGGTTATCGGGATTGTGGCTCCCGACCAGGCTGCACCCTGAAATCAACATCACGTGCCCAGGCTCCATCCACCCCCAGAAGGCAGAATCATAGGGAAAGGCCCAGCCCCAGCACAGTGTCACCTTGGGCAAGTCGTTATGCTCCTGGAGCCTCAGTTTTCTCATCTGCGGAGTGGGGATAATACAGCGCCATTCTGCTATGAGATGAAATGACAGAATCTGGTGCTTCCCAACCTCTCTCGACAGAGCACACGGAGAACGTGGAAATACTCGCACAGCCCACTGAGTAAAGGAACAAGGCTGCTTGCAGGATTCCTCCTGACCCTGAGCCTCACCAGCCACCCTAGAGCTGAAAGAGCCCCCACCTCACAGACAGCAGGATGCTGAGGGCAGCGTGCCGGAGGCCTGATCCCCGACAAGCACCAGACAGGGGTCTGCTGTGTGTAGCCCCCACCCAGTGCAGGATTTTCTTGTCTCACCAGGGCGGTCTGGGACAGGGCTGGCACGTCACCATTTTGTAACCAGCGCCTTGCACAGTTCTGCAGCAGCGGGTGTGCAGGGCCAGGTTTGGACTTTCTGTTCTAGCTGAGCAGAGCCAGCAGGCTCTTCCCCAATGGGGTCACTCACTCCCCCACCCATCCCACCCTTCCCTGCAGCCCACCCACTGCTAGGGTCCTCCCCACCTAATTAGCAGGCAAATCCCGTTCTGGGAGAACTGAATGGGTCCCTTCTGCTCCCCGGGCATCCCTCACAGTGTCCCTTTGTGGCCGGCCATCCTCCTGACCAGGCCAAACTGGGTCCTCAGCTGTTCACTCTCCATGCAATTTTGATTCCGCCTCCTGGCTCCCACCGTCAAAGCCGTGATGGGGCAGTGTGTGGCCTCCCGTGGGGCCGCAGTGTCCTCTGGGAAAGCGGCTGCCCACGGGGGACGCCTGGTGACACACGCGGACCTTGGGCTGGCTGGCTGCAGGGCCATCAGGAGCCACGACTCCACGCTCTGGAGTTGAGAAGCGCAAACAGCCCAGGCCTGGGAGACGGAGTTCCGACCAGTGGGGCCGGGCACAGCTCCTGCCGCCAAGCGCTCCCCACGCCCCCCTCTGAAACCCAGGGATGCAGAGCCCCCCTCCTTGAGGCAGCCCAAAGAAGGCTCCACTGAGGCGCACATCCCTCCAGATGGGGCACAGTCCCTCCCCACCTCAGCAGAGAGCCCTGGTTATAATAAAGGGCAAGCTGGCGGAGCCCCTCCAGAGAGGGCCAGGCTGTGGCAGGGTGGGGCCGGGCTGGGCGAAGCAGCAGGAACAGGCAGGGGCATGGGAGCCAGGGGAGGAAGCTACCACCCCCAGCCCTGGCCTCTAGAACTGGCTGAACCCAGACCCACCTGAGCTCCGCTTACCCAACCAGCCCCAGTCTCTCAGGCTGGAGAACTCAGGGCCACTGTGGTCATGAGGGCGGGGTCTGGAGTTTCAGTTACTTCCACAGCTCGGATGGGGCTGTCTGGGCACCAGGCTCCGTGGGGGTGAAGCCTCACCTCCCACCTGAAGACTCTACAAGCTGTCTGGCGTCCCTCGGACTCGGCCTGTGAACTACCAACTTTGCAGGGTTGCTATGGGGATGAATGAACTAAAGCATGAGCTGGTCCTCAACTGGGAAGGAAGGATGTGATGGCTATCACTATTCACTCATCAAGCTAAGACCCGTGGGAAGAGGCAGGCACCAGACAAGCGAACCCAGGTCAGACCCCAGGCCTTGCGCAAGTGAACTCAGGGTTAGGACCCGACCCCCAGGGCTGTCCAAGTCCAGGGATGTCCTCACCTCCTGGGAGCAGTGACACCTAAGTGAAATATCAACTCAGGGTCCTGCCCAATGCTCCCCACGGAAACCACTAGAATCCCTCACTCTCCACAGAGCCTTGCAGGTTAATGAGTCTGGGGTGGGCACCGCCCACAGCCCACTACCCTGGCACCTCCCTTCCCAGTGCTGGGGCCGATGGGGTCCACAACCAGACCCCAGGAGAAGTGTTCCCAGGGGGGTTCCTTGCGCCACCCAGACCTACAGCAACCATCTGTCAGAGCAGAGCCCTGGGCACCAGGACGTTTATGAGGTCTCAGGTAACGCCAGCGCCCTCTGGAGTTTGCGAACTCCCAGAGGACAAGGTCAGGGGGCAGAGGAGAAGACAGGCAGGACCAAGGACCCAACACTGCCCCACCAGCACCCTGCTCCCGATTCCTAAATGAGGACACCGAGACTGCAGAGGTTGCAGAACTGGACGAAGGACGCAGGAGCAACGAGGGTCAGTCGGGGTGGGCCACTCCCTCCCACCTCCCACCTCCCGCCAAGGAAGACTTCAGTTGAGTCCAGCTCTGGGCCCAGGCACTGGCCATGCCCCTGGCACTCACACAACCCAGGGCTGCCAGACCTCGCTGGCGGGCAGGACTGTCAGTATCTCAGTGCCCAGGTGCCAGTGTCATCCAGCCACAGCCAGGTGAGCACCGGGCCCCACATCCTCACACTCGTTGCACAACTCCCCTCCCCCAACCAGGGCGACTACTACTAACCCCGCCTCCTCTCCCCCCTCTTCCCCTCCTTCCACTCCTCTCCCCGCCCTCCAGTCCAAAGCCCCTGTCCTTGCAGGACCTCAAGCTGCAAATCCCTCGGAGGCCACGGAGCCGTCCAAGGAGCTTCCAAGAGGTCCCGGGAGGCCCTTCCCACGGGGTCAGAGCGCCCCCTGCCCCCTGCCGGGTGGACTCACAGGCGACCATCACTTGTCAGGTTGGCCACGAGACTCTTTAAAACTCACCATCCCGGAGCCGTGGTTGATTCTCCCGCTGCCCTGCACAGTGAACTGAAAGGGGCTCCAGAGGCGGGCAGCGGACGGCGCCTGGGCTCTCAGGGTGCAAGCGATACACAGACCCCCTTGTAGGCGACAGAGTTCGAACCGGGGCCCAACGCAGCAGCGCCCGTCTCTGCGGGGAGTGGCCGTGGGAGATCTGTGTCTACAGTTCCGATTTTCCTACCAGGAGCCCATTTAATAATGAAACAACTTTTGCAAAAGTACACTGCATTCGGCGCGCGGTTGCGAGGCTCGGGACTAGGCCCCGCCCCGCCCCGCCTCGGCCGTCAGAGCCCCCCCCCCCCCCCCCGGCCCCTGCGCACGCGCGGCGCCCCGCTCGTGCGGGACCAAAGCTTTTCGGACAGCGGCCCCTGCCGTCCTGAGGCGCCCTGCTCCTGCAAGCGGCTGCCGCCAAACCCGACTCCTAGTTACCCCTGGTTATGCTGAGTTGCCCTGGAGGGGCTCGATCTTGGAAGCGAGGGGACGGCTCTTTCCTCCACCCAGAGCCTGAAGCCCCTTGTCCGCGACCGAGGAACTGACTTTGGGGGAAACTAAGTCACTAGAGGATATAGGGACTGCACAAAACTAGGTGGCTGTCTTGGGCCATCCCCGTTTGAAATCTAATTCCTGGGGTCACAGACCCCGGCTCCACTGTGGGTTCACAAGGCGTGCTGAGGGACCACCTGAATCGTGTGCTCAATGGCTGGGGGTTCAGGCCAGCAGGATCAGTCCCAGGGCCCACCTCCAGACACCAACTCAGCCAGGACCACTCTTTAAGAAATATTGCCTTAATTTGACCCCCTCATTTCGTAAAGGACAGACAGGCAGTGACTTGCCTAAGATCACACAGCTCCTCAGAGGGAAGTGCAAAACGGAAGCTCTGGCAGCATGTCTACCACCCCACCTCCACCCCACAGTTAGAGAAACCAGGAGGCTGTCACCAGGTTCAGTCCCAGCTCTGCTACCACTGTGTGGACTGTAGCAAGTCCCTTCCCCTCTCCAAGTCTCCCAGGTCTGTGTTCTAGCATGCAATGATGGGCAGTGGCCGTCCCCTCCATGATTCTAGAATTCCTGGAGCAGAGGCAGACCCTCACCCAGGTTTGAGCTCCTAGGTCACCATGTGAGGTCCTGCAGCTTTGTGTGCTCTTTGCGTATGTATTTTTAAATTACTCCCAGGAGTAATTACTTCCAGATCATTAATAAGTACATGGCTCCGCCCTCGGGAACCACCAAATTTAAGTGCTTTGTGATAAAAAGGAAGGCAGAAGAAATTGAGGACTGGCAGAACTTAGTAGCATCCTCCACTTTCTATCTCAGAGAGGAATATGCACCCCGATGGCCTGGGGGGAAGGCCACCAAGATCAGAAGGAGCGCAGGCCCTCCACGGCCCATGTATGCAGGAGCCAGAATCATAAACAGTCCAGTGGAACAGGATGCTCTGAGCCAGGTTCTGCCTTACTCCCATTTATCTTTAGCTACCATCTGCTCTGCACTTAAGTATTGTGGTACAAATTATAAAAACCGTATTAGCTCAGATATTTCATTAACGACTTGAGGGACTGGACCAATGCATAGAGGGAGAAATCTCATTTCCAAGGCAATCAAAACAAAGGCTGGGGAGCTAATAGACTCCTCTAAGCTACTGTAGTCCTGAAGTAGATTTCAAAGAGTTTTTCCTAAAAGGACTAAGCTTCTTTTGTGTATCTATTATTCATTTGAACGGCTCCTGCTTGTACTTTTCAGAATCCATCCCCCAAGCTAGAAACAAACTGAAATGCTTTTACACACACCTAGGGCCCCTCAGCCATGCCCCTGAGCCCAGTGGAGGAGCTGTCCCCTGTGCCCCCAGCCGCTGGGGCACCTGGACTACCTCTTGCCTCCCTGCAGAAGTCTGGTCCAGCCCACCCAGGGCTCCAGGGCTCCACCGCTTACTATTCCAATGACACAAGACAAGTTTGTCTCTCTAAGCCTTGGTTTCCTCGTCCGTAAAATAATGGGGATATTAGTACCTGTGATGAAACCTAACACATTTGGAATAGCACCTAGCACATACTGTTTAATGCTATTTCTTGGAACCACTGCCTCTCCTCTGGGGCTAGCCACGTAGTACATAATATTTTTCAAATAAATGTACTCGTAATAGGGAAGAACAAATCTGACCCCATGCTGGATCTATTTCTTTAAATTTTGCATTCTATTGCTTTTGCTACAAGTGAAGAATGTTACCTATATCCTGAGATAGACAGGCTAGCTCACTGTCAAGGCTCTGACCTTTAAAAGTATGTAACGCTTTCAATCACACAGAGATAAAAAGTTGCAGAATGGAGAATGACGTTTTTCTTGTTAGAGGTTTACAGGAACATCGTGACCTGACCTACATGGACAGCTGCAAGAACAAAGGATTCCGACACCAAGAAGTTTGCAGCAACCAGCCACACCCCCTCCCCTTCTAGTATAAAAGAAGCCTGAACTCTAGCTTCTTTTATACTGAAAGGGAAGGGGGTGTGGTGAGATGCTTCTTTGGGACGCTAGTCCACAATCTTCTCTGTCTGCTGGCTTTCCAAATAAAGTCGCTATTCCTTGCCCCATCGATTCCTCTCTCCATTTATTGGCCTGTTGTGCAGCGAGCAACACGAGCTTGGACTCGGTAACATACTGACTAAAAAGCCCCATGAGGTCAAGGACCACGTCCGTCTCTTTCACCAGTAGACCCTAGTGCAAGCCCAGTGCATGGAATGGTAGGTTTAGTGAATGACACACTGCTTTGCAGTCAATATCCACTCGTGCGTCCACATTCAATGTCCACTTTGCAAAGGCTGCACACCAGACTCCCCTAGGGAGCATTTAATATACTGAGATTCTGGTGGAATTTATTTGAGGTGAGGCCTGGACATTGATATTAATTTTTAAGCGCTCCAGGTGACCCTGATAGGCAGCCAGTGCTGAGAAACAGATCTAAACCTACAAGTGGTTCCCACGTGGTGTGTCCCCTTCCTGTCAGGAGGAAGCCGGGATCTTTAAATTCCTAGTGCCTGAAACACACTGTAATTTCACCTTTGTAATTCCTCCTCATATATTATCCTGGGTAAATCAGACATCTTATCCCAACCTCAGTTTTCTTAGGTGTGCAATGATTCATTTAGATGAGGTGTCCGAGATGGTCAGAATCCAAAGAACAAGTCATCATTGGAGTTTGTTATGGGCTGAATTATGTCGCCCTCCCACACTCTTACAGTGAAGAACTAACCCCCAGAACCTCAGGATGTGACTGCATTTGGAGATCGGGTGTTTAAATTGATAATGAAGCCAAAATGAGGTCGTTAGGGTGGGCCCTAATCCAATATGACTGGTGTCCTTTTAAGAGGTTAGGACACAGACACACAGATCATGTGAGAGGTCTCAGAAGAAACCAACACTGCAGTCACCCTGATCTCAGAATTCTAGCCTCCAGAATTGTGAGAAGATAAACTTCTGTCATTAAAGACACCCGGTCTGTGGTGCTTTGTTACGGCAGCCCTAGCAAATCAACACAGGGTTTGCGTGTATATACAAAATAGCTCCTGGATTATTTCTTTGGATGACTCTAACCCAGGGCCTGTATCTGGGCATCCCGTTCTCACTGTGGGTCCTCTACTTCGGGCCACTCTTCTCCTTCAGGGCCCAGCCAGTCCCCTCTCCCCTCCTCTGGCTGTCACCCTTCCAGAGGTCCTCCCCCCACCTCAATTTGTGTGCTGGGGCCCCCTGCTAATGATCATATGCCATAAGGTAGCATCTGCACCACAAAGGTGAGCATCTCATTCACTGACCTAGAGCTCTGCCAGGTGCTGTGCCAGGGCTTTGCCTACACCATCTTAGTCCTCAGACCTCTCCTGAAAGGTGGGTATTATCCCACCTCCTCAAATGAGGAGTGAGGCTCTAAGATGTGGCAATAGCTCTGACATTCCACACCAGGTCCAATTCCAAAGCCTCTACCTCCTCCCTGCCTCCCCACCACCCAGGCTCCCCTGCTTCATCCCCAGGGGGACTCAGAAGAGTGAGGGCCTTGCTGCCTTGTTCGCTGTCCACACACCCACAGCCCCAAACATAGCTGGCAAACCAGTAAGCATGGGCTTCCCTGGTGGCGCTGTGGTTAAGACTCCGCCTGCCAATGCAGGCGACACAGGTTCGAGCCCTGGTCCAGGAAGATCCCACATGCCACGGAACAACTAAGCCCCAGCGCCACAACTACTGAGCCTGTGTTCTAGAGCCCGCGTGCCACAACTACTGAAGCCCGCGCGCCTAGAGCCTGTGCTCTGCAACAAGAGAAGCCACCGCAATGAGAAGCCCGCGCAACACAAGGAAGAGTAGCCCCCGCTCGCCGCAACTAGAGAAAGACCCCGCACGGCCACAAAGACCCAACACAGCCAAAAATAAATAAGTAAAATAAATAAATTTTTTAAAAAAACAGTAAGCATACACTGGGTGAGCAGCTGTGCAGCTGGTGGGCTTTCCTGACTCATTTGGGATCATCCTACTTCCCCACTTCACTCCCTCCCCTCAGGGATTCCATTGCTGACCAATTAAAGCCCCAGCTGCTTGCCCAGGATTCCAGACTGCCAACACCCTCAGCCACCTTATTGCACCCCAGGTTCTAACTATGCTTTCCTACAGGGCCTTCCTCAAACCATTAAGGCCCTCAAAGAATTTAGCAGGAAGCTTGTTGATTTGTTAAATTCACCTGCCTTGAGGCCTTCTCTGATGGGTGAGAATTGCTGAATGCAAATTAAACTTACCTCCTGGGGCTTCCCTGGTGGCGCAGCGGTTGAGAGTCCGCCTGCCGATGCAGGGGACACGGGTTCGTGCCCCGGTCCGGGAGGATCCCACATGCCGCGTAGCAGCTGGGCCCGTGAGCCATGGCCGCTGGACCTGCGCGTCCAGAGCCTGTGCTCCGCAGCGGGAGAGGCCACAACAGTGAGAAGCCCGTGTACCGCAAAAAAAAAAAAAAAAAAAAAAAACTTATTCCTGATAATGATGTTGTGCCTTAAGGCAGCATCAGCACCTGCATCTACCGGGAGCTTACAGGAGAGGCGGAATCTCCCGTCACCCACACACACTGAATCAGAATCTGCATTTAGGTGAGATTCCTAAGACAGGTTCTCAGCCCTGAGTGCACACCAGAATTACCTGGGGAGCTTAAAGTCACTGATGCCTGGTGACACCCCAGAGATTCCGGTCTGGAGTAAGGCCTGAGAAAGCCCTGGTGATTCTAATGTGCACGAGGTGATGTGATTGGGAACCCCTGTCCCGCAGTCCCAACCAGCGGTGAGTACTGGCAGCCTGTGGTGTTTGATGAGGGACCTCACATCCAGGGGCCGGGCAGGCCTAAGCCAGAACCTCCCACCCAGACCAATAAGTGTTGCCATTGGTATAAGCACACCCTCCTGTAACCTGTGGCTCACAAATTTGGTCACTAACTCCCACGCTGCTACGAGGTGACGCGTTAGAACCTGGTGGGGGCAGGGTGCAATGAGGCACTAATTAATTTGTTCCCTTCGACATTGCGATCCACCTCTAGGGATCTACTCCACAGAGACACTCACACGTAAGATACAAAGTGCTCACGTCCAGCTATTTAAAGAGTGAAAAAGTGTTCTTAACATACGGAAATCACACCATCACGCTGTACACCTTAGACTTATACAGTGATGTATGTCTAATGTATTATTTCTCAATAAAACTGGAAAAAATGCTATTAAAATTCGTTCCACTTCTAAAAGAAAAAAAACAAGTGAAAAACTGGAGACAACTCAGATGTTTCCTGATATGAAATTATAATACACCCACTTAAGATAAAATACTATAGTCATCAGAGTGTGAAATAAAATTCACATTTTATGGCAAGACAAGAAAAATTTAAACATAAATTCTCTCTGCCCTTTGGCCTCCTCTCTCCCCTCTACTGTGCATCGTGTATCTGCATCAAGCAGCAACCAAACCTCCCCATTGGCAGAAATAACTGCTCAACCATAAAGAGCAATATTTTCTAGCACCACCAAGACAACTCCTTAAAGATAACATTCCCGCTTTTTTTTTTGCGGCGGTGGGCGGGGGGGGGGTTGGGGGGCGGGGAGCGGCACACCACTCAGCACGCGGGATCTTAGTTCCCGACCAGGGATGGAACCCATGCCCCATGCAGTGGAAGGGCAGAGCCTTAATCACTGGACAGCCAGGGAAGTCCTGCATTCCTTCCTAATCTTGTAAGGGGCCAAGATGACCCATGACCCACTACTCGACAGATCCTGTAAGCTGTCAATAATACATCATCTAGCGTACAGCCCTCTCAAAAAACTTATGTAGAACTGTTTTGACTTTTTTTTTTTTTTTGGCTGTGTTTTGGTCTTCATTGCTGCACGCCAGCTTTCTCTAGTTGCAGAGAGCAGGGGATACTCTTCGTTGTGGTGTGTGGGCTTCTCATTGCGGTGGCTTCTCTTGTTGCAGAGCACGGGCTCTAGACGCTCAGGCTTCAGTAGTTGTGGCATGCGGGCTCAGTAGCTGTGGCTTGCGGGCTCTTGAGCGCAGGCTCAGTAGTTGTGGCGCACGGGCTTAGTTGCTCCGCCGCATGTGGGATCTTCCTGGACCAGGGCTCAAACCCGTGTCCCCTGCATTGGCAGGCGGATTCTTAACCACTGCGCCAACCATAAAGAGCAATATTTATGTCCCTGTTTTGACTTCTAACAGGCGGCGAAACAGTTCTCAGAGCTTTCTGAGAAGCTGTTCCCGCGTTATAATCCTCAATTTGGCCTGAATAAAATTTTCCGTTTCTTTCTTAGATAGACTGATTAATTTTTTCATCAAAAAGAGAATGACATAAACTTGTGACTACTGACATAGAAAAGCATCCAAAATACTGTTCGGGTAAAAACAAACAAACAAACAGAAACAATACCATGCATAACAAGGATACTTTAATAAAAATGGTAAATACTAGTATACACATGGGGAAAAAGCAGTTATTTTGAAAGCGGAAAAGGTAGTACTAAAAGAGACTTTTTATAATTTGTTTTTCTAGAGATTACCAAAGAAACCAAAATGTTCTTAGAAAACACATGAAATAAATCAGGTAAGAACATTCTCAGAGGGCTTTAAAATGTGAGGTAATTGATAACACCGCAGTAATCACACACTGGTCCCAGTACAGACATTTTAAATATGAGCTTTATTTTAAATTTAAAGAAACACTGAAAATAAACACTTTTTACAAATTATATCAAACACTTAAAACATAAAACATAATCTAGGAATGTTAAACAATAATTCTTTTTTTTTGTAACAATAATTCTTAATTCAAAGTAATGACATTCATAGAATACATCTTGGTGCTAGCCAATATGGAGTTTACTTAAATCTAGTATTTTTTATAAGCTTAACCATTAATCCTTCCTAAAATACAATGACTATGACTCAACTTTATGAGGTTAAGCTAATCTTCTATGCAATACTCTCCTATAACTTTTTCAAATACAATTTATACCAGCGAGGAAATTATTAAAACATATATAAATTATGCTGAGGGGCTTGATTAAAAGGCTGTCTATATAGAGAGATGCATCTCACCTTAGAAAGCGCGCACGCGCGCGCACACACACACACACTCTTAATCGAAAATAAGATGCCAGGACATTCTCTTAGTTATGTTACGCAGCAAACTGCACGTTTATAAATGTCATTCTATTATGTATGAACTGAAAAACATATATTTTTTTAAAAGCCCTTGACATGGGGGAGTGGAATATGCCCGCATTAAGTGCAGAAACTCAGAGTTTTATGAACTGCCTGTCTCCAGCTGGCTCCCAGGCACCACTGAAAACTGTCACCCTCAGAAAGACAAGATGGTCTTGTTAATGATTTCCACGGCCTCCAGAATCTCATCCTCCTTGATCACAAGTGGAGGTGCAAACCTGATGATATCACCATGGGTTGGCTTGGCCAGAAGTCCATTATCTCGAAGTCGCAGGCACACCTTCCAAGCATCATAATCTAAAGAAAAACCGTCAAACTTGTGTGCTGATCCAAGATAAACGTTTAAACATTCCCTTGCAGCGTGCATGGGCCAGGGCAGCCTGGCAAAACAGAATTCCCAGGACCTAACTCAAGAAACGCAGCTCTGAGTTGCAAGCTTGCTTTGTTCTTACCCTTAAAAATGAAGTTATTTTTCAGCAGTGGTTTGAATGGTATGATTAGACATGGTTTTTGTTAGTTTCTCGTAAGTGAAAAAGACCTAGCAAAAAACTTACATGCTAAGGCAGATGTAATTAATTATACAAGGAACCAATACAAAAAGAACTGGGATATGATACAGATAACTAACTGGCATAGAATAAGCAATACTCAAAACGGAGTGAACACTACACCTTCCTAACCTGGATTTGCTTCCTGAGCTGGCACAACTAGACGCTCATCATTTTCACTCTCACGACCCTCAACCCTGGCTGCATCGGAATCACCGAAAGAGTCGCGGCCAATGTATGGGCCCCACTCCAGACCCATCAAATCCGTATCTCTGCAGCGAGGCTAGGCTTGGATTAATTTGTTAAAAAGCTCCCCAGGTGATTGTAAAATGCAGTCAAGGTTAAAATCACTGTTTTAAAAGGAAGGGATAGAGCAGGAAAATCCAGCAAGGAACGCTTAAGGATTAGAAATGATGTGTTAGATACTAAACACTCAGTTAAGTGGCAGCGGGGGTTGTTTTTATTATCAACATCATCATCATCATTCCTATTATCACTACTGCTCCTACTACCTCTACTGATATGCAAAGTATGAAAGTGAGTGAGGAAAGGAGAGCAAAGAGGAAATGGGACTACAGAGTGCTCTGTGCAGACTTCCTAACAGAAAATAAACTGAAATCTCCAAGTACTGCATAAATAACCTAAGGCAGAATAACAAATGACTTAAAGAAATGAAAATAGGTGAAATTAGTTATATGTGCCTTCATGTAGGAAAAAGCTTTTTTTTTTTTTTTTTTTTTTTGCGGTACGCGGGCCTCTCAATGCTGTGGCCTCTCCCGCTGTGGAGCACAGGCTCCGGACGCGCAGGCTCAGCGGCCATGGCTCACGGGCCCAGCCGCTCCGCGGCATGTGGGATCCTCCCGGACCGGGGCACGAACCCGTGTCCCCCGCATCGGCAGGCGGACTCCCAACCACTGCGCCACCAGGGAAGCCCGGAAAGAGCTATATTTTTAAGACCATTAATATAAATCAGGTAATAAGAGTATTAGGCAGAGCCTAAAAGACTTGGTCAATAGGAGGCCAGTCAATAGTTTCAAACAGAGGAAACCAACGACCAGATAAAATAGCAAACGTGCTCTGAGCTCTTCCTATGACAGTAATATCCTGTAAAATATTTTGTCTCCGTACCTTTGGTCCCTCTAATAACAATAGCATTTAATAACCCTTTTCCTCTCGCAGCCGCTACAATATCAGAAGGTAGCTTCATGAGCTCATTTCTCAAGATGATGCCCATTTTCTCTGCATTTTCAGCAAGGTTTTCCTCTTCCAAAACCTATGTTTGAAGAGAAATTACACAAACATTAAGACTGCCTTTTCTTTTACATTGTTCTTTGGAGGGGAATGCGGACTGTAAGCACAGGAAGAACATGATCAGATACAGACCAGAGTAACGTACCTTCCATTGCTACTTTCCAAAGCCTGTACCAGTCTGATTTCTAATCATCTAACATACGCTAGCTCAGACAGACCCTTGCTGTAGTCATAAACCCATAATCAATCTGATTCTGTGACAAAAAAAGGATTAAAATTTGTTTAATGCAACTGATACAGTTTCTTCTTAGGTGAATAAATCAATGGGACTAAATATACTTTAACTTTTTAACTGCAATAGAGTTCCCTTTGTTTTTTTCCCTAAAAAGTCCATCCTCAGAGATAATAATTTTATGCCTTTTGTAGGCACTTGAGGAATAAGTCTAAAAGCATTCAAATCCACACTTTAACAACAACAAAAACAAAAGCCACATGTGCTACGCCAGAGGCTTCACAGGCCAGGCCCGGTCACAGAGTGAGAGTTCGATGTGGACAGGCCAGGGCCTACGGGCAAAAGCCCCAGGAGACTGCAAACTTGGGAAGCCCCTGGAGGATTCCCGTCTACTAGGCCAAGGTTAAATTACTTTTTGAGAATGCCTTGCCCCTAAACCCTTTCCTCTGTACTTCATGTTCTGTAATACTCGGCAATCCTATCACATTTCTTATCACACCAGTGGACTCAAACCTAAAAGGCACTTCAACACCACCTCCAGGACTAGCTACTGTACAGCTGCAACCAGTTTTTACCTCCAGGGCCGCGATGGCCACTCGGCAGCCTAGTGGATTGCCACCATACGTTGAACCATGCTCCCCTGGTTTAATGGTCAGCATTATTTCATCGTCACACAACACTGCGGATACCTGAAAGACAGAGACTTCAGTGCTGACCAAGTCTTTTCTCAGATGAACTCTTCTTATTCTTACCAGGAACACAAATATTTATGAAGCTGATACTAAATTTGACATAAACTTTCAACCAACAAGTGCTACACATCTGCCACCTTAACTAGCAGTGACAAGCTGAGTGGTACCCTAGCACGTTCCAAGCACATCAGGCACACTGCAATGGCACAGAATAGCACTTCGGAACCGAAAGAAGAAAGCTACTTCTGCAGTGATGTAATTTAGAATTCTTTCCACTCTCAAGGTGAAATGCTTTGTTTAACTGTTTAGAAAACAATGTTCTGCACTATATATTCAGAGCCCTTTTGTCCATACCAATTGTTGGCTCTGAATAGCAAACCCAAGAAAAGAATTACAGTTAAACATTAATTTTTCCAATCTCTACATTAATTGGTCGGTCATGGTTTTAAACAATTAGTAATACTATGTCTCAGAACTATGGGAAAAAAGCATAAAGGTCTACAGGAGTACTTTTGGGATAAAATGTTTCCATCCAAAACAAATGCAGCAGAGCAAATTCCAAGGCACACTCAATTCTTCAGTTAAAATAACTAAGTGGGTCACCCCATGGAACTCTGAAATGTTTTTATTACACGTATTCCAGGTGACCTATATAGATATAGATATCACTAAGTTAAACCAAACCATCAGAAAGGCACTATTGTCACAGTCGGCTAATGTAAAAATATCTTAAGGATTCATGAGAATAGGGAAGAGAAAGAGAGGTTGAACATTGGACTTACAGGGTATAAACCGCCAGAAAGTGCCTTTCCTAGAAGGACCATATCAGGTCTGACATTTTCGTGATCAACAGCCAGCCATCTACCAGTTCTGGCCAATCCTGTCTGTATTTCATCAGCAATAAACAGAACCTATTGGAAAACAACAAAACAGCATTAATTATCGTTTTCATTTCCATAGGGAAATAGTGATCTTTATGTTACTCTTCCCTGCACAAATCTGTCATTCTGACATCCCCTCAGATTTGTGAAAACATTTTAATTACCCACACAACTTCAAGAGTGTCCTGTGAAAACCCTGTAGACACACAGTTATTTCTGTGTCAGGCCACTCAGTCCCCAGAGGCCCATTCTGCACTGTTCTACAAAGTGGTAAGGCACTTAGACAAAGGGTTTTGTGGGGGGTTTCTGAACATAACTACTGTCTGGGACTAAATTCCCTTGTTTATTCTACAACATTTATTAGTAAAGAGGGAGAGAGAGCTTAAATTCTGGAGCAAAGGGATACGACAGAGGGTTTGAGAAGGACCAGAGTACAGGCTGCCGGAGCAGAGAGGAAGGAACCGTGGTTAGCGCCCAGAAGTCTGCAGCTCTGCCAGGGCCCAGCCAGTAGAAAGTCAGCTTCTTTGCAACCTGCTGCTAGAAAGTTCTATCACCACTAGAAAGTTCTGCAGCTCTCAGAATAAAGTCTCCCTCTAGTGGAGAGGTGATGTAATCTTTTGCATTTATCCTATTGGCCAAACCCTAAGACAGGCAGGCAGGTGGGCAGGTGGGCAGGTGGCTGACCTGGTGCTGGGTGCAGAGCTCTCGCACGCCCACAAGGTAGCCTGGATCTGGAACAACAACGCCTGCTTCACCCTGAATTGGTTCCACCATGAACGCGGCAACGTTTGGGTCCTGAAGTGCACGCTACAAAAACAGCATGAAAATGTTTTTAGTAACTTCCTTTTAAACCCATTTGGAAATCTGAAATCACATAATGTGCATCTTTTCCCGTTAAGAGTAAGTGTGCCAATTAAGTTTTCACACTAACTTATATTCTGACTTCAAAGTATAACTTTTCTGACTGACATTCAATTACCAAAAGCTCTAAATACCTCAGCTTTAAGCTACTCCATCCTTTATTTTCTAATATATACTTAAATGTACTGTAAATAAAAATGAATGAGGGACTTCCCTGGTGGCATAGTGGTTAAGAATCCGCCTGCCAGTACAGGGGACACAGGTTCAAGCCCTGGTCCGGGAAGATCCCACATGCCGCAGAGCAATTAAGCCTGTGCACCACAGCTACTGAGTCTGCGCTCTAGAGCCCGTGAGCCACAACTACTGAGCCCGCGTGCCACAACTACTGAAGCCTGTGCACCTAGAGCCCGTGCTCCGCAACAAGGGAAGTCACCACAACGAAGAGTAGCCCCTGCTCACCACAACTAGAGAAAGCCTGCGCGCAGCAACGAAGACCCAACGCAGCCAAAAATAAATAAATAAATTTATAAAATAAAAAAATAATTTTTTATAAATAAATAAAATATAAATTTTTATATTATAAATAAATATTTATAAATATTTATATTTATAATATAAATATTATAAATAAATAAATAAAATATAAATTTTTTATAAAATAATTTATAAAATAAAAAAATAATAATAATGAAAGTGGCCTTTTAAAACGCCATTAAAGGGAATTCCCTGGTGGTCCAGGGGTTAAGACTCTTTGCTTCCACTGCAGGGGGGCACAGGTTTGATCCCTGGTCAGGGAAATATGATCCCACAAGCCCCGCAGCCAAAAAACAAAAACAATTAAATAGATACATTAAAAGTGTATCTTTTTACTTTACAATTCTTCCACTTCATAATTTTAAAAAGCTGGCTGAATGGCTGAAAACTGACTAATTTTGTCTATTAAAGTAATTAACAGGTAATACCCAAGTTAATACTTATGGAGGAGATAAATCTGAAGTGGTTAGTTGCTTGTCAGGATTAGACCACAGAACCTGGTTTCCCCATGTTGGAAACTTGGAAACTAACTGACCATTACAGAGAACAAGGGTGAATCTTGGCCTAACTTTAATACAACAGATTCTCAGTACAATAATATATCTGTTTTTAATTCATACATTCAACAAATTTAAGTTCTATTTACTATGAACTAAAGCACCATGATGCTAAATGAAGTACCTCAAGAGCAGGCAGATCATTATATGGAATGATTTCGAAACCCGGCATAAATGGTCCAAAACCATCGTAACTGGTTGGATCTGTGGAACTGGAGATAGCAGACAATGTTCTACCCCAAAAGTTTCCAGCTAGAAAGAAGAAGTAAAGTCATTATTTCAATCAAATCCCCCAATGTAATAAGCACTGTTCCCCCACAAATGCCCTAGGAAGCTTGATTTTCAAAAAAGCAAGGGTTTGCTTTAGAGAGCCTACAGTGAGCTCATTTGTTTAAACAAAATCTGATAGTAAACACCCTGGTTCATATGACTGAGGTCTGGCTTTGCAGTTACTATTTTAGGCACTTCTCTACTGAGCCTTCGAAGTGTAATATATAGCCCCTAAGGATAGGTATTTGTCTTTTCTTTCAATAATCCCAAGCCCTAACAAGTGAAGCATTCGATGCTTGTGTTTCTAGAGACGGTTTTTCTAGACACATTTATTATAGTGATATGAGAAAGAGACTACCCTTCATAAAGAATTAGCAGTTTTCCTTTTAAAAATTCAACACTACAGGCTAACTATTCAATAGAATGAATTTTAAATTTCATTTGGATAGAATATCCTCAAGCAGTTCGAACACTTTCAATTTGCCTTCCTTGCTGTTATAAGTTGTTATGTGCTAAAAGACATCTGCCTTTGTTCAGGAACAATTTTTACCCATTAATTTATTTCATTAATAATTTGAGGACGGATTAATAATGTCAGGCACGGGGCTTCCCTGGTGGCGCAGTGGTTAGAAGTCCGCCTGCCAGTGCAGGAGGCACGGGTTCGAGCCCTGGTCCGGGAGGGTCCCACATGCTGCGGAGCAACTGAGCCCATGCGCTACAACTGCTGAGCCTGCGCTCTGGAGCCCGCGAGCCACAACTGCTGAGTCTGTGTGCCACAACTACTGAAGCCCGCGTGCCCTATAGCCCGTGCTCTGCAACTAGAGAGGCCACCGCAATGAGAAGCCTGCGCACTGCAATGAAGAGTAGCCCCCGCTCACTGCAACTAGAGAAAGCCCACGCGCAACAACGAAGACCCATTGTAGCCAAAAATAAATATAATTAATTAATTTAAAAAAATAATAATAATGTCAGGCACTGTTCTAGGTGTCAGGCATAGAATGATGACTGGCAAGCTCCCTGCCCTCAAGAAGCTTCTATGCTAATAGGGAAGAAATATCTCAACGTAAACTAGTGAAGCAAATGCACAACATAATTTCAATGTGGTTAAACCCAAGGAAGAAAAGAAACAGTAGAATAAGAGAGGCTTGGAGGGTCTCCCACCTGTTGTGTTTTGTTTTTTTTTTTTAATATCTTCCCACCACTTCTGCCAGCTGCAACTCAATTAACCCAGTACTGAATTATTCTAAGTTGGCTTCAAAGCATCCATAAATACTACCCTTGCAAAGCCTCTCTCAGCTATGAGTACTATGAATAATCCCCACTTGACTTGTCCACAAGCAACAGCATATTGATTCTGCCCAGACTTAAGACAAAACGCACACTAGACCATAAGCCTACTTGCTCTCCTGCATCGGCCTCAGGAGTCTCACGCCCCGCAGCTTACCCTACAGTATAAGGGACGTGCACTGGGGACAGTCTTCTGTCTCCACCCACTGACTCACCAGCTTCTTTCAACACCTGGGTGAAACACCTTTGCACCCTGTGCTAATGTGAGAGAGACTGGACACAGTCTGTAAGAACGAAATCACCAGAAATGCCATTTTTGTTTGCAAGAGACGGTTTTGTTGTCCTACAACTAAGGTACAAGATTGCAAAATGGCAGACCACAGAGCTGTGCAGAGACTTCGGAAACAGGAATTTGTCGCCCCCACCCCCAAACACCAGCTACAGCTGGCCATTAGATGAACTCTGGATTCTGTTTTATTATGGGGTTTATAATTTAACTGCGTGTGTCCACAAGACAAAATATTTAATGATTTCAACCATCATAAAAATGAATCTTGACCACGTGCAGTGACAAACTTACCCATACTTTATGTCTTAAAAAATTAAAATCAGAGCTTTAAAAAAAAAGTCAGAACCTATCTATTGACCATCATTATCAAGATCCCCAAAGTCAGTCTATATGGATAATCTGGATTAACTGTTGGTCTCCCCAGTCAGGATTCAAGTCATTCCTCTCAACCATTCACAGAAATATCCCCAGGGCAACTCCAGCCCTCCTCTTCCAGCAGCTTCTAATGACATGATACAGTAATCCTCAAATACTAAGATTCAATCACCGGATCATACCTAAGACACGGTCCCACCTGAACACAACCCAACGTCAACAACCTCACAAAAAAGTGCTCCATCGGCAAGACCGTCTAATTAACCAGAAAACCGCTATGAAAAAAATCAGATAAGCAGATGGGAGACAAGTCATATAGTCACTCATTTTAGGGAGGGAGGAGTAGGGAGTTAATTCGGAGAGAAAAATCCCACATATGAAGAAATACTTGGAAATAAACCTAAGAAAAGGAAATCCTTCCATTTTTATGAAACATTCAACAATTAACATACGACGCATGAGGCAAACACATCTGAACTATTTCATCAGTAAATTAAAATGGTAACTGATACTGTACGTTTCGATCACAGCAGTTAATGGTGAATCTCACATACCTGCAAAAACAATCTTTGCTTTGTATTTCGGGATCCCCTTCACAGTATATCCCCATCTACGAGCAAGTTTGCAAGCAGTCTCTCCAGCCTCCACTCCTACCAAAAGAGAACATCTCTCAGTTTTAAAAAATGTTTTAAACTATCAGAAAATTATAAGATTTTCTCAGCTATTTAACAAAAAAAAAAGGAAGTATTTTACCTGTATTCATAGGAAGAACTTTGTGGTAGTTGAAAAGTTTAGTAACATACTCTTCGTATTCACCGAGCACATTATTGTAGAAGGCCCTGGATGTTAAGGTCAATTTGTCCGCCTGACTTTTCAAAGCATTCACAATCTTTGGATGACAATGCCCTTGGTTGACAGCACTGTAGGCACTCAGAAAGTCAAAATATTTTCTGCCTTCTAAATCCCATACATAAATACCTAAAATATATAAGGAAAATAACTCTAGAAAAAATCACCACATTACATAAAGTTCAAAGACTAAGACTGCTAGCCAGGGACTTCCCTGGAGGTCCAGTGGTTAAGACTCTGCACTTCCACTGCAGGGGGCACGGGTTAGATTCCTGGTCTGGGAACAAAAAAAAAAAAAAAAGACTAAGACTGCTAGCCAGCCCTCTGAATACCTACATATGAACCTTTAGTTAACATAGAATTGTGGTTAAGGCATGTTTTAGCTCAAGCATAATAAACCTTGGTTTATAAGGAATTATATTTTATCTGTCCAGCTTCAAATTACACATTTAACAAAAACAGCATAACAAGGAACTTCCCTGGTGGCACAGTGGTTAAGACTCTGAGCTCCCAACGCAGGGGGCCGGGGTTCAATCCCTGGTCAGGGAACTTGATCCCACGCGCATGCCACAATTAAGAGTTCCCATGCCACAACTAAGTAAGCCCGCGAGCTGCAACTAAGGAGCCCGCCTGCCGCAACAAAGACCCAGCGCAACCAAATAAATTAATTAAATAAATAAATATAAAAACAAAAACACACCATTTAAAAAAAAAACCCGCATAACAAGAAGAGATTTTATTAACTCTGGAGTGAAACCTTTATTCCTGGAAAACTGGAACCTTGATTCCTGGAAAACTGAAGTTTGGAATTGAAAGCTGGAATTTAAAGGAAGAAGTTATGCATAACATAAAAATCAATTGGTTGACTGTAAAAACCAACAGAATGGGAAAAAATATTTCCAAACCATATATCTATCTAATAAGGATCTAGTAACCAGAGCTCCTACAACTCAACAAGACATACAACCCAATTAAAAAATGGGCAAAGAACTGGAATGGACATTTCTCCAAAGAAGATATACAAATGACCAACAAGCACATGAAAAGATGCTGAATGTCATTAGTCATTCGAGAAATGCAAACCAAAACCACAATGATAGCATTTTACGCCCACTAGGATGGTTATTTTCTTAAAAAGGAAAACGAGAATTGACAAGGATGTGGAGAAATTGAAACTCTCATATATCACTAGTTGGAATGTAAATGGTGCAAGAGCTGTTGAAAACAGCTTGGTGGTTCCTCAACAAGTTAAACATAAACTACCATATGACCCAGCAATCCCACTCCTAGGAAGAAGGGGAAGAAAAAAGAAGTGGAAAACAGGTGTTCAAACAGAAATGTGTACACCAATGCTCACAGCAGCAGTATTCGAAATAGCCAAAAGGTGGAAATAACCCAAATTTTCATCAACTGATGAATGGACAAACATGTGGCGTATCCATAAAATGAATAAATTCAACCATAAATAGCAATGAAGTACTAACACATGCTACAACATGGATAAACCCTGAAAACATTGTGCTAAGTGAAAGAAGCCAGACACAAGAGGTCACATGTTGTCTGATTCCATTCATATGAAATATCCAGAACAGGCAGATCTGTAGAAACAGAGAATGGGTTAGTAGCTGCCAGGTTCTAGGGGAAGGAAGGAATGGGGAGTGACTATTTAATGTGTATGGGGCTTCCTTTTGGGATAATAAAAAAACTTCCAGAACGAGCTAGAGGTGATAGTTGTACAACATTGTAAATGTACTTAATGCCACTGAACTGCATGGTTAAAATGGCAAATTTTATGTCATGTACATTTTACAACAATTTTTTTAAGTTGATCATAGATATTAAAATGTATTAGGGGCTTAACACCTAATTTTTACCATGTACCTAACATACTGTGGTAGGTGCTTTTGTCCCTTATCTCATCAAAAAACCCCGATGAGTGTTACCATCCCTATAGTACAGAGCAGATGCTTACATTATAACTAGCCCCAGCTGGCACACATGCAACCAGGACTCGAACCCAGGCAGTCAGATTCTAGAGTGCACTCTGCTGCTGTAAGTAAAGAATACTTTTGCAAACCAAACCGCTTCCAATTTTGTAATATATAAACCTAGATTTTCATTTGTTCAGAAGGAGCTTTATCTACACTACAGTACTGGTCCCAAATAAAAATTACAGGCAAATGATTAAAATGTTTAATACTCTTATGCATCACCTTCTGGCCAAAAGCTAAGTAATAAACTTTGGCTTTACTTGGCTATAGCTGTTATTTCAAAATGTGGATTAAATCACCATTTGGCAACAATCAGTAATCATTTATTCAGGTAAGAATCGTTAATGGATGCTAAAAGTGGGAGCAAAAATTTGATGAGTAACAGGATATTTGCAGTCTCAAGTCATGTCTCCACAAGACATTTAAAAGGGAAAAATAGAACTTTACAATGGAGAAGCCTGGCAGACACTACCTTACCAGTTAACCCCAAATTGAGGTTTATACGAAAAATTATTGGCCTGTACTCTTCAAAAATACCAACGTCAAGAAGACAAAGACGGAGGAATGGTTCTGGATTAGACTAAACAGACCTGAAAACTGAATGCAACCCATGAGCTGAGATTTTCTTTTGCTACTCAGGACGACAAGTGAAATGCGGATCAGGGCTGTAGATTAGAGAATAGTGCTGTGCCAATGTTAATTTCCTGATTTTGATACTTACACTTTGTTATGTAAGAAAAAGTCCTTGTATTTCAGGAAAGGCACACTAAGTATTTAGGGGTAAGGAGGCATCATGTCTGCAACTTCCTCTCAAACAAGTTCAAGAAAAAAAAAAGTATTGTGTATGTGTGTCTGGAGAGAAAAAGAAGATTAAGCAAATGTGGTAAAACGGTTAGCGCTTGGGAAATCTGGGTGAAGAGTAAAAGAAAAATTTAGATACTACTGTTGCAGCTTTTTTTTTTTTTTTTTTTTTTTTTTTTGCGGTACGCGGGCCTCTCACTGTTGTGGCCTCTCCCGTTGCGGAGCACAGGCTCCAGAAGCGCAGGCTCAGCGGCCATGGCTCACGGGCCCAGCGGCTCCGCGGCATGTGGGATCTTCCCGGACCGGGGCACGAACCCGTGTCCCCTGCATCGGCAGGCGGACTCTCAACCACTGCGCCACCAGGGAAGCCCTGTTGCAGCTTTTAAGTTTAAAATTATGCCAAAATAAAAGTTAAAGGAAAAAATGACAGCAATATTACAGTACTTTATTTATGTATCGTACATTCCCTCCTGGCAAGGTCCATCACGACTTTGTAGTCCCCACAGTACCTAACACAGCAAGCAACAGACACTCAAAAATGTTGAATTAATCATATCTGCAATATAGAAATTAAATGCATCTGGAAAAATGTATAGTGAGAAAATATAAAAGCAACTTTTACAAAAATGTAAAGCAAGTAAAAGGGGCGGGGGTGGGAAGGGTTGGAACATACCTTTCCCTCTCTCCAGGGCTACAGGTAAAGGGTGGTAGTTGTGGGCACCATATTTAGATTCCCGTTCAAAAATGTAATCAGAGGATGGAGGGCCTTGGACTGTTTTTTTAGTTGCAACAGATGTAGCAGAAGCCACTGAAGAATGAAATCCACGAAGGACAGCAACAGTCTGCAAACGTGCTAGTTTGGAAAACATGATGTCCTTCAAGTAGGAATATCACCAACCTGTCCAAAGAAAAGAGAAGGCGTAGAGAATAAGAACCTTCCCAGAGCAGACAAATGTCAACTCATGAACTATGTGTTCAACATTTACCAAAGAGTCAGAAAAATAAAGAGAGAACTAAGGTGATAACTGTAAATGGAAAGTAACCTTTAAAAATTGTATTTAGGGCTTCCCTGGTGGCACAGTGGTTGAGAGTCTGCCTGCCGATGCAGGGGACATGGGTTCGTGCCCCGGTCTGGGAGGATCCCACATGCCCCGGAGCGGCTGGGCCCGTGAGCCATGGCCGCCGAGCCTGCGCGTCCGGAGCCTGTGCTCCGCAACGGGAGAGGCCACAACAGTGAGAGGCCCACGTACCGCAAAAAAAAAAATTGTATTTAAATTTTTAATTAAAAAACTAACACAAAATGAAAAAACAAAAAAGTGAACTAAGACAACCTCTGCCTTTGGGGAGCTTGAAGGCCAACAAAGGGAACAAGTATATGAACATTGACATTAAACCCCAACAAGTGGGATGTGCACAAAGTGCTCCGGGCTAGAAGTCTAAGAGAACAGCAAGAAGAATAAAAAGCAGAAGGGCTTTTACTTTTCACGAACACCCTTCAGTACCACCTGACGGTCTCTGAGGCAGTCAAGCAAGGCTGAACAGCACAGGGCCTAAAGAGCTGAACAACCATTCAAAAGGTATTTATGCGGGGGTGTAAGACTCTCAGCTGGATCACAGATTAGAGCCAAGGGGAAGAGACCAAATCAGAGAAGCTGGGTGCCCAGGGGGTAGTCATGGGGGAGGCGAAAGAGGGACTGAGAACTACTTTGCATATCTACTTGGCCCTTGTGTAAAGAGTGAGGAAATTAGGGAAGAATTTGGTTTCTACAAAGATAACAGGGACCATCCTAAAGCAAAAACAATAGGGGTGGGGAGGAAAAAGTGATTTCTTGGGGGATGGGAAAGGCTTTTTAAGTTTAAAGACAGAAACTACAAAAGGTAAAAAACAGTTATTTAGCCACAATTATCTAAAACTTCTATAGGTCAAAATTATCATAAACAAACGTGAAAGGTAAAAAGATGGGGAAAAAAGTTTTTTCATTTATAACAAATAGCCTTTGAAGAGATTTTACAGTAAGTAAAACAGACCAAAAACAAAACAAAACATATGAGATGAAAAGGTACAACTCCCAAGAGAAACCGTCTACTCTGCTAGGATGGCTGTTTCTATAAAATTAATCCCCAGAAAAAACTGCACCACAAAAGCAACTATTTAAATGAGAAAAAGGCAATTAGGAGCTAGAGAACATCAAACTGTTGGTACAATGAGCTAAAAAGTTTAGTAATAAATCCTAAATATCACTGAGCAAACTGGCATTTATTCAAATCTATTTATATATTACTTCAGCTTCATAGCTTCTCTCATCCCACCAGCACCGGCCCTAGAACCAGCCCTCACCACAGTGCTTCGCACTGCTGCATAACCATTAACGGTCAAGATAAGCCATGAAGTACAGACTGAGCCACAGAAAAAACTAAGAATAACAAGGAAATTGGGGAAAATACTGAGCAATCATGTCGGCAGGGAGGGGAATGTTTCTTAAAGATACATTCAAGATGAGTGGAAAGTTGCCAAACACTAGGCATACTTAATATGTCTGTACTTATTGTTTAAAAAGACTAGTTAACTCATATTTCAACGGAACTCTATTAATGACACGTCAGACCACGCAATATCTCCCAGCACTCAGTCTGAGCTGCCCAATTAGCAAAACCTAACACCTGGAGTTTGGCTTGCTTCCCCTTCAACTTGGCACTACCCAGTAAATCCAGTATGTTCAGGAATCCGCTACACAAAATCCAGCACTCTGGTTTGCCAAGACTCACCAGCTAACCCTTCTTCACACAGTTCAGATTAGAATACAGATTTTCAGCCCGAGATCCAGGGACGGTCTTCAGAGGGTCCAATAACTACTGAAATAAAATGCAGAATTATATGAGTAAGTGCATTTTTTGAAGGAGAAGGTCCCTAATTTCCACTAGATTTTACTTCAAAGAATTACGTATTAACAACAAAACAGTTACGTAAGAATCATTACACTGGAGATAGCGGCTAGCAAAAATGCCAAAATTCTAGTTACACTACACAGAACTTCCCCAAAATACTAAGTCTAAAACATTGATTTTAACTCTACTTCTTGAGACTCAGTTAGAATTAATGCTCTGTTTGACCAACTGAAAAGTCAAAACAACACATTAATTTTTGCCTTGATCAAATTAGCAATAATACACAGAGCTACTTAGATATACTTTAAACTGAAACAACTTTCTGAAAAGAACTGTAACCATAATAAGAGCCTTAGAAATGTTTGTGCTCTAAGACCACTAATTTCACTCTCAAGATTCTATCCTAAAGAAACACTCAGGAACGTAGCAAAACATTCATAAATAAAAGATGTTCAATTATATGAGAATGGCTCAACATAATCACATACATAATATATTGTCATTTAAAATCATTAGTTTTCAATGACATGGAGAGATGTTTTAGGATATGTTTAAGTGAAGAAAATAAAATCATGTTCAACTCTACAAAAAATACTATACACAAGGAAGTTCACTGTGGTTATCCTTCTACTGTTCTATATTTTCCATGTTTCCTAATGATCAAGAATTACATTTATAATCACACAACATTGTAAATCAACTATATTCAATAAAAAAGAATCATATTTATTATCAGAAAAAGTTATTAAAAATGAAACTGAAGGTCTGCCTAGGTTGTCACATTAGACAAAGAGAAAGCTTAGCAACAAGGAAAACCAAAGTAGGGGAAAAAGAAAGAGTTTTGAGAAGCTTTGAGAAAACAGATTGTGAAGCTGGCCAAAACAGCTCAGCTGGGAGTAGTTAAAAGAAAGGCATAAATCACTACCCCTGGAAGTGCAGCCTGGATGGATTACAGCAATTAGGTCTTAAAAGTCGTCTTGGGCTTCCCTGGTGGCGCAGTGGTTGGGAGTCCCCCTGCCGATGCAGGGGACGCGGGTTCGTTCCCCTGCCCGGGAAGGTCCCATATGCCGTGGAGTGGCTGGGCCCGTGAGCCATGGCCGCTGAGCCTGCACGTCTGGAGCCTGTGCTCCGCAACGGGAGAGGCCACAGCAGTGAGAGGCCCGCGTATCACAAAAAAACAAAACAACAACAACAAAAAAACTCGTCTCTTTCTAGGGGGCAGGGTCAAATTCTAAAATAAAAACTATTCTCTATGATTTTGCTATCAGGGTCTACAGCTCTGTGACTTCATTAGAACCTGGCAGAGAGGCACTAAAAAAATTTTTTTTAATTAAAAAAGAGAGAGGTATTAAAAATATACTAAAAACTCTCTAAACAGCATCTTCTAAGTTAATTAACAGGTTGACACAATATGGTGAGTGAAAGGAATCTTTGAAATTATCTAAATTCAACATTTTCATTTTACACACTTCCTCAGCTCATTCACAAAAGAAATGGGACAACATATCCATTTATATGCTGAGTTCAGGCAGTCTTATTAAAATATAACTACAGTGTGGACTTCCCTGGTGGCACAATGGCTGAGAATCCGCCTGCCAATGCAGGGGACACAGGTTCGAGCCCTGGTCCGGGAGGATCCCACATGCCGCGGAGCGGAGCCACTGGGCCCGTGCGCCACAACTACTGAGCCTGCGCTCTAGAGCCCGCGAGCCACAACTACCGAGCCTGCGCACCACAGCTACTGGGCCTGCACTCTAGAGCTCATGAGCCACAACTGCTGCGCCCATGTGCCACAGCTACTGAAGCCCGCATGCCTGGAGCCCGTGCTCTGCAACAAGAGAAGCCACCGTAAAAAGAAGAATGCGTACAGCATAGAAGAGTAGCCCCCACTCGTTGCAACTAGAGAAAGCCCGCGCAGAGCAACGAAGACCCAACGCAGCCAGAAATAAAATAAATTAAAATAAATTAAAAATATACATATATAACTACAACTTACTAACAAAAGAGTAACATCCAAAACATTACTAATACTCGTGCTTAATTAAGGTTTTTAAGGTGAACTCTGAATATTTAATTCGAGGGGTCCTGTGGTCCGATCCATCAGATGCACTAGGGCCCTGTAGGCACATTTCTATTCAAAAACCTTCTGGGTTCAAGTTACTGTGCCTGGCACAACACAAGAAATACTAGAACAGAATTAAGGAGGGCTTAAACCAGCCAACTTCAACAACTTTCCCTTCCAGAAAGGCCTGGAAAACCAGGAGAGGAGAGCGTAAGCTCCTCAGCGTTTGGAGACTAGGATGTAAATTCTAGCTGAGGCTATTAAGAGTAACTATTTGGATGATTTTGTCAATTTTTTTTTTAGCTTCAATGTCCCCATTTGCAAAATGAAGTTGAAGCCATTCAAGGCCATTACTGAGGATTAAATGAGATTGTTTTAAAGCACCAAACTTAGCACAAAATAGCCACTCAGTTAGTTCCCTCTTAAATTCATAAGGGAATTAGCCAAGTTCTGCAATATAAAAAAAAAAAAAAAAACAGGGTTTCTTTTTTAAACTGCAGCTTTTGTTCTTCTAAAAATTTTTTTCTATTGAAAAAAAAATTAGAAACACAAGAAAATGACCTGCAGTTCCATATTTAGGAGGTAACCATTAACTTTTAACTTTTTTCTATGCATAAATACTATACACATTAGCTTTTCACCCTTCCCTAGGGAATTTACCACATTAGCCCTTCTGAAGGCTCCCAGGACCCTTGCACAGATTTTTGTCACAGGTCCTAACACTTCAGGACTCTTGTTTTCACACCTGTCCCCTTACTAGAATCCTACTAGGCTCCTTAAAAGGACAGTAACTCTGTCTTAAAATTCACTTTGCATCCCCAGAACCTAGCCCACGTTTGGGGATTCCTTGTCTGTCACATAAACAAGGTCATTCCTAAACAGACTTAGGACTTGCGAAGGAGTCAAGGCAGTGACAAATAGCAAGGCCATCCAGAGAGATGATTAAATCACCCACCCACTCCTAACAGACAGAGCTGAGTCTAACTCTAACAGGAGGCTAGCATGATGTCAACAAGAATGATCTTTCCATCAAGAGTTCACTTCCGTAAAAAAAAAAAAAAAAAAGAGTTCACTTCATTAGATCATTTCACTCCAGGCTGTGCATTTAACTTAGGCCCACACTCAGGTCCTGGAGAAGAGGACAAATTGTTATTGACAGCAAAAATTTTAACACTAAATGTTTTCAGTAATACAATTAACAAGGTCCTTCTTCAAGCTACTATTGGCCAATCTAATCCATCCTATCTATACTAGAACATACCTAAAATAGAATTCCATAAAACGCTGCGTTTTGAAGAGTTAACTTAGCAGACACTTATGAAATACTATTTTTTAAAATCACTCTAAAAGAAAAACCAGCATTAAATTCATCAAAAAGCCACTTAAAATATTCCACTTGAGGAATAAATTTGGTTTTACTACATCTGTCAAATATTTACCTTTCTTGAGGCAACCATTCAAAAGTACAGTCTTTTTTGGAAAGTTCTGCCAACAAAAGTTTTTTGGCCTTTTTTTTTTTTTTTTTACATAATCTGGCTCAAAGTCAGCTCAAGTGCGCCACTGGCAAACACCTTAAGCATTACTACTGAAAAAGGATTGGTTCCATTAGATCATTCCCTCCACACACCTCCAAAATCCACTCACCACTTTTTTTAAATGTAGATTTCACCCATCCCCAGGAACTCAGGAAAGGGCATAAAATATGCCCACAAGTAACTGTAATAAAGGCAGAGAGTGGGGGTGGTAATACAGTCTCTTTGAGGAAAAAAAAGTCTTTTCAAGAATTTTTACCATTCAAAGTTATACTGGGTCTGGGACTTCCCTGGTGGCGCAGTGGTTAAGAATCCGCCTGCCGATGCAGAGGACACGGGTTCACTCCCTGGTCCGGGAAGATCCCACATGCCGCGGAGCAACTAAGCCTGTGCGCCACAGCTACTGAGCCTGTATTCTAGAGCCTGCATGCCACAACTACTGAGCCCATGTGCCACAACTACTGAAGCCCGCGCACCTAGAGCCCGTGCTCTGCAACAAGAGAAGCCACCGAAATGAGAAGCCTGCACACCACAATGAAGAGTAGCCCCTGCTCGCCGCAACTGGAGAAAGCCGGCGTGCAGCAACAAAGACCCAATGCAGCCAAAAACAAATAAATAACTTTTTTTTTTAAGTTATACTGGGTTTTTTGGGGAGCAGATTCAAAACTTATCTTGAACACCATGGAAAAACTGCAAACCCAAAACAATAAGCTTTATTGTTTAAATCTTGTCCTTATTAAAAGATTTTACTTTCCTACTTGGATCTTTTTCATAGTCAGGAACTAGATTCTCTGAAGACGGTACCAGGATATTTTAATGAAAGAAGTCTATTGTTTCTTTCAGATGAGTAAGATGAAGAATTTGGATTACATACCTAAAGAACAGCTCCAAATTCAAATTGAGAGAACTAGTTTACCTACAGAAACTCTTAGAAATCCGAAGATTTAGAATTGAGAACCTGGAGTTTAGTAATTTATTAAAGCCACTTCATTCCAAAGTCACTCCTCCGTCTTTTCCGCCTTAATTTATCACCTTATCAAAGAGGTAAAACTGAACACCAAGAAGAGATACAGTGACAAAGGGAGGAGGCTGTGGGTCACCGAGCACAAGTGTCCCAATGAAATCAACCAGAATTTATTCTGGTTGCTCAGCACTGTTGGCAAAGAAACTCGAGGGAGGAAGTGTTCGTGCTGAAAGCCCTGTTGACCCCAATCCCCTGACACCATGTAATTAAACCTGCACTTACTGTAAGGTAAGGCTCTACTTCTGACTGTTTTATTTGGACAAAGGCTGGAAGGGAAAAGAAGATAGGTTGGGGGAGGGGAGAGATGAGCAGGTAGGCTGCAGGGCCAAGGAGCTGCCCGGAAGGACTCGGACCCAGTCTCGATAGTCGGCGCCGCCCCCGGAGGCAAAAATTCACCGTTTACTGAGCAGCGTGTCCAGAATGCGCTCTCCTGGCCGACGTCAGGAACCCAGTGTGCTCGCGGGGCCCACGGCCCCGGTCCCACGCGCCGGCGCCCTAAAGGCTTCCTCCCCGGAAACCCGGAGGCGCCCGAGAGGCTCAGGGTCGAGGCGCAGAGACCCCGGGGTCCCTGGGGCCGCGGCACGGGTTCGTGGACTGCGGGCCGGGAGGGCAGAGCGCCCGCCCCCATGGGCCACACGCCGAGGGGCCGGCCTGGCTCCGCCCGCTCGGGCAGGCGGAGGTGCCACATCCACAGCCTCTCTCTTTCTGCCTCCCTCGCCCGCTGCTCCCTGCCGGGATGCGCCGCGCCCCTGCCCGCCCGGATTGCGTGCAGGCCGGCTGCTCTCCGACCCCCGGTATCCCGGTGCCCACCGCCGGCAGCGCAAACCCGCTGCGGAGGCGGAGCCTGCCTGCCGGTCAAGGCCCAGCACGCCCCCTCAGCCGGCTCCCCACGAACCCGGGACCGGAGCCGCCCACGCCAGCCCCCCGACCCGCCGCGGCCCGAGGCGCCGGGGACCCACCCCAGCCCCGGCCCCGCGGCGCCTGCGCGGATACCTGGCGGCACCTCGGAAGCCTAACCGGGACACGCGGCGACAACTGAGCAACTGCGCGACGGCAACGCGTCACAGACCTTAAGATGAAGCTTCTGCCCCGCCCCCGGGACGCCCTCGCTTCCCATTGGCTAGCGGCGGAGGGCTGAGCACCAATCGCCGTGGGCCCGCCCTCCGCCCCGCCGCTGCGCATCCCAGACTCCGACTGGAACCGCAGGTTCGAGCCCCTCCCGCGCCTTCAGGGCCGAGCTGTTCCGGTCCGCCATCGGTTCACTGCGTTTGGGCGCCTGCCTAGCCAGTGCTTTTCCTTCGGTCGCTCACTGCCCTCCCTTTGTTGGCGGGAAAACAAGGTCCGAAGGGATGAAACGTTGGTTGGGCCCCCGCCTCGCGGGGCTGGATGGCAGGCTGGACTTCCAGCCCTGCGTTCCCCGGCCGTGCTCACAGGCCTTTGCCTCGCCGAGCCTTACGTGTGTGCGGTGCCAGCCCATCCCGGCCCCAGGCAAAGTCGCGCCCACCATGTCCTTGAACCCTGGTGTGCTGTAGTGCTGTTGCGCTTCTGAAGCCATCTGCATAAGTCATCACCGCAGTGGAAAATGCACTGTCCACCTCCTCGTGGTTGCTGGCAGATACTGAAATGATGGCAACACACTGTAAGTTTGTCTGCGGTGCCCTCCACAACCCGTTAGAAACGCAGAACTGAGAATGGATAGGCCAGGATAAACTCATTTTAGAATTATGAGAGAGGGCGTCCCTGGTGGCGCGGTGTTTAAGAATCGCCTGCCAATGCAAGGGACATGGGTTCAAACCCTGGTCAGGGAAGATCCCACCTACCTCGGAACAACTAAGCCCATATACCACAACTACTGAGCCTGTGCTCAAGAGCCCGTGCTCCACAGCAAGAGAAGCCACAGCAATGAGAAGTCCGTGGGCACCGCAACAAAGAGGAGCCCCTGCTTGCCTGAAGACCCAATGCAACCAAAAATAAATAAATTTATTTTTTTTAAAGAATCGTAAGAGACCTGGACACCGTGAAGTCTACACCATTAAAAAATTTTTTAACTTTATTTATTTAAAATTTATTTTTTTATCTATTTATTTTTGGCTGTGTTGGGTCTTCGCTGGCGCTAGTGGGCTTTCTCTAGTTGCAGTGAGCACACAGGCTTCTCATTGTGGTGGCTTCTCTTGTTGTGGAGCACGGGCTCTAAGCGCGTGGGCTTCAGTAGTTGTGGCACACGGGCTCAGTAGTTGTGGCTTGTGGGCTCTACAGTGCAGGCTCAGTAGTTGTGGCGCATGGGCTGAGTTGCTCCGCGGCATGTGGGATCTTCCTGGACCAGGGCTCGAACCCGTGTCCTCTGCATTGGCAGATGGATTCTTAACCACTGCGCCACCTGGGAAGCCCCAGTCTACAGCATTTTTATTAAATATTGGAAACAGAGCTGGGAGTGAGAAAACGACTTACCCAGGGTTATCCCACAGGTGAGGGGCAGCCCAGTCCTGTGTGCCACCCCCCTTCTCTGAGGGTGATCACAGACAGCTGCAGGGACAGAACTGCGCATCAGCACCGTGTTCCATTAGACCACCCTGATCAGTCAGGGTCCCAACTGGAAATAGGTGGCACACTTCAAAATGGAAAATTGAGGTGTATTTGTTACAGGAATTATTTAAGTGTAAACCACAAGAGGTAGAGAAGTAACCCGGGGCTAGTGCACCAGGGAAGACCATTGTCAACCCTAGGCTTAAAGGGAGCTGTTTCCAGAACCCAAAGACAAAAAGAAAGGAGAGGCCACCTGCCTGGGCAATGGTCATCAGTGACCTCCAGGAACGGGAGCTGGGGTGAGGAAGATCCTGACCTCCCATTGCCTGCCAGGGTTCTCTATGGACTGAGCCCATTAGGAAGCCAGAGACCTAAGGAGCCCTATGAGGGCAGTCCCTGCAGGGCAGCCTCCTGGGACGCAGGCAGGGTAGGGAAGGGTGGGGAGTAGATGGGGTAGGAGGACAAATGGAACTCATTCAACACAGAGAACCAGCTAAGATAAGCCTTAGCCAAGTAGAAAGGAAAGTCAAAGCTATACGGTAAGGGCTGGAAAATGTGTGGGCACAAGGCCAAGCTGTAAACATCAGAGCCCATGTCTACAGATGTCTAGAGCAACGCACCAAAAGGGATTCAGTACTCTGTGGCTCCATCTGCCTTAGACCAAGGTCAGTTATTCTGATTGTTATGGCCATGCCCTCTCTAGAGCGCATTGAGAGTAGGACTTTGCCTTTTAGTTTGTTGATGTGCCTCCATAACCCTGAATACAACGTGATTAATTTCTTGGAAGTTAGGTCCTTGCGCTCACAGGATCAGAGAGGAATTGTTTCTCCATGGTCCTGCCTTACAAATCTGGGCAGGTGTGTCAAGCCAAGCCCAGCTCTTGGAACACTTACAGAGAGCCCAGGAATCCCCAGTTTGGCCTTGGCAAGTAAGAACAGGTGCTTCTGAATTCATGAAGGGGACATGACACCCAAGATCTGAGTAACATCAAAATGTGTTGCAATGCCTTTTGGACTTACAGATAAGGTGCTCTTTAACTAAAACCTTTTCATAAGCCAGAAACTGCTTAGAATGTCTGGGTTTTATCTCTTCTCTCTTATCAGAAAAACACAGGTACAGACAGCATGAAATACTTTATGGTTTTTCTAGCTGGTTGAAAAATAACTAGCAGTTGTTTTTCAGCTTAATGTGCCCTTGGAGACCTAGACTTGAAAGCAGCTTGTTTTCAAACAAGAAACAGAGCTGCTCTGTTTGTATGCATTTTATTTATAGTCTAGAAACACGTAAAGACAGAGCATACATTACAAAGATTTTTGAGCCTCTAAAACTACTTATAGATTCAAGTTATTAATTATATGGGAACAATAAAACTGGATGATATAAAGACTGACCCCATCACAGATATCCAACACCTAAATTAGTTTATTTAGTTCATTCAACAAATGTTCCTTGAGTGCCTACATGCCTGACCCTGCAAGGGGTTTCACATCAGGCAAGAGTATGTGGGTCTCTTTAGTAGGAGGGAGAAGTTCAGGAAATGCTCCACCAACAGGTGTGAACTGAAATCTTGCAACTTTGACCATCTGAAAAACTGCAACTACACAAAAAAGGAAAGAATTCATTTTCTTATACAGGCAACTCTCAATTATTCAGTGACCAGAAAAGCAATTTATGGATTATGCCAGCCTCTTGCTTTCCATCACTTCCTCTATTGCCCAATTTGTTTTTACTTGTCATTAGCATAGCCTAAGTGTAGGTGGACTTGAAATGATTAAAAAGGAAAATCCACACTGACGGTCAAGGAGAAAGTCTTGTAATGAGACTCAGAAGATGTTTGGTGATTTTTACCCAGCAGAAGAAACATTTTTCCCCAGATTATATTCACCCTAAAAGATGTCTTCCAACAGAAGGCTTGGCAATATACATAGCTCACGCCTCCTGCTGTTGCTGCACTGAGCCAAGGCAGGCATTTAAATCTGGAGGAGAGGGACTTCCCTGGCGGTCCAGTGGTTAAGACTTCCCCTTCCAATGCAGAGGGTGCGGGTTCGATTCCTGGTCAGGGAGCTAAGATCCCACATGCCTCACAGCCAAAAAACCAAAACATAAAACAGAAGCAATATTGTCACAAATTCAATAAAGACTTTCAAAATGGTCCACAACAACAACAAAAAAAATCTTAAAAAAAAAAATCTGGAGGAGAGTAAACCTCCTTACCTCCAGAATGGCAGGGATCTGGCAGGAGCAGGGTAAGCAAAATAGTGAGAAAAGTTAAAGAAGGATATACCTGGTAAATGTTCTGAACTTAAATCTGAACTGGGGACAATAGGCAGAGATTCAGAAATTGTGCAGTTAAAATACTGGTTCTGCTACGAGGATATGCCTGCTAGGGGCACTTATTTTCTCTCGTCCGTAGCTGAATTCCACCTAAGACCTCCAGCTGCAGTTTCTATCTATCCCCACATGATACCTTCCCTGACTCCCCAGGTCAAAAGAGTCCCCCCTCCCCCTCAGCACTGCCTGTCCACCTGTCACAGAGCTGCCTGCAGTCATTGTTTGACTACTGTATATTTCTAGCTCTGTCTATGTCTTATCTTCCCACCCAGACTATAAATTCTTTTTTTTTTTTTTTGGCCATGCCACGTGGCATGCAGGATCTTAGTTCCTCAACCAGGGATCCAACCCATGGCCCCTGCAATGGAAGCGTGGAGTCTAACCACTGGACCACTGGGAAAGTCCCCAGACTATAAATTCTTGAAGCTACCTTGCAGCATGTCTTGCAGGACGTTTAGAGCCTTCCAGAACCCATCTCCATGTTGCTTTTAGTAGGAATTATTATTCTACACTTGCCCTAACTCATCTTTATTCCCCGGGGCAGGAATTAGAGGCAGAGTAGAGGCAGGCCTACAATCCTGAGATTCTAGAAGCCTAGATGGCAAAGTCCTTCCCACTCTTAGAATAATAACAGCCGTTCAAAACCCCAGAAGCTTGGATTGAAAGAAGGATACTTCAAACCATTATTGTCCATTAACACCTTGCTACTTGTCCAAGCGCTGAAGGATTGTCACCTGGGCCTGATAAGTTTATAAAGTTATGTGCTAGAGAAAAGGGGATGGACCGAGTCTTAGCGCGAGGCATGAGATTGGGAACGGAGCTGAGTCCAGAAGGGGAGGCTCTGAGAGGATCTTTGGGGTTAGTGGCTGCAGATGGAGGATACTGCATGCCTGGGAGCCTGAGCAGGGGAAGAGAACAGAAAATACCAGAAGAGGGATTTGGGTGAACCAGGTCAACTCGGTGAAGGGTATTTAAATCAACTCAGTAGTAAATATTTTAAAAGAGACTCGATTCACAGGGCTAAAAAGTCAGCTAATTATCAATACTGAGACATAATAAGTAAGTTATTTTGAAGATACAAATTAGAGATATACGTGCAAAATAGAGCTGAAGAGTTTTTTTTTTAATAAATGTATTTATTTATTTTTGGCTGCGTTGGGTCTTCGTTGCTGCACGCGGGCTTTCTCTGGTTGCGGCGAGCGGGGCCTACTCTTCATTGCGGTGCGCGGGCTTCTCATTTTGGTGGCTTCTCTTGTTGCGGAGCACGGGCTCTAGGCGCGTGGGCTTCAGTAGTTGTGGCTCGCGGGATCTAGAGCGCAGGCTCAGTAGTTGTGGCGCACAGGCGTAGTTGCTCCATGGCATATGGGATCTTCCACAGACCAGGGCTCGAACCCATGTTCACTGCATTGGCAGGCAGATTGTTAACCACTGCGCCACGAGGGAAGCCCAGAGCTGAAGAGTCTTAAAGATCTAATCTAGCACTTTTAAGGACAGAGAAATCCAAGATTCCAAGGTAAAGGGCCCCAGCCAGTTGCGACATAGGTGATGGGACAGCCAAGAAGCCAACTGTTCACCCCATCATGTGTTGTGTTTGACACTTAATCAGAAGTAAGAATTTTAACTAAGAATAAAAAAAGTTAAAGTAAAAATTTTTGACAAAAAATTAAGTAGTGAATTAACAGCAGCGTTTATTTGGAAAATACATTGCTCATTAATTAAAAAATAAAATAATAGAAACCTCGAGTATTAGCTAAACATTTACATCCTTATCTATTCAGATACTAGGAAGTTCAGTGTATTTTGCAATTTTCCTTTTTTATTGATTCCATGGAGGCCAACTAAGTGTGAGCTTTGATAACTTTTATTCTCTTTTGAAAACTTTAATTTTGACTCTTTTTAGTTGGACTATAGAAAACAACAACAATGGGACTTCCCTGGTGGTCCAGTGGTTAAGACTTCATGCTCCCAATGCAAGGGGCCTGGGTTCAATCCCTGGTCCGGGAACTAGATCCCTCATGCCACAAGAATATTTTTTATTTTATTTATTTTTTTAAATTTAATCTTATTTATTTTTTATACAGCAGGTCCTTATTAGTCATCAGTTTTATACACATCAATGTATACATGTCAATCTCAATCTCCCAATTCATCACACCACCACCACCCCTGCCGCTTTCCCCACTTGGTGCCCATACGTTTGTTCTCTACATCTGTGTCTCTATTGCTGCCCTGCAAACTGGTTCATCTGTACCATTTTTCTAGGTTCCACATATATGCATTAATATACAATATTTGTTTTTCTCTTTCTGACTTACTTCACTCTGTATGACAGTCTCTAGATCCATCCACATCTCTACAAATGACCCAATTTTGTTCCTTTTTATGGCTGAGTAATATTCCATTGTGTATATGTACCACATGTATTTTTTTAAAAAAGAAAGAAAACAACAACAATGACTCCCACCCCTGCAGAAAACCTGATGTATTAATTGAAAATAATTTAAACTTTTCTCCTAACATTGTTGACGTAAATAAAAGTAATTTTAAGATTTTTTAAATTTCAAAGTTAAATGTTATTAAATAAATATATGAGGTATATTTATATAAAATATATTATATTATATATAATATATATATTTATATATATATTATATATTTATATATTTATATATTATATATAATATAATATATATTATATTATATATATTATATAATATATATTATAATATATATTATATAATATATATTATATAATATATTATATATATTATATTATATATATTTATATAAAATATATTATATATTATAAAATCATTTCATCTTTGTCGAAGACACTTTGTTTTGCTCTGAATTCTGCCAAGAGTTGTTCACATATTGGAAAGTCAAGTCACAGACAGCAATGCCAGTCTGGTATTTGAGTTACCAGTATGCTTTGTGTTTGTGGCTGTCACATCCTTAATAGTGGTATATGGTCCTTCCCTTCTCTTTTGACCTGGATTCTCCTCCAAAAGGACTGTAGTGATAAAGATGAATTAAGTCTTTAAATTAGGGATGAGAGATTATATTTTGCCCTGACACCTCAAGTTTGACTTAGTTCATTGACTGAACAAATTACTTTTGTTTTCTGATATCTGTATTAATCTAAATATAGATTAAAGCACCAGAAGATGTCTACGATCTTGGTCTCCCCATTTTTAATTTAATTTGAACTATTTATGTAGTGCCTCCTAATTCCAAAACACTGTGCAGAGTTCTGAGAGAATCAAGAGATTCAATAAAATGTAGCTCCTGACTTCAGGGGGTGTGAGTCTGACTGTGATCAATGTTCTAATGAACTTGTCAGAGCACCTAGCATCCAGACCATATATTGGCTAAGATGCAGGCGTTGGAATCGGACAACCCAGAAGTCATTCCTAACTCCACTGATCCTTACCTGGGTAACCGGAGACCCTGTGGCTCACTTACTCACCTTGTAAAATGGGTTATCTAGAGGATCACATAGATGTGGCACTCTAAAACATCCAGCCACTTCTAAGCCACATGGCAGCTCAGTGTCTCGTAGCATTATTATTTTTATTTACAATAAGGAGTAAAGGTTCTTTTCCAAGTCATCGTGATCATCATCTGGCCTTGAATCTTCCCTCTTCTACAGATTCCTATTGAAATCTAAGTAAATCATATATTACACTTAGAAGGCTAGAAAAGTGTTGATTGAAAATGCAAGAATATTTTATCACTGGGATCTACTGAAGTAAATTTTACTTAGAAAAGGCAACTATTTTTTTTACTGCTACCTGTTCCCATTCTGGCCCTATGCCTCTCCCTGGAGTTTGGGAAGCCCTGTTGGGCTAGATTATATGTGATGAACTTCACTCTGAACTGGCCTTCTTCTGGTCGATAAACAAGCTTTGGTAACACCTTCCCACATGTGTTAATTTTCTAAAAGAAAGCTTGAGATAAATCCAGGATAGTAAGTAGCCCAGTGCCCCAGTGCCCCACTGGGCAGATGGTCAAAAGAGAGTTGCCATTCTCCCTTTAATATCCAAAGATTGATACTAGAAGGAACTTTGGAAACATCTGAATTACAAGTATCTGTAGAACTACTTTCCTCTCTGACATTTTCTCCCCCAAGCAACTTCTTTTTGTTTTGTAAATAGTTAATACATTTACTTCATTTACAAATCAAAACAAATTAAAAAGTACACACTGAGAAGACTTCTTCCTACCCCAAGCCCATCTAGCTTTTGTCGCCACCAAGGGCAGCCCTTCACATTAGCATCTTGTTTATCTTTCCAATGATTCTTCATGCAATAGAAGTAAATATAAAAACATGGGGCTTCCCTGGTGGTCCAGTGGTTAAGAATCTGCCTTCCAATGCAGGGGACACGGGTTCGATCTAAGAGCCCACATGCAGAGGGGGAACTAAGACCAGCAACTAAGACCCGACACAGCCAAATAAATATAAAAAATAAATAAAAATTTTAAAAAATGTCATTATTTCCTCTACTTTATAACAACTGAGACAGCAGGTTGTATGTACTCTTTGTACCTTGCCTCTTAATATGCCCTGGAGCTTTCTCTGTGTCAATATGGAGAGATCACCCTCATTCTTTTGTTTATACCTGCATTAATAGCCCCATATTACTGGACACTTGGATTATTTCCAATCTTTTGGTATTGCAAACAGTGTCACAATAGAGAACCTTATCTCTGACATTTCGTGACTTTGTAAGATAAAGTCCTGGGAGTGAGATTGCTGGGTCAGAGGACTGGCCTACATTTCCAGTTTCAAGGCTAAGACTTCTAAATCCAGGGCTCGGGGGAGAGTAAATAAAGCAGACTACTCAGTTTGTGCCTGTGGACTGGCGCCAGTCTCTGCAATGAAATGGTGCAGAAATTGCGAGAAGTGAGAAAACTTAGAGCAATCTTCCATTGCTGTGTCATCCAAGTACATAATCATTTTTCTAAGTAGTTGAGTTTTACCGATTTTATCTGTCTGTGATGACTGGAAAGAAAAAATGACTTCTGTGACTATGCAAAATCACCAATAGCTTCTTTTTTTTTTTGCTGTACGCGGGCCTCTCACTGTTGTGGCCTCTCCCGTTGCAGAGCACAGGCTCCAGACGCGCAGGCCCAGCCGCTTTGCGGCATGTGGGATCTTCCCGGACCGGGGCACGAACCCGTATCCCCTGCATCGGCAGGCAGACTCTCAACCACTGTGCCACCAGGGAAGCCCAACCAGTAGCTTCTTTATTATGAGATTTCCTTTCAAATCATTTTAAATTCAGTAAAGTTTATTATCCAAACTTCTGAAAAAGTTGAAAAATAGGACTACCCCTAAACATGAAAGAGTAAAACAAAATTAGACTAAACAAGAAGTGAAAACATAGCTCAATCATTTAACAGCAGTTCTACGCAAAAACTGGGTTCACCTCTTAGGGGGTGTTGAGCCCAAAGACCTACTGAAGCTGAAGATCGGGAGAAGGAAGGATTTATTACTTGCAGCAAGTGAGAACACTGGGCATCTTTCCCAAATCAGTGTGTTCCTGAACAGCAAAATTGGGGGTTTTAAGCTAAGGGTACATGCATATTCATGAAGGGGCCTGAGCAGTATGTGCATATTCATGAAGGGGCTCGAGTAGAGGAGGAGTCAGCTTACAATTGGGGCAAAGGTCTACAGTCTAAACTTTAGTCCTGAGGGTCAGAAAAGGTCAACATCATCATTCCCTGGCTTCCGACCAGTCTGGGGTCTTAGCAAGTAGATAACCATCCTCCACCTGGATGGGGGCCTTGGTTCCCACAGAACAACTCAAAGATATGTATTAGATTGTTACGTATATCCCTTGAGGAGGAACTAGGACTCTGTTTTATTACTGCACTATTGTTTCTTGACTGCTTTTCTTCTGTTCTTGCTTTCCTTTGTTCCCTTAAGATCATTAATTACTAAGACCTGTTCAAGGAGAAGCATTGTGGCCAGGCTTAGGTGACAAAACGGTTTAGGTCAGAATGGCTTCTCTTATGTCAAAAAGCTGTATCTGGTTCTTTTCCTCTGGGGACCCCCTACCCTATCTGCCTACAGAATTGGTGGAATACCAACATATTCCGATGTGAGAGATATAAGACCTACAAAATATGTGGAAGAACTGCCAGAGACAGGGGCTGGCGGGTGCAGGGGGGAGGGTCTCCCAGATGAAACAAGTAGAAAATGATACAATATAAAATGTAGTAGGTGCCAAGTGACACGGTGAGGCCTCACCTTTTTACAAAAGGATCTGGCCACCCAGGCAGAAAAGCAGTATATCAGGAATCATCCTGTCTGCCAGGACACCAATCTCCAAAAAGTGGGAAGGAGATGTAAGATGAAATAGAGATATGCAGGAAGAAAATGTTATAAACTCTATTTAATTTTATTATCTCATCCTTTTATTATTTTTTAAAATATTTATTTATTTATTTGGTTGTGCTGGGTCTTAGTTGTGGCAGGCAACCTCCTTAGTTGCGGCTCCATGGCTCCTTAGTTGTGGCATGTGAACTCTTAGTTGCGGTATGCATGTGGGATCTAGATCGAACCCCCGGGCCCCCTGCATTGGGAGTATGGAGTCTTTTTTTTTTTTTTTTTTTGGTACGCGGGCCTCTCACTGTTGTGGCCTCTCCCATTGCGGAGCGCAGGCTCAGGACGCGCAGGCTCAGCGGCCATGGCTCACGGGCCCAGCCGCTCCGCAGCACGTGGGATCTTCCCGGACCGGGGCACGAACCCGCGTCCCCTGCATCGGCAGGCAGACTCTCAACAACTGCGCCAAAAGGGAAGCCTGGGAGTACGGAGTCTTAACCACTGTGCCACTGTGTCCTATCTTATCCTTTTAAATACGCCTTATCCGGGCTTTCCTGGTGGCGCAGGAAAATACTCATAGATGTATTCCTAATGGAAATATGAAGATGTTATTTACCAAAAGACATGTATAAGACTGTTTAATCAAAATGGCCCCAAAGTATCTGATTATCCATCAACAGTAGAATGGATAGGGACTTCCAGTGGTGAAGACTCTGTGCTCCCAAAGCAGGGGACATGGGTTCTATCCCTGGTCAGGGAATTAAGATCCCACATTCTGCACGGCACGGCCAAAAAAGCAGATGAACAAAAAAACAAAAAGTAAGAATGGATAAATTGTAGCAAGTGTAAACAGTAATAGGTCATCAGAAATAGGAATAAATAATTTATAACACTATACAACATGGATGGAACTCACAAATGATGTTGCACCAAGAAAGCCAGACACAGGGATACATTCCGTTGGATTCCATTTTTATATTTAAAAGGAAAAAACAGGCACAGCTAATCCATGCTGTTAGAAGTAGGACAGCAGTCACCCTTGGGGAGGGAGGTATGGGAAGGTGACACAGGGGGCCTGGGGTGCTCACAATGTTCTGCTCTTGATCTGGGCGCTGATTACACAGATGTTCTGTTTGTGAAGATGCCCAAGCTGTACCCATCCGATATATTCAGTTTTCTGTGTTTATTCTACTGCAATACAATTTTGTAAAGGAGGGGGTTGGCCTAGGTTCAGCATCTTTAATGTCCTTTCCAGCTTCAACTGGGATAATAACTACCTCATTGTGTCAGGCACTGAACTAAGTGCCTTCCACATAGACTCTTGTGCAGTCCTCCGAGCCAGGCACTATGGTGAGGAAACTGAGGCCCAGAGACGTGGGGAGCTTGCCAAGTTCATCTGTCGACTGAGGGGTGGAGGTGGCTTTGAACCCAACCAGAGGCCAGGGGCCTTCACCTCGTCCTTGAAAACCACAGCCCAAGGGAACCAGGAGGAGTTAGGTGCAGCAAGAGCAACCCTACTGGGAGTCTCCCACTGGGTGTCTCCCCCTTTGTCTCCACAACTCGGCTCCTCCTGAGTTTTCCTTCTGCTGGAGGGAGAAGGGGGCCTTTCTCTTTCCCTGTTTCTCTTTCTCTGAATCTGTGTCTTCCCACCTCCCGTTAGACTCTTAGATGCTTCCCTTCAATTGACCATATGGAATTATGTTTTTAAATGTATTTATTATGTATTGAAGAATTTCTATGCTAGCCTACTCATAATTTTAAAAACCTAGTTAAATAGGTTCTTAAGAGTCATTCCTAAAAGAACAAATACACTAAGCTGATCTGTGCCCATAAAATGGTTGGGGGTCTCTCAATGCAAAAATGCTCTCTAATCACTCCTTTAACTAAGGCTCCCTGGCTACATGTTTTCAAGTGGGAATATGAAATGGTAATTTTTTTTAAGTATAGTTGATTTACAATGTTGTGTTAATTTCTGGTATACAACAAAGTGATTCAGAGAGAGAGAGAGAGACAGAGAGAGATACATATATATATATGCTTTTTCATATTCTTTTCCTTAATGGTTTATCACAGGATATTGAATATATTTCCCTGTGATATACAGTAGGACCTTGTTGTTTATGTTTTCTTATACACAGTAGTTTGTATATGGTAATCTCAAATTCCTACTTTATCCCTCCCCCACCCCTGTGGGTCTGTTTCTGGCTTGTAAATAAGTTGATTTTAAAATGATCATTTTTAACATCAGAAATTTATGACCAGTGGATGGCCCAAGTCTGAAAAGTTATCTACCAGACTCTATATGGGGTATTCAGAACTTGTAAAGTAAGGCTAGGAAGTTAATGTCCTGGAAACCTGGTGTTGATTTAATTTGTAGCCACTAATTAAAATTCTGTAAAGATGCTTTGCTTTCACTATGGAAATGGCCTTAAATGTGTTTTTGTGTATACTGCCTACAAACAGAGCTACTATGTGTGTATCTAGCAAGGGTCTGAAAAAGATGACTTAAGAAAGTCGTGTTAGGGGGACTTCCCTGGAGGTCCAGTGGTTAAGACTTTGCCTTCCAGTGCAGGGGGTGCAGGTTCAATCCTTGGTTGGGGAGCTAAGCTCCCATATGCCTCGCGGCCAAAAAGCCAAAACATAAAATAGAAGCAATATTGTAACAAATTCAATAAAGACTTTAAAAATGGTCCACATCAAAAAAATCTTAAAAAAAAAAAAAGATTCCAAAGCCACAAAGCAACTGTTAGTGTTTGGTGACCTTCTGCACCGGCTGTCTTTGGGGCTTTGAAATTGATTTTCTTTTCTTTTTTAAAAAAATTTATTTATTTATTTATTTTGGGGGGGTTGTGTTGGGTCTTTGTTGCTGTGCATGGGCTTTCTCTAGTTGCATCCAGCGGGGGCTACTCTTCATTGCGGTGCACAGGCTTCTCATTGCGGTGGCTTCTCTTGTTGAGGAGCACAGGCTCTAGGCGTGCCGGCTTCAGTAGTTGTGGCACGAGGGCTCAGAAGTTGTGGCTCGTGGGCTCTAGAGTGTAGGCTCAGTAGTTGTGGCGCACGGACTTAGTTGCTCCACGGCATGTGGGATCTTCCTGGACCAGGGATCAAACCCATGTCCCCTGCATTGGCAGGCGGATTTTTAACTACTGTGCCACGAGGGAAGCCCCTGAAACTGATTTTCAAAAAAAAAAGTCATGTTAGGGTAAAGATACCCTCTATTGATGAATGCTAGTTGGTGGGGGGTGGGAATGGGAATACATATATACAACCTCTGATAATTATAAAATTATTTAAAAGCTTTGCTAATAAAGAACAAGAAATAATTAAACAAGAAATTATTACAAACAAAATTTATTAGACAAACACATCATTTGGTTGGAAAGCCACTGGGCCTTTTAAAGCAGCAGAAGTCCAAAGTCACACACTTCGAGCATTACTCTGTTAAAATCCGAAGAAACAAGAAACGTCAGGAAGTATAGCACTCCATGCTAGTCCATAGATAAGCCTCCCACCTCCCTCCCCAGTCCCTCTCTCCAAATGGAGTCTCCTGTGATTCTGGTACCTGAGAGGAATAGAATGTTTCCCGAGTCTTACAGAAATTCAGATTCTTTGTTACAGAACTTGCCTCTGTGTATTTGAATTGCCTACTGGGATACATGGAATGTTGCTTTTGAGAAACTGAGAAACAGTTACTGAAGGAATGTTTATCGATATGTAAAGTGAATAAAATAATATTCTCTACTATAGTAACTGCATTTTGAATCTCATCTGGCATCAGTTGTCTTTTAGAAAGTCATAATGCATTGTTTGGGGACACTTTTCTCCTTCAGAATAAAAGGAAAAGAGTCTAATTAACAAATTATAATTAAATAATACATATTCTCAAATCTTATGAGAGTCCCATGAATGTGAAGTCTTCATTTAATTTGGAAGAAAGGAATATTTTCTCATTCCCAATAATAACTGAAGTAGATATTTCAAGATTATAATAATATCATGTGTTCATAATACCAAACAGCATGCTCTTACTTTACAAGAAGCCATTGATCATTAAATTTAATTATTAATGACACAGGCTACCAAGAAATAGCAAGGAATGGTATCCATATAGATATCACCGGGCCTAAAGTCCTCGAAAAATGGTTAGAGTGAAACATACATGACCTAGTTGGGGAGGTCTGGTTTTCTGAGATACGGGCTACAAATCATATCACATAAAAAACTAAAGGAAGAGTATTCCAAACAAAGCCGGCAAGAGAATCTTACAGAACTAATTCTTAAGGGAGATAACGAAAGCAGCAGTTAGAACGCTCATCCATATATTAAGTTACTGCAGTTGAATCCATCATAAATACGCTTTTTGCTTCCATGGTAGCTTTTTACACCCCAAAATTATTTCTTTTACAGCTCCTAACGACCTTTTGCTTGTTCACCATGCCATCTTGGAGAGTCTGTGTGGAACGGAGTATCTTTCAAGTCAGAATCTTAGATGAAGCTCTAAAAACGTTGAGTTTGTGCTTTAAAAAAGTAGTCCAGGGCTTCCCTGGTGGCGCAGTGGTTGAGAGTTCGCCTGCCGATCCAGGGGACACGGCGTGGTGCCCCGGTCCGGGAAGATCCCACATGCCGCGGAGTGGCTGGGCCCGTGAGCCATGGCCGCTGAGCCTGCGCGTCCGGAGCCTGTGCTCCGCAACGGGAGAGGCCACAGCAGTGAGAGGCCCGCGTACTGCAAAATATATATATATATATATAGTCCAATTCATGACTGTAGCGTGTGCTGGAGGCGCGAACTCTCCCCCTGGTTCGATCACTACTGGGAGCCTAGGATTTGCTGGGACAGACATATTAGCCAAGACTGAAGTTTTATAGTATCCAATACTGCATACCCAAATGGGCAGTCTCATGCATAGACCTCAAGATTTTAGTTGAGCCATTTGTCTCTTTGTTATCTTTATGCCTATGGGGCCATAGCCGTGGTTTATCAAAGCTGTTCTCAAAACTTGCAGTGGGGGCTTCCCTGGTGGCGCAGTGGTTGAGAGTCCGCCTGCCAATGCAGGAGCCACGAGTTTGTGCCCCGGTCCGGGAAGATCATCCCACATGCCGCGAAGCGGCTGGGCCCGTGAGCCATGGCCGCTGAGCCTGCGCGTCCGGAGCCTGTGCTCCGCAACGGGAGAGGCCACAGCAGTGAGGCCCGCGTGCCGCAAAAAAAGAAAAAAAAACTTGCAATGATGTGGAAGTGCGTCTACTTCAGCTGGCAAGTCTAGCAATAAAGCTGTTGCATTTCCCAAAAGAACTTACGGTCTCCTCCGGAAAATCAGGGACACATTTTCTCAGGAATAGCCTGTGGAGAGACTGTTTGGAATGAGAATCACGCTCAAGTCCTAACCTTAAACGAAGACCTAAAAATGTAGAGTATTATACATTTAAAAAGTAGTCCATTTCACGGCGGCAGTGTGCGCTCACAGACTCAGCTTTCTCCAACTTTGCTCGGTATTTGGAAGGAATCGCTGGGTTTGGGCCAGTAATCGAGTATGAAATGGGAAACAATCAGCTGTGAAAAGGGAAAGCTCCTTACCCTCCGAGTGAGCCACAGCCTTTGAAGATTCCATCCTAGATGTGAGCAGCTGGAGGACGGGTCTTGTCTCCCTCTGGACACCATCCCCGCCGCTGGGTTAGCCCCGCGCCGCCCAACACCCAGACCCTCAGAAAGAACCCTTGAACTGAATTAAGCCTGACCGAAAGTGAAGAACAAGGTCCAGAAACGGGAAGGTTTAAGGACAGTCTCCGTCTCCGGACACTTTTAAAGATGGCAGATCCTTGACCCCCTTTAGTGGACCGCGTGAATTCCAGGGTTCAGCTAGGCGGGGAGGCGCGCGGCGGGGAGTCGGCAGGCGGCCTCTCCCTGCCCTCTGGCGGCGCCTCCCGGCAGCGGGAAGGGAAGGGGGCGCGCAGACACCCGCGCACCAGGAGGGGGCAGTCCCTGCGCGTTGGCGCCCCTCCGTGGGGTGGGGACCACAAGTCCACGCCAATCACTCGTGAATCCGGACGAAGTGGGGCCCGAGGGGCTCCGGATTCATAGATGTGGGGCGTAGAAAGGGGTCAGGTAGGAGGGCCCGAGGAAGGGCGCAAAGGAGCCCCTGGCGGCGGCGGCCGTCAGCGGGAAGGAGGCGGCGGCCGGGAAGAGGACGTTGGCCGCCGAGTAGGAGGGGAAAGTCTGGAAAGGATGCGCGGCCGGGCCCAGCTGACCCGGGCTGGTCCCCGCGCCGCCGCTGCTGCCGCCGCCGCCGCCGCCCGCCCCAGCCGAAGTCCCAGGCTGGGGCGCGCCAACTTCCGCCTGCGCCGCGCCTTCAGCGCCGGGGTTCTGCTTCTTCCACTTGGTCCTGCGGTTCTGGAACCAAATTTTGACCTGAGTCTCAGTGAGGCTAAGCGATAGCGCGAGGTTCAGGCGCTCGCACACAGACAGGTAGCGCGTGGCCCGGAACTTGTTCTCCAAGGCCACCAGCTGCTCGTACGTGAAGGCGGTGCGCGCGCGTCGCGGCTTGGAGCAGCTGGGCTCTGAGCGCCGGCGCCGGGGCCGCGGGGAGCCCGGCGAGCCCGGGGAGCCCGCGAGGCCGCCCGCGCTGCTCTCTCCCGCCGCCGATGCCGCGGCCCGGGCCTCGGGGGAGCGCGTCCGGGCCTCCTGCAGGCGCGCAGTCCGCTCTCGCAGCTGCCGCCGCCCTGCGTCCTCCAAGTCCTCGTCCTCCGCCTCCTCCGCCTCAGAGCCCTCCAGGGGGGACGCCAAGCCGGCGCCTCGGCCCGCAGCATCTAGGGGAGAAGGGGACGGTGATCAGAAGCCCGGAACTACCCGGCCGGTCCTGGTCCCTAGACCTGGCCCTCGTCCTCCCCAGAGCAGGCAGCTCTCTCTGCCCAACCCAGAGCCCAGCCCTGCCCCTCTCCGGAATTGCGCTCCCTGCCCTCACCCCCACGACCGCTCTTAGTTGCAAGCCCTTTCCAGGAGGTGGGAGTTAGCGTTGTAGTGCCCGCTTTCTCTTCACCCACCTATTACCTAGTAGGCGTCCGAGAAGTGTATTTCGAATGAAAGAGTGACACTCCGCATTAAGAAAGAATAACGACCTTATTGGACAACCTTATCGCTGTACATTAAGACATCTATATGTCAAGTGCGTTTGGGGCTGTCTCCCCAGTCCCTAGAAGCCTATTTTGGCCTGGAACTGCCAGCAATTAAAAAAGAAGTTATTAAACGCCCCCTCCTCCCTTTTAAAGTGAAATTCCCTCTTTCCCATCTTCTCTCTCCTGCCGTGTTAATAGAGTTTCAGATTTGTGCGGGGCCGGATCGATAGATGTCATCTATTAAAGGTAAGTTTTAATCGAACAATATTAGGATCAGACAGGGAAAAGGGGGTTTGAAGTCGGTACCTGCAAGCTGCGGGCAGGAGATATGCAGGCGCCAGTAATAGAATATCGATCATGGGGGTGGGGAAAGGGGAGAGCGGCCCCTGCGAGGGGCGATCCGAACAATTACCAGGCAGACCGCCCAGGCCCAAGCGCAGCCGCCAGAGGCGCCCAGAGCCCCAGACAATCACCGCTAAACTTGGGGAAGGGACGCGGGGGAGCTGCCGAGACTTCAAGCCTCTCCCTGACCTGAGCCCCCGATCTTTGGCGTCCCTCCAGGGGACCTCGTGCCCGCGCCTCACCCAGCTTGGGTCCTGCTGTTTTTTGTCTTTCCTTTCAGACACAAACTTTCCTGGACCCCTCGTCAGGTGTCCTCCAGAGTTAGGAGTTGTTTTGTTTGTTTGTTTGTTTTTGCCGCACGCGGCTTGTGGGATCCCAGTTCCCCCACCAGGGATCGAACCCGTGTCCCCTGCAGTGGAAGGTGGTGTCCTAATCACTGGACCGCCAAGGAATTCCCAGAGTTAGGGGTTAAATCAAAAAGGGTTTTGGGGAGAAAGGACCAACAGCCTCCCGTCACCCCACCCCACTCCGGCCCCAGCCCAGTCAACGATTGGATCTGGGGAGAGTGAGCGTGCGGGGCAGCGGAGTCTCTGCAGCTGTCTCTGGATGGTTGGAAGTGGGCCCTGGGTGCGAAAACCGGACCTCACTGCCTACTAAGACTTCGGACACACGATTCAGCCTCAGCTTCCTCATCCAGAAAATGGAGAGATGATGCTGTCTACCTCGTTAAGGATGCTGTCTACCTCGCAGGTTTCGAAGTTTTTGCTGACTTTTATCTCAGTCTCTAGCCCAGGTCCTGGCACATAGGGGACAATTAAATGCCCAATAAATGAATGAGCCTGGACGAGGTGGGCGCTGGGTAAGAGTTTCCTCTGCGAGTAAATCAGAGCTGGGGTGCTTGCTTGCTTGGCGGGTAAGCAGGGACAGGCTTCGGTGGCAAATTCCTGACCCAGGTCCCCCTTTCTGCGTCAATTTAATTATGCGCCTGGTCCTGTGCACCTTCTCCCCTTGGGGAAGACGCCGCTAAGGGCTACTCACCCGATCCACGGCTCTCCCTCCCACCTTCCCATCGTATCATGTAAGCTGGGGCTTTCCAGGGCCGGAGGCCGCCTCGCATCCTTACCAGGCGTCTCTCGCTGCCGGGCCGGGTCTCGGCTGGAGTCCTTCCTTGCTTCGGCCTCTGCCAAACTTTTCTTGGCTTCCCGGGGAGCAGGGCGCACGGCTGGGAGCGCAGCGCGGGTGAATTTCTGAGGGTCCAGGATGTCCAGAACCGAGAAGGAGATTTTGTGGTGGGAGGGAGCCGCCTTGGCCCCGCCGTCCTGCCATGCCAGCATGACCGCCGCCCGCGGGCCGGAGGCCGGCGGCGCGGAGTCCGGGATGGCCGCGCTCGGGCTTGCCTTCGGCTGTGGCTCGGCCGCAGTTCTCAGCCGGCAGGAGGGTCGGGACGGCCAAGAGAAGCTGGGGAGGGGGGCGTGGAGAGAGCCGCGGGGGGCTGAGCGCGGATTGGCACTTGGGCTGCCCAGGCCCCCGCCAAGTGCAGGGCGCGCTCGCAGCAGCCCCAAGACTAAGGCTCGGGGACCTCTAGCCTCGGCGAGGGGGCGCCTTGGTGAGTCTGATGCGCGCTCCCGCCGGGACAGCGCCGCCGGCTCAGCGCTCCTCCGCCCAACCTGCGGAAACTCGGGGTGCGCGAGGGAGGGAAGTCCGGACGCTTTCGTCCCGGAGATCCTCCCAATACACCCACCCCGACTTGGGCTACGATTTGCACCCTTCCCCCAGTGCACCCGCCTTTGAATTGGAAATGCAATTGAGGCCAGCACTGATAACTTCAAGGCAACGCTCAGCACATCTCCTGCCTCGCCAGTGAATCACAGCAATGGCCTCAGTCCTGATCACCTCGGATTTAAAAGCCCTCATGTTCTCAGAGTTTACAGTTTACAAAGCCCTTAGACTTGCGCGATCTCGTTTGATCCTCTGAGCATCCCTGTGCGGTGGGCGTGGCCTGGCAAGACTATTATCCCAGCTTTAAGATGAGGAAATTAAGGTTCAAAGATGAGAAGTGACGTTGCCCAGGGTCACTGTTAGTTGGTGACAGAGTCCGGATTCGAACCCAGGGCTTCTTTCCCGGACCATTATTCTTTTCAGTACGTCCTGCTCGCTAGGAAATAACGAAAGAAAGTCCCGCACTGTGTCAGAGGTTTTTCCTTCCACTCTGGAGGTCAGAGGGCAGCAGGGGTTTTGGAGAGATGTCTGAACCCCCACCAAGAGGACTTGCCGCTTTGGAAACCTCGCGGGTTGCGGTCTCAGAGCCAGGTGAGCTGCCCTGGTGAGGGCAGGTGAGCCAGGTGAGGGTGGCTGCCCTGGCCTGCAGGGACACCGAGCACAATGCCTGATGCCCTTCAGGCCTTCTTCAGAGTCACAGGTTTGATCACGTGCACAGATATTGGGTCTCTGGGAATCAGGCTGCATCTTTGACCCTCATCCTCCCCCTAGCCCCAAGAAGAAAAAGGTTAAAAGGTGTTTGCCTGGTTTGGATTTAAGGTCAAAGAACAGAGGCAATTGTAAAAGCTTCCATTTGCCCCACCAGTCCCGTGGGATGGTGTACATCAGTCCTTGGGGAAGCCTCCACCAGCCAGGCCCTTCTTAACATTCTTTTGTTCCCTTTTGTTGTTTGGGGAGAAGTCTGAGCGCTAAGCATTTATCTCAGCGGCAGATTCTGAGGCTTCTACCCCTCTGCCCAGAACTACCTCTAAGGCTGTTGTCCCTTTCTTCCCTGCCCCATGGGGTTTCCAAACAATGACTTGGCAATTAAGATTGTCCGGTCAGGTAGGAGTAGGAAGGGGAGGAGAAACCTTCTCACTGAAGTGCGTGGGGGAGGAGGGAGGGGTGTGTGCTGCTAATCCCCTCCGTTATTGTAGAGAAGGTCTTACAGGCCAGCTTCTAGGAGCTTTTCTCATTTAAACTTCGTGGCCCCTCCCAGAGGCGGCCACTGTATTCCCTGGGGACTTTAAAGCCCTGCCGAAATTCAAGCCAGCTTCAGTCCTAAAGCAGAGATGGATTGTGCTTTTAAAAGGAAATCAGAACAGGAAGTGCCCTGGCCAAGCCCAATGGACCACCTCCCATCAGAGGGAATGTGGGCCTTGGGAAAACCAAAGCAGGTGGCCATGGCACTAAACCGTGGTACCCAGGAACATGGATTGCCAATCACAGAACCTTCCAGATCACAGATAGGGTACTTTGTTTTTTGTTTTGACAAGTCTTTCTCACTCAGTTCTCACTTGATTTAAAAAAAAAACAACAAAACCTTCTTAAACAACAAGATCCTACTGTATAGCACAGGGGACTGTGTTCAGTATCCTGTGATAAACCATAATGGAAAAGAATATGAAAAATAATGTATATATGTATAACTGAGTCACTTTGCTGTACAGCAGAAATTAACACAACATTGTAAATCAAGTATACTTCAATAAGATAAAATTTTTAAGAAATCTTTCTTTTCTTTCTCCCTCCCCACTGATCCCAGTCCCCTTTTACGTTTTTCCACCCACATTCATATTTTTTCATATTTAGGTTCTTCAAGGTAGCTAGATATAGATCTCTTTAAGGGAGCTCCAGAATGGACGTTTCTGGCATCCCATGGTCCCTCTTCTTATCTGTTCTGTAAGAAATATTGAAACCACTTTCACAGGAAGGTGGGCTGGCATTCCAGAGAGCACCGAATGCCCCCAACCAGAGGGACATGTAAGGCGCAGAAGCCAGGGCAGGCCAAACCTGGGTCATTTTCATTTCACTTTATCAATTGTCTCCAAAAGTTTTGTTCAAATAATATGAATCATTTTTCCTTTGAGGTCCACAGGTGTTAAATACAGAAAAGTAGCAGAGAAAGTAGAAGCAACAAATTGGAAAGTCAAGAACACATAAAGGCCATGTGCTTTAAGACTGTGAATCTTAAAAACTCCTGTTAGTTGTCTTTCTTTTTTCCTTGTCCTTTATTTCTGATATGTGTGTTCAGTGCAGCACAAGGTTACGTGAACCCTTGCACTCAGGACTTGGCATCTGGAGACAGACGCCACAAGAAACAGCGCGGTGTCCCCCATCGACATTGCAGGAATAGAAAATGCTCCCTCTTATTCACCCACAGCTTAAAGAGAAGCACCCCACCCAAAGAACAGGTTAAATTCTTCAACTTGGTGAGGGGAGAGCGTGCCTTGGGGAATTGTGTTTCTGGCCACCTGCTTTGTAAATGACTAGAAGGCAGTGAGACTTCATATAGGAACAATTTGGAGATGTGTTGACTTGCTAACGTCCTCATGCGTGTATTTATACACAGGGTGTTCCTATATAAGAAGGATATCCATAGCCAGCAAGCCACTTTCCCCCTGTGCACGGAGTTGATTTGTGTTTTCAGCGTGGGCATTAAAATTCCGCCTGAGTGCTGTCTTTAAATTGCTTTGATGCTAGGTGGGTTCCATCCCTGACCTGTCCTGATGGCAAGTGATGGCTGTAACAAGCTCGGGATCAATATTCATAGCGGGTGTCCTGGGCTGATAACACTATCCAAGACAATGTTCACTATCAGTGCAGACAGCTGAGATATTGCGCCATTAGGGATGTCGTGTTAAATAACCTGATCTATTTCTGGGGCTATTTAATGAATTTCACAGTTTAGATAGTATCTTTAAGGAGAAGGCAAAGTCTATTCCGGAGGCACTGATGCAAATCAATGGTGCCAAGCTTCCCGAGCTATTCCACAAACAAAGTGGCCTATAATTCCAGCACAGCCTTGAGAAGCTGCTGCCAGGGCCGTGAACAGCGTTAACAATGGAGAGAATCTGCAGTACAGGCAGAGGGAGAGCAGCCTTAGGAGCTGTGTTAAAGCACCTTAGATAAAATCTTATGTTTCTGAAATAAAATACAACTTAAATTCTCTAGGTAAAACCCTGCAGTTTGGGCCGGCCCACGGGGTAGGACATTAATGCCAAGAGACAGCTTCATAAGGCACATCTCGGTGACAGAGGGGGAGTAGTGAACCGCGTACTTCTTTAACTGAAGTCTGGCTGCAGAATGGGAGGGGCGAGGCATTGGATGTTGAAAAGAAACTACTGGGAGCAGCAGAATCAGTTGTTAAATGTTTACTTGACTCTGTATCTCTTGTTGCTGGAGAGTGCATTTACAGTTAAAGGCTAGTTTACCATTTCCCCCCAGGGCTTTGAACTCTGACTGCCAAGCAGAGCAAGTATTCCTCTTAAAAACCTACTTCGGAGGCTTTGATTTGTGAAAGCTTTAAGTGTAGCCTTCCCACCTGTCCCCAGTCTGCAACCCAAATAAAAATGTTTACTTAATATATCTTGCTTTAAGAAATCAGTATTTCTTTTTGGAAATCAACAGGTTAAAAAAACAATCAATTTCTTTATTTCAGAAATTTGGAGGAAGCATCCAAGAAGGTGAGAAAACAATGGGAGGGGGATTGTCCTGAGAGCGACAATTAGTATTAACAGTAATTGCTCTCCTTTCTTGGGCACTTGCTCTGGACCAGGCACCTGGCTAAGCTTTTGCTTATTTGGGGTTATTTCATTTAACCCTCCCCATGCACGACCCCATGAAGCAGGCACTATTATATCCCCAATTTACAGTCGAGAAAACCAAGCTTAAGAGCAAGTTTGCCCACGACCCCAGAGCTAGGAAGTGGTGAAGTTGAGATTTGAACCAGGGAAGTGAGATTTCAGAGCCTGGTTCGGTAAAGTTCTTCTCTTAAAGGAAGTCACATTCCTGCCCCAGGGTGAAGTCCAATTGTAGACATTTATCGAACGGCTTTCCTTCAAAGTTACACACAGAAATGGGATATGGAAAATGACCTCTGAGAAAATGACTAGAGCCCTGGCACTGCCTGGGAGGATACCGTGGTGCAGGTTTTGGGATGCAGTTTTGGAAGCTCTTACATTCAGTGTTTTCTAACGTTTTAAGATATTCCCAGGAGAAACCCAAGGGAAGGGAATTGCCAGGCAAACCAAATTGCTCTGGGCACCTGGAAAAGTAGAGACATGTCATTGGGAGAAAGAGAATGGGGGAAAAATGCCAAGTGACAAGCTGAGGACACATGAGGAGAGACTTGGGGAAGGACAGAGGCAGAAGGAACAGGGACACAATGCAGGCTCTTTCTGACTGTGAGCATCACACGCCATGTTCATACCGTACAAAGAGAGGCACAGGCAGAATATAGACAAGGGAGAAAGGTAGGGCTTGGCAAGTGTATGAAGCACTTGCTTCCCGGTTGAATGGAGATCTGTACGATCTAGCATTCTTGGGTGATTTCCTGCAAGGCAGGGGACAAAGTCCTCTGTTCCCCACCTCTGTGCCCAAGTTTCATGCCTTCAATCTTTCTTTTTTTAATTGAAGTATAGTTGATTTACAATGCTGTGTTTGTGTCTGGTATACAGCAAAGTGATTCAGATATATATATATATATATTTTTTGTATTCCTTTCCATTATGGTTTATTACAGGATATTGAACATAATTCCCTGTACTATACAGTAGGACCTTGTTGTTTATTTATTTTATATATAGTAGTTTGTATCTGCTAATGCCAAATTCCTAGTTTATCCCTCCCCCACCTCCTTTCCCCTCTGGTAACCATAAGTTTGTTTTCTATGTCTGTGGGTCTGTTTCTGTTTTGTAAATAAGTTCATTTGTATCCTATTTTATTTTATATTTTATTTTATTTTTATTTTTTAAAACTTTTGGCCACACCAAGCGGCGTGCGGGATCTTAGTTCCCTGACCAGGGATTGAACCCGCTCCTCCTGCAGTGGAAGTGCGGAGTCTTGACCACTGGACCGCCAGGGAAGACCTGTATCATATTTTAGATGCCACATGCAAGTGATATCATATGATATTTGTCTGTCTCCTTCTGACTGACTTAGTGTGATAATCTCCAGGTCCATCCATGTTGCTGCAAATGGCATTATTTCGTCCTTTGTTATTCATGCCTTTAATCTTCTTTTCCTGGCCTTCCTGCCTGCAGCCTTGCTGCCCCAGCAGGCTGTTCACCTCACATGGCTATGCTAACTCCAGCCCTTGGAGGGACAGCCCTGGCCTCCATGAGCAAGCCAGCTGGCCAAGGACCCTGGCCGGCTGGAGTACCTGCGACTCACGTTGAAGGGCTGCTGCTCCAGCTGGTGGGTGGTACCCTTGCAGGAAGGCTGATCAGTGCTGCCAGATCTCCACATTGCCTCAGAGAAACTGGAAATCTGAACTCTTTTTTTTTTTTTTTTTTTTTTGCGGTACGCGGGCCTCTCACTGTTGTGGCCTCTCCCGTTGCGGAGCACAGGCTCCGGACGCGCAGGCTCAGCGGCCATGGCTCATGGGCCCAGCCGCTCCGCGGCATGTGGGATCTTCCTGGACCGGGGCGTGAACCCGTGTCCCCTGCATCGGCAGGCGGACTCTCAACCACTGCGCCACCAGGGAAGCCCGGAAATCTGACCTCTTACGTGACATCTCCAATGCTGGTAATCAGTTCACAGTGTTGAAAATCAGGCCATCAGAAACAGGTCTGTGGGTCACAAGCTTGCCATTCCAGCCATGCATATGTCAAGTGACCCCACCTTCACTGTTTGGGTGTTTCCATGGCTACTGTGGTTCGTGGGGTGAAGACTAAAGGCCTCTGCACTGAATGCCAGGCTCTTCACTATCTGTTCCAGCTGCTTGTGCAGCCTTGGTCCCTGGACAACCTCGGTTCCGGGTAAGATGTGTACGGGTCCCCTGCCCATGCGTGCTACCTTCTCAGAGACTCTGGCCAGCCCTTGGATCCTGGCGAGTGGGCAGTGGGCTTCCATCCAGCCCGGGTGGACATCTCTTGCTTTTCGGGATCAGCATTCTCATCCCCTTTTCTGGTACTGGTAATTTGACTTTGCTCAGATATCCCCCTTACATGTGGTAGTGGTGTGATCGCCAATCAAGGGCCCCGGGGTGGGAGTGACCTCCTGCAGGACCAATCAGGCTCTCTCTCGCAGGAATCTTCTAATGCCCACTAAAGCTGGAGAGACACTTCTGGATCAATGGATCTCTACTTTTTTTTTTCACTGAGGCCCACCGTGATAAGACAGAACTCCTTGGCTCAGGTAGGCCTCCCTTGGTCTGGTTTCACTTTCCAGGGAAAACCAGACTTTGGTCAGAATGAAGGGTCTCTGTGGGTAGTAGACACCTGCTAATCTTGCCTGCACGGTGTCTCTTCCTGCTTTCTTTCTCTTAGTCTGTTTGGGCTGCTAAAACAAAATACCACAGGCTGAGTGGCTTATATACAACAGAAATGTATTGCTCACAGTTCTAGAGGCTGGCAGTCCAAGATCAGGGTGCCAGCATGTTCGGGTTCTGGGGGGAACCCTCTTCCAGGTTGCAGACAGCTGACTTCTTACTGTGTCCTCACATGGTGGAAGGAACGAGCTAGCTCTCTGGGGTCTCTCTTTTTATTTATTTATTTATGGCTGCGTTGGGTCTTCATTGCTGCGCATGGGCTTTCTCTAGGTGCGGCAAGCAGGGGCTACCCTTCGTTGCGGTGTGTGGGCTTCTCATTGCAGTGGCTTCTTTTGTTGCAGAGCACAGGCTCTAGGCACGCAGGCTTCAGTAGTTGTGGCATGCGGGCTTAGTGGCCCCGCGGCATGTGGGATCTTTCCAGACCAGAGCTCGAACCCGTGTCCCCTGCATTGGCAGGTGGATTCTTTTTTTTTTTTTTTAATTTATTTTTGGCTGCATTGGGTCTTCGTTGCTGTGTGCGGGCTTTCTCTAGTTGAGGTGAGCAGGGGCTACTCTTTGTTGCAGTGCACCGGCTTCTCATTGCGGTGGCTTCTCTTGTTGCAGAGCACGGGCTCTAGGTGCACGGGCTTTAGTAGTTGTGGCATGCAGGCTCAGTAGTTGTAGCGCATGGGCTTAGTTGCTCCGCGGCACGTGGGATCTTCCTGGACCAGGGCTCGAACCCGTGTCCCCTGCATTGGCAGGCGGATTCTTAACCACTGCGCCACCAGGGAAGCCCTGGCAGGTGGATTCCTAACCACTGCACCACCAGGGAAGTCCCGGGGGTCTCTTCTATGAGGGCACTAGTCCCAATCATGAGGGCTCCAACCTCATGACCTAATCACCTCCCAAAAGCCCCACCTCCTAATACCATCACCTTAGGGGTTAGGATTTCAACACATGATTCTGTGAGAATATAAACTTTCAGACCATAACACTCTTGTTACAATGCCCTGCCTTTTGCTGGGGGCATTCCTCCCCCATTCTATGTGGCCGTGGTGAGGCTCTACTCAAGTGCCCCTCCTCGGCACCTAAGTCAGGCTGCATCATCACAGTACCTCTTCCCCCTGAACACAGACATGAGGGCCAGTCAGAGTTCTTTCTGCAACTATCAGGCCAAATTGAGGAAAATGTTCTTTACCATATGGTTTACCCAGGGCTCTGTGGCCTGGAACTGCCACAGCCCTCCCTCCCCACTGCCTAGAGAGAGCCTGGCCACACGGAGAGAAGGAAGTGAACCCAGAGAAGGGGGCAGAGCCAAGAAATGGAGAGTCAGAGAGCCCAGAACACCACCATTCGAGCCTTAGAACCAGCTACATCTGAAGCCATCAATTGCTAGACTGGTTACAAGAGCCAATAAATTCCTTTTAAATTTAAGCCATTTGCCGTTGGGTTTCTGTCACTGGCAACCAGAGTCCTAGCTAATACAAGCAAGTCTGGAAGGATTATACACACATCTACTACAGCAAAAGAGGATTGGAAGGATTCATATTTAAGCTGAAATTCAGACATGATTTGTAGACTTGTTACTGGAAATGTAAGAGGCCAAGCTCTTACATCCCTGCACACTGGAGTGTTAATGTGCCACTTGACTAGCTCTGGCCCAAAAGATATAAACAAGAATCTGTTGGGTCTGGATTCTGGGGCAGCTTTTGTTTTTCCTGGTATAAAGGGCAAGAGTCAGTTGTCAGAGGCCCTTTTCCCTTTTCCTTTCCTTTCTTTCTTGAAATGCAGACATGATGCCTGGGGGTACAGCAGACATCTTGACAGCATGAGGGTGAAAGCCTAAGGATGGTGAAGCAGAATGGACGTAGACTATTTCCCAGTGTTCCTGGGAACTGCTGTACCTGCCCAGGGCTGACTTCCTCTTGGCTTCTTTTTTTTTTTTTTTTTTTAACATCTTTATTGGGGTATAATTGCTTTACAATGGTGTGTTAGTTTCTGCTTTATAACAAAGTGAATCAGTTATACATATACATATGTTCCCATATCTCTTCCCTCTTGCGTCTCCCTCCCTCCCACCCTCCCTATCCCACCCCTCCAGGCAGTCCCTGTGCCATGCGGGCTGCTTCCCACTAGCTATCTACCTTACGTTTGTTAGTGTATATATGTCCATGACTCTCCCTCGCCCTGTCACAGCTCACCCTTCCCCATCCCCATATCCTCAAGTCCGTTCTCCAGTCCTCTTGGCTTCTTGATATATGAGAAAGAGTAAGTCTATCTGGTTGAGCGACTATAGGTGGATTTCTGTTACATGCAGCCAAAACAACTCTAACTTATACAATGCTCTTCTGTTACATCCAAAGAAAGGTCATGGACTTTTGGGTTAGGTCTGAGCCCACACTTAGAGAGATCTGTTGCCTTGGACCAACATGTCATTCTTCAGGTGAGAGACTCGGGTCCCTGTATTCATTTCCTATTATTGCTGTAACAAATTACCACAAACTTAGTGGCTTAAAAAACACAAATTTGTCCTCTTACAGTTCTAGAGGCAAGAACTCCTAAAATCAAGGTGTTCTCAGGGCTGTGCTCCTCTGGAGGCTGTAGGGGAGAATCCATTTCTTCGCCTTTTCCAGCTTCTAGAGGCTGCCTGCATTTCATGGCTCGTGGCTCCTTCGTATTCAAGCCCAGCAGCATAGCATCTTCAAATCTCGGCATAACGTGTTGTCATGTCTCCTCTGACTCTTCTCCTGCCTCCATCTTTCCTTTATAAGGACTCTTGTGATTAGATCGAGCCCATGCGGGTCATCCCGGATAATCTCACATTTCCAGATCTTTAGCTTAATCACATCTGCAAAGTCCCCTTTGCCATGTGAGGTAACACACTCACAGGGCCTGGGAAGTAGGACGTGGGCATCTTCAAGGAGCCATTATTCTGTCTCCATAATCTTAGATACAGAAAGTGATTTGCCCAAGGTCATGCCCAGCTAATGGGAGAGAGAGAACTACGTGTGGACTCACCACCACAGGCAGAAGTGCCTTTCTCCTCTTCCTCTTTGGCATGAAGCTAAAGCCCAGCCATGCTTCAAGGTCCATTTCAGGCTGCCCCTCTGCTCAGAAACCACAGCCGCCCTCCACAGCCCACAGAGTCCATCGTCTTGGCTTTGTCTGTCACTCACTGGCACTCTGCACACGTTTGATCAGTAATCTTAAACGTGTACATCTTGTTCTCTGCCCAGTCTTGACTCAAAGGCAAAGATCACACTTTAGACCTTTTTGGACCCTGGGACCCACTAAGCCCACAGAGTTGAAGTTCTATACATGGGTGATGTATGGCTCATGATGATCGTGGTAGATTATCCAGACGGACTCACTCAGTTCCTGTACCACAGAATCTGGAATGCAAACACTGCATTTCCCAGACTCCCTTGCAGGTTGCACTAGGTTCCACCAAGCCAGACATGGTGAAAGTGAGATGGTGACCATAGGTGGAGAGGGAGAATTCTCTGAAGGTATGGTGGGTGGATTTGGTTCTTTCGGGGCAATACTATCAGGTTCCTGTCATCTTAAGAGCCAAGTGATGGGGCAGTGGTCTCAGTGGAACAATGAAATTGGGCATTTCTCAGAGCTGCACGGCTCTTTGCTGTGTGGTACTTGAGCTTGGTTACCCAGTCCCCCTGGCAATCTGTAAGCTCCTTGATGCCTTGTATAAACTTACCCCTCTAGCTGGAGAAGTTTCTATTGTCTGCAACTAAGAACCATGATTTTTAAAAAAATTTTATTTTATTTATTTACTTTTGGCTGCATTGGGTCTTTTTTGCTGTGTGTGGGCTTTCTCTAGTTGCAGCGAGCAGGGGCTACTCTTCATTGTGGTGCTCTGGCTTCTCATTGTGGTGGCTTCTCTTGTTGCGGAGCTCAGGCTCTAGGCGCGTGGGCTTCAGTAGTTGTGGCACACTGGCTCAGTAGTTGTGGCTCACAGGCTGTAGAGCACAGGCTCAGTAGCTGCGGCGCATGGGCTTAGTTGCTCCACAGCATGTGGGATCTTCCCGGACCAGGGCTTGAACCCATGACCCCTGCATTGGCAGGCAGATTCTTAACCACTGCGCCACCAGGGAAGCCCAAGAACCATGATTAATATGAGGTCTCATACTCATTTCTCCCCCAACCAGATTGTAAATCCCCAAAGGGCAGGAACTATATTTTATATTTCTCCTGTAAAATCAGCGGAGTACACAGTTTTCCTAGTAAACTTATCAACATGACACGCACGATTCATTGAACTGGGTTAAAGTTCTAATATTCTGATGAATTCTTCATCCCATCTGTGAATCAAGAGCCTGAAACAAAATGGCCACCCTAATATGGTCTTTTTTTGAAAACTTAAGTCAGGCTAAGAGAAGTCAATTTTTTAAAAAATAAATTTATTTTATTTATTTTTGGCTGCATGGGGTCTTTGTTGCTGTGCGCAGGCTTTCTCTAGTTGCGGCGAGTGGGGCTACTCTTCATTGCAGTGCACGGGCATCTCATTGTGGTGGCTTCTCTTGTTGCGGAGCATGGGCTCTAGGTGCACAGGCTTCGGTAGTTGTGGCACACGGGCTCAGCAGTTGTGGCTCGCGGGCTCTAGAACGCAGCCTCAGTAGTTGTGGCGCACGGGCTTAGTTGCTCCGCGCATGTGGGATCTTCCGGGACCAGGGCTTGAACGCGTGTCCCCTGCTTTGGCAGGCGGATTCTTAACCGCTGTGCCACCAGGGAAGTCCCAGAAGTCAAATTTTTTGAAGTTTCAGTTTAAACACTTGAAAGGGTCAGAAGGGCAGTTAAGGAAACTCTTCTCCTTTTCTACCAACTTTTATTTATTACAAAAACGATGTAACATTAAATAGAATGTAAAAATTCATCCAAAATCTCACTGGGCTAACACATTGAAATATTCCCATTTTCTTCTCAGCCATTCCTACGCCTTATTTTGTAGGCAGAGGTCTACATACAATTTTGCATTCTGCTTTTTTTTTTTTTTGGCTGCACCACTCTGCATGTGGGATCTTAGTTCCTCAACGAGGGATGGAACCCACGCCCCCTGCATTGGAAGCCGAGTCTTAACCACCGGACAGCTAGGGAAGTCCCTCTGCTTTTTCACACAATGTTATATCGTGAGCGTTTTTCATGTTGTAACCTAGTCTTCCTTTTTTCATGGCATAATATTTCTGTCAGTAGCCATCTTATCACTTCTTGAACAATTCCGGTCCCCGAACATTTATTTTTCTTCCACCTTGTTCTGGCATCATAGCTTACACTTCATACATGTCTTTAGAGATTCGTTACCTTATCATTGCTTCTCAGGCGCGCAGCATCGTCCAGTCTGTGGGCCCAACTATCTCCATTGCTGTTAGGAGTGTCATCGGGCCACAGGAAAACACCAATGAAGGTCTTGCCTGTTCTCTTTAATTTTTGTTACTTTTCCGGTTGCCTCCTCGTCCCAATCTGCCTTGTTCCAATTTTAGGGAGGTTGACCCTTTATCCACTGATCTCCAGGTGAAAAGGCTCCCATTTTGGGAGCGCGTGACTCGGGAGTCGGGAAGCAGCGCCCGTCTTGCCGGGTTTGCGCCCGGCCACGCCCCACTGGCCCAGCTCTGCCCCGCCCCGCCCGCCCGCGGGACTACACTTCCCAGGCAACCCTGCGCGGCGAGCGCGGCCGCAGCTTCCAGGCGCCGGTTGGGACGCGGGGGCCGAGGCGCAGGCGGGACGCAATGGCTGCGTGGGGCGAGCGGCTGGCCGGCGTGCGCGGGGTGCTGCTCGACATCTCAGGCGTGCTGTACGACGGCGGTGAGGGCGGCGGCGCGCCGATTGTAGGCTCTGTGGAGGCGGTGGCGAGGTGAGTGGGCCGCGCAGGTCGCCTGGAGCGCCCGGCGCTGTGCTCAGCCGGGTCCTGTGGGCCGCTGCCGGGGGGCGGGGCGGGGCTGCTGCTCTGGCCCCGCCCCGCCCGGCGAGCGGGGGGCTGGTCCCGGGAGGATCGCGCTGCAGGCGCAGTGTGTGACAGGCAAACGGCGTCCCTGGATGAGCACCGGGACACTGCTGGTTAGAGTTGCGCCCCTGTCCAACAGCGCAGCCCCCATTCCTTGCCTTTGAGCGCTTGGAATGTGGCAAGTCTGAATTTAGATGTGGTGTAAGTGTACAACCCACACTGGATTTTGAAGACTTAGTGAGAAAAAATGTATAAAGTTCATTGTATTGTTTTATATTGGTTACATATTGAAATGATAGTAATTTGAATATGTTAGCTTAAATAAAATATATTAAATTAATTCCACCTTCTTTTAACCTTTGTTAATGTGGTTACCAGAAAACTTTAAATTACATACGTGGCTGGCATTGTAATTCAGTTGGACTGCCTTGACTGTCTGCTTAGACGGTAGGAGGGCGTCTTGCCCACCAAGTCTTGTGCACAGAAGACACTGCCAGGACCACTGTTGGCACCACTGGGCCCTGGGCTTTGTAATTGCCACTGGCATCGCAGAACCAGAGGGTAAGAGGAGGCATGGGGTGAAGTGGAGGAGGAAGTGCCTTGCATCTGAAGGGAACAGTGTCTGCAAAGCCTGAGGCGGAGGAGAGCTCGGAGGAGAGCTCGGGAGGAGAACTCAGCAGATCGCACGCACTCACGGAACTGAAGAGAGAGTGGGCACTAGCGAGGGTGCTCAGGGCTACAGCAGGCAGGGACCTGAGGGTCACAGAGAGCTGTCTGGATTCCATACTGGGTGCAATGAGAAGTCACTGAAGATTTTAGGCAGGAGTGTCGTGTGATCTGATTTATGTTTTCAAGACATTTAAATGTAGAAAGTGAAACCATATAAGTAAATGAAAACAGGAGAGATTCCCTTTGAAATCTTGGAGTAGGAGAATACCTTTGTAGCTACGCCTCAAAATCTAGAAATCGACAACAACAAATCAACAACCCAATAGAAAGAGGCACAAAGGATATAAACAATTCATAGGAAAGGAAAACAAATAGAAACACAAAGGAAAAGCACAGGAAAGATGCTCAGCCTTACTCGAATAAGAGAAGTGCAAATTAACACGATCCTGAGATGCCTTTTTTCATCAATTTGAGAAAATCGGCCAAAATCCACAACTTTGGGAACGCATTCTCTTGGTGAGAGTTTGTGGAAGCAGACCCTGTCTTATATTGCTTGTGGAAGATGCATTTGGCATGATCTATCAGCGTACTGCCTCATACATGAGAAATGACATAGGTGGGAGGTCATTCATGGCAGTGCCTTGAGAAATAGCAAAAGACTGGAAACAGCTCAGCTATCCATCGCTAGGGGAGTATTACAGTCTATCCTTCTACACAGTGGAATTCCATGCTGCATAAAAAAGAACGAGCATGCCTGCCATGTAGACGTGCTGTCAGTGAAGACAGGATGTGCACTGTGCCGTCTTTTGGGTGGAAAAGGCAGAAATTCCTGCTGGTGTGTTTGTATAAGGAAACTGGGGGGAAGAGCTTCAGCCTGTGAAGAGCTGGAAGGCAAGTGATTGGGGAGAACTAGGTGGTTGGGGGTAGGGATGGGAGCAAGGCTCTTCCCTCGGTAACTTTGTATATAAACATTTTTTAAAGTTTTGAACCATGTGGATGTATTTCCCATTCGAGATATCAAATTACAAATATTATGTCAATTTTGTCTCAAAAAAGTGCTGGAAAAAAATACTGCACCAGAAAACAAAATATTTTAAGAAGATCTCTGGCTGCAAAGTGGAGAATGAGCTGGCAGTGGGGCAGATGGCCGGGCTCCAGAGGAAACAGGGGAACAGCCAGTTGGGAGACCCTTGTGTGGTCCAGGGAGACATGATAGGGCGTGGACTAGGGGGTGGCAATGGAGATGAACAGAAGGGGGTGAATTAGATGTTTTGGGAGTAGGACCAATGGGACCTGCCTATGTATTGGATATTGCGGGGAACAGGGAGAAGATGAAATAAAGAATGGCTCCGGTGTTGGACTGGAGCACCTGAGGGGATGGAGAGGGGCGCAGAGGGGTGCAGGCCGGTGCCATGATGGCCCTTGACACAGTGCTTGGCACACAATACACCCCATGAGTATGACAGTTAAACGTCACGTCCCATGTTTGTTTGTTTGTTTGTTTTTGTGAAAGAGACAAACTTTATTGAGCCCTCAGCCCTAATTCTTTTTCTCCTGCACAGTCTTGGTTCCCCGGAGACACCCAGTCCGGTGGGCAGCAGTGAGACCCACTTTCTGGCCAGCAGAGGCATCTCTGAGGATGGTAGAGGCTTTGCCGATATGGTGGTGGTTGCCACCTCCAAAGGGATGCTCAGCAGGGTTCATGGCCACACCCCGCACACATGGCCAGCAATTCCTCTTTGCCTTATACTTGTGGTAGGCACAGCTGGCCTTCAGAATGGGTTTGTCAACGCGGCCATCTCTAGCCACCACACCGACCACAGCTCTGTTGGTGGAGGAGATGACCTTCTTGGAGCCCAAGGGCAGCTTCACTCTGGTCTTCTTTGTCTCAGGGTTGTGGGAGATGATAGTCACATAGTTCCCAGAGGCTCTGGCCAGCTTGCCGCAGTCACCAGGCTTCTCCTCCAGACAGCACATGTTGGTGCCCCCAGGTACGGTACCCACTGGGAGCACACCGCCGATGCTGAGCTGGGCCTGCTCGCCACAGTCCACGAACTGGCTGGTGTGGATGCCCTCGGTGGTGATGAACATCTCTGTCCGCTTCTTAAAACGGTATGGATCCCGGAAGACCACCTTGGCAAGGGGCACGCTGCAACCCGGGTCGTGGATGGTGTCCTTCACGATACCCTTGATGTAGCTGTGTTGCTTGGCAAAGTCCATGGTGTGCAGAGACGCGGCGTCTTTCGGTGCTTCACGTGCACGCGGAACGTGGAGCTGGCGCCCTTCCTCTGCCCACAGATCCCATGGCCCATGGCAGCAGTCTGCTGAGGAGTGCGGCCGAAAGAGCACGTCCCATGTTAATATAGGAATTCCTGTTACACGCGCTTTTAATTTTTTTAAAATCAGGGCCACTTAAAAAAAAAACAACTTTATATTAAAGTACACATCTGTTCTTCTATTGAGGGGGTGTAGTTTCCTGTTTTCAGTTATTTTGAATAGTGCTGCCATGAACATTTTAGAACATGTCTGGTGAATGCATGGATGCATTTCTGCTGGGTACAGGCCTAGGAGTGGAATTGCTGGTCATAAGATAGGCATATGTTCATTGCTAGAAGATGCTGTCAAATCGTTTCCCAAAGTGGTATATGTGAGAGTCCCTGTGGTTCTGTGTCCTCACCAACACGTGGGTTTGTCAGTCCTTTGCATTTTATTTATTTATTTATTTAAACTAATTTACATTTTCATTGATTCTTAAATTTTTAAAAAAGTTAATTAATTAATTTTATTTTTGGCTGCTTTGGGTCTTCATTGCATGCAGGCTTTCTCTAGTTGCGGCGAGCGGGGGCTATTCTTCCTTGTGGTGCGCGGGCTTCTCATTGCCGTGGCTTCTCTTGTTGCAGAGCACAGGCTGTAGGTGCATGGGCTTCATTAGTTGTGGCATGTGGGCTCAGTAGTTGTGGCTTGTGGGCTCTAGAGCACAGGCTCAGTAGTTGTGGGGCACAGGCTTAGTTGCTCTGTGGCATATGGGATCTTCCCGGACCAGGGCTCGAACCCGTGTCCCCTACACTAGCAGGCAGACTCTTAACCACCAGGGAAGTCCCGAAGTCCTTTGCATTTTAGCAGGGTCATTTTTGCCTCAAAACCTGAGAAAGAAAGTAGGTCAAGGATATGGACAGAGCCTCGGTCCCTCTCCGTCTACCTTCTGCTGAGGAGCACAAAATGGATTCAGCAGTGGCTTTGGAATAGGTAGGGCTGATTGTGAGCCCTTGTTTCCAGTCAGTAATGTGGGTCTGGTGTGCATCCCTCCCGGACCAGTGAGGCTCCAGGCGTCTCCCAGCACCAGCAAAGCTGGCTGCTCTCAGAGAGTGCTTCCTCTATGCTGGGCGTCCCTGTTTATGTCATGTAGTCCCCCTAACAGTGTGGGGGTGGGAGGAGGTTATCTCCCTCAATCAGCTGAAGCCACTGAGGCTCAGGGCTTGCTAGGGTCTCAGCTGGGATGGCTCAGGGACCATGGGAACCCAGGTCTGCACGACTCCTAACCGCTGTGCTGGACCCATACTTAGAGTCCTTTGAGGGAGAAGCGGGCATTGGAAAAGGTCAGGGGCTTCTCTCTAGCAGTCTCCCCTGGGTGATGCTCCCCCCGATACACTGTCCAACTAACACCTGCACAGATTCCAGGCTGTGACTCGAAGGACCCTCCTTCGAGGGTCCTTTAACCTCTGTGGGTTTGGCGCTGGCATCTTCCAACAGATCCCTGGGAGTTGTTAGTCTTGATTTGCTTTACTTCAACTGGTTTATCTAGCTGGAGTGTCTTTGGTAGCAACTACACTGTATAAATCTAGCAGTGGTATAATAACCAGATATACTGACAGTCCTAAAATACATCCCAGCCAGTTCTGTAGCTGAGAGAGGGGAGAAGTGCCTTCCCCATAGTGTGTGGGACTGTTTCCGGTGAGGGGACGTAGTTCTCATTATATCAGGGGAGTTGATCGTCCTGGAGGATGAGGCCTGGCCCCTCTGAACCCTCCCTGGGACTCCATGCCACAGGACCGCGTCCCCGTGCATTTCCCTGCTCCACCAGGGCCTTCCCGAGTGACCCTTGTGGCCCCTTCTCTCCCTCTGCCCACTTCACCCCCTTGCTTCCAGTTATACAGACTTTCGGGGGGTTTTCACTGACCAGCCCCTTAGCAGCCCAGCACCCGCAGCGCCTGGGCCGTCCACGCTGCAGCAGCCTCTGGCTCTCACCCACGTCCCTTTTCTCTCTTCAGCTCTTGTTCTGGCTCTTTAAAGGCTAGGCCCCTCCGCCCAGGCCCGGCCTCCAGTGGCCAGCTGATCACACTCAGGCCCGAGGAAGCCGCCCATGCCCTCCTGTGGGGCCCCCGGAGCCCAGCATCCAGACCCTCCTGGCAGTGAGTGTATGTGGGCAACTTCCCCCAGTAAAATCCGCCTGCTTTTGGAGTTTCCCTGGGGATGTCAGACTTGGGGACACGGCCCTTTCCCGGGCCAGGCCCTGCTGGCCAACGTGAATAATGCCAGGCTTCCACCGCTTTGTGTAGTTTTGCAGCCACAGCCTGCACTCTGTGGCCTCCTTGATATGCAAGGCTGGCTTTGAAGTCACAAGGGAGCTCAGAGGAAGTTCCCAGGGTGAGAGCAGCGCAGCAGAGGGGCCGCTTGATGGGGGTCCCAGGGCCCAGGGGGGCGTTTGCCTCCATGGCATCTCCCCAGTGCCGTGGGTTCCCAAACAGCACCTTCTGTTTTGGGAACCCCGGAGGGGGTGACTCACCACTTCTCTTCCTAGACTTTCTGTGGTGACAGGTGTCCTCAGGTTTTTGGAAAGTTTCCCACCTGTTTGGGGACACAGAGCACATGGGGAGTATTAGCTCTGCTTTTTAAAACAATACCGACCACCGTCATAGCAGTCACTGATGATCAGACTACCTTCACAACCAGCCCTTTTCAAAGCCGGAACAGAGGCTTAGAGAGATTTGGGAAGTGGCCACAGTGGAGAAAGTGTCTGGGCCAGGGTTCCCTCCCTTCCTGCCCACTGTCCCCCGCCCTGCCCCGGTCCACCTGACTCCAAGCCCCAGTTTTCCCCGCAATAGCACACTGCTTCTCATTAAAGATGCACTTGTTCATTCATCCACTCACCCAACAAATATTTATCGAGTGCTTCTTTTATACTAAAAACACCGCTGTAGGCATTGGGACAAGGGGCAGTGAGTGGGGCAGATGGAAGTCCCTGCTCTCGGGAAGCTGACCGTCCAGTATGGGGAGAGCAGCGTAAACAGCACCTGGAAAGGCTAGTGTCAGGTGGAGAGAGACTGAGCCGCCAGGGAGATGGGGAGCCCGTGATGTGTGAGCTGGGCTCTGAAGCTGTCATCTGGACCAGGAACGTCCCAGATTGGAGAACAGGAGGTCCAGGCTTCCTGGAGCCGCTGGGCACTGTGGTGGCCAGGTGGAGCCCTCTTACTGTGCTAGGACTTGTGGGTGGGCGTGGTCATGGGACATCTGTAACCGGCCTGGGTCCCCCCATCAGGCCCTTTATTGGCGTCCATTCTTGGGCAGTTGGGCTCCCCGAGGGGAGCCATTCAGAGGCAGGGCTGGGCACAGCAGGGGCTGCAGGGACCGCCCCCGGGCTGGTCAGCACAAAGGGGAGCCCCAGAGGCATCTGCATGTGAAAGGCGGGTGGGCATTTACTGCATCCTGTCTCGGGCCACTAAAGCACATCTGCTGGGCCCAGCCCGGCCCAGCCTTTTTGCGGCCGGCGGAAGGAAGCAGGCTGGGCCTCGGCCCAGGGCAGCCTCATAAAGCAATTCCCACCCAGGACTAACGGACCCGCGACCCATCCCTCCAGTGTGCGCCAGGAGCCCCGGGACCCTGTGAAAACCCAGGCCCCTCCCAGCAGGTCTTAGAGCCAGAGGAACAGGGCCCAGGAACTTGTCTGAAGTGTGGCCTAGGACCAAGGCCCTCCTTGATGCTCGGCCACCCTGGCTCCGTCGGGCCCCAGGGACACAGCCGCCCAGGAGTGGCGGTAATAATAGTAGCTACCAGGACTGTGAGAGAGCTGGGAGCCTCCCTGCGCTGCCTCGTGCCATCCCCCGTGTGGCCCAGCACCTGCCGGAGGGGGCTCTTAAGGCTATCAGAGGGGGCGGGTCGTCTGTTTGAGTTCGTTTAGGCCAACAACAGCTTTCCTGACTCACCCTGGACCTTGGACAAGGTGTGTTTGTTGAGAATGCCCTGTCACTCGTGCTGCCGTTTCCTCTCTGCGGGTGAACTAGGCTGACTTCAGAGTTGGGGGCCAGGTGAGAGAACGATTCTCTCTTCCCAGGCCGAGTACTGGTTTCGTAACATCCACAGTTTAGGCTTCCCAAGGCAGACATGGCTTCCTTCTTGTAAACCATCCCCCTAGCGCAGGAAGGTACTAAGCAAAAAGTCCAAATCGTCACCAGCCCCATCCTCGTCATCCCCCCAGGGGGACCCTGTAGCTCCTTCCACGCCTTTTCCTCTGTGTTTCCCCCAAAGCGCAGGGGATTTTAAGAAGCCGCCCCTTCCCTGGCTGGCTCTCGTCCAGTTCCATGGTTCCCCCTTCACACCCCCCACAACCCCCCACTCCTTGGGCAGCACTGATGCTCAAGAAACATGTTCTGCTGGTTCACAGGTCACTGGAGGCTGGAGTTCCCCGCAGGTCCCGAGCCAGTGGTCTCAAACTTATGTCGCCTCAGAGCATTTATCTCCTAAATGAAATCTGAGGTAGAATCCCCCCAATTTTAAAAACAGATAAAAGAGCAATGTTTGAATGGTGTGTATTTTCTCTGTTCAAATCTGTAATACCGATTATGAGGTCAGTCCGTGAAAATGATGAAAGTGTCTTTTTTATTTTTTTTTTGGCCACACCCCACGGCAGGCGGGATCTCCACCAGGGATCAAACCCACGCCCCCTGCAGTGGAAGGCAGAGTCTTAACCACTGCGGCTGCTTCCCACTAGCTACCTGTTTTACATTTGGCAGTGTATATATGTCTATGCCACTCTCTCACTTTGTCCCAGCTTACCCTTCGCCCTCCCCGTATAGCACAGGGTGATCAGCTCGGTGCTTTGTGACCACCTAAAAGGGTGGGACAGGGAGGGTGGGAGGGAGGGAGACGCAAGAGGAAAGAGATATGGGGATATATGTATATGTATGGCTGATTGACTTTGTTATAAAGCAGAAACTAACACACCATTGTAAAGCAATTATACTCCAAAAAAGATGTTAAAAAAAAAATAACAGTACTAAAGTCTGGGGCAGTGGACAGCTCAACAGTACATAATGTGAATAATTTTATATTTGTGGCTGGAAACAACCTGCGTGTCTATCAGGAGGGGACAAGGGAATAAATTATGGTTTATCCAGACTGCGGAATATTCCCCAGCAGTTAAAAAGAGTGAGGTAGCTCTGTTTGGTGTTGACATTAGTTTATATGAGGTGAATGTTGCATATAGTCAGTGACAAAGTTACAGAGTAATGTGTGTGAAATACCATTTTTGTTCTTGGACTTAAAGGAGACACAACCACCCTCAGGTAGAGCAGTAACAGAACTGTGACCCTGACTTGCGTGGAGGGAAACCGAGGGACATTGTTGTGAAGCTACCCACGGCTCCACTGTCACGACAAGGGCTGTTTCTGGGTTTCTGATCTCAGCCTTGCTGGGCAGGAGCCACCCTATGGAAATGAAGGGCAGCCAGGCTGGGGGTTGTGGAGCAGAGTTAACGGTTTATCCCAAAGATGCCGCCTCTGGTAGGAAGGCCCTGGCTGATTAGGAAGTGAGCATGGCACGGGTCACTCATGGGGCCCACAGGTGGAGTCCTGATCCCCCAGCCCCCCAAGGATATACAGAGAAGCCGTATTGGCAAAGCCCTGCCCGGGCCTTGCCTGTGGCGCTATGCAGGGTGACTTCCCGCCACCCTGGGGCTGGCAGGATGCAGCCCTGTTTATAGGGGAGGAGTAGGGCTTGCTCAAAGCCACCTCAGGAGGAAGGAGAGTGGGGGCCAGACCCTTAGCAGGGCAGGTGCTTCCCCTAAAGGAAGGTAGGTGTCAGCTCTTGTGGGCGAGGACCTGGGTTTCGAGTCCCAGCTCTGCCCTGTGGTTGTCATGTGGTCTTGGGCAAGTTCCTTAGCCTTTTTGTGCCTCAGTTTCCTCTCGTGGGGAGCTGTTGTAACTACTGTTGGGGCTCCCACTGTCCTGGGTGCGCTGGGATGTCTGCCAGGATGAGCCAGCGCCGGTTTACCCCAGGTTCCATTTGCTGGGTTGAACTTTGCCCTCTTTCTTAATGGTGGCCCCGGGCGAAGCTCTCTGGGCTCCGTCCAGCAGGCCTCCCTCACCAGCTGGCTCCTCCGGCTGTCTCAGTTCCCTGGGCATCTGTCTTCTTGTCCGACTACCTGCCTCGAGGGCCCAGATGTCCCCAGCACCCGGCCCCGGGCCTGCTAGAGGTGTGGTTGTCATTGTCACCACCATCGTCTTCACTGTCATTCACTGAGTATTTGCAACATGCCAGGTGCTTCAGGACAGTCCTGTCAAGTAGCTACTGCTAGTGCCCCATTTTACAGATGTGGAAACTGAGGTTGGAGAAGGTTAGGTGACAAGCCTTGGTCACACAGGGACGAGGTGGCAGAGGTGCTGAGGGTGTGTCTGCTTCCCGAGCCAGGCTCCCACCTTACCCGAGAATGCCTGGCTCTGTCTCCTGCAGCGCCCAGCACTTGACCAGCCTGTGACCACGTCAGGGGAGGGCTAGCTGGTGGCTAACCTTCCAAGGCTGGGGAGTGGACCAAAGAACCCATGGCTCCCAGAAATGTGCCCTTAGGTTCCTCGTATCCCTCTGGGCCTCAGTCTCCCCCTCTGCGAAAGGAGCCACTAGGTTGGATAATCTCCAAGGTCTCCTCTGGTTTCTAGATTCCCACGCACTTCATTCTAAATTGAATTTATTAGTAACTAGTAAAGTGATGTTGTGGGCTCAGCATGTCCCTTTGATCTGAGCTCAGAGGCCCAGGCAGGTCAGAGAGAACGTACTGGGTGGCGGGTGAGGTAGCCACGGGTGTGGAAGGTGTGCCACGTGTTTCGTAAGGGCCCTGGCTTCAGGCCTGCCCGACGTCTGTTTGACCTCGTTGCTGTCCCCCTGAGGTCGCTGGCTGGCTAGCCCGACCTGAGAGGCTCAGCCAGGGCCACCTCCATGCGTCACCACTGCTCTTGTTCTCTTCTCTCCGTCCAGACTTTGGACTGTTTCTTGCCTGGACTCTGACGACACAGTCTGCCCAGCAGAGTGTCCGATGGAGAGTGGGAGGGACCTCCAGGGACCTAGCAGCTGGCTGTCAGCCTGGCCAAAATGTCTACTCTGGTGGGTCGGGGGAAAGAAGGGGGAGATGCAGCAGGCCCAGCCAGAGCTACTGGCAGAGGCCTTCCCGGTGTCCCTCAGCATTCGTGGCCCTGTGCTGATGCCGGCACATGGTAGGGCTCATGGTGCGTCCTCTGTGCCCCACCCCAGAGAGCCAGAAGGCTAGGCGCTACTGTTACCCCATTTCATGGTTGGGACTCAAGACTCCCGAGAGTCTGGCCCGTGGATGCCTGGCCAAGGGCATGTGCAAGGTGCAGGTGCTGGACCCCATTCTCCTGGGGGAAAAGCCCTGCTGTTGCTGCTCCAGCCAGAAGGCATCTCCCTGCCCCCAAGCTGAGGCCCTACATCAGGGCACATGGGGAGCTGGACCTGGTCCCTCTCAGAATCAACGTGGGTGCCCCTTGGTGTGTGTGTGACTACATTTTTCTTTCTTTCTTTCCTCCTTCCCTCCCTCCCTCCATCCCTTCCTTTATGACTGTTTTTCTACTGCAGAACTGCCCCTGCTCTGTTCATGGGCTCCTGTTTGACCTTCTATTTTAAAAAATTGGGTTCTTAGAACAAATATGCACTTTGCGAGTTTCAATTTTCCAAACGTGTGTTTTCAATCTCTGTGGCTTTCTAAAAGGAAAGCAGCCGCAGACCTCAAAATCAGACAGTGGCCGGCGCTGCCGTGGCGCTCTGCTAGGTAACGGGATCTTGACGCTGGTGGATGGGGAAGCTGCCGTGGCGCTCTGCTAGGTAACGGGATCTTGATGCTGGTGGATGGGGAAGCTGAGGCTGATGTTCTCTGAAGGTCTCGGCTGGGCGCTGCCGCCCGAGTTTCGGTTCATAATGACCCCCCGAGGTGTTGTGGGTGTTCTTTCCTTCTCTGAGAAACTGAAGCATATCTGCAGCTGTGGCCATTTCAGTAGTAACAGGGGCCTCTTCCCCATCAGGTAGCGTCTTGAGTTGTAGCCCCAGGGGCAGAGCGGGCCTGGGTCAGGGAGGCAGGAATGAGGGGAGACAGCCCTCTCCTCCCCTACACCTCCCTTCCCTCCTGGTATGAGTTTCTTCTGTCTCAGGAGAGGATTCCAGGCTACTTGACATAGAGGTGGCTCTGGTAGGAGACCAGAATTTCAGCCCAGGGTGGGCCTGTGGACCTCGCACAGCTCTTTTGAAGACCAGCCCAGGGATGAGCAAAATCAAAACAAACAAACCCTGCTTCCTCTGCGATGGGGGAGAAGTCGCCCATCCCCTCTGGGTGCTAACCTCATTTGTCACTTCACGTTTGACCTGCCAGCCTGCAGCCCCACCTTCCCAACCAGGAACCCACCCAGCCTGAGGGTTCCTCCCCGTCGCCGTCCTGTTGGCTTCCCTCCCCCGGGGCGGGGGTGAGATTGGGAGTCGCCATCAGCCTGGCCTCCCAGACCCTCCACACGCGCCCCCTCTGTAGGACCCAGCCCGTGCCCCTCGGAGCCCCACGCGGGCGCAGGTGGTGAGAGCGGGGGAGGGGAGGTTGTGGCAGCCACCACGCGCCTCGCTGCTTGGTCACGGGGTGGCTGGGGCGAGGTGGGTGAGTGCCCTGCCTGCTCTGGGCAGTGGGGGCAGGTAGAGCGGGGAGGGAACTAGGTTGGGGGAGCCTGCCTGCTGGCCACTGGCCGACGTGCTCGGCTTACGTTCGGTGAGCACTTACTGTGGGCCAGGCCCAAGCAAGCGCACTGCAGGTCTCCTTGGAGCCTCACAAGGTGAGGCTGTTTTCATCCCCATTTTCCAGATGAGGAAACTGAGCCACAGAGAGAAGAAACAGCTTGTGGAGGTCCCACAGCCATTAAGTGGCAGAGCCGGGACCAGCCCACAGTCATCAGACTCTGAAGCACTTCCTGGTCGCCTCTCGGCCACCTGGCCTCCCGCTCAGTATTAGAGCATCTTTCTTAGGCGTTTGTTCCTCCGCCTGCAGAAGGCGTGACTCACTCCTCACCCTTGTGCCTAGGCCCATCCTCCGACTCCACTGTGCTTTCTCTTCTGGAACCCTTTAACAACCTTGCCCCAGGAAGGATTAGAGACGGGCGCTGGAGCAGTGCCGTCCACAGGCGGGATCGGCAGTGAGCGTGGGGTTTCTTCCTGAAGTTCTCTGGAAAGCAGAATGACTTGGTTGCATTACCAGGTGGGCCCATCAAATCCAGAGTTTGGATCAGTTAAGTGCTTCTCATAGAAAAGCACTGCTGTGCTTCAAGGGCTGTGAAAGCCAAGTGGAAAGAGGACGGGCTCTGCCCGGGCAGGGGCTGGGGTCTGGGAGGCTTCCTGGAGGAGGGGACATATGAACCAGGCTTTGACGGATGGGTAGGATTTGGCCATAGAGGAGGGTGAAGGCAAAGACTCAGGGTGATGAGAGGGCCTTCTGGGTCAGATGAAGGTGACAGATGGCTGGGGTGGGGTGGGGTGGGGACCAAGCTAGGAGGGGTCTTATCCAGGGCAGCCTCCTGCCCAGCCCCTCTTTGGCGAGCCCAGAGGGCATCAGGCTGTGGAGCAATGCCAAGGTCAGTTAGGATGTCCAATAATCGTCCTAGCACTCTACCTGCTACCGAGCGATAATGAGAAGGTTTCCATTATTTTCGGGTGAGCGCCCCTGGCAGATGCCGACAGCCAGCAGATGTGTGAGGTCCGAGGTGATTTGCAAGGGACCAGTTCATGTGATGCTCGGTAATTGCATCAGGCGACGTCGTCACTCAGAGCTTGTCCTGGCCTCCGGGATGAGGTAAAGGTCAGTTCAAAGAGCCGTTGCGGCCACGGGAAGTAGGGGCAAGTACCCGCCCTCTCAGGGGGTCTGGGGAGGGTGCAGTGGACTGAGGCCGTGGTCTCAGAGGGGCCGTCTAGCCAGAGCCCGGCTCTGGGCTGCCAGGACCCTGCGGTAGGCCCCCTGTGCCCAGGGTTCTTGGGTGTCAGGGGATGGGGTGACATGTCATGTTCTGGAGCTGGGCCCAGTCCGATGTTGAAATCCTTTGGATTCACTCCCCTCGGGAGGCCCTTTGCAGACTGTGCCGTGGCCCTGAAGCCACGCCTGGCTCCGGCTTTCCTGACATTGGATTCGCGTGTTCCAGGCCTCCCGAGTCTGAATCTGACCTCTGGCAGCAGACCCCTCCGAGAGATGCCGAGGCTTTGGTTCCTTGGCTGTCTTAGGCTGCCATAACAGAATACCACGGCCTGGGGGCTTCAGCACGGAGGTTTGCTTCCCACAGTTCTGAAGCCTAGGCATCCAAGACCGAGGGGCCGGCAGGGTGGGTCTCTGGCGAGAGTCCTCTTACTGGCTTGTTCGGTGGCCACCTTCTGCCGTGTCCTGACACGGCCTCTTCTCTGTGCTCGCAGGGAGATCTCTGGTGTCTCTTGCTATAAGCACACTAATCCTGTCGTATCAGGGCCCCACCCTTCTGTCCTCACTTGACAACCTTCATTACCTCCTGAGGGAGTCGACATACGATTTTGTGGGAGGGACACAGTTCAGCTCATAGCCCTGGCCATTCAGGGCCTCCCCTTCAGTGCTGACCCACCTTCTCACACTCTGTCCCCTGTGCACGCACATGTGTGCCCCATGCACACCCTTCCCCACCCTGGGAAGGTTTCAGTGTCCTGCCCAGCAGGGCCGAGCTGGGCCTGCCCCGGCAGGTGCCTCCCTTACTGGGGAAGCACCAGCACCTCCACCCCCTGGACCAGAGCCTGGGCCGCCACCTTGTGGCCAGCTGCGGGCCCGTGGGCTCCGCTGCTTATAAGCCGAGAGACCTTCTCGGGTCTCTGCCCCCCCCCCCCCCCCCCCCCCGGAGCCTCTGTTCTGTCGTCTCTGGAACGGGGACCGTGGCTCTTGCCTTCTCAGCTTGTTTTCTCAACATGTGCTTAGGGGCCCCCTGTGCTCCAGGCACCGGGCCCTGGGGGGTGCATGTAGGGGACACAGGGTGTATGTAGGGGGCTCTGCCCTTCGGGGGTGAGGATGAAATCAGATCATGGATACTGAGCCCCAAGGCAAGGTCCAGTGTAATGTTGTATTCATGCTTTACTATTTTAATAATAATAATGAATACTTCTGTTTTTTTTTTGTTTTTTTTTTTTTTTTTTTTTTTGCGGTACGCGGGCCTCTCACTGCTGTGGCCTCTCCCGTTGCGGAGCACAGGCTCCGGACGCGCAGGCTCAGCGGCCATGGCTCACGGGTCCAGCCGCTCCATGGCAAGTGGGACCTTCCTGGACCGGGGCACGAACCCGCGTCCCCTGCATCGGCAGGCGGACGCTCAACCACTGCGCCACCAGGGAAGCCCTACTTCTGTTATTTTTAGTAACTAAGAAAAATGAAGAGAGAGGACCTGGGACTTGTGCCAGAAAGGCAAAAGGGGGTGCGGTCAGGGGCACGAATGGACAGACCCACAGGGAGGGGCCTTCCCCAAGCATTTCCCGCCTCTTTCCAGGGACTGATTCAATCCTAAAACTAGTACTTTGATTTTAAAACATGTGTTTTGGATGAACTTACGTTGTAATTCAAAGGAGAACAGTGGCTGAAGTGTCCTGAAGTGAGTTCTGTTATTTACTCGTTTTTTTATGGGCATCGAAGTTGTGTTTGGAATAGCAGATGTGAGGCACTGTCATCTCACTGTCACACCGATTGCTCACTGTTCTGAGAAGGTCACATCATAATCCATTAGGAATAATTAGTCCCCCGGCACCCCCTGCCTTCTTCTCTCAACTGCTCCATTAACTTGGGTGCGATCGCACATCCCGGGTGCCAATCAATGAAGATCTGCCCGTAATGTACAAGGTGGTGCTATTAGTTACAATGTATTAACTGCCTAATTTAAAAATACAAAAGCTGTCTTTATGAAGGGCAATTAACCACTAAATGTAATTGATAATTCGTAACCCCCTGATTAGGAAAGACAAATACTAAGAAAGAATTGATTACGAGATTGTCAGCCTCTCTGTCTGCGTTCGCCTTGTTGTCAGTAGATCTGCCAATTTTTTTCCAAATCGCACCTGTCCACTCCAGTGCTCAGAGGGTCTGAAAGCTCACTGTAGCGTGGGAATGCGTGTCTTCACCACTGAATCCTGTCTGTTTCCGTCAGGGCACCCTTGGGGGAAGCAGTAGGCGTGGTCCTAAGGAAGGGTCCCCCTCACCAGCTGTCATCTGGACTTTCCGTCACTCAGTCATTCAGCAAACGCTTATCGGGGGCCTGCCGTGTGCCAAGCCCTGTGTGAAGCACTGGGGGTGCTGAGGAGCGCCCAGCAGGCCCCATTCCTGACCGCATGGAGCACATGGGTCCAGGAGAGAGACGGTGAACAGATACAGAAATGAGACGATTGGAGATACTGATTAGTGTTAGAAAGAAAAACCTGGATAGAGACAGGGTAGGGGCAGCGTCCCACAGGATGGTTGGAGAAGGGGACATACAGACCCTCCACCTTTTCCCTAGGATTTCTCGGGCCTCTTGACTTGTAGCCTGGTGTCTTCTGTGGCCCCCCACCGCGCTCTCTGCAGATGCCAAATATGAAGGCTCCCTCACTGTGGCCCGGGGTTCACCCAGGGAGGGCTGTGCGCTCTGGGCCAGGCCAGAGGTGTGGCCAGCCCACCTCTTCTCACTCCCCCCGGCCCGCTGGCCCCCTTGCTCGGCCCCCGTGCCGGCCTCCTCCCCTGCCCGGCCACACCTGCAGCGCTGACGCTTACCAGGTCCCCCCTTCCTTCTGCCGGCCGCTCTGCCTTTGCCTCTTTGCTTCCCTTCGGGTCTCAGCTCCGGAACTCTCTCCTTCCCAGGGAGGCCTCCCCGACCTTCCCACCCTCCCTGGCCACCCTGTCTCTTCACCTGTTTGGTTCTTCCCAGCACCTCTCTGTTCTCAATCCCCGATTCCCCCTTCCTTTGTGTGGTCTCCGCCCCACCTGCCGACTGAGGGCTCTGGGGGTCAGAGAGCCTGCCTGCGGACACCGTGGCGTTTCTGTGCACCCACCCCAGCCAGGCATTTAGCAGGTGCTCAATAGCTGCCTGTAGAAGGCTTGAATGTGATTTCATTGGGGTCTCTTCAGGCATCAGCTTTGTGGCTTTGCATTCGGTGAGCCTGCGCAGGTGCAGCTGGGATGCGGAGCCTCCTGTGAGCTCAGACGGGAAGGATGTCGGTGCCGCTGACACTCTGCACGCATCCCAGGCTCACCTCACGTTAACTCGCCCGTGTGCCTGGTGACTCTGTCTGGCAAACCTTTCTTCGGTGACAGTGCTGAGGAGACACACCTCAGCTTGGCCCCTTGACCTTTGTATTTGGGAAAGCGTGGGTACAGAGTCAGCTCAGTTGCTAAGTGGAAATGCTCGTTGTGACGGGAGGTCCAGAGGGGTGGCCAGGACGCTCGGAGGTGACCCCCGCGAGGCTGAGCGGCATGGTGTGGTGGAGGAGGTGTCGAGTGCGGGAGAGCTGGCATGTGCGTGGGCAGTGTGTCCCAGGGGAGGGTGGGGACGTGTCCCAGGCAGAAGGGGAGGTGCGGGCAGAGGCCAGGCGGGAACCTTGGGGAGCCTCAGCTGTGTCAAGCGCAGTGAGGGTGAGAATGGTCTGCTCCAGCTCCAAAACCCCCGGGGTCAGTCGAGGCCCAGCTCAGGGGCCCGTGGCGACCTGGCCTGCGCCCTCGGAGAAGCGCCTGTCCAGCCCCCTCCGCAGCAGGCCACACTGCCTGCTGACAGCCCCTCCACCTGTCTCCCCACTTCCAGACTGAAGCGGTCCCAGCTGAAGGTGAGGTTCTGCACCAACGAGTCGCAGAAGTCCCGGGGAGACCTGGTGGCGATGCTTCGGCGTCTGGGCTTCGACATCTCAGAGGGCGAGGTGACCGCCCCAGCCCCTGCCACCTGCCTGATCCTGAAGGAGCGAGGCCTGCGGCCACACCTGCTCATCCACGACGGTAGGCCTGCCGGGCCCTGGGACCTGGTTGGGGTGAAGGCGCCTCCTTTCCAGGTGGGGGCTGGGGAGGGGCTCCTTCTCACCTGAGCCAGACCACTGGGCAGGACACAGAGGTAGCACGTGGCTCCTGTTGACACCTGTGGGCTCCCTGCTGGGGACCCGGCCCCATCCATCCCGGCCTCATACCGGAGGGTGTTTGGAGGCAGGTTCCAGGTGGCTCCTCAGAGGAAAACCCTGAATTTGCTTTCTGTGATCTAGGATGAAGCAAGGTGGCAAGGAATTGTCAAGGGGGCAAGATTTTAGCCTCTGGTGTGTGTGTGTGTGTGTGTGTGTGTGTGTGTGTGTGTGTGTGTGTGTGTGTGTGTGTGTGAGAGAGAGAGAGAGAGAGAGACACACACACACACACACACACACACACACACACACACAGAGAGAGAGACAGAGAGAGACAGAGAGGGGGGGATGAAAAGCTAGACTGAGGTCCATAGGTATCTGAACTATATTTGTGAAAACCAGCCCTGCTGTCTGGCAAACGGCACAGGTTTCCTTCCTGATATTAGTCTGAATGAAGGAAAAGAGCCCCTTGGACCCTCAGTGGGGAGTTTTGCTGGAACAGAGAGGAAGGAGCAGTATTACCTGGTGCCTTCTGAATATTTAAAAAGAAGAGGGACTTCCTTGGCAGTCCAGTGGTTAAGACTCTGCGCTCCCGATGCATGGAGCGCGGGTTCAATCCCTGGTCGGGGAACTACGATCCCACATGCTGCGCGGTGCGGCCAAAAATATAAAAAGAAGAGACATAGCAACGCTTAAGAATTCAGGACACTTTTCTTTAGTTGCACTGAGCCTTCTTCCCTCCTTTGCACTTGGTGTTTTGATTTATAAACCTCTGGCAGAGACAAGGATGATCTTCCGCCTCCGGACAGGGGTGGGCCTCCAAGAGATGGAGGGAGCTCCCTGGAGGTCTGGGTGTCCAGTCCACGACTCTGGCGCCAGTCGAGGGCGACATGCCCAGCCTTTAGAAATCGTGTTTCTCCAAATGCTTCCTCTGTGATCTAGGATCCCTGCCAGTGTCTTTAGAACAGGTCCTTAAAGAAACAGAAAAACTTAAGAAAGAAAATCCTCCCCTCCCCAGGGTGAAGGGAGGGGTGGGGTGGAACTACCAGAGGTGAGAGAGAAACTCAGAGTTTGCCTTGAAGGCATCGTTCATCAGTGAGTCCAACAGGCAGATGTTAGAGCTTGAGAGGCTGAAGGGGAAGCCAGGTGCCCTTCCTCACCTGTAATCCTGCGTCTGTGTTTTCCATAGGTGTACCTGACTTTTCAGACTTTGAATCTTTTTTTTTTTTTTTTTTGGCGGTACGCGGGCCTCTCACTGTTGTCGCCTCTCTCGCTGCGGAGCAAGGCTCTGGACGCGCAGGCTCAGCGGCCATGACTCACGGGCCCAGCCGCTCCGCGGCATGTGGGATCCTCCCGGACCGGGGCACGAACCCGCGTCCCCTACATCGGCAGGCGGACTCTCAACCACTGCGCCACCAGGGAAGCCCCAGACTTTGAATCTTTTTCAAGTTTTATTGTCGATAAATCTTCCCCCCAACATTTTATTACGAGAATTTTCAAATGTACAGCAAAGCTGGAAGAATTTTACTTGGAATATTTGTATGCCCTTAACCTTGATTTTACCAGTGACATTTTGCTATATTTTCTTCATTATATATCTACCCATCCCTCCATCCATCTATCCATCTTTATCTTTTTGATGCATCTCAAAGTAACTTGCAGGCATTGGTACACTTCCCCTAAACACTTCACATCATTAACTAGAGTTCAATCTGTTTAGTTTTTTCTTTTCATGTAAAATTTACATGCAATGAAATACAAAAATCTCAAGTGTACTTTCGCTGAGTTTTGAAAAATGCACACATCTGTGTAACTCAAACCCCTATCAAGACCTAGAACATTACTGGGACTTCCATTACTAAGACTCCACGCTCCCAATGCAGGGGACCTGGGTTCGACCCCTGGTTGGGGAACTAGATCCTGCGTGCATGCCGCGACTAAGAGTCCGCATGCCGCAACTGAGACCCATTGCAGCCCCCCCCAAAATATATATATTATATATATATATATAAAAAAAAGACCTAGAACATTACCATCACCCCAAAAGTTCCCTAATGCCCTTCCCTATTAGTCGCCATCCCCAACCCCTATAGAGGCACCCACTGTTTGGATTTTTTTCCATTATAGATCAGATTACTGTGTCTAGAATTTCATATAGATAGAATCACACAGCACCTAGTTTTTGGGGTTCCCAAGACCACCCTCAGGCTTGATGATTTGCTAGAAGGACTCACAGGACTCAGAAAAGCTGTCCTACTCACAGTTATGGTTTATTACAGTGAAAGAATACAGATTAAACTCAGCGAAGGGAGGAGATGCGTGGGCAGAGACCAGGAGCATCCAGGCGCGAACTTCCAGGTGCGTTGTGCTGGGACGCACTTCATTCTCCCAGCAGCGCGATGCGTGACAGTACGCCTGAGGTGTGGTCACCCAGAGAAGCTCACTGCAGCCTCGTGCCCAGGGTTTTTATTAAGGGTCAGTCAGGTAGGCATGCAGCGCCCGTGTGACTGACCTTGGCTACTCTGTCTCCAGGCCCCCAGGTGTCAAACTGATGCAGCATAGCCCAGGGCCCCAGACACACAAAAGCGCTCTTTCCAGGCAGAATATTCCAAGGGCTCAGAGGTGATCTCCCGGGAGGTGGTGGTGGGCCTGATCTGAAGACAGCCTTTCTTTGGATGTGCAGGGTTTGATCAGCCCAGGCCTGCTGAGTTAACCGTTCCTAGTGTGCACGGCTTCTTTCACCCAACATGCTGTTTGGTTGCACGTGTCAGTAGGTCTTTTCCTCTTGATCGCGGAGTGGCATTCTATTGAGTGAACATCCCATGGTTTGTTTATCCATTCCCCTGTTGACAGATACCTTAGTTTTGGTTTTTTTAAAAATTAATTAATTAATTTTTGGCTGCGTCGGGTCTTTGTTGCTGCGCATGGGCTTTCTCTAGTTGCGGCGAGCGGGGACTACTCTTCGTTGCGGTGCGCAGGCTTCTCCTTGCCGTGGCTTCTCTTGTTGCAGAGCATGGGCTCTAGGCGCATGGGCTTCAGTAGTTGTGGAACGCAGGCTCAGTAGTTGTGGCTCGAGGGCTCTAGAGCGCAGGCTCGGTAGTTGTGGTGCACGGGCTTAGTTGCTCCGCGACATGTGGGATCTTCCCTGACCAGGGATCGAACCCGTGTCCCCTGCATTAGCAGGCGGATTCTTAACCATTGCGCCACCAGGGAAGTCTCCTGCCTATGGTTTTGAACTATGGGAACTTCTGGGGTAATGCTGGTGTTGGAGTGGGGGTGCCAGGGGTGGGCCCATCATCTTTCAGGATCCTAACACACACTCTGTGTGGAGCCAGAATTCCTTCATCTGTAAAATGGGAATAGCACCCCTTCCTTGCCCACCTCTCATGGCAGCTTGACGATCAGAAAGAGCATCTGAGAAAGGGCCAGGCAGACAAGGCAGACACAGGTGTTCCTGGAAGGAGATGAGAGGTGGGCCATGTCAGCCGGGGCTTTATCCTTCTCTCTCTCTCTCTCTCTCTCTGTCTCACCAGGAGTCCGCTCGGAATTTGATCAGATCGACACGTCCAACCCAAACTGTGTCGTAATTGCAGATGCAGGAGAAGGCTTTTCTTATCAAAACATGAATAAAGCTTTCCAGGTGCTCATGGAGCTGGAGAATCCTGTGCTCTTCTCACTGGGAAAAGGGTAAGTCAGCTGCAGAGAGAGTCGTTCATGGCCACTTTGGGTCATGCTCTGTGCGTCTCTGACTTAACAGAATCAGCAGAGAAGACGGGAAAAGTGGGTGTGGGGTGGACGCAGGGTGACTCCTTCTTCCTTCCCTCCCCTTTTCTTGCTTTTTTTCCCCTTCATTTCTTCATTCCTATCTTTTGATAATTTTTGAGGAAATTCCCTGTCTTTAGGAGCTGGTTGGTCAAGCTTCCCTGCGGGCCCGAGGCTGGAAGAGGCCAGGGGCAGGGGAGGGTCACTGCAGAGGAGACCCCTGGAGATCTCAGGGGCCTGTGTTGACTGTCCTGAGTTTAGGTGCATTTTCACAGGATACAGCACAAGACTTGGATGGATTGGGCCAAGGGGGCACCTAAGTAGTAGAAAATAGGCTCGAGGGCCTGTGGGATGCTCTTGTCCGGGCCCCATATCTCTGGCCGCACAGCACAGTCTGTGTAAAGTTGTGATTTTGTGACCAACATTTTTGTCCGAGTCTTCAGCCTGAGCCTCACTGTCTCTTTTAAAAAGCCATGTTGGTTATTTTTCTTACCATCTTTTACCACCAAGACAGCACATATTCACTGAAGAAAAATTAGAGAATACAGATGAGCAAAAAGAAGAAAACAAAAAGAATTTCCAGTCCCACCGCATTAACAAACAACTGTCAACGTATTGATATACGTCCTTCCAAGTGGTTTCCTATGCAGAGAGATCATTACACATGCGTGTATTTACATCAGTGTCAAACTTGACCTACTTCTGTCACCCATTTTTAGTTGTTCACCAAACATTTTGTGAACCACTTTCCATACAATAAGTAGATGTCTCTGTGGTGAGGTTATTCCTATCAATTGTTTTCACAGTTTTTTTTTTTTTTTTTTTTTTTTTTTTTGCCGTACGCGGGCCTCTCACTGCTGTGGCCTCTCCCATTGCGGAGCACAGGCTCCGGACGCGCAGGCTCAGCGGCCATGGCTCACGGGCCCAGCCGCTCCGCGGCATGTGGGATCCTCCCGGACTGGGGCACGAACCGGGGCACGAACCCGTGTCCCCCGCATCAGCAGGCGGACTCTCAACCACTGTGCCACCAGGGAAGCCCCTACAGTTATTTTTAAAAAAATAACTCTCCTATAGTTATTGTAACCAACGCCTGCTGATGGACATTTGTGTTGTTTCTAGTTTTCTACCAAAGTAAGGCTGTGATCGGTATCTTTGTGCATTTCAGATGATGTGTATTTTTGAGGTTCTTAATGTATGTTGCCAAGCTGCTTTCCAGAAAGCTGTGCAGATTTATTCTGTCCTCAATGGAAGCAACACTAGGATTTTAGAACCACGAGGATGCTGTGGAGCTCTATCCCAGCTTCTCGTGCGGGGCAGGAATTCTGTGGCCGTCTCTGGGGGAGCCTTTCTCAGCTTAGGTGCTTCTGGTGATTGGGAACTTCCTTCCTCTGCCTGGAGCAGGGCAGCTATTCCAGGTGACACCAGGGGGCTTTTTGTCTGGCCGCCAGCCATTGCTAAGCACTTTATGTAGTTCCATGTTTAATTCTGACCACAACGCTGAGCTGTAGGCAGTGTCATTGCCATTTTACAGATGGGCCTATTGAGGCATAGGGAGGTGAAGTAAGCCATGGTCCCCCCATCTGTAAGTGCCAGGATGGCCAAGAGTGCCCCCCAGAGCCTGTGCTCTGTTGCCTCTAGGCTACATTCAAGAGCAGACATTTGGTCCACACAGGATCTTAAATTTTTTTGAGGATGTTTTAAAAATTGGGAGATTTTACGTAAAATAACCAGATTTCTGGATCCTTTTGAGAAATCAGAAGATCTGGCAGTCCTGGCCCCACATTCCCGAGAGCACCACAGCTTGGCTGGAGCCACTGGTCCGTTAGTTCTGGTGCACCACGGACCTGACCATGTCCTCCTGCCCCTTCTCCAAGTTCCAGAGTTGGTTGCCGTTCATCTTGTACCAACTGTTGTTTTTCTCATAGTAGAGAAATATCTTTTCATGGCTATGTCTCTTTCAAAATAGGCAAATGAAAGATTTAAAGAAAGAGAAGAGAGGATATACTTCTTTTCGGAGCTACAAATATTCTAGTGCGTTTATGATGAAAACAAAATGTGTCCTGTATTAGTCAGTGCTCTCCAGAGAAACAAAACCAACAGGATGTGGAGACGTATATACAGACAGTCCCTGACGTAGTGATGGTTCGGATTATGATTTTTCGACTTTGTGATGGTGTGAAAGCTACGCACGTTCAGTAAAAATCAGACTTCGAATTTTGAATTTTGATCTTTTCCCGTATGCAATATGATGCTCTCTTATGATGCTGGGCAGTAGCAGCAAGTGGCAGGTCCCAGGCAGCCACTCGACCACGAGGGTAAACAACGGATACACTTTACGACCATTCTGTACCCAGATCGCCATTCTGTTTTTCTCTTTCAGTACAGTATTCAATAAAATACATGAGATATTCAGTGCTTTATTATAAAATAGACTTTGCATTAGATGCTGCTGCCCAGCTGTAGGCTAATATAGTGTTCTGAGCACATTTAAGGTAGGCTGGGCTAAGCTATAGTATTTGGTAGGTTGGGCTTATTAAATGCATTTTTATTTTATTTAATTTAATTTATTTTTTTTGTGTGTGGTATGCAGGTCTCTCACTGTTGTGGCCTATCCCGTTGCGGAGCATAGGCTACGGATGCGCAGGCTCAGCGGCCATGGCTTACGGGCCCAGCCGCTCCACAGCATGTGGGATCTTCCCGGACCAGGGCACGAACCCGTGTCCCCTGCATCAGCAGGCAGACTCTCAACCACTGCGCCACCAGGGAAGCCCTAAATGCATTTTTGACTTACAATATTTTCAACTTATGATGGGTTTATCAGGACGTAACCCCATGGTAAGTTGAGGAAGATGTGTATATAAAGAGAAGTTGATTGTGGAGTCTAGGTATGTCCAGAATCTGCAGCATAGGCCGGCAGGCTGGAGATGCAGGGGAGAGTTGCAGTCTGAATGCCAGGCTGTCTGCTGGCAGGTTCCTTCTTGCTCAGAGAGCTCAGACTTCGTTCTGGTTGTGCCTTCAACTGACTGAACGAAGCCCACCACGCTCTGGAGGGCAATCTGCTTTACTCAGGTCCACTGATTTAAATGTTAATCTCACCCAAGAGACATCTTCACAGAAGCATCCAGAATACTGTTAGACCAAATATCTGGGGAGCTTGGCCCAGCCAAGTTGACATAAAATGAACTGTCACAGTCCCTTCCAAACCTTACCTTCTTCAGTTTGGTTCATTGCAAACCACAGAACCTGGCCTGCTTAATTCTTTTACGCTCCTGGCTTGGTCCTGTAGGCATCCCTGAAGTCACCAGCCCCTCACTAAAGAACAACACAATTAAGAAGATCTGTTTTAGTGACTTCCCTGGTGGTCCAGTGGTTAAGACTCCATGCTCCCAACACAGCAGGCACAGGTTCGGTCTCTGGTCGGGGAGCTAAGATCCTGCATGCCACACGGTGGGGCCAAAAAAAAAAAAAAGAAACTCTGTTATAACTCATTTATGTTAAAATTTTTTTCTTTAAAATTGTGTCTAATTATTTAAAGTTACTATTCCAGATAAGGGGTAGTAGTCAAAATAGGTATGTTGTTGAAAACGAAAAAAAAATGAGATCAGTTTCTTTTAGCTTTGTAATTCTGTAACACATTCAACAGTAGGCAAGTGTTTGTTTTCCAAATAAGCAATTAGTGGGGTCTCTAGCTGCTGGGGATTGTGGCTTAGGCTATGGGTTGGGTACTCAAAAATCAGAGAAAGGGACCAACAGCTTCTGGGCCTAGGTCATAGCTTCCCGGGACAGCCCAAGGAACCATGAAGAGCTGCTGTCGCATCCACGTGGGGGTCATTGATGGTGAGGGGCTGTCCTCCACTGGAGTGGGGCTGTGCGGAGTCCCCAAGGAGGCAGGGTGGCGGGGGCACTGGGGCAGAGTGTCCTCCTCCTAGAAACGGTGTGATTTACATTTGGCATCTGTTTGGACCGAGAGTGGGAATTGCCTTTGTAATTTCTTCTGTCATGCTGCCCTCAGAAAATTAAGCTGTTTACGCGACAGCCTATGGAAGGTTAATGGCTCTTGTGGGAAAGGTCAAGTGGTCATTTTGAAGGGAGTTTGTGCTGAATAATCGGAAGGGCAGAAGAAATAAAGCATAAAATCTATCTGACTGCTTCTCTCCGGCTTTTCCCTGTCCTTCCAGAATCCACAGTTTCTTCTTTGTGGCCAGAACACTCAGGTTCTCACCAGACCTGCTGTTGCTTTTATTATGCCAGTAACAAATGATAAATATATCAGATCTCTTGTGTTTTGGGAATAACCTGGGCCTTTATAATAAAAAAAAAAAAAGTTAACTTAGGTGCTAGTATTTACTGTATCTCTAAAAATGTTTTCAGCTAACAGATGGCCTTCAAGGTGCCTTTTTGTTTTCCTGGATGAAGAAGAAATAAGGACAAATTCTGGGCACTATAAAAACAAGGCCAGGGCTTCCCTGGTGGTGCAGTGGTTAAGAATCTGCCTGCCAATGCCGGAGACACGAGTTCGAGCCCTGGTCCGGGAAGATCCCACATGCCGCGGAGCAACTAAGCCCGTGAGCCACAACTACCGAGCCTGAGCTGAGCTCTGGAGCCCACGCGCCACAGCTACTGAGCCTGCGCGCCTAGAGCCCGTGCTCCGCAACAAGAAAAGCCACCACAATGAGAAGTCCGCGCACCTCAACGAAGAGTAGCCCCCGCTCGCCGCAACTCGAGAAAGCCCACACGTAGCAACAAAGACCCAACGCAGCCAAAAAAAAAAAGCAGAAAAAACACAAATACTAAGTTCTCCAATTTTGATTTATGGAAGTCAGTTTTTCCTTTAGGTTCTAAAAGTCAGTGTAGCAAAGACAGGGTTTTAATTGCGTATTTTCTGCTGCATGTTCGGTTTGTTCTTCCCACCAGGACTAAATTTAAATTTAAGAAAGCGCAGGTATCTGTCACTCTGGAAAAAAGGTTTTGGGGGAGGCTGAGGCGGGCAGAAGGGGTGCTGCGTGGGTGTCCTCGGGAGGCCTTACCGAGGGGAGGGGCCCCCAGCTCCTGCCGCCTCTACACTGCTCTGAGCTGAGGCTGGAGCCCTCAGCTCCAAACAGAGCTGTGTCTGTCGCGACAGAGTGGCCTGTTTTATAATTGTTTCCTTGGTGCCTGGCTAAGCCTCTCCTATGCTGGCCGCATTCTTTCCCTCAGCTCCGTCCTCCGTGCCTGGCTTGCTTCAACATGCCCGTCCTTGGGGAGGCCCTCCCAGTCTGGCCCCTCCCGCAGCGGGCATCTCATGGGGGGCCAGAGGACGAGGCGGTGGCTCCCTGAGAGGCTGACAGACCCCCGTGCGCCTAGAGCAGCGTCCGGCCCTTGGGGCCCTCAGCAGGGTGCCGAGTCCGGGAGGCTCCGGGCCTGGGCTCTTGCATTCCTCCCCCTTGAGCTTCAGGTCTCAGCTTTGATGTGCCCTCCTCTGGGCCACCTCCCCGCCTCCCTGTCCCCAGCCTGTCCAGCCCTCCTCAAGCAGAGTGCACAGAGCATGGGGTTCCACCTGTTGTCACCCATGTCCTGCCCTTTTATATTTGTCTGTGGACTTGTCTGCTTCCCCCCGAGACCGAGAGTCCCTGGGGAGCAGCCTGGGTCTGAGAGCATCCCCTGCAAAGGGTGTGGGGCATCTGCGTCCTAAATGTTTTGGGGGACTGCGTTAGCGGATGCCACTGCCCCCCGGCAAGCCCAGGCCTCAGCACCCGGCATCTCCCTCTGCCTCTTGGGCAAATTTTGCTTTACTTGGCCATTCCTTCAAACCCTGGACCTAGGCAACCCTGGACCCGTGACCTGGGGAAAGCGTCATACCAAAGTAGTTGATCGTGGAAAAAGAAAAGGAAGCACTATTTTGAGGCTGTATAAATGCAAAATAGATGTCTAGGTTCCAGATTTAAGATAAATGAGATTAGGAACCTCTAAGCCTGTGATTTAGGGTCACCCTTTAAAAATGGGAGCATTGGCAGGTCCTAGCTCGGTAAGCAGCGGCCGTTCTCTCTTGGCTACCAGGTGCCTTCCTGCATGTGTGTGGTATCCCACATCCTCGTGGCACGGCCCCAAGAGCACAGAGCCTCGGACCCCGGCCGAGAGGCCCAGGCTCACCTGGAGACCGAGTCCTGTCGTGATGGGAGATGCCCCCATGGCGTCAACAGTCGGGCTCCAGGCTCTAATCCACCCGACAGGAGTGAGTAGCAGGGGACCAGCCCTTGCCAAGGTCAAGGGTTTGGCTACAGCCCTGCAGTCCAGCCTGCGTCCACACGGAAGCTTCCAAGGTGGGCAGTGGAGGATGCAGAGTGGGAGAGCGCTAGTCCCACCTGAGCACCAGGTGAACGCTGCGGGCAGCAAGGCTCCTGCAGCCTTGGAGGCCTCAGGTGGGGCAGAGAGGGACAGGCAGAATCCCTGGGAGCCGCAGAGCTGGAGGAAAGGCACAGCCCTGGGGCAACTCCCGAGCTGTGCTACCATTTCCAGTAGTCACACAGTAGGCTTCAGCCCCCACAAACTGGAAAGACCTGTGTTCATCCTTTCTTCTCCAGCTCATATCTCTTTTTAAAAAAATAATTTATTTATTATTCATTTATTTATTATTTTTGGCTGCGTTGGGTCTTCGTTGCGTCCCGGCTTTCTCTAGTAGGGGCTACTTTTCGTTGCGGTGTGTGAGCTCCTCATTGCGGTGGCTTCTCTCGTTGTGGAGCATGTGTTCTAGGTGTGTGGGCTTCAGAAGTTGTGGCACACGGGCTTAGTTGCTCCGTGGCATGTGGGATCTTCCCGGACCAGGGATGGAACCCATCTCCGCTGCATTGGCAGGCGGATTCTTAACCACTGTGCCACCAGGGAAGTCCCCCCAGCTCATATCCTATTACCCATCTGAGTCTGGGTGAGCAGTTATTTATAACAGTGTTCTCTGATATTTTTGGAGCGGCCTCTGCGCGCCAGGCATCGTGGTAGGAACTTCGCCTGCATTATTTTGCTCAAGCCTCACAGCAACCCATAAGGGTAGGTACTGGAGTTTCTTTTTGCCCATTTTGCAGATTAGGAAACCGAGGCCCAGAGGGCTTAAGCCACCCGAAGTCCCACAGTTAAAAAGAAGTGGAAAGAGGATTTGAAACCCTGAGGTCAGCATGCTTCACTAGCCTTCTCTTTGCTTTTCCACATACATGTTGTTTATTTGTATCATTTTTTTAGATTCCACATGTAAGTGGTATCATATGATATTTGTCTTTCTCTGTCTGACTTCCTTCACTTGGTATGATAATCTCTAGGTCCATCCATGTTGCTGCAGATGGCATTGTTTCTTTTTTATGGCTGAGTAGTACTCCATTTTGTGTTTGTGTGTGTACGTATATATATATATGTGTGTGTGTATATATATCACATCTTTTTAATCCATTCATGTCTGTGGACATTTAGGTCACATACATGTTATTTAACGTCTCCCAAATTTGAAGGTTGAGGGGAGGGAGAAGGGTAACTGATGTGATGGGTCTGAAAACATGGTGACAGTCCTGGGTTTCCATTAACCCTGTCTTCAGAGCAGCACAGAGTCAACTACCTTCTCACTTCATAATCGAATGGCTTTGCTCAGAGAGAACTGGGCTTGGTCACCGTGTGTCCCAAGGGGTCTGCGTGTGGCCTTGGGTGGCCAGGCAGTGGCAGCTGGGCCTCAGCACAGCGCTCACAGGAGGGAAGATGTGAAACCGTCTTGGGAGGCCCTGCTGTGAGCCAAGCCGTCTTGGCCCCAGTGAGACGGGGAACAAATAGTTGTCTTCTCCTAAAAGCATCTGGCGCCTGTAAGACCTGGCACCTCTCCTGACCCCCAGCTACTAGGAGATGCGGCAGGGTGCTGTGGAACTAATGGAGTTTTCTTCTCCAGGCGGCAATTAGGGTTAATTATTAGCAATTAGGGGTTCACCACATGCTCTGTGGACCAGCTGTCCTTTCGAGAACACAGGTCACTTGTGTTTCTCTGTGTTAGCAACTGGATCCAGCTGCCCCTGGGGTCCCCCACTGTGGCGGGGTCCCCACGAGGCTGGCAGCAGGGGGCCATTCTGACTGAGAGTTGCTGACTCACCGTCTCTCCCCCTCTCGTCCAGGCATGGTGGCCACCGCTGGGCTGTGTCGAGCTGACCTCCGTCGGTCATTCTCAGCGTGGCGTCTGGACTGACCCTGGCCGGTGACTCAGCTCTCTGGAGCTGGCAGAACCGGGACAGGGCAGTTTCTCTTGGCACTTCCCAGGCCCCTGGGCTCAGCTCCCCTCGTCCCCTTCTGCTCTTTTCTAGACGCTACTACAAGGAGACCTCTGGCCTGATGCTGGACGTTGGTCCCTACATGAAGGCGCTTGAGGTACCTGCCCTGGGTCTGCCCGAGCCCTCTTCACGTCTCAGGGCCCTCGGGGATGTTTCTGGCCTTTCTGGAGAAGAGGGTGTGCTCAGTGTTCTGAGTGCCTTCTATGTTTTCCAGCTCACCCCCCCCCCCCACCCCATTTGAGGCTCCAAGCCCGGCTCTCCCCCTCCTCTGGAGCTTGGCCTCTCGGCTGCCCTGGTCATCACTCTGCCCCCCAGTCTCTCCCTCTCCTCCCTACAGCCCGTACCGCCTGCCGCTGACCCCGCTAGCCCTCCCAGCATGCTCTGTAGCTCTCCTCTCAGATTCTTGGCTTCTGGGTGTGTGTGAACCTGCCTCATTCCTGACCCTCCTCTGCAGCACCCTGAGCTTGATGTGTCCTGATTAGACTCCTTCCCAGTTCCCTCCTCCAGTTTCCAAGTCTGGGCTCAGATGGGGCTCCCGCTCTGACTCACACCTAGCCAGCTGCCCCAGCCCGGGCTCCTGGCCCAGGTCAGCCCATGTCATGTCCCGTACTCACCGCTACATTGGTCCCTGCCTACTTGCACTCAGGTGGGAGGGACGGACAGGCTGGCGGATGGGGCCCTGGACCTTTTCCCCTGGAGGGCCTATGACAGAGCTGGGGGTGGTCGGGGGAGAAGGGAAGGGAGGAGAAGCAAGAATGCAGATGAGAGCACTGTCGGGGTGGCCTGCTGTGGACCGCCTCCTGCTGAGGTCCGGCACTGGGGCAGGTGGCAGGGTGTCTGGTGGTGGGTGCCCCCAGCATCCCGGGCAGCCCGATGTGGAGTTGTGACACTAGCCTACGAGGTGTGCCTCTCGGCCCATGTGTCTTGCCGCTTGGAGGTCCCTGGCCTGCAGGTACACATTTGGGGCATCTCTCCTTGATTCCCCGGAGGGAGGATTTCACTGCAGAGCGGGTGTTCACCTGTACTTGCTCCGAAACCCATGCCATGTCCTTCTGTCCTTCCCCAGTATGCCTGTGGTATCGAAGCTGAGGTGGTGGGGAAACCGTCCCCTGAGTTTTTCAAGTCTGCTCTGCGGGAGATGAGGGTGGAAGCCCACCAGGTAAGCCAGCGGGTCCTGAAGCACGTGTGTGGGGGCAGCTATTGAGGGAGGCCCAGAGTGCTCCCGGGGCGGCCTCGGCCCCGGAGATGGGTTTGAGGGCTCAGGCAGCCTGCGAAGGTTCCCTCTCGCCCCCCATGAGAGCTGATCTGACTGGAAAGAGGGAAAAAGACAGCAAAGGAGGCCCATTGAATGTTTTCCACCTGGTTAATTAGTATCAGTATAAGAGCGAGAAAAAGAAATGCCTGTGGCTGTTTTCAAGCCACTTTTGTTTCTTCTCTGGAAGGATAAGTATTGACAAGTCCTATCAATATATTAAAAATATTTCATGGAAAGACAATGCTCAGCAAGATGAAAAGAACATGTGGAGTAAAATCATGCATCTGGCCACCTTTACATTATAAATGTTTTTGAGACAGGTTGCCTTCCAAACATACATCTTAAAAGGAAAAAAGGCAGTTATGGTTTTAGTGTCCCCAGTGCCCATCCTCCCACCTCCCCTTCCCAGGTAGAGTGAGCCGGTCCCCTCCGGCCGGTGGGTTCCTGATGGCATTGTTGAAGAAACAGTGGGCACGTGTCTGCCGGCGGTCAGGGCTGTCCTGCTGTCTGTTTTGGACACGGCACCAGGGGACAGTGTCAGCATCCTGTGGTGAGGCTGGTGCCCCCAGGATCACCGTGCTGCTCCCTTACTCTTGGACCGGAATTTCCCATGTGTGTTCCAGTCTAGAGCACTGGTCTCTCACGATGCTTAGAGAAAGACAGCACAAAGCCATGGAAGTCTGGAACCTCTGCGCCCAAACCTCCCCTGAGATTCACAGATGCCAGAAAATACAGTTCTCGGGGGTCCCCAGGAAACACCTAGAAAATGCCGGGTGAGGCTGGTAGAGTGGAGAGGCCTGTGTTTTGAATGAGTGAAGACTACAGGAATAAATAACTTGGTTTTCATGACTTCATTTCACAGTGACAATTTTAAAAATTTGTTTTATTGTGACAAATTTCAAATATATACAAAAGCAGAGACAACGAAACAGTGATTCTCCTCATGTATCCATCACCCAGATTCAACAATTAAAAGGTTTTGTCACATTCCCTTCTTCTATCCCATTTCTTTCTCTTTAAAAATTTACTTTTTTTTTTTCTGTTGTATTTTAAAGCAAATCCCATTCTTAGTTTTTTGTTTTTGTTTTTTTTTGTGGTACGCGGGCCTCTCACTGTTGTGGCCTCTCCCGTTGTGGAGCACAGGCTCCGGGTGCACAGGCTCAGCGGCCATGGCTCACGGGCCCAGCCGCTCCGCGGCATGTGGGATCTTCCCGGACCGGGGCACGAACCCGCGTCCCCTGCATCGGCAGGCAGACTCTCAACCACTGCGCCACCAGGGAAGCCCATATTAATGCATTTTTGACAATGCATTAAGACACCTAACCATGGCAAAAAAAACCCCACACACGCAAAACTGTTCAGCATCATCACTCATTCAGGAAATGCAAATCATAACCACAGTGAGATCCCACCTCACACCCACTTGGATGGCCATGATAATTTTAAAAGAAAAAAGGAAAATAACAAGCATTGGCAGGGATGTGGAGAAACTGGAACCCTCATATAGGAATACTGGTAGGAATGTAAAGTGGAGCACCCACTATAAAAAACAGCCAGTATGGAAAACAGTTCCGTGATAATTAAACGTAGAATTATCGTATGACCCAGCAATTCCACTCCTAGGTGTATATCCAAAAGAATTGAAAACGGGTGTTCAAACACAACTTACACATGCATGTTCATAGCAGCACTATTCACGATAGCCAAAAGGTGGAAATAATGCAGATGTTCATCAACAAATGAATGGGTGAACAAAATGTGGTTTATTGTCACCGTGGAATATTTCAGCTATAAAAAGAATGAAATACTGATAGATCCTACCATGTGTATGAACCTTGAAAACATTATGGTAAGTGAAAGAAGCCAGTCACAAAAGGTCACGTTTTATATATTTAACATTTATATGAGATGTCCAGAATAGGCAAATCCGCAGAGACATAAAATAGATTCAAGGTTGCCGGGGGCTGGGAGTGTGGGGGAATGGGGGGCGGCTGCCCGTGGGTACGAGGTCTCCTTTTGGGTTGATAAAAAATGTCTGGAACTCGCTGGTGGTGATGGCTGTACAACATTGTGAATGTACTTAATGCCACTGATCTGTATACTTCCAAATGGTTACGTTGGTGAATTTTATGTTATTTTATCACATTGAAAAAAAAACCAAACCAAAAAAACTCTACCTAACAAAATCAATAGTAATTCCTTAGTATTATCGAATACCAGTCCATATTTAAATTTTCCTGGCTGTCTCAGAAATGTCTTTTATGTAGATTTAAAAAAAAATCAAATCCAAATAAGGTTGTTTTGTGTTTTAAACCTCTCTTTTTAACATTTTTATCATGGAACATTTCAAATATCTGTGCAAATTGCGAGAGTAACCTTATAAGCCCCCAGGTACCCATCACTGAGCTTCAGTAATTATCAACTAATAAGCACTTTTAAAAATTGTTTTTAACTGTTCATTCTGAAGCAATTTCCCACGTACAAAGAGGTTGCAAAAATAGTACAGAGAATTCCCCTGTGTCCTTACTGCAGCTTCCCCAAAGGCTAACATCTTATGTAACAACCACAGGACAATTATAAACTCAGGAAGTTAGCCTTGATGCAGATGTTGACTAGCCCAGGGACCCTCTGTTTTTGGACATGTTGTATTTGGTGTCACGCCCCCTAGCACCCTTTATTCTGAGCAGTTCCTCAGTCTGTCTTTGTCTTTTAGGACTGTGGCCGTTTTCAAGAGTACTAGCCAGTTCTTTCGTAGAATGTCCCTGATGTTCCCTCATGATTTAATTTCAGGTTATGCATTTCTGGCATATGTAATTCTGGTTATACATTTCACAGACAGGGCCGTGCCCTCTGGTGTGTCCCATCAGGAGGCATGTGCGGGCGCTCTGCGCATTATAGGCTGTGGTCACTTTGATGCCTGTCGGAGGTTCCCATTTCTGCACTGCAGAGTTACTGTTGTCCCTTTGTGACTAATAAGTATCTTATGGGGGAATACTTTGACACTGTGTAAATATTCTCTCTCCTGACATTCTTTTCCCCTCCTAATTGCAGCATCCTCTTACCTGCAACAGTTGTCACCATGGTGCCAAATGGCGGTTTTCTACTTCCATTGTTCCCTCTGTATTTATTGATTAGCATTTACTGTAAGAGAGAGCTTTCCTTTTTCTCCCATTTACTTTTTTATTTATTCCAACATGTACTTAAGGATATTTGTTTTATTCCACAAGTCGCAATCCATTCCTGTTGTTACTTTGTTGCCCAGATTGTCCCCTATTTGGCCATTGGGACCACTTTGAAGATTAATAACCCCTTGTTTAATCTGTGCTCCCACCTGCTCCTCTCCCCTAGATTATTTTGAATCGTCTCCCAGAAATCATATCATTTCATCTGTAAGTATTTCTAAGTGTCTCTGAAAGATAGGAATTCTTTTTAAAAACATGGATGATGCCATCATCACAACTCAGTAATACTAACAATTAATTCCTTAATATCATCAAATATCCAGCCATTATTCACATTTCCCTGATTGTCTTACAAGTGTTTACGTTGTCGCTTGCAGTTTCTTTGAATCAGAATCCACATGAGGTCCTCGCATTGTGATTGGCCGGTGTGATTCTTAAGTGTTTTCTAATCTATCCATTCCCACCCACCCGCGCCGACCCCACCCCCGCCTCCCTTTTGTACTCCTTGCAGCTTTAGGAAGAAGAAGCTGGCTTGTTTGTCCTGTAGAGTTTCCCACTGTCAGGATTTTGTTGATCGCGCCTCAGTGGTGTCCTGTCTCATGCTCCCCTGTTCTCCCTGCTTCCTGAATGTTGATAGTTAGATCTAGAAGCTTAGGCAGAATCTGTTTCAGTTTTTTTGATGACTGCTTTCTGGGTTGTGTTGTGGCCTCCCTTAGGAGGTTCAGAATGTCTGGGTGTCTCCTTCGGTGGCATTAGCAGCCATTGGTGATTGGTGCGTTAACCCCATTCATTCATTAAGGGCTGCAAAATGGTGATACTTGAATTCTGTCATTCCTTCTCCATTTCTTCTCTGGATTACCTCTGTACAGGAAAACGCCCCACGAACTATGCGTTCCCCTGAAGTACAGTTCATATAGGAAACTACAGATAAATGCCTATTTCTTTCTTGCTATTTATTAGTTTTCAGAATGATTGATTCTCTAACACCCTCCCAATACCTTGGAGGTTTAAAACTACATATATCACTATAAATAGACAAAAGCATATTTGACGTGTTCCAATCCATTGCAGTTATTCGTGTTCAAAGTACTGCATCTTTGACCAGTGGGAGCCTCTTCCAGCTGCCCTCTGAGTCCTGTTGTCCTGACCCCAGAGGTCTCTGAGGTGCTTTACTCCTGTTATGACAGGATAACACCTGCCCTGCACACTTCCTGCCCAAGGCCTAGAGTCTGCCATCCTTCCAAGGAGCCACGCTTACCTTTAGTGGAAAATAGTATTCAGAAACCATAGTCGGGATATTAACCATTCTTACTGTTACTGGGTTGGTCATCGTTTCCAAGACTTAGTCTACAAGGGTTGAAAAAATATGTATCTTTAAAGATGCAGTGCAGGGCTTCCCTGGTGGCGCAGTGGTTGAGAGTCCGCCTGCCGATGCAGGGGACGCGGGTTCGTGCCCCGGTCCGGGAAGATACCAATGCCGTGGAACAGCTGGGCCCGTGAGCCATGGCCGCTGAGCCTGCGCGTCCGGAGCCTGCGCTCCGCAACGGGAGGGGCCACAACAGTGAGAGGCCCGCGTACCGCAAAAAAAAAAAAAAAAGATGAAGTGCATAATGAGTTCATACTGAAACTTCTGATCCAGATTTAGGCCTGTGGGTTTTTACTGGATCACCCATCTTGTGTCTGTATTTCCTTTTTGCCATGTCAGAAACCCTGGCTCACGAGAATACCGACATAATCATTTGTTTTAGCCCATAATACACACAAGAGTCTTGAATCTCAAAAACATTATGCTGTGTGGGAGAAGCCAGGCACAAAAGAGTGGGTGCCACCACCAGCTCTATCAGCGCCATCAAGGCTGGGGCAGGGTTGTGATTGCCGTGGACTGGACTGTGAGACACAGAATCACTGTGGCTGCTGATTCCTGAATATGATGAGGCTGATTACTGGTGCTGTTTAAGATTTCTTTTTCCAACAGTTCTTTTTTGGCTTAGAATATATCCCTCTAGAGATTTACAGCCAAATTACTGTTTTTTAAAGTTACGATTATTCCGCTGGGTAAGTGTGTCACCAACAGGACCCTCCTTGAAGTCACTTTACTTCCAGTTTTTAAGGAGTTGGTTTTTCAACATTTAAACTTGTTCCATAGTTATGTAAAAATTCATGTGGTTCCGAAATTAAATCCACGGAACAAGATACATTCAAGGAAGTCTGGCTCCTGTCCTTTTCCTTCTATTGTCTTCCCACCCATCTCTCATCATAGCCATTTTTATAAATATTATGGCTTATCTTTGCATTTTTTAAATATGACCAACTATGTATACATTTGTATCCTACTTACAGGGTGAATTTGCGAGAGCAAATTCTTTTTTTTTCAAAGATTTTTTTTTGATGTGGACCATTCTTAAAGTCTTTATTGAACTTGTTACAGTATTGCTTCTGTTTTATATGTTGGTTTTTTGGCCGCAAGGCATGTGGGATCTTAGCTCCCCGACCAGGGATCGAACCTGCACTCCCTTCATTGGAAGGCGAAGTCTTAGCCACTGGACCGCCAGGGAAGTCCCTGAGAGAGTAAATTCTTAAGATCACTTGTTATAGAGTGGGAGGAATGTCACTGTTGTAATCTGAGTTAAAAATCTGAGTATTTAGAATTACCTAAGCACTGTGGTCACAACCATCTCCCGTGACCCCCCCCAACCCCCTGCCGTCCCCAATCAACAAAACAAAAAGCTGTCACTGCCTAGAAATTAAGACCAGAGGAACTGAATATTAAGACGTTATCTTTGGTTGTCTTTGTAGAGTTGACCTTGGTTAATCCCCTCCCCCCCTTTTGTTTATTTATTTGTTTGGTGTTTTCCAGTTACTTTCACGGTCAGTGTCTTTTACATTCTGAATGAGAAACTGCGCCCCCCACACCCCAAAGAGGAGCTGAGGCCCTTCTCGGGGTCAGGTTGATCGGGCTTCTCATTTGGCGGATGCCGGGCGTGCAGTCTGGGGTGGCGGGTTAGGAGCCTGGATTCCTGGCGTGTCTGCTGAGGCTGGGGTCCCTGTGCTGTCCAGGCATCGCGAGCATCTGCGGCCCTGGGTCGCTAAGGAATTGTTTTCTCTGGCGGCTCTGAGCCCACATGGCAGAGCTGAATCTTATTTACCTGCCACATTATCATGCTGCGTCTGTCTCCCCTCTTGACACACAGTTGAGCGGTGGCTGCATGTTCTTAACACCCCACCTCACCGTTTTTCTAAAATGTTAATTTAGAACGTTTTGAAATACTGCTTGAGCCTCGGGATGTGTAGACATTGTAAAGCAGTATTTCAAAATAAGGCCATTTTGAACGAACTGTGTCTTATGCACAAGGTAGTAATTCTCTGCTCCTGCTTCTCTCTTTTTAATGAAAAATGGCTTTGAGGGGCTGTCTTGCGGCTGAAGTGCCGGGCTGTGGCAAACCTTAAAATTTTCAAGCTGCTTTAATCAATAAAGTTATCACCAGTCATTTCCCTCGATAACTGCTTCTTCCCAGATCCAGACTTGCTTCTTGCTGCTGAGGAGTTTTCCACCTGCGCTCAGAATGGATATAACTCCCCAAATCCAATTTTCATTTTAACCTTTCCTCAATAGCCTAGAAATAACAGATTGCTGGTATTACTCTAATAGATTGGAAATTCAAACCTCTTAGCGGTAACCAGGCCCTTTCCAGGATTCAGTAATAAGGCAAAGAATAACATACCTTAAAGGCTACTTCAAGAAATACCTAATTCTCATGGTTTAAGGCTTCTGAATCAGTGGGTGGTTTTATAGCTTCATACTAAAGCCCGAATGATGTAAAGGTTTTGGCAGTTTTCCATAATCATAAGAAATTCCATCAGTTGCGAATTGTGCAGGTTTAGTGGAAATCGGGTCTGTTCAGACCAGACTGCTTAGTCAGCACCAGAAGCCAGTGTGCAGGCAGCCTGGAAGCTGGGGGTGCCCATTTCACAGATGAGGAACCCGAGGCTTGGAGAGGAAGGACCTTGAATACTTTGAGCACTTGTGCTGGGCACACCCAGGATCTGTCACACACCCATTTACTTCGTGAAATCCTTACTCCAATCCGCTGTCGTAGGTACTTTCATTCCCGTCTTAAGGTTAAGGTTAAGGATTTCTCAGCCTCGGCACTACTGACATTTTGGGGTCAGATCATTATTTGTGGCGGGGGGTACTGCCCTCCTCCCCCAGCTGTGAAACCACAGATGTCCCCAGACGTTGCCAAATGTCCCAGGGGAGCAAAATCGCCCCCAGTTGAGAACCAGGGCACTGAGGAGTAGTCACAGGAACGTCTGCTGTTGAAGCCAGGATTACTCTGCCGCCGTGGGGTGAGGCCAGGACCCAGCCCCCTCCAGGTCTCTGCTGCTCCCCAGTTCTCAAGGAGAGGCCAGCAACACAGCAGAATGCTTAGGTTAGAAAAGGCATATTTAGCAGTGCAATATCATTTTCTGTTGTGAAAAACATTAAAATCTGTCTTGTTGGCAGAATATAGAAAGTAAAGCTAAGCAAGATCTTGGGTGGTGAAGGTGAGGACTCTCAGGACAGCCTATCAAAACAGGGGGCGAGGCCTGTGGGTGTATCCAAAGAGGGCCGGGCATAAAACATGGACTTTGCCCCGTCATTTTGCTCCCTGGTTCTCAGGGCATTAATTATAGCTACGGGGTTATGGGGACAGTCTGTACCCTTGGTGGGGAGGCCTTGTGGGTGGGGAGTGAACGTCTGCGTGGGGACCTCCTTCCCCTCAGGTCTGTGCGTGGAAGGCCCGTCTTCTCCCCTTCGTGGGCTGGGCCCTCCGCCCGGCCCATCTTCCCCACAGCGGTGTGCATGGTCTTTGGGTGTCCGTTCAGGGACCACTTGCTGGGACGGTGTGAGCCCCGGGACAGAGAGAACCTGAGCGGTGCCTCATCCAGCCACGGGCGGGGGTTTCCAGGAAATGCCAGCTCTGGGGCTGCCTGGTGCCCCGTCTCGGTCATAAGGGAGCTTTGGAGCCTCATGTCTTAGTTTTCCCTAAGATATTTCCTCCCCTAAAGGCTTTTTAGTAGATTTTATTTTCTTCTCCTCAAAACACAAGTTTTTAATCTGATTGTGAAGTAGCCCATGTTTGTTAAGGGGATGAATAAAGTTCAGAAAGTACAAGGGAAAAAAATGTTCATCCTTCCACTAACCTGCAATGACACAAGTCATGCTTAGCCCTTCCAATTTGTTGGTGTCTACATAGACTTTTTTTTTTTGGTTGCACTGCTCGACTTGCGGGATCTTAGTTCCCTGACCAGGGATCGAACCCAGGCCCAGCAGTGAAAGCGCCAAGTCCTAACCACTGGATTGCCAGGGAATTCCTGTATATGTACATTTAAAAAGAAAATTATTTATTTATTTGGCTGTGCTGGGTCTTAGTCGCTGCACGCGGGATCTTCGTTTCTGCGTGCAGGGTCTTTAGTTGCGGCATGCAGGATCTTTTTAGTTGTGGCATGAGGGCTCTTCGTTGTGGCATGTGGGATCTAGTTCCCTGACCAGGGACCAAACCCGAGCCCCCTACACTGGGAGCGCGGAGTCTTATCCACTGGATCACCAGGGGAGTCCCTGTGTATATACATTTTTAACACAAAATTGGATAATCCCGTATCTGCTATTTGAAACCCAATTCCCGTTCCCCTCCCCCCCGCCCCGGCTTAATATTGGGAACCATTTCCTTTGTGTGAATTCAGGCACCTCCCCAAAGTAATTTTTGTGGCTACAGAGCATTCTGTCATAGGGACCACCGTAATGTTCTTTAGCCGAGGCTACCTTTCATCCCCTTGCTACCGTAATGTGCTTCCCCAGTCCCCTGTCGTTGGACATTTAGATTACTTCCAATTTCCCTCTTGTACATTAACCCTAGTGACACCCTTGTATGTATCTGTCCTTTTGTATATTTTAAATTATTTTCTTAGAAATCCTAGAGGTATAGTTGTCAGGCCACGATGCACAGTGTTCGTTTCTATTTCAGAAACACGGTATCAATTCAGCTTCCTTACCAGCTGTATATGCAAGTGCTCATTTTCCAACATCCTCACCAACACCATTGTTTCTTACTTTTTATAAAACAGTTTCCTCGAGTTTTGCTGTGTTGGTATTATTCCTTACGAATGTGTCAGACGGTGGGGGAAATTCCTTAGTGATGAGCCACCTCTGGGTGTCGGAGGGGGCCCGGTTGCTCTGAGCCTGCAGGCTGAGGGTCTAGGGCTGTTCCCAATGCTAGGTGTCATCTCGAGGCCTCTCCAAGTGGGCGTGTCTGGCCCTCGGGGCTGAAGTGCAGGCCAAGCCCACTGCTCTTTCACCACCAGCCCTGCTGTTCGTTGCCCCATGGGGGCAGAAGTGCTCCTCCTGGCAGAGCCCTGGGAATAATCAGAAATTTCGTGAAACGTGGGCTTTCTTGGGAAAGCTCTTTGGCGTTGTAAGTTGCCTTCCAGACGTCGCCGCCTGTTGGAATGGGTTCTGTCCCTGGCACCTAGGATGGCGAAGAGGAGACCATGGCGGGCAGATGAACATTTAAGAAGGATGAATGAATCTGCATTTTGAACCCAAACCAGAAAACCTGCCTAAAGGGCTCTGGTGCCGCCTCTGGCTCTTGGATCTCTGTTCTGTGGGAGTCCGACCTCTCGGTGTGCATCCCCAGCTTCCCTGAACCGTATTGCAGTCAGAAAGGAAGTGCAACCCAGACCTGACAGGTAGGGTTTTTTTATTTCCCCTGACAGCGCACCTCTTGACCTCTATCTTCTTGCCAGTGACTTTTTAAATCCTAAATGATTTGGCAATAATTGCTCCTCCTTTCGTGGTTATTGCCCTTCACCGATAGTAAATCTGTGAAATCCCCAGGGGCTGGAACGCATTTTGGTATGCGGAGCCCACAAGCTGGCCCAGACAGGCTTCACTGCGGCGGGCGGCCGCACACCCACCGGGTCCCCGCACCCTGCCCCTGCCCTCACACGCGGCTCCGGGCTCTGCCTGGGCTTGGCCAGTGGCTTATCGTGCAGAACCATAGCTGCTGCTTCTGGTGTTCTTCCTCCGATGGCCCAGATTTCTCTGGTTCCACTTCCGTGGGCCACACCGAAAAATGTCCTCGCCCAGGCAGACCCAGCAGCCTCTGTTCTGAGGGGGGGAGGAATTTCTGCTTCATGCACAAGTGTGCATGCACAAAATTTTATTTTCCCCAGAGCACGGAAGATGCCAGGCATGACATTTAATCATAGGAAGACGGTTTCATTTCCAAGGAACCTTCTAGCAAGGTGGCCCCCGGCACCCCTGGCAGCCATGGACAGGGTCCCAAGCTGGAATGCTGTGGATGTTTGGAGGCTGACCTAACAGTGTCAGGACAACTCTTCGAGAAGGGCAAAGCAGGGTCTCACGCTGGGGCTTGTGGCTGGTCCGGCTGCCTAAGCCAGGTGCGCACCTGCCCCAGCCCTCTCCTCCCAGGTGAGCTGTGTGGTTGCCCAGGTGACCCTGGCTTTGCAGATACCCTTAGACTCACGTGTGTGTGCAGCAGTCTCATGGCGGGTCCCACTTCAAGGAACACGCGTCGCCACTGGTTCTTCCTCTTGGGCGACTGATGATTTCCACACAGCTGCATGGGAGCTTGTAGACACGAAAACTAAACCCATTTGGACTTGGCAGTGTTTTCCCCAGCATCACTCACTCTAGGAAGGAAAATTCCAATTTTACCATATCTGGGTACTTGCCCCTGGCACTATTATTTACTTAATGTTTCTTTAAATTGATTCATTTTATAAACTTAAATGTATTTTTAAAAAAACTTTCGATCTCTACTATAAACGGAAGAGCAGAATCACTCACCGTAAATAGATTACTCTAAAAATAAATACAAAGGATTACATTAAAAATGTATGTCCTTGGGCTTCCCTGGTGGCGCAGTGGTTGAGAGTCCGCCTGCCGATGCAGGGGACGCGGGTTTGTGCCCTGGTCCGGGAAAATCCCACATGCCGCGGAGAGGCTGGGCCCGTGAGCCATGGCCGCTGAGCCTGCGCGTCCGGAGCCTGTGCTCCGCGATGGGAGGGGCCACAGCGGTGAGAGGCCCGCGTACCGCAAAAAAAAAAAAAAAAACGTATGTCCTTATATATACTACCAAATGTAAAATAGATAGCTAGTGAGAAGCAGCTATATCACACGGGGAGATCAGCTCGGTGCTTTGTGACCACCTAGAGGGGAGGGATAGGGAGGGTGGGAGGGAGACCCATGAGGGAGGGGATATGAGGATATATTTATATATATAGCTGGTTCACTTGGTTATACACCAGAAACCAACACAACATTGTAAAGCAATTATACTCTGATGAAGATGTTAAAAAAAAAAAAGTTATGTCCTGTTCTACCTAAAATCAAATAGCATATCACCAGTATGCATAACACACATTGGGAAACATGGGTTTAGGTGGAGGAAAGACCAGAGGAAATTAGTGAGAAGTATGAAGTTTAGAATATTCACTGGGACAAAGTGCAGTTCATTTCAGGTACCTCGTATGTCTCTCAGGGGCGGTGGCTCCCAGCAGTTGGCAGAATTCTCAGCCATGGTGGTCATCAGTCACCTGCTCAAGCTCCCCCGGGGGCCAGTGTCCCCCAGTAGCTTCTCTGACGGAGGCCTCTTTGGCCTCTGCTGGAATATGATTAAGTGGCAGGGGCCTGGTACCTCTGAGGCAGCCCATGCTGATTGTTAGAAAAGCCTCGTGTTTACCTGAAACTACCTCCCTGGCATCTGGGGCTGCACCAGCTCAGTCTTTGTCCTCGTCCACAAGCTCCTCGTGATTTCTCGTTATTTGAAGTCCTGTTTGGGAGATGTTTCCGAGGACATGTGCTTCAGGCTTAATGGCTGTGCTTTTGGGAATTCGTGTGTGGCCTGCCCTGGTAGAGGATTAGCACACATGTGGTGTCTTCTTCGGAGAAGGCTCTCACCCCTTCCCCTATACCCCCTCACCTGGTTGACCCCTCTTGCTCTTCAGATCCAAGCTCAAAACCTCACCTCCTCCAGGAAGGCTTCCCTGACCACCACCAGCCCCACAAGGTTAGGCCTGACAGCCTCCTGCACTTTTCCTCCCTGTGCTTTATCACAGGTCCTGACTCTGTGTTTGTGAAATCACCTCATGAACGTCCGTCTTCTGCCTTCCACTGGGAGCTTCACAAAGGTGGAGACTGTGTTTCTGACTCACTGTGTCCCCACTGCCTGGCCTATAGAGGACCTGATACAAAGGAGCTGAGGCACTGGAGCCCTGTCGTAAGGACTGTGGACTGTCTCCAGTAGGGTTAGATTAGGAGTTTCCTCAACAGAACATTTCCTAATATTTTTTCCTTTTAAACATGTATAGATAACTTATTACGTCCAGGCACTGTCCTTGATGCTTAACTTACGTGATTTTGTTTAAACACCACACCAATTGTACCCATTTTACAGACTGAAGTGGATCACAAGATCACAGGGCTAGCAAATAGCAGAGCTGGGATTCAGGCCCAGTTGCTCTGGCCGCGTCTGCGACTTGAGCTCAGTCTGTCCATTCTGCTGGTCGCATAGGGCCTGCCTCTGGATTCACTGCCTCCCACCCCTCCCACTCTGAGCTGGAAGGCAAATTCCATCTGGACTCCTCTCCTCACAGGCAGAGTCCAAATCAATGTGTAAGAGTCCCCTGGTTTGCAGATGCTTCACGGTCATCACTTTTTTTAAAAAAAATTAATTCATTCATTCTTTTTTGGCTGCATGGGGTCTTTGTTGCTGCACGTGGGCTTTCTCTAGTTGTGGCAAGCAGGGGCTACTCTTTGTTGCTGCGCGTTGGCTTCTTATCGTGGTGGCTTCTCTTGTTGCGGAGCACGGGCTCTAGGTGTGCGGGCTTCAGTAGTTGGGGCACGCGGGCAGTAGAGCACAGGCTCACTAGTTGTGGCGCACAGGCTTAGTTGCTCTGTGGCATGTGGGATCTTCCCAGACCAGGGATCGAACCCGTGTCCCCTGCATTGGCAGGCAGATTCTTAACCACTGTGCTACCCGGGAAGTCCATGGTCACCATTTTTAGTTTTCTTGGTTTCGGTTTATGTGTTTATTCATTGGTTAGCCCTACCTAGCATCTGAATTCCAGAGGAAAGTTGTGGAATAACTGTCAGTTTCAAAGCTTCTATCCCATCAACATCAGGACACTCACCCTGCTATGGGAGCCCGGTTTGTCAGGCCTGTCTGACCTCCCACCAAGAACATTTCTGATCGGACTTGGGAGCGTATCTGGAATGCATTTGGTGTCTGAGGCATTAAACTTTTCTTCCGCTAGCAGGATCGTTTCCTGAAAATATTTTGAAGCTTTTCTTTTAATCAGTGTGACAGTTGAGTCAGGGAGGCTGCTCCTTTTTTCTTAAAAGAAGCACATTTATTTATGTAAAGATTACGAATCAATTTAAACAGTAATATTAATACAGGTTGATGTGTCGAATGGGCACCCACTGGTGACTAAAGTTTTGGCAACACGGATGCGGACTATGCCACCCACTCCCGCTCTTTGGTTGGTAAACACTGAGCAGTTCTATTGGCTGGACCTCCTAAGTGTCTCCAGACATGCACAGCCATGCCTTATTTCAGAGCACCGATTCACTCAACAAACTCGTGTTGGTCATCAGCTGAGCTCCAGGATCAGCACAGAGCCTGCCCTCAAGGAACTCACACAGTTTTTGGAGGAGAGAGATAAGTGAAGGGACCATTATAACACAGGAGGTGTATGCAATTCAAGGGGGTAATCACAGAATGTTTTTTCTGGGGGCTTCCCTGGTGGCACAGTGGTTGGGAGTCCGCCTGCCGATGCAGGGGACACGGGTTCGTGCCCCGGTCTGGGAAGATCCCACATGCCGCGGAGCGGCTGGGCCCGTGAGCCGTGGCCGCTGAGCCTGCGCGTCCGGAGCCTGTGCTCCGCGACGGGAGAGGCCGCAACAGTGAGAGGCCCTCGTACCACACACACACACACACACACACACACAATTATTTTTTCTCCCTGTGTTTCATTTTGGATAGTTTCTATTGCTGTGTCTTCAAGTTCATAAATCTCTTTTCTGCGTTGTCTAACCTGGATTTAATCTCATCCAGTGTTGTTTGGGTTTTTTCCGTCCAGGCATTGCAGCTGTCACCTCTGGAAGCTTGGTTTGGATCTTTTCTTTTACCTTGCATGTCTCTCTACTTAACTTTGGGAACGTGTGGAATACAGTTACTGTAACGGATTTAATGCCCTTGTCTGCTAATTCTCACATGTGTGTCAGTTCCAGGTCTGTTTTGGTTGATTTTCCTCTTCGCTGTGTGTGATATCTGTCATCTTTGCACGTCTGATTATTGTTTTAATTGGATGCCAGACACTGTGAGTTGTACCTTTTGTGAGTGCTAGATATTTTTATACACCAATAAATATTTTTGTGTTTTGTTCTGGGATGCAGTTAAATCACTTGGAAACAATTTGATCCTTCCAGATCTTGCTTTGAAGGTTTGGGAGGCAGAGCAGGTTTAGTCCAGGGCTAATTCTTCCTCACTGCTGAGGCAAGACGCTTCTGAGAATGCTACTCAGTGCCCTGTGAATTATGAGATTTTCCAGTCTGGCTGGTGGGAACAGACACTAAACCCAACCCTGTGTGAGGTCCCGGCACTGTTTTAATTTTTGGTGTGATTCTTTCCCTGGCCTCGGGTGGTTTCCTCACTTGCCTGGGCTCATTAGCAGTCTACCCAACACTGCATCATTCGGGGGGACCCTCTGTAGAGCTCCACAGTTCTCCGGGTAGCCCTCTCTTCTCGGACGCCCCGCCTTAATCTCCCAGCTCTTAGCTCCGTGTCCTCAATTCAGGGAGTCTGGGCTGTACCTAGTTCTTCCTGTCTGTGCTCACAGTCTGGAAACTCTGAAGGCAGCGAGCTGCGGCATTTGTAGGATCCATGTCATTTGTTTCCTGTGTCTCAGGAATCCTCCTTCATTGCCTGATGTCCAGTGTCTTGAAAACTGTTATTGCATTTGGTTTGTCTGGTTCTCTAGTTGTTTCAGGCGAGAGGGGCTGCTTTTTGAAATGATATCCAGGCTGTGAGCATTTTGTGTGTGTGTGTGTGTGTGTGTGTGTGTGTTAGAGTGTGTATTTTTGTTTGCTCTTTCTTCTTTTTGTTTTTTTGTTGTTGTTGTTGCTTTTTATAGGTAGTAAATTCAGCATGGAAAGCAAAACCTAAACTTGGACTGCAAAGATTTGCCAAAAATTTACTTAGTTTTCACAGAACCAACGGTTGGCAAAATAACCTGGTTACAGAGTATTTAGCTGAAGGTAAAATTCAGCCTGTGCTCGACTAGAGGTGAGATAGCGTCAGCCTCCCCGTGTGTCCTGGTGGCACTATATCACTTTAATAACCGCTGATTGATTTTAAATTGCCCAGATATGCACCGTTCAGAGCCGCAGCCCATGATGGGCAGTGGGAGATATACTCAAATACATTGACTTTTAATCAATATGATGACGATACTACCTCGTTTCCTTTGTATGGTGGTGGTTTTAAGCATGAAGTCAAGAGGTTTATTATGTCAAAAAAGATGAGGCAGCACAGGAAGAAAACTGTCTTGACATCACTTCTGAGTGCCTTTCACTCACTGCACGACAGGCCATCATGATCGGGGACGACATCGTGGGTGACATCAGCGGTGCCCAGCGGTGTGGGATGAGAGCGCTGCAGGTGCGGACCGGGAAGTTCAGGTAAGTGCCCCGCGCCAGCCTGCCCGCCGTCTGCCTGCCTGCCTCATGGATTCCTGGGGTGACCAGGGTTTCGTTTGTCGTCTTCTCCACAGTGAAGGGCGTTACTTTTTCCCAAATGGAAGAGCAGTACGTGGGCATCTGATGACTTCTTTTAACTGTCCCCTGAGGACGGGCCTGGATGCCTTTTTGTAGCAGAGAGTGGTAGATAAAAAGGGTCTGAGTTTCAGAACTGAGATTTGAATAGGGTGTAGTGTGGAGACAGCAAATGGAAGGCTCTGGCCAGCCGTCGAGCCTGCTTCCCACAGAGAGCCGGCTTGAACTTGGGCCACACTCCTGTCCTCAACGTGGCTGATGCTTCACTGTGCTCGGAGGGGACAGCTCCTGGGCGCCCAGCTCCTCTGGTCACCTTCTCCCTCCTTGTCCTCCACCGTATCCATCTCTCACCTAGAGATGACAGGTCCGTGGTCAGGGATGAGTCAACGACACTTTGGAGTTGAACCTCTGTCTCCAGAGCGTCTTCTTTGCTGGGTCAGAAGTCAGCCTAGCCTCGGGCAGGTTGCTGACGGGCACCTGTCGGGGGCGTGTGGATGTGCCCTGCGGTGTCTGGGCCTGGCTTGCTTAGCCTTTGAGCGTATCTCAGACATCACAGTGTTGTCTTGACTTCTTCTAGATGGTTTCGATTGTCGCCGTTCAGAGAAAGTACCATTTTGTGTATGCTAGTTAAAACATGGTTACCCTGGGGTGTCTGGATGTCGGGGGAGGGATGGATTACATCAGTCCTGGGTGGTCTGCTTAGACGGCGTCAGAGGAATAGATTAGAGGGCCTGACCCTCACTCCGAGGCCCGTTCCTGTGTGAGAGACACACGTGGCCTTTGGGTTTGGGTCACGTAGGTGGACACAAGGTGAGGGAGGAAGTCTCAGTACTCCTAAGGTCCAGGGCCAGAAAGTCCCTTCCGTCCACCTCTTGGACCTCCCAGGGTGCCAGAGGCCACCTTGAAGCCCCCAGCACACCTGAAATATGGACCTCCTTTCTTCCCGAGGTCCTCAAACGAGGGTTTCCTGGGTTTCCTGGGCTCTCTGCGGCCTAAGGGAGTGAGGGAGACCCCACTCGAAACCTCATCAGCATTCTCTCCCAGAGGCCAGCCTGGAAGCCCGAGGTCCCCAGCGCCCGCTTCCCCCGAAGCTGCTGAGCAGTGGGACTTGGCACCCTGTGGTTGATGCTCTGCTGCGCGGTGCCGCCCGGCCCCTGGTGCCGCCCCATCAGTAGCCAGCCTAGCTCAGTGAGCACCTTTGACCCATGAGCACAGGAGTGGCACCTCCGTAACTGAGAGCACGGTGGTGAGGCAGAGGTGAAGAGTGAGAGCCATGTAGCTTTTTGCACTGGGCTGCTGCTTCTGGATTCTTAGGGAGAGAAACATGTCTGTCTCGATTAAATGTAGCCACAGCTGGGGTCTTTCTGGCCCGGCCTAAGCCATGGCCCTATAAACCGAGAAGGTACTGCCCCTGCCCCAGGCCCCAAGCGTGCCACTAGGTCGCTGGGTCACTGAGGAAGGTCCGCACACACAGTCGGGAAGCCCTCGAATGGGCAGGTGGGCATGCAGGCGGCTGTGTCCTACTGTACAGCACCGGGGTTGGCACTTTTCTGAGTCCCCTATCACCCCGTCTCCCAGAGAGACAAACCCCATCAACAGTTGGCCAGGACATTCCAGACTGCCTTCTCTGTGTAGATAATATAAGGATAATACCTTTTTTCTCTTTATAAAAATGGTATTATATTATTTCACAACCTGCCCTTTTCTTGAACAATGTTTTGTGGCATCTGCCCTTGACCCTCTTCATCATTTTAAATTGCTGAGGAAATGCTGTAGGTAAGTACTGTTTAGCGCGTGGTGCACAGGGAGCCGTCAGCAACGGGGAGGTGATGCCGGTGCTGTTGGTGACGTCTGTTGCTTCCCGGTGCAGCCCCACCTGGCTCTGCGTGGAGAGGGTGGGGCTTAGCGTCTCTTTTCGTGGAGGTATTTAAGATTTCAGACCTTTTGATTTGTTTGTTGTGAGGTTGTAAATCTGCCTTTGTTAGCAGGCAGGGCGGAGGGAGAAGAGGCTCAGTGCAGGTTAGGTGGTGATGCAGCCACCCGAGGGGGAGGCCGCGTGGCGGGACAGGAGGCTGGGCTCCGCGCCATCAAAGCAGGCGGAGGACCTCTCTGCCCCTGGCCAATCTCTAGAGCCTCACTGTCTAGTGCGGAAGCCACGAGCCGCAGGTGCCTGGGGAGCACTTGAAATGTGGCTGTTCCAGATTGAGACGTGTTAAAAGTGCACGTACACAAGAGTCCAGACTTAGCGGGAGAAAAAGAAGGTGACAAACTCATTCCTGATATCTCACACTGATTGCATGTTGCAATCCTGATGCCTTATGTTAATTTCACCTGCTTATTCTTGTTTTTGTTCACGTGGCCGCTAGAAAGTCCTAGCTTGCCTCCACGGCTCGCATCCATCGGTGCTTAGTGCAATTCTGGTGGGCAGCGGGACCCCTGCACCGCCCCCTGCTCCCTGCAGATGGCAGTCTCGGTGCACGAGATCTCCATGGCACCTTGCACGGGCCTCTCTGTAGACGTAGCCGGCTTGGGGCCAGTGAGCAGCCTTGGCACTTTGGCACCCTGGTGACTGGGCCAGCGTCACCCGGCAGCACCCAGCTCCTCCCTCTGGGGCTGCCCTGCCTGCCCCTGTAGCTCTCCACCCCTCTGGCCACCTCTGTGAGCCGGCGGCACTAGGTTTGAAGCTCACTGTGGCCCATGTCTGCACCAGACGTGAGCCGGGCAGGGGCAGGGTCTGCGTCCTTACTGTGCTGGGCCTCCCTCTGAGTGGCTTCACAGGAGCCAAGGGCCACTGGATGGGTCAGCAGGGCATCAGCCCTGTGCACCGTGTCCCCTGTTGGTGGCCTTGGTCCAGCCTTGACTGAATTGGGGGAGTGAGGCGGGTGGAGGATGACCTTGTCACCGGGCACGGGTGGCAGAGAGCCGTGCGGTGAGGGAGCTTGGCGCTCATACCTGGCCACGTGGCTTCTCCACTGGCTTCAGGCCAAGGGCCGAATGGGGAGGCTGAGGCAAGTGAAACCGGGGTGTCCTGCCTGTCCTGGCACGGGAAAGGGAGGGAGGCTGGAGGGGGCCGCGTAGGGCCTCTGGACAACCCCGCTGCAGGTGCCCCTCAGGCCAGCGTCTTCTAGTTGTGCGTGCGCGCGCGCACGCGCACACACACACACACACACACACACACACACACACACACACACACACACACACACACACACACACGTGAGGTTGTCTGAGGCCACGGCATTGCTGGGGGTGTGGGATTTGGACTTTCCCATGGCTGTGAGATCTCCCTGTGACCTTCCATGTCTTCATTCCCCTCGCTTCTTTCTATTTTTTTTTTAAATTTATTAAATTTATTTATTTTTGTCTGCGTTGGGTCTTCTTTGCTGCGTGCGGGCTTTCTCTAGTTGTGGCGAGCGGCGGCTACTCTTGGTTACGGTGCGCAGGCTTCTCATTGTGGTGGCTTCTCTCTTTGTGGAGCACGGGCTCTAGGCGCACAGGCTCAGTAGTTGTGGCTCGCAGGCTCTAGAGCGCAGGCTCAGTAGTTGTGGCGCACAGGCTTAGTTGCTCCACGGCATGGGGGATCTTCCTGGATCAGGGTTAGAACCCATGTCCCCTGCATTGGCAGGCAGATTCTCAACCACTGTGCCACCAGGGAAGCCCGCTTCTTTCTACTTTTATCAGAAAATGGCCCAAAGAGAAAAGTGTGAAGTCTCAGAGTGGGGAGAGGTTACAGCGGCCCCTGAGCTTTGGAAGGAGGGCTTCACAGGGCCTGCCCCACCAGGACCAGCGGGAGGCTCAGGCCCCTTGCAGGAAGGAGGCTGGATCCCTTCCAGCAACCCCAGTGTTTGGAGCCAGAGAGGCTCCCGAGGCAGACAGCTTGCAAACACACCCCCGCCCAGCCGGGCAGCCGGGCAGCCGAGCTGTAGACAGAGCCATACAAGGTTTTCTTTTCATACCTGCTCTACGTGAACGTCCAGCCCAGCCAGGGTGTGGCCCTCACCTGGCTGGCAGGTAAAGGCCTTTCGGGCGTTTTCCCCACCTGCCCCTTCCTGGCATGTCTGACGCACCGGGCCTGCTGGCAGAACCTTCCAGCCTGAGGCCAGGACCTGCTGTTCCTCCAGTCTCCTCAAGACGCCATCCCGACTCCAGGGGCCCTGTGACCATCGCAGGCACATCCTCACGGTCGCAGTGAGTCCCGGAGACCCAGAGGGTGCTGGCTCCCCCGCTGCCAGAGACCTTTCCCGTTGAGACAGCTAAAGCCTTGCCCAAGGCCACCTAGCGAGGTTAGGCAGAGGCTGGGCTGGAGCCTTCTCTTACCCCAGGTGGGTGCTTCTGCCACCGCTTTCCTACTGGGAACATCCAGCCCTTGGGGCTCAGCTTCTGAGGAGCTGCAGGAGTCACGGTCCCAGGCTCACTTCAGGGCACAGGCAGGGCTCGGCGTCTGAATAACGGGGGGCTCGTCTGGGAGGACTGCTGTCCCCACCCCCAGGCACCATAGCCCCCCTCCTTCTCTCCTAAGGACAGGCCTCATCTTCCATGGGGGCTGGGGCCAGGCCCTGTGTACCCCCATTCTGGCAAATTCGGGTGAGGGACGTCCTTCTCAGGAGCCCGATGCCCTGCCTGTCCCCAGTGGAGGAGGAAGCGGTCGGGACATCTCGCTGTCCCTTCATACCTGCTTGTGTCCCCACCCGACCCCCCTCCTGGAGACATGCCAGAAGCGGAGCGGGGACACCCTGAACGCTTCCCCCGTCACCCTGTCCTCCGCTCCACGCTGCAAGGCACAGCTGGCGCCTGGTTCTCAAGCACGGTGGCAGGCGTCACTGCCCAAGGCCCACGCTGGTCGCGCTGTGTAAATAATCCGGCTACGTGGAGCCTGCTTTGGGGATCCTCTTATTTGTTATGTACTCACGGGTGGGAGATGTTTTCTGAGTCCAGAAGGTTCTTGACGAGCAGTTTGCTGTTTTGGACTCACGAGGGAGTGGGCCTGGATTCCAGGTGTCCCTGGGCTGGGACTGGCGCTCCGCCCGCACCGAAGCTCAGCTGGGGCTGGGGTGCCCGTGGACAGCGGGGCTGGCGGGTCTGAGGTTCCAGGCACGCTGCACAAGGCTGAAGGATGCGGGGTACAGAGAATGTGATGGTGGAACCAGACGCTGGAGTGGAGCTACCCAGAGCCCGACAGGGCTGCACTCGTGACACAGCTGCCGCCAAAGTGTGGCCCTTGACCCTGTGTCTCGTCACTCTGCAGCCAGTGACTTCACAGAGTTTCCTTAAGAGGAGGCTCTGGTTTCCCTTCGGAAGGAAATGGGTTTTTCTTCTAGTGCCAGGTGGTATTTGAGGGAAGTGAGTGATCCTGGGTGTTAATTTTTCAGCAGTCACCGTTGTCACCGTGAGGCCATTGCAGGCTGGGGTTGTGGGTGGTAGCCCTCTGTCCCTGCGTCCCGCCGAGGAGCATTGCCACGTGTGCACCAGGAGGGAGCTCCTGCCCGTGTAGATGAACACTCCCGAGCCTCAGGCCTCTGGAAGATGCTCCCAGCTGGGGAGGAGGCTCCACGTACCTTCAGGGAACCAGGAGGTGACCAGCTACTGCCTGGCTGCAGCCCGCCCAGCTGGGGAGAACGGCTTAATGCTGGGCGTGGGGGCTCCTCCCTGGGTCCCTCGGACTCCAATCCTGGCTGCCAGTTGGGGGAGGGCTCCGGGAACCAATCTTCGGGGAAATCGATTGTGGAACGTTGGTGGGCCAGCCGGTCAGCCCAGCAGACAGCCTCGGTCTTGCACGGGGATAGAGGTTGTGGGAGGCACCCCTGGGCTTTGAGAGGTCCCTTAGCTCACTGGGGGTCACACAGTGAAGGGGTCACAGATTTGAGCCTATATGCCTTCTTTTGGGATTTTTGCTAACTGCTTTATTGAGAAATAACTCGTACGTCGTACAATTCAGTAGTTTTTCAAATGTTCACAGAGCTGTGCAGCCGTCACCACAGTTGGGCAGACACCACTCCATCATTCTGAACCCTTTAGCCATCCTTCCCAAATCCCCTGCATCCTAGGGCTTTGCGGGGGGCAATGCCAGCCCCCAGCGGTTCAGTCTGCCTAGACCCTGGGCCCTGTGGGAGACTGAGGAGGGACCTCCAGGGGCCTGGGCTGGGAGGGCATTGGGCAGGCAGAGGTAGGCACCGGTGGTGGGGTCAGTGGGGGTCAGGGTGGGATTGGCAGGGCCAGACCCACCCGTCTCCCCATCCCCTCCCACCCACCGCTTTCCTGGGTTGAATCGCTTCCTCTGCACTGGTTTGGCTTCCCTGCCCTCTGACTCGCTGCTCGTTGGGGGACAGAACTAGTAGCACTTTCTGGTACCTGACTCTCATTATCCTTCTTGGTCCCTGACCAAGGCTGCTTCATGCCCAGGGCAAGAGGGGAAAGGTTTCCAAACTGTATACAGCCCTGCTGGACTCCTCACCCTGCTTGGAGAAACCAGCCGGCTGAGGCGGGGGGCTCCAGGCTGAGGGGGGCGTCCCAGGTGGAGGCCAGGAGGTGGCTGCAGAGTGAGGCCACGAGGCCCTGTGGGGGGCCTAGTTAGGACCCCGTCAGCAGCCTCCTAGCCCGAGGAACTTGCTTCCTAGGAACCTGCAGGTAACTCGGGGGGTCCTGGACGGCTCACGGGGCGGACGGGGTTGGAGGAAGGCCCAGCAGGTTCTCTAGTCCCCCTGAGCCCAGCTAGTACGTTCCAGGAGCCCCTCAACAAACCTCGGGAGGTGTGTGCTCTGGACCTGCCGCTCACACTTGCTCCTCAACCGTGTGACACCCCGAGAAGGAGGCCGGGGTCACGGTCCCCGCTCGGCCACAAGCTGGCGAGGAAGACGTGAGAACAGGGCAGTGCCTCCCAGAGGGTGTCACATGCCAGAGCCTGTGACAGGTGCTCACATGCATCTTGCTTCAGCTTATCTAAAGCTCACAACCGCCCTGGAGGCTGCCCCTCTTCTCACGCCACTTTATACGTGTGGAAATGGAAGCCCAGAGAGGTAGAGTAACTTGCCCGAGGCCACACAGCCCACCAGTGTGGGAGTTGGGATTCGAACGCAGCTCTGCCCGACTCCGGGTCCTGTGTCCTGAGCACTCTCGCACCCTGCTGCCCCCAGTTAGCCCAGTCTCGCGGGAGCTCCAAGCCCGCGCTGGGTCTCACCCACCAAGAGTGGCCGCCTTGGGGCTCTCAGGACCGAGTGGGTCCCTCCTGTCCTTGTTCTCTCGCACGACACTCTGCACTCAGCCCCGCTCGAGGAAAGGGGCCTTGTGAGGATGAGCTGTGACTTGAGCTGGTCTGGCCCCAAAGTCGGTCATGTGACCACACCCGAGGGCCTGGCTGCGGGGGGTGACAGGTGGCAGCCCCAGCAGTCACATGTTCGCTGGCTTTGTGGTTAAAGCCAGCTAACCCTGAGCCCTCCCCTCGCCTCCTGTGTGGGGGTGGGGTGGGGGAAGGGGTACTGGAAGGTGCTGGAAGGAACCTCATTTAACCTCAGAGGAAGCTGCCCATGAAGGTGCGTCAGAGCTGTCCCGAAATAGAACGGGTTGCCTGGAGAGGGGTGAGTCCTTGTCACTAGAGATGACCCGGGGAGGCTGGCAGACCTCCGGCTGGGGAGGCCGAAGACGGCACTGCAGTGGCCAGAGGCCAGGGCTAAATAGAGCCGCACACCCATTCTGAGTCTGCTGACATTTAATGGGCACTTGCGGGCACCAGGTCGTTTCTGTACCTCTGGTGCCATTTCCCCATTGACAGACCCTGAAATGTCAGTGTCACCACCTCCTACTCGCAGTTGCGGAAACTGTGGCCCAGGCAGGGCAGGGGCACTTGTACTCGGTTATTCCAGCTGGGCCTGCCGTTCAAGCCTGACTTCCCCCTCTAGGTCCTGGGCTGTTAGCATCAGCGCTGGAACCACAAGTGTAGATGCAGGTGTATAGGTGCATGAGTAGCAGAGATGGGAAGGAAAGACAGCTGCTTGTTACGCAGGATTTGGTTATATCTTCGCATCATCGGGCGTCTGCTAAATACCGTATGATGAAAGTGTAGCGCTCCCATCGGAACAACAGTTAGCTTTAAAGTACGCTTGTGCCACCCACACCCCCATAGGTTTGTGAATTTGGGGAATTGTTAAAAAGAAAGACCACCTGAAAGTACAACACTGTTCGTTTAAGAACAGAAACCAACCCAAGTACCCTGAGGCCCCTGAGCCCGCGCACAGCTCTGCCCTGACCCCCGAGGCCCAGCCGGGCTCCCCGCTCACACGCAGGACCGTGAGCCCTGGACACAGGTGTCCTCGTAGTGCAGTCCCATCCCTGGCCTGTAAGCGGGCGCTCCAGCCCCTCCTGCCTCCCTGCATGGTGCAAGGACACCCTCTGAGGTGTTTCATCCGGAAGGGATCAGGGTGAGGGCTCCGGTCCCTGCGACTGAAATCAGCACCTTCTCTGGGCCACCACGCATACGCAGCCATCTGTGACCTCCTCCCCACAGCGTCACCCTGACACGCTCAGGTCCCATGCCCTGGCTTACACACACACACGCACACACGCACGCACGCACACGCACACACGCACTTGGACTTGCGGAAGGGTGGCCACCCGAGGGCGGGATCCCAGCCGCCCCAGCACGGGATGGGCATCCAGGGCCGTCGTTGTCTGGACTTGCGGATGGCGGGCCCCAGGCTGGGGCTGGTGGGTGAGGGTGTGTCCGGGTAGAGGGGCCTGAGTCAGCCCTCGCTGGACAGAGGGGCTCAGAAGGTGGACTCAAGACTCCCTTTGCTGCAGGCCCAGGTCCGCCCGGATGTGTCCAGTCCAAGCCCACCTGCCCCTCGTCATCTGGGAGCGTCCTCTGACCCGGGGAGGGAGGGGCCTGGTGAAGACCTGAGAGGGTTGGGCAGGGGGTCAGCCTCCAAGACGCGCTGTGCCCTGAGGAGGATGCCAGGGGAGCATGCACAGGGCTTGTTTTCTCCTCCAGACTCTCCCCTCTGTGTCCTTCCTCCTGTCCCCACTCCTGTCCATCGTCTCCGCCCCTGGCTTTGCTGCCTCTTTCCAGATCCTTCAGGGTCAGCGCTCATTTTCCCTTCTTCCTCACGCCACTTTCCGCTGGGGCCGCTAGAGGGCGCCTCGATGCCAGGGCCGGGATGCACACCCGCTCACACCTGCACACTCAAGCACACTCACACCCAGGCCCCCTGCACACATGGGAGCCAGGCCTCCCCAGCCCTCCCCCCTCCCCTGCCACCCCTCACGGAGAACATGGAGGTGCTGGGCCTGGGGGTTTCCTGCAGCTGCGGCGAGACCCTCCTGGCAGCGGGATCCCAGGCCCGAGGCAGGTGGAGCCCCCCTCCACCATCCTCTCCAGGGTCTTTTCCCTTTTCCAGCTCCCCTGGCACCGGCCCAGGGGAGGGGGGCCTGAGAACTTCCAGTGTTCCTGGCCAGGGGCCTCCTAGCACCCCTGTGGGCACTGGGGAGACTGGGCCTCCCAGCCCCTCAGGCTCCCCTCCTGTCCGTCCCCACACCCCCATCCTTGGCTGGCCTGAATCCTGCTGTCCTTAAGGTCTTCTCTGATGATGGAATTCCCAGGGTCTTCCTAGCTAGAAGGGCCTTAGGGGACCCCCGGCTCTGTATGGGCAGCTGAGAGTGGCAGAGGGGCTGTCTCAAGGTCAAGGGGATCCTGTGGCAGTCTGGGGTCTGTGTGGGTTCCCACTCCAGCACCATTTCTGTTGTACCCCAAACACACCTCGCCTCCGGTGGAATTATCTGGCCCTCTCTTGAGTTCCCACAGTCTTCTTATTTCCAAACCCTTTTTGAGATCTCCAAAGAAGACAGATTCCATGTATCCTTCTCCCAGAGCCAGACCCAGGTCCAGGTCTCGCTGGTTATTCCACTAACTCCTCTATAGACGGGGGATCCAGTCCGGGGGCAAGCAGCTCTGTGGTCCTGTCTCTAGACTCTGATCTGGGGCACTAAGGCCTTGCCTCGACTGTCATCGTGTTGACCGTGTTGCTGTCTTTTGTGTGTGTGTGTGTCCTCGCTGCACAGCATGTGGGATCCTATCCTAGTTCCCCGACCAGGGATCGAACCTGTGCCCGCTGCGGTAGAAGCGCAGAGTCTTAACCACTGGACCGCCAGGGAAGTCCCAGCATTTTGAAGATTTCAGGACAGTCATTTTGTCTGATGCTTCCTTGTGAAATGACCCAGGTTACGCATTCGGGGCCAGAATATCACAGAAGTGATGCTGCGTGCATCTCAGTGCAGCATATTAGGAGGCTTGCGGTGTCAGTTTGCCCCAAATGACGATGATGTTAACGTGGTTTGATTAAGATGGTGGCTGCCATAGAGTTACATAAAGTTATGGGTTTTCTTCCCTTTGTAATTAATAACTGCTCGTGGGGAGATACTTTGAGTAAAAATCGCATTCCTCATTGTACTTTCATCCACTAGTTTTAATGTCTCTTGCTGCTTCTTGAGTTAATTATTTCTATGATGGTTACCAAGTAATTCCATCATTTGTTCTTACATTTGTTATTGATGTTCCACTGTAGGGAAGAGTGTTTTCTTCTCCCCGCTTACTCATTTATACCAGTGCAGACTCATGGATTCCTGTTTAACCCAGTGGGTTATAATCTGTTACTACCATAATCGATTTTGATGCTCAGACGGTCCCTGGTGTGGCCAGTGGCAGCCTCTCGAAGCTGGATCTGTGTACTTCTGACAACCCCGCCCCTTCACCGCTCCAACCGATTCTCCAGCCCTTCCTTACTTTCTGGCACAAAAGATGTTTCAGGCTCATCGTGTTCTGTCTCTGTATCAGCCCTGGAGTCAGCCATTGCTCCAAGGAGACCCCGTTCCTTTGAGTGGAAAGTGATATTTAGAATGAAAGACCAGGGCGCTAGATGTTCTCTTGCCTCTGGATGTCTCTTCTCTCAGAGCCTCTCTGTGGACAGAGGTGGGAAGCATGCATGTGTAATTCACATGTCCATCCCCCTGTGTCTCCATTCCTGTCGGTACCCGTAGAAAACCGTGGGTTCACACTGATGCCTCTGATTCTGGTCCAGCGCCACAGGGCTCATCCCAGCCTTGTGCCTTTGCACATTTGTACCTTTGTCCGCCAACGGGGAGAAGACTGCTTCCGTTATTCTCTCTCTGTTTTCCTAATTGCTCAGTCCCCCTGTATGTGGCCAGTCTCTGGCCCTGCTGGCCTGCCATCCCTCTCACTGCCCCCTCCCATGCCAGGGCGCCGGGCTGCCTTCCGCAAGGGAGGAAGACCCCAGACCTTGCTGGCTGATCTGTCTCCCTCCTCTCACCCTTCCTGTTCCTTGAGTGAGAGGACTGGGGTTTTGCCAATTTCATTGTCCCCCCCGCCGGCCCCAGTGCCTCGCATGTGGTGGACACTCCGGTCTGTTAAGCTGAGTAACAACAGTCTTCCCCATCGGGAGGGGCCTTTCAGCTTCCCAGACCATTTTCATGTCTGTGGTTCTCACCCAGGGCTCCTAGGTAGGCAGGGAAAGTCTTCTGTTTTCCGGGGAAGATGCTGACTCGCCCAGGCTTGCCTCGCCTGCATGGGGGTGAGAGGGGTGGGAGCAGCCGCCCACTGTGCCCAGGGTAAAGGTGTTCCGGGGCAGTTGCCAGCATGTCTGTCAAGGTTGTCCCTTTGCCCCCATGAAAGCCTAGCTACGTGGGGTAAGAGTATCACCTGGACTGGTGCTCCTGTGGCGATCGTGTGCTCCGAAGACAGAGGACCTCAGGCTCAAATCCTGGCTCTGCCACCTACCAGTTGAGCCTCAGTTTTCTCATCTGTAAAATGGAGATTTGAGGGAAGTGTCCTCAGCACCTTCGGCACAGGAGGAGCTGAAGGAATATACAGGTGCAGGAGGTAGGTAGGTCTGTGAAACCACATGTGTGCAGAGCGCAGAGAACTGAGGCTGCTGGCCTGACCCTCCAGATGCCCGGGCATTCCTGGGGGCAGGCTTGGCCAGGCCCGCGCTCCTGGGTCGAATCACAGGGTATCATGAACCGGGGCGTTCAGGACACCGCTTTGAAAATTCACGCCCACGTCCTCAGATTTCCAACCCGTTCTCCCAGATGTGCTCCCAGCCTCCCCTTTTGTGGCAGGATGGTTGGCAGAGCTCACAAGTTTACGCAGTCGGATGGGGGGAGGGAAACGCAGGTGCAGCCACGGGAGATTTTTCTTGCTGCTCACGACCTTGTGGCAGCCGGGCAGAGCGCGGCGTGTCATGGGGCCGGCCACTCCGAGATGACAGATGCTGGATGAGCAAAGTTGACCTTTCTTTTAATAGGGCGCAGTTGGCTTACTGCGAGGGGAGGAGGGGCGGCTGCTCCCACCCCCCACACATGCGTGGAGGCGCATCCCACCCTTGCCAGGCCGTCTGCTCCTGCCACCCAGAGGGCACCCAGGAGGCGCTCAGCTTCGCGGGCACCTTCATGTGCTCAGCACTGTGCGGCGGGCACTGAGTGGCCTGGAGGGTCCCCAGCCCAGCGCTAGGCACGGAGTGTGTGTCCTGGGGACTTGGGGTGCCCAAGGAGGACTCCGTGAGGAGTGGAGTGCAGGCGGAAGGGGGACGTGGCACTCTGGGGATCGCCTGCTCAGCAGGGACAGCGTCTGCCCCGGTTGCTGTCCTATCTCGTGTGGTCACAGGACGGCAGGCTCTGAGTGGCAAGAGTGTGGGGATGGGTAAGAGCCCGGGGGTGCTGGGTGGCTGGAGCAGAGCCCCTTGCTGCGGCAGGATTGCCCTCCAGGCCCAGGGCGTGCTGAGCCGGAGTGGGTGGGGCAGGCTGCGTGGCCCCGAGTTTCAGATTGGCATCACCGTCTTTGCCCCGGTGCTGGGAGCTCAGGTGCTGGATCTGCCTGGATTTCTTCCTCCACCTCAGCCCTGTCGCGCTTTCTCTCAGTTTTTGGAGCCTCCTGTGTGTGAGATTGCAGAGAGCCGGTGGCAGGGAGGGGGCAGCGCTGGCTCGTCTGAAGCTGCAGCAGCGTGGGGAGGAGGCCTGGGTGCAGGGCTCAGCCTGAGCAGCCCCGGCCTGGGCGGGGGGAGGGGGAAGGGCCTGGGTTTTGGGGTCTGTGGCAGGGGATGACATCTCTGAGCCACCGCCTAGCCGGCGTGTGACCCTGCATGGGCTACATTACCTCTCCGTGCTCCATTCCCATCTGTGAAAAACGTGCTGCTGCTCTTGCGGGGTGCTGTGAGATCCCACAGGAGTTACAGGTGAGATACAGGTGAGCTGGGCAGGTGCAGGTGAGGCTGCGAGGAGCCCTGTCCCCTTCCTCTCTGGTTCCTGAGCAGACGTCTCTCATGGCTTCTGTCAGTAGCCTGGCTCTGGCTCACACAGGGCTGGGAAGAGCTCACTGGTCTGGCTGTGGAAAGTAGCAATCAGGACTCGCACATAGTTCCACATAAAGATGTTCACGAGATCTGGGTATTGTCTCGTGTGCCTTGGTCCTTGGAGCCTCTGGGACCTGCTGCCCCCGTATGCTCAGCTGTGTGGCTGTGGGCTGGTTACTAAACCTCTCTGTGCCTCAGCTTCCTCACTGTAGATGTGTTTCCTTCCTAAGGTTGTTGGGAAAACACTAATTGTGACAGTGACAGACACAGGACCTACTTCATCAGAGATTGTTCCATTCGTTTACCCTCAAAACAATGATATGGGATGGTTAACCTATTATATCAGAGAGGTTGAGTAACTCCCCTAAGGTCACAGAGCTGATGAGAGCCCATCTTTGAACCCTAGGAGTCTACTCTATAGCCGGTGTTCTGAACCCTCCACCGTGTGCAGCGTTACCTATGAGTACTGTCCATTTGTTTCTGGAGCGTTCTAGTTTAGTCCAGTAGATGTTTAAATCGCATTGGCTTCCAGGGGTGCCTGCTGTGAAGTCCTGCTGGGCGGGGGGCCGGCACCAAGAGGAGCTGCTCCCTGCTGTCAGAGGAGCTCAGAGCCCAGGGCTGAGAGAACGACTGGCTCGGGGTCTGTCCTTAGGCCGGGGCCCAAGCCCCAGTTCTGCTCTGGTCCCTCAGGGAATTGGGGGGACCAAGCAGGGCTTCCAGACCCTGCCCTAGTTCAGCCCGAGCAGCTCCCTTGTCTGTTTCGGGGTTCCTTGCAAATTCCACTGGGCTGGGGTGGAAGTTCTACTTTAAAAGCATTTAAAAGCTCGAGGAGCGTGGTTCTCCCGACTACGCCCCTGTGCCCGCCATCCCCTGGGCCCTGTTACAGGTGAGTAGGCTGAGGCTGGCCGAGTCGGGGGCTACCACTGGCTCTGGCCCCAGGCCCCCCGCCTCGCAGCCCAATGGGCTCAGGCCTGTCCCTCTGCTCGTTTCTGGGTGTTTCACCCCCAGGCCTCATCGGTCTCACAGAGGCTGTGACTGGGGCCTGGTAGGATCCAGGCGACATGTCTGAGATGTTCCTTGTTTTGTTCTGGGCAGCGTCAGCCAAGAGGGAGAAGAAGGAGTTAACCTTCTTTGGAACCTGCCAGTAAAGATGAACCATCCGTGTTTCCACCTGAAATGGTTTAAAATAAACTCTTGTCCAGCCCCAGTGAGGCCGCCCCAGACAGATCTTGCCAGGGCCGGATGGCAGCTCATGAGCGCCTCCTAGTGTCCCAGCTCCTCTCTGCCGGCCTGAGTGAGCTCAGGGCCGGTGGTGGGACCAGCTGGTGTGTCCCAGAGCCCCCATAGCAGTCTCCCAGAGGTCCTGTGAGCCCAGGGCTGGTGAGGCTGAGGGAGGGGAGGCGAGAAGGGCAGGGAAAGCTTCTTTGCCACTTCGGAAGTGGCTTTCTGAAGGCAGGAAGCAGGCCAGGGCCCCATTTGACTGAAGACCACTGGGAACCTGAGTTATTTCAGAACAGGTCCTGTGCGGCAGCTCCAAGCCTGGGAGAATCAGGCAAGGACTGGGTTAGGACAGCGGCCCTTGATGGGTCATGCTGGAAGCTGTCAGCCCTCCTTTTGCTGCTGAGAGATGGATGGACTGAGCTGTGAGGGTCTGGGCACCTGGACTGTGGTCCTGGCTCTGCTATGGACCACCCACTGGTGGCTCAGGCCTCTTGTCCTCTGTGATAATAAAAATAATAGCTATCTTTTAATTTATTTTATTATTATTTTTAATTAATTAATTTATGGCAGCATTGGGTCTTCGTTGCTGTGCGCGGGCTTTCTCTAGTTGTGGTGAGCAGGGGCTACTCTTTGTTGCGGTGCGCGGGCTTCTCATTGCGGCGGCTTCTCTTGTTGCGGAGCACGGGCTCTAGGTGCACGGGCTTCAGTAGTTGTGGCGCAGAGGCTTAGTTGCTCTGCAGCATGTGGAATCTTCCTGGACCAGGGATTGATCCTACGTCCCCCTGCATTGGCAGGCAGATTCTTAACCACTGCGCCACCAGGGAAGTCCCCCTCTTTTTATAATAAACCAGCACTTACCTGGTGCAGGACAAGCACTTTTCCTCTGTGCAGCAAGCCTGTAGGGTAAATACGTGTCTCGGGGTTTTGAGCATCAGAGACATATAGTGACAACCTGGTGGGCCCGGGAGTCGAACCAGGTAGGTCTGACTCCAGAGCCCTGCTCGCAGCCCTCACTCAGCTTGCCCAGACTCAGTTTCCCCACCTGCCCTCTCCATCTCCCTGCTGCCGTGAGAGGTCCCGGGAACACGGTGCTCAGGGTATCACGGGGCCCAGGGAGATGCTGGGGTGTCAGAGCTCTGCCCATGTGGCAGGGCTCCTCGTTGTTGCTGGAAGTGGGGACCCAGGTGGGAGGTTCCGGGTGGCATGAATCGGGCCGCAGGGAGTGGGTGGCAGGCATGCCAGCCCGGAGCCGGTTGTACAGTTGGGTGAGGTGGGGAGGCTGGGACCTGTTGACGGCTGTTGGCACCAGGGCTCAGAGTCTCTTCTGCCTCGCGGCCCAGCCCCAGGCCAGGAGCCCAGAGCCCCCCTAAACCCTTCCACTGGTCCATCAAGAGATGCATCTAAAGGCCGTTCCCATTAGAGATAATGGCCGGGCCTCATCTCACCCAACACACTGTGCCCACTTCACAGATGAGGAAACCGAGGCCAGAGAGCCAGGTGGCCAGCATGAGGGCCTGCCCCAAAAGCCGGGCTCCCCATCTCCTGCTCCTGTGGACCCCGTTTCTGTGCCCACTGCCCTGAGGAGAGTGGAGGCCGAGATTACCCAAGACTTTGGAGGTATCAGCCAGGTGTGAGTAATTCAGGCTGCGTCGTAAACAAAGGCTGTGTCTTCTTTAGCCCTCGGATAAGTGTGTGTGGGTTTGTACCACCACAGAGCAGAGACATGATGTGGGCAGGTGTGGCCCAGGAGCCATGGTGGATGAAAGACCCTCTTAGGACTCCAGAGGTCCTGGACTCTTCTCTGACTGAGTCCTCTTCTGGGCACTGCCATTCCGGTTCCCCCATCCTGGGTGACCCGCCAGAACCTCCCACCTTGGTGCCCAGGGCGGGACTCAGCACACAGGGTGCGGCCGTCTGCAGGGGCTCCCCGCCATCTGCAGGTCTCCGCTCCGTGGGCCGTCCCGGCTCTCAGCACGGCGCTGCCTTCCTGCCTCCCGGCCGCGTGGCCTCCCGGCTGCCCTCTCTTCTCGCCCCATCAGGGCATTCTCTGGGAGGACAGGAGAGGCTCTTGTCTGCTCACATCCAGCAGCTTCAGGAGAGCAGCTGCTGCTCTGGCCGGAGGGGAGGTGGTGGACAGGCCTCCTTCCCCTGAGACAGAGGCCGCACACGTCCGCACTGAACCATGCTGGTGACCACGAGGAGTTTGCTACTCGGACCTGGAAGAGACCAGTGATGATGAGGTTGCGTGCAGACATTCCATTTCTTGAGAGACTCTCAGGTCTAGGAACCCTTAGGAGTTGTCTAGGTTCTCCCCTCCCACTCGGTCCTGCGTAAAGGTAAGCCCAGAGCGGCTTCTGACTTGCCCAGGTGACACAGCTCTTTGGAAGCTGACTCAAGCTTCCGGAGAAGGAGCCTGGGTCTGCTAACAACACGGGCTCTTACTGCCTCTTATTCCTCCGAGGAAACGTGGTGAAGGAAGGAGGCATTTCCTTCCCGTGATATTTCCCGGCACTTTATTTCTCAGAGCATTGCAGGCACTGAATTATTGTTAACCTGCCTTCATGGGAGCGGGGGGTACGCTTGCTGCAACCTGAAGCATAGGACGGTTATTCAGGGCCTCTTTCTGGGGGGAGTGGGATGGCTGGAGGAAGTGTGGGGTGCCCCCGAGGCCTACCGGGCCCCCCAAGTGTTCCCTGTGCCTCATCAGCCATGTTGAAACTGAAATGCCCCCCCCAACCCTGCCACATCCCCTGAGCTCCCCAAGGGGAGGCAGCAAAGCATCTTCAGTCAGAGCCACTTGCCTGACTTCATGTCCTGCTCCAGTCACTTCAGGCCTCAGTTTCTTTATCTTTAAAATGGGCATAATAAGAGCGCCGACGCCCCAGGTGGAGGGAGGACAGAAAGGCGTGTTATGCTGAAAGCATTCAGCGCGTTTCCCGGCACATAGAGTGCTCCTTGGCAAATACCAGCTGTTGTTCTTTTTGTTGGTGTTCCATCTGTGTGAGCGTCCGGGAAGGAGACCCCGGGTTACCCCTGACTTCCCAGGCCCTTGGGCCCACTGTCCCTGTGGTGTGGCTGTACTCCTGCGGCTGTGGGAGCCTCCGTGATGTCTGGGGAGGTGCTCTGGGTGGGCAGCAGGTGTGCCTGTGCTGTCAGGCCTCCAGAGACAGGGACCCCACCCCCACCCCCGAGCAGGGACCTGCAGCCCAGGCATGTGGCCCCACCCTGTCCCTCCAGGCCCCCCGCAGGAGGGGCCTTTCACTGGAGTCTGGAGGCCCTGCTCTCTGACCTCTGGAGCTGCTCGCACAGTATTCTGAGGGAAGTTGCCAACACAGAGCACGGAGCCTCGGACAGCTGGCTTCTTCCACCGGGCGCCCCAGACTCCGTGGACATGGCCCCCCGCGCAGCCTGTTCTGCTTACTCCGTCCTGCCTGTTGGCAAGTTGAGTGGATTTTTCGCTAGGGGCCCGAGGGCTGTGGGAACACAAGCGTCTTCTCCAGCAGCCCCGAGGGTCTGCACAGGTGGGGCACCAAGACCAGGGGTCAGAGTGCCTGGTGGTTTATAGGGGACACTCATCCCCTCTCCCGGCCCCTGAGCCCACTCCCAGGTTCTGGCCACCGGCGGGGCTCCAGACCCTCCCAGGAATTGGAGCCGGGGCTGCAGTGCCTGGGGCCCCGGCTACCTTAAGGGGCTCATGAAGGTGTTTTCATTTCTTTTAAAATTAGAAGGAAAAAAAAAACCCCAAGCTTTTAAGGTCAAAGAAAACGCTTTAAACTTTTGTCTCATGCCAGAACTACATGATACTTTTGAGGCTTGCGGAAATCTGTTAAATTATTCAAATTCTTTTTATGGAAAAGGGGCCCCTAAAGTCATGAAGCACCAGGCGTGCCCTGTTGTGTGAGCGCCTCCACGCCCACCCAGCGGGCCTGAGTCCCTGAGTGCCGTGGATTAGGGTGCATCCGCTGTGAGAGGAGGGCTCGGAGCCACGGGGAGGGGGCAGCCCACCAGGCCCTCGGGGCCCAGATGGTAGTTTAGGTCTGAGCTTAACTCCATCAAGTGAACTTTTATCCAGAGCTGCTTTGTGGAGAGACCAGGGACGGGGCTCTCCGGCCTGCAGGAATGTTGCTTTTGGCTCCAAGTGGCCACCTGTGATGGAAATTCCGAACCCCGAGGCTCACGGAGGAGCCAGCCCCAGCTAGCCCTTGACCTGATGGAGGGGGGACCACGGGCCCCCTGGTGGGGTCCACGCAGCAGCTCCAATGGCAGACAGGTTCACGAGTCTCCTGTCTGTCTGCACAATAGCAGTGGGGACCCAGGATGGGGACATGCCGGGCCTGCGAGGGGCGCCAAGGCCTCCTGGGGGGCATCATGGTCCTGTCAACACAGAGCTCCTGTGACCTCATCCCTCAATACACGTTGCAAGGGCTTCCTAGAACACACTGGGGACCAGGGGGATTCTAATGTTATCTGCACAAATTTGTGATGCTGGAGGGCAGAGCGAGGTGGTCCCCTTCACCCCACCTTCCCATCTTGAAGGGGTGCCACCTCCCCAGGGGGCTGGGGAGATGCTGCCATCTGCTTGGCGACAGGGTAGCCTTACCCCCACTTGGTCCCTGCCGAGATGCAACGGAAGCAGCGAGGGGCCTTTGAGGGGCTCTCCTGAGACACATCTCCAGTGGACGCTCCTGGAACCGGAAGGCCCTGCAGTCCCGAGGGCTGAGTCACCAGAGGCCATCGTCACACATTTGCCCTCCGAACCTTCTCTTGGTGCCTGTGACCCGCGTTTAGACCTGATGGGCGGTCGGAGCCCAGGGCTGCTGCTGGGGCCAGCAGGGAGGTCTGGATGCCTTCTGTGGCCCAGGGGTGCCTGTGGCTTCCGCAGCACCAGACTGCGACCCTGAATGGGGCTGTCAGTGGGGCTCAGCTGCAGGGTGGCTTCCATTGATTTGCTGACATGTTTACAAGTATGTTCACAGTAGCCCAAGAGCCAAGTACGAATATATCCCCATTTTACAGGTGAGGAAACTGAGGCAGAGTGGTTGGACCCGTCCAAGGACACCCAGGAGCTAGTGGGATCTAAACCCTGACATTCTGCTTCCAGTCTGTGTGCTGAGGCTGGGGCTCTCCATGGCAGATGGTACCGGGGGGGATCTGGGGGCTCCCAGGGGCTCCCACCCTCATGGAAGTTCTCCTGCCTCTGCACGTGGGGACCAGAGAGAGGGGCAGGACAGGTCCAGCCTGGGGGAGCTGATGGTCTGGGGGAACAGGTCTTCCCCTGGCCCCCACCCTGCCCCCTGCCCTTCTGGGGCTGAGCCTCGCTGGAGGCCCATCTTTCCCAGAATCCAACCTCCGTGCCCATTCCTCGTGCTCTCGCTGTCCTGCAGGCTACTTTCCTGACGGCCTCCGTGCTTGTGCCCACCCTGCGTCTCGTCTGACCTCCCCTCACTTTCATGGAGTGCCTGCATTTCAGCACTGGGGTCCGCTGTCTCCCTGGCTAACGCATGCCCCAGAGGGTCCCGAACTCATGACCCACCTGGGGGAGACACCGCCCGTCCTCCAGCCCCTGGCTGCCCCCAGCCGGCCCAGGCCAGCCTGAGGTCCCGTCACCCGACCTCCATCCTGGAATAGTTACCCCCATGGGACAAGCGGGTGCCAAGCGGCTGTGTCTGCAGAGACACCCCAGCAAGGCAAAGTCTGGGGGCCCACGAGGGCCAAGACTTAGGAGTCTGGGAACAGGGAGTCTTTCTGGGCTCGGGGCCTTTCTCTCAAGATGGAGCATCCTGGTTGCCAGGGCCACTCACAGCACAGAATGCCGCCGCTGGTGGCGCGCACGCTGGGGTCTTTCTCACGCTTCTCATCTGCCGTGGGGTGGCCTTAGTGGGGCCTGTCTGGGCCCGAGCACAGTAGCCCATGAAAAGCCATTTTTACCCTGAAGAACTCCTGTCAGTCCTCATTTTTATGTTTTTGACTATGCCTCCAAGGGTTTTTTTTTTCTTTTCAAAAATTAATGTAATGTAATTTTTCTAATTATATAAACAATAAGTGCCCTCTTTGGAAAATACGGAAAAGCACAAATAAGAAAATAATCTATAATCCCACCTCCCAGAGGGAGCCGCTATTAGCATTTTGTTCTGCCTGTTTCTTTTTTAAAAAGTCGTATTAAATGCAGTTATTTATAGAGCATGGTTTGGGGTTTAAGAATGGACCAAGAGTCACTGGCATCTGAGTATGTTCCCCCCTCGGGCATGGCTGTGACCCACTGGCCGCCCAGCCAAGCCCCCCAGGGTGGAGCCTGCTTAGGGGGCCACCAGCCCAGCAGGGCAGGAGGGCAGGCTGGAGGCTGGAGGTAAGCGCCCTGCCCCGGGGCTAACCTGAGAGAGAAGGTCTGGGTCAAGCACGTCCCTCCCCCTCCCCCTCCCCCTCCCCCTCCCCCTCCCCTGGGTGCAGAGGAAAGCTGGACGCCCCATCGTGTCTCCTGGGAACGGAGTGGGAACCCCACAGTTCGTGGGGGGACTGTGACCACCCCCCATGAACATTCCATGGCTCTGGGCAAGCCTGCCAGCCCTGGGTGTCCGGGGACCAGGAGCAGGCCGGCTGGGGGCACAGTGGAAAGGACGCGACGCGGGTGGTGAGAGGCAGGCTCCAGTGTCCACGTCCCCACATCGTCCAAGGAGTGAGTGTCTGTCGGGGGTGGGCGTGGAGATCCGGGGGAGGGTCGGCATGTGCCTGGACTTACCCTACTCTGGGGTGGCCTGCGCCCGCACCCCCGTGGGCAGCAGTGGCAGGGGACAGAGAACCGGCCACCCCTGAGTCGTAGAGTCGGCTGGGCTGACAGGGGTGGTGAGCAGCCCCTGGGCGGGGGGTTCGTTTCCTGTGGTCAGGGGTCTTTTTTTTAAACCTATTACTGATTCATGACATACAGGGAGTTGCCCAGAACTTACGTGCACAGCTTCAGTTCCTATTGCGTGAACCCACCTGTGTAAGCAGAACATTCCCAGCCCCCCAGAAACCCCGCTGGGTCTCTCCCAGTCACCCTGACCCCTGAGATAACCACCACGCTGACCACCTCTAACAGCAGAGGTTGGATTGCCTGTCCTGGAACTCTATAAATGGAATCGTGCTGCGTGCGCTCTTCTTAAAGGTTCCGCTGGGCGGTGGCCGGGCCGTGCGTTGTCATCCTGGCATCTCATCTGTGGTGGGCACTGACACCACTTCCGGCTGCGGGCTTGCTCGGTCACTCTGCAGACACTCCATGTGTGATGCTCCTGAAGATGCCGGCTCAGCGTGAGGGACACCAAGTCCTGGCTTTGCAGAAACTCTCAGGCCATGAGGCAGGGACAGCTTCTCCTTCTGGGGCCGAGCCCACAGGATTCAGAACTAGCCTGGAGGGAGATCGGGGTCTCCCTGGAAGAGGTGGAGCCTGAGTGAGACTCTGAAGGATGAAGAAGAGTTTGCCAGAGGGACAGAGCTGGGGGAAGGGCAAGGCCGGAAGAAGGCAGGGCATGTTTGTTTTCCCAGGGGGACCCTGGCTCACGCGGACCTGGCCACATGCCCTGCCTGGTCCCCGTTGAGACTGGGATCAGGAAATCACATACCAAGTCAAGCCAGGGGCCGGAGTGGTCCTCACTGCCCACCTAGACCTTGAAAGAGAAAGAAACTGCTGATCAAAAACATCTCCCCATCTTCTTTCTTCCACCTTGAGGTGTAGGGCTTAGGGCAGATGCTTCTGCGAAGGGACAGCCTAGTACAGGACGGCGGGCGGGGGATGGGGTTCCACGGCCCTGCTGTGACCGGAAGAGGCAGGAGTTGGGTGGAGGGGTCTCTGAGGTCCATTCCGCCTCCGCCACCCCCTGATTAGCCCTGTGGTGTGAATGACTGAGGGCTCGTCTCCTGCAGTGAGTGCTTGAGCGGGAGGGCAGCGTCCCTTGCAAGGCGTGGGTGCCTGAATGTGGGTGGGCAGGGACGGTGGGCACACAGGAAAGACTGGGGGGCAGAGCTGGGGCTGGGGCACAGCTGTCACCTGGGACCGTGGCTGGGCTTCAGGGGACCGAGTGCAGAGGCGGCGTAGGTGGGCTCAGTCCTGGGGTAGGGGTCTGTGGGAGGGGCTGTCGTCGGATTCGCTGTGTTCCTGGAATTACAGGCTCTGCTCTGCAAGCGGTGGGGCAGGAGGGGCCAGTGGCCCATTTGCACTTTTGCTCTGGATGGGTGGTGACCTTGGCAGAGGCCAGGGCACATGTAAGGAGTGCCACCGAGTCGAGACAGGTTCACGCTCTGAGGGGGCCACCGATCTCGTCCTTGTTTGAGAGAGGAGCCCCCTCCTCATTCCCCCTCCAGCGTCTCTGGGGAGCTGGGCGGGCCCAGCCTCCTCCCAGGACCCCCTTTGGGATGCTGGCATCAGGCTGGCCCAGTCCGTTCAGGCCAACACAGCGGTTGATTGGCCAGCAGACCCCAATTCATCTGCTGGCTGGCAGCCCCTCACTGCAGGAGACCCGGCACCTGATTTTATGCTCTATCACCATGAGGTTGTGTGGGGTGAGGGGAAGAGGGTGGCCAGAGCTCTGAGCGCACACCTCAGCTCTACGGCTGGCTGGGCCTCTGAAGTGGGGAGAAGGGTGCCACCTCCCAGGCCCTCCCAGGTAAATGAGATCGCAGGTGTGATGCACCCGGTGCCCAGCAGACCTTCGGTCAGGGTGTGGCCGTCCCTCTTGGCACAGATACCAGTACAAGGGAGCCAACTGTTTCACGCATCCGTGGAGTTGGGGCCCGTGGGGTGGCTGCACCCATGGAGGTGCAATCAGTGTGCACCGCTGTGCTGCACACGTGGGCCGGCTCCCCTGGGGGCACTGTGGCTCCCAGCCGCGTCCCTCCCCCAGAGATGTGGGCACCTAGAGCGAGTTAATGATGGAGCTTCTCCCCGGGGAGCTCTGCCAGCAGCCTCCCGTCAGGGACCCCCTCCCAGGGCAGAGAGAAGCCCTCAGCCCCTGCCTGGCTCCCGTACCTGCAGGAAGCTCTGGGGATGGGCAGGTGAATGAGCCAGGTGTGAACCTGGCCCTTCTCCTCCCTAGGCATCTGTTTCCTCCTCTGGAAATGGGGATAGAGGATTGTTCGGACTTCACGGGGCATCACAGGATTGAATGAGAGAATGCTCCTACCACAGTTAAGAGTCCTGCCTGGCCCGAGGTGGAAGCACCACAGGCGGCCGCTGCTGCCTCCAAACAGATAGTTGTTTCAACTCACCTGTTCGGGGCCATCTTGCAGTCCTGTGTCAGCCTCCAGCTTTTCTCCTCCTGGGGGGCTGAGGGACCTTCTCAGCCTCCAGGTGGGGCCCTGCCTCTCCCCTCTGTGGCTCACCACCGGTGACCCTGGCAGCCCACCGCCCACTCTGAGGCCCTTAGTGGCCAGGCCACTCGTCTATTCCTGATGCTCTGATCATTAGTTCATGGGTAGGGAGTTGCTGGGTCTTTCTGGAGCCTGGAAATGTAAGCAGCTGCTCCCAGGTCACCAAGAGGAAGGGCCGAAATCCACAGGCAGCATGAAAGACTCAGCAGGGCACACACTCGTGTGTGTGTGTGTGTGTGTGTGTGTGTGTGTGCACGCTTGTGTGTGAGGGGGCATGTATATGTATGTGTGTGTGTGAGTGTGTGTGCGGGAGTGCATAAGTATATGTGTAAGTGTGCGCTTGGAGGATAAAGAAATATTTTTTTCAAACATATCTCCTGTGGTTCTCGATTTTCTTATGTTTCTGAAAATCAATACAAAATCTTCAGGTGCAATTTGGGTCTCTAAGGCTGACGTTGTCATTCTGCTTCAAGTGAGATGGGAAGCTCAGTCGGGGAGAAAGTGCGGCCGCCCCTGCTGTCAGTAGGCGTTCATTAAGTCCAGCTCTGGACACTAATGATCACAGCTCTGATTGAACTTCAGGAAGAGGCAGGAGGTGGGGAGGGGCTTTGATGCGGCGTCTGTTTCAGAGCGTGCTGCTGGAACCGGGGTTCGCCAGGCGGTCCTCCCAGCCAAGTTGGTGGGAAGGTCCAAGGTGTGCACGACTTCCTGAGGGGCTCGGGATCCGTAGGGGGCATAGGGGGCATCTCTGCAGGAGCAGTGTGGGGTGGGAGGGACACTCTGCTGGACCGCCACCCTCTGCTGACCTTGGGTGGCGGCTAACAGACAGGGCGGGGAGGATCGCTTCATGCCAGCTGTGCCCGGAGCTGTGCTGGGTGCCGTACACATCGGGCCACTTGATGGCAGTCAGCCCCTCACATGTTATTTATCAAAGGTCTGCTCTGTGTGAGGCCCCTGCCACGCGCGGGGATGTACCTGCCAAGTACTCACTCATGTTATTAGCTAAATAATATGACGGTGAACGGCTCCATCATACTCGTGCCCGAGAAGTCACCGAGAGGAGTCCAGAGTCATCCTGAAGGCTTCCTCTCCCGTGTCCTGCAGGCACCTCCAGGACCCGTCAGGACCGCTTTGGCCTCAGCTGCCAAAGGGCACTAACTAGCAGTGGCTTCAGCCATTGGGGTAGTTATTTACCGAAGAAAGCAGCTGGTGACTCTCAGACTCAGGGTTGGCACTGCACTTCAACAGGGGCTGTCTCGTCTGTCTTTTTTGATCCACCAGCCTTAATATCAGGGTAAATCCAGGCTTTCTGAGGCCTGAAGTTTAGGCAACTTGTAGGAGAGGGGCTTTTTAAGAAAAAGAATACATTAGGTTTAATGAATATAAAATTCGTTTGGAAAGAATTGAAAACATATGTCCACGCACAAATGTGTACACGAATGTTCAGAGCAGGATTATTCATGATATCCCCAAAGTGGAAACAACCCAGATGTCCCTGAGCTGATGAATGGACAGCAAAATGTGGCCTATGCAGCCGGTGGAATGTTATTCAGCCACAGGAGAGAACGAGGTACTGACTCATGCTACGACACGGATGAGCCCAGGAAATATTGTGCTGAATCAAAGAAGCCAGACACACAGAAGCCGCATAGTGTGTGGTTCCATTTATAGGAAAATGTCCAGCACAGGCGAGTCTGTAGAGATAGAAGGTACATCAGTGGTTGCCAGGGGCTGCAGGGTAGCCAGGAATGGTGAGAGATTACCTCATGTGTTTAGAGTTTCTTTTTGGGGTGATGAAATGATCTGAAATTAGAAAGAGGTGATGGTTGCGAAACACTGTGAATGCACTAAAAGCTACTGAAATGTACTCTTTAAAATGGTGAGTTTTATGTTATGTGAATTTTACTTCAATTAAGAAATGACTATTTATGTGGACAAATTTCTGGGGCCCTGGAAGGTGCCTATGCCATCGAGGGGCCTGAAACTGAAGAGTCATTAACTTTGTGGTTAAGTCCACCCCTGCTTAGCATGTTGGCTTTTCATTCTGTTTGTTACCTCATGGTCATAAGATGGCTGCCATGGCACTGGGTGTCATGGTCACCTTCAAGGCAGTGCTAGTGAGCTTTCCCCCCATGAGTGTCCCTTTCAGATGGATGCAAAGCTCTCCCATTGCTGCCCACCTTTCCTAACTTCCAGATGTATCTTTGGAACTGGATCACGTGACCATGCCTGACGAGGGCTTCTCGGGAAGGAAGTACCTGGCAAAAGGCAGTGGAATTGTCGCAGCTGGCTTAGGCAGCCATGATTCTCTGCCTAAGAATGGCCCATGGCTGCCTCAAACAAAACTGGGTTTAGGTAGCCAGGAAGCTAGCCCTTCTGCCTCCGTGACACCCCCCCGCAACCCCGTTCTTCAGACGAACAGCAGCCAGGCTTGCCTTCTCGATGTTCAGATCTGCAGTTCCCTCCCCTGCCTAGACCTGCCCCACGCCTCCTGCTGCCTTCCAAACCAGGCAAAACTCATTTGCTCCATCGTCCACTAGACTTTCCTTGGCTGGCCTCTGCCAGTCCGGCCTTAGCTCTGGCCAGTCCCCTCGCCACATGGAACTTGGAATTCCCACCAGCCGCCTCTTGTCTGGCTGTGGGCCTTCGCAGGGATGTTGTCGACAGTGGTGACTGACAGCCGCCGGCACGGAGGGAGCCCTTCCGCTGGTCGGGGTGCTCCTGTGTCTCTACCTCATTTAAAGCCCACAGTCAGGCGATGTCTTCACCCCCGTCTTACAGATGAGGGACCTGGGCACCTGGGTTGAGCAGCTTGTGCAGTCACATGGCTAGCAGCGACAGTACAGGTGCCCGCCCAGGCCGCCTTGCTCCCATGTGGGGGAGGGTGCTGACACAGTGAGAGTCACAGCTCCCGTTTTCTGAGAGCTTGGCCTGGGCCAGGCGCGGGGGCTACGGGCACTGCTCTGCTGGGTCACCCAATCATCATGAACCACCCAGTGGGGCCGTTGCTCTTCTCGCTTGAATGTCGGGGGCAGTTCTGAGAGGCACAGCGTGCTGCCCAAGGTCCTAGAGCTAAGGGGCCGAGGGGCGGGGTTCAGACCCACGCTCTCTGGCCGTGTTGTTCCCGAAAACCTTGCTGCAAACCGGAGGCTGGAGTTTGCAGCAGGGAAGGGCCCCTGCCCAGCTGGCCCTGCGGGTGCCCACGCTGGGGAGGTGGCCGTGCCGCCCCCTGGACCCCGAGGCCTTCCCCTACCTCCTACACCTCATCCGGGATTGCACTTCCCTGCCCCTTTCCACCTGGGGCTCCTCACGGGAGACGCGCCTGTCGTTGAGCGCATGGCCCCTTCTGCCTCCTCCCCCTACCCTGGCACCTTTGTCGGTGCCACTGCTCACCCAGACCACGTCCTGCAGTGACCCTCCTGGGACACTGAGTTCGTCCCTCCTATGTACCGCGACCCGTGCGCCAAGCTCAGTCACACTGACGTCGGCAATGGCGGCTGGTTGGCCCCCTGTCTCCATCCCACCCCCATCCTCCAGTCCATCTCCCCTGGGAGCCAGAAGGAGCCAAAATGCAGATTCGATGAAGCGCCTCCTGGCTTGAACACCCTGTGGGGTTCCCGTGGCCCGTGGAGTATTCGGGTCCTTACGCGTCCTGCTCGCCTCCAGCCTCACCTCCATCATCACTTTCCCCAGAAGTCCCCCGAACCTGTCACTCCATTCTCCCTCCATCTAGGTCTCCTTTATATCGGTTTTTAGATACTTACAATATTATGGTTAGAATCAGGTACTCTACATTTTCACTTAACATTACACCGTGCGCATTATTCTATTTTCCTATGGTCTTGAAAATTTTTCTGTATGGACCTTCCCTCCTCTCTCCTACTCCCACCTCCATCCCAGAATAATCTGTGTTAACAACCTGCCATGCTCTGTCTCTGCCCAAGTGTACACACACACACACACACACACACACACACACACACACACACACACACGGCATGCGGGGTGGGGGCCGTCCTGTTTGTTGTTTTAAAAATGGAATCATACTGTTTTTCTTTGCACGCTGCTTTTCTCACTTCACATCCCGGGCACCCGCCCAGTCCACAGCAGCAGTGCTAACTCACGCCCTTCACGTGCCAAGTGTTGTGGTGGTTCGTGCGGGTCCTGGGTGTGGGCGCTCCTGGTGACTCCTCCAGCCCCTTGTTAATAGACATTTGGGATATTTCCTCTCTTCCCGTTACAAACAAAAAAATGTGCTTTCTTGAGCTGTTTTCATATTTTAAAACTGTTTCCATTTTCTCACTTAATGGTTTGGACTTTAGATTCTATTAATGATTCTAGCAGTTCTGTTAATGTGTTTGTGGAGGAAAGGCAAAGTTCTGGAGAAGTCCGCATCTTGTCCTGGTCCATGGTGTCCCCGGGTGGAGGTTTGAGGAGCAGAAGTGGGCAGCCTCTGTCCCCAGTCTCTTGGGTGAGGTTTCCATGCCGGCTCTCCCCGTGGCCTGTGCTGAGCGCATGAAGAGTCCCCTTGGCCCCTGAGACCCCCGACGTGGCTCCAGCTAGCATCACCTCAGAGGACAGAGTTCCCTGGCTGTGAGGGAGAGGTCAGGGCTGCCGGGCTGCCCCCAGAAGAAGCAGTTCCAGGGGAAGGGCTGCGCACCCTGGGGAGGTGCTCACAGCTCTGTCAACCTGAGCTTGTTTGGAAATAGGGTCGTTGCAGATTTATTTATTTATTTTTAAATTTTTATTTTATTTTAGTTTTGGCTGGGTCGGGTCTTCGTTGCTGCGCGCAGGCTTCTCATTGCGGTGGCTTCTCTTGTTGCGGAGCACAGGTGCGCGGGCGTCAGTAGTTGCAGCACGTGGCCTAAGTAGTTGCAGCACGGGGCCCAGTAGTTGTGGCCTCAGTAGTTGCTCCGTGACATGTGGGATCTTCACGGCCCTGGGCTCCAACCTGTGTCCCCTGCATTGGCAGGCGGTTCTTAACCGCTGCGCCACCAGGGAAGTCCTGCAGATTTAATTAGTTTAGCTGAAGCCACACTGGAGTAGGGTGAGCACTTAATGCAATGTGACTGGTGTCCTTTAAGAGAAGCCACAGAAAGACACAGAAGTCAGCCATGTGAAGACGAGGCAGAGATGGGAGTGATGCGGCCACAAGCCAAGGAATGCCTGGGGCCCCAGAAGCTGGAAGAAACAAGGAAGAGCCTTTGGAGGGAGTATGGCCTTGCCAACACCTTGATTTTGGACTCCTGGCCTCCACAACTGTGAGAGAAGAAATTCATGTTGCCTGAAGTCCCCTAGTTTGTGGTACTTTGAAACAGTTAGTATCAGCCAGGCTTGTCTAGACTCATTGAAGCAAATATCAGACATTGTGTCATTTAGTCGGACGACATTTCAGTCCAGAGCTGGAGACTGGCAGGCGGGGGAGGGGTGGGGAGGCGGGTCAGGGAGACGGCGGGTTTGGGGCCTGGACAGCTGGTGGGGGTTAGGATGAGGGGTTGGGCCCTCGCGGCAGCTGGGGGCTGTGGGTAGACCTGCCTTGGCCTCCTTATGATGGAGAGGCATGTTGGACCTCCAGGTGGAGAACCCTGGCGGACAATGGGTTTTCAAGTCTGGAGCTCCGAGTGACAGGCCCGGGCTGAGATGAGCCATGAATCTTGTGCAGCAAAGCCTGGGCCGGAACCTGGGCCCTGGACGGCGAGGTCGGCTCTTTCGGCCGTGGCCTTCCCATGGGCCAAGGTCGGTGGCTTGAAGCCTCCCTGAAAAGAACAGAGAAGGGGGACATTTTAGAATGAAAGTGTGCATTTTTAAACACATGGCTTCTCTCAACTTCTAAGTAGCAGTGGTGACTATCGTGTTTAGGCCTGAATGGGAAGTGATATTTCTAATATGAAAATCTAGTCTAATTAGATTTTTCCTACAAAACAATTTCCCAGCAGTGCATCGTGGACATGAAAGCCCCTTCATGAATGACTAGCTAAATTCAGAAGTTTAAGGGAAAGGAAGGAACTCAGTTCCTAAGCCCTAGTTCTGAAAAAAAGCCTTTCTCTTCTTTTTTAGTGCTAATCTTATTTGTAAAGCCTTATAAATTCATAGAAGAAACCACTGGTACTCTTTTCCTTTAATTGGGGCACAGGGTATGGATTCCAGTGGTGACCAGTGGTGTGATTTGCAGGAATGGGACCTTCCGTGCACGGAGTAGTGGGCCAGGCAGGCCGGCCTCCGCTGCCTGGAGGGATGTGGTCTCTGGAATCAGGAGGCCCGGGTTTGCATCCTGACTCAGTCACTGCCTACCCGGGCAGTTTGGGGCAAGTGACAAACCCTGTGAGCCTTGACTTTCTCGTCTGTAAGTGGGGATGCTAATGCCTCCTTTGTCAGGCGTTACGAGGAGCAAATCAAATTGCGCCGTGTCTGTAAAGCATCCGGAAGGGTAACTGCTGACCACGAGGACTGTGCTGCCTTGCAGGGTGGCCCAGATGTCCTAACCTTGGCGTGCTAGGCTGATGGCCCAGCTCCCAGCCCCTCGGAGGCCTGGGGCTTGGACAGACTCCTCTCCTTCTTCCTGCCTGCAAGCTGGGCTTGAACACCCCCAGCGATTGGGGGCTCATTCCTGGCAGAGGGAGTCTGGTCTCCCTGTACCCTCTCCCGACCTGTGCCTGTGGCCTCTGCCCTCAGGCAGCTGTGGAGCAGGGGGCTCCTGGGTGACCCTGGTCTTGGTTGTTGGGCCCTTTCCGTGCCATCAGGTGAGAGGCCCCGTCTCCACCGTCTCTGTAGTTCTTGTGCCCAGACTGTGCAGCTGCTTTTGTTCGTTCGTAGGATTTCTGGAAGCGTGTGCGGGTGGGAGGAGGGACGTCGTGTGCTGCACGTGCAGGAGGTGGTCCGGCTGCCATGGCTCAGCCTCAGCGTGTTTACACGCACAGGGCCCTTCCGGCCTGGTGAGGATGTGTGTGCACAGGGGCGTGTGCCCGACTTCTCTCCACAGCGACTGATCATGGAGAGGTCGTGCTTCCCCTCTCCAGGCCGCGATTCTGGGAAAGGGGTTCTCGAATGCCAGCTGCGGGAGAGGAGAGCCAGGGCAGTGGGGAGTGGCCCACCGGCCCACAGAGGCCTGAGACGGCCGAGCCCCTCTCCCATAGCCCTGCCGCCCTCCCTGTGCCCCCAGGGTAACATCCGTGCTCGGAGCCGGGGCTGCCCCAGAGAGAGGGCTGGTCTCAGTGGGATCTGGAACCCAGCTCTGGAGCCGGACAGTCTGGGTGCAGATGCCCAGTTCACCACTGAATAACCTTCTCTGTGTGAGCCCTGCTGGGCCTCCATTTCTAATAACCCAGCTCTAAAATGGGGCCACAAGGAGCCACTGCCTCCATGAAATCCTGTCTCCCCAGAGATGGCGCCTTCTGTCATCATTGTTGTGCCCATCAGCGCCCACCCGCCCTCTGGGGTGCCTGAGGGGGCAGCCCCCGCAAGCCTCAACACTCGCCTGCGTCTGAGACCAGGCGGAGGGGGAGGCCAGGTGCGCGGATGCCCAGCTAGCCCTCTCCCCACACAGCCTCACCGGGGGCGGTCCTCCCTCATCCTGACCACGGGAGGGTAAGGGCCAGGTGGTGCGACACCACCCCGAGTGGGACATCACAGCCGCAGGAGCCAAGGCGGGAAGAGCTCCTGGGGCCCTGGGGTGGCAGAGAGCTGCAGCCTCCGGAGTCCTGATGCCCGTGGTCCCTCGGGCTGGGCCGGGCTCCACAGCTGCGAGGGGGCCACAGCCCCTCCACCCCAGCGAGGGGGCCCCTGCACGCTGCTAGGACGCACGGAGGATGTCCAGGGAGCGTGTGGGCCGGCAGCACTGCGGTCTCGCGGCCGGCGTCCCGACAGCGGGTTTTCCGACGGACTCTGTGAGCGGGTCCAGCGTCCTGAGGCCCCGGGACACTTCGCGTCCCCTCCACCCCCTGCAGGCACTTCCTGTCCTCGCCCCCTGCTCCGCTGGGCTGTCTTCTCGAACCTTCCCTTGCCGTCCTCCTCATCGCCCCGTCCATCCTCCAGGCTGTCAGTGGGGGTTCCCCACGCTCCCTCGGAAGAGGGGGCCCCGCCTTCCCGCTCCCCGCTGGCCCTGCAGCCTCGCACTCCGCACCCTGGAAAGTGGGCCAGTTATATTCACCCCCTCTCTCTGGAGATAAGGAGAGAAAAGCACCTCCAGCCTGGAGGGGCTGAGAGTCATAATTAATGGGCTGATGAGTGTCCTGATTTCCTTGGGGAAAGAGGGGGGGCTCCCGGCTGTCCTCACGGAGGAGCACAAGCTGGGCACAGCTCTTAATCCTGCAGTCGCTGCCTCGCAGGCCGGGCCCTGCCATCCCGCCATCCCCCCCCAAGCCCGTCCTGCGGTCATCTCACGCCTAGATGGACTGGACGTGTGGCTGCTGTCCTTTGGAAAACACTAGAGACCGCGTGGACCGCCCTCCCTCCCCGCCTCCCGCCTCCCAAGTGCTCCCGAGCCTGTGAAGGGCCAGCCCCATGTAGGGCCCTTAAAGCACCAGCGTTTTAACAGCCTGACCCTGAGTGTTAGGAGGGCCCCCTCTGCTGATTCGTACGCTATACGCTTGGGTTTAATTGGAGCATAGCTGTAATCCATATGCCTGTTAAGGTAATTACACTTATAAACCTAATATAATCCATAGGTCAGTGGGTTCAGTGCTAATTAAGGCAGCCGTAGTCAGCATTTACAAAAAACCTTGCAATTACTGGAATATCCTTTAAGCTGGCCTTCTGAGTTGATAATGAGACTGGGCTCAGCGCTCCGTGGCCTCCTAGGGCTCTGACTCGGCACACCGGGCCTCTGGTATGCGCCTTACCTCACTGGGGTGGGGTCGGCACCCGCCGTTACCGCCCCCGGGCTCTGTGACAGGCACCCGGCTGGTGGCGGTAGCACCAGGGGAGCCAGATCCTTGTGACTCGGCTGTCCCTAGCGCTCAGCTTTGCTCTGGCTCAGCGGACTCAGCCTGAGAAAGCAGTTCTTCCAGAAAAGAGAACGAGAAATCTGCGTGTCGAACTAGAGGCAAGACCAAACTCCGGGGCATCTGGAGCTTCCTCCCCTAGCTCATCCCGTGGTGGTGATGAGCCTCGCAAGGTTCAGAGGGTCCACCTCCGGGCTTTCTTCCTGCCCCATGCCCCACACCTGCAGCTGGGCTACACCTGTGCTCCCTCCACTGCCCTGGGGCCGGAAGTGGGGTGGGAACGAGACTGCCCCGAATGCTGGCCTGGCTGTGTCCGCATTCCGTCCCCATGGGCCCTCCCTCCCCAGGTCCATCCAGCGAGGGGGAGTTGGGCCTCGTGGGTGTGGGGCTGCAGGCGGTGGGGTGGGGTGAGGAGGCGGTGCAGGGACCAGGGAGGCACAGCCAGCGCCCAGGGGCTGCGTCGTGGGCCGGTGCTCAGGGGAGCCAGCCCGGAATCCACACTCCCGTGATCGCCCACGGCTTCTGCATGGCCTCCAGATCTGTGTGTCCAGGAAAGAGGAACCCTCTCTGATGCAGAATGTTCCAGACCGCAGCCCTCTCCTCTGGCCACCCCTGCCCAACCCCAGAAAGAGTCCAGCAGCTGCATGCTAGGGCCAGAACTGCCCCGTTCCTGTGTGTTGCCTGGTTCCTGGTCATGTTTGCAGCTTGGTGAGCCCCACAGAGGCCCACCCGCCGGCCCCCGACCCCGTCTGGAGCAGCAGATAAGCAGCAGCTCCAGCAGGCAGAGTCCGCGGCAGGATAATCGCAGGCTAATCTCTTTGGAACCTGCCGTTTTCCTGCTCAGGAAGGCAGTGGCACTCGAGGGGGGGGGGGGGGCGCGGGGATGTCTCGTTGTCCCTGCAGTCCCGTCCTCCGGGAACCAGGTGCTCTTCAGACAGCACCACGTGCATCCTTTGGGAGGGGTGCTGGCGTAGGTAGCGGGGAGTGTGGCTTAGCCTGGGCAGCCTGGCTGCAGGCCCTGCCTCTGCCGCTTGGAGCTGTATGACCTTGGCCCGGTAGAAGTTACTTAACCACTTTAAGACTCTGTTTTACATAATGGGGAGATGACGACTGAATTCCGTAACGTGCACGAAGGCTTAGCCTAGTGCCTGGCACACAGTAAGCACCCGGCCAGCGCTGCTGCTGCCGTTGCTGTCGTCACGGTCGCTGACAGCAGCAGTGGAGAAGCAGGGCACTGGGGTGGGCGTGGCGCACCAGGTGGGCTGTTAGCGGGCCGCGTCTCCGCTTTCCCCACCTTGCGTCTCTGGGTCTGGTAGACCTGGGGGCCAGCACTGGCTCTTCTCCCTTCATTTCTGCCCACTCTCCTGTCTCTGCCCAGAGACTCTGAAACTGGCAGAAATGGCCAGGTGGGACCAGTTTCTTTAACGGAGGAATGAGACAAACGAGCGTGGGGGACTCCTCCGCGGGGACCAGGTGGTAGTTCAGGGGCGGCACACGCACGTTGGGGGAGAAGATGAAAATCCTAGTGACAGTCGAGCGCCTGCTGTATGCCAGCTTCTGGGCTAAGCGCCGTGCAGACTCATTCGCGGATTCCAACAGCAGCTGGATGTAGCTGGCATGTTAGTCCATTTCATGGATGAGGATGTTGAGGCTCAGGGTGGTTGAGTCGTTGGCCCGAATTCATCCAGTCAGGGGGTGCCTGGGCCAGGGTTTGAACCCAGCCATTCTCATCACCACTGTGCTCTCTCCCTCCCAAGGGGAGCCCCCTACCCGCTGTCTCTTGTGGGTGGGCCAGTGGGGCTGGGGGAGGGAGGGGGGCCAGATGGAGGAGGAGCCTGCAGGATGCTGGGGGCAGCCGCCCTCTCCAGGGGGATGAGAACTGCACCCTGGAGACCCTGCCCGGGGTCTCTATCATGACCATTAGCCGTTTTTTTAAATTCAGTATAATAATTTGTATTTTCTCTTGTTGATTGATAAAACTGTGGGCATTCCTGAGCTCCTGAGTTCCAGGCCCAGCTCTGCCCTGAGCTGTTCGCATGTGTTGCCTCGCTGAGCCCTTGTGCCAAGCCCACAGTGTGGGTGCTGTCATTATCCCCCTTAGAGATGAGTCAAGCCGCTTGCCTGAGGTCACACTGCTGGGACGTTGTGGGGATGCTGACCCCACTGCTTACAGGCACTGGCTCCTTTGATCCCTACCACCTTCAAAGGCCATAGCTGTGAGGTGACAGCAGCAGAATTCAAACTCAGGCCGTCCAGCTCCCTAACCTGTGCTCATGTTCACTGTTGAAAATTTAGGAAAACCTGAGAAGTGAAAAAAAAAAGAAAGTAAACCTCGGACCAGCCCACCATCCAGAGGTGATTTCTGATAACATCTGGAGGTCCACCTTCTGTGCAGAGTATGTGGGTTACGTGTTCCATCCAAAAATGAGATTAGGAGCACATGCTGTATTTTTTTTAGGTGATTAAAAAAAATTAATGTATTATTTATTTATTTATTTTTGGCTGCGTTGGGTCTCATTGCTGTGCGCAGACTTTCTCTAGTTGCGGCGAGCGGGGGCTACTCTTGGTTGTGGTGCACGGGCTTCTCATTGCGGTGGCTTCTCTTGTTGCGGAGCATGGGCTCTAGGCACGCAGGCTTCAGTAGTTGTGGTACACGGGCTCATTAGTTGTGGCTCACGGGCTCTAGAGCGCAGGCTCAGTAGTTGTGGCGCACGGGCTTAGCTGCTCCATGGCACGTGGGATCTTCCCAGACCAGGGCTCGAACCCACGTCCCCTGCATTGGCAGGAGGATTCTTAACCACTGCGCCACCAGGGAAGTCCCAGCATGTGCTGCTTTTGAAATTCCTCTCTTCAGCGACCAGTTTGAAAACACCGTCCCACCTCAGTAGCGTCCTCCTGTGTCCCCGTTTCAATGGCTGCATCCTACTCCACGTGGACACACCGTTGCTAGATATTCCATTGTTTCCAGCTCTTACTTAGTGTAAACAGGGCTGCACTGAACATCCTTGGAGCAGGGCCTTGCACTTATTAGTGATTTTTTGCATTAAGACAGATTCTCACATGTGGCCTTGCTGGGTCAGGGGACATGCAAAATTCTGAGGGTTGTGGTACCTCTGCAGAATTCTCCCTCCCAATATCAGTCGTGCTCCCAGTACAGGCAGTGCTCTGTTTCTTTACATTCTTGCCAACAAATACTACCATCATTTAAAAATACTGTCTCCAGGACTTCCCTGGTGGTCCAGTGGGTTAAGATTCTGCGCTCCCAGTGCAGGGGGCCCAGGTTTGATCCCTGCTTGGGTAACTAGATCCTGCACGCATGCCTCAACTGAGTCCGCATGTCGCAACTAAAAATCCCACAGGCCACAACTAAGACCCGGTGCAGCCAAAATAAATAAACAAATAAATATTTTTTAAAAGCATCATCTCCACTGATAGAAGAAAGCTACCATCTTTGATTGCTAAGGAGATTCAAGTTTGTTTTCATCTTCCTTGGTCACTGATTCTTTTCTCCTTCTGTAAATTGAATTGATTTAAATATAAATTGAATATTTATATCCTTTCTTATTCTTTATTATATATTTTTAAAACCAAGGCTTTTCTTTAATGACAAATATGCATTTCATCAAAGACGGAATGCAGAGTCTATGGCTCATTTATTCTCCAGAGAAGATGCTTCTTTTTTGTTCCTCTAATCCAATCAGATACTGAGACTACAAGATTTTGGCACATTAATTTCTGCGTGTGAGACTGTCGGTGTGTATAAGGACCCTAGCCGAGAAGACTACATTTTAATCCCAGTTACTCAAAGTTGTGAGGCCACTTGGTGTCACACTGACCAGGGTTGCAATCCCCACTCGGCTGCTTTCGAGCCCCGTGACCTGGGAATGCTCCTCAGCCCCTGAAAACCTGCACTTTCGGGCTGTAGAATGAGGACCGCTGCGGCTGCCGCGCGGGTTACATGAGGTCTGGGTGGATGTGATGGGCCTGGTGCTGTGCCTGACACCTAGGAGCGGAGAGGGGGGTTCCGATGTCGCTGGTCCTGGGTCAGGACTCGCTCCTGATGCTGTAAGAGGCCGGGCAAGTGAAGGAAGGGTGAAGCGCTTAAATAACTTGTCTCAGACCAGCTGGGGCCCCCCCCCCGCCCCCACCCCGCACTGCTGATTAGATCGGCAGTGATAAAAAAGCCAGCAGGGCCCTGGGTGCACCAAGGCCGGGGCGAGGAGAGGGAAGACTAGAGAAATCCTGCAGCTGAGTGATGGGCAGAGTGGGTGTCGCAGTTTGCCGCCGGTGGTCTCCTCATAATCACTAATGTTTATTGAGCATTAAGGTAAATGCTGCCTTATCCCCATTCTGCAGATGAGGGGACTGAGGCACAGAGAGGAAAACAGCTTGCCCAAGACAGCACAGCTGGGGAGTGGCCCAGCCGGGACTATGGCTCCTTCTCGTGCTCAGTGTGTGCAGTGTGGGTCAGACCGCATCAGGCTGGAGAGGGAGGAAGGTGCAGAGGCGGCTCTGAGACCACGTCGGGCGTTGTGCAGAGTCTGATTCAGTGGACATGGTGAGACTGTGGCCTTCACCCAGGGGGCCTTTGTTTCCACTATAAGGTGAGGCCACTCATCCTGGATCTGCCACACCATCTTCAAAGGGCAGAGCCTGAACTCTTGGGCCTGGCATTTGAGATCCTCCTAGAACTGCCCCCCCAAACATTCTGGTCTCATTGTCCGTTCTCCTTACCGCACACCCTGAATTCCAGGCAGGCAAACCACAGCTGGGCTACTCCAGGCCTCCCTTGCCTGGAATGCTCTCTTCCTGTCCCTGATTCCACACTTACTGTTCCTGTGAGTGCAGTCTCCTCCAAGAAGCCTTCCCCAGTGCCGCGGGGGAAATTTAGGCATTTCCTCATCTGATCCCCCAAGACACCTCATTCTTTTCTTCATCACAGTTCTCGTGACAGGTCCCTCTCTGCACTAGCCCAAGAGCACCTGGACTCCCAGACCAGGGCGCCTTCATTTCTCTGTCCTCTGGGCTGGCCTCCACTCCAGACCTGATTGTGAGTTGATGAATGAATGAACGAACGAACGTACAAGCGAATGGTCGGCAGATCCGGGCCTCGGGAGCGCTCAGCAGTGCTCGGCAAATGCCGGCTGGATCAGGGGTGGTGGCCCAGGGGACCTGCACGTGCTGCAGCCCCAGAAGCACGCTGGATGCACCTCGGAACACATGCGAACCAGCCGCCTTGTTTGTGTTTGACACTCAGGCCAGCAGATGGCTTCACGTAGTTTGCTTTGTACTCAAACCTCTGTGTCCCCAGGAATTGGAGAGACAAGGTTGCGTAACTAAATGATGGCTGTCTTGGAGTAAGTTGCAGTCCATTAGTAAAATCCATTTCCTAGAGGAGGGTTGGGGTGCTGGTCTTGGGGTAGGGCTGAAGCCTCATGTAACTTTGTCATCACCCAGCTGGTGGGCTCACCCCTGGGGAGGCCGTTGTGGGCCAGGTGTCATCCCTGCCTTGCAGAGGTGCTAGGCCAGGCTGGCCAGGGAAGGGGGCACAGAGGGCACTGGGTCGGGGAAGCTATGCAGGAGTGGACTGTGGGCGATCGGTGGTGGGGCCCACGTGCTGGGCAGGGGCTGAGGGACGTGGCACACAGATGGAACATGTGAGACCTTGGGGAGTCCAGGGAGCCTGGGGAGGGTGCAGGAGTCGGGGAGGGGAAGCACAGAGGTAGCTGAGGGGTGTGACCTTGGCCCCGTCCCATCAGTGTGTCCTGACACCTCGGATGTTCACATTCAGCCTGTCCTCTTGTACCTGCTTCTTCCCTTGTCCTTCCTGTCCTGTCTGCCTGACGCTGCAGAGTCACAGGAGAGAGGTGCCCTGACGACTCTGGGTGACAGTCGAGGGCGCACGAGGCTGCGAGAGAGAAGCAGCCACGTGGCCCTTAGTTCTCACGCCGCAGCTGGACGGACAACTGCATCAGCTGCCTCGGGGGCCGCCCTGCGGCTGCCGGGCCACCTGGCCCGGGGAACTGGCCCAGCAGCTTCCTGGGAGTGTTCTCAGAGCCTTTCTGGGGGAGGGAGGCACAGTGACCCTTCTGGAATCTGAGCCCCAAGTCAGGGAGTGGCTGGAAGGCTTCCTCCCAGGGCTGTTGGGCCTCCTCATCCCCAGGGAGCTGCCGTCCGCCCTGCACTCACAGCGGGCCTACGTGCAGCTCATGCCTTGTGCTCTGCAGAGCCCACTTTCTAGAGAAGGTCAAGGGCGGTGGGAGGCGTAAGCCACTTGCCCAAGGTCCCACGGGGGCTCGGACGGGGCCTAGCCCTCGGCAGTCTGACTCTGAGGCCGTCTGTGCTCTGAGCCACTCGTCTCGCCTCCCTCTCAGTTGTGGGGGCCCCAGCCTCTCCCGTGGGGGGCGGCGCTTGGCTCAGGTTTGCCCAGTTCAGATGCGGAACCTCCTGGGAAGGCTCGCTGGAGGACGTCGGGGCAGAGCCCTGCGCTGGGCAGGGCCGGGGGGAGCAGCCAGGGGCCACTCGCCATGCTGCCGCTGCTCCCCACCGCTCGCCCAACATGTGACAGAACGGCTCACGACCCACTTTTATTTTGGTAGAGCTTTTAGTCCCCATTTACATGTTTTGTTTTTCCTTTATAGTCCCAAGTGTCGAGCCTAGCGGAGCACAGATGTCTCACCAAACAAAAATAGATCCGCTGCAAGGAGGGCTCTGCGGCCGCAGGCGTTCTCATGCTCTCAGCAAAGCCAAGTTCTCTCGCCAAGCGCTCTTGGGGAGGATGTTTGGGAAAATGTCAAGGCATTCATTTTTCTCTCGACCTTTTCGGTTGAAATTGCGGGGCCTTAACACTGGAAGTAAAAGAAGTTATAAATAAAGACGCAGCCAATGGCCAGGCCTGGCCTGCTCTCCCGACTGGCCACTGATGGTTTCTCTGCAGCTGTTACCAAGCACAGGGGTCCCGCGGTGGCCCTGCCTCTATGAGAGGAAGTTAACGATCATTTCCAGACAGCAGAGGGACCAAGGGCAAGGTTTCCACAGTAGCGAAGAGGGGAGACCTAAAGAGAGAGGGGGCAGCAGAGGACAGCGCCCAGGAGGCCCAAGGGGTGGGCTTCCCCTAGACGGTACCATCGGAAGGTGCGTGTGAGAATGTCTGCTCAGTCTGTCCTGGAGTTTGGAAGTGTCGGTTCTTTACTGCCCTCTGGTTCTCCGGCAGCACTGACCATCTGCGGGAGGAGTCTGGGTGGGTCCAAGGGCACCTGCTGGCGATGCCTCCCAGCTGGCTCTGACTGTATTCGCTCTCCTGCACTCTCCTGGCTGTGGGTCCCAGGCCCCTGGCCGGGGGGCTGGCTGGCTTCCCCAGAGCCCACATCCTTCCAGGGAAGCCAGGACCTGAGTTGCCTGCCGACATGAAGGCCACCCGCCAAGGCCACAGAGGGGGTGTGATGGTGGGGCTGAAGGTGTATCTGCTGGTACAGCTGGCACACGCGGGCCCCGCTCTGCCCGGGCTGGAGGCCGCCTTGCTGTGGAGTTACTTCACGCAGGATAACGCGCCGTTCTTTTGCCTTCGTGCTGGAGGACTTCCTTCGGCAAGTCTGGTCCAGCCCGTGGTGCGGAGAGCTTGGTTCTTGGCACTGCTGGGTTTACTGCACTTTTGGTCCTTTGGTGGCACTGACTGTCTGTTGTGGGGCCTGAGGGTGCCTGTGTGGGGTGCGTAGTGCTGGCTCCGGGGCCCGTGGAGAGGAGGTGGCTGCGGAGTGACTCCCTGCAGTGGTGTTGCCACCCGAGGGGCCACCAAAGCTGGAAGCCTCGAGGCTGGCAATGCGGCAGCTTCAGGCACGCAGGGAAGAGGCGTAGTTTCCACTTTCCAGGTCCTGGATCTGGCTGGTGTCTCGTGCAGTGGCCCCAGAGTCCTGTCTTGACCACAGCTTATGATCTCAAGGTATAAACCCAGGTCCGCATGAGACAAGCAGCCAGTGATGGGTTCGTATACTCACTAGTTAGTTTTTCATGGGAGAGATTTTATTTTGGTTTAAAAATTTGTTTTTAATTTTATAAATGTAGTGTGTTCACATTGGAAATTTGGAAATTATGAACAATCCGAAAAGAAGCAGCTTAAAAAAAAATCCTTTTGTAATCCACCGATAACATCAATTAACATTATGGCATATTTCCTTCCAGCCCCCTCCTCTTTTTAGTATTTTTAAGCATAATTGAGATTGTGTTTTACGTACAGTTTTACAGCCTGTACTTGTCAGCCTTGAAATAGGCTCATCTGCATTTTCTATATGGGCTGCAGGGAGAAGACCAGATTGCTGAGGTTTAGCTGAAGCTGTGGAAGAAGGAAATCCAAAAATATCCTTCTCATTGGCTTTGCACAAGGAGCACCACGGCCTCATGTTTTCCTTCGAGTAAAATAAAGGCCGAATTAGCCACTAAGAGTGACCCCCCCCCCCAATGGGCGCTTGGTGATAACGCTCACAGAGTGCGTGCTGTGCTCTCGGTCGAGACCATAGACGAGGAAGGGGCTGCCACGGGGGGAATGCCAAGCCCAGCGCCTTCCTGAGGAGCTCCTCGAGAGCTCTCCAGGGTCTTCTGGAAAGCAAACACTCTACAGGGAGCTGAGGGGTCTTCTGTCAGACACCCACTACTTCTTCGCCCTGGACCCACCCTGGTTACAAGAGAAAACAATGTAAACCACGAAAAGCACTTGGAGAAACTTATGCTTCTGACAAGATGGAGTAGAAGTCCTTTCCCTATTCCTCCGGCTCAGTGCAACTGAAACCCCGGATATTAGCTATGAAACAAACAATAGAAGACTCTGAAAGGTGGAGAGAAGAGGGCAGACCGGCCAGGGACCACGGGACCCAAGGAATGAAACAATGGTGGGTTCCCTGGGTTTTCTCTTTGCTTTGTAGACCCCAGACTTGGAAGTGAAGAGGCCAGCAACCCGGAAACACCGGTGGGCACAGAGGAAAAGCCCCCACGGAAGCCTGCTCTCTCAGGCAGCCTAGCAAGACAGAAACTTACAGACGATAGCCACTCTACACCAGCCAAATACCGTAGAATCAACTGTGGTCTCTTCCCATCCATGCCAGCAAGGGCCCAATGGGGAGCCTAGACTCCCACCTTTTTTATTTTATTTTAATTTTGGCTGCGTTGGGTCTTTGCTGCATGCGGGCTTTCTCTAGTCGTTGTGAGCGGGGGTCCACTCCTCATTGCGGTGCGCGGGCTTCTCATTGCGGTGGCTTCTCTTGTTGCGGAGCCTGGGTTCTAGGTGCGTGGGCTCAGTAGTTGTGGCTCACGGGCTCTAGAATGCAGGCTCAGTAGTTGTGGCGCACAGGCTTAGTTGCTCCGTGGCATGTGGGATCTTCCCAGACCAGAGATCGAACCCGTGTCCCCTGCATTGGCAGGCAGATTCTTAACCACTGCCCCACCAGGGAAGCCCAACTTCCACCTCCTTGAGGCTGTAATGAGCCCCTCACCACTGGGGTTGGGGGGTGTCAGAGGAGGCCAGGTAGGTAGGGAGCCAGGGTGATAAAGAGGGCTCCTCAGCTGGGGGGTCAGTGGTGACCACATGGAGATCCTGTGCTTCTACCCCAACCAGCAGTAAAAAGGCCACCCCCACCCACTCCCACTCACCGTGTCGATGGAGGCCATATGGGAAGCAATCATGAGGCATTCCTGGTCCTTCCAGCCAGGGTGGAACTTCCACCCTGGACCAGCAGCAACCAGTGCCCCACGCTCACTTCAGTGTCAACAGAGTCCCAGTGGGGAAGCTGGATTTCTACCCCAACTGGCAGCTCTACCCTCTTTCAACTGCTGGAGTTGTGTGTTCCCCAAAAAGCCAGCCTAAAGAGAAGGTTTAAATAAGGTCCAGAGTCTCATACCATAATACCCAAAATGTCCACATTTCAATACAACATTACTTGTCATACCAAGAACCAAGAAAATCTCAACCTGAATGAGAAAAGTCAATCAGTAGACACCAGCAATGAGATGACACAGATGTTAGGAAAAAGATTTTCTTTCTTTCTTTTTTTTTTTTTTTGTGGTACGCGGGCCTCTCACTGTTGTGGCCTCTCCTGTTGTGGAGCACAGGCTCCGGACGCGCAGGCTCAGCGGCCATGGCTCACGGGTCCAGCCGCCCCGCGGCATGTGGGATCTTCCCGGACTGGGGCACGAACCCATGTCCCCTGTATTGGCAGGTGGACTCTCAACCACTGCGCCACCAGGGAAGCCCAGGACAAAGATTTTAAAGCAGCTTCTTTAAAAGTGCTTCAACAAGCAATTGCAAATATGCTTGAAACAAATGACCAAGTAGAAAATTTCAACAAAAATGTAGAAAGTCTCAGCAGATAGAAGATACAAAGAAGAACCAATGAAAACTTTAGAACTGAAAAGTACAGTAGCCAAAATAAAAAACTCAGTGAATGGGCTTGATAGCCCCTTGGAGGGGACAGAGGAAACATCAGTGAACATGAAGATAGAAAAATAGAGGTTACACAGTGAGAAGAGAAAAAAATAGACTGAAAAAAAATGAATAGACATTTCACCAAATAGACAGATAGCAAATAAACACATAACAACAGGGGTCCCCAACCCCCAAACTGTGGACCGGTACCGGTCCATGGCCTGTTAGGAACCGGGCTGCACAGCAGGCGGTGAGGGGCGGGCGAACGAGCAAAGCTTCATCTGCCGCTTCCCACCACTCCCCATCGCTCCCTGTCGCTCCCCACCAGAGGCTCCCCGTCGCTCCCCACCGCTCTCCGTCGCTCCCCACCACTCCCTGTCGCTCCCCATCACTCCCCGTCGCTCCCCATCCCTCCCCGTCACTCCCCATTGCTCCCCGTCGCTCCCCACCGCTCCCCGTCGCTCCCCATTGCTCCCCATCACTCCCCACCGCTCCCCGTCGCTCCCCGTTGCTCCCCGTCGCTCCCCACCGCTCCCCGTCGCTCCCCGTTGCTCCCCATCGCTCCCCACCGCTCCCCGTCGCTCCCCATTGCTCCCCGTCGCTCCCCACCGCTCCCCATCACTCCCCATTGCTCCCCGTCGCTCCCCACTGCTCCCCGTAGCTCCGCATCGCTCCCCGTCGCTCGCGTTAACTGCCTGAACCATCCCACCCCCCTGCCCCGGTGGGTGGAAAAATTGTCTTCCACAGAACCAGTCCCTGGTGCCAAAAAGGTTGGGGACCGCTGCAAAAAAGATGTTCAATGTTATTAGTCATTAGGGAAATGCAAAACACCACAATGAGCTGTCACTACATACCTATCAGAATGGCTAAAATAATAATGACAACCGCTAATGCTGACGAGGATGCTGAGAATCTGATCACTTAGGCATTGTTGGTGGGAATATGAAATGGTGCAGCCACTTGGAAAAAGAGTTGGGCAGTTTCTTAAAAATCTAAACACGCAACTATCAGGAATCCCCTGTCAGTCCGATGGTTAGGATTCTGTGTTTTCACTGCCAAGGGCACCGGTTCAATCCCTGGTTGAGGAACTAAGATCCCACAAGCCACGTGGCACGGCCTAAATAAATAAATAAACACGCGCCTGCCACAGGACTTGGCCGTGGCGCTCCTGGGCATTCATCACAGAGGAGCGGACACTTACGTTCACACAGAAACCTGTACATGAACGTTCATAGCAGGTTTTCTCCAAGCCCCAAACTGGAAGCAACTCAGATGTTCCTCAGTGGATGAATAGTTAAACTGTATATCCACTGCACAGAATACTACTCAGCAAGGAAAAGAAACTATTGATCCAGTAAATAGATCTCCAGTGAAAAAAGCCTATCCCCAAAGATTCTGTGCTGTCTAATCCATTGTATATAACATTATTAAAATGATAAAATTGTAGTGATGGAAACGGATTAGTGGCTGGCAAGGATTAAGGTGTGTGATGGGGTAGGAGGGAGGTGGGTGTGGTTGTAAAGGGCAGCATGAGGAATCCTGGTGGTGATGAAAATCCTCTATATTTTGACTGTAAGTGTATCAGTACTTTGGTTTTGATATTGTTCTGTAGTTTTGCAAGATGTTATTATTAGGGGAAACCACATGGGAATCTACAGTTATCTCAAAATAAAAGTTTACTGAAAAAAACAATGAAACTGGGGTGGGGTGGGGGAAACCCCTTTGTATGTAGCAACCCAGAAAAATGCCTATGATATAACCTGAAGTGACAGGAGCCGATGACAGACTTTCTTGTTTCAGAGTGATGACAATTCTGGAATAAGCAGGCTTGTTGGGGGAAAGAGACTGTGGAAGGCAACGTACGTTGGGTCAGAGGATTGAAGTCAACCTGTTATTTATCGGTCTGTCTGTCTGAACATTGGTCTCCTTCAGTCCTTCTTGGTTCTCCAGTGGGAGACGGATGAGGAAGAGGGTGGTTGCAGTGTAGGGTGCTGAGTCTGGGGTGGGTCTGTGCACTATGCGTGGAATTATGGGTAATGTTTTCTTCTTATCTCCAAGTTCCAAACGTGATATGGCTATGTTAATTTTTTATGATGGAGGAAGTTATATATTAGAAAAGGAAACCACACGAGCAAAGTAAGGCCCTTCTTCTAGCCATTCTTGGGGGAGCTCATAGGGTGCACGGGTCACTGCACAGTCGTCTGACAACAGCTCTGGGTTCCAGGGACTCGGGGGGTGGGGTGGGATTTGCTCTGAGCCCTTTGCTGCTAGGGCTTTCCCCTGCACTTCCCTGACACAAGCGCATCCCAGAACCAGATGGCTGGTGGTGGGCCTCACAGGCCAGACACCCCTGTTCTAGACTGTTCTCCCACAAAGCCATAAAGCAGAAGGAAATTCCCAGGCAGCAGTGGGGCAGCAGCTGTCACAGGAGCCCATGTCTCCATTCAGCGGTGATGTCCTTACCCAAACATGTCCCATGCTAGGTTCTGTGATATTGAGGTTTATAATAAGAAACATATATTTGGTCTTCCTCTCTGTTTCTGGCACAGAGCCCCTAAAACCTTTGGAATTTCCTAACTGATAAAGAGCAATAAAGGTATCTCATGTTCATAACAAACTCCTTTCAACCACCTCCGAGTTTATGTTAATGCGGTGACTTTTGGAAAGTCCCAGGGTTGGGTCTGGTTGCCAGGGGAACCAACGTTGTGATTAGAGGGTTGGTACTTTCATTTCCCCCTAACACCCCAATGGAGGGGAGAGGAGCTGGGGGGTGCGGTCAGTCACCAGTGGCCGATGATTTAGTCATTCATGCCTACGTCATGAAGACTCTGTAGAAACCCAGAAGGATGGGCTTCTGGAAGCTTCTGAGTTGGTGAACACGTGGAGGAGCTGGGAGAGGCCGTGGAAGCTCCTTGCCCCTTTCTTCCTACCTCACTCTGTATCCTTTATAATACCCTTTAAAATAAACTCGTAAACGTAGGCCAGTGTTCCTCTGAGTTCCGTGAGCTGCCCTGTGAGCGAATTAATTAGTTGACCCTGAGGAGGTGGTTGTGTACACCTCTGATTTATAGCGGGTAGATCAGAAGCACAGGGACCACTCGGACCTTGGTATCTGAAGTTGGGTGGGGGACAGTCTTGTGGGACTGAGCCCTTAAGCGTGGGAGCGGACACTCTCTCCAGGTAGACAGTGTCAGAACTGACTTGGATTGTAGGACAGCCAGCTGGCGTGGGAGAATTGCTTGGCGTTGGGAGCTCCACGCATTCTTAAAGCACACTCTGCTCAGATGTGCAGAAACCGCGCACCAGGTGACAGGCGAGGCCCACCTGAGATGCTCAAGGCCTCCCCTGGGCGAGCTGCCCCTTCCTGCAGCATCCCGTGGCACTGAGAGGCAAGTGTGAATAAGGAGGGCATTTTTCTTCCCTTGGAAATGATTTTTGGTTGAGGTAGAGGGTTTTGTTTGTTTGCTTGTTCTTGGACCGAGTGCAGAAGTAAGGCCTCGTAAGTAAGGCCTTGCATCCTTTACTGGAAATCAGTAAAGAGCACAGGTCCTGCTGGCCGGCTTTGTAGGTCACTGTCCCCAAGAAGTCACTTGTTGGCCTTTCTCTGCTGACATGCATTTAGATTTAGGGTTACGGCTTAGCTTGGGGGGAGTGGGACCCATCAAGCTGGGTTTCTGGGGTTTGCACCTATTTTTAGAAAGGGCACTATTTTTAAACTGAGAACCGCCAGCTGAGTCTCCATCTGTCCTTCCGAGTCGGCACTGGGAAGCGGCCCAGAGCTCAGAGACCTGACATGGAAGTGAGGCGGCCCCTTGCCTTGCTTCCTGGGTGGCCACCTTCATCCCAGAATTTCAAGGTCTTTTCTGGTATCAGTTCTTGGCACGTCTGGGTCCGTCGGGCGGGGAGGAAGCCCAGCTCCCACTGTCCCCGCGTGCAGTCACAGACCTGGGGGCATCTGGCCTTGCTCAAAGTCATCGGGCAGCAGCTGAAGAGGTTGGCAAACAGAGCCTGGACTGTGCCTGCCAGCTCCCTGCTCCAGCCCAGGGACTGTGTTACAGTGGGTCCAGCTGGCTCGGAGGACCACTGCTGCCCCTCTCCGTTTGTGTGTGGTGGAGAAAATTGGACTTTATACCTTCAGAAACCTGACAAAACAAAGGCACCAGGTGGAGAGAACCCCTGCTGTCCTCAGAGGGCCTCTGGGGGGGGGGGGGGCTCAGTGCGGCCTGCTCAGCCCCTGGGTGGCCGCAAAGCTGGGCTTGGCCACCGTGCACTATTTGTTGTGGGCAGTCACCATGCTACGCTCAGCGGGTGAGGCCCAGGGACAGGTGCGCTGAGCCCAGTGGTTCCCCAGCGCACCTGGCCCAGGGGTGGCACCCTCACCAGTGTCTCTTAGGGGCCAGATCCTGGAGACAGGACATGTCATCATATCCCCTCTGCACGCCCAGGTGCCCTCCCGGTACCCGGAGTCTAGTTAGCGTCATTGGGTCCCCTGGGACAGCACTCTGGGAAGCGTTGTCCTTGCACCCCAGGGGCACACTGCTACTTGTTTCCTGGTGGGGCAGGAAGCTGGGAGACCTTGGGTGCCAACCACCACTTCGGGGCCGCTTTTCCCCGATTTTCCCAACATTGACATTAAGCCGTTTGGCTAAGGTGGTGTGTGTTGCTGGCGTAACTGTAATGTAGGCCTTTGGAGTGCTGGAGCAGCTGGGCCCAGCTTGCAAGAGTCAGGGGACTTCCCTGGTGGCGCAGGGGTTAAGAATCCACCTGCCAATGCAGGGGACACGGGTTTGATCCCTGGTCCCGGAAGATCACACGTGCTGCGGAGCAACTGACCCCTCAAGCCGCAACTACTGAGCCTGAGCTCTAGAGCCCGTGAGCCACACAAGAGAAGCCACCGCAACAAAGAGTAGCCCCCGCTGGCCGCAACTAGAGAAAGCCCCTGCGCAGCACCGAAGACCCAACACGGCAATCAATCAATAAGATGGGTCTGTCTTAAAAAAAAAAAAGTCAGTTGTGCACATCTCCCTGGCCCTGGCCAGCCGTGTCGTGTCGGTAGCTTGAATCAGCCGTGCTGGAAGTATGGACAGTCAGCAATGCTGCAAACTAGGGATAATCCCCGACCCCACCAGGAGCCAGTTTACCAGCCGCCTCTACCTTTTGGGGTCTTTTGTGCAGAGTTAATGGGATCCCAGCAGAAGCTTGGCCAGGTCACCGTGAGGCTGTGAGGGTGAGGGGTGGGTGGGCAGCTGAGCTCTTCACCTCGGCAAGGAGGCCAAGGGTCTGAGGGTCCGCAGCTGTGCCTGGAGGGCGGTTTGTGCATCTGGGCCCCCCTACCCTTTCTGATGGATTCCCCCAGGCAGCCTTGCTTTGCCCTGGAGCAGTGCCCTACCTCATGACCCCCAGTTCTAGGAGTGAGGGCCCCCAGGCTACACTGCCTTATCCTCCAGGCAGAGCTCCCAGCAGGGGAGGGGAAGGGGAGAGGGCAGTTCGCTGCGGCTCCGGAAGCTTGAGCTGGGGCTCCTGCCCTGGTCTCACAGTCCCAAAGGGCGTGGACCCTGCACCTCCACCCTCTGGACACCCCAGCCCTTTCTCCCAATCTCTGTTGGGGCTAAGTGTGCTTGGGTCTGTCCTCACAGTGGACTGCAAGCTCCCTGAGGGCCAGTCCTGCCTTGGTCAGCTCTGTGTCCACAGGCCTGGGTAGAGCAGGACGCAATAAATGTTCCTTAAATGAGGGAGAGGACACGCACCAGGGAGTTAGCATGTGCTCGTGGTGACCAGAGGCACAGGTGGGTCAGATCCCAGCCCAGCCACTTGCCGCCCTCTGTGTGTCTTTGGCTGTCCTCCTCAGCCTTGGTCTCTTCCGCTCATAAATGGGTGTAAATAATAGGATAGAAGACACAAGTAAAGTTCTTGGTCTGCTGCCTGTCTCCTAGCAGTGCTTAATATGTAGTAACTAGTGTTATTGTTATTAATGAAAACATCCTTTATGGTCTCCTCTGTGGGCAGTTTTGAGTCTTTTAATATCCCCGGATGACCACAAAGCAGCAGTCTGGGTGACACAGGAGAGGACTGTTGGTTAATATTCCGGGGCAGCCTCACGTGGTTACTTGTGTTACTACCTGTGGTTGAAGGAGTGATATTCTCCTGGGTTAGACACCTGTGCGCACACCCATGCACACACATGTACAGGTACCCATGCACACACATGCATGCATTCAGGCACTACATGGACACACAGGCACACCACGTACAAGCACACTCACACATGCACACACGTGTGGATGCCCGTACACACATGCACACACTGTGTACACACATGTCAACATGCACACAGCTGCTCCCTGTAACCTCTAACACATGGTTTCAGTAGCTGTATAATGTTCCATGGTTCTTCCTAAAGTTCCTTTAAATTAACCTTATTGAAAAATAACAGTGGAGAGAAGTGCACATATCATAAGTGCACAGCTTGATGTATTTTCACAGAGTGAAACAGATCTCAGTAACCTGCCCCAGGTCAAGAATCAGGACATTTCCAGGCCCCCAGAAGTCCCCACGTTCCCCCCTTCTGTCACTCCCCCATTACCAGGACGACCACTTTCCTGACTCCACGTGTTTACTTTATGAGATGGACCCGCGCAGTGAGCTCTCTCTTGTGTCCTGGCTTCTTCTGCTCGGCACCGACTCTGACATCCTCCCGTGACTGTGTGTAGGCGTGGGTGGTCCACTCATTGCTGTTCGGTTTCTGCTGGTTCTCCATTATACTGATGTGGGCACTGGGGGCCATTTGGAATGGGGCACCAGAATATTCCTATGTGTCCTGTGCACACGTGAGATGCATTTCTGCTGGGTGTGTGCTTGGCACTGGGAGCCCTGCGTCTGCTGCTGTTCGTCATCAGAGTCCGGTGAGGGGGACACACCTGCCAGGTGAGAGCCTGGGTTTCCAGAGCAAGCGGGAACGTGGAGGGCAGGGCAGCCTGAAAGCACAGTTGTAGCATGTTTGAGAACTTAATTCCTTTCTATGACTGGATGTTATTTCCTCACATGAATGTGCCACATTTTATTTATCCAGGCATCAAGTAATGGACACTTGGGTTGTTTCCACTTTTTGGCTCTTGTAAGTAATGCTGCTCTGAAATTCCATGTACAAGTTTTTGGTAGACATATATTTTCCATTGTCTTTGATATATACCTACTTGTGGAATTTCTGGGTCAAATGGTGATTCCATGTTTAACTTTTTGAGGAACAAGCAGCCATTTTTAAAGACTGGATAAGCCTGTGTAAGGAGAAGACTAAATGTATTCACTTCCATTCAAGAAACTTAACATAACATGGTAAATGTGAGAGCCTTTTGAGCCTCGGCCCAAACATCCCCAAAGGTCCACACGCATTACCTGGGAGCCGTGTCCCCACGTGCCTGGGAGGAGGACCTCGGAAGGTAGAGGGGCCGTCGTGGTGTTGGTGGTAACAGAGTCCAGCCCATCAGTGAGATCAGAGAAACTCATAAACGGAAGTGTTTTCATGGTTTTTCCTCTGAGGTCACTCCTTTAACCAGCTCTCGTGGGCTGGGTGTTCGGGGGCCGTCAGCATGCTGGGGAGACTGAAGTCCCTGCTGCGTGGGCTCGCGGGCTAGCAGAGGAGGATGGGCGATGGCGAGGGTAGATCGGCAGGTTATATGCTATGCGAGAAGACAAGAGGGGCTCTAGACCGTGAGCAGTGTGCAGGGATGCCGTCTGCCGTGGCTGCAGGTGCAGCGGTACAGGGAGTGAGAGGCGTCGGGGCTTCTACTTTTATTCTGCCAGGGTGGCACATGGTGGGGTTTGCACAGAGGACAGAGCTGACTTGAGGTTTGGAAGGGGTCCCTCTGGCTGCTGTGTTGAGAGATTACTGGGGGGTGAGGGCAGGAGCAGGGAGACCGGTTAGGAGGCTTCTGCAGAAATCCACCGAGAGGTGGTGGTCCCTTGTACAAAGTAGTGGAAGCACAGTGTAAAGAAAATACCTGTTCCAATAACACGGAAGTACGTCCACTGGATCATCGTTGTGCTCCGGAGATAGTCATCACTGTTGCCGTTTGACATGGGTCCCCCTGGGCTCTTTTATGTGTGTATAAACACGTACTTTTTTACTTTAATGGGATTATACCATAAGTATAAAGTTCCAGAATCTTGTTTTCCGCCTTCATACACCCTGGGTGTCGGTGTCGATGTATGTGGAACCGCCGTCTTTTTGCAGCTGCGAGGCACGTATGACACAGTTGGGCTGTTATGTATTTAATAATTCCCAGACTCGAAGACCTTGCTGTTTCTACTTTTTCACTATTTTAAACAATGTTGAGGTGAAAATTCTTTTATAGACATATGTGTGGATGTTTTTAAAAATAAACTTTTTGGGGCTTCCCTGGTGGCGCAGTGGTCAAGAATCCGCCTGCCGATGCAGGGGACACGGGTTGGAGCCCTGGTGCGGGAGGATCCCACAGGCCGCAGAGCAGCTGGGCCCGTGTGCCACAACTACTGAAGCCCGGGCTCCTGGAGCCCGTGCTCTGCAGCGGGAGAGGCCACCGCAATGAGAAGCCCGTGCACCGCAACAAAGACCCAGGGCAGCCAAAAATAAATAAATAAATAAACTTTTCATGTTGGAATAATTTCACAGGCACAGAAAAGTCGCCGAGATGGCGCAGAGGCTTCCTGTCCTCTCTCCACCCAGGTTCCTCTCTTGTTAGGATCTTACATTCCACGGTCCACTTGTCACAACTAAGAAACCGAATTTGGTACATACATTGTTAACTAAACTCCAGACTTGGTCTGGATTTCACCACAAACATATATTTCTGTATACTTGTTTGATTATTACTTTAAAATAAATTCCCGGGGACTTCCCTGGCCGTCCAGCAGTTAAGACTCTGCGCGTCCACTGCAGGGGGCATGGGTTTGGTCCCTGGTCAGGGAGTTGAGATCCCACATGCTGCGTGCCATAGACAAAAAGTAAAAGAAATAAAAATAAAATACAGTAAATTTCCAGAAATGGAATGGCTGGGTCAGGGGGAACATGTAGTTTAAGTCCTGCCTTATTGCTTCCAAGAAAGATGATGCTGGGTCGTCATCCCACGGAGTGGAGGAGGGTCCCATTGCCCCCACCCTCACCAGCTGCTGAGTGTTGTCACCAGGGTGAGAGCATGGAGCTCTGGACTCTGGGTCGCCTGTGTCATCTCGGTCGTTTTGTAGACGAGGAGAGCGAGGCCCCGAGAGGGAAGGTCCCTGCTCCCGGTTATGGAGCGTTGAGTCTCAGAGCCAGGATGGAGCGGGGCAACTTCGCACTCCTAGCCCGAGACACCGAAGATTCTACCTTCCCAAACGGTGATTTCGTACGCCTGAGACTTGGACAGGTCCAGGTTCACACTTGAGACATGGGAAACAAAAAGCCACCCTCACAGCCTGCAGGCACACAGGCCCAGGTGCCGCGGTGCAGCTGCCCTGAGTCTGGGGTCTTCATGCTGTGCCCGTGCACACACCAGGCTCAGGTCCACCAGCCCCAGCCCCGGTGCCCTGGGAGCTGTGTCCGTGGTCGCACCTGGTTCGGAGCAGGTGACTCAGCACCCCAGTGTTGGCTCCTCTGTGAGTTACATCTTCCGTCGGACAGCGTGTGTTCTCTGTGCACGTGTGTGCAACCTGCAAGACAAGCAGATGAGACCCTCCTGCCCAAGTATTTGTTGCACAGAATAGAAAGTCATTTTTGACATATGGCTCTCAACACACAGCTACACCAAACCAGCAGAACGCTGCCGAGGGTTACAGGTTCCCCGGGAAGTGGGAGTCGGGAACCACGCCGGCTCATCTCCCTGCGGGAAAGTGCCCTTGGGATTCGTTCCCTCCCCCAGAGCAGCGCCCCCCAGGGCACTTTGTCCTAGTCACCTCAGATCCCCAGAACTCCACACACACAGAGCCTGACTCGGGGCTCTTGGGGGCTTACCTTTGGCTTTAAACTTCACGAGGTGTCCTGTGTGCAGAAGTGGTGGGGGCATCAGGACTGTGGAAGATCAGACACGGGACCTGCATCCGAGGTCCAAGTTCACGGCGAGCGATACCTGGCCTCTGAGCTGTCCCAAGGGCACAACCAAAGTCCTGAGGAGTCTGGGCCAAGGGAAGGGAGTGGTCACATCCCACCGGGCACCTGGAGTGGTCCCGGAAGATGCAGCGTCTGAGTTGGAGGGTGGGAGGGAGGGAGGTGGGCAGAGGTGCAGGGCTGGGGGGAGAAACTGCGGGCCTGTCATCTTGAAGAACTAAGGATGGATTCCAGGGTCTCGGCTGCTGAGGCTATGCTGTCCTCTCGGCCCTCAGCACACGGTCATCCCTGGGGCTCCTTCTCAGCCCCTCTCCTTCATTCTCCCCCCAGGCAACCCGCCCAGGCCTGTGACCGTAAACCCAGCCAGGGATGCTCCCCCAACCTCGGCCCGCAGCCGGCCCTCCCTGCCTCTGGCATCAGTAGCCTTGTGACCTCTGCCCTAGCCCATCATTCAACATCTCCAGCCTGGCAGGTTCAAAACAGAGCCCTTTGGAAGTTTAAGCATAAACAGGATATTTGCATAGCCTTAAACTACCCCTCACCAAATGTTCAGCAATTATAAAGGGGGAAATGGGGAGTTTACAGTGGAGGATTCTGGTAGACTCAACCTTAGCCAGGTGAGGAAGGTGGACGTCAGCTGCAGTAAGACGTCACGCACTCCTGACACTGCGCTGAGAAGGGCACCGCAGCCCTGGGTGCCCTTCCCCATAAACATGGGAAGACTCTGTTGTACCACAGTGAGGAGGGAGTTGAAAGCAGGGAAGTGAACAGATCCTGTGCATGAATGTTCAAAGCACACCATTCTTCACAATGGCTGAAAGGCAGAAGCAACCCCAAATAAATGTCCATCAGCCGGTGAATGGGTAAAAAAAATGTGGTCTTTCTTTATGATGGAATTTTTTTTCTTAACTTTTTATTTTATACTATAGTTGATTAACAATGTTGTATTAATTTCAGGTGTACAGCAAAGTGATGCAGTTATATGTACACATGTATCTATTCTTTTTCAAATTCTTTTCCCATTTCAGTTGTTACATAATATTGAGCAGAGTCCCCTGTGCTATACAGTAGGTCCTTGTTGGTTATCCATTTTAAATATAGGAGTGTATACATGTCAATCCCAAACTCCCTAAGTATCCTTTCTTCCCACCCTTCCCCTCTGGTAACCATTAAGTTCGTTCTCTAAGTCTGTGAGTCTGTTTCTGTTCTGTAAATAAGTTCATTTGTATCTCTTTTTTTTAGATTCCGCATCCCCTTTCTCCATCTGACTTACTTCACTCACTATGACAATCTCTAGATCCATGCATGTTGCTGCAAATGGCATTATTTCATTCATTTTAATAGCTGAGTAACATTCCGTTGTATTATATATATGTACCACATCTTCTTTATCCATTCCTCTGTCAGTGGACATTTAGGTTGCTTCCACGTCTTGCCTGTTGTAAGCAGTGCTGCAATGAACATTGGGGTGCATGTATCCTTGCAGACCATGTTTTTCTCCAGCTATATGCCCAGGAGTGGGATTGTAGGATCATAAGGTAGCTATATTTTTAGTTTTATAAGGAACCTCCAAACTGTTCTCCATGGTAGCTGTACCAATTTATATTCCCACCAACAGTGTAGGAGGGTTCCCTTCTCTCCACACCCTCTCCAGCATTTATTGTTTGTAGATTTTTTTGATGATGACCATTCTGACTGGTCTGAGGTGATATCTCATTGTAGTTTTGATATGCATTTCTCTAATAATTAGCAGTGTTGCACAGCTTTTCACATGCCTCTTGGCCGTCTGTATGTCTTCTTCGGAGAAATGTCTATTTAGGTCTTCTGTCCATTTTTTGATTGGGTTGTTTGTTTTGATGATATTAAGCTGCATTGAGCTGTTTGTAAATTTTGGAGACCAATCGCTTGTTGGTCACACGTTACGATGGTATTATTCAGCCATAAAAAGGAATGAATTTCTGGCACATGTTACAACATGGATGAACCTTTGAGACATTACACTCAGTGAAGTAAGCAGACAGAAAAGCACAAATACTCTATGATTCTACTTACGTGAAATTCCCAGAAGAGGCAAATTACAGAGACGGAAAGTCACATGGTGGTTGCCAGGGGCTGGGGGAGGGTGGGGATGGAGAGTTATTGCTTAATGGGAACACGGTTTCTGTTGGGGTGTTTTTAAACCTGTGGGCACGAGATAGTGGCGATGGTTGCACAACATTGTGAATGTCATGAGTGCCACTGAACTGTCCTGTTAAAAATGTAAATTGCTATTTAGAATAGCAAATTTTATGTTCTACGTATTTTACCACGATTTAGAAAAATTAGTGATGCAAAACACCAAAACCCATTGATTTGTACACTTTAAATCGGTGATTGATGTGGTATGTGAATTGTATGTCAATACATCTGTTTAAAAAACAAAAAAATCGAGGGACATTCTACAGAATGGTCACTGTTCTCCCAGGGGCGTGCCACGTGGGCTCCCTCCCTTCCTCTGCTCAGATGCCATGTCTTAGTCTGCTCGGGCCGGACAGACTGGGGTGCTTACATAACAGACATGCATCTTCTCACAGTTCCGGAGGCTGGAAAGCCAAGATCGAGGTGTTGCATGCGTAGGAAGAATGATTAAGGAGGTGCCGGCTCTTGTGTTCCTCTTTCCCCTGAGTCCCTGGTCCCCTTTGTCCTCTCCTCCCCCTGCACCAGCTTCCCCCAGACTCACTGCCACCTGCGTCACCTGCTCTGCGGGGGGCGGGCGGGGGCCGTGTCTTCTTCGTCCACAGCCTGGCCTCCAAAGCCGTCGTGCACGTGGATGAGTGAGTAAAACTCTCCCAGTAGTAAGTGTTCCATCCTGTTGGTGCAGTAGGGGTGTGAGCAGGAGAGGGGACGCGTTTGGACAGCAGGGCCCAGGGCTGGGCAAGGACTCTAGGTGGCCTCCTGGCCCACGGAGAGGCTCACAGCCCTCGTTGCGTCTGCCGCGATGTTCAGCCGTCAGCTGTTCATAAAACGGAGCTCCGAGCCAAAGGAGAACGTGGATCCCACCTGCACTGGCCATTTCCACGTTGTCCAGAGCGCTCAGGCCTGGTTTTCTTAATCGCTTTGTTATCTGAACACCCAGCGTTTTGATTATGAGCTGCTGAGGATGACTTCATGTGAGATTTTACTGCCTAAAGGGGTGCACACAAACCTGGCAGGACAAGAGTGAAAATACAGCTTTTCCAGAAATATATTTAAAGAAAAAAACATTAAGAACCGGCAGAACATAAAGTGCTGGTACGAAGTGTGAGGCAGCGAGGAGATGCAGGGGGCCAGCCCCCCCCGCCAACAGCCTGCCCCCAGGCCTGCCAGGAACGTGGGTGCAGGGGTCTCCCGGGCCCCCCTGCACATGCGCACACAAACCTCCTTCCTCCCTGAGCAGGGCATGGCCAGAGGACCGGGGAGAGCTTCTCCAGGCTGGGGTGCCAGTCCCAGGAAGGCCTGTCCCAGACGGGGCACCCATGGCTAGCATCTGTGCGGCCTGGGGAGAGCCCTGCCATCCCCGGCTCTCTCCTTTCACAGCCGACGAGCCCCCAGGCTCTGCCTGCCCGCCCCCCCCCAATCTGGCCTGTGCCCCAGGTGGGCTGCGGAACGCCAGACCAAGGCCAACTCTCCATCTGCCCGTGTCAAGGTGACAGCCAGCGTTTGTCATCCTGAGCTCTCACGTGTGTGTCCTTTCCACCACTAAAGGAGACAAAGCAGGCACTATTATTTGCATTCTAACGATCGGGACATCGAATTATAATAATAGTCCCCTTTGAGTGCGTAAGAAGTAGGAACCATTATCCTCCCCACTTTAGAGCTGGGGGAACGAGGACCAGAGAGGTGCCTGCCCGGTTTGTGGTTGACCAGGAGATGAGCCAGGTGGGCTGGCTGCTCCTGGCCCCCTTGGGCCCTGAGGCCCAAGGCCAGGGTGGCTCACCCAAGCTCTAGCCGGAGACGGGCTGGCCCCTGGCCGCGCACCCCAGCGCCCTGAGCAGGGGGGTGCACTCCCACCCCAGCCCACCCACGCGGCTTTGTCCTCCGTCCAACCTTTTCTTTAAAGCAAGACGTCCTCTGGAAGGAGCCCACCCGGAAACTTTATTGATCCAAAGAAAAAACTGAATTAGGTTCATAAACTGTCACTCTTGACACTCTCCGGAGGCCACCTCCGGTTTCCAGGGCCCTGGGGAGCCCGAGTGCCTACGTCTGACCCTCGTCCCTCCCTCTTCAGACGACACCAGGTCGCCTTCAAGGCCGGGCCTGGCCCTGCCGTTCCCACCTCGAGACAGGGCAGTTGAGGTGCCTGAAGGCCTTACTGCTGCAGTGCCTGCGCGGCCCCCAGCCCCCAGGCCTCGGGGCAGGAGCTGATGCTCGCGCACTGGGCCGTGCGCCCAGTTTCCTTTTCCCTTCCATCACCCTTGCCCCTGCGACCAGGTGTGTCACCCCTAGGAATCCTTGGCAGACCCGTCCCCGTCACCCGCCCTGGTTCCTGGGGCGCACCTCCACACGGGGCTGCCGGCTGTGTGCTGAGCGGGGGCCGAGGGCCTCACCCACATTCTGCCAGGCCCTCCCCTGGCAGATGAGCCGCGGGGCGCCGTCGTGGCCTGGGGTCCCGGGCAGGGGTGAGGAGAGAGGGGGTCAGGAAGGACATCTCCTGTGTGCTCAGGTGCTGAGGGGGCACAGACCCCAGGGGACCCAGGTAGGGCCGCCGGCCGCAGGAAGTTCACGCTCGGCTGCGCGTCTGAAGCTGGCGCAGCCTGAGCTGCAGCTGTGAGTGCCCGGAGGGCTGGGCCTCTGCCCTCCGCCCTGGCGCTCCCACCGCCTGCACCACCCAGGCAGCCCGGCCGCCAGCGCCACCTCCTCATGGCTCCACACACTTAGGTTCTGGCCTTTGGAAAAAGGCATCACTTACTTTTGGTCCCACCCATGTCTGGCCGCTTGGAGGTCCCATCGAGGGCCAGAGGGATTTCTAGGAAAGGCGGCCACGTGGAAAGGGTTCTGCAGGCGAGTAATCTGGGAGAAGCTGGGCTGCTTTAGGCTAATATACCCACGATTCCAGCCGCATCCCCGAAGGTGTCCCGACGCTGTCGTTGTGTCTGAGTCTCTGTAAAGCAGGTCTCCCCGGTGCCTGCAGTAAGGAGACAGGCATTGTGAGGCTGAGGAGGGCGGGGCAGCCCACATCCCCAAACACATCTGACCACAGAACCCTTCTTTGTAGGAGCATCTTACGCACCAGGGTTTGGGGCACCTCCTGCAGAAGGCCCTCCTGCTCTAGGCAGCCCGCCGCCATCACGGAGCTGGCGAGGGTGAGTCCCTCCGCCTCTTGATGGAAAGAGTCAGCTACTGGAAAGGTAGAAGAATCCCAGCACTGAAATCCTTCCCGCTTCCCTCATGCAACATGGCACCAACAGGGAAAATCACACATAGGACATATTTATTTAGAGGCCTGGCCAGCCTCTGGAAATGAGCATTTCAGGGCTGGCCAGGAAACAGGCTGGAGCTATGTGGGAGCATTTCAATGTATGGCTGTCCCACAATTTGTATTCCAGTCTCCTGTTGATGGACGTGTAAATGGTTTCCGGTTTTTTCACGATTATAAATCATACTGTGGTGAGCCGTGTTGGCATGCCTCCTGTGAAAATGGGCTAGGTTTTCTTTAGAACAATTTTCCCCACACTTGCTGGGTAATAAGCATCACCTTGGAGAGCTTGTTAAATACACATATTACCAGGTCTGTCCCTGGTGGGTCTGAGTTTTAGACCCGGGGAATCTTTTCGTTCTTTCAACAGGATTTCAGTGATTACTGTCATCAGGGAAGTTTAGCCAAGCCCTGATTCCAAAGCAGGAGAACTGGCTCAGCGAACGTGGTTCACAGTTTACTAATTAGATATGCCAATCACGCCAACGTGGATGTGCCCGGCTCTGTCCCCTCCAGCAGTGGAAAAGAATCCCATTTTCCCACATCCTTGCCAGTTCTTTGTACCACGAGGTATTTATTTAAAAGAAACTTTTTCCAAACCTGAAAAGCGTGTAATAATATCTTGTTTTAATATAATTTGCGTTCCCTGTACTTTCAGTGTGGTTGAGCGCTTTTTCAGTGCTTCATGACCATTCAAGTTTCCTTTTTGTGAATTACCTATTCATATCCTCTGTTCACTTTACCATGGGATGCTTGTCTATCTAAAAGTCGTTTGTAATAATCTTTTAGACATTCTGCTCCTGCTTCTTTGTCAGTTCCCTGTATTGCAGACATCTATCTCCAGTCTGTGGTCTGTCTTTTCACCTTGTTTATGGCGTCTTGTTGAACAAAAGTTTTAAATTGAATTATAATCAGATTTATTGATCTGGTCCATTTTCCTTTTCATTTTGTTATGGTTTGTGCACTTTGTATCTTGTTTAAGACATCCTCCCCTCCCCATAGTTAGAAAACTGGTCTTCTACGTTGTTCTCCAGAAGTTTTAAAGTTTTGGTTTGCACATTCAGATTCTAAATACACACCCATTTGCTGTGTGTGCATGGCCTGAGGCGGGGGATTTAATTTTATTTTCTATGTGGATAGCCAGCTGTTCCAACACCATCTTTAATAGCCCACCCTTTCCCCTCTGATCTGTAATGCCACCTCTGTCATATGTCAGCTTTCCATATTAGCTTTTATCACTCTCTTTAAACGTGGTCTTTAAAAAACAGCTTTCCTGAGATATAATCCACAACCGTACAATTCACCCATTTAAAGTGTACAATTCAAGGGGCTTTAGTGTATTCACACACCATCACCATCAGTCAATTTGAGAACATTTGCATCTCCTCTAGAAGAGACCGTGTACCCCCCTCACCATTTAGCTACCCTCCCCGCATCTCCCCAGCCCTGAGCAGCCCCTAACCAACTTTCTCTCTATACAGATTCCCCTATTCTGGAAATACATGAATGAAACCATATAATATGTGCTCTTTCGTGACTGGCTTTTTTCACTTGGGTATATACCTATGAGTGGAATTGCTGGGTCATATGGTAACTAGTTTTAATCATTTGAGGAACTGCCAGACTGTTTTCCAAAGCAGCTGTACCATTTTACCTGCCCACCAGCATCATGTGAGCGTTGATTCTTCCACATCCTCTCCTACACTTGTTAGTAGCTGAGTTTTACATTCTGGCCATCTCAGTGGGTGGTGAAGTAGTATCATTATTGTCTTGATCTGCAGTTCCCTGGTGACTAATGACGTCAGGAATCTTTTCACGTACTTACTGGCCATTTGCGTATCTTCCTTGGAGAAATATATATCAGATCTGTGGCCTGTATTTAGATTGGGTTGTCTTTTTATCATTGAGCTGTAAGAGTTCTTTACTCTGGATATAAGGCCCTTATCAGATACATGATCTGCAAATGTTTTCTCTCATCTGTGGGTTGTCTTTGCATTTTCTTGATGGTATCCTGTGAGGCACAAAAGCTAATTTTGATGAAGTCTAACTTACCTATTTTTTCTTTTGTTGCTCATGCTGTTGGTGTCATATCTAAGAATCCTTTGATAAATCTGAGGCCATGAAGATGTACCCCTATGTTTACTTCTCTGAGTTTCCTATTTTTAACTCTTACATTTGAGCCATTTTGATCTTCGAGCCATTTTGAGTTCATTTTTGCCTGTGATGTGAGATAAGGGTACAGCTTTATTCTTTTACACGTGGCTATCCAGTTGTCCCAGCACGATGTGCTGAAAAGATTATTCTTTCCCCTTTGAATGGTCCTGGCCCCCTCACTGAAAATCAGTTAACCTACACACACAGTTTTATTTCTGTTAGAACCTTCAGTTCTATTCCATTGAGTTTTATATCCGTCGTGTACCACACTGACTTGATCACTGTTGCATTGTGGTAAGTTTTGAGAAAGGGAAGTGTGAATCCTACTTTGTTCTCTTTTCCAAGATTGTTTTTGCCTATTGTGGGTCCTTCGCAATTCTGTGTGAATTTTAGAGTCAACTCATCAGTTTCTACAAAGAAGTCAGCTGGGATGTGATAGTGATTGCCTTGAGTCTAGTTCTGGGGACTTTGCCATCTTAACCATGTTAAGTCTTCCATTCCATGAACGTGGGATACTTTTCCATTTATTTAGATCTTTAATTCCTTTAACAATATTTTGTAGTTTTCAGAGTATAAGTTTTCCATTTCTGTTGTTACATTTATTCCTAAATATTTTATTCTTTTTGATACTCTTGTAATTGGAATTGCATTCCTGTTAGATGTGGGTTTTTTTGTTTGTTTGTTTTTTTGTGGTACGCGGGCCTTTCACTGTGTGGCCTCTCCCATTGCGGAGCGCAGGCTCTGGACGCGCAGGCTCAGCGGCCATGGCTCACGGGCCCAGCCGCTCCGCGGCATGTGGGATCTTCCCGGATCGGGGCATGAACCCGTGTCCCCTGCATCCGCAGGCGGACTCTCAACCACTGTGCCACCAGGGAAGCCCTAGATGTGTTTTTAAGAAAGCATTTTAGAGTAAGTTTTTCTTAAGCTGAAGGCTAACATGCTAAAGGTCCCAGGTAGTGAAGCAGGTAAGTCCTGAAGGATCTTGCCCCTCCCCCTCCTAGCCCAGCAGCTGTTCCAGATGTTGTGGCTGGGTCTCTGCCTTGTTTCCTTTCTGTCTAAATGAGAGGCGGGGGGTGGGGTGGGGTGGGGGGAGATCAATGAGATTAATCAGTCCTCTCTCCAGAGGTGGGGCTGATGGAGAGAAAGGCCCAAAGTATTCCCTCGGTATTCATCTCTCCTGGCAGGGGAGCAGAAGGCCAGGGGAGATTGCCCTCCCCATCCAAACCTGATCTGGTGAGGACTGTGGTCAGTTATGAATGTGAGTGAGACAGGCCCCTGCCCTGGAGGATCCCCCAGGTTTGTGGGGAAGAGACACACAAACTCAACACAGAATGGTAAGGCTGTCTTGGGGACACCACACTGCCAAGGACTGAGTTTCTTTGTGAAGGGCACAGCCAGCAATGTCTGTGAAAGTCCAGGAAGCCTTCCTGGAGGAGGTGACATTTGAGCCTACTCTTGAAGGAGAGGCAGGTTCTCTGGCAGGCAGAGAGGTTAAGGCTTTCCAGCAGAGGAAAAGATCTACATGGAGGTCCACAGGTGAGAAAGAGGCCACAGCTCTCCTGTGGCCCCCACCTTGCTAATATAATATTAAATGACTCAAAAAATGTTATAAACTAAAGGTTTTCTCATCTCAAAAGACCTTCCCAGGGTTAACAGTAATTAAGTTTTATTGTCATTACCTTGGGAATTGCCCTACCATTTATCTGTGAACCCTGGCTTATTTATATATAAGCGTATAAATCATTATCTCATGCTATCGTTTTTAACTATGAGGAAACATAGTTAACTTGCAGAATTAACAAGTTCAAGTGCTTTAAATGTAACAACTAGCTCTGTAGTGGTGGTGGGAAGTCCTGACTGGTAGCACTTGCCACTTGCCATGGTGTAAATTCTCCCATCATGGCTGATTTTGAGCCACCAGCATGATGTCACTGAACATGGAGTTGGAGAGACATGTGCACGGTCAGCATAGACCAGGGCAGCACACGGCTGTGTGCAACTCACTTAATTTATGTTCTCATAAAGAAAATGGGACCCCACGACTCTCTTTGGGGTGAAACCAGTATCAGCAATGGAGACATTAGCTGATTTCATCCCCAGTGTGCAGTTGTGGTTGTGTTGATGTAGCCCCAGGAGAGAGGGAGGATGGATGGACGGATGGATGGATGGATGGGGATTACACAGAGAGGAGAATGTATGTCTCACCTTTGCAGAGCACAGAGCAGCCAGCAGTGAACAGAGCAAAGGGGTTTGGGGGGAGTTGTCGAGAAGGGAGGGGAGGGGAGGAGAAAGAGCTAAGAATTCCCAATCCTGTAAGAAATGCTGCCCAGCAAGAGCATTTGCTGGGCTCTGACCCCTGCACCATCCAAGTCTGATACTCTGGGCAGCACTCAGAGGGGGAGCCAGGTATATGGAGAACAGCCACGCACCTCTGCTGCTGATGTCTGGACCCTGGTCCCAGCCAGCAGTGCCCCTAAGACATAGCCCCAGCTGGAGCCCACATTGGAGCTGGCATGCAGAGTGCCCATTTCCGCTGTCTGTCCTCGAGCCTAGGCGCGGAGGGCCCTGAAGTGGCCCCTGTCCGTGCCTTGGTGGCTTCACGAGGGCTCCCAGGCAGCCCTCGCCTCGGTCCTTCCCGAGTGTCGGCCACGCGGGATTCAGAACGGGGAGGTAGGCCCAGAATGTGTGGGAGCCAGGGATGGGGTGTGGGCCCCTGGGTGGCAGGGGACGGACCCCCCCAGAAGAGTGAGGCTCCCCTCACTCAACACGTCGTGGCAGGGGGAGATTTTCCCCAGGGGCACCCCCGCCCTGTCGTGTTGGCCACAGCTGTCTTCTTTCTTTCACAGCAGCCCCAGTAACTTCACCTTCTGCTCCTGAATTCGGTCTGAATGTTTGTTTCTCCCTTTCTGACCAGCTTTTCTTCTCCATCCCTTCCTTTAAGCCTGATGCAGGGTGACCCTGCTGATGTAGCAGCCAGTGCCCCAGCCGGTGCCCCTGTGGCACGAGATGTGCCCCAGTCCCACTGGGCCCTGCTCTGCCCCTTCCTCCACCGTCACCACTGTCCCCCACTCTGCTTCCAGGGTCTTTGCTCTAGCTGTTTGTTCTCTAGAGGCCGGAACCCACGCTGAGTTAAAAAAGAAAATCCCAGAGACACCCCGGGGTCTGGCGCTGACCTTGCACAGTCGAAGCCCTGGCTGCGCACAGGTGCGGGTTGGGGGCAGGGCTGCCAGGCTCTGTAGTGATGGGCCTCCCAGACCTACAGGTCCCACACCAACAATGCCACCCCGCCTGCCAGTCTGGAGGGGAAGCCCTGCCCCCACCCCCCACCTCCCCCTCAGCGAGCCACACCGCAAGTGCTTCGTGTGGGGAGAGTCAAAGGCTGAGAAAATACGGGCCTCTGAACGGGCATGTGTTAGAGTTCAGGGACTCTGCATTCCCGGCCCAGAGCAGCCAGGGGCACGGCACCTGTCCCCTCGCCTCCAAGGTGACCATGTCCCCAGCCGGCCTGAAGCGTTGCTCTCTAGAGCAGCAAGCTAGGCTGTTTAATTTTTTTTTTTTAATTTATTTTTGTCTGTGTTGGGTCTTCGTTGCTGCGCGCAGGCTTTTTCTAGTTGCGGCAAGTGGGGGCTACTCTTCGTTGAGGTGCGTGGGCTTCTCATTGCGGTGGCTTCTCTTGTTGCGGAGCACAGGCTCTAGGCGTGCGGGCTTCAGTAGTTGTGGCGCACGGGCTCAGTAGTTGTGGCTCGCAGGATCTAGAGCGCAGGCTCGGTAGTTGTGGCGCACGGACCTAGTTGCTCCGCGGCATGTGGGATCTTCCCAAACCAGGGCTGGAACCCGTGTCCCCTGCATTGGCAGGCGGATTCTTAACCACTGCGCCACCAGGGAAGCCCGAGGCTGTTCAGTTGTTTAAAAGAGGAGTTTTCATAAATGTCTGCGCAGAAACATCCGTATGGGTGGGTTCTTGCTCCTCAGGACCCGCCGTGACAATAGCTCGCAGGGGCTGAGTCTGCCTTCCGGTGGGGGGGGGAGACACACCGAGGCCTGCCGGGCGGGGCATCGGGGGGCAGCCCCCACCCAGGGCCCAGCCCACAGCTTGTGTTGTTCTCTGGGAGCCGAGGATGCAGGAGCAAAGGTTAGGGAAAGCCAGACGTCGCTTTCTGGAGCAGCTGTGGTACCAGCAGGGCGGTTATTTGTGAGACGGCGGAGCGCGCACACATCAAGGCTTCCCCCAGCAGCGCAGCTGGTGAGGGCTCTGAAATGATCTCGTGGTGCCCCCTCTGCTGAACCACTGGAGAGAAAACGGGGCGTCACCCGCAAGGACCCAGGCTTCTCCCGAGCCTCATACAGACCCGGGCAAAACCTCGTCCCTGCGCTGCTGGGTTTCTGCACAGCCTCCGGGACGCTGTGTGCAGGAGTGTCTGTCCGGCCTTAACCGGGGCCGCTCCCCGCGGGCGGTCGGATGGGTGGGTTGTGTGTGGTGGCGCCTTCCCCCGCCTGAGGAAGCGGCCCGGAGCTTAAAGACGGCGCCTCTGTGGCGGTGGCCAGGCTTGTTCAGAGCATGCATCGCAGGTCCTAATTTTTTATCTGTTGCAAAAGCTGCCAGCTGCTGGATCGAGCTGGGCCCACCCTTCTGGCTCCTAAGCCACCTCCAAAGACAAAGGCCAGTCAGCAAAAATTAAAGTTCAGCTTCAAAATGGTGACGTGGGCTCAAGCCACAGCGTCACCATCCTGTGGGCCCACGCAGGATGGCAGACGAGAGAAGGCGTGGGCAGTAGCCACGTGGGCTCAGCATGTCCCCTTTGTCCAGGGTCAAAGGAGCTGGACCGCTAAGGCACACGAGACCCCCTCCAAGGAAGGCCACGGTGCTGGGGGGCGCACCCCTCTAACGTTAATCACCAGTTAGGGATTGGCCCCTGTAATTTTCGTCCACTGGTACTTCCTTCCTGTGTTAATAGCACAGAACGATGCCTTTTCCTCTCCATCCCGACAGACCCGTTGGCTCTCCCGCATCTGTGGGGTCAGATCTATGGGGTTCCCCACTGGGCAGCCTTGGCCGGCGGCTGCAGAGCTGAGGTCAGGCTCTCGGTTCAGACCCGGGGGTCCCTGGTGCCACAGCCCCTCTGATCTGCAGGCCCCCTGCATGCACTGGCTCTCCAGCCCCTGGGCTCGGCTTTGAATGAATTCATTATTCCCAAGCCTGACGCGGCGCGCTGGGCCGCCAGTTTCTCCAGGCTGGCAGTGCTCGGAAGCTGGCCACTGCCAAATCCAGTTGTTTGACTTAATGTTTCAAGGCCAAGTTCTTTCAGGAAAGTTCTCTCCATGCCCACCCCACCCCCCTTAGAAAAATAGATGTGCAATTGACTGGCTGTGCAGGTTTTTAATCCATCATTCTTTCCAAAGAACAGCGCGAACAGCTCTTTCGTTCACACACATAACACTCTCTCTCTCCGTCTCTGTCTGTCTCTCTGTCTGTCTCTCTCCTCCCAAATGCACATGAGATGGAACTGGGAGAGTATGGACTCTGAGCATTTCGGGATGGGGGCTGCAGAGCAAGTGCTAGCTGTGGTCTATGCGAAAGAAAGAGCCCTTGGCTGCCAGGAAATGGAGGTACTCATGGGTGGCCATGGGGAAACGCTGGAACCTTCCATGCGGGCTTTGCTGCAGCTGGATGTGCCTGTTGGCATTCCTCTTAATGCCTGTGATGTCTTAAAAACCTGACCTAGTTAATAATCCATCTATATATTTATACTCCCGCCTCTTCCCCACGGTGGGAGGGACGGCGCCTGCAGGCTCTGGGCTTGGCCTTGCCTTTCCCGGTGGCAAGGGCACACACAGTCAGAGGGGTCTTTCTTGTGCTCCGAGGGCACCATCAGAGCCAAGAGAACTTTTCCTGGCCCAGAATTCTGAGTCAAGATGTGACGTGGGCCTTGGCAAAGGCGAGCATCTCCAGGCCTTCCTCAGACAGCCACTCCCACGCCTTTGCCACTGTGCTGAGACTGGGAGCTGTAGGAGGGCCGGGTAGCATCCGTCCCATCTGCCCAGGGGGCCTGTCCCACGGGTTGCACCCAGTGACTCAGCTGGAAAGGGAGACAGAGTGGGTCCATGGCCCAGCACTGCCACTTACCTGCTCTGGGACCAAGGGGTTCACAGCCCCTTTCTGAGCCTGCTTCCTCATCCATAGATCAAAGGCCATAATCCTGCACAAATTGAGGGGCAGAGTGGGCTCGTGGTATTGGCTGTGCCCTGTAACGTCCAAGAAGGCCCAGTGGTTTTTAGCAAACACCGTCGCCCACCTCTTTGCAGAAAACGGGATTCCCTGTCCCAGATAGAAAAGATCTCTCCTGTCCTGAGGCCCAAGATCACTGTTCTTTTGCGAAGTTTCCACCTGACCTGAGCGTGAGGCCTTCCTGTCTCCACGGCTCCCTGTGTGGGGACACAGCAGCCGCTAAAGGAGGATGTGGCGCTTGCAGAATACAAGGCCTCCAAAGGGAGGTCGAGGTGGGTGTTGTGTTCAGTGCTATTTCGGGGTCTGGACTTGTTAATTAAAGGGGAGGCAGGGCAGGAAGGACAGCCTGCCTGCCAGCAAGCATCCGGTTAGTGTCCTGGTGTACAAATGTGTCCTGAGTGTCCAGCCGGGGCAGCGGCTTACAGGGAGGAAAGAGTGTGCACAGGGAAGGTCCATGCAGGATTGTGGAAGGAGATGAATTTGGCCACCACCAGGTGATCAGGGCCATTTAGGCCACCACAGCACCAGGTGGAGACTCCTGACGGGGGGGCAGAGCTGGGGGGCCTCATTCATGGACCCGGGGCCTGGGGCACAGGGTGGTGTCCGTCCCACCCCTGGTGGAAGATGGGAGGAGGCAGGGCTCCTGACTCCCACTCTGCTGCCCCCAGGGCCCTCCCGGGAGCCGGGGCTCCAGGCAGCGCAGACGGAGAATGTCAGGTCTAGCAGAGTCTGGGGTGGAAACAGGCCCAGAGTGGGAAGCAGACTTGCCCAGAACAACATGGCCCGTGGCTGGCATTGTGCTGCCTCCCTCGTTTTACAGGGGTGGAAACTGAGGCAGCATTTGTGCGGGCTGCTTTCTTCCTGCTGGGCAGCCCCCAAATGGTCTGCATGTGGCAGCAAGGTGGTCCTCACTGCCCATTAGAGTCACAGGGGGAGATTGGACCAGCCAACCCCTGGGCCAGCCCCAGAGCAACTAAGGGAAATCTCTGGGCAGGGGGGTGGGTTCAGGCATCAGCATCCCTAATTGGTCTTTTCAAAGACTAGCCCTTTGTTTCGGTGATTTTTCTCTGTTGTTTTTCTGTCTTCGATTTCATTGTTTTCTGCTCTGATCTTTATTATTTCCTTCCCGGGTTTGTTTCGCTCTTCTTTTTCTGATTTCTTAAGGTGGGAGCTTAGATGATGGAGTTGAGAACTTTCCTCCTATGTAAGCATTTTTTAAAAAAATTAATTAATTAATTTATTTTTGGCTGAGTTGGGTCTCCGTTGCTGTGCGCGGGCTTCTCATTGCGGTGGCTTCTCTTGTTGCGGAGCACGGGCTCTAGGCGCGTGGGCTTCAGTAGTTCTGGTGCATGGGCTCAGTAGTTGTGACTCGCAGGCTCTAGAGCGCAGGCTCGGTAGTTGTGGCGCATGGGCTTAGTTACTGCGCGGCATGTGGGATCTTCACGGATGAGGGCTCGAACCCACGTCCCCTGCATTGGCAGGCGAATTCTTAACCACTGCGCCACCAGGGAAGTCCCCTATGTAAGTGTTTTTAGTGCTATAAATTTCCCTCTGGTTCCTGCTCTAGCTGCATCCCACAGCTTTGATACCACACACGAGTCATTGTTCTAAGCTCCCCAGGTGATTCCGATAAGCAGCTGGATCTGAGAACCAGCATTCTCATCTCCTGTCTGATCGTGGGCCTCTGGAAATGGAGCTGACAGCACTTCCCAGTCTACTCCCTAGCGTTCTGAGGAAGAAGTTAGGCTTTTCCTGCTGAAGAACCTTGTTTAGGGGTAACTTAAGACACCTTCCTCCGCCTTGTAATGCACACTGGAAAAGTTAATTCTTAAGTTTGTATGGCAATAAGCAAGTAATTAGTCAGGAAACCGGGGGGAGGTGGGAAGGAGGGGGGGGGCAGGAGGGAGAGGGGCCCTATCAGATGTTAAGTATAGAGTAAAGCCTCAGTCCCTGGAACTGTATAGTCCTGACACACACCTGGGCTGAGGGACCAGTGAGGGACGGTGTTCCTGCAGTGCCAGGCCCTGTGCCCAGAATCGGGTGCCCAGGAAGGAATAGCATTTCAGATGGCACCTGGGGCCCTACTTTCCACGGGATCTTCAACCTACACAGCTTCCTTCTACCCATCGCCAGACCGGCCTGCCCGTTCTCCAGTCCTGGCAACCTGAGCCCCTCAAATACACCGAGCCTAGGGCTCACGTCCCAAAGGCCACTGGAGGGGAGCCAAGGCTGAGCGGGCTGAGAGACAAGGTGAGTCACTGGGGCTTCCCCGAACTTGGGGAATGTCCTGACCCCTGAATCCCGAGCCTAAACCACTGTCATCAGCCAGGTTCCCGCTTCTGCTCCTGCTTCCCCATCTGTGAAGAAGACAGCGCCCCCCTGAGGATCACTGAGCAAATGCATCTGAGGGTTGCTGCCACCGTCCCCGCCCGCAGCCAGATGGGAGCTGCTTCCAGGGCTTTCCGGAGGCCAGAGGGCCAGACTGTTCAGGGCTGGTGTATGGCTTCCCAGTGAGTCGTGGGGCAGGACCAGGGTCTGAGGAAAATCAGAGCAGTGTTGAGTGAACGTTCTGGAGGAGCAGCTGGTCCTCCTGGGCTGGAGACGAAACCGAAGAAAACAAGGTTCCGTCTAGGAATCGTCCAGGGCGCAGCGGCCCGCCAGGAGCCAGGGCAGCTTGGACGGGGTCCCTGCACACACAATCGGCCCAGTGTGGGGCACGCCGCCGGGATGAATGGCCCCTCACTGGGCGGCTTTGACCATTTACGAGGTGCTGTCTGGGCTGTGATGAATGAGGTGGCATCCGTCAGCTTTTCGGGGAACCCAGCCGGGGTGGAAGGTGCCAAGTAAATACGGGGGAGGGGCGCTGGTCTCCCCGCTGGTTCTCTCCAGGCCCTCCAGACCGTGCCTCAGTTTCCCCGTCTGCGCCCACTCCCCGATGCCCGGCCCTGTGTTGTAAGTGCAGGTGGTGAGAGTCCTGGCAAGAAGGGAGCCCAGGAACGCTCTCTGTGCGGGCCTGTGCCCGGCAGGTGGCCGGCTCAGCTCTCTGGAAGGACAGACTCGTCCCATCTCTGTGCAGCCTCCCTGGGCTGCCTCGGGCCAGCATCTGCCCTCCCTGGGCCTCCGTTCTCTCACCTGAGAAATGAGGGGTTGTACCCTAAAGGCCCTCCAGCTCCTGGGTTTGGGGGCTCGTTTACCGTGTTTGGGGCTTGTTCCAGCCGGTGGGTACAGGGAAGATGCCAGCATTGGAGTCCCAGCCCCACCACGTGCTGGCCAGGTGGCCCGAAGCAAACCGCCACTCCTGTGTCCCCCTCTCCAGGGGCTAAGATGCGAAGCCTTGTCCAGGTGGACCTGAAGGAGGTACCACCAGGGACGTGCTGGGTGGACCCCCAGTGTTCTCTGTCCCTCGGGTAATGGCTCCAGGCCTACCTGGCACTGTGGGTAGGTGGGCAGAGGGGACGGGGTGAAGGCCAGCCTTGGGTGGTCTCCAGGTGGCATTCGTTGGACGTGGCAGGTACCACCGGCCCCAAGGTTACCTCGGCTCACTCGGGGGTGCTCTGTAATTAACGGATGCGCTCTGCAGAGCAGATGGCATTTGCCATGCCCGGCTGGGTCTCTGGCCCCAAGGTCTGGGCTGGCCTGGACTGTCCCTCCCACGGCTGGTGAGCTGCGGGACCAAGGTGGGACCGCTGCACCTCTTGTTTATCTGGCTGGGCTGGAGCATGACCTTGACTTTCCAGCCTCCTTAATACCTCTGGTGACGTGGTGGCAAACCAAAACTAGAAACTTTGCTTCTTTTATTGTGTACATTACTAAGACAGCTTTACTGCGGCCTCCAAGGGAACTTGGAGGAACGGTCTTACCCATTATCCCACCTCGCTTAGACCGCTGTTTATCTCCTCTGGGTTCCTGCCAGCCCCCTTCTGTAGCCATGGTCATGTGCATGTATAACTCTTGTCTCCCCCTGGTCATTGTTCATAGCCGCATCTTATTTTATGCAGCAGATAAACCATACTCCCCTGTGGTTGGACTGGTTTGGACTGGTTCCTTTGCTGTCGTGAGCATCTCTATTGTACCTATAGCTTTTAGCTTTTGTCCTTCAGCTCACTTTTGTTGAAAACCTTGCACATGCCAGGCTCTGTATGAGGTCTCTTTAGAATGAAGTCTTTAGGACAGATTTCCAGGAATGGGGCTGAAGAACTTGATTCTTTTAATGGATCTTAACATCTACAGCCGCTTTACCCTCCAACCGAGTGTTTGCATCCCTGGGGAGGAGGACAGCAGGGTGTGTCTGCGCCCCAGGCATGGTACATCCTGGCAAACGGAGAGGCTGCACGGCTGCTGCAGAGTCACGTGCAGGGGTCGGGAAGGCTTCCCAGAGGCAGGGGTGCTGCCGATGAGACCCTCCCACCATGGGGGGACAGTCCTCGTGAACAGGTGCATCAGTCTCAGGGAGCAGCCCCTGGGAAGCCTTCCTGATGCCCACTTGGGACGATTTGGCCCTTTCTGTACTGCCGGCCTCTGGTCTGTGATAGCCATCAGCACTGTCACCTCATCACCAGCCCGACCAGTGCACACTGTCCTGTTCATTCCTCACGGGGACAAGGGGAAGTCACCTGCTCCAGCGGGATTTGCACCCCAGCTGCACCAGCCCAGGGCCCCTGTGCCAAGTGCTCCCTCCAGGCCCGCCCCACTGTGGCCCCTGCTGACCCCCGAGGGGCCGGGAGGGTCTCTTTCCCTCCCTTTGCACGGGAGGAGCCCACGGTCCGAGCTCAGTTGCATGTGGGGACCAGGCAGAGGTGCCAGGGGGCAGCTGACACCAGGAGCAGGTCCTGAGCGATCTGGCTGCGGGTCCTTTTTCTGCAGGGGCCCCGGGGGGGCTGAGTGAAGGAGGGGGGCGCCTAGCAGGCTGTCAGGGAGGGAGTGACTGCCACCCCACCCTGCAGGCGCCCTCTGAGATCTGTGATGTGCAGGATTGGAACTGAGCAGTAAAATCCCTCTGTGGGGCTCGTTACACACAGGCTCTAAGACTTCACTTGGTTCCTGGGACCTTTGCCGCTGCCTGCGCTGCACTGGCCCACCCATCCCCGCCCCCATCCCTACCCCGCACACCATCTGTCTTGGGTCAGCGTCCGCCTAGGTCTCCTGCTGGCCCCTGAGGTGGGAACGTCTACCCCCAGATGGGAGGAGGGAGCAGGAGAGCCAGGAAGGTCAGCTGAAGCCCCCGGGTTTATGAGTGGAGAATCTGAAGTCCAAAGAGGAGAGGGGACTTCTCTGAACTTGGCCTGTCCAGGCGGGAGCCTGGGAGCAAGTGGGAGCTGGTTTAGGAAAACCTGGGCTGAATAAGCCAGTGACCCACTGAGCCAGACCTTAGGGAGTCGGGGGAGTGGGTCAAGCCAGTCCTGGAGCCACGCAATAGCTGCCTTGGGGTGAGAGGGCCCGAGGTCTGCTCGTAAGGGAAGGACACCTTCTGAGCTTCTGAGACCCCCTGCCGGGTCCTCGCCATGCATGAGCCATGCATACCCTCACATGGGCAGGGGCAAGGCCCTCCTGGTCTGTGCTGCTGGGAAGGTTGTCCCTCATGAACAGTCATCTGCTTCTCTGTAACCTACAGAGTTTCCCTCTTTGCTTTGGCTGCCAGGGAACTCAAAGCTGCGTTTTTGTTGTTGTCGTTGTTCAAACTCCTGGGCCTCTGGCACTGTCCTAAACGTCACTGTGTGCTTTTCTAGGCTACCTGGGCCATTAAGAAAACCCAACTCTTTATTTCATCCATGTCGTTCTACGTTGCAGGAGCCTGGTCTTTTTCGTTGGTGTGTGTTGTTTCATTGTATGACTGGATCACAGTTATTGTTCACTCTGCTCTTGATGGACACTTGCGTTGTTTCTTGTTCAGGGTCACTATGAACAGAGCTGGTGCAACGTTCCTGTCCACGTCTCTTGGTGGACATGGTCTCACTTCTCTCAGACACATACCAGGGTGGAATCCCTGGGTCACGCGTATTCATGTGTTTAGCATTAGGAGATACTGTACCTACCAAACGTTTTCTGGAACGCTGCACCCTCTCACACGCCCCCCGCCACCCTGTGGTGAGAGTTCCCGTTGCTCATGTCCTGCCAGCCCTCGGTGCTGTACCTCTGGCCGTGCGGGTGGGGGTGCGAGGTGTACTGCTCTGAACTTGCGTATCCCCAGTGGCTCTTGATACTGAGCACCTTTGAGCTCCCTGTGGCCACGGGACCTCCTGGTTTGTGAAGTGCCGATTTTGACCCTTTTTAAGTGGCACATGCGTAGCAAAGTAGGTAGAGGCTGGTAGACCAGAAGTCCCACGTGAGCCCCCGGGAAGCCATGGAGCTGATGAAACTGTACTTTGGAGTTCAGGCTGCACGTTCCATGGGATAAGAGCTCCACACGCTGGTCCCCAAACACACCAGGAGGCGCGGCCTGGCCCATCGCCTTAGGAGACGTCCCTCCCGAGATGACAGAGGTTCTGGGTGCGAGCCCTGCTCTGCCATGAGCTCTGGGCAAGTTCCTCACCCGTCCTGAGCCTTGGTTTCTTCACCTATCGGGGGGGGGGGTATGGGTGCCACCTCCCAGGACAGCTTGGGTGGTACCAGCATGGTGCCCCACGTATAGGAACCCCCGTCGTCCACAAGCTCCCCCGGCCTGGACACCCAGGTCTGTGCCTGGTGGAGATGACCAGGCCTCCAGTGAGTGGGACGGTCCAATCCCCCCATCCCCAGGACTGGGAGGGGCACCACCTCTCCATGCCCTCCCTCTCTCCTGGGCCACCTCGTGAGAACCAGAGCTTGGGTGTGCAGGCGCAGGGCTGGCTGCGCTAACCACGGGGTCTCCCTGACCTGGTCTAGCCTCCAAAGGAGGGGGATGTGTGGCATTTGTGGAGGAGGCGGGGGAGAGTGCCCCGCCCTGTGCCCCTGTGGGCCCGGGTCGGGGTGCAGGTGGACCTCTCGGGGGATTTGGCTGTTGGAGAGCACATCGAAAGGGTCTGGGCCAGCTTGTTTTAATCTAAACACACACCAGGTGTTCAACATGTTTTTATCAAAATATTCTGAACAGCTGTCAGGGGCTCCTCTGCTGCGAGGCCAGATGCCCAGCCCCCAGCAGGCCCGTCCCTCTGCCTAAGTGAGCTTTTTAGGTGGACCCCTGCCCGCCGCCTGCTAGCCCAGCCCTCTGGCTCCCGGTGGGGTTTGGACAGTGCTTCCGGCAGGTTGGGAAGGCAGACAGACCTGCCAGCCCTGCTCTGTGACCCCGGGCAGGCCACTTACCCTCTCTGAACCTCTGTTTTGTCAGCTGTAAGTTGGGGGCAGTGGCACCTATCTCCTGGGCTGCTGCACAAACCAAAGCAGCTATAGCATGTATGTTCCCTCACCAGGCCCCCGAGGGAGGGGCGCTCAGTGACTGCCACTGTTATGAATAATATCGTGAATAGAGCATCCCGTCAGCTTGGAGAAGCGGGCCGCAAGGGCAGGCTTGGGGGCACAGCTGGATCAGCGTCCCCTAGAAGCTGCCCCTTCCCTCTCAGAGGAGTCCAGAGTCCCTGGGCCCAGCCATGCGGCGTCTCTGCAGGTCCCGCATCACCCGCTGCCCGGCTCGCCCCTCCCCCGCCGAGCAGGCGCACAGCACTTGTCCCGGGCGGCCTGGCTGTCCCTTGGGGAAGGCCTCCCTGAGACTCATGGTCCTCAGGACCTCAGGACCTTCTCTGCAGGTGGTACGCGCTCTCCGGACACCGAGCCCGAGGTGAGCTTCCCATGCACAGATGAGGCCCTGCCCCTCCCCTCTGGCCAGAGCGGCCCATGAGGGCTCTTCATCCAGCCCTGTCCAGCGCCTGCCGCGCATCTGCGGTGGGCCCCACCATGCGTCATCTCCCTGCGTCTCCACCACAGCCCTGGGAGGGGGTCTTTTCAGCCCCACTTACAGACAGGAGACTCAAGTCTCCAAGTGTTTGCTCAACGTCACACAGCAGTCAGGGCCAGCCCAGTCCGAACCCCTGGTCAGGCATCCCCGCCACGCCCAGCAGCCAGCCCACCGCCCTCCGCAGCGCTCCTTCCCGCGCCCTGGCCCGGGTGTGGGTGTCATCAGGGACCTCTGGGGTCAGGCCCGACATGCCTTCTGGGAACGAGAAAGGGGTAAGAAGGGAGAAACCGCCCTCGCTATTCGACAGCCTGTGGGAGCCACGGGGGTGTGTGATGGCTGACCACTCAGGCCTGACCTGGGGTGCCCTGGGGGTTCCCTGCCTCCCAGGGAGCTACGTCTGCTCCAGGGACAGAGCCACCCACTTTGGGGTGCTCTTCCCATGACACTGGAAGGTCCCAACTGGATTCCCAGCGTCCCTGAGGCCATGGGGGTGTTCATTCATTCAGGAGGTAGGATGGGTCCTGGAGACCATGGTGGGGCTGGTTCTTTCTGCGTCGGGCCCTGCTGAGGGGAGTGGGAGTGAGAGGATGTTCCAGGCAGTGGCACGGGCAGCTTGGGGAACATGACAGGACGAACACAAGAGCCGGGGGGTCGTGGGGAGGGGCGAAGGGGGCGGTGCTGGTGGGTTCTGGAGCCAGTTCATGGGCCGTGTTAGGGAGACTGCATTTAGTCTTGGTGACGGTGGGGAACCGCAGGGTGACGGGCACCCTGCCCAGACCCCCTCAGACCCCTCGCGGCTGGTTTTGTGCAGCCCCCAGCTTCCACGCGCTTCTGCTTCCGACACCCGCACATGCAGCTCTGCTTAGGACGCTGTCCTCGGACGCAGGAGCCTCTTAGCGCGAAGACGCAGAGCCCCACAGGCCTGGGGTGTGGGGAGGAGGCCTGCCTCTTAGGGTTCAGTTACACTGGCCACGGACAGGGCCGGCCCAGGCTGGCTGTTGACATTTTCATGCTTCTAAGAGTCTGGGTTTGGGGGAGAGGGCGTTTTTCATTCTGGTAAGTGGTTCTCCAGAAGGTTCTCTGTGGCCTGGCGCTGCTACCCAGACTGAGAGCTCCGGCTCTTGGGGGCTGGGCAGCGGGGCCTCCCCAGGGAGGTGAGGATCCAGACTGCATGTGCCCCGCAGGCTGGGGCCTGGGCTATAGGCAGGAACAGGATGGTGAGGCCAGGCGGGGGCTTCCAGGCCCCGAGCCTCAGACACCCGCCTTTCTGCCCATCGCCCTTTGGCTTTGGGGACGGACTGGCCCCACCCCCGCCTAGATTTCTAGGACAGCTCGGGCTCACAGGGAGCCAGAGGCCTGGTGATGACACACAGCTCCCGGATGGTCAGAAGGAAGGAGGCCACTTGCTCGTCTGCTCAGGCAGTTGGCTGACTGTTCCTGTCCCTGCCAGCTCCCAGCATAAGGCCACCACAGGATGCCCCTGACCTCGGGGGGCTCACAGTCTGGAGGGAGCGTCACACAGGTAACCAGACAACTACAGCAGAGTGTCAGACGCTCCAATGGGGTCGACACGGGTGCCACGGAGCACAGAATGGGCACCTAACCGAGGTGAGGGCTGGGGAAAGGCTTCCTAGAGGAGGTGACTCGTTCCTTGGGAAGTGAGTCCCGGAGAACCAGTGGTCGGTGCAGGGCAGCAAATTCAGAGGCCCGCAGGGGCAGGCAGGAAATGTAGGGGACTGACTGGGCCTGGTCTAAGAATAGGGAGGCAATAGAGAGTGCTGGGAGTGTGGTAAACCAGAAGCCGCTTGCCTCGCTCAGGGGAGCGGCTGCCACACCGCAGCAGCTCAGTTTTGCCTGCGGAATCCCGGCCCATTGTTACTGAATCTTTCAGATTTTCAAAAGAAGCGAAATTTCCAGCTCCTGTTCTTTAAAAACACTATGTGGGCCCAACCAGACATGTCCAGGGGCCGCCGGTTTGTGACTCTGGCCTCACTGTGCACAGGACTTGGGCAAAGGCTGAGGCGGGGGCTCCAGCCAGGGCGGGGGGTTCAAGGGACCTCGTTTGTCAGTGTGAGGGAGTTTCGAGTCGCCGACGTGCTGGTGGGCGGCCGTGCGGCACCGCCCACGCATCTCTGCGTGTCCCACCTTTGTTCTCAGCACCTCAGGTGCCTGCAGCCGATGGGCAGTGAGAGCCGTGCAGGAAGCAGCTGGTGCGTCCGGTCAGTTCTGGTTAACAAGGTGCCACCAGGCTGAAACACGCCGTAAACAGGCCCGTTTCCTCCCTGCGGGCAGAGGGGCCCCAGGGCGGGTGCCAGGGTCCACAGTGAAATCCTTCCCCGCTGGGCTCAGGCCCCCACTGCCCTCTGCCCGGCTGCTCCCGGCCGGAGCAGGCCTGGCGCTGGGTGCTGGCGACCCCGAGGCCCAGGTAAGGAGTTCTGGCTTCTCCGCCGTTCTGCCCAGGCACGCCCAGCCACGGGAGGCTGTGCAGCTCCAGTGTGGACCGTTTCCTCCTTCATTTCCTCTTTCATTTTCCTCATTGGTTTTTCACAAACACCGCGCTGTCCTCCAGGCGTTAGTCAGAGCTGGCAAACACTTGCAAGGGCCTGCCTCTGGCCTGGAGCTGACCCAAAGGTAAGGTGCACCCCTGCCCGCAGGGCTCTCGGCCTGGCCGGAGGTTGACCAGAACATCAGTGATTCCCAGATGCAGAAAATGTCCTGCGTGCCAAGGGGAGAATCCCTAAAATGAGCCCGGATTTAAATCCAGACACAGAGGATTGAAGTCCCAGCGCTGCCATTTACCGCCTGTGGGACTTCGGGCAAGTTTCTCCCCCTCTTGGGTCTGTGTCATCACCTCTAGAACAGGCCGGTCATGGTGCCCATCGTGGGGCGTTGTGCAGGGTACATGGGAAATGCTCCTCAAAGCCCTCCCTCAGCAGCTGTGGGGGCCAGTGCCCATGTCCCCCTAGTGCTTCTGGTGCAGTGTCTGTGGCTCACCCATCCCCCAAGCCAGGTGAGCTCTGCCCGCATCCCAGAGCCTGCCTGCTGGCTGGGTGGGACCTCCAGTCTGCGGCAGGTTCCTTCCCCTGCCTCGGGTTGCACACCAGGGCTCAGAGCCTCTGGGACTGGTCCAGCAGGTGCCTCCTCCTGGTGGGAGAGACTCCTGCTCCTTCCCAGCTGGACGATGGGTCAGCCAGGGTGGGCTTCTGGGCCCTGGGGCGCCACCTGCCTGAAGGAAAGGGGCATCCCAGGACCGCCCAGGCTGCGAGGTGGAACACACAGACGTGGGCCTCCCCTCTCTCTGGGTAGCACCCCTGGCCCACCCCAGGCCCCACGTGCACTTGCAAGGAGAGTGTGTCTCCCAGGTGGGGGCACAGGAACCCTCCCCCATCTTTAGATCCCCCTCCCATCAGAGGCTGGAGGGAGGGGGAGGGGGAGGCAGCCAACCTGCGATGCCCTGTCCCCTCCCCGGCTGATGTCCACTGTTAGTTCCGTGAGGGGCCCGGCTCACCAGGGCGCACCTCTTTCTCATTTGCACAAAGACTCCCAGGGGGAGGGGGTGCTCTGGGGGAAGCTTACCTCTCCCCCTTCCCCACCCCTGCCCGTTACAGATGAGCAGACAGGCAGACGGACGGGAGAGGCCCAGGCGCCCGCCAGGAAAGGGAACTCTGGGGCGCGGCCACCTCCCCTGGCAGAGCTCTGACCTCAAGGGGGATCCCAGGCGACAGAAGCGTGTCCCCATCCCCTTTCCAGGCCAGGGAGCTGTGGTCCTCAGAGGGGCCTGAGGCAAGGACTGTCCTAGGCCTGGGTTTTTATCTCAGTATTTTTCCCCCTCTGTGATTTTAAAGCATCCCAAGAAGTGCGCGTCTGCGTGAGCCGGTTGGGCGGGGGGAGGGCAGGCCTCTCCCATCAGTGGCAGGAGGGGCCCCCGGGCTGCAGGGTCCCCAGGTGGGGCTCGGGGGCTCCAGGCTGGCCTGTACCAGGTGTTGGGCCGAGTCTGGGCCCAGGCACGTGGTCTGAGGGTGGGCGGTGGGAGCCGAGGGTCTGGTGGGTGGGGCTGGGGGACACAGGCCTGAGGCCTGAGCGGGTTTCTGGAGGACAGGGATCTGAGGCTGGAGCTGATGACCGGTCCAGGCAGGACGGCACAGGGCCTGGGTCCTCGTCTCCGGGGTGGCCTCCCTGCAAGCAGGGGTGGGTCAGAGTCCCCTCGCGAAGCAGGGCTCGGCGGACCTTGGCAGAATGGGACGTGGCTCCGCGGGGAGCAGGTCCTGCGTAGGTTTCTGCGTCAGCAACAGGCACAGCGGTTCCCGGAGGTGCCCGGGGTGTCTGCCCAGGCCTGGGCCTGCCCCGCCCGCCCTGCTCCGCCTCTGAAATCTGTGGCAGTGAGCACCCTCCTGGCCACCCCACTGCGAGGTGGCACCTGCCAGCAGCCAGCTCAGGCCGGGGATCGCTGGCTACCCCATTGGGTCCCAGCAAGCTGCTGGTGAGCAGCTGACGGTGAGCGTCCTGGGCCAGCAGGTGGACGGCAGGAAGCCCCGTGCCACAGGTCTCATGTTTGGGCCACGGCTGGTGGCAGGAATCCCATAATCAGCCTTCAAAAAGCGTGGATGAGGGCGGGAGGCGGCAGATCCCAGGCACCCTCCCCCGGGCGTTTGCCGGAGGCCATGCTCTGGCCTGTACCGTCTTAGAAACAAGCACCCTGGCCCTGGCTCTGGGACTCCTGGGGCTCAGATGGAAAGATGCCCTCGGCCCAGCCGAGGTCACCTCCGGCCCCATGTGAATCCAAGCCCTCTGTCCTTTTCCTCCAACTTCGTCAGCACAGCCCGGAGTTGGCGTCAGTCTCAGTGGCGTCACCCTCCCAGAGCCACGGCCCGGTTCCCTGAATCCACGTGGCCAGCCCGCCCCAGTGCCCGGCCCTCAGCCACCAGGGGTGTGGCCGGCCCTTGGATAACAGTTGGGACAAGGCCGCATGCCCCTCCCTGTGCGGGCAGTGCCGTGGCCTCTGGTCTCAGGAGCCCCTGCCCGGCCCTGCCCTGCCCTGGAGCACACCAGGTGGGGAGCTGGTGGTGGGCGGCGCTGTCTCCTCGAGAACTTCACGGGGAGAGGCTGCACCTCTGTCCCCTCGGTCGGCGGAACCAGGTGGGCACGGAGACGGTCCTTGCTGGGCGTCCAGCTGCCATTTTCCTTGGGCTGGTACAAAGATCGTCCCTGTGAGGCTGTCCGGGCTGACACAGATTGGCCTTGTTCTCTGCCTCTGTCATGCCCTCCTTCCCCCGGCTCAAGGGGCGTGAGGGGGCGGAATAACTAATGACAGGCGGCGCCCTGCTGGGTGGGGGCCTTTGTTCATTTACTGGTTGGCAGACACTTCCTGGGTGCCTGTGTGGGCCAGGCCTGTGTGGGTAGCCACTGGTGCAGGAGGCCTGGCCCCTCCCTCTAGGCAGCCCAGGTCAGTTGGTGCCCAGCCAGAATGGTACGAGGGTTTGGCGGGGGCAGGCAAGTTCTGGGTGCTCAGAAAAGAGAGCAGCTCGCCACGGAGCATAGAGTTGGAGATGGGAACAAGTGGGTGAGGCTTTGAAGGATGAATAGGAGTTTGCAGGTGGAGCAGGCCCTAGTGGTCATGCCATTCCAGGACGTAGCGTGGACAGAGGTGTGGGAGAGCGTGGAATGTCTGAAGAGCAGTGGGCCCTGGACACTGGGTGACTGGGAGGACACCCAGTTGGGACAGATTTGTCTGCTCTGCTGAGGAGCTGGACTGTGACATGGGTGATAGGGAGCCGCAGCAGAGTTTACACAGGGAGAGGTGGGAGCTGTTGACAAGACGGGGAGGATCCACACAGGTCCCCAGGCTCAGACTCGGCCGGAGACACCTGGACACCGCCCACACACAGGAGCCCAGGAGAGCAGAGGCACCCGCTGCCCCTCAGCCATGCAAGCACCCAGGGAACCTGCCTCTGCCTCCAACTTCGGGGAGGGACCTGAGGGCCATGCTCAAATGGACGGCGGGGGCAGGGATCCAGCCTCATGCCCCCTTTTCCAGAAGCTTCCCTGACCCCCGCACATCCCCCCATAAATTCCCTCAGACCCCGCACCTTTTCCTTCCCTTCCCAGCCCTGGTCACGACTGTGTGGGGCTGGACAGTGAGCCCTGGGAGGGCCGGGGGCAGGAGGCCGAGCCTGGCGTCGGCTCGAGGGCTGGCGCGTGCAGGCGAGGTGCCAGCTGCTTCATTCTCAGAGTGACCCTGAGAGCCAGGCCATGTGCCCACCTTACAGATGGGGAAAACGAGGCTCAGGGAAGTGAAGAGACAGCTGGCTGGGGACAGAGCAGGGAGCCCACCCTGTGTGGGCCTTGGGCAGGAGAGGCGCAGCCGTGACCCCCATGGGGGCCCCGGCCGAGCCTCATCTGAGCCTGTGGGTGCAGGGAGAGGGGGCTTCTCCTAAGTCCCAGTGGGGCGGAGGGGCGATCAGGGCACAGCCCGCTCTCTGCTCCCCACCTTTATGTGCCCACTTTCTCCTTTCTGTTTCTGTATCTCGCTTCCTTCCCTCCATCCCTCTCTCTGCTCCTCTCCCTCCGTGTGTCTCTCTGTCCCCTGCTCTCTCCCACCTTCTTTCCTCTGCTGCTCTGTTTTCTCCCCCTCTGTCTGCCTGTCTGACCCTCTCTCTTCCCTCCCTCCCTCCGTCTCTCTTCCTGAGTGTGTGTGTCTCTCTGTGTCCTCTGTCTGCCTGTCTGTCTCTTCCCCGCTCCCGTCTCAGCCCTCCGGCCCAGCCGTGCCCGCCTCTCCCCTTCCTTCCCCACGCGTGCAGTCCTGTCCTGGCAGGGCCTGCTCAAAGCCAGGGGCGTCTCTTGGCCCCTTTGTCCATTGCCCTCTGTTTCTGTTCCCACTGCCAAAGGGCATGTGCTTGCTGGGGTTCTTGGTTCAGCTTCTGTAGTGTGACATCTTGGAGGCCCCACGGGTTGCAGGTCACTGGCCAGCATGCAGTGGAGGCTTCTCCTGCCCAGTTAGGCCATGCATAGCTGTCTCGGGGGCTTCGAGGGGGGCGGGCCCAGGATGAGTCCCCTCCATGTACCCCGGCTCCCTGAGAGCCACAGCCCACAGCAGCATCACGTAATTAAGACATGAAAGTCCACGATTTCCTCTGTTGGCAAACAGCGGCCGGCTGCTAATGCAATCCTTTCTTTTAATGGATTCTTGAATTTAAATGATATGTAATTAAACGTAATTAGCCACGTACCCATTCGGCTTGGTACCGTACGCTGGGGCCGCCTTGAATCTCATTATGAAGCATCTTCTTTTTCTTTTTCTTTTTTTTTTTTTTTTGCTGTACGCGGGCCTCTCACTGTTGTGGCCTCTCCCGTTGCGGAGCACAGGCTCCGGACGCGCAGGCTCAGCAGCCATGGCTCACGGGCCCAGATGCTCTGTGGCATGTGGGATCCTCCTGGACCGGGGCACAAACCTGTGTCCCCTGCCTCGGCAGGTGGACTCCCAACCACTTGTGCCACCAGGGAAGCCCTATGAAGCATATTTTATGGGCGGATTTTTTCTTCCCTCTTGGGGTGGAGTTCGTTTGACTGGACAGTAAACCTGGCCCAAGGGCCAGTGAAGGTCTGAGGAGGACAGTCCTGGGCCAGCCGCCCAGGGGATGACGGGGATGACGAATCGGGGTTGGGGGGTGGGGTTTGCTGGGAGAAGTTCCGGTTCTTTGAGCAGCCACTGGCCTCACTGTCGAGGAGAGAAAAGTCAGGAATCTGATGGGAACTGGTGGGAGGGGGCACAGAGTGGGGACAAGGGGTGTCAGCGCCTGGGAAGGTGCAGCCTGAAGATGTCCCCCTCCCCTGACAACCCCCTCCTGAGTGGTGGCTGGGGCACTGCCCCGTCGGGGAGCCGGGCCTCGGGGCTGCCCTCCAGCCCCAGGGGCAGCTGAGGGAGACCCATAAGGACGCATCCCGGGCCATGCAGGGCTGCAGCCTCACGCACACAGGCCAGCACGAGGCAAGACCACGGGCCAGGGGGCCAGGGCGCTGGTACCGCCACTGGGACGTCCCCTAGGGTCCCGGCCTCCCTGCCCCTCCTGCTGGCAGTGCCTGTGGTTACACTCGCCCACCCCACCCCCACCCACCAAACTCACTGTCCTCCCTGCGCCTCGGGTGCTCATGTGGATCCGCGTGTCCCTCTGTCTGTCGCCCCAGCAGCCTGTGCGCCCAGGGCAGGGCCCAAGGCCGGGTCCTGGCCAGGCTCCCTGCCTGACGGCTGACTGCGTCCTCACGGGTTGTGATCACCGTGCTGAACGCCGCACGAGGCCTGCGGGGCCCCTCCAGCCTCGCGTGTCTCCCGCGCTTCTCCCGGGGTTACCTTCATCTAGAGACAGGGACGCCGCGGCATGGAGGCGTGCGTGCTCACCCAAGGTCACCAGGTGGGTGAGGGGTGGAGCCTGTTACGCTCAGGGCACAGATGAGCAAACTGAGGCAGAGAGATGGTTTGCCAGGGGTGGGTTTACTGCCCATTCAGGTGCTCCGTCTCCATTTCTCAGAGGGCGCCTCCTGCCCACCTGCCAGCCCAGCTCGCTGTGCCCTGGGCCAGGCCGGCCCCTCTCAGGTGGAGCCACCCAGAGAATTATCCCCTCCCCCACCTGCTTCGGAAAGACCTGAGGGAGGGGGCACCCATCAGTCTGTACAGGGGAGGAGTTGTCTGCACACCAGGAAGGCCTGGGTTCCCAAGGAGGAAGACCCGCCCGCAGGAAGGGCTGTCCACAGAGCACCTGGGTGGCCGGGAGGCCGTGAGCGCCCGCCGCGGGGAGGACCGAAAGGAAGGGGCCCACGGAGGGTGGACAGCCGGGACCAGGGCTCCCCAAGCCTTTGTTGCAGAGGCCCAAGAGGCAGCTGGTTGAGGCTCGCAGGCCACCTGTGGTCTCTGTCTCACATTTTCTTCTTTTTACAAAGTTTTAAAAATATGAAAACCATTCTTAGCTCAAGGGTTGTACGAAAACAGGCTGCTGGAGGAATGTGACCCATAGGCCATAGAGAATAGCCGCAGTGACGGGAGATAGACACCTTATATATGTGAGATTGTATGCGACCTTTTTAATTAAATTTTCGAGGTATAACATCTACCTCAAGCGTATGTTACATATGCGTGTTTATGTGCATAGAAAGTGCACTGAAAATGAAGAATGCATTTTCCGCCATGTGCCACCCCTGTAATCACCACCCAGGTCAAGACCTAGAACACTGCCAGCACCCCCACCCCGTTCCCCCAGGAGGGAACCATCTTCTGGCCTCTGCACGGGAGGCTGGTTGTACCCGTTCCCGAACCTGATACAAACAGGTGGTCTGGTTTGGGGTCTTCGCGCCTGGTTCTCCTGCCCGTCGTGACGTCTGTGGGGGGGGGGTGGGTAGACGCTGCAGCGTGTGGCGGGTGATTCACTGCGGGTGGTGCTGTCCTGTGCTGCTCTGACGTGTGCACGTACCACCCTCTGTCTCTCTGTTCTCCCGCTGATGGATATTTGTGCAGTGTCTGCCTTTTTGCTATTGCGACTGAAGCTGCTCGGAACATTCTAGTACGTGTCTTTGGTGAACATGTCGATGCACTTGTGCTGTGTTGCACACCTAGGAGTGGAATTGTGTGTCACAAGTAGGTCCCCACATGGTTTTCCAGAGTGTGTGCCACATACAACCTTTCGCTATGAACAAGTGAGTGTTTCAGCACTGATGCAGGATAACGTGGATCTTAATTCCCACGTTCACTATAGACTGTCTGGATCTGGCAAGAACGAAATAGTGATCCCTTAAAGTACCTCCACTGCCACGAGAGAGCTGCTGATCCTGTGGGTGGTGGTGAGGGTCCCTGTGCACTCTCCCCTTGTCTTGTCCCCAAGGCTCATGTTTGGGGCCTCACCTCTGGGGGAGTCATGTACCCCCCACGGCACCTGTCTGTGAGTGTGTCGATCCCTGAGCCGCAGGGTGGCCCCGCTCGAGAAGACCAGAGGAGCGATGCCTGCCGGCCCTGGCATCTGTAGGTGGCCTCTGTGTGGAGTGGGCGCTGCCCACTGTGACCTTCCTGGAGGGGGTGGGAGCGCCCAGTGGCAGTGCATGCCCTTGGAGGCTCTGGCACCCGGAGTACCGCTGGGAATCAGAGGAACCGGGTCAGATGCCCGGCTCTGCTCTCCCTGCGGCATGGCCTCGAGCAAGTCTCTGAACCTCGCTGAGCCCCCATTTCCTCACCTGTCAGAGGGGGGCACCTGCCTCCTCCCCGAGGATCGAAGGATAAAATGATGGGAGACGTGGGAGGGCCGTGCCTGAGGACTACAGCAGGAAGGGGGACCGTGCAGAGTCAAAGGTGGGCCCTCCTCAGTCATAAGGAGTGTCCGCACTTCCCTCCCCCTACACCCCTGCCCAGGTCCCAGGCCTCAGCAGCCCCTGGGGAGGGGGCCTCTAGGCTCCTGGGCTGAAAGCTCTTTAAAAGAAAAGGTGCCGTTGCCCAGGACAGCATTTTAGGGTCACGTGCTTCATAGATGCCAAACCCTTCAAAGGGGCACCTTGACTTTAATGATGGTGTCAGAGCCAACTTCAACCACTTCCTTCCAGGCCAGGGTGGGGGCTTCCGAGGTGAGGGCCCGGTGCTGGGAGGGTGCCGTGTGCTTTCCCAGGGCGCTTGGGTCAGACCTTGGGGTAGTCGGAGTGGCCCCTAACCCCGCCGAGCTCCAGCCCGCGAGCAGTGGGACGGCCCTTCCTGTCGCCAGGATCCCATGCTCTGGTTCACAGCCCTCCAGGCTGCCCCCGGCCCCCAGGATGAGGTCCCATTTCCTCCCGCAATTGTCAAGACTCTGGGGGACGTGGCCTGGAGCCCAGCCCGAGCCCCTCCTCCCTCCTGTGGCCGGGGCCCCAGCCCCATTGCAGTTCTCCTCCGCCTCCATGTGTCCACCTGGAGCCCTGCTCTGCTTCAGGACCCAGCCCGCAGCCCCCACCATGGAGCACCCACACGGGGTCCCCTGGGTGCTGCACGGACCCCACAGGCACCCACACGCGCCGTGTGGTCTCGCTCCCCTTGTCCTCAGCATCCAGCGGGACCTCCGGGAATCCAGCAGGGCCTGGATGAAGGCTTTGGGAGCTTCTAGCCCCCCAGATCTCAGCCAGAGAGCAGCTTTGCCAGGAGCCTTCCTCTGCTGGGTGGGAGCAGCCTCTGCGGGCGCTGATCAGATGGTACATGAGCCCCCTGGGGCTTGGGCAGGAAACTCAGAGAAGGACCGAACTCAGGGCCCCGCTCTCAGGTGTGATCCCTCTGCTGGCAGCACGGACGGAGCAGGGGCCAGTGGTCACCCCCACGGGGCTCCGAGCAAGCTTCCAACGGGAGGGGCACAGGGAGGAGTCCAGGTGGGCGGACAGTCAGGAGGGACGCGTGTGTGCTCGAGTTGCGGCGGCCGGGCCTGGGGCGTGGGGAGGACAGGGACAGCCGTTGGCCAAGACCAGCCTGCCCGATGGGGCACAGAAGGGCCTGCAGGTCTCCCGAGGGCAAGGCCGGGCCCGTGCCAGATGCTGGGAGGCAGTGGCTTCGCAGGGGTCACCTTGGGGTTACTGATCCACTAACCTATGGTCCTGCTCTCTGCAGGCCCAGTGACGAGCACCACCCGGAAGTAAAGGCTGATGGGTATGTGGACAACCTGGCGGAGGCTGTGGACCTGCTGCTGCAGCACGCGGACAAGTGACAGGCCTTCTGGGAGGGCCCCTAGCCTCCTGCCGCCCTCTCCTGTGCCCACACCATCCGAGGCACTGCCCCCTGGCCTGGACGGGCAAGCGAGAGGGTGCCAGCCAAGCAGTTCTGGGCTGCCCTGCCCCTGAGCCACCAGCCCCTCCTCCGTCTCCCTCTGCCGACCCCCCTTCCCTCCTCCTCTCCGGGCACACCTCCCAGCCTCCTGGGCGAAGTTTGATCCCCACCTGCTGGCCCAGCCCCTCCCTGTGCTTCCCTAGTGGAAGTCAAGAGGTGGGGCACAGCTGTCAAATCCCCAAACCCATTCTCTCTCCAGTCGGCCAGACCTTTCAATGCGCTACCGAATCGGACTCTGGCGTTTGCCCCCTGCCTCTTTTCAAACAGCCCTTGAGTTTTAGAGAGGCGCCTGGAGAAAGCGGGGACGCCCAAGCAGAGTCCTTGCGGCCAGAGCCGAGCCAGCCTCCCCGGGACTGCCCAGCGGCCCCTGCCCTCACCTGGTGTCAGAGGGACCGCTCAGCACTCCCCACGAACCCCCCAAACAATGCAGCCCGCCATTTCTATCCCAAGTCACCTCTGGAACCCAAATGGAGCGGCTCCCAGGGGCACTTTAAAGACTGCCGTCCTTCGAGCAAGAATTGTAAGCTCTGGAATCCAGGTGGCAGGTGGAGGGTACCTTCTGGAGCCTGAACTCGATAGACTTGAATGTGTCACACCCAGGAAACTAACGGTTAAATCAACTCTCTGCCCTGACCCACGGCGACTCCGGCTCTGACTGCGCGGGGTGGGCGGCAGGGAGGAGGCACCGTCCCTGATCCTGCCCTGGACTTGAGCCCCTGCACGTCAGGGGGCCAGGGCCCTGAGACACCTCGCCTGCCTCAAACCCTTTGTTTAACAGAGGGGGAAACTGAGGCCCCACGGGGACCAGGTGCACAGGGCAAGCGTGGGCCTTCCCTCACGCAGCAGCCCGAGGTGGCGGGCAGTGAGCCGCGGGCTTCCCAGATTCACCCACGGCCCAAGTTTCAGGTTTCAGCATCGATCAGCAGAACAGATAACTTGAATGCTCTGTTTCTCCCCAAATCCATCCAGAACCCACTGACAAATCTCGGGAGACTCCTCGTGCAAGAGGTCGTGAGTCTTCCGTCACAGGATTTCCATTAAACGAAGGCAGGTGATGACAGAACGCTTCGCCCTGAACCTGAGTCCCCAGCACGGGAGCAGGGCCGGCGGGGGTCTGTGCGGTCCCCAGGCCTTGCCCGCCAGGCCGGCCACCATTAAATCAGGATTAGGAAGAAACGGTGGTAGCTGAGTCTCTTCAGCAAGATGAGGCCACCGGCCAGGCTCGGGTCACTGGCTTGCAGGGGAGGAGGGGCGTTTGGCCTGTTAGCTGGCAGATATGCAGATGGCCTGCCCCTGGACGGAGTCCCCTAATTCCAGCTCGTTAGGTGACCAGCGCAGTGTGGGCAGCAGGCACCAGGGCTCGGAAGGCGACTGTGCGGGGACGGGCCTGCAGCCTTCTGTTGGGTTTGTTCCCTCTTTTCTTTCTTTCCTTTTTCGTGGGCTGCCCTTGCCTGCTGTCCTCAGCAGGGGCTTGCAGGCAGGGCAGTATGGTTCTGGAGGAAGGAGGCTGGGGGGGTCCCGCTCTCCATGGACAAGTGGAGCCTCCCCTTGCGAGCTGCTGCCCAGGAGTGAGGACGGAGAGGGACTCAGGGGCAGCAGACGCAGACCCCTGCTTTGGGTGGAGAACACGCTGCCCCCCCCCCCCCGAGCTGTGGGTTCTGTGAAGTGGACACTGTCATCTCCCCATTTTACAGGTAAGGAAACTGAGGTGCAGGGAAACTGACTTGCCTACGGGCTGACGGCTGGCAAGGATAGAGCCGAGGCTCAAATCAAGGTCTGACCCTGCATCCCATGCCCTTTCTAGTCCCTTCCACGATCCCTCCACAAGGGATGACCTGCGGTGGCCCCGGTGGCTGTCTTTCCAGGCGAGGAGCACCTTGGCATCCTCCCAGTGGAGATGAAATGTGCCTCGGGATTGAGGTCCAGCCCTACTCTGGGGACGCCATGTACCCCCGAACCTCAGCTATCCCATCCTTCCCTGAGCCCTGCCGGGGACCAGGCCCGGCCCGGCCAGGCCAGGGTGCCCCGTCGCCCCACTGGGGATGCTGACCCCTCTCCTGCTGCGGCGCCGGGGGCTGCCCAGAAGTGAGGATGACCTGCCTCACCCCTGGGTCCTTCCAGCTGTCGGGCCCTGGCCTGATGCCCACCCTCCTTCCCCACCCCCAAGCAGGACAGTTCTCGGGCCAGAGATAGACGGAGCCACAGGCCACAGGTAGGGCTGGAGTTCAGAGCTGGCAGTGGCCTGAGGACCTGTCTGTGGTCAGGAGATGCGCCCCAGATCTGCCACAGGGCCAGCAAACACTCCAGGCTCTGGGGCCACCCAGCAGAGCTGCTGGAAGGGGGAGGGACGGGTGGGGCAAAGGAGAGGGCAGGACGGGGGCACAAGGGCCTCACCTACCCCCAGATCTCCCAACTCAAGCGTCCACATGGTACCAGCCCTGTGTGAAAACCCGATTCAAACTGGGTTAATCCAGCAGGAGTTTATCATCTATGAGGCTTCCAAATCCAGGCCTGGCTGGATCCGGGTCCCAAGAAAGTCCCAGGCTGACCCTGGGGCAGGGCAATGGCGGCTCCAGCCAAACTCGCACGGGAGAGGAGAGGGGCGTGGCACCAGGAGGGCATCCACACCATCCTCTCGCTGCCCTGCCGGGAGCTGGGAGCCAGGCTGAGGGGTCCGAGTCTTCGCCGGCAGGTGTGTGCCCACCATGGGGCCCAGACAGCTGCGGCGCTTCTCTCCTCAGATCAGGTGAACGAGGTCCCTGCAAAGGCCCGGCCTACCCGCTGGGCCACGCCTGCGCCTCTCGGGGGAGCGGGCGGGCAGCGGCAGGAGGAAGGGGCACAGGGGTGGGGACGCTGGGAAGGACACGCGTGGGCGCCTGCTGGGCGCTCACGGTGCCACCTCCACCCAGCCTGAGTATCCACTAGGTCCCGCCTTCCCGCTCAGAACTGTCCCGCTTTAGATGAGAAACAAACTGGACACTTTGTATCATCTCATTTTTTCTTAAGTTTTGATTTTTTTAAATAAGATTATAAAAGCAATATGTTACTATAGGAACATGAACAGAAAAGTTTACAAAGGAGTCACTCAGAGCCTGACCACTGTTAGTATCTGGACGCATTTCCTTTCACCCCTCTTTCCACGTGGAGATAAATGTTTTAACACAGTCTGGACCGGACTGTCTGTCTAGTGTGGTACTGGGGGGTTTTTTGTGTTGATTCTCTCATTTAAGCCCCAAGAGTGTTATAAGCCCTGTCTGCATATGAGGAGGCTGCCTGGAGTCATCGTATGTCCTGGTGGCCCGTGTCAGCTGCAGGCGGTCCACAGCGGGGCCAGGCCCAGAGACCTGCAGCTGGACCCAACGGCAGGGCATTTGAGCTGCTGCCCAGTGAGCCCCAGAGCCTGTGCCCAAGACGGTGTCCTCCCCCTGCCACAGGGGAGGCACCACTGGGTGAGCTGAGCCAGGGAGATAAGGCTCCACCCGGGCCAGGCCCTGACAGAAGGGCCGGCGCCAGCCCCAGGTCCAGACCCGAGCACAGCCAGGGTTGTCACCTGAGCGGGGCAGGCAAGGAGCTATTAGGGCTGTAGGTCCATCCGGGGCCACTCTGTGGAAGCCTCCCCTGCCAGTCATGGGGGGCGTGAGGCTGGGTCCCGGGGCCCCTGGGCTTTGGGGCTGCAAGGCTGCACCTCACACCCCCAGCTTCTGTCACAGCAGCCTTGCTTCACCTGCTTCGTAAACTAGACGTTCATGGACCATTTTGTTTGAAGAAGGAACGGCTGCTAAAGAGAAAACAAGAACAGTCTGGACGGGGTGCATCCCCTCAGGACCTAACAGATCTCCAGGCAGAACCTCTGCGGTCAGATGATGTGGGCCAACCTTGGGTTATAGAAATGACAGAAGCCTCCCTAAGCCTGTCCTCGAGGCGGCAAACATCCTGGTCTCCTGAGCTTGGTTAGCAAGGGGTCCCTGACTTGGGGGCCAGGCACAGGGACCGTGTGCCCTGGAGCCCACTCTGAGCTGAGCTGTGAGTGCTGGCGACCCCTCGGCCCGAGCAGCACAGATCTGAGCCGTGCTGCCCTCCGAGGAGCGTGGGGTCCCAGCCTACGCCCCCACCCTGGTGGGCAGGGGGCCCCGCAGGCCCACAGGGCTCCAGGCCAGGCGCCCTGCAGCAGTGCATCCTGGAGCAACTGCTGCGTGGCCTTGCATGGCAGGCATCTCCATCCGGAACACACAGGCACTAACCGTCCCGGTGCTGGGGGCCCCCGCGATCACAGCACCCCCAGCGTGGTCGCGCACAGCCTCCTGCACCTGAGCCTCTCGACAGCTCTGAGATGTCCACTCGCCCCGTCTTGCAGACCTGACCCTGAGGCTCGGAGGGGATAGAAGGGCCCAGGCTCTGCCCACGCCAGTCCAGAGCGAAGGGTCCCAAAGGCAGAGGGGGGACCCTCCGATCTGCCACACCCAACAGAAAGCACACAGCCGGCTCCCGGCAGCTGGGTATTGAACCAGGAAGCTTTATTTACACAGTAAAAGTAACAAGCAAATTCCTGAGAGACTAGAGCGGCTCTAGTGCAAGACAGTCGCGGCCCGTGCGGAGGACAGGCTGCGGTGGGTGGAGGTGGGGGACAGACCCAGCGCCTCTGCACCCAGCGCTTCGCCCCGGGCAGGGGCCTGGCCCAACACTGCCCGTCCTGGCCGCCACACTTCCTGAGGCTCCCCAGTGCCCACGAGGTACAGCTGGGAAAGCGCACACGGCCCGAGAAACCGCCGACTCGCCGTCCCCGCGCCCCGGGGCATCGCCCACCCCCGCACTGAAACACAATTTCTTTGCCAAAGAGACTATGCTAGAAGGTCAGACTATCCTACCTAGGCTACAAGATCTCCGCTGCGGTCTGGGATTTCTTTTTTTTTTTTTTTAAATCTTTTTCAAGAGGAATGGTTTTTTCTGGCACCAATGGGAGGGGTCGGGCCAACTGTGTGGCCGTGGCAAGACGCGGCACAACTGCCTACGCGGAGGCACCGCCCTGGCTGGGCTGCCGCCCCAGCGCCGGGGTGGGGGGGTACCGCTCGCGCCCCAGGCCGCGGGGCCTGAAGCGGTCATCGTTCGGGTGACCGGCCCCGAGGCCAGAGCACACGCGACTTGAGCCCGCGGTGGGGCACCCAGGGCTTGCGCTGAGGCCCCCGGCAGTGCCAGCCAGAGCGCGGAAACGAACACGCCAACCCTGCCTGGAGACCCATTTGGATGTTGGGTTTGTTTTTTTTCTAAGGTGGACTTCTCCTTTATTTAAATTTTCTTTCCGCGTACAAATTCACAAGACTTTCCTGCTACAAAAATTTTTCTGAAAAGTAAGGCTTTCTGAGAATGAAAATTCATATGCATGATCAGAACAAGCTCTCCTGTGGCCTGGATGTCGTGTCTGCCTGTGGGCCCTGGGCTGGACCCCGGCCTCCACCGTAAGGCAAGAGGGTTTGCGGTAATGTAAACGGCGAGGCTGTGGCCCCGGCCCCCGGCCCGGCCCTCACAGGCAGCAGCCCGTTAGTCCAGCGGCTCTAGCAGGCGCTCCCTCTGGAGTGAGCAGGGATGCCCCGGGACAGGAAGCCCCCCCTCCCCCCCCCCACGACCCCGTTCTAGTCCTTCAGGGCCCCCGGGGCCGGCGGACGGCCTGGCACCGCCCTCCCTCCCGGCTCTGAACTTCCTCAGAGGCAGGAGTTCATGGGCTGCAAGAGGCAGGGCCCCAGCAGAAGTGAGGCTTGCGGGGAGCCCACCAGGCCGCCTGCTGCCCCCCAGGGGCAGCCCGCTGGGGTCAGAGGCAGCCTCCCTCCAAGACCAAATTCCCGGTGCCAGAGGAGCAGAGCACAGATGGCCTCTGGCGGTGTGGCAGCACCTTCTAGATGAGGTCTGCTGCCTTCAATTAAGACCGACATGAAGCCACCGGAAGGCCGTCTCTTTCTCTGAGAGGGGTCACTGGCCATCCTCTCCCCTCCCTGCTGCTGTCGTGGGCTTTGGCGAGGAGCTTCGGTTGGGGCAGAACAGCCAAGAGAGGCCTGAGGTGGCTGGAAAGGGCCAAACCCTGCCTTGGGCTGGGATCCCTTCTGCCTTTTGGGTTGACAGGACCAGCCTGCGGGGAGGTGGGGACGATAGGGCCACTGCTTGTCCTTCCCTGCCACCAGGCCTGGGAAGGGGGGAGGTGACCGGCAGGGTCCAAGGGCGTCCCCTGCGCCACAGGCCCGTGACACCCACCCACTGCCATGTGCCCTCCCTCCCGGCCCCGAGGAGAGGCCCATCCTGGCTGAGTCTCGCCCCTGTCGGTGGGTGAGGGAGGCGGGATCCTGCTTGTCCTTCCCCAGGAAGGACTGCTGTCCTGCATGCGCCCTCTATGGCCACTCTTGGTGCGGCCAGGTGTCAACACCTCCCACCCCAGGCTTTCTGAGGCCGAGAGGCGCCAGCACGCACTCTGTGAATTCATACGTTGGTCGCTGGACGCCACCGAACAGCTGCCCCAGCCTCCCCTGGATCAGCTCTAAGACGACGGGCCACCAAGCAGGGGTCCGGTGAGACGTCCTTCCCCACCCAGAGCCGCCGGCTGCCTCGTCCGGCTCCCCAGGGGAACGTGCCTTTGGAGGGACCTGCCCAGCGCCCGCACACCCGTTACGCTCTACAACCTGAGGCTTTCAGCACAATCTTGGGGGGCCACGGAGTTGGGGTTTTCTGCAAGCATCTTAGGGCTGAGTTCTAAGAAAAGCCAAGTATAAACGAGAACTTGAGCCCCCTCGCTTCTGATGTAAGAAAGTAAAGGTTTAAGTAAAGTTTCCCACACATTGTCTCTCTCCTCAGTGGAAAGAAAGTGAGAGCCACTTGTACTCGACCTGCAGCGGTGAGGCATCCGCCGTGAACAGATGAGCAGGGGCAATGTGACTCCGAGAGAGCCTCTGTCGCGGCTGCGAGCTCCAGAGAACGCACAGATGTGTTTAGCCTCACGGGAAAAAGAGCCACTCGCTCACAAGCCGACCCAACTGCTATCGTCTGAGGAAGGCGCCAAGCTGCTAAAAGCCAGATTCCGAGGCAGCAGAGCCCAGGGGGCATGTGTGCAAGCGGGGCTGGAGAGGAGCTGTCTGGGAGGGAGACGTCGCGGGGTGGGGCTCCTCGGCAACCCCGGGGGGCGGGGGACTGGGGGGCCCGGAGCCGGGGAGGGTACGCGCGCGTCTCGCTCTATGCCTGCGGCGGGGAGAGGCACTCGCCACCCTCTGCTCCCCGGCCCACCGACAATGAGCCTGCGCGTGAAGGCTGCGGGGCCCCAGAGCGGCCAGCAGACGCCCTCCGTCCTGAAACGAGCGCAGGGCCTGGGGCTGTGCGCCTGCACAGAAGTCCTGCTTCCTGAGGACGTTTTCAAGAGGTCGCCCTTTTACGGTGACATCGCTCCACTCGCCTGACACTCCATGACAGGTTGGTCACGGAGAGTGGCTGCCAGCTGCCGACCCTGCCAGAGCGGCCCCCAGAGCGGCAGGAGCCCGGGCCAGGCCGTCCACGCCGCAGGAGGGGCTCGTGGCTCTGCCTTTGCGGCCAACAGAGCCACCAAACGTCTCCCCAGCTAGACGGCCTCTAACGAGCGCCCCGAGTTGTTCCCTGGACCCTGAGAGTCCAGATGTGGAGGCCGCCCGGCAGCCCAGGGCTGCTGTGCCCCGCACTTGGCATTAAGGCTAAACGGTTCTGGTGTCACCACGGAAGGAAGCGTCTCCCGACCCCGCCCAGGCCCCAGGTGGGAGGCCTGGGAGAGAAGGCACGGAATACGACTGAGGGAGGGAGGGCGCTGTGGGCCAGCTCCCCCCCCACTGAACCTGAGCAGGAGGCCGAGAAGGGCCGTGACCCCAGCGGAGGGACCCGAGCCCGGGCGGAAGCACACAGAGCGGGCCAGCCCTGCCGCAGCGCCACGGGACTGCCCAGCGGGGACGGTGGGACGCTTGCGCCGACATCCCACAGGAAAGAGGGGGAAGGAGACCGAAACCAAGAAGCTTCTCTTCCGACCGTGGTAGCTCCACGGAGCGTGGGTGCGGTGCTGGTGAAAGGCTGAGACCCTGCACCGCGGGCCCGGCCAGGCGGCCGGTGCTGGGCCAGGACCCCGAGGGCGGGACGGCGTCTGGGGAGGTGGTGGGCTCGCTCCTGGGCCCCGAGACCTTCCAGGAAGCGCTGATCAGGCCCAGGCGTGGGGCTCCCCCGGGGGCCCTGCCCGGCGCCCGGCGGGAGAGGGGTGGGGGGAGAGGTGGCGGGAGGCCTATGGATTCTAGCGCACCCCCTGCCCTGCCCGCCCTGCCGCCAGCCGGGGCCTCTCAGTTGTTCTCTATCTGCTCAATGTCCAGCTCGCCGTCCAGGGAGCAGGGGCTATTGCAGACAGCCCCGTGGTCCCGCCAGGCCGTGCCCGGCTCCCCACGCCCACCACAGCCCTCGCCGAGGGCGCAGCCACCCGCCTCCTCGCAGCACGGCTCCTCCTGGCAGGCGGGGTGGTCGTCCAGGGACGGGGGCAGAGGCTCGGGGATCGGGGTCCCGGCGGGGGTCCTGCCCCCCGTGCCGGAGGCCGAGAGCAAGGCGGTCCAGGACCTGGTGCTGCTGACGTGGAGGGCGAAGGGGCTGTGAGGGCCACGGTCCTCCGTCCCCGCGCTCAGGCAGCTGAGGCTGCTGAAGGTCTGACAGTTCTGTGGGGGAGACAGACACACACGTCACTCAGGGTCACGTTCCTGGAACCGAAGGCCCGCACGCCCCAGCCAGCCAGGCCCAGGCCCCTGGGGCTATCTGCTGGTGGGCCCGCCGGGCAGCAGAAGACCACCCAAGTCCCGGCCGCTTCCCCGACCTGGACAAGGACAAGGATAACGTATGAAGAAATACCCCTGGCCGGTGAACACCATGTTAATAAAGAAAAAGCGAGGTGCAGTTATTCATCTGCAAATTGGCAAAGAGGACGAGCTTGCTAACAACCAGTTCTGGGGGCACTGCGGTGGGGTGGGGGGAGCAGGGGCATGCCCAGAGCCCTTCACACACAACCTTTCTGAAAACGGATCTGAACACTTCTCAGACAATTTCACTTCTAGAATTTTTATCTGAAGAAAACAATCCGGACGCATGCAGAAATTCAGTGACATGAACATTCCTCATCACGCTGTTAAATTGAAAAGAAGAAAGTGACCCAGATTCCCTGCGATAAGGGTTCCATAAAGCATGTCTTTTCAGACAAGGGAAGCCTCTTTAGCCATTAGAAGAACACGGCAGGAGTGGATTTACTGACGCAAACGGAAACACCGCCAGGCCGCACTGCTGCACAAAGGGGGCACGGTGCCCATGCCACCCTGTCGCCGTGATAGGAGGGGACATGGGCCAGGAGGGTTGGCTTGACATCCACGTGGTGCACATCACAGCCACCCAGGGGGCCGGTTTCCACGTGAGCCCTGGGCTCCTGTGCTCTCAACAGGCACTCAGGTGACGGATGCTGCAGCCCTGCTGGGGAGGGGGCCAGGCTCACAGCTGGGGGCCGCGGAGACACCCCTCAGCCTCCCTAGGCCTCAGCTGCCTCATCTGTAAGAGGCGAGTGATGGTCCCTGCCTGTCCCACAGGGCCCTTTGAGGCCCCGGTGAGAGAATGTGGCTGCCCAGGGCTCTGCACCCGTAGGCTCTGCCTCTGCAAGGGGCCAGCCTGGAGGAGGCAGCCTAGGGCCTGCCCGTGGCGGGCAGAGCTTGAACGCGGCCCAAGGGCGCTTGGGGCCACCCACTCACAAAAGGGGGCAGGCCCGGCACAACGCACCCACGGGTTCAGCTACACAACAGCTCTCCCAGCTGAGCAGAGTCAGGACGGAGGGCTATGCAGACGAGGGTGCCCACGGCCCAGCCCCACCGGTCCCCAACAGGACCAGCAGCAATGCTGTGCCTTCTCGGGACGAGACAGGAGAGACGTGTGTCGAAGGCAGCAGGAGGGAGTCCGGGCTCTGGCTTCCTCCCTGCACACGCTGGGGACTTGGGGGCGTGGGGAGCACCGCACGTCTGCCAATGCCAAGGTCACAGGCCTGTTCTGAGGGCCCCCGTCCTTTCACAGGCGGCAGTGTCCGTATGTCACTTTGAAATAAAGGTGACCACCGGCTGTCACAGCGAGCAAGCTGCTGCACCAGGCTTGGCGGATGGAAGACGAAAGGCACCCTCTCTAGAGGGAAGTGGCCGGACCTGCCGCGCGCGCTCACCGTCCCCGCCGGCGCCACGGCGGAAACCGCTCTGATGGGTTTGCTCGTCTTGGAATCCTTCGATTAACTGAGAAAGGGACGCTGGGGTACTGGCGGAGTGGGGGGCTCTGGGATTGAGGAAAGAAGGGCTGGGCCACCAATCAGACCTGAGATGCTGGCCCAGGTCGTGGTGGGAGCCAGACTGGGGACCCTCGCGGTGCCCCTCCTGGGCCACGTGGGGCTCGCTGAGGCCCCGGGCCTCACAGGGCATGTTCCCTCCGCTGCCACAGCAGAGGGCCGGACGCAGGTCCTCGTGCAAAACGGCCCCCAAGAGCCTCCGTGTCCTCAGGTCAGAACACAAACCTAACGCTGTGTGTGGGCAGAGGCCCCAGATGCCTGCACCGGGAGGGTCCCTGGGCCCCCTTCTGCCTCCCAGCCACTCTCCTGAGTGGCCTAGACCTGAGCCAGGACGAAAGGAGAACTGGGTAGAGAGACAAGGAAGAGGGAGGATGGCTCAGCCCGGGCCTACAGAAGCAGCGGTGTGTAAGGAATTTCCGCGAATGGCAGTGTGACCCGTTACAAACAATACGCCCAGCGTAAACCCAACGTGCTGTGAATGGGTCACAGGGGATGCCGAGACCCTGATGCCCTCAGCCCCACGAACATGCGTTAACTAAGGTGCAGGCGGGTGCCTGACTTCACGGCAAACGTGACGGCGTGTGTCTGGGCACTAGTCATGTTAAACTGCAGCCAGCCAGCAGCAGGGTGCTGGGGACCCCAGCTTGCGGGGGCCTTTCAGAGACGCCGCTTTTGCCTCAAGCATGCCCTGGCGAGGGCTGAGGCCAGAGAGGCTGTTACAGTCCTGGGTTCCGCCACACACAGGCCTGATGGCTTCAGACAAGACCTTCCAGCCTTGGCCCACCTGACAAATAAGGGCTGGGCGAAGGGCACCCGGGCGACCCCCGTTCTGAAAGTCTGGAATAACTGGGTCCTTTTTGCTTTGCAGCAGGGCAAGAAGCTGCAAGGTTTGGTTGGTGAATGTTTGTCACAAGCAAACCCCAGGATGCCACTGAACCCCACCCTCTGACAGTCCTCAAAGGCACCTACCCCTTGGCTACAAAGCCAGTGTCACGTTGAAAACGTTGTTGACTCAAAACTCAGCTGTTTCAGCCACAGTGAAAACCTGCTGAATGTCCCAGCCGGTGGCACGCCCCACCTGCCGGGGAGGAATGTGACCTGCACAAAGGGGCAGTGTGTGTGTCCTGCCCAGGCTCCATCCCAGGAGGGCCCATCCTGTGTTGGCATCCAGGGCGCGGCCCTGGGGGCAGGGTCCCGCCCAGCCTCTCCTGGTGGCTCGCGCTCCCCAAAGCCCAGCTCCCATGCAAGAATGCTGCACAGGCCTGTTGGAGGCCTGGAGGCCTGTGTGCCCTCAAAAACGTCTGGGCAAAGCTGCAAAGCTTCGAACAAGTTCAAAGCACTGTGTGAACATCTTTCCAGGGTGAGATGGCTGCTTTGGGACAGGCAGTCCCCCCTATGCCAGACCCGGCCCTGACCCAGGGATGGGCCGCCTACTTGGGCACGAGCCTGACCAGGTAGCAAATCTCAGGACCATCCATTGGCCTCAGGCTAGTGGCTGGAGACACTGCTCAGCACCCCAGTCCTAGAGTCTGGAGCGACTTTGGAATGGAGCCCCTGAAAGTCAAGTTGCTTCCATCAGAACTGCCAGGCCTCAGGTACAGGCAGCAGTGTCTCAGCCCACCCACCCAGCCTCCCCAAGTCAGAAGCAACGGCCCCTTCTCTGCACAGCCCTTCTGTGCAGATATCTGCTCCCATCCCCTCCTTCTGGGTGGCAGGCCCCTGGCCAGGCCCTGGGTTCAGCCCCGCTGGAACTCTGTGCAGCCGTCATTGCAGACAGAGGCCCACCAGACCCGGGTAGTGAGAGCACCCCGAGGGCCGGGCCTGGCTCCCGTCCACACCCGCCGTCCACACCCAGCCCCAAGCGCCCACACTGTGAAGAGGCCGAGGAGGACGCAGCCCCTCGCCAGCTGAGGGCACCTCTGCCTTGAGCTGCAATCTGAAAACCAAATCCCCCCTCGGGAACCTCACATTAACTTAACGGACTCGGCCCCGTCCTTCTGTGCACTCCGGCCACCACCCACCCTGCCGAGCCTTGGGCCATGAGCTCCGTCCCCTCCCCAAGTGCCAGCCTGGGGCAGGCAGCCCGGGGCCAAGGGCAAGGCAGACTGGGGTGCCGTGGCCGAGAGCAGGCAGCGGCAGCCCCCTTTCTCCTGGTCGTCTTGCCCTCAGGAGGACAGGCTGTTTTCCTCACTCCCGTCTCCCTGGGCCCCATCCTGCCCTTGAACCGGGAAAGCCTCGGGAGCATGGTGCGCGTGGCCCAGGGGAGGAGCGCAGGACGCAGGGTCTGGGGTCGGAGGAACTCGCCCAAGACTGGCTCTTCCACTGACAAGAGTCGCCTCATTTGGGAAATGAACAGTCGTCACTGGCCTGGCTGCCTCCCTGGGCCATTGCAAGGGTCCCACGAGAAAATGGATGTGAAGCGGGGCTGCTGGGGCCCCACCCGTGGAAGCCCGTTCCCCAGCGCCTGGCACAGCTCCCCTGCCCCTTCCTCCCGGGGCAACCCACAGCCGGGGACTGGCCGATACGGGTTCTGGAGCTGACCTGGGCCTGGGGGGTCAAATCCCAGGTGCTCTTCACACTGCTGGGCCCCCCTGGGTTAGGCTGAGGGCTCCTTCCCTGGCCTGTCTGCTCCCTCACTTCCTACAGGTTTCTCCCAAGGGCCTCCTAATCTCTGGGACCCGATTCCCGGCTGAAGCTCTGCTTCCAAGGAACCGATCTAAGACGGGAGGTGAAAGCGCTCTGTTGTCAACTGCTCATCGGTACTGCTGTTCCTTCCAGAACAGGAACGCCAGATGCCGCTCAGAGGCTGACCGTCAGATCCCGTCAGGAGTCCACCTGTCAGAACCAGCCTGCCTTGCGTTTACTGGGGATCAGTGGTTGCTGGGGACCTCTCCTTGCTCAGCCCGGGGCCTCATCGTCGTGCCCACGTGAAACTTCTTCTCAGCATTGTGCTGGGACAGAACACGTCTCCCCAAGGCACACGTGTGCTTGCCCTTCTCAGACAAGAGGTGTGACAGAGTCCCCCAGCTCCCCTCCTCTGGCACCATCCTTCGAGGCTGGCTCATTCGCTTCTCCTCTTTCTAATGCTGTCTCCCTCTTTGTAATCCAATTCATGGATCTCTCTGTGTTACTGATTTTTAGGGAACCACCTCAGATCCCTCTAGACAGAGGGGTATAAACAAGCCCAACCAGCCAGGGAGAACGAGCAGACCGGGTCCGCGCCTGGCCCAGGCTCCTGGAGCCTTGCAGCCACTCTGCTGCAAGCTGCTGGGCTAGGGCCCTGGCTAAGCGGAGGCATTTCCTCCCCCAAGCAGACACTTTCATGAGAGCAGAATTCTCCAAGTATCAAGAAAACGCCAGGCCATGAGAGTGGCAAGGGGCCTGGAAATTTTCTAAGCCTCACTTGTGCTGGAAGCCGGCACAGAGACAACCAGGGCGGTGAGGTATGTGGTTTCCTGGGGTGGCGGTTTTGTTTTGTTTTTTAAACTATCTCAGGAAAGAGAAAAAGGCACCGGCTTATTTGGGGCCTATCTTTAATCCATCTTTGGTAAATCGGAGTTTCCCATGAAGGCTGGACTGTCTCTCATAGGAAGCCCCAGAGCCCAAGGGGTCAGGTGGTGGGCTGCCCCGGCTCGGAGCTGCGGGTCTGGTGGCGGGTGTCAGGCAGGTGCTGGAGGTGGCCGAGGGTAGCGCGCACAGCTGGCCCCTCGCTCCCGGCATCCCATCACCGTGCTCAGGCCCCGCCCAGCTCCACTTCCTGCTCACTCGGCTCTGTGTCAGGCCCAGCCCGTTTCTGTGACATGCTCATTACCTTTGGACCCCACACGATGCAGCCCTTTTAAGCCTGGACTGCTTCCCTACCTCAGGAAGAAGGGCAACGCCGGCCACTTACAACCCAGATAGGGAAGCTGGGTCGCCGGGGCCTGAAAGCAGAAAATGAAGTTGCCTGAAGGGAGGAGCCTCTGGGGCCCAGGGAGCACCTCGGACTTGGCACTGGACACCTGAGGTTCTTCCCAGATCACAAGTTCTAGAATCAAACAGCCAGGGGAGGGCAGGACGTATCTGAGGGGTGGAAGGATGGCCCTGGCAGTTACTAGGAAGCCCCTGCCTTCCTGGGCCTTTTCCCTCAGCTCACTGCTGCAGAGGCCACAACTGTTTCCTGAGCACCCGTCACCTGGCAGGCGTCTCCTCATCCACTAGACCCCTGCAGGAACGTCATCCCCTGCAGAAGCAAGCCTGAGCCCAGGTGTCCCCTGCTGGTCCCCTGTGGCCCCGACCCCGCACCCCACCGCCTGGCTCAGGGGCCGGCTCACAGAGGGTGCTAGTGCAGCCCGGTGGGGTGGGAAGGAAGGACCCGCTGGGTTAGCCCCGGGAGCTGGACTGTGTGTCCACACAGCCCTAAGGTCCCGGGACGCTGTGGGCATGTGCTCTGAATGGTGGCCAACCCCGTGGTCTGGAGCCCCCCTCTGCCCAGGCCACATTGTGGCAAACGCTGTTTCTGCACCAGGCCCCAGGTGGCAGATGGCCCGTCTGGACACAGAAGGTGCGGAAGCCGATGAATGGCAAGGGGCCTCCCGGCAAGCTCACAGTTAGAAAACAAACATTTTCTTTCTGCAGCGTGCATCCTGGCCAGCACACACTCAGGGCAGGGCTTGTAAGAACACCTCGCTCTCAGCTTGCCGTGGAGGGAATTCTCTGCCTGACAGAAGTCGAGGGACCTTTCCAAAACACACAGGGCACTGGCGGGGGGACCAAGGCTAACGCACTGCCGGGACGCATGGGGATCCTGGGGGTGGCTTCTGCACCAGGACTGGGGGCACTGAAGGTGGCTCCAAGGCCCCAGAGGGGACGGCGGGCCCTGGGTTTTGTTCAGCTGGCTGGAGCTGGGTGCTCCAAGGGCCATGTCAAGGCACAGGGAGACAGGACTGCAGAGTACTGGGACCCTCTCAGCCCAGCCCTCCATTCTCTGTTCGGATATTGGCTTCCAGAGAAAGGGCATGCTTTTTGGGAAAACGGGCAAATCGCCAATCAGTCTAACAGCCGTATCTGCAAATAGGCAGACGGAGGCCGAGAGAAGGGAGGAGACTTGCCCCAAATCCCCCAGCTGGTTGACGTGCAACCATTCCTCTTGACTTTCGGGTCGAGCTCAGGAGAACGTTCGATCCTTAGGCAGGACAGTGGCCTAGAAGGGGCTGGACAAGCCTGGGCTGGAAGCCTGGCCCTCTGGGGGCCCTGGGAAGTCCTGAAATTTCTCAGCCTCAGTTTCTCATTTGGACAATGAGGCTAATATGAGCCCCAAATGAAGTCACAGGATTGTTTGGAGGGTTAATTGCATTGAGACCATGTAGGAGACCATGTAGGAGGCCAAGGAGGCGCTTGGCTAACCTGAGCTCCCTCCTCCCCCTGCGCCCACCCCGCCGTGCTCAGGCTAAGGTGGGGGCCCGGGGCTCTCCATGGACAGTGCTGCACAGCCGAGGGGTCAGGGGCTCGGCTTTGGGAACAGAATCTATACTCTAGATGGTCAAACCCACTGTCCTCTTCAACCAAAACCTGCTTTCAAAGGAGCCAGAAGACATGCCAGCAACACGAAAGGTGAAATCTCTAGGAATAAAAATATAAGAGAGAGAGAAAAGAGATAGGAAGAAAACCTTACAGAACACAAATGTGGGCTTGAACAAATAGAGAGACATCCTGTCTGTGGACAGGAAGACTCAACCTCAAAAAGGTGTGAATTCTCCCCAAGTTAATTCAGAAGTCTAACACAATCCCAATCTACAACGTCTACAGCAGCCCTCCCCCATCTCAAGACAAGCTGATTCTCAAGTTTTCATTGGAAAAATAAACAGGTGAGAAAAATCAGGAAGCCTCTGCGAAGAACAATTAGGAGAGACTAGTCTTACCAGATGCTAAAACATACTACAAAGCCTCAAAATTAGGAGTACACTACTATATGAGGACACACAGAGACTAATGAAATAGAAGAGAACGTTCTGAAATAGCCCCAGGTTAGCATATGATAAAGGTGGAATCTCAAAGCAGACACAAAAAGATGGAATTTTCAATAGCTCGTAGGGAGACCAGTGGGTAGACATATTAAAAAAGAAAAAAAGGGCTTCCCTGGTGGCGCAGTGGTGGAGAGTCCGCCTGCCGATGCAGGGGACATGGGTTCGTGCCCCGGTCCGGGAAGATCCCACATGCCCCGGAGCGGCTGGGCCCGTGAGCCATGGCCGCCGAACCTGTGTGTCCAGAGCCTGTGCTCCGCAACGGGAGAGGCCACAACAGTGAGAGGACCGCGTACCGCAAAAAAAGAAAAAAACATGTTGTCTCCATATCCATACCACATACAGGATAAGCTCCACATAGACCGAATACTGCAACATAAAATCATAAAACACTAGGAGGAAACACAGAATTCCTTTATAGCCTTTCTAAAATCCAACATTCAGAGCCATAAAAGAAAGAATTAATAAATTTGATAAAAAATGTATACACGTCAAAAAACGCTAAAAGCACTGGTGGAATTGTAAAATTGTGCAGTCGCTTTGGAGAACAGACTGGCAGTTTCTCAAAACGTTAAACACAGAGTTACCACAGGACCCAGCAATTCCACCCCTAGGTATGTACCCAAGAGAAATGAAAACACATGCCCATACAAAAACATGCACATGAACGTTCACGGCAGTATTATTCGTAATATCCAAAAAGAGGGAACAACCCAAATGTCTACCAATTAGCAAATGGATAAATAAAATGTGGCAGGAATATTTTTCGGCCATAAAAAGGAATGCAGGGACTTCCTTGGTGGCGCAGTGGTTAAGAAGCCTCCTGCCAATGCAGGGGACACAGGTTCAATTCCTGGTCCAGGAAGATCCCACAGGCCGCGGAGCAACTGGGCCCGTGCGCCACAACTACTGAGCCTGAGCTCTAGAGCCCGTGAGCCACAACTACTGAGCCCGTGTGCCACAACTACTGAGGCCCGTACGCCTAGAGCCCATGTTCCGCAACAAGAGAAGCCACCGCAGTGAGAAGCACGCGTACTGCAAAGAAGGGTAGCCCCCGCTCGCCACAACTAAAGAAAGCCCACGCGCAGCAACAAAGACCCAATGGCACCAAAAATATAAAATAAAATAAAAAAAAAAGGAATGGAGTTACTGACACATGCTACAACATGGAAGAACCCTGAAAACATTACGCTGCTCAGTGAAAGAAGCCAGTCAACGAGAGACCACATTACTGTATGACTCCATTTATATGAAATACCCAGGACAGGCAGATCCAGAGAGACAGAAAGTAGATTAGTGGCTGCCTGAGGCTGGGGTGGCTAAGGGTGAATAGTGACTGGCAATGGGTATGAGGTTTTTTGGGGGGGATGATGAAAATATTCCAAAATTGACTGTGGTGATGATTGCACAATTCCGTGAACATACTAAAAACCACGAAAATTGTTTGCTTTAAATGGGTGAATTGCATAGCATGTGAATTATAAAGCTGTTGAAGAACGCCAAAAGCAAAGTCAAAACACAAAGAACAAATTAGAAATAAACATTTGCAACTCATAGCAAGGCAAAAACTAATCTAATATAGAATCGAGAAAAAGAGCGACACCTCAGTTTTTTTTAAGGGCAAATGAATACAGCAGAGGACATATGAATGACCTTTAACTATAAGATGCTCAACTGATTAGAAAAATGCTAACTAAGATGACACAGAGAAACCATCTTTCACCTATCCGGTTGGCAAAATCCACATCTGACCAGAATCTGTTGAGGCGGCGGTGGGGAAACGGACCGCCTGAGGCACCCGTCGGTGGTGTGGGGCCTCCTCAGTGTCACCTGGGCAATATCCTCCAAGACGACAAGTGCGTACAACCTGCAACCCGCCACCCTAGTGGCAGGATGTGCCCACAGAGGGTACACCTGCAAGTCTGAAAGGACCCACAGGCAACACAGTTCACAGCTGAGAGGGCTGCCCCCGGCTTGGGAGTCCGCAGCCGGGGCCTGGGAATGAAAGTGGGCACGTCCACACAACAGACCCTCCCGGTGCCGGAAAAAAGGCGGCAGCGGCTCGGCTCTGACACAGAAACACTTCCAGGGTCTATTATTTAAGGCAGCCAGTTTCAGAAAACTAGACGTTAGCATGCTATCTTTCGTATATGAAAGGAGAATAAAAGAAGAACCTTCTTATTTGCTTGTATTTTTATAAAGGATTTCTAGAAGGATCACAGGAAACGAATAAGGAGTTAACCTGAGGCCACGGGGGATGGGAGGGATGGGAGCTACACTTTCCCTGTGTACTGTTTTAATTTTTGAACATGTGAATGTACTATCAAAAAATATGTGTGTGTGTTTATTTTAAAAGGAAAGGACACTCTAAGTTAGGAATGAAGAGGATGACTCACAGGCCAAAAACTCTTACTGAAATGGTCACTCAGATTTCGAAAAAAAGAAGTCCCCCTCCCACACCATCTCCATATTAAAATCATTGTAATGTTTCTCCACCAAAGTCCTTTTTGACTTTCCTTTTCTCCTTTTGGCAGGAACAAGGCTTATGCATCACAAAAACAAATGGCACTTTGCAAAACTGCAGACAAAAAAAAACCCCTCTACCGGGTTCCTGCATTTAATAATCACCAAATTAAATCTGAGTTACACACGAGCACAAGACGTGAAAACATCAGGCAGGGCCAACCCTTGAACGGCAAACAGGCCACACATGTGCCAGACATCTGCCTGTGGGCAGTCGGCTGTTCGGGCCTTTTCCCGGGGCTGGTAGGCGGGCTCATAAACACAGGCAGGGGGAAATCCCTGGGAAACATCTCGCTGTTCTAAAGGTTTGCAGGGCTCCCCGCCTGCCTGGTGGAGGCTGGCCTGGGCTCCTCGCTCCATGGGAGAACACTGCCGGGCCTTGTGGGTGACCCAAGGCGGGGCCGGGGCTGCTTTGCACCCAAAACCCCAGCTTTCCCCAAACAAGGCCCGTCTCCTGGACCGCACCCACCTTGCCCAAATGGGCCGGTGCCCGCCATTCAGAGCCGCTGCCCGGCCCTGCCCCAAGGCAGGGCAAGGTGGCTGCTTGTTTGTCAGAAACGGTCTGGGGGAACGGCCCCCGCGTGTCTGCGAGAGGCTCGGTGCCGAGGACGGGCGTGTGGGCCAGGTGTCTGCAGTTGTGGTGCGTGTGGACACAGAGTCCCCACTTCCACCTGTCAGCGTTATTTCCACACCTGGTGAACACACGAAAAGCAGAGAATAAGCTCAAAGTGTCAGATTCAGCTGGATTTCCTTTCTATTTGGTACGGGAGTGGGGAGGGGAGGATCTTTTCTCCCCTCCTTAACGATAAAATATAAATCATAAAGAAAGGCAGGCAAACACTGTGGAAACACGACTGATTTCTCTGCTCCAACAGGCCTCAGCACGGAAAACCCCTACAGCCCCCAGTCCCCAGGCCCCTTACAGACTGACCCTCTCCATGGACAAAGTGCTCCCCTCCCGCTGGAAAGGACCACCAGGTGCCCTGGCCTCACTCCCACCCTCTCTGGTTTGCTTCCACCCCTTCCAAGCTCTGCACCTCCAGGCCCCTGGCCCCTGACTTCAGGGAGGACCGTGTCCGAGCAGGGCCCAGAGGCCACCTGCATAGCCGGGATCCAACCCACACCACTGGCTCCTGCGTCCACGTTGACATCAGTGGCACTGGAGGAGTGGGCTTCACAGCAACGGCCACTTGGCACTGATTCCCAGCTAACCGGCCCAGGCCAGAGGGCCAGAGAGGAGAAAGAAATGCACGACGTCCCCATGTCTGCTGTCTGGAACCTCGGCCGTCTCCCAAGACCAAATACTGGAAAATCCAAGTAAAACTTGCCACAATCAGGCTGAACTCCAGGCAAACCCAAGGCCAAGAGAGCCTACACCAACCGTCTTAGGATAATCCCAGCACCCCTCGGCTCCTGGGAGCCAGGACCCTAGCCGGTCCCAGACAGCACTCGCGCTCAGAGCCTGAGGACGTAGCCAGACTGGGAGGGCAGACTTGGGGAACAGGGACGGGCTGGAGGCCCCAAGCGAAGGGGCCTGTCCCCACCGACTGGACCACCCACAGGGCACCCTGGTCTGTCCAGGTCCGCTGAGAGGGATACGGCAGGGCCACTGGGACGAGGCCCCAGAGGGCCAGTACACAATGTCTGGCTGCCCTCACTTCCACGGCATCAAGGGGGGTTCCCCTGCCAAACCACAGGGGCTCCTCATTGGCTACAAAGCTGGCCACGTCACAAGCCACAAGCCCCACTCCCTTGCTCTGTGACTTGGTCCAAGGTCAGGGTCCAAGGGCGACGGCTCCCCCAGGGAGGCACTGGGCCCACGTGGGAGAGCGAGCCCCGCTGGGACATCAAACACAGGGTCTGGGTGCAGCTCCAGGGCCTCAGGCAAACCCTGCTCCCCTCACGGCCTCCATCTGTCCTCTGTCCTGAGACAGGGTGGTCCCCAAGGACCCCGCAGCAGCCTCAAGCAGAAGGTGGGAGACGACAGGCAAGCCCCAAGGGCAGTGTGGTATCCAGGACACCCCTGAGGGGGTGTGGTCACCTGGCTCCAGGCTCCAGCCTGTCATGTCCTGGGTGTGGCCTAGGAAAGTCCTGGGTCCACGTACACAACGAGGGAGTTGTTAGTCCTGCATGAGCCTGGCTGTCCCTGCCCTGCCCTGCCTGCGCCCTCCCTGCCCACGCAGGCTCCCTGGACGCACTAAGCTCTCCTGGGGGTGCCCTCCCTCAGCCAGGACTATCACCCCCTCGATAAGTCTCTCTCCCCTCACAGCCCAGCTAAAACACCCTCCCCGCCCCTACAAAGCCCTCCCGGAGCCTCCCTGCTGCACAGGCTGGCTGGCAGGGTTCTGGAGGGCTCGGCCAGGGAAGAAGTCTGCTGGCCGCACCTCTGATGCCTGGAGGAACGGGGTTGGGTGGCTGAATGAAGAGTTGGAAATGGTGATCCATTTGGGGTGGAATCCTGCGTCTGCCACTACGTGTTCCCTCGGCCTCCTTGTGCAACCTGAGTTTCTCTTTCTCCATCTGTAAAATGGAGAAATAAAACTGCCCTTGTGGGGCTGTAACGGGGCTGAAATGAGATCATAACAGGGCCCGGCTCAGCGGGATCTCCACACCACATTACAGTGTCCAGCTGCACCAAGACGGAGGAGGAGGGCCGGCCCTGCCCTGAGGGGCTCAGGCAGAAGACACAGAGGGAGAGCCCTTCACCCACAGCTGTCCCAAGCGGAAGTGACCCGTGAGAGCAGAAATCCCAGGTGTGCTGGGGAAAACAGAGGCCGCACTGGCCTGTCCTGGACACCACAGTTCTGCGGGGGTGAGGAGGGGCAGCTGGGCCCCGCCAGCGTGTCCCAGCGTGCCTGGGCAGGGCAGGTGGCCACGGACGTGCCCGCTGGCAGCGGGTGTGGCAGGACATTCCTGGGCACATTCCACCTCTGTGGGCTCGGCTGTCCCTCCTGCAGAGCCAGGGCTGAGTGGCAGGGACACCATGTGGGGCTCTGGTGGTCCCGAGCCCCGGAGGCCCCATTAGAGGACTGCCTCTCCTGAGGCTCGATCTCACCTGGGGCAGCCCGGACACTCAGTTACAGAACAGGGTGGGGGGCTCACGCCGGACTCTTGCCCACCAGGCACTTTTCCTGGGATGGCCTGTCCTCTCACCCGTCTAAGTCACGTCTCTCCAGCCAAATCCGTCACTGCAGCAGGACAGGGGCCTAGCAGAGGCCCAGGATCCCTGGATGGAGTCCCAGCTCTGTCCAGAGCCCCAGGGGTGACCTGAGGTCTCATCCCCCTTGGAGCCCGGCTCCTCCAAGCTGCAGTGAGGGACGACAGGGGACAACCATGGGAGTCAGGGAGGTTGCAAAGACCTGGGAGCTTGCATGGTGCTCGTGAAGTTCTCTGGATGCTTGTGGCCCCCAGCCCAAGACTCCTCAGTCTCTGCTGCCCAGGGAAACCCTGTCAGGGAACCCCTAGTGCAGGGGCTCTTGGGCTGAGGGGTAGGGGGAGCAGGCTCGGCATTCTCCACCAGGACCAGGACAAGCCCAGCCCAGCAGGAGATCCAGATTCCAGGCCAGGAGCAGGCACCCAGGAGACTATTTTTTTTTTTTTGCAGTACGTGGGCCTCTCACTGTTGTGGCCTCTCCCGTCGCGGAGCACAGGCTCCGGACGTGCAGGCTCAGCGGCCATGGCTCACGGGCCCAGCCGCTCCGCGGCATGTGGGATCTTCCCGGACCGGAGCACGAACCCGTGTCCCCTGCATCGGCAGGCGGACTCTCAACCACTGCGCCACCAGGGAAGCCCCCAGGAGACTTTTAAAAAAATATATTTATTTATTCGTCTTTACCTGGTCTTAGTTGTGGCATGCGGGCTCTTAGTTGCGGCATGCCGGATCTAGTTCCCGGACCAGGGATCGAACCCAGGCCCCCTGCATTGGGAGCGCGGAGTCTTAGCCACTGGACCGCCAGGGAAGTCCCTGGGAGACATTTTCACAAAGCGCACTGGAGATGCCAAAGAGGCTGTGCAGGGCACGTCCTGAGCGGCACAGGTGTGGCCCGGAGCATCACGCCCTGTGCCACCAGACAGACACAGGAGCCGAGTGTGTGCTGCTCTGAGTGAGTCTGGATAAGCCATTGCCACTTAGAGGCGTGATGGAATCACGATGCCTACCTCGTGGAAGACCCAGCTCAGGGCCTCAGTGTGCTGACAGAATGCACTTCCCACTTGGAGGCCTGACCGCAGGCTCCGGAAGGGCTGGCCAGGGTGGGTCCCTGTTTCTTTGACTTTCCCAGGGACACACCTCAACATAACCGAATTTCCCGACAGGCTTATTTTTTTCCTTTGCTATTTTTTCCCTTTTGTTCGTTACTGTTTAAGTGCTTGACAGGACATGCAAATATGGCACTGGCATCTCGAGGCATCTAGAAGCCCTCGCAGTCACTTGCCAAGTGAATACACCTGAGGTGGATGCCCGGGGCCAAGCTGGGTGAACCTCTCGCTCCATTATCTCGTCATCTAATCCTGAGAGGCGGGCTCTGCCAGCACCTCTGCGTACAGGCAGAGAGACCCAGGTAACTGGGCAAAGTCCCACGGGGCCGGGGGTGGGCCAGGCTCAACCCCGGCTCTGTCTGTGCCCTTACCCGTCACTCTGCACCTCGTGGCTGCCAGAAACGCCTGAATCCGGGGTGGAAACCCAACCTAATTTCTACCCCCCAGGTACCCCCAGCAAGGCTTGCCTACTACTTGGTGAGAATTCCCAACTACAAAAGCCAAAGGCCCTTATGACAGCAAGGGCTCCGAGATGGCCCCGAGGAATGTGCAGGGCCCGGAGAAGCCCTAAATCATTCTTCCATCCAGACATTTCTTCACATAAAGAGAAAACCGACCCACAAGGTTGCGCTACTGTAAATTCCACCTGTCATTCCCTGGAATCCTGCCTTGTCCCAGGAACGAAGTCAAGGCATTTCTGGGGGTTCTCATGTCCTAGCAGCCGTGGAGCCTCTGATGGTCGTAGAACTAACGTCTACTAAGCATGTTCCCTGAGCTTCTCGGGGTTATCCCACTGAACCCACATGACACCCCCGAATGGGGACGGGGGCACTCCTGTCACTGGAGGCTCAGGAACTTGCCAAGGCCACACAGGGAGTAAGTGGGGAGGATATGAACCCCGGCAGTCTGACCCTGAGACCTAGGGCCCGAGTGCCGGAAGGAGAGGCAGCGGGAAAGGACGCGGCCTCCCTGGTGCACACACCAGCAAGGCAGCAGCCCCGCCAGGGGCCAGAGGGAGGGTGTGCCCAGCCTGGCCCCACACGGGCCAGGCCCTCAGCCAGATGGGAGAAAGGGGCAAAGGCCACAAGTGTATAACTGCTGCCTGGAGTCACCCCAGGTGATGACGTGTCAGGGGAAATGCTGAAAGTGCCAAGGAGGCAGACCCACAAGAGGAACCAGCCAGGGGCCAGCGACAGCGCCTGGGTGCACACAGAACCTGGCATCTTCCCAAGGGTCCCAGCTCGGCCCCTGCTCCCTTCTTCCCCTTAGATGTAAATTAGTTCACGTGTGTGTGCATGCACACCGCACACATAGACACACACAGCTCCGCCATCTTGCAATCACTTCAAGGTGCTGCAGTTCCGACAATGTCCGACGATCACGTGGTCAATCTGACTCCGACCCCTTCGTGGCCGTCCTCATCCAGACGGGTGAGGCGAGCTGTGATGGTGCCGAGATGGCAAATGAGGTGCCCACCACCAGGAGACCAGCTTCCGGGCCTGGGCCCCAGCCTCTAGCTTCAGACCATCACTGGCTGAGCCCAAGCCAGGGAATGAGCCTACTTCTCTCTTGTAAAAGTGTCTGATGATTTGGAAAACGCATAGAACCCATGAGGAAGTCCTTCACTTTCCATCTGCAAGTGGCTACCACAAAAAGGAGCCGCCAGACTCTGTGTGTCATCAGCTGAAGCCCGGGTCCACTCAGAAAGGGGAGCCTCGGGAGAGAAGGTTCTAAAATCCCCATGGGAGCCACCACCAGGCCCTTAGGAGAAAAGCAGCCCCAGAGCCGGCCCACCGCCGGCAGGCTGGGTCGCTGCCCCTCGGACCACAGGAAGAGGGCCCCTTCTCCACGCTCTGTCTTCCAAGCAGATAGGCGGGTCTTATTATGAAAAAGAGAGCTGATAACATACCCCCCTGACCTGGGCGCCTACCATGTGCAGGTTCCTCCAGAACCCCTAGGAGGCAAGTGTCAGGGCTCCTACTGTACAGATGAGGAAACTGAGGCCCGAGGAGCCTGCCAAGGTCACCGAGTGAGAGTGGGAACCTCAGGCCACGCTCTGCACAAAATGGCACAGGCACACAGGCATGCACACGTGTGTGCAACGTGCTCATGTGCACACACACACTGCCCTGCAAACCTGGAGGGAAAATGAGCCATGGAGGCCCTCCTGGCGGGTCACTGCAGCCGCAGCCAGGGGTTGCTCCGAGTGGGCTCAGGGCAGAGAGCAGTCCTTCTTCTGTCCACCTCGAGGACACTGACGCTCCCTGGGCTTGTTAGCAATCGGCCGCGCAAGCAGGTCAGGAGATCTTAATGAGGCTGGGACTCCAGATGAGAGGCGATGAAAGCCGGAGCCACACTTGTGGACAAATCCACAGTGACGGGTCCCCCTCTCGTGCCAGTGCCTCTCCTGGCTGTTGTGGCCAAAGCAGGCCAGCTTCAAGGGGCGGGGCGGGGGGGGTGGACGGGCAGAGTGATTCTGCCGCGACAGAAGGGCTGCCTGGCAGAGCGCAGACAGCCCCAGATGCCACCTTCTCAAGCCTGGCACGTCCTCTCTGCAGGAGAACCAGCCTGGGGTAGTGGCCCCACACTGGCAGCCCAGCAGGCTTGCAGGCGTCCCCTGCAGCGCGACAGCAGCCAGGCTGACGCCCTGTGGTCGCAAAGTCCCCAAAGGGAACAAGGGCCCTGAGGCCCTGTGGGTCAGCAGCCCCCCAAACACACCCACCCACACATACACACACTCACAGAAACCTGGGAGGAGGGCAGCCTTCTCTCTCCCCTGCACTTACAATGGGTTCTCACTCCAAAACTAAGTATGAGCTACGAATTTTCCCCCAAATTGTTCCGGCAGGATCGGAGAACCCAGAACAGAACTCCCTTAAGGTGCAGCACAAAGCGCTCGGGCAGTCGGCAGAACTGCTTTTCTACTTCCCGCCTTCCCTCGCGCTGTCTCCCTCTTTCATCTCCGGCATTGTCCCCTCTAAGTGAGACCTCATGGTGTTTTCATGAAAGCAAGAAAAATTGACATTCCTGAAGGTATTGTGGGACCTGTCGAGGCAGAATCACTCACATATGCCTTTTTTCTCACTTTTTTCTCACTGATCTTAGAGAAAGAGAGAGAGAGGGAGAGAGAGAGAGAGAGACACACACACACACACACACACAAAACACAAACAAAAAAGTCCGTTCCTCGACTGGCCAATGAGAAAGAAAGCCGCACTCTGTCTCTCGAGGGAGAGACATCAATGGTCGGAGCGCTCAGGTTAACGGAGACGCACAGAACTAAGCACCCCACTCACCCAGCTGAAAACAAGAGAGCAACTTCCAACCGATTGGGGGAAAAAATTAATTGCAACTTTAGAAATATCCTTTCTCTCCCGTAGGACCCCGGAGCCACGGGAGGCCACGGGAGGCCCAGGCGCTCTGCAGGGCTCCCAGTACTTACTGCTATTCACCACTCGCAGGTGGTGATCAATTTCCCAGGGTTTATCAGCGTGGCGATGGTGCCGTGCTCTTTCAGCGAGGGCTGCGGGAACCCATACAGGGCCACTTAAATCAGTCTGAAGCTGTGAAAGGCTCCATCACTTGAAGCCCGGGCCTGGCCGCCCAAACAGAGCCCCGGGAGGGCTGGCGGGCGGGCGCAGGGCCGGGAGGATGGTGCCAATTAAAAACCCAAGCCGATGGGCCTTTCTCTTCCTCGTTTTCATTCCTACAGCTACATTGTGTCCACTGGCAGCAGATTCCAAAAGCAAGGCAGGGGCATTCACCTCCCAGGGCTTTAGAGCTTCCATTCCCAAACTAGGCTAATTAAAAGCACAGTCCCTCCCAGGCTGCTCCTGGGGAGGAGTGAAGACGGAGGCCTCAGAAGACAAGGCCTGACTGTGAATGCTGGACTCTTCCGGGGACGGCTAGCAGTCTGGGAGGATGGGTCCCCTTCAGACCGTCACCCCATCCTCAGAGGCAGAGGGCCTCTGGAAGGAAAGGGCCCACTCCAGCATCAGTCCCCAGAAGAGCCTGGCCCCTGGGGTCTCTGGAACGTTCCAGCATTCCCTGCGTGTGCCAGAGGCCCCCAAACCTGCTCAGGAAGACAGGGCAAACCTGGTGTGGGTGGGACTGGGCCGGTCTGCAGCTTTCACAGCCGTGCTACAGGGCTGACGTGCCTCTGGGATAAATTCACCATCCCGTGCCTGCTCCAGGACGCCCAGCGGACAGCAAGCTGGCCAGCCAGGGGTCACTGACTATGGAGACAGTCGTAGTCTGGGGAAGATGGGGCCCAGGCCTCGCCACTTTCTAGCCGTTTATCCAAGGCTCAGCCCCTCTGCCCCTCTGGGCCTGTTTCAACTGGAAAGCGGTGACAGTGAAAGGGCCCTTGCAGAGCTGCTGGGCTAGCACAGTGTGTGGCATACACACAGCCTCACCCAGGGACAGCCAGCATTGCGACCACGAACCACAGCACTACCAACGGGCCACCACCCCTCAGAAGCTCTGCCAGCAAACCCAGGAGCTTTGGCTCCATGGGGGCAAGTCAGAACCCCCAGAAATGGGACAGAGGGTCCTCCGTGCCCCCTGCCCCACCCCCGCCTCCAGTGCCCTTTAGAATTCCAGGACAGCTCCTAGCCCAGCAGTGGATGAAGATGTGGGTGGCAACTCTGTTCTTTGAACAAAGTGCACGTTAATTCCAGCTGACCTACGCGGCATTCAGCAGCCCTTCTCCAAATTACCCGGGTATCTGAGCTACTGAACGAGGTCCTCCCCCAAGAACGTCTCAGAAAGGCACCGCTCAAAGGTTGCTGCCGCACAGGGAGGCCAGAGGTGACCTCCCTGGGCTGCTCAGAGAAGCTGCGGATGCCGGTTTCCCAGATGGCGGTGGGAGGGGGCATCTGGAGAGCTCCGAGAGGCCCAAGAATTTGACCTGAGAGGGCAGGCGGCCCTGATGGGAAAAGGGGAGGGACGCAGAGGAAGGTAGCCTGGGCCGGCCTTTCCAGTCAGAGCCTCCCCTGGTCGGGAGGCCGGGAGACAGAGGGGATGGTGTGTGCGGCCCCTCTGCCGTGGGACCCGACACAGCCTGGAGCATCTGCCCCTGAGTGGGGTGAAGGTGGCTCCCGCCGTACCCGGAACCCATGGGGCCTGCCCCTCACTTTCTTCCTCGAATGAGAGGAAAAGGAGCCGCGTGGGTGGGAGAAGAGGCCAGCCCTGCGAGGCAAGGACCCCAGCAGTGGTCCCCTGCCTCAGGGGTGGCAACAGAACAAGGACCAGGCTTGGGTCTCACCAGGGGAGCCCCAGGGCGCGCTGTGGCCCTGCAAGGAGCTGGGCCGAGCCCTCCGTGCAGAAAGAGACGGCCAGCCCAGGGCTCCCTGGACACCTCCGCGCAATGCGGCTCTGTGGCCTCACCTCTCCAGTGCTCAACATCTCCCTCAAGGGAATATGGTCCAGCTTCCTTTTTCTCTTTCAAGTTTAAAAGAAATTGAGCATTGAGAATTATAATAAAAATAACACTAATTCCAAGCCAGTGCCTCCTCAGTCCCTGCTGAGAGATGCAGTCTTAGCTCCTGAGACAGGCTCTGAGGCCAGGGGTGGCCCTGGTGTGGCAGTGTGCTCTCCAGTCTCGCTCCCAGGAGGGGCAGAGGACGGGGCCAGCTCTGAGGGCAGACAGGTGATGGTAAATCAAGTCGGGCTCATGCCAGGCAGTTGCTAAGATCTTCCCGAGAACCCTGAAATACTGATTAATGGGGGAGATGGCTCTGGGCTTTGGCAGGGGACTCAGGCGCCTTTTCTGATGAAAAGCAGTGGCACACACTGCTGGCGGCTGTCTGGCAAAATGCCTGTTTGCCTGGCCTCCCTGGAGGGGATCAGGAGAGACCCTGGCACCGCCTGGGAGCCAGCAGGAGCAGTGGGCCAAGAAGCCATCAGACAGTGTCGCCATCCTTCGTAGCTCCTGGGGTCTCTCCCCGGGGATGGGGAGAGCAAAACTAACAAAACTAAACCGTCTCGGGGCGCAGGCCCCGCGCTGCCTGTGTCTTCAGGTGACAGGGTGTCCCGCCGCCCAGCCCCACCCGGCCTGCATGGCACTGAGAAGGCACCTCTCCTTTGCCACTGCCCAGTTCCGAAGAATAAGATTTCCTGTCTGAGGCCAGACGTGTAACAGGGCCCCAGGGGCGGCAGCCCCCAGGGAGGTCAAGATCTTTCTCTCATTCCAGTCTGTAGCCTCACCTACACAGTGTCGCCTCTAGGTGACTGTCATGACCTGGGGGAGGGGGAACTTGGGGCAGCTGCGGGTAGAGGCAGGGATTCTCCAGTGCAGGGCAGCTCCTCTCCCTCCAGTCCCAGACGTAATGCAGCCGGAGCTGAGAAACTGCCCTGTCTCAACAGCACAGTGTTTCTGCCTGTTCTGGAAGCTCAGTTTTCCTTCTCTTAGGCATTTGCTCGGTGCCTGAAAGAGTGTTCCCACTGCGGCTTCAGTGCTGACAATGGCCCTGCAACAGGTTCAAACATCTTCCCCAGGTCTCCCGTGCCTGACAGGACAGGGGAGGAAAAACACGCAACTCTCCAGCCAAGCGGAGAAGGAATCCTAGAACGAACGGAACCTTTCTGACTGGCTACCCCAAAGCCGGGCTCTCCCACCGTCATGCCGCCAAGTCCGTGTCCTTCCTCGGCTCCTTTCCTCCCAGCCCTGGGCCTGCCTTTGGGACCTCAGGCCAAGGGCAGAAGGCATAAAGTTGGGCTCGCCATGGACGCAGGCGTTTATGGTGACTCAACATCCCTTCCCTCCAGCCCAGGTGGCGATGGTTAGTCCCTCTCTATGGCTCTTTTCCCCAAGTCTCCTCCTGCTACAGCGAGACCAGTCTGCATCCACCCCCCTCATGTGAACTCCGACTTCCCTTCCTTCTGAGTCGTCAGCCTGCAATACTGGGGTGACTCATATGCTTACAGAAGGCGGAAGCAGGCACGGTGGACGCCCAGGGGTTTGGGGAGATCTGCGGGAGTCTTTTCCCCACTGCAGGAGGAGGGCCTGTGACAAGCGAAGAGCCAACGTGTGAAAGCACAGACGCCGTGCTCTCTGGGTCTAAAGGGAGGCCCCATCCCCGGGATGCAAGGTGCCCAGGCACCCTTGGAATCAGCCCCAGGGGCCGTGACAGGGTGACACGGCCCATCTGGCAGGCACCGGGCCCCACCTGGGGGCCCAGAGCAGGAGGAGACCAGCCCGGCCTCTGAGGAGTCCAGTCGGGAAGGGCTGAGGCTGCTGAAGGGGGCTCGGGGCCAGGGCTCGGGCCAGCGTTTGCTGAGCACTTGGCTGGGATACCATTTCATTTAACGTACACTTCCCTGAGAGACTCGACTTTACTATTAGAAATGGGGAATCTGAGCCCCAGTGACGGGAATGAATGGCTGGCAGAAAGCCACTGCAGGTCCCCCCTCCAAGCAGCTGTCCAGGCCCCCAGGCCTCGGCCGTTTCTCCTACTCCCAGACCCGCACCGCGACAATCCAGTGCTTCAAGGCCTCAAGCTGGATGCTGATTTGTCCGCCTTGAGGCCCCAGATTCACGGGGTGCCCTTCGGATGGACAGGCAAGAGAAGGGAGGGAAGGCAGCCTGCTGAGGGCCCACCAGGTGCTGGGTCCTGACTCCCGAGCCGGCTGTGAGAGGATGAGCGTGTCCCCACACACTGTCGTGGACCGAGGGTACGTGCCCGGTGTCCCAGCTGGGGTGTGGCAGAGCCCCGGCACCCGGCTGCGCCTCCCGAGAGACGCAGAGCAAAGAGCTTTTGGACTCTGATGGGACCGTACTGGGGTCAGGGTTCCCTGCAGCACCCGGACTGCCAGGGAGGCCAATCCCGAGTGCATTGGTAGCTGCACTCAGCTACTTGCCAGCAGGGCATCAGGGTGGGGCGAGGGATGGAGAGGAAGTGGGTGTGGGTGAGAGAGCATCAACAGGAAATGCACGGGACGTGCCTGTGAGCCGGCTGCCACCCCCCGGACTCCTGCCTTGTCGGTTTTCCCTCAGATGCTGCAATCCACTTGCCTCTGCAGGGCAAAATGGCACACTCCCCCTCCTTGAGAAGGCCCTCTCTCTGGGGTGGCCGGGGGCATCGAAGCTTCTGGAAAGCAGATACTGAAGGCTCTGGAAACGTTTGCAGGAAACCCCCGCGTGTGAGAGGGATGGATGGGCACGGCTGCCCACAGACCAGCGTGCCCAGCAGCCATGAGCCCACACTGTCCATGGAGAGGAAAGCCTGGGGCAGTGGGTACCAGGGGGAGGGTGGATGAGCACCAGCCTGCTGGGTCCTGGCTGGGCTCCACACCACCTGCTGTGGAGTCATCAACCATCCCCATCCCCCCTTAACACCTCCATCTCCCCATCTGTGAAATGGCAATAGTGGTCTCTGGCCAGCTCACCTGGCGGCACGATCGCGAGACCTCAAGGATAATTGTCACGAGGCTTTGGAAAAGAGAACCCACTGAAACAGCGGCGGCAGAGCCCTCGACTGCACCCCAAGCAGCAGCGAGCCCCGAAGTGCGCCTCTCATCCTCACCGTGCAGATGAGCAAGCAGGCGTAGAGAGGCTCGTATTGCCCGAGGTCCCAGAGCTGAAAGTCGCACCGCCAGAGCTTGGGTGCCCGCCCTGCCTGCTCAGGGCTCCTCTTGCCACTAAGAGCCTGGCCGGGATTAGCAATCGTGGGAAGCTGCCCTGGGAAGAGAGGGCAGCATCCCAGCCCTTGAGGAATGTGCAGCGTCACCGGAGGCCGGTGGAAAGCGCCTGCCACGAGAGAGGCCCTTGGAGGCACAGGGTGTGGGCCAGGGCGGCAGAAGGAGACCAGTGGGAGAGGAGAGCCCCGTCCTGCCAACTTGCAGGAACAGCTGCAGGCCTGCTGGGGAAGGTGCCAAGCAGGCAGGGCAGGCGACAGAGTGCTAGAGGGCCAGGGGCTAGTCGCCGCCCTGTCGCCAACTGACTCACTGTGTGACCCTGCGCAAAGGGCCTCCCCTCTCTGGGCCTCAGTTTCCCCAGACGCGCAATGACGGGATTAGATGAAGGTCGCTTCAAGCCCTGAGAATTATGGGTGCCAGCTAACACCTTCGGCATCTCTTCATCCTCAAAACCGGGAGCGAGGAATCCAGCCCTGATTACTGGAAGTTCTCATGTTGTCGCCCTAGAGGAAAACACTGTCGTCTCAGGAGACACCAGCACACCGACCTCGGCAGAGGCTCCCACGTTGTTCCTGGACTGGCCTGGCACCCTCTGACCACCCACCTGACCAACCAAGATAGGGGGACGGGTGGAGAGGGCGCTGCCCGGCACGCTGGCCCAGGCATCAAAGGCAGCGGTGGGAAGCAGGACGTGCAGTCCCGGCAGCCCCGCCTCCACGGGAGTCAGCAGCTCTCTCCCAACATACTTCTGCTCCACAGCACACCACAGGGCACTGCCAAACCCCAACAACTGCACAGACGTGGACAATGCCAGTTCTAAACAAACTTCCACAGTTTAAGCCTGGGTCCGTGTTCGCACAACTGTGTGCAGGACGCCTGCTGTGAGCGGCGCCCAACTGGAAGACGGCAGGATTCAGGACCAGAGAGCTGCCCCCCACACCCCCAAACGTGGCCTGACGGCATCGTGCTCTCCCCGGCACGTGCTGGGAACTGTGCACTTCATCCCTCCCATTCCTTCAGGCTCCAAAAGCAACGAACACTTACTGGATGTATATTCGTCCCACAAACGATGCTGTGTATCTCCAGTCCTCACGCTGCCTCCACAAGGCAGGTATCGTTAGCCCCATTTTTCAGGAAAAACAAACCAAAACCAAAATCAATCCAAAAAAACCCCTGAGGCCCAAAGAAGTAACCTGCCCAGGATCGTGCAGCTAGTGAACGACAGAGGTGGGGCTGACCCCCAGGCCTCTCCCCGGGCTACCTCCCTCTCCGCCGTGTGCTCAGATCTCTAGTCACCTACTGAGGTATTTATAGCATTAAGAGCTAAAGTCATAACAAGATGATTTGGTGACACGCACAGATGACATAATTATCTACCAGACGACTTTTCTCCCTAATGGAGCCAGAATATTTTATTCTTAGCAATAGAATTAAGTACAGGATAATTTTAAGATACTGTAGGCTCTGGCTTGCTCCCAGAGTAAGTGCTAAGAAGCCAGCAACTAAGAAGACCTTTCCCTACAAGGAGGAACTTTCTACCAGTTGGAAGAGGCCAAAGGTGAAAGAGCCTTCTGGAAGAGGCGGAAGCCCAGGTCACACTGCAGTACACAAGAGAGGACAGGTGTATTCCACTTAGCTTCAGAGAGCTAGGCATGAGACAATCTTCTAAGTGTTCTCATTGGACTCTGTGTGCTAGACGATGATGAAGAAGCTGATGGTGGAGATGATGACAGAGGTGATACTGAAGGTGATGATGGTAGCAGTCGTGATGGAGATGGTGATGACGTTAGTGGTGGTGACGACAGTAACAACGATGGTGGTGATACTGATGACAGTAGCTACCATTTGTTGAGCACCCCCAGTGTGGCCGGATGTGTTAGATGCTCTACACCCTTTGGCCCACTCCATACCCTCTGGTGTGTGATCTTCACACCAACCCTGTGAAGTAAGTTATCAACCCCGTTTGCCAAACGAAGAACCTGAGGCTCAGAGTGGTGACCTGGCTAGAGTGGTGAGGCCAGGATTCAAACACCAGTCCACTCAATACCCAAGGCATTGCTCCTTCTCTACGTCATGCCTCCCCAAGGGACCTATTCCAGATAAGAAACCATTGCTTCTACTGATAACCAGTTTCCAGCCTCTATCTCCCCAGTATAAATGTCCCCAATCCCCCAGTCAAGCTAACCTCCCTTAGCCGTTGGTGTTTGTTTTAAGAGGGGGAGGCTTACCTGAAAGGAAAAGGCTCATCCTAGAGTGGACCTTGTGTGCTCCAGACTCTGAGCCCTCTCCCGCCCTCAGCACTGAGCGCCAAGGAAGGAAGGACAGTGGGGACTGCTGCGGGCTGGGAGGGCGCTGAGGGGCGCTGCTGGGCTGCGTGCGCCTCCCTTCCCCGAGGGCTCCCCAACCTCCCTTCAGAGGCCGCTTCCCGCCCCAAAGCCAAAGCCACAGCAGCGAAGGAGGCCGCGAGGCAGGGCGGTGGAGAGGCCAGGGCCAGGCATGTAGGCCAAGCAAAGGCTCTGTCCTGCCCAGCCGGCTTCTGCTGCTGCACCACAGGGAGAGGAGACAAGGTCGCCCCTCAGCCCACATCCGGAGCCTCTGATGGCCTCGGTCAGCCTGAAACCAGGAGTCAAGGCCCAAGCGCCCGGCTCAGAGCCCCAAACTCCATCTCCCTCGGGCACTGAAGGGCAGGAGGCTTGAGGGCAGAGCTGCCAGAGGGCGCTGCCTGCAGTCCTGCTGGGTCTGCTGCAGCCTCCACGCTGCACGGGACAGGCAGGGGTGGAGCTGAGGAGGGTGGCCGAGGGGAGAAGAACAAGACCACGGCTGCGGCCCAGGCTTGCTCCTAACCCACAAGTACCTCGACAGAAGTCCAGCTGCTGAACAACAGCACAGGCCCCCAAACAGGCCCCGGGGCCCAGACTGAGCACCCCACTCTCCCGCTGCCTCCTCTACTGGCCTCCCAGCTCCCTGGCTTCTTCCTCTGGGCAGTGCGGCGCAGTCAGCTAGCTGACTTCCTGCCCTGGGGCATGACCGCTCTGGAGAAGCGAGGCCACAGAGCCAGCTGGTGAGTCCCGCCGTGGACACGTGGCTCCGGCCCCTGGTCAGCAGACCCCGCGACCCAGCTCCTCCAACACCGACCCACAGTCCCTCAAGCGGCCCCTGCCGACCGAACTCACAATGTGCCAAACCCAGCATCAGGATGACCTAAGCCTGGGGGCCATTCTCAACCCAGGGAGCCTTCACTCACTGGCTCCTTTATTCACCCCCATCCGTGAAGCCCCCACTGTGTGCCGGGTGCTGTCCTGAGCTCCAGGGGCTCAGGGACCAGCAAGACAGGTCCCTACCCTCCAGGATCCTCCTCCCAAAGGACATGGCTGGGAATTGCAAACCCAGCACAATTCAGACTCATCAAAATACGGTAAGAATGAGAACTTTTCCTAAGGTTGGAACACTTTCCCCAGTTTCTTCATTTCCAGGCCTCTTTTCCATTTAGGTTCTGAGACTTACCCAAGTTTGTCCCTACAGAGGGGAAAAGCATCCACTTCCCGAATGTTTCTACTCAGTAGGTCTGAGCCATAACAGTGCTTAGAGGGTTCATCACTCACACAGCACGTCCGCATCCAGCCCCGGGGGCCCTGGGCGGCACGAGGACGCGCCCTGTGCACACTGCTGCCCAGTGGCAGAGGCTGTGGCCATGCCCTCTCTGCCATGGGCTCTGGAGAGTTCTCAGAAGGCGCCTGGCCCAAAGCCGCCCTCAAATCTGGTCCCAGCCTGCCAGCCCTGGTGACAAGCTGCTGGGTGACTGCGGCACAGCCGCTTCCCTCCCCTGGGCCTCAGCGGCTTCACCTGCAGTTAAGGGACTGAAGGCGGCGAGCGAGGTTTGGTGTCTCCGGGTGCCGACACGCCAGGGTTAACACCAGGAGTCTAGTGCTAGTGGGAAAGAGGGGTGTGTGTTCCCAGGGCCACGGCGAAGCACGGTGGCGCAGGGCTAGAGCTGCTGATTCCCAGCTCCGGGCCCCAAGTCCTTCAGCGTGGGAGCAGCAGGACTCCCAGAGGAAGGCTCTGGAAGGACACATGCTCTTTCCAGCTGAGACTCACAGCCGAGTCCCCAGGACACAGGCCCCGCCTGTCTCCTCCCAGCCCACGGCTGCACACAGGCTCAGATGCCCTACGTACGCATGGGCTCCACCAACCAAATACTTCAAGGGTCTGCAGACAGAAGGGCTCATCCCCCCTGGGGCGCCCAGTGCCCTGGCCACGAGCAGACTGACGACAGCCCTAAGAGGGAAGAGCCACGTGCCCTTGAGGCCAGGACAGCACTTTCCAATCAGGTCCCCCCGGGGCCCTGCAGAGAACTCAGCTAAAAGGAGCCTTGGGGGCTGCCTGTCTGCACCTCAAGTACCCCAAACACTGTCCTGCTTTGCTCCTCGAAACTACTTAGGTCGATGATTTCTATGCCCACTTTGGGGAGTGGAGCCCCCTTCTAGCTCACACAGGCTTTGATGAGTTTCTCTGAGGAAGCCCCACACTCAAGGCCAGGAAGTGATGTCTTCTAGATTTCGGGAAGAGCTGTACCTGCGGCCGGGGCGGCTGGCTTCCTCTGCACCAGGAAGGCTGGGTACGGCAAGAAGGGCCCTGCTTGGGGCCTCTGATGCCCTCTAAACAGGGGCATCTACGGAGCCAAAAGCAGATGGGCGCTGCCAGGGGTCCCGGCAGCCAGGCCTCCCTCTCCGCCCTCTACTTTCAAGCGGTTCTGCCAACGGCCAAGGAGGGATGGGCTGCTGGTCCGTCGCTAGGGTCCCAGTGGGGTGGTGGCATCAGGCTAGGAGACAGGCAGACCTGGGCGCTCAAGGTCCTCTCTGCAGCCACGTCCTCCCTGTGTGGCCTTGGGCAGCCCCTCCACCTGAGCCTCACTCTCCTCATCTGTAAGCTGGGCGAGCAGAGTCCATCTCAGAGGGGTCCCATCAGGAAGAAACAGGCAAGGCGTGCGAACGTACTTTGTGACTCTAATGTGCTGGTTGGATGGGAGGGGTCCACATCAGGCCAGGTCTGGAACACCTGTCGTCCAGTTCAGGGCTGGTGCCAGTTGGATTCTCCAGCTTATGTTTTTACATTAACCAGCACTGGCCAGAGGCTCAGGTGGCAAACCACAGGGGCGGGGTTCCCCCTGGCAGGCTTCTGGTGGTTCCAGTCAGCACCCTTCCCAGGCTGAAGCCTGCCAGGTCACTCTGTGGACTCAGGAAGGATGGATGCTCAGAACCATTAAAGAAGCCACAGGAGGGGCTTCCCTGCTGGCCCAGTGGTTGAGAATCTGCCTGCCGATGCAGGGGACACGGGTTCGACCCCTGGTCTGGGAGGATCCCACATGCCGCAGAGCAACTGGGCCCGTGAGCCATGGCCGCTGAGCCCGCGCGTCTGGAGCCTGTGCTCCGCAACAAGAGAGGCTGCGACAAGTGAGGCCCGCACACCGCGATGAAGAATGGCCCCCGCTTGCCGCAACTAGAGAAAGCCCTCGCACAGAAATGAAGACCCAACACAGCCAACAATAATAAATAAATAAATAAATAATTAAAAGAAAAAAAAAGAACCCACAGGACACCAGGCACCAGCTAGGCTGCCACATCTTCCTTATTTGGAAAGGATGGAAACTCTTGGGTGTAATCCTAAATAAAAAGGCTCGTATCATTACCAAAGGAAATAATTACAAAGCATTAAATGATAAAAACACGCTGTGAGCTCAATGCTGTGCCTGGTACCCAACACTAAGGTGCTCAGAAAAAGATCTTAGAACAAAGGACCTGAAGCCTTGGGCCCGCCTGGCCCTCCCAACCCCTGGGTCTGAGCACTGATGTTCCCTCCACACTGGGACACAACAGGACTGCAGTGGAACCTGGTCTCTGGGAGAGGGGCATCTCCGATCGGCTGCCACACAGGGACGATGGGAAGGAAGGGATGCTCGTGCAGACAGGGCTTCTGGTTCCCGGCAGCCGTAAGGATGGCGGCCGGGGCGGCAGGGTGGCGAGGGCTCATTTTCCACTTAGAGCGGAACAAACAGAAGTGAGTTACTGGAAGGCAGACTCTCCCTGATTCATCTCCTCGAGGCCCCCCTCCAGGGCCGGGGCGGTGCAGCACATGCCCGGGGAAGAAAGCCCACCCTGTTACGTGCAGGAGTGCCCTTCCCAACCCGGCACAGGAGCGATGGCAGGAGCTCGCTCCCTTCCGTTACCGGCATGGTCAGGGCTGACGAGGCACCGCATTTTGGGTGGGGCGGCAGGTGGCCCTGACGCGATGCTCTCCGCTCTGGAGGTCCTGGGTCTGCGAGCCAGCCACTTTGTAGGAGCCCTGTGCGCCTACCCACCCATCTACGTTTGGCCCGAGAAGCCCCGAGGGCAGGTTCACACCGGATCACCCTGGCTTCTTTTAAAAGCAAGACACACGGGAAGGGCACAGAGATCACTCTGACAACAGTCAAGACTGACATGAGCCACAGGTCCCAAAACAGAGCCCAGGTTACATGAGCCCAAGGCACATAGGTCACAGGCTTCTGGGAAATCCCATGGTCACGGAGGGTGACATGGAATCTGAGCTCCAGGGCCTGGGACTGCTTCCCCAGTCCCTTAGTCCAGCAGCCCATTCATAACTTCAATGCCACACCGGACACTCCCAGCCAGACAGGCCACTGTGTCCTGCCACATTTAGGTGACAGGGCTGTTGAGAAGCTCAAGGGCACAGTCAGCCCCCATCTCCCACCCACACCCAACGACCATCCCATGATGACGCCCCCTCCCACACGGCAGACAGCCCATTCTGAGTTCAGCGTTTGGGGCAAGACCCGCTGGGCTGGAGGGGAGCCCAAAACTCACAGACCTCTTGGATGGCAACAGGAAAACCAGGGGCTCCGTGGACTTGACACATTTCCCCTCCCGTGCACTTTGAGGCCAACACCATGGGACAGCAGATGCTGAGGAAAGGGGAATGGCGAGAACCAGCCAGCGCTGGGATTCTCGGAGACAGCCCCTCCGTGGGGGCACCTGGCCCTCCAGGTCATGAGCCATCGCCAGCCAGGGCACCACTTGGCGGCAGAGCTGGGGCTGGGCCAGGTGCGAGCCACCCCCGGCCGCAGCCCCATCAGCTACTGCCCACACAGCCAGCCGCTGGGGTCGCTCAGGCCGCCTCCCCACGGAAAGCCCTTCTGCTTCTCTGCCCATCATCTCTGCCCTGCTACCCGTGCTTCTGGGCTTCTGAGCACTGACTATGATGTGGTTTCTTCACCCCTGCTGACTGCCCACACGAGGGGAAGCTTCTGGAGAACAGGGCCACCTGCCCCATGCTGTAGGCTCAGTGCTGAGAGCAGGGCCGGCAGATAGTAGGTACACAGCGAACAGCAACGGTCCTGGAATGAATGGGATCCATCTGAAGGGAATGGGGTCCCGCTTCTATTCTTCCTACTCTGCAGCACCAGCACGCTGACCAGCATACAACAGGTCCCCAGAGAGAGGTGCTGGATTGAGCGGATGGTGAGAGAGATACCCTTGAACATGGATCCTACGTGGGAACAAACCAGCCCGAGACCCAGAGAAGCAGACACGACGGAGGCGGCACTTCTGGGTTTTCTCACATCAGACGCACACCCTGGCTCTACTGGGCCAGCGTGGAAGCAAAAGAGGCCCCACAAACAAGCATGTCCTGAATGAGCGCAAGGGCCGGGGGCTCCGGGGAGCACGCTGTGGTGGGTGTGCAGGCGTTCCTGGGCACCGCGGCCCTAAAATGGAATGGTTCACTTAGAGAAAATTACACGGTCAAACCAGCTCCCCGGACTCATGTGCAAGCTATTCGTAAAGAACAAAACCGAAACAGCAGCAGGGCCCTGCCCCGTCGGCAGCCCCGCTCCAAGTCCGCGGTACTGGGCTCACACTGGAAATGATTCTTGAGCTTGGATGGGCTGGAAACATCTGGCCAAGTTATGCTCGGGGCAGCCAGGCCAGCTCAGCTCCTGCACTCAGGCCAACGAGCCCCCAGAATGGATGACGGGATTGATTAAATCCCATGAGGCGTGGTGTCCAAGCTGATGGAGAGCGTTCTGTGATGCCGAAGGGAGAACAGCATCATCACAAACTCACGGTACAAGAGAATCAACACGTTCACCACAGAGGTTGGACCGAACAACCCAAAAGAATTCCATTCCATTTTGCACAGGGTCAAGAATTTTGTGGTCGCCTTTTTTTTTAAACCATGTCTGCTTCTCTTATTGGATAGAATGAAAAACCAGTACTAGCCTCATATATTTCCTGTCTTAATAAGTGGTATTTCTTTCATTATTTCTTGTCATCATTCCCCACATGGTATATGAGAACCTGTGGAATCAATGGACTCCTGGGCTGGAAGGGGCGTCAAGGGTCTCCAGTCAGTGTTACAGCTGTTTAGAAAAAAGACTGCAAGGATCTACACCAAACACTCAGTGACGGTATACCTGCGGGTGGATGTCAGAGGAATTTCACTCTCTGTGTTTTTACATTTCTGAACTGTAATTTTTTTACCTTCCGAACTTCAAATCTTTTACATGTATGCATTAACTTTGTAACCAGAAGAAACAATAAATAATGAATCTGGAAATTACCTGAGTTGATATGCAAGTGTTTATCCCCATTCCAACAAGAATATTGCTGTATGCCATGAATTGACTGTTACGTGCCATTATGTCCTCAAAGTGGGACAGACATCATCTAACTCCCTATCATCATACCTATTTTACAGATGAGGAAACTGAGGCTCAGGGTCCCACAGCCAGAGCCGCACCCAGCTCTGCCTGCTTCCAAAGGCCTTGCTCTCAGCCAGCCTGCTCCACAGCCTCCTGGCAGACTTGCGGGCTCCTGTCTCCCTGCCCCCTTTTCTACCAGGCCACTGAAAGCAGCTGCCACTCTAATCACAAATGATACAGAGCACAGGACTGGCAGGGCGCACTCCGGAGGTGTCTTGGCCATGACTGGTGACTTCTCTCCCACGGGCGAAGAACCAGGTCAATCCCTGCCCTCATCCTCAGACTGTCCAGTGCAGGGGAAAGGGGCAGGCTGGCGGGAGCCAGGGGAGAGAGCTTTGCCGGATAGTAAACTGCAGAAAACACTGGTGTGTTTAGAGATGGGGCTCCTACGGGACAAGCACGGAGACCTGGCCATCTTCTGTGCTACCCAGCACCGTGCCACCCCAGGAGGTCTCAGGACCAGAAGCCTGGGGTCACCTCTGCAAGGGTCCTGGGCCACAGATCCCAGAACAGATGTCAGCGGGTCCCCTCCTGCCCACTGCCACAGGCCCGGCCCTGATAACACGCTGATGGTGTTACCCTCTACAGAGGGTCGGCCCCACGCGGGCACGTATGTTCAGGCTCTGAGAAGCGCGCCTCAGCGAGACCTGCTCAACCGTGCGGGACCTTTGAAACCCTTCTGCACAAGCCCGGCAGGACGAGGGTCCACGCAGCCTACCTCAGGAGAGAGGCACGAAGGTGCACGCGAGGCCCCAAGAGTGGGCCAGCGGCAGGGCTACGGGGCAGGGAGGCGAGAGGCGCAGGCTGCCTGCAGCGGGGCTCCAGGGCTGCGTCCCTCCCCTCTGCACTCGCTCCCTGGCTGCGCCCAGGACACCTCCAGCCTTCAGAGCCCGCTCCCTGCACCTCCTGAGTCTGCGCGCGCTGGCTCAGCACACACGCCCAGCCAAACCACCTGGGCTCAGATCCCACCCCCGCCAGGGCCTGGCTCTGTGGCAAGTTACTCATCAAGCCTTTGCTTCCGTGCCCGCAGCTGTAACGCGGTGTGAGCTAGCAGCACCTGTCTCCCGGGGCTGATGCGTTAGGTGAGCTCATACACGGACGGCATTTCGAGAGGTGCCCGGAGCACAGCGAGGGTCGGTGAAGGGCCTGCAATTTCATTATCATCACCCAGTGCCTCCCAGGGGCCCCAGAATGTTCCTGGGTCGTCAGTTGAACACGTGCCTCATCCCAGCTAACTGCTGAGATGTCTGTCTCTCCCAGGCGGGGGCCGTCTGATGCCCACACACTCACCCCCAGCATCCTATACACGGTGGGAGCGTAGCTTAGGTTGCTAAGACTTACAGACTTTGTACGGTCTGTGAAGCTGAACACTTCTCTGGAAAATCGTGGCCCCGCACCCCAACCCCGGTCTTCCTGCTTCTCAGCCACGGATACCCTTCAAGTGCGAGCGGAGTCGCCCACTGCACGGCCGCCCCTGTGGACAAGGTGGGGACGAGAGGCCTGCAGGGAGCAGCTTCTTTAAGGGAGACGCACATCTTCTCACCCTCCTCCAGGCCTCATCTTCTCCTTGACGGCTTCACAGCAAGGCTGACGCCAACAGTGATGGTGGAAGTGGCTCCTGGTTGTACTAAGAACTTTCCTACCACATTCCTGGTCCCCGAAGGCGCTCCGGCCCTGGCCGCAGCCTCCTGGCTCCGGTTGCCTGTGGATTTCTCAGGCGTGGGGCGCCTCGGCCCTGGGATAGGCCGGCCTCTGTTGACTGAGTCTGAGGCGGAGCGCAGGCTAGGAACCGCGGCCGTCTGAGGCTCTTAAACGTCAGAGCCAACCTTCCCACCCTTATTTTCACAATACTGTTCCAAAACCACCTCCCCGGGCCAAGTTCTATTACCACAAAGTTAATATCCTCTAGCAACTTCCGAGTTGGTTGTCTGCCTCGGGGGCCAGAACACATCTGGCCAGCAGAGAGATTTCTGGATCCCCACCAGGGTGAACTTTCTAGGCGTTTGTCTTGAGTGACGAGAACCTCTGCTGTCTGCATCTGAGTTTTGTTCTACCATCCTGGGCGGAACAGCCTCACCAAAATTCTTCGAGGGACGGGAGAAAATCGAGGGAGGGAGTGAAAGCAGGAGGAAATGAACAAGCCTCACTTTGGTCCACACTCTCCAAGCATGGCAGCGACAGAAGGGCAGCCTGGGAAAGACGGGAGCGCTGGGAGTGCACACGCAACCCGGCCAACGCTTCCAGAGCAAGGCTGCTGGGAGAACGCAGCCTTTTCATTTTTAAGAAGGAGTCGTGATTTTGTGCGCTGACACAGGAGGAACGACTTGTTCTGACGCCAGCGCCCCAGTCAGCCAGAGCTCACCAGCTCCCGCAGCTCCTCTCTGAAGCTCCCTTGCCAGCGCCTCCTGCTTTTTTGTTTTGTTTTGTTTTTTTGGCCACGTGGCTTGCAGGATCTTAGTTCCCCAACCAGGGATTGAACGAGGGCCCTTGGTAGTGAAAGCGCAGAGTCCTAACCACTGGACCGCCAGGGAATTCCCAGCACCTCCTTCTTAGTTTCCACTTGAGGAGCACGGGAAAGGGCTGCGCAGGGGCCGAGTGTGGACCCAGCAGAGCCTGAGACAATCGGGTGGCCCACGTGACATGACTGCTGGGATCATGGTGCTGGGCCCTTTCTAGGACTTGCTCTCCTTGAGAAATTGCCAAACGAATTCCAGTTGCTTTCCCAATGGGGAAACTGAGGCACTGGGTCATCTACATTAGGGGCTGGTAAAATTCTCTTGAAGGGCCAGAGAGTAAACATTTTTGGCTTTGAGAACCATGCGGTCTTTCTTGGAACATGAAAGCAGCCACAGGCAATAGTAAGAAACCGGCGTGGCTGTGTGCCATTCAGACTTTATTTGCAAAAACGCATAATGGTGGTTTGCTGACCCTGATCCACACGGTTTGAGGGGACGGCTGTCACCACTCCTGGAAGGCACTGGCCATAATTGCAGAGCACCGCTGAAGCCCACTTGGGAGGCCCCAGGGGTCCACTTGGTGGAGCTCTAATTAGAATATTACATCTATTATTATAAAATATTACGTCACATCCCATACAGAACTCAACAGGTCTCCGTCCCCTGGGGTCCTGATCTGTCACAAGGGTGGACCCTACAGCCCCTCCTGGCACAGGCTCAAGGGCTGAGGGTCAGGGGAGGCCCAGGCGCAGAGGGGCTCACGGCTGCCCTCTGTCCCACCTAACACCTCAAGGAAGAAGAGAAGGCGCCAGCAGACTGGAACAGAGGCGGATCCAGCTGCTCTGGACGCCCGGACTCCAAAGAGGCTCAGCAGGGATTCTGAAAGCTGGGGTGAGGACCACACTCTGCCTGTGTCCTGCCTTCTCCCCACTGGCCAGCTCTGGGACAAGCCTCGTGGCCACCAGCCTGCACTGCAGGGTCTCTCTAGGGCCCGGGCAGTCAGGAAGGTCCGTGGAGGGAGGGGCCCTTCTTTTCCTCCACGCCAGCCCCTCATGCTGAGCCTCAGGCGCTGCTTCAGAAGCCCAGGGCTCTGTGTGTAGGTCCCTGGGCGTCATCAAGGCCACCACTGGTGCCCCAGCTTGGGCACTTGCTCAGTGCCACCACTTCGATCTTAAGTTTCAGATTTCGGTAATAATTCAATTTGATCCTACTTCATCGAGAATGGTGACAACTGTCACCTTAGACCGTCTAGACAGCTCCAACAGCTGGCACAGCGGGGACCAGATCAGGCTTCCCTGGAGATGTCATGTGAGATCCCAGCTGCCACCCCAAGACTGGGTACTGACTCCTGAGCCTGGCCACTGTATTGTGCTCAAACAGAGCCCCAGGTGCCCAGGGCCGACGTGTCCCACCAAGGGCCCACCACAGCCAAGGAGGGAAGGCTCACTCCTAGCCAACCCTCAGCTCCTGACTCTGGCCTCCGCTGGCCCTGACCCCCCACTGCGGACACCTGAGATGATGGCATGGGCCTGGTGCCCCGAGCCCTGCCTGGCCCCCTGACGAGGAATGCAACAAGCCCGGATCGCACAGCCTTGCCACACCCAGCTTTGTGAGCCTGGCTGCCACTCGGAACCTCAGTTTCTTCTTCTGCAAAATGGGAACAGCAATTCTCACTTTCTGGGACTGTAATCAAGACAACATGTAACTACGTGAACGCAAGACTCATCCCTGGTCCACAGGGCGCAGTGGAGCACGGGGACACATAGGCACAGTGCAAGCACGCTGTCGCACATGGCAAGAGATCTTATCATTTATGTGTTGACCAAAGTTTCCAGGGGTGGGGCCCAGGCCACACGAGGTGCAGGGCTCCGGCTAAAGGTTCTCCACATGAACCAGGCTGTCCTCATTCCTGGGGAGAAGGGTCAGTGTGGGCAGGAGAACGACTAGGCAGGTGACCCAAACCAAGGCAGAAGGCCCCGCTGCCTCACTTGCTCTGCTCAGGGGTGTTACCGCTGGCCTTCTGGGCTCCTAGGAGGAAAAGGAAGCCCTTTCTGACTCAGTTCATTTCCCTAAGGACAAACTTGGTCATCTTCCTCTTCCCCTGATGAACTTCCGTGTCTAGTGGGGGAGAGGAAGAACTCACCTGAGTGGCCTCGCAGAGGTCAACTCAGCCAGCTGCCCCCGCTTCTGCACCAGGCCCTTGACCCTCAGGCCTACAGGAACCAGGCAAGGAATTCCCTGAAGGCTCTGGGCCCAAGCAGCTCAGCCTGCATGGGTGGGACTCCTTCAGCCCCCCTTCTCCACCGAGGGCCACCGAATACATGGGCACAGCCTTCTCTCTCTGTCCTGGGGGTGGGGGGCCCCCTGCAAACCTACCTCCAGCCCAACTGGGGTTCAAAACCCCACCATCCTGTTCAAAACTATCCTTGGCTCCCCACGGCACACAGAATAAGGTCCCAACTCTCCGGACGGCTCTCGAGCCCCTCCACGCTCCATCCCAACCATTGCTCCAGCCAAACGGGCTGGTTTCCGGTCTGGGGAGCATCTCTGTGCCATGTCTCTCCTCTCCACTCCAGCTGAGGCGCAGCCTGAGTGGCAGCTGGGGCACCACGCCTGGGCCCACCAGAGAGCACCTGTCCCTTTCCAAGGAGCTGAGCCCTGCACACGTCACGGTGAACCCGCCACGTGCCCCTGGTTCCTACTGCTGATTCCCGGAGCGCTCCCGTGAGCGTACCAACTGCCAGTGAGTGTCTGTCCTGCAGTCATCATCTTATGTAACTCCGGCAACAGCCACTATGGACCCTATTTAACAGGTCTTTAAAAAGACCAAGGCTCAGAGGGAAGAGCTGCGAATGCTGGTCATACTCTCCGGGTTTCCACGTGATGATGTGTTTGATGCTGTGACCTCCAGAAGGTTGGGGCCGAGTGTCCTGTCTACTGCCGCACCCCTGGAGCCTACAGGGACCCGACACACAGCAGGTGCTTGGTAAGTGATGGCTGAATGAAGGGATGGGTCCAGAACTTGAATCCAAACCCTCAGAGGACACGGCTACCTCACCAGCTCGCAGCTGGCTGCAGCTGGCTACAGCTGCTCCCACCCGACCCCTCTGCAGCCTGCAAACTCCTTAAAGGCAAGGCCGGGGTCTTAAGCATGCTGGTCTCCCCTGAGCCCCTGGTCCAGGCACTCGTACACAGCTGGCATTCAGTCAATGCATGCTGATTTGAACCAGCTCACAGGGTTGTTGCTGCTTGGAGTCGGAGGGCCCAGAAGGTTCCCATGGAGGGCGGGGCCGTGTCTGAAGTTCCCAGGCTGCTGAAACTGTAGACCCCACCTTCCTGTAAGTCCTTCCTGGCAGGGGGTGCAAACTAGAACCACAAATACAATTTCCAGGAAAACTGTGGTCAGGAGGCTGCCAAGCTCCAGGGACAGGACTGCTCGGGAACCACATTCTACCCCTGGGCCATTTCCCACCTGCCCTTGCACCCGCTGCTTGAGTGCTGGCGGCTGTGCAGCCCGCCCCCAGGGACAGGCCTAGAGCTGGTCAGCTGTGCAGAGCCTGGCTCGTGCCGTGCTCGGGGGGCGGGGGAGCAAATCCGCAGCCCGGTCATCAGAGAGCAGGACGGCAGCACAGAGACGTGACCCAGGGCGGGTGGCACCGCAAAGCCTACCTTGGCATTCCCACCCGGACCCCACGGGAAGGGCCCGCCTGGCCAGCCCATCAGGCCCCATCTGCTGCCGTTCCCCACCTCTCCCCCAGCTCTGCCCTGGCCACGTATCAGACCGAGCGGGGCTGCACAGGCACGATAACTCCAACAGAAAAAACGCCTCGGAGAAGAAGGCAGGATCTCCCCCTCCTCACAGACCTGCTCCACAGGGGGCACAGCAGGGGAGCCTATGATGTCCCTGGTCCATGATGGAGCGGTACCTCGAGCACCCGAATGCTCCGTGGCTCCCGGTCCCCTGGTAGAGAGAGCACAGCCCCAGGGAACTTGCACGTCAGAGCAGGGCCTCTTGCCAGCCCTTCCTTTACCAGCGGGTGCCTGGGGCCTCGCGAAGGACAGGGTTTCTGAGTGGGTGGCAGAGCCGAGCCCCTTAAACCACGGCTGAGTCCCAGTCGCATCCCTCACGTCCCCATCCCAAAGCCTTCCTGCCTACCCAGGCCATGAGCTCCGGAGGCTGACGGCTCGGCCACCTACTTTGGTGTGGCCTTGAGCAAATGCACGGTCCACTACAGGAGCCGCCTTCCACCTGTGGCCGCTGAGCACTGGACAAGCGGCCAGTCCGAGTTGAGATGTACTGTAAACGTGACACACATCCTGAGCTTGGAAACTCGGTGTTAGAAAAAGGAAAGAAAAGCACACATCTCCACCAACGACTGATTCCTATCGACTGCACGCTGAAATGACACTGTTTTGGATATACTGGGTTAAATAAAATATATTATTAAATTAATTTTACCTGTTCCTTTCTTCTTTTTAACTGTGGCTACTAGAAGATTTAAAATAATATCTGTGGCTCCTATTCTGTTTCTGCTGCACGGAGCTGAGACTCAGTTACGGCCCTTAAACTGGATAAGATGCGTCGACCTCACAGGGCTATTCTGAGGAGAAAATTCGATGGTGAGTCTCCTCTGCAAACCCGCTCCCACCCCACTGGCCAGCAGTCAGCAGCCCCACAGCTGCTGCCTCTCACTCCACCTGTGCAGTCACAGGCTGCCCTCTGAGGCCCTGCGGCCCCATCCTCCGCTCCAGCCTCCCGGCCCCTCTCAGGCCTCCAGGCGGCGGGCTAGGCGGCCTGCTGCTTCCTTCACTGGGCTGCCCATCCAGCTAGTGACAATGACTTCAAGGCCACAAGAAGTAATAAGTCAAAGAAATAATAACGATGACAGTGGTGACGACACTGATCCCAGGGCCAACATTTCCTGAGGGCGTCTGTGCACCAGGCCTGCTGCAGGCGCTCCCACAAGCTCAAACCCCACATCACACAGAAGAGGACACGAGGGCCCAGAGCGGGACAGTGACTTGCCCAGGGCCACCTGGCTGGCGAGTGGTACACCAACACTCCACGCCAGGCCCAACTGGCCCCGGAGCCCAGAACCCGCCCTTCCTCTCCTGCCATCCTAGGTGAGGGGCAGACGCGGGCGGGGGTATTTGCTCACAGCTTCCCCACATGCGTCACGCTGAAGCTCTGGTGTCTCTGCCGAGGGACAACTAACATCACACCAGTGCAGATGCCATCTCCCTTCTCTTGCCAAATACTTAATGCTGCACCATCGGCCCACGTCTGCTAAAATGCTCGCCCCCAACCCACTGCATCGTGCCGCTCCTCTCCTGGCCGTTTCTGAGCGCGACGAAAAAGGGTCTTTTCTGCCGCTGGTCCCCAGCCTGCATACTTGTTCCCATTTTTATTTGCCACCAATTCTTGGAAAATTCCATTGTCCAAGGCTGTTCCAGATTAAAGTGAGATGGAATCCCTCTAGGTGGATTAGACTTGTTTAAAGCTGGTCCCTGCTATCAAGGGGCTACGGGAGGGTGCGCTGGCCCAGAGCTGGAATGCAGTTAGGACCCTCTGCAAGACTGGACCATGGCACTGAGTCCCAGGCAAGATCCGTCCTTCCACAGGGGACACGTGATGCTCCACGACAGAACGGCATGACGAGGGAGACCACCCAGATGGCCCACGAGGGCCCTCCCCTGGTCTCAGTATCTTCCCAGGGAACCCACGTGAGACAGGGGCAGACAGGAAATTTGGGGTGATAGGGTGAGAAGAGCCCCTCGTGTGAGTGTGATCACAGCCCCGGCCTGGCTGAGCCACTGGCACAGCAAACCCTCAACGCCCCCTTGCGCCTTGTTTGCCAAGTCAGCTCAGTAAGGGGTTTGCTAGGACTTCTCCTTGTGGGACACAGAAGGCCCATTTCTCATGTCTCTTTTCCCTATGTCCAGGTGTGCCCACCATTTCAGAGGGAGAGCAGGACTCCAGGAGGGAAGGGAGACGAGTGCCCGAGGGCTGCGCCCAGAACAGCCTGGCTGGGGGTCAGAGGGGAGGCCGAGCAGGCCCTGGGCTCGGGCAAGTGCAGGACTGGCTGCAACCCCCTTCCCTCCCACAAGACGAGCCACTCTGGGGATGAGGCGGATGGCAGCAGCCAAGGGCTGAAGAGATCTTCTGGCAAATCACAAAAACGGGTAACGAAGGCTCTGCTTTGGGGGCTAAGAGGATTATTACAGACTGTGAGGTGTCCACCTGCAGGACATAACTGACATTTTCTGGGCGCCTCCCCTCGGTATGGCAGAGCCAGACTGCAGGGCCAGTCTCCCTTGTGCTCCAGCCTCGTACTATGGAAGGACCTGGAACGGGACAGCTGGGCCGCACTGCTTGGGCAGAGCGGAAACACCTTCCTAGGGAGGCCCTGGTGCCGAAACACGGGACCTCTTCAAGCCTCCAGTGCCCTGGTTTACCAACCAGAAAACTCACAGCTCAAGAAATGCAAAGCCTGCCCAGGGGCTGGGAGGATGAGTCTGTTAGATGGTCTGATATTAGAATTTCGAAGCTACTTCATCAGTGTATGGGCCTAGTGGATATGATAAATAATAGTCATGCTTCCTGACAACGTCCCGAGGCCCTGGGCCAAAGCAGTCTGTGGTGAGAATGTCACCACCTCCACCTGACCTTCAGGAAACCCGAAGCCTAGTCCCAGCCTCGCCCAGGCCCATGGTTCCCCAGTGGTGGCAGGACCCACCACAGCAGGGGCCCTCTAGAGAGGCCGTGGCCCACAGGCCGTGGGCGGCTGAAGAGTGGCTGGGGCTCCTGTCACTGCTCTGTCACTCGGCAAGCGAGCAGGCAGCCCACACTCAATTTTTCCCCCTGAAGGGGGAGGGGAGGAGCCCTCCCAGGGTGGATGAGGGAGACGGCACCCTGGAGGGGTGCCCAGAACAACCAATTCCCTCCCAACCGGGCTGCAAACACAGGCTGGTACTGTTAGGAGTTAGGACCCCGCTCCCCAGGGCCTGAGCGAGGCTGATGTGTGAAGATGTGGCAGCTGAACGCATCCCCCTCAGGGAGGCCTCTCTATCCCTCCAATCTGAAGCCGGCCACCTCCATCTCCTGTCCCCCGCCCGGCGTTACAAACCACACCAGCCTGCTCTAGTTTCCTTATGGCACACAAATCGCCGTCGGAAATTATCTGGTCCGTGGTCTGCTTGCTTATTATCCCCCCTTTCTAGAAAGTAGTGGCGATTGTGTGTGTCTTGCAGAAATACCTCCGGGCCTGCGTGAGTGCCACCCAGCAGTCACCAGGGAAGTACCTCTGAGCGCAGACGAGGTGGTGGGGAGTGGAGAGGAGAGTGGAGCGGGCCCCTAGCATCCTGGCCCAGGACACCAGATGGCACCGAGAGCAGCGGGCTCGCCTCGGTCTGCACAGCGCGGCCCACGGCCAGGGCCTAGGACGCGGGAGCTGTGTGGAGGTGGGAGGGCAGGGGTTCCCCCAGGTGGCAAGGGTCAGCTCAGAGCCCGGAGCTGCCCATCGTCTCGGCTCCAGGCCACTCCCGCTCTGCACTCTGCTCTGGAGCCAGGGCTCTGCCATCTGCCCACTGCAAGGCTATGTCCATGGGAGGCCTGGAGGAGGGGGCACGGCCGGGCATCGTCCTGTCAGCTTCCCGCGTCACTGCCCCCCAGCCCCGCTCCTCGCCCGCGGGAGCAGTTTGGTCCATTCACAGCACTTGCTGCCAGTCTGCGGCTTTTCCAGCATCCACAGAGCCAACTTCTTCGCCCTCCCTCTCCTCAGCCCCACGGGCCTGTGGACTCCCAGCTGCCGGGCCTTCCAAAGGGCAGCCTCTTCCCGGGTGGGAGCAGCTGCCGGCAGTAGCCGCCTCCGTGATACCCGGCGTTCACGCCTCGGCTTCTCGGTTCTTCAGGAACCTGGTCAACAACCGTCCACAGCGACCTCTCTGGACACACGGGCTGGTTTCTGGCCCCGCCAGGAAGGCCCTGGCTAACCCAGGCAGCCGGCCCCACTCTCCACTCACGGGCTCTGTCAAGGGAACCGCTGCGGCACGGGCACCACCCTCTCCACCAAGATGAAACGCGTTACAGGCCCCTGCGCTGTTTCAGGGAAGGCTCTGAGCCTGGTGGCCTCAGTGACATATTATGATGTGAGCTCACTGCTACTGCTCACAAATGAAGCTTCTGGTGGTTGCCTTATATTTTAGAACCAACCATTTCTTTTGTTCTCCAAGGCAGAAAAAAAAGCCACCCCTCGCCCTCCCCAAAAGGAATTATCCAAGAGTTCTACTACGCCCAACTTTCAAAGGAGGCCTTGTTAATCTTCTCGCCATAAATAGGCAATTAACACCCACTCCGAGTCCAGTCAAACCAAGTTCCTGCCGGCTTGGGGACGTGGCAAAGGGCTGGCTGGCCCTCCTGCATGGCATTTGCTTTCTTTAGTTCTCAACTGTGGCCTGAAGCTGCAAGAAAAAGGCCAGGAATTCAGGACGGCTGATTCCACAAAAATTTTACAGATAAATGGCTCACGTCAACGGGGATTCTATGTCGATGCCACGCCTGGGACAACGGAGGACTATGTTACAAAAGGCAAAACGGGCATAATTTCACCCTGTGCGGGTCCCCACGAAAGCCAGCGGCCTGTACAGGATAAAAGCACAGGTAGGCGGCAGGCGCATCACCTCAGGCCCGGCTCATAATCAGTCACACGTCCGTTCTCAGCGACCCCGCTCCGTGCTTCCCTGTCTCCGGCCCTCCCAGGGGCAGACCCACAGGCTCACCGAGGGCTTGGAGCTCCTTCCGGGGAGGCGTTATCCCGCCAGCCCCAGTAAGGACGCAGGGATAAGACAGGGAGTGCTGAAATCCTTCCGGGTTTCTCTCAAGCGGCCCCTTGCCCTGCATCCTTCCAGGCTGGGCTGAGGTCACTGCGCTCTGTTAGTGGATTCACAAAGGCCACTGCAGGCCCCTCATTTTAAAGAGACTCTGCCTCAGCTGATGTAAACAGACCAGATGCGGCACAGCTTCGACGCGACCCAGCGTGACAAGCCTTCAGAGCTGGGAGAGCATCCTCCTGCGGCCCTGAGCTGCCCCACATTCTCCAGCCAAGTCCAGAATAGGGGACCCAGTTTCAAGGGGACAAGGATGGAGAAGCTTCAGCAAAGGAGTCGGAGGCTTGGAGGCAGGCGTGACGAGAAAGGGTAGGAATCAGTTTCCTCAGGGTGGGAAAGGGCAGCCTGGGCCGGCAAAGCACTGATACATAAGGGTTTGGGGGCGGGATGGGCTCAAGGACACTTGTGGAAACAAAACGAATCATGGTGACCAGCTATACTTCACTTCTACTGAGAACAGATCATGAAGAAATACAGCCAAAGTGAGGGCTGCAGGTGAGATAACAAAAAGGACCTATGATCAGCAAACTCTAAACACGACAGCTTAAAGACAGTTACCTCTGGGGATCAGGGTGACTGATTCTCGGCCCAGTGAGGTCTGTGACTTGGAAGCTAATGACAAGATCAACGCCCTGGCTGGGCCTGTTGGTCGCGCCTCCAGAACATTTCAGCCCCTAACAGGAATCAGTGTGGCCCCTGCCCTGGTGTAGCCCACGGTCCTATCTGCCAACAGCTCCCTGCCTCCCCCACCCCTCAGTCCATGCTGCTCCCCGCAGCCAGGAGCGTGAGGGCGGGGCTGTCACTCCCCTGCTTAAAACTCTCGGACGCTTCCCCCTGCGCTCAGAATAAAAGACAAACATCTTCAGAGGACCTACAGAGAAGGCCCTGCACTCGGGTCCCCTGCCCCCATCATCCGCTCTGCTCCAGCCACACGGGGCTCCTCCCAGCCCCCTCCTGACTCCGACCTTGGCGCACATACTCGTGCAAGCCCCCGTAGCCACCCCACCTGCACTCTTCCAGGGCCGCCTCAGGGCTTATTTCCATGGTCACACGATTCTAAGGCACTGTGAGAACACTCTGGAAGCCTGGCCTCTTTTAAATGCTACCGGGGACCACAGATGCCCAATGCACACAGCAGGTGGACAGGGCACTGACAGCCACACCGAGTTCCTGGCCATTCACTCTGCCGCCCAACACAAGACTTCAGCAGGGACGCGGAACCACCATGCGTGGGGACTTGCCTTGGAAACATCCAACACAACATAGTAGACGTTTTCCAGACGTTCTGCACAAAGCAGGGCCGGAGATGTCCTCAGATGCGCCTCCCACAGGCCCACAGGCTGTGGGCTCCTGGGGCAGGGCGTCCGCCTCCTGCCTCCATGTCTGGCACAGGAGAGCAGGGCCTAGCCAGTCGCAGGTGCCCCAAGCTCATGCGGGGAGCTGGAGGGGCTCCCACCTGGGCACCTGGGTTATGAAGCAGCGGCCCCATCCAGAAAGCCCTGGGCACCCCCAGAGCTCTGTTGCCTCAAGCACCCTTCGGCTCAGAGAGGCTCTCAATTAAAGCATGGAAAATCACCAAGTGGCGTTAAAAGCTGCCTCCCTGGCATGTCCCCAGTTGAACTCCTTCTATTTTTCTTTTCCCCAGGAGATCAAAGCTATTGTGTCAACACTCGGCCCTGATCCGAGTGACCTTAAGCAGATTGCTTATGCAACCTGGTGGCTGTGCCTGGGACACAAGGAAGGATCCAGGGGTCTGAATAGGGGTTTCCTCAAATTATGAGACCCCCATCAGGGGTTCTGTGGTGTTTCTGAGAGGAAGGAAGGACTAGAGAGAGCTGAAACTATTCTCCCGCCCCGGCCCTGCCCTGCTCCACGGCTGCAGGATCATGACACCCCTGTGCCAGAAGCAGCAAGCCCAGCTGGCCGCTGGAGCCCATGAGATAGGCCGCAGGGTGCGGCTCTGACGCGAAAGCATCGTCCCTGGCTGGATGCACGCCACGTGAGTCCTGCCCACGCCCATGAGAAACAGGAACTGTCATTCCCATTTTACAGACGAGAACATGGAGGCTTACAGAGGGTGACCTGCCCAAGGGCACACAGCTCAGAACAGCAGCAGAATGGGGAACTGAGCCCCACCTGACACCAGAGCTCACACTTTCTCCTCTACGCCGCCCTCTGTGTCCCGCGAGTGTCAGCTACCTGGAAGGGGCACCTGGGGGCAGATCACAGCACAGGAGGAGCACTGAACCCAGTCTTCCCAGCCTCCTCAGGAGCCGCGTGGCTTTGCGCAAGTCACCAACTGTCCCGGACTCTCGAGTGAGGGGTGAACAAGAGCAGAGGTGGCGGATCACTTAGTAGTGGCCACCAAGGTCACGGAGGGGAAGATTCTAGACGTCCTCTGAGTTCAACCAGAAGGACCACCGCAACTGACCAGCAATGTCTGTCAAGAGCATGGAAGGAGCTGCCACCCTTGGCATCCACTGCTCTGATGGCCTGGGTCTTAAAGGCTCTCTTCCTTTGTTCAAGCCCATCCTGTTTCCTCACAGGAAGCAACTACTCCCATGTGCCCACAGTGGTTTTGCCTTTACTTTTATTTAGCATTTATGTCATCCCAGTTGGAATCCCAGGGCTTTCCATGACTATTCCTCAAAGATCTTAACACCCATCCGCATTCTGTGCTGTGAAGGGCGACCCACCTCTGAACTCCTCTGCTTGCTGTCAGCACAGTTCCCCAGGCCAGCAGGAAGGATGCTAAGGGTGCAAAGGGGCAGGAAACTGGAGCCAGTGAGGTGGCTGGCCGCTGGCAGAGGGGACAGAAGGCCACAGAGGCTCAGGCAAGCCAGGCCTGAGCCCAGGACTGAGCCAAGAGAAAGCACAGCTGGCCTGCAGCTGCCAGGGCTGCCGGAGCGCGGCCAGTGGTGCGAGGGCCACCCCTCGTTAAAGGCAGGCCCCACCAGCACACAGGCCAGAGCGGGAGGCTGACCAGAGGGGGGCCTCACCCAGGGACGACCCTGCCAGCAAAGAGGCACGAGTTACCGATGAGTGTCTGCGAGAAGCCCTCCGCCGACTTCCCCCACCAACCCCTCACCTTTCAGAGCCCACGCGGCCCTGGCCAACCTCCTCTCCTGGACTCGTCCGCAGACCACGGCTCTCAGCGTAGTTTCTACCTCATGCTTCTTTCCTACCCCAAACTGCCCCCGGCCAGCTTTCACCGGCCCCTCCAACATCTGCTAACACAACAGTTGCTGCCTGTTCTGAGGCCTGCTCTGGGAGCTTCGGGGGCTCAGTGTGTGGGCAGCTGCAATCAATCAAACCTCTGTTCCAGCATCCTGACCCCTCCTCACAAACGTCTCCCTTCTGTTGGAAGCACTGCTGAGAAATACAATTTGTTGCTCTTTCAAGCTGACCAGCTTGGAGTTAAAAATACAGCAGGGCCTATGACACCCCGGGCATGGCGTTCAGCGGGTAATCCTTGACTGTTGCTTTTTTGCTGAAATCTTTGCTCACACACATGCGATCCACGTCTAAATGGCCACGCACAGCCCAGGTCTCACCGGGAGTCAACCAATGCTTGGTGGTCAAACCAGGTCTCAAAAAAGCAGTAATAAATAATGTCAGCACAAGTCCCGCTAATAAACAACTCACAGGCTCAGGCTGGGCCCTGCCCTCAATGGCGCACGCTGTCACTCTGCAAAGAGGAGGCTGCAGCTTCACATAAAACACCAGGCGGAAGGCGCCTCAACAGACCACGTGAGGAAAGCTGCGTGGGGAGGGCAGTAGGACCAGCCCTGGCGCGCACGAGGCAAGACTGACCCCCGGGCCACCTTTGAGCATCTGGCTCGGTGGAACGGGTGGCTGCAGTCACGGTTACAGGGAGGGAGGGCCTTTCGGGGCCAGGTCCTTGCGCCATCCCTCCCCGAGGGGGCCTCCTCTCTACAGTCTCCCTCCCTCACTCAGGACCCAGCTCCCTGCCTGAGAGCCCGGCACTCAGGCTTTAAGAAGCGAAGACAATCTGAACGCAATTCTCACCAACCCCCTCCCCCACTGCTGCGAAGGACAAGAGCCACCGCTGCTGCCAGCTGGGAGCTGTGCCCGGAGACCTGGCTAGGAGGGCAGGGCACCTGCAGGGGCGTCGGGTGGGCTCCTGGGGTCCCTTCCATCCTGGTACCACGGGTGACAGACATGAGACAAGAACGCTCACACATGCCAGCCTCCTCTGGCAGGTGGCGATTCTGATTCTCTCCCCATTTCACAACCCCCAGCTCCAAAACATGGAGTTTACCGCAGGCTGCGCAGGGCTGCAGGGCAGGCCTCCTTCCCATTTTCAAAAGAGAAGGATGAGGCAAGAACAGGGACCAGCAAGAAGAAATAAGTGGCAAGGACAGAGAAGGGGGGGTAAAATCAGAAGGAAGGAGACGTCAGATAAGAAAAGGGGAGTCTTCAGAACGTCACCCTCTAGGCCCAGTTCTGCCTCTGGAGATGCCCAGAGCAAGCCTACGCCTTCCCGCCCAAGCCCTGCCATCACAACCACCAGCATCTGCCAGAGCTCCCTGGGCCCACATGCAGGTGACGTGTGTGTAGATAAAGACTCATAAGTGTATCAAAAGATATCACAGATACACACATTTATACACAGACATCCATACACAGCTACACACATACATACATGTGCACACACACTGACACATTTACACAGCATACACACACACACACACATGCGCACATATGTGACTTCCCCTATTCCTCCCAACAGTCCTATGTTGGTGGTGGTGGCAGTGCCGGTATTATCTGCTGCACAGAGATGTTAAGCAATTTGCCCAGGGCTGCCAGCCTCCTGCCCCATCTCTGAGGCCTTCTGATTTGTCAATGCCCCGTGAACACCGTGTTCCGGAAGGGTCTGTTTCCTCAGAAGGGGCTGGGAGGGACACAGCCCAAGGTCACATCTACCTCTCAAGGCCTCAGCTTCTAGCTCAGAGCCCGTACCTCAGAGCGGTGCCCACCCCAGGGCCTCCCTGTGTGCACGAGGACCTCAGGGCGTTTGGTCTCTCCTGCCCGCCTGACTCTCCCGGGGTCCCTCCCCGGCCCCTTTTCTGTGGCAGCCTGGAGAGGCTCTGGCTACCATCCTTGCTCTGGGCACTGCTGGTGCTCACACAGACCCCAGGGAGGTCCCAGCCCCGGTCAGCGCCTCTGGTGGCCGGGGTTTATCAGAGTTGCCCGTTGCTCCAAAGGTCTGACCGCAATGCACTCACTCTGTACCTTCAACGAGTCTCTCATGCACCTGGGCCCAGAGCCCACGCACACAGGGGCTCCTTGACAATGATGCTCACGCGGAACCCCTCCTGCCAGGGAGGCGAACGTATAAAGCAAGATCAAAAGACCCACGAGAGAGTCTGCGATCCGGCTGCGGGAAAGGGTAGCAGGACACAGAGAGAAGCACTGACCCTCGGCACAAGCCGGCCTTCCCACCGACGTGCAGACCCGCTCGCTTCCCGGCAGCTAAAGATGTGGGTAAGAGCACGCGGAGGCCAGGGTCTGGGGGCAGTAAGTCCTGCACCAACTGCTGCCTGGCTGCGAGCAGGTTCCCCCCACCCCCCACACCCCCCCACCCCCGCACCCTCCTGCCCAGCAACAACACCGCTCACAGGGTGCCGGCTGCAGGGTCCTACATGCTCCAGGCTGCATCCAGGGCTCTTCAAATGCATAGAGGTGGCCCTAGGCCTGGCTTTCAAGGCTCCGGGAGGAGGAAGGCCCACCTCCCGAGGCCATGAATCACCTGGTGGGGGAGCTGAAGCAGGCGGCGCCCCAGGGGAAGAGGGCTGGCTGGGTCTAGAGGCTTGGTGGGGGGCAGCTCAGGGCCCATCCATCCCCAGGGCTCTGGTCGCAGCCCCTCGGCCCACACGTTTCCCAGGGGCCTCTCCTCTGCTTTCCCCGGGACCCTGCCCTCTCCAGGCCTTGGCTGGGGAAAGACAGGCAGAATGAGGGCAGACTCCTCAGGACATTGGAGGGCTGCCTGGAGCCAGTGAAGCAGCCCATACACCTGGGCACAGTCCCACGGGGCAAAATATCTGCAAATGGTTTCTACCCAAGTGAGGACGGGCAATGTCTCCAGTGATGCCAGTGGTGTTATTCCAACTTGTGGCTAGTAAAATACAATTACACCTGTACGTTGTTTTTATTACCTATCTAGCTTATTAGCTAATAAAATAAGCTCAGCATTGAAAATTTAACTGAAGCCATTTATCATACCCACAACTCAGGGCTCTGGGTTTCCTTCAGCAGTCACCTAAATCTGTTACCTTTCCAGCCTTTTTATTACCTATTTACATTTCTCCAGGAAGGAAAATTCCACCTGCCTGTCCAACTTGAATGAATGTGTTTGATCGTTGTCTAGCTTGGACACCCCTGGAGAGGCGCTGGGAGGAAGGGAAACTGACCATGAAGGCAGGGCCTGGGCTCTTGGACAAAGGTGGCCAGAAAGGCTGGACTCAGGGGTCAGGTGGGTGGTCTAGACCAGAGATACCTGCCCCTCTTCTTTTGGGGGGACCTCTAGGCTTGGAGGGAGAACTAGAGGAGAAGGAAACGCCATAAACAGAAGCTGTATTTTCATTCTGAAATGAAAGGAGGCCCGGCTGAAAAAGCAGCACTGGCCACTGAAGGAAGGCAGTGGTGCCCGCCTGGGAAGGGGTGGACACGACAAGCCTGCCTGCACAGACGTGGCCGTACGCTCACGAGCGAGGCCAACCTCTCAGCGCCAAGCTAGTCCCCACTCCCTCAAGCCCAGCCGTGACAGATGCTCACATAACAAGACTAGAAAAGATAATGCTCAAACCGTGGCTCTGAGCACCCGAGGAACCCCTGGACACAGAAGCTAGAGTGCCGCGTTCTACCCACCACATCCATCTGTCCTCGAGTGGACAGGTGGTCACAAGGACCAAGCCTGCTCCCTGGGCCTCACTGTCACGCTCTGATCCTTGGGACTCCACAGTGAGAACCAAACGCAGGCAGCCCTCAGGCTTGGAGGCTGTCCTGATGATGGTGTCTTAACTCCAAGTTCATCTCATTCAAACCCATACCCAAGATCGGTGTTAGCACGAGGCAGGGCTCTGAGACTCAGAGGATAAAGCACAAGCGACAGGGGTGTGTGGCCAGAGGCCTCGCCTACAGCGAACAGCAAGGATGATTACACAGGTGGCACAGAGCAGAGTGATCACAATTTCTGGATGGTCTCACACTGTTGGCAGTTGAATCAAAAGAATAAGCGCCTCCCCCCATTTCTCGTTCTTTAAAACTAACACCCACGGCCCTGATCTCAGGATCAACATGATCTGAGTGACACTGAATCCCGGCCTGTGCCAGCAGTTCCTACGGCGGCTGCAGGGCTGGGCCCCTGGGAGAGGCTCCAGAGAAGTACCAGGAGGGGGACCACCAGTGTCTGGTGACGCTGGACTGCCCGATGCCCCGCCTCTCGCCATCTGTCTGCTCCTGTACCGCTAGCACGTGTGCAGAGGGAAAGAGCATTTCTGATTTTAAATGGAAAGAAATAGATGTTTAAAAACAAAAAAAGGGGGGCTTGATTTCATCTTTCACTGTACAGAATTTTTAAAATGAGGAAATTAACCCACTTCCTGGGCATTTCTGACACTGGCACCCTGCAGTTGCCCGGGACGGGCCAGGAGCCGTGGAGGCTCCGATGAGCACCTGGGTGCTTCTGCAGCATCTTCCAGCACCTTCTGGGGCTCTTACCTGCGCCATCTTTGCCAGGTCCAGGGAGGGCCTCTGCTCCTGTGCCTCCTCGGGGCGACGCCGCTTAACGCCGACCTTCTTGTCGTTAAGGACACACGGCTGGGAGCGGCTGCGGGAGAGCCCACTGGAGCGTCTGGCCAGCTCCGGCGTCGAGGCAGGGGTGCTGCTGGCTGAGGGGGGACAGTACTCCGCAAAGGAGAACTGCTCGTGCGAGCAGGAGAGGGACCGTTGCATGTCCAGTCGGGCCCCGCCCATGGGGCTCGGGTCGGGGCCCCAGATGTCGCCTGCCTGTCTGCAGGTGGCCGAGCCCGGCGTCCCCTGGCAGGGCTGACCGCCAGATCGGTGGTGAAGTCCCGCCTGGTCGTAGGGCGAGGAGAGCACGTTGGCGCGGGACGGGAGGCTGAAGCTGGAGCTCCTCTGCATGGTGCTGAAGCCGTTGGAGTAGCGCTGGACGCTGCCCCCGCTGTAACAGCGCCTCTTTTCAACAGGAGTCCAGACTTTGGACCCCAAGGGCCTCCACGATGTTCGGCAGCTGGACATCTCGTCGGAGAATGACAGCGACCGGCACTGGCGCTTGCTGGGGGGCGCTGAGGGGTTCCCGCTGTGGTCACTGAGGCTGAGGTCTTTGATCAGGTTGGTGACCGCGCAGGCAGTCGCGGCCTCCCGGCGCCACAGAGCGCGGTCCTGACACTTGTCGGGCAGGCGCTCCCAGATGCCGGCGCTTGGCTGGTCGACCTGAAGAGGGTACTTCCTGTCCAGGTCTCGCCATCTGTCATTTTCTGGTTCGTAAATGACAAAGAGAAACAGGATTGGAGAAGGCCTTCGCGCCAGCCCTCTATCTCCTCACCAAGAACCCGTCTTAAACAGGATGTTAGAGCCAGAAAGGCCCTTAAAAGCCATCCAGTCCAACCTCGCTTTACAGATGAGAAACTGAGGCTCAGAGAGGGGACATGAGTCCCACGGTGCTGAGTCAGAAGCAGGGCAAGGTCTAGGATCCAGGCAGCCCCCAGGACTCCTGAGACGGTTTCCTTTCCAACATACCGTACTGCCTCCCAGGAAAGTCCAAAGCACTACTGTTCACCCCAAAGGCTTCTCATTTTCTAGAAGGGAAACTGACTTGCCTCACCCCTGCCCTGGCCGGCAGCAGAGTGGGGGCAACGTGTCTGTTACGTCCCATCTTAGGGCTCTGCTGCTCTGGGGCTGGGACTCGACGCCCTGGTGGGAAGACCACAACCAAAGATGAGTCTATCAGAACTTCAGAGGGGCTGGAGGTGCTGCCAGGTTAGTGCATCTGAACTCCATCTTCAAAACACTTGCCGACAATAGAAACTGGGTATTTCATGGATTTACATCCCCTCCACCAAAATGTTCCACAACCAGCATTAGCTGCCAGTCACTGAGGACTTTCCTTGTGTTCACTTGCTCTCTGGCTGAAATCGAGGACAAAGTGGCTAAAATCTATAGAAGTAAGTCTCGGGCTGCAGAGACGTAAGGGTACAATTTCAACTTACACATTCGGGTCTCTCCATGAATGCACGGATAAACAAGCTAACCCTGCTAGGAAATGCGGACTTTTGCACTTGAACCCTTACTTTAGAGAAATATTCAAGAACTATTTGTTATTTTTCTACTATGGAATCAGGCACTGTGCTGAGAATTTTAGGAGAACAACCTTGACACAGTTCTTGTATTCAAGTTCACAATACAAAAGCAAAGTTAAGAAATACGCTGTGCTGCCAGGGGTCAAACATGCTACCATATTTCTATGTTTTTCTAATCTACACATATTTACAACCTGTGCAAATGTGAATATGGAGAAAAGTATGACCGAGTCAGTCAGTAGAAGGAGAGAAGTAAAATCTGAAATGACTTTCAGCAGCTATTTCACACACACTGATTCTCAGCACTGCAATCAGTTACTGCGCATCCACCGTGGGTGGTGTAACCCGGCACAGTGCCCTGCACGGCTACCACTGCTGCCCAGATGGGGAGACCCAGGCTTGGGGGGGTTGAGTAAGTGGCCCCAAGCCACACACCTAACAAGTAACGAGATGCAAGCCCAGGCTGACCCAACCCAAAGCCCTTTGCTCTTTTCGCTACACTGCAGCACTGAGGGAACCACAAGGCAGTCTGACCTTGGCCCTGCCCTCAAGGAGTTTACTAGTCGTTCAGGATGAGGCATCACTCAGAAAATTGTGACGTCCTTGCTCCAGGCAGCAAGGACTGTAGGACCATCTTCTCTACCAGTGGCCACTTCTCAAAGGGCCCCGAGAGACACACCTGAGGGACTCACTCCATGCTGAGTGCCACAAGCAGCAACTACTGGACAGGTTCAAAGGGAATGACCAGTGAGGCCCAAAGGGAGCTTCACGAGCCAAAGGAAAAGCCAAATCAGGGCTAAATGTGACGCTCCTTCCTCCAGGGCACCCTGTGCACCCATAAGACGCAGAGCCTGAGGCGCTGGGACCCTGGACAGGGGACATGGAAGGAATCGTCCAGAGGCTGTTCCCACAGGAGGGCCTTAGAAGCTGGAGAGACAGGAGAGAGATCTGCCAAGTTAGGCCAGCTGGGAACAAAGCAGGACTGACGTTAAACGTCCAGTTCATCTCATCCCTGAAATCTGCCTGGGCCCTGATACGCGGCAAGTCTCGATAAGTGTTCCTGTAACTTAATCATTACTAAAAACTGACAAATCATTACCAAAAATTATCTTTTTGCAAATAGCATTTATGTTGTTCAAAACAGGTCCTCACTACCTACCCCTCCTCAAATATTCACCATTCTTTTTTTTTTTTTTTTTTTTTTTGGCCACACCGTGCAGTACGTGGGATCTTAGTTCCCCAACCAGGGATCAAACCCGCGCCCCCTGCAGCGGGAGCACAGAATCTTACGCACTGGACCGCCAGGGAAGTCCCTCACCATTCTTTTAAAAGAGTTTCAATTTGACATTTGTCAGCAGTCGAAAGTTCAGTAAACTAATACTAGAGTCAAATTTTAAAAAATACAGACTAACCTTGACTGAGTCACGACCATCTCTGGTTTAGAAGAAGAAAAGTTATCCTCAGAAACAAGTGAAGATTTATGTATGACGATGTTCTTCAAAATGATATGAGTGATGGCAAAATGGTAAACACACCTAAAACGTCCTATAGTAGGGGGCTAGTTAAATAAAGTACCGAGGAATACCATGGAGCATGAAAAAATCAGTTTCAAAGAATATTAATGATGTGGAGAAATGTTAATGATGCAATACTAAGCGTAAAGAAAGGATACAAAACTGCAGAGACGGCGTGATTCCTATTTAGTAAAATACCTATGTTATATATATGGGAAGATAGAAAGGAAATAAACGAAAATGTTCACGGTTGACTGGCAGAGAGCTGGCTGATTTTTCTCATTTTTGTCTCCCTGGAGCTTCTACGTTTTCTATAAGGACAAATGCGTGGAGGACCAGGGCCTAGGACCCCACCCGCCTCTGCGTTTGCTCCTTTGGTCTTTTAGGAAGTTCCCATCAAACAACGCTCGCCACCGACTCCCCTTTTGGGACAAGGCATTGAGGTGCCACATGGGCCACAAATGTGGTCGATGAGGAAGGAACCAAGGACCACACCGAGGGCAGTGAGGGCCCCCAAGATGGCGCCACAGTGGCCCCAACTTAAGGAGCCTAGAGCCCACGGGAGACGGTCCCTGTCCCAGGCCTTGGGAAACCTGGGAAATTTAAAAGAGATTGGTCCTATCCTCAGAAGATACCACTTTCTGTTGCATTTTTCTTTCACTGCCCTGGAGTTTTCCCCATCTATAGGGAGATCGTGAGACAAAGGGCAAGTGGGAGCCAGTTAAGCATGAACGTCCTGTCTCTCCAGTGGCTACCTTGTGATCTTGGTGCTTCCTGACTCGGGCCTCCCTACTCCAGTCCCATTTCCTTTCTGCCCCCAGAGAACTTTCTGAGGCCCACACATGTCATGGGCCCCGTCTACTCGTGGTCTCCCCAGTAGGCCCTGTGCTACCAGGCACGCCGGACTTCCTGTGACAGCAGAAGTCAGACAAGAGTCAGGGAGAGCCAAGATCATCCTTGAAAACCCCTGAAACAGCCCATAAAGCCCACTCCTCCTGGTTTTGTGTACAAAGCCCTGAAGAGTACATAAAACTAAAGTTTTAATCAATCGACTGCAGGAATGAGCACAGGTGACATCTCTGTGCAGAGGGGTGTGCATTCAACTTGTTTTGCGGTTTAACTATCAAATCCCCAGTGGGAACTGGGGTTGGATGGCTAACTCTCGCGTGCTCCTACCTGCCTACAGGAACTACCTGTCTCTGTTCTGAAGAGTAAGCCTCTATTGACCTTAATACATAGATGTCTTTGTCGTAGGGAGGAGTAAAAGAGTCAGTTCTCAACTCAATCCACCGGTTAAATGCAGGTACAGCACTACCGACCGCCATGGACCTGCAGCTTCCCCTCCCACGTGAGTTCTTCCATGTTTTCACACCTTTGCAGAGACCTGCACCAGTCTCTTACTTCCCATTGCAGAGCCAACTCAAACATCACCTCCTCTGCAGATACGCCCTCTCATACAAGCCCTCGGGCACCTGCAGCTCTTTGCCTAGACTTTCAATCACATGGCTCACATTAACTGAACTTTAATGATCTGTTTACGTGTCTACGTCATCTATTGAGCTAGAAGTTCTGGAGCACAGTCCCAGCATGACTCTCCTGTGCCCAGTACACAGCTTGGCACACAGCAGACCTCAGCCGGTGGTGGGTGGAAGAAGGAGGGTATGACGAAGAGCAGATAAAAGCTACAGAGCAGACCATGGTGTTCACTTGGTCTCGCTTATCCTCTGTCCCTGGCACAGGTAACCGTTCCTTGGCCAGGCAGGTCCAACCTGGGCTGTGCCTTGAACTCCCCACCCCACCGCGGCCAGGGATGGTTGTGTATGAACTAGCCAGGGCCCTGGCTGGCACCGCAATAGCTAAGATACTTTGAAAACACGAAGCCCTGCCCGACACCGAGCACTGCTACTGTGTGTCAACACCAGCCAGGTGGCCACTTGTTCTGTCTGCGGAGCAGATAATATTTTAATTGTTTCTATCTTTATCGCTTCAAGAAGTAAAATATAAGAAAAGTAAAAACAATCGAGGCTATGTTTAGCCCTTGTGTTTTCCCCCTTCGCTCAGGGAACAGAAGCCGATTTGTTGGGTCAGGTCACCAGACAAAAGAAACAGGAATAGAAGCTAATTTTTCATGGCAAACCGCCCTGAGCATTAGGCCCAACGTCATGGTGTACAAAAGGCCTCGGTTCGGCTCCAAGGAGAGGATACCGGACACCCCCGCCCCTCCATTCAATACCACTTCTGCACAAACAACTATAACTCTTCCAGAGGTGACAGTGGCCGTGGACGTGGGGATTCCACTGAGCAGGGCTCACTTGGTGCGGTGGGAAGGGTGTGGACTTGGGTTCGAGCCTCAGCTCTGCAAGGGACTTAATTAATCTCTCAGAGCCTCAGTTTCTTCATCTATAAAACGAGGGGAGTGGTGATAACCACCCTGCAGAGCTATTCTGAGAGCTAACAGTTGCCTCGCACAGGGCCTGCGAGGACGGAACAGGCTCTCGAGACGGCAGCCGTGATTGTGACCACACCGCAGGAGGCTCGGGCAGTGGAGCCTCGGCCCTGCTGCAACCGGGGACCCATCTCTGTGGGGTCTGGTTGGAACGGGAACCTGGACGCTCTGCACGAGGATGTCTCAAAGTGTGGTTTCAGGACCACCTGCAGGGGCATCCTCTGGGCTGTTAAAATGCAGATTCACAGGCCCGGGTTCTGATACACAGAATCTCTAGGGGTAGAAGCCTGCATTTTAATAAACTCCCCAGGTTATTTTAACACGAAGTTGTTGAGAACCGCTGCTCCGGACTGCAGGCTACACAGGGGCCTGGGTTCTCAAACACCTCTGCGGCAGTCCAGTCAGACCATCCAGACACACCAGGAAGCTTCTGCAGGGCTGACCATCCCAGTCTCCAAAAATCTGCATTTAGAACGTCACTGAACACTGGTGTTCTGGTGTTTGTTTTGTTTGGGGCCAACAACAGAAGGTAGAATTACGGAGAAGGGTGACTCTGCCCTTCAAGTTCCTCAAGGTCCCTTTTCACAGGAGGGGGTGGGGACCCCGAGCTGCACAGCACGTTCTGGATGGAGGGCCAGTGGGAAAGGCCCGAGAGGCCCACCATTCACGTGAAGGGGATAGCGTGAGCCCCCCTCCCGCCGAGACACACCGTGGCCTAGAGCTTCTCAGGGAGGTTCCCGGCACCACGCCTCCAGCAGATGGGGCACAGCCCCGGGACACAGGCACCGGCCACTCAGGCTCTCGGCGAGACCCCTGCCTTCAACCCTCAGGGGCAGCTCCAGTTCCTTCACTTCCCTGCCGAGCTTGCCCTCACAAGGCTGAGGTCGCACACAGGAGCGGCATAAGCGCACACGGCGCTCCTCCTACGGATGTGGGGCAAACTACGCAAAACACACGAGCCACGTAAGCATCTAGCTCTCTCGCAGATGGCCTGACTAGGTGGCCTCCACGGTGTCTGTCCAAGCTGAGGCGCCACGACTGAGCCGGACACTCCCCGAGGCCGACGGGCACACACGTGGGGACGGGAGCTCAGATCCCCCAGCCGCATCACAGGCTTTGGTCCTGAAACCACCCCATGACTAAGGAGAGCAGAAGGCTGCTGCGTGCACAGATCCAGAGCTCAAAGAAAGAAAACACCCGGAGGAACACAAATAGCATCTGACCTCAGATGTTCTTGTTTCCATTTCTGCCCTTAAACTTGAAGGGAGATTCCCAGGGGCCCAGGTTCTGAGTGGACTACAGGCCTTCTTGCGTTCAAAAGACAGAAGAGATTTACAGCCTTGGATATCTTTATCCTGTGTTTAGAGGCTGCCTTATGGTGACATAACCACAGCAGAATGTGGTTTCTAGAAAAGGTTAAACACCTGAAGCACAGATCCGAGGTACAGAAGGTTCTTGCCGCCGCCCAGGCTGGGGCAGCAGGCCTCAGTCAGATCAAGGTCGGCTGACTCATTCCTGGATTTCACACCTGTCTATTGTGCTGACACCAGTCTCCTGCCCTGCCCTGCCCTGCCCTGTGGGTTGGGCTGTGCTAACTTGGTCTCAGGGCTGCAAGGACTCTATGCTTGATTTGGGGGTAGAAGCTCACCAACCCTTTCAAGGGGAAACTCAAGAGAATTGAGGTGTCTCTCTGAAACCAGCTTTATTAAACCGGTCTTATGAAAAGAACACAGGTGGAAAGACATAAAGGGCAATGACATGAGCTATCTGTCAATGGCGGCATCTACTTTTAAATGAACTTTTAGAGGCCCCGGCCCACGGGTGCGCCTCTTTCCCTGTATCACCAGAATGAAGACTCAATTCAGAGCTGTGTCAGAAAGAAAAGGTTCCTGGGCTCTGCCCACCTAAGCTTCAGCCTCTGGTTGTGCCCCCTCACCTGCAATAAATCATAAAATGTCAGCGGCGTTTTGGGCTCAGGGACAACAACAGCACAGGATGCCAAGCTCCTCGGCCAAGGCCTGAGGACAAGGGACAAGGATGGCTGGAGATAACTAACGCTCCACTGGTCCCACCAAGTGGAAGGCTGGCTCAAGGGGCGCTGGGACATGCCCGAGAGGCTGGTGGGTTCGGAGTGGCTACCGGGGGCCCTGCCATCACCAGCCAGGTTGGGGTGGTGCACGGCAGCTGCCACTGCTTCTGGGAAGTCTTTGCTCTCACAAAAAGAGGCCCAGTGGGACCCCCAGACAGTACAGAGGTGCAAATAAAACCCCCCAGACTGGCCACTGGGAGCGCGGGCCTCAGCCTCCCAATCTGTAGGAGGAAGTGCGGACTAGGGCCCTGTGACGGCCCCTTTCAGCTCTGAATGGACCTCCTGCTCCATCCCCGACCTCTAGAAATATGCTGGGAAAAGCTAATGGCAACAAAAACTCTGAAGAGACAGAAAGGCTGGTTTCATCCCTCTCCGTCAGATTCCCACCCCGGCTGTGGGTGTGCACACAGCGTGCTGCCTGCGATTCATCTCTAAACCGATGTGTGCAGCAAAGCTGGGCGCCATTATACAGACAGAAAACTGACAGCTGGCAGAACTTTTCAGGAAACTGTCGATAAATTCACATTCACTGTTAATTAACTGACACCCCATTGGGATCCTTGCTGAAGTTGGGGAAAAGCGTGAGCACATATCCCAAGCACAATACTCGTCTTGTGGGGTGCCACAGCGCTCCCCGTGTGACTGGTGGGGAAACTGAACTTCAAGACAGCATCACGTCTCACCTATGGACACACAGCCAGCAAACAGCGGCCGTGCTCTTGCAGTTGGGCCAGGCTGCCTCCTAACGACCATTTCTGCACGTGGAAGGCAACCTGGCGATGCACCACACTGAGGGTGCCCAAGGCCGGTCCGGCAGCTGCCAGCCCCTGTCCTCTGGCAACTCTGGGGCCCCTCTCCAGCCCATGTCAGACCAGCACGGGTGAGAAGGCAGCCTGGGAGGCTCCCTTTTCACTGTAAACAGCCATCACGTGCCAACTACACTTTGCACCTACTTCCATTCTATACATTATTCCAGAAACACTGTCTGAAACAAATAAATGGTGCAAGGAAAAACTGAAAGCACTCCGTATGGACAAACCTTACACTATTTTAGAGATGGAAAGATCACACCCATGACCACAATAAATAAAAATAGTCATTAAAAGTAAGTTTTTAAAAATCATGCATGGGGGCTTCCCCGGTGGCGCAGTGGTTAAGAATCCACCTGCCAATGCAGGGGACACGGGTTCAAGCCTTGGTCTGGGAAGATCCCACATGCCGTGGAGCAACTAAGCCCGTGCGCCACAACTACTGAGCCTGCGCTCTAGAGCCCGCACGCAGCAATGAAGACCTAACGCGGCCAAAAAAAAAATCATGCATATGCACTTTTGTATATGGATATACTAGCCTATTTTGGTTAATAATCAGTTTCTTATAGGAGACCCTGGTCCAGCGATGATATGCAGCATGGCCATCTCTGAGAGACGGAAAAAGCCACAGAGACCAGAAATTCTGGCTTTGTTATCACTGTTGTTCATTTTGTTTCAGTCATGTGTGTGTTTGTTCTCGGAAACCTGAAATGCTCAGTCTCTGAATGCTGGCTTTTTCCTGCACGGTGCAATCACATCCCACTTTCAGTGACAAACAGTGGTGGAGTGAAAAGACCAAAAGCTACCAAATCTCGAAGTGATATCTTTTCAACCTGCACAGCTCAACACAGCCAAATGATTTACCCTGTAGAAATTAGTACAGAGGGTGCCCCAGGGAGAAACCCTTTTATGCACAGAGCAGACTTTAACAGCCATGTAATTAAACAAAGAAAATAAGGGCTTATAATTAAAATGCTGCAAACGTGAACCGGAGTGGCACAAGCGGGGCTGCTATGATATTTTTACAATTCCTTTTTATACATCATGTATGATCCTTCTGCTCAAGTTTCCTCTATGTTCTTTGCCTGTGAAGTAATTTACATTAATAAATAATTTATTACCATAACTCCTGAAGTAATTATGGGTTTCCGCCCAATTTTCTTTTTTTTTTTTAGCATCTGAATTGTTTTGTTTTCTGTCCACTGACTTGTATTTACACAACTTTTCCCAGTGGCCTTTTGGATAATTGGTGTCTCATGCACTTTCTCACGTTATTTGATTTCCGGTCTTCTCCTGGCCTGAGCGAGGAGGAAAATGGAGTGTGTAGTGTCCAGTGTCCCTGCAACACGGAACTCATTCAAGGGGTGCAATTAGCCAAGGCGAGGGTGGTGAGTGGAGGCCCCTCTCACCACCCCCCACCGCCACTTGCCCTGTTTCACCAAAAGAGATTCAACTAGTACACGTGTGACCCTGGGTTAGCGTGAAGAAGCATCTCCCACGGCAAACGCTGGAGGAGCCGGAGGGAGGGAGCCGCGCGCTGAGGCTGCCCGGGCAGCCCCCGCCTTCCCCAGCACTGAAAGGTTCTCTTGGGAGCAGCCAGGCCCCTGTCCACACCCACTAGAAATCATGGCCAGGAATGGGGGCTGGCTCGCCGCTCAGGCCAGCTAACCAGTGGGCGGGCCACACCCATGAAACTGCCACCTGACCAAGGTTTCCTGTGTCAAGAACGCAATAACCGGGCAGACATGGCTCTTCCCCAGAGAAGCTGGTTACAGAGGAAATTCCAGTTCAGCACAGGTGTGCTGAGGACGGTCTGGGAGGTGAGAAAAGAAACCAAGAGGCACAGCACCGTCTCTGCTAGAAGGGGCCCTGAGGTAACCAGGCTAGGCGGGCAGCCTGATGATGGGCACCCAGCCCCGGCCTGCCAGTGGCCTGGCTCCACTCTGCCCTGCTTCTCTCATCCACACTTCACACTGCCTCTGTCCCCCCACAGCCCCACTTTGGAAAAGCACAAAACCACTTCTTTGTATGAAGTCCCCAAACTTGGGACAAGGGGCGGGGGCAGGGCGGACAAAGTTGGGGAGGGGCCTGTAATCCAGCTCACAGTAACTGAGCATGAAGTACTTCAAAACAAAACATTGTTGTGAGGGCCAATTATATTAGTAAAGCATTTTATCTCAGTGGGTGCAGAGGAGGCTGAGTTACTTGCAAGGGTGGTTTTTTAAGAGGAAGCAAACAGGCACTCCCTACCCGAATACACTTGCCTGGTTTTTCTTAAGAACATTATGAAACTCTAACTCATCCTGGTGTCCAGCTAGGACTCTTGCATGGGGGCTTAGGAGGGAAATGCCCCGAGTCACAGGGCCAAGCTGTCCCCAGCTCTTACGGGAGAATTCCACTGATCAGGGCCAGAACATGAGTCCTTTTTCTTCAGGAGACAGGCAGGGGGGTTTGGTGATTATAATACTATGATTTTCTTTCTTTTTTTTTGGCTGCATTGGGTCTTCATTGCTGTTCACAGGCTTTCTCTAGTTACAGCAAGCAGGGGCTACTCTTCTTTGTGGTACACGGGCTTCTCATTGCAGTGGCTTCTCTTGTTGCAGAGCATGGGCTCTAGGCGCGTGGACTCAGTAGCTGTGGCTCAGGGGCACAGTAGTTGCCGCACGTGGGCCCTTGAGTGCACAGGCTTTGGCAGTTGTGGCGCGTGGACTCAGTAGTTGTGGCTTGCAGGCTCTAGAGCGCAGGCTCAGTAGTTGTGGGGCACGGGCTCAGTTGCTCCGTGGCATGTGGGATCTTCCCCGACCAGGGCTCGAACCCATGTCCCCTGCATTGGCCGGCGGATTCTTAACCGCTGCACCACCAGGGAAGTCCCAGTGCTATGATGTGTTATCTTTGCTGAGCATTGACCATCCCAGGAAGGGCCCAAAACCCTCTGGAAAAGTCTGGCTCGACCCACTGGGTGTCCTCTTCCCTGCTACGGAAAAGCAGGCACAGCTAGGATGAAGTCTCACTGCTACTCAGGTCACAGGGCGAGGCCACACCTCGAGTCCCAGGTTCACTGGCTGGAGCAGCCACCGGAGTCTCCACGAGCACACCGCCTGGAAGGCCTTGGACCACTGACTTTCCCGCCTCAGCAAGTGCAGGAAAGGGATGGAGGTGGGAGGGGCTGAGCCGGCACCTCCTGGGTGCCACCGTCTCTTTAAATCCCACAAACACCTGCCACGTACCCGATGGGGAAAGTGAGGCTCAGGAAGACGCGCTACCCGCCTACAGTGCCAAGGGCCCGCTTCAGGCGCGAATCGTGGAAGTCGGCCTAATCCAAGGGAATCCACTGCTCCCTGGCCTTCCTCCTCCGCCAGATAGAAACCCCCTTGAGGGCAGGGGCTGATTCGCTCTATCCCCGCCCCAAGCGCCTGACACAGAGTAGGTATTCAATAAATACCTACCAGAACAAGCCACTGAAACGAACTGTGGTGAACTTTTCTAAAAGCCCTGGTAGTGCGTGCTGTCAGGTGGGTTGGGGTCTCCCGAACCAAGAAGGGGCTGAGAACAGAAAGATGAGCATGTGGGAGAGAGAGAAACTGAGGAGAGGGTGGGGGTAACTGTGCAGACCCCACAGAGTGGCTGCCCCACTGCCCCTCCACTGCCTGGCAGTGCCCTAGTGCCAGCCAGCAGAGCAGGAGGGGGACAGACCCCACGGAAGGGAAGAGCCCGAGGGCGAGGGGAGCACTGCAAAGCCCTTCCTGAAGAGCCACCCGGCAACAAGAGCCCGGAGGAGCAGCGGCACAGGCCATCCTGGAAACCCCGGCCAGAGATGGGCCCCCCCCCCCCACGCCCGCCAGCGAAAAGCAGGCCTCTGGGCTCTGCGGGCTCAGACCAGCTCTGCTGGGAATCTGGGAAAAGGCCTCTCCCCACACGCCTCTGCCTTGGTCCCTGGGCCTGAGCATCTTCCCCTGCAAGGGCGACTCTCACTCACACCCCCTCCCCAAGGAGACCAAGGCAGTCCCTTTGGGCATGGAGGCCCCCTGCAGGAGCAGGATTCTCACTTTAGGCCTCAGCCTTCTCCACCTATTGTGTATGGAGCTCACGCTGTGCCAACTTCCTTACAAATGTCTCAGAGTGCTCGAGGCGCGCCCAACGAGGCACGTGCTGTCCTAACAGCCATTTTACAGATGAGAAAACTGAGGCTTAGAAAAGGTAAATAGTTCAGAGTGACTATGCGAGTGCCAACACCACCATCACGAACCCACAGGAGCTCCAACTTATTCGGACGCACTTGTAGCAAAGGCCAAGGAAGCCCGACGCACGACACGGCCTTGATATAAAGACCAACATCTCCACAGTCCAGGTCACTAGTCTGGCCCAATTCAGAGCTGACGTCCTGGCTGGGCTGAGGGGTTGGCGTGCCCAGGAGCCCCTCTCTCCTTCCTGGACACGACAGAGGAAGGCAGCCCAGCCACAGCTCAACTGTGAGTCTGACCAGGAAGCAGGCAATGAGGCAGGCTTCTGGGCCACGTGGATGGGTCGCTGAGGTTTGTCGCAAGCCGTTAACCATCACCGAGGTGTTCAGTCGAGCCCCATGTGGGGACAGCCTCAGAAGTGTGTCACACGGGTAAACCAAGGCCAGGTAAGCTCCCTGTTTCCACTTCCTCTGGGCGGCAGCACCAAGAGGGCCACCCGGGGCTCTGCCATAGAGCTGTGGCTCATGAGTGAGAAGAAAACAATCCTCACCCACTCCGGGTCCAACTCTACCCACCTCATGAGGCCTCAGTTTCCCCAGATGTGAGTGGGCGCTCCTGCCCGCCCCCTGAAGCAGCTGCAGAGTCCAGGAGGTCCTGCATGTGAGGCGTGTGGCACAGTGCCATGCTCACTGTGACACCCCCAGCACCACCCCTAGCACCACCCCCATCACCCACCTACGGGAACTGAGTCTAAGAAGAAACCGCCGTGCCCAGAGGCAAAGGGCCGAGACAAAAGGCAACGGAGACTTTACATAGTCCTGCGGAGACAAACTTGAAACCCGAAAGAGAGGACCCACCGTGGAAGCCTGGTTTACAGAAACTCATCTGGCGAGGTGTCTCCGCAGGGGGCAGGAGCCCAGGGGAGAGTGCGCAAGGAGAGACTGCCCGACCAACCGGAGCAGAGAGAGATCAATGCAGTCAATACAGTCCTCTTTTTGGCCCCCTTATACAAACGGTAATTAACACTCGCGTGGGAACAGGGTACCGAGGCAACCTTTCTGGAAAGCATGTCAGAAATAGGAAGCAAGAGCCTTAAAAATGAAAATGTTCCCGCTCTCCAGCCACTCTACTCCATACCTGGGAACGATCCTAAGGAACAATCCAAAAGGTAGAGCAAGATTCAGACACTGAGTCACCGTTAAACAGAAAACAGAACGGTCCTTCTACCCAACTACCAAGAAACAGTTACATCGTTAAACACATTTTGAATCATCCACACAATGCAGTACCACAGCCTCATTAAAGTGCATGGAATGGGCAACTGTAGCGCTGCGGGGAAACGGTGGTAATTATTACTAAGCGAAAAAAGCGGAAAAAACATTTTGTAAATAATTTTGTACAGTCGCATGTTCGTCATGGACTTGGCTATGTAAAAAATGCAATGGACATAAACTACACCAAAATATTAACAGTAGTTGTAACTGTGTGTTGGGGCTGTGAGAGATTTTTATTTTATACGTTACACTATGGTGCATTTTCTGAATTAAAATAAAATGAACATGATTACTTTAATAATCAGACAGAAACTCTCAGTATCACTGTTGGAGATTAGATTCGTAAACCACACACCAGCACCCGGCCCCTCAGTCAGCCGCAGCAGCCCCTGCACCACTCGAGCACAGCTGAGACCGGAACAGTTCAAACACACAGAAGAGAGTCCCCACGGCTGCTCCTTGTGCCTGTGTCCCGCAAGTGCTTTTAGCGTCTCACCTGGAGCACTCAGGCCCTGGTGGAAGGGCTAGAGAAGGACTGACCGTTCACAGCCACCTTGGTTACTCACCCATAATTCCACAAGAGAAAAGTGTCGGTCCTTGACTCATCTTCTTTGGCGTGTGCTGAAAACAACCAGAAAAGCTATCACTCTTCAAGTCATAAGAAGCACGTTTGCACATGACCCTGCACTGATCCCTTGCTAAAGTCACAATTAAAGGGGTAATGTCAGATTAGGGAAAGGAGAAAAAAAAGTATTAAAAGAGACATCTGCCCGTAATTAGGTCTGGGCTCTCTGTCCGGAGCCTTCGGTGAGTTATGGAGTCCATCAAGTTAATGGGCTTTAAAAACACACAAGAGAGACCCGTGACTTCTGACACTAGGGGATTTTTCCATGTCAGTGATATGGAGGAGGGTGCAGAAGGAGCTGTGATGTGAACGGTTCACCCAGCTGAGCTGGAGACAGGCCTCCCCACAACCCAGGCTAGGAGGACAGGGGACCTCTTCCTGTCCATGGTGACAGGAAGAACCTTGAGTGAAGGGCCACCTCCAGAGCCCTCCCTTCGAGACACAAGGAGAACACCTCTTCCGTCTCTGTGAAGAAGCAACGGGTAAAGCTCAGGAGTGTGGCCCTGGCTCTGCAGGCTGCTGGGCAGCCAGGAGGCCCCCCGAGGCATCCTGACGAACTGAAACAGAAACTCAAAGGTTATGTTTGGCCTCAACACACAGCTACCGCTTTGGCCTCCTCGGCACCGCATTTCCACAGTGGTGTCCCTGTCTAACGTGAACACTGCGCATCTGCTCTCTAACCCCACACCTAGCCTCAGCTGAACACTATGATCATCGGGTGAAAAGCCAGTGAGGCCTAGAAGAACCCCAAGCCCAGGCACCTGCTCCACGGCTACACAGCAACCCGAGCGTGGACCATTCCAGGGGCTCCTTGTGCTGGCCGAGGCCCAGGTCAAGAGGCCTGTTCTGACCTCTGATGAGGAGGACACCATCTATGCCCGTCGGGGCCCCGGGAAGAAGGGTCTCACTCATTCCTGCCTTCCTTCCTTCCTCCACTCATTCAGCAAGTATGTACCGGTAACTCGTTACGTGCAGGCTGTGCTGGGGTTGAGCGTGCGATGGTGAAAGAAGCTCTCGGCTCCAGAGGGGTCAGCGGTCACAGAGGGCTCTAGCTTCTGAGAGGAGCCCCAAGTGACAGGGACGCACAAGGCTACCAGTCCAAGAAGTGGGCAGAGAGCCAGGCCCTGGCTCTTTCAGGCCTGGAAGGAGGACGGGGTGCTGACCAGGAACACCCGGCCCACCCAGATAAGAGGGTAGCCACTGTCTGGCAGCAGCTGCCCCACCCCTGTCCTCAGCTGCCCGAGTCAGGGACCTTTGCCCTTGGTCAGCAATGTGCTCATCCATCAGGTTATCAAGGGTCCGTCCTGACCAGTCTGGAACACGGAGGTGAAGGACGCCCGCCTCAGCCCTAAGGAAGCTCACACGTCACAGATGCCACAGTCACACAAACCCCTGAGCTACAGAGAGTGGGACTGGAGGGAGATGGGTCAGGCCGTGGGTGCTGGGGTGCTGGAGGTCAGGGCTGGCTTCCGGGGGGGCAAACAAAGCTGCTTCTAAAGGACCAGAAGGAACTTAACGGGCCGGGGGGGAAGGCGGGCAGGGCCGCCCTCCTCCAGTCCCCCTTCTTGGGTTTAAAACAACCTTATGTGTTCAGGATAGGTCCCCCTCCTGGAGTCCTCCCGGGGAAATATCTGGAAACAGTTACAGACGGCTGCCTCTGCCTCCCTCCCAGCTCACACCAAAGTCACTGAAGGGAGAGCAGGTGACAGACACTCAGAGCCCTGCCTCCGGGCAGCGCCACCTGCGGAAGCCAGACAGGCCCCACGGCCCAGAGAAGGTTCAGAGAGAGAGAAGCTGGGCCTGGCTGGTGCCACAGGCTTGGCTGTTCGAGGGAAGCGGCCCCGATGCTGCAGGAGCCCCAGCACAAAGTAGACACCCTCCGGGAAGCACAGACCCCGCCCCTCCCCACCCCACCGCCGCGCCTGGTGGCGAGGGCAGCCACCCAGGCTGGGAGCCCACAGACGCCCAAACCAGGACCGGGCCAGGGCAAGCAGGAGGGCGCGAGGCACAGGGGCCGCGTGTCGCTGCACTGGGGCCACCGAGGAAGGCCTGGGTTTACAGACACGGCGGGAAGCAAACTGACTGCTGACAGTCAGGGGGGCACTGCTCACCGGCCCCTCCTCCCCGCCAAGCCGCCGTGCTCCAGACAGAGGGGCAGCTGGGAGCCCTCCCAGGAATGGGGGCCGGTGAGTGGGCGCCAGAGATGCTGGGAGGGTCTGTGGCCAGGGACGGGAGCCACCGGGCCAGCGCGCAGGGCTCCCCCGCCCTCACTCACTCACTCATTCATTCACTTAGCGAGGACCTATCCGTGTTTGCCGCAGACGCGCTCGCCAGGCTGGAGAACACACGCTCGGAACGACTGCTTCTCATGCCCCACGCCACCCGGCTCGAGCCTCCGCCGAGGGACCAAACGAACCCCCGACCTGGTCCCCACCCTGCGCCCCGGCCCGTCCTCCATCCTCCATCCTCCACACAGACCCACGGGGACCAGGCCACGTGGCTGCTCTGCTCACAACCCTCCAACCACTCCCCACGGCAACCGGGATGAAACACGGCTGCGCCCCCCCTCTCCGCAGCCCACCAGAGCCAAACCTCCGTCCATCCCAGCCTCACTCACGCAGCTCGGGACCGGCCCAGCTCGCTGCCGCCTCAGGGTTTTCGCTCTGTGGCTGGTTCCCGTGACGTGGCCTCCCTGGCGGCCTCCCCCCCATCCCGGCCGAAAGCTGGGGCTTTCTGGGGCTTCATTCACCAACTCCTCTCCCATACTTCTCTCAATCGCTCCAGGGAATTCTCTTCTGGTTTAAGTCAGTGGGAGACAGTCTCAGTTGCTTACAACTGAGGAACCCTGGCCAATTCCATGCCGGACTTCACGAGGCTAACGGTGAAGTGGGCCGTGGCTCAGTTACTTGAAGGAATACCATGCAACTGCTCAAAGTGATGTTTGCGCAGAGGCTTCTAGTGCCAGGAGGAAATATAATTTACAAGTTAAACCTGCTTAACTAAAAAGACGTAAGAAAACCTGCCAAACTATGTATAGTGCAGTGTAGTCCCCCCACCCTCCCACCCCACCTGAAATGCAGCTTTTTCCTCTTTCTTTTCCTTCATCCTCTTCATGACACTCAATTCACACTGGCCTGTGTGTGTAGACAAATTCCATCAAAATAATTATGGAGAAATGCTGACTGATAGGACAGCAGCAATTTTAGGGTCAAACATAAGGCCTGAAATAGTCATGAGCTAACTACTTCCCCCTAGGGCTTTCTGAGTCCCGTCCGTGAGCCGGGCTGGCCGTGGGCAGGCCAGAACATCACGTAGTCAACAGCTTCCCAGGGTGTTAGGCCCCAGGCACACTCTGACTGCTGGCCAGTTTCCCTGGGCCCAACGGCGAGGTTCCCACTGGGCACCAAGTTGTCCAGGGCTGCTCTATTCCCACTGGTTTGTGCCATTCTGCAGCCAGCCTCCCTGACCCTTTGAGCCCTCTGCACTCCCAGTGGGAAGGATGAGCCAATCACTACGTGGACGATGTGGTGAGGCCAACAGGCCTCAGGGGAAACTCTCACCATCTGAGGTTTCACAAGACACTCAGCATTCGCACACAAGTGCACGTCCAAGCCCTGGCTGGGGTCTGCAGGGCAACAGAACAATAAGCACGGCTCCCCGGGGTATTTCTCCTACTCCAGAGCCTCTGTTCCTGAGCCTCCCCCAGGGCAGAGCTTGGTGTCTGGGAGGGAGACTCCTTGGATCACCAGAGAACGTTTTGGAATCAGATCTTCCATAGGAAAGGCAAAAGCTGGAAATCAAACTGAGGCTCCAGGGGCCATCTGTCTGACTAAGTAACGCAAGAAATCCTGACTTAAATAAAGACACAGCTCAGGCCATTATTTAATGAGGAACTAGCTCAGACAGAAAACAGCCGAGCTCGTCTCTGGCCATCATCCTGCTTCTTCATAACCTTCTTCTGTAGACTGCTGCCTAAAGCAATCACATCACTTTTCCTTCTCCTGATGCGGCGCTACAGGGAACCACAGGGCCACGCAGAACAGGCCCACGCTCACGCACTTGAGGGGAACAAGTGGGGCACCCCAGCCTCTGGAAGGGAACAGGGTGAGACCTTGGCAGTAGGACGCAGGAGGCAGAGCCAGGTCCGAGGAGGAAGAGAAGCTGAGGAGGGAGAGGCGCCCTTAGGTGAAGGCCCTCGAAGGCGCCGATGGAGACAGGGCAGGCAGCCCGGCTCCCCAGGCTGCAGGGTTAGCCACGGCAGGGCGGGCCCTGGTGCCCCCGCTCGCCCGGGATGCGGGGGTGGGGGGAGGGGCCGGGAACTGCCTCGGGCTCTGTGCGCTTCTGGATTCCGGCCAGGGACCCTGGCCGGGGCCGTCGGGCCCAGTGCCGACTCCGGGTGCGCGGGAAGATGAAGACCCTGGGTGCCCAGGCAGCTGGGTGCCAGGCCGGACGTAGTCACTGAACTCTTCTGCCAGGCAAGTCACTTAGCCTCGGCATCCTAATCTGACAAGCGTGGAAGGAAGGACCTGCTCCCAAAACGGGTGTCTGTTGTGGCCGGAAATACCTTGAGGCTGAGCAAAGTGAGGCGGCCTGGAGCCTCGCTCCGGCCCCCGCCCCCCGCCCTCCCGGGAGCAGTGCACCCCAGCTCCCGCTGGTCTCCAGACTTGAGAGAGGCTGGGAGGCTCGCCGGGGAGAGGAGGCTGGGCCTGGCTGGGGAGGAGGGAGAACAGGCCCTTGGCCGGAGCGTGGGCGGGCGGGACAGAGCTGGGGGAACGCAGCCCCGAGGTCAGATGTCCGGGCGGCCTTCCAGCGGCAGCAGCTAATGTTAGCACACTCAGAGGAAGAGCTGCTCACAGGGGAAAGGAAGGCGGCGGCTCGTAGTGGGGGAAAGGGGAACCGAGTCACTGCACTCCCCCACCCCACCCCCGTCCCCCCGGGGGAAGGCATACTGAGTGCTTGCCAGTCCCCTTTCTGTCTGCCCACCTCTCTCGGGAGTAGGGGCAGTCACGTTGTCACCAGCATTTAGCTTTTAGGGAAAGGAGAACAAGAGAACCATGACGGGGACCTTCAGCAGGCAGGGAGGGGCGGCCAGGGCCCAGGGGGGCCCAAGCCTCTCCTCTCCCAAGTGTTTCCAAGCCCCCAGGGGACCTTCACCTGCAGTTTTAGGCTCTGTCCTCACTGCGGGGCCTCTCACTTCCCTAATTCCAAAGCGGCCTGTGGTGATTCATGATTTCTTTTTTAATCTGAACCCCCAACTTCTGTTACCGTCTTAGTCTGATTAGAAAACAAAAGAGAAAAGCTTTTCCATCTTTCCTGTTATTATCTTGATGGTATTTACATGAGGATGATGTTACCCGGTTAGGAAGCTGAAGCAAAACCCCCATCTTCCTCTCAAACTTGCTGGCTGTTCAGAGCAAATTCTAATCGGTTTATCTTACATTCTGTGGATGTCATCACTAGGCTGGTCTTATTTAGGGTCTTTCTTTGGTTGTTTACAGCCGTGTCTCTCCCCAAGGCCTAGCGGATTCCAGGACCACAGCCTCAGGAGCCGGGTAGGGGCGGGCGTGAGGGCCTTGGTGGGTGAACAGGGCCTGAACTTGAAGCCTGCGTCCTGGCACCCTGCTCGCCAGCTGTGTGACCTGGGCCCTCCGTCCCCTGGGCTCTCTGTTTCCTGCCTGTATAGCAGGTAGAGATGGACGAGTCCCCACCCCTCAACAGGTTGGGGGAGGCTCCAGGAGAGGCAGGGGTGACGGCAACTCCGCAGGCCCCACACAGACTACGCTCCCATCCTCCTGCTTGCCTTCATCGTGCTTCCACCTGCACCATGAGAGCAGAACCAGGCCAGATCTGTAACGGGCTGACAACCTGTGATGCACCCACCAACTGACACAGGAGAAGGCCGCTCTCCGAAGGTGGCTGCTGCCCATAGCTGGGCTGCCCATCCGGAAGTCCAGGGGAGGCAAGAAGAGAAGGAACACAGAAGGCGATGACTTTCCAAGAAGGGGAGGGGTGTGGGAAGAAAGGCCAGACCCCGACCTGTGAAGCCACCTAGCCCCCTTCAATGGCCATTTGCTTCCCTTGGCTTTCTCTCCTTTTTTTTTTCTGAGAAGATTAGTTTTCCTTCCCTGGCTGGGGCTGGGAGGCCGCACTCCTCCTGGCGAGGGCTCAGGCCCTGTCTCTTTGAAGACCGGCTCAGCTGACCACGGGCCCACGGGCCCTGGACCCAGCTCCACGGCCAAGCCCAGGCAGGCCCACCCCCAGATGGAACCAAGTTCAGCGGCGGCAACTGAGGCAAACAGCACAGCTGGAGCCAGATGGGGCCTCCCTTGGGCCCTCCAGGAGGCCCTCACCCTGAGAGCTGTTGCTTTTTGGTCAGAGCTACTCTACACGAGTGCTTTAATTTCAGCGGGAAAACACCCACCAACCACAGAAAACAGAGCAACTCATACCTGCACCCCCTCAGCCATGAACTTGAGCAGCAGAGAAGGGACTGAACGATGACGAGCTGAGAAGCTGGGCTACAGGGACCCGCATTCGCTCGCTCCAAAATATCCCCTGAACACCTGCCACGCACTAGGTCCCAGGGTCAGGCACTGGGTGTTCGGCAAGGAGCGAGAGTGACAAAGGTCCTTTGCCTTGTGAAGCTCACACTCTGGGGCAGGAGTCATTCAGTGAACGAGATCAAGATGTCAGAAAAGTGGTTAAGCAGCTTGGAAAGAAAAGGACAGGGAAACGGGGACAGGCAGTACATGGGGGTAAGGAGGTAGGGGAGGTAGTGGAATTAGATTTTAGGTCAAGTGGCCAAAGAAAAGGAGGGAGGGAGAGAGTCCTGCTAATGGGGAGCGTTCCAGGCCAGGGAAGAAGTGCACAAGTCCTGAGGCATGTAGAGCAGGGAGGCCGGCGTGGCTTGAACAGAGTCAGTGGCGGAGAGCAGCGGAGAGAGAGCACAGCGGTCACGGAGGCCAGAGTACACCGGACCTCATACATCCCAGCAGGAGTCTGGTGTTTGCTCAGCCTGAGACGGGAAGCCTGTGGAAGGCTCTGAGCAGAGGTGGGACGGTCTGACTTGCATTCCCTCTGGCTGCTGGGTAATGCAAACAGGCTACAGGAGCCAGAGCGGGGGCCAGTTCCCAAAAGAATCCAGATGAGAGAGTATGCAGGAAGGACCAGAGCAGCAGCAGTGGGGATGATGAGAGGGAATCTACTGACAGATATATATTCAACACAAGTTGGAAAGGAAGGAGTGATGGGCAGAGACCCGACTTGTCTTACGGAATTCCTTCAGCCCAAGGTGCTTCCGTGAAGGCCTGAGGAGTGGACACAGGTCTTGGTGGCTTTCACAAGCTCTTATGAGGACCTAAGACCCACCTGCCTGCTCTCGACCTGGGTGGTGGGGTAAGATTGGGGGAGAAAGCCCACTAGGTGCTAGCGTGGGGTCTCACGAGGGGCTGTGAAGGGCGCCAGGAGGGGCGCTGGGTGACATGACCCCGGACAGTGCCCCCATCCCTGACCACAGAAGCAGCAGAATCCCTGGGACGTACCCACGTGCAAAACCCCCCACAAGAGTGTTTATGCCCGAGCGGGACTGCTTTCAGCTCCCCCTGCAGGGGAGCAGCCCACCCACTTCTGAGGAATTAGGGCTATAGAAGGAGGGTGAGGAGGCCGTTTTGTTCGCGGCCTAAGAAGGACGGCTGTCTGCCTCTCTGGCCAGGCTCACCGGGCCACTTGGTCCGAGGACAACCCTTGCGGGGGGCGGCCGCCACCAGGCCCACCACCTTGGCCGCCAGGCCGCGCCTTCTTTCTCCACCGCCCCCAACTCTGGACATTGCTGAGGCGGCAGCTCTCGCTCGCACTGACCACCCCGCCTTCTGGAAACTACCTCCCTGACCGGGTGGAGACCAGAAGGAATATGGGGCTCAGCCCGGCAGGGGCGGCAGAAGCACGCTTGGCATTATTTACCAGGGTGCTGGCCTGCCCTCCCCGCTCGCCAGAGGACTCAGATCTGGGCTGGCTACTGCCTTCTTGTGAGGGCGAAGCCGGGCTCTGGGTGACTCTGCTCCACTGCCCCTCCTGCCACGGCTCCCAGGGCTCTGCTCGCGGGCCCTCTGGGCACATCTGCTAAGGCCTCTTCCTCAGTCCACAGCCCCACCTGGATATCGGGCCTCAAAAGGGTCACCAGAGAAGCCAGGCCACCAGGTCCTTACCAGCTCAGGGATGAAGGTCCTGCACGCTACGGGGTCAGCTCCCTGCTTGTCGAGGCTTTGACTTAGGATCATCACCATGGTAAGGACCTCAGGCACTGGGCGCCAGCCCAGGGTGGGCACGAGCCATCTTCGGGTGGGCAGACTTGGGCAGAGGCGACCTCCTGGGCACCCCCCGGATGACGATGTCAGCAGAAACAGCTCCCCATTGGCTGCTCACCCTCAGGGTGGGGCTCTTCCACGAAATGGCCAAGTGTGGTCAACTCCCTGGAAAGATAAAAGAAATGCAAAGGGATTCAGGACTGGGGCAGACCAGGGCCCCGAGAGAGCCGCGCCCTCCCCTGCACGCTGGGACCCTGCTGGGGAATAGAACCGCCTCTCCGCTGCAGGAGAGGTAACCTGGCGGGGGCCACGAAGGCCGGAATGGCCTTCCCGGAGTCCTCACCCACCTCCAGGCCAGCCTTAGGGTGTCCCTAAAGCCAACACCTGGTGGGCATAACAGTGACCCAGCTCAGCCTTGTGGCACCTTTAAGACAGATCTCGGGGTCTGGGCTGCTCACAGACTGCTGTCCCCGAAGTGCACTCAAGCCATGTGACCTCCTACACTGAGCTAGCCCTACAGACAGCCCAAGGTCGGCTGAGGTCAGACATGGGCCGACCCTGCAGCCACAAGGTGGCTCCTGTTCTCTGCCCAGGTCTGAAGGAAACCACTGGAAGAACTAGGAGGGTCCATTTAAAGGTACATACTTCCCATCCTTGGAAGCACCACGATTCCGAAATGACACATTTGCAACACGGGGTGCCTCCGTCCCCTTCCTCAGAATGAGCCAAACCAAGTCCTGGCCTGCACTCACCCCTCTGAGCTCCCAGCAGTGAGGGGACCCTCTCTCATCATCGCTCTACACAGCCCGGAGCATCTCCCCGACCCACCCTCATCTCTCACCAAGCAAAAGCCCAAAGAGTGCAGCCTTCAGTCCAGGTTGGGAAAATCGCTCCTTACAAATTGATTTCTCTGATCCTATTTCCATCCCACCCCTCCGTGGTTACACCTTCAGAGGAAGTCACAGAGGTCCGAGGAACCTGAAGATCATCAGGTTCCATCAAAAAGTAAAAAGTACCAATAACAACAGCTCCTAATCTGTAATTAAAATAAAACTGGTCAGTGCAGGAAAATGTTTTAGAATCTGCTGCTCTGTGTAAAAATTAATTGCACCCTGGTATTTACTTGCCGTCCAGATTGTAAATCATATTTTCCTGTTTACTTCGATTAGACTTTACAGTGGGTGTTATTGAAATTGCTCAATTACGGGCCAGCTGGCGAGCACAGGAAAATTACCTTCTACTGTTCTTCGAAAACAAGGTTCATCCAAAGTGCAAAAGCAGGGAAGGGAAGGAGGGAAATCAATACATTTTCAAAGGACTGACTGTTCAGGAGAGAGGGCCGGTGGAGTCTCCAGGCTCCCAGGTCACACTGGGAGACCTGATGCAGAGTTCCAAAGCCACATCAATCTAGAAGTGAAACGTTCTGACCAAGTATGATCTGCCCCAGCAAAGAATTTCAGATCACTCCTCCGAGTCTGGCCAGAAAGCCGAGCCAGGGATGCCAGCCAGCCTCCTGGACGCTTGGCGTGGGAGCAGGGCGGGCCACGTGAGCAGGGGAGTGCCCGGAGTGGTGCTGTGGACTCTCCCTTCAAGAGACGGAGACGACGCCTGATGGAGGCCGTCTTCTCTCTAGGTGCAACCTCGATTCAGTTCTGGAGCCGCCAGCCATCACCCCAGGCCCAGGGGTGACCCACCCTCCCCATTCCCTTCTTCCCTAACAAGGCAGGAGGGTTCGCTGGTTACAAGCTCAGGTCCTGAGCCAAGCACACCTGAGCTGGAATCCCAGCTGTTGAAATGTATCGTCTGAGTGACCTTTGCCAAGTTACTTAGTCTCTGAGCCTTGGTTTGCCTTTCCATACAATAGGGACAACAGTGCCTGCCTCAGAAGATGACTCTGTATCATAAGAAAAGAGAGCTTGGCTTGCTCGGTGAGAAGCCCTAGCTCATTTGAAGAACTCAATATACAAGTAGCTACTGCCACTAGTTTCATGGGGGAGCCTGTGACTCCCGATCTTTTCTCAGCAATGGACACCCAAGCATCTGTCCTCTCAAATTTTTTTAAAAGGGAAATTCCATCAAAACTTTTCAAAGCTAAATTCCATCAAGAGGAGACTAGCTGGGCTTCCTGGGTGGCAGAGTGGTTACAAATCCTCCTGCCAATGCAGGGGACAAGGGTTTGAGCCCTGGTCCAGGAAGATCCCACGTGCCACGGAGCAACAAAACCCGTGTGCTACAACTGAGCCTGCACTCTAGAGCCCACGAGCCACAACTACTGAAGCTTACGCGCCTAGAGTCTGTGCTCTGCAACAAGAAGCCACCGCAATGAGAAGCCCGCACACCACAACGAAGAGTAGCCCCCGCTCGCAACAACTAGAGAAAGCCCGCGTGCAGCAACGAAGACCCAACGTAGCCAAAAATAAAAATAAATAAATAAATATTTTAAAAAAGGGGGGGGGAACTGGCTGTATTATGGCCCATGCCTCTGGTGAAACAGTAGGCGGCCAGTAAGAACGATGCTGTAGAAGTCTTATCGCCACGGAAACACGTTAGCCCATCCGATGCAGCCGCTGTGTACCAAGCACGAAGCTGGATGGAGGAAGCGGTGCAGGTGTCCCAGCTCTCGCGGCTCTGCTCCCACTGGAGCCCCTACAAAAGGCCAGGTCGCACAGAGGCAGCATGACTGGTGAATACCAGAGCACCATATGCTCCTGGAAACTGGGCAGTCAGTAAACACGGCAGGCACTGGAAGGAGGAGGAAGGTCCTGCACGAGCCCTGTCTTCAGGAGTTGTGGAAAGACAGTACTGTGAACACAGGTACCACAGCTACGGAAGGCAGATGGAGGAGGGGGTCCCTGGGGCTGAGTCATGAACAGACCCCTTTGCACAAGGACCAATGACATGCAGCACTGCCTGGAAGAGCCCAGGAGTGGGGACAACCCAGACGGCCATCAGCAGGTGACTGGTAACAGAAATCACAGTGTAGCTATGTAAACAAATACCATGTCAGCTCTACTGCAGTGTTAATGAGGCAGTTTTAATGGTTCAGATACGAAGCGCTCTCTAAGATAACACTGTAAATGGAAACAGCAAGAAGAGGAGTACAGCATGGTCCCATAACCATGCGGCCCTGGAGTGGGAGAAGGCACTTTGAGTGTATAGCCTTACACACGGACACGTGCTATTTGAGGATTTCATCCAGTGCATATAACGCCTTTCTGATCAAAAAGAAAACAGGCAAGATTTCAACATGAAGGGAAGAGGCACCTGGGAAGGGGGAAGCGTGAGCGTAGGATGGCAGCCTGGCCTGTACAGGCGGGGGCAGGCAGGGGGCAGTGAGCACAACTACTGGCAAGCACACAGGGCACGTGGAGAGGGGGCAGCAGCAGGACAAGGGGCTGGAAAGACAGAGTCACTCCAGACCAAAGGCTCCGAGTGCCAGACTTTATCATGCGGCCATAGGATGCTCCCAAAGGAGCTGGAGTTGGCTGGGTTGATCTGCTGAAAGAGAATGATTTTTTTTGAACCCTTTGCAGCACCCAGGTCGGTGTCTTGACTACAGCAAGAGCTCCACACGTTTCTGGAATCCGGCTAAATCGTAGCAACATCTGAAATGATCCGGGCACATTCTCAGACCCTGTGAGGCAAATCCAGACCATCAGAGCCTGGCACAATCTGGAATTCCCTGGGATTCCTTTGATCCATGGCATGGGCCTGGCCAAGCTCACTGGGGAATGCCAGTGCCCGTCCAGAGACTCGGAGCCCAGTCTGAGGACGGGGCCAGTTACTTCTCAGGGAGAAGCCAGGAACTCGGCCTTTGAGGGACGACTGGGTGCACAGCTCTGCCCAAGGTAAAAAGGAGGTGCCCCAGTGCCCACAGGGGCAAGGGAAAGGCCTCCTGAGATCACCTCTGGGGCACAGATCCTGCTCTGGCCTGGTGGGTCTTCTCTTAACCCATGTTAAGAACAGCTTCTATCTACTGAGCACCTACTGTGTACCAGGCACTTTATATATCAATACACAACAGATGTAAGTAGTAACAGTGTACAGACAGATGAATCAACTCACCTAGGGTATCAGGGGTGAGCTCCCGGGCTGTGCTTCCCACTGGTGTCCACCTGCAGCAAAGCCCCCACCCCTACCTGCCTCTCCATACCAGATGCATCCTTCAAAGCCCTATCGAGCAACTACCACGCAACCCAGCAAGTGCACTCCTTGGCACTTATCCTGGAGAAATGCAAGCTTGTGTTCACACAAAACCCTGCACATGATTGTTCGCAACAGCTTTATGCACAACAGCCAAAACCAGAAAACCACCCAGATGTCCTTCAACGGGCGACTAGCTAAACAAATGGTGGAACAGCATCCCATGGAACCCTCCTCAGCACTAAAAAGGGACGAACTATTGAGATCTACCTGGACGAATCTCCAGGGAATCATGCTGAGTGAAAAATCCCAGTCCCCGAAGGCTAATTACTGCATGACTCCATTTACATAACATTCTTGAAATGACAAAATTACAGAAATGAAGACTAGATTAGTAGTTGCTGGGCATTTGAACGGGCGCTTGGGATGGGGGTGAGGGAGCCGGGGGTGGTTATGAAAAGACACCGGCAGGGATCCTTGGGATGGAAATGCTCTGTATCTCGACTGTATCGCATGGGTGTCAATTTCCTGCTTGTGACTTGTACTATAGTTTTGCAACATGTTACTGCTGGGGAAAACTGAGTAAATGGTACACAGGATTTCTATGATTTCTTACAACTACCCGTGGATTTACAATGATCTCAAAAGTTAAAAATGTTTTTTCTTCCAGTTTTTTTGAGATATGATGGACATACAGCCTTGTGTAAGTTTCAGGTGTGCAACATTATGATCTGACTTACATACATCATGAAACAATGATCTCAATAAGTTTCGTGAACATCCATCATCTCATAGAGCTACAAAGTGAAACAGAAAATAATTTTTTTCTTACATCAAAATTTTAAATTTAAAAAGCCCACTCCGTCTATGCATTTGCCAAAACTCACAGAAGTAAACACCAAAGAGTGAACTGTACTGCATATACACATAAAATTCTTTTTAAAGAAGGCCACGTGGCAGCCACTGCCTGTAGGGGATCCGATGCAGCGTGAGGCAAGGAGGCGTGCTAAGGGACTGGGCAGCCTCCCCCTCACCTCCCAAGCCCCTTAACTTCAGTTTCCTCATCTTTAAAATGAAAGTGAGAACACCTTTGCTCTGGGGGCTGCTGGAAGAGTCAGGTAAGAAAATGTGTATAAAAGAGCGCAGCACAGAGAAGGCCCCCGACACCGGTGCCCACTCCCCAGGGTACACATGGATGGTCAGCGGGCACCAAGCGACACTGCCCGCGGTTAGTGAGAGGCCTCAACCCAGCCCCGTGGCACCCTGGCCCCAGAGCCCCCTCCGCCCCCTCCCAGCTGCACTCCCAGCCCCCGCCTCCCTGAGGACCAACTATGGGCTGGGCTCCTCTCAATTTCATCTCTCGAATTCCTGTGAACAGGCATTGCTATTAACAGTATTCCCATTTTCCAGATGAGAAGACCAAGGCTCCAGGAAAATGAATCAAGCATTTGCCCAAGATCCTACAGCTAGCAGGGGTGAGGGTGAGATCTGAATCCAGGTCTGTCTCCTCAGGACACCGCAGGGACAGGGGGCAACTTTACTTTCTCACACGGGTCCTTCCTAACATGAAACTTTCTTGCTTTTGTTCTGCAGTCTTCAATGGGCCTTTGGGCATCTGCAACCCTCGAACCCAGCTGTCTGATATCACTGTGGTTGAGACTCTCGGCTTCTGGCAAATGGGAACCCTGCCCGGTGCGCGCTGAACGCCTTTATATATGCAAAAAAGTTTTGCAAACTCTAAGAGTCTATATAACTCTTCAGAAGATTACAGGAGTCTACCAAACGTTTCTGTCATGCATTTTGAAGAGCCACCCTTTAAAGAAAAGAAACTGACCACGCTGGAACTCGCCCAATTAAACGCTTCCTTCTTTTAATATCCTTATCCTGTGTTTACTACTTGTACAAGTTGGTTTTATAGCAGAAGAATATCTCACCACCCCAACACAGGACTCAGAGCAAAACCTAAACATAACCTTGGCCGCTGACAGTGATTTTCCTGATGGCCCAAGCAAGTCATTCCTTTCAGAGCTTCCACTTCCCCCTCCCATTAAGCAAAGGAAATGGGAGAAAAACAGCAATTCTACAAGGTCTTTGGGAAGGCTGCATGCACTTTTAAACTTTCGTAACTTCAGCTGTTGGTGTGACAAAAGCAATCTGTGGGCAGGATCTAGAAGCAAATTTATGAACATGTGGGGAAGGGCATCTTTCAGAGGGTCATGCTGCCTTCTGCCAGATCCTGTGACAAACCCATGGAAGGGTGGAGCAGGCAGAAGAATCCTCTGGTCGCAGTCAAGGCTCACATCTGCCAAGAGCAGGGAAGTAAATCTGTCCGGGGATGCCTTCTGCTTGCTGCTAAGGCATCTGAGTTTAAAGGATACAAGTTAAAAGCTGCCTAGGAACTTTATCAACAGCCCGTACTTTCTCAGACCGAGTTGACATTGGAAAGAGAGTCTGGAGTTTCAATAAGAGAACATGCCCGGAGAATGTGTTTCCCAGACGGCAGTGGAACATTTAAACTAATTCCCTCGGCCCAGGTTCCCAAGTCTTCAGGTCCTCCTGAAAAATAACTGATCAAAGACAGCTATGCCTTCACCGCCTGCAATACACCGACAGAAAAAGAGAGACAGATGAAACCTCTTAAGTCAATACTTTAACACCAAGGACATGTTTGATACCAAACATTACTGATTTAAGGAAACTCCACAATAGAGGCAATAGCCAGAAAAAAAAATACGTTTTTGTTCACCATTTTCCTAGTACCTTCCTGGTCTGTATCTGTGGAAATAACAGGTGACACGGAGTCTACCTTTTAACAGTGCATGAATAAAATAAGAACAGCCACTGCAGCAGTGCCAGGCCCCAGGCTTACTGTATCCTCAGAGGAGCCCTACGAGTGGGCACTACTGTTATTCCGTTTTACAGAGGGACAAGCTGAGGTCCAGGCCCAAGGTCACCCAGTTGTAAAGGGTGAAACAGGACTCAAGCCACATCTGCTGAATTCCAAAGTCTTTGAACCACCAAGACTTCTACTCCAGGATCCGTAAACTGTGTCCTAATTATCCCGTAAGTATTTGATTTCTCAAACTGACCAAAAGCTGAAGCACAGATGCTGGGTTTGCAAGACACCTCTTCCCTATAAGCTCTTCCTGTGGTGCCCCAGGCCACACCTCAACCTTCTGGACTTAATGATGAACTGGCACTAGGCGTTCCACTGAGGCAGGGAGTGGGGAAGTGAGAGGGTAGGGGTGAAACATAAAGGCACTGATTCCCATCCCTAACCACATGGAGGGGCAGCCGTCCCGGGTGCCGTGCAGAGGTGAAGTGCCTTCCGGGAAAGCCAGGTGCCCCCAGGCCTGGGGGATGGTGCTGGCTCCTCACTACATCAGCCAAGATCTGTGTCCATAGGCCCCCCTCTCCCTGGGGCTCTGCTGCCCCTCCCCCAGAGCTCCCCCCCAACTCCCGTCCTTCTCCCCAAGCCCATTTCCAGGGTGTTCACGGGGAGCCCGCCCTCCACACATGTTGTCTGGGTGTGGCCCTGCCTCAGGCCTCCTCTGGTCTCAGCACAGAGCCTGTCACAGCAGGAACCTGAGTCAACAACACACCTGGGGACGAGCACTGAACTCGAGGCCCGGAAGTCACACTTCCCCTCCAGCTCAATCCTGGATGAGCTGTGGCACCCTGGGCGAGTGATGGAACTTTGCTGAGCTTTGTGATCTGTAAGAAGGAAGCCTTGTTCTGCCCCCGCGAGTGGGAAGTTCAGGAAGGAAAGGTCTGCAGAGTGGGGCACCTGAAGAGGGACCAGGGGTACTGAGGTGAGTCCTTCGGTGAGCACAGTTCGAGCAGAGAGTAGGCCCTTACTCAGCACGTGCGAACTAGCTAACACAGACCACGTCTTCACAGCTACAGCATGGGTGGCTGGGCAGGGGAACGGAACATGCTTGTGACTCCTCTGAGCACCTCGCTGGGAGATGTAGCTGCTGGACAATCAAATCCATTACTGAGTCTCATGTTCACCCGGCTTCCTGTCTGCACGTGACACGTGAGGAAACTGGGCTCAGAGAGGCAGTGCAACCTGGCTAAACCACACAGCTGACATGCGGCTGCATCAGACTCTCAGGGGGGGCTGTGCAACACTTTCTTGCTGCAAGAATAAAGCATCTGCCGTCCTTAGAGACAGCATGCTTACCCCACCCCTGATTCCTCGCCCCAGAGTAAGGTGTGTCCTTGGAAGTGTTTTCTTCAGTGACTGGGGTGAATATACATTCCCTGGACTAGACCTTCAGGTAATCAAAGGCCACCGAAGGCCCACACTCAGGAAAGGACTGGCAGTCACATTACCTGGCTGGAAAGGGACCCACCCTGTGCCCTGGGCTGAACAAAGTGGCCCAGGCTCCCTTATGAGACTGTCTTAATGGAGGGGAAACAAAATAAAACAGTAAATGAGCTGTTGAACCAAACTGGGAGTCTGTTCTCTGGGACTTTACACAGTCACTCTCCCAGTGTTGTAGGGATTTGCTGTGTTTTTAAGCAAATAACATTTCAAGAGGAGGGGGAGGAAGAACATTATTCAGGGACATGAAAGTGTTGAGACCCAGAGCCAAAACAAATGTGAACATGGGAACGAGGCAGCCTGTGTTGCTTCTTGAAACTCAAGCCAACTGCATGCATGACGTGTCAAGAGCTCATTCATCAATGAGAACTAACTGACAGGCAAGTTTCCTATATGCAGCCCTGCAGTTCTCGCTACCATTCAAGTCCTTTTAACCTGCCAAACCCTACAAGAGAAGAGCGTCCTATGGACTAGGATCTGCAGAGCAAACTCAAAAGGAGGGAAATGAGGGGTGGGGGGGAGAAGAACCAGTACTTACTGAGGGAGCACAGACTAGACACCGCCTTGTCCTCCAGACCAGGATGAGGGAGAGAAGGGGAGAGAACAGGGGACGGTGAGACACAGCAGGGGCCCCAGAGATAATCTACTGAAATGTTAAGCCACTTATAGCCTAAGACGACCATGACCCCTTCTTCAGTCAGACCTATTTACAAGTACAGTGAATTTAATCAAACCATGATTTGAAACCAAAAGAGATGAGGGGTTAAAAAAAAATTAAAGAAGAACAAAAATAGAGAAGCCCAAACAAGAGGCAGTGTGGCCTGTGTGAAGACAGCAGGACTTGGGACACACGGGTTCTGGCCCTGCCTCTGCCACCGAGCAGCTCTGGCCCGTCTGCCAAGTCACTTCCCCTGTCTGGCCTCAGACCCCTCACCTGACGAATGGAAGACCGGCTCAGACGGGCTCTGTTTCTGCCAAGCGAGCATCCACGGGCAGCCACGCATCAGCTGTGTGGCTCAGCCAGGTCACACTGCCTCTATGAGCCTCAGTTTCCTCACCTGTGACATGCAAACGGGAACCCGAGGGAGCAGGAGACTCAGTCACGGAAGGGGCTGCGCGAGCTGCGAGAAGGTGGGAAGGGCCGATGATGCCCGTCCTGCAGCCACTGCTCTGGTGGCCGTGTGTCCGCTGGCCTTCCCGGTCCTGCCCAGACCGGACCTCCAGTGTTCAAGGTCGCAGGAGACCGGACAACAGCAAAGGCCAAATTCTCACTGGCCGCCATCATGAGCCTCAGCCGTGGCCTTCCATACGGCCGAGTGGAGAGTGGGAAGCCACCTTCATATTCCTTCGGGGCAGGTAACCGGGAGGTGGGGTTGCCCCCCTCTCTTACGTACCTACAGGCACGAGTGGGGAGGCTTGCACAGGTGCATTCTCCAAACTCAGTCCTTAAGCACACCAGGGTACCTTGGTGTCTTTCAGTGACATTAACAACATTCAGAATTAAGGAGCTTCTTGGAAGGCGAGGAAGTTAGTCACTTACCGGTTTTCACACCTTCATCTCCTACCTCCTGCTACAAAAACAGCCCCCTCCTTTGCAAAATGTTTATGGACTTTAGGGCCCAGAGACAGCAACGTTCTCTCCCTCCTGCGGGATGACCTACCCTCACCCAGGCTGCACGCACGCTTCATGCCAGTGTGGTCCCAGGAGCCCCTCGGGCAGGGGGAGCGTCCCCGTTCCTGCCCGGCCACACACCAGCACTGCCCTCACAGAAGCCCCGGGCCGCTGCACAGAGCAAATGGAGCCTCCCAGCAGCTGGCACCGGGGACACAGCTGGGAGGCAGCCTCTCTTCATCTCAGGGACCTAGGGGCTGGTGGCCTCACACGGTGACACAAGCATCACACTGAAACACGGGCGGTGACGCAGGAGGGGACCAGGAGCTCTGTAAGAACTATGAGGGACACGAGAACCAGGTTCCCCATCTGCCACCCACTTGGAGGTCACACCCTGACCTCACCTCGCAGACCAAGACTTCACCCTCCTGATCCGACCGATTTTACAGGGTCTGGTATAGAAATTAATCAGCCGGGCTAACCAATCTACACTGAGGCTTCCGCCTTCTCCCCTGCCCCCCACACGGCCAGCTGCACCGCACGGTCAAGAACGCTGTCATCTGCCAAAACAAAACTCTTCAGAGAGACTGCCAGACAGGTCCGTCATAACGACAGGTACCCTTGAGCTCCGGGGCACCTCTCAGTCAAATTCCCAAAGCCATCTCTCTGGTGCCTCCCAGGGGGCTTCTGAAGGGCGGGACAAACTCTACTAAGATGACTCTGACATCAGCTGCAGCACGGTGGCGAGGGAGCCATTCTATGTGTAACAACGGCCATCTGCCTGCAGAAGGACCTCAACAGCACCAGACTGTTGACTCTTTAGGAGGAGAAAGAGGCTCCTGTAAGAAGGGCTGCCCTGAGGTCCTAATTCAAAGCAAAGCCCAGAGATGCGCTCTGAATTACTTAGCACTGTTCAGGGACCGAACAGAAGGAGCCTGGGCGCAGCTGCGTGTGGGTCTTGAGCTCCTGCTTTACCTTCTGGCAGAGTGTGCGGGCAGGAGAAGGGAGGGGCGCCTCATTTGCAAACCCATCTCCACTTCCTCTAAGCATCCTGGATATGACAACCCCGGCCTCCAGGGCTCAGAGCAAAGACCTCGAGGGGGTTAAAGAGGAAACAATATGGCCAACCAGATTCAAGCCCTGCTGAACTCTTCCAGAGCCTTGGTGGGGTGGGGGGGGTGGTAATCTTGACAGCTCTAAGTGAGACTCAAAACACCCTCAGAGAGTTTTACCTTCCAGAGGTGAGCAGATCATCGTCATCAGAAATGGCCCAGGCCCCGGAAGAAACAGAGGTTCACTCCGCTGTTTGTCCACAACATATCCCAAAGTACCTGAAAAAGCAGCAAATGTGCCCGCGGCCGCTGTAACTGTTGTGTTATTCTCATCGTCCTCTAGGGGAACCATCGGAACCGAGTTTTGGTGCCAGCTTGTCCTGCCCTCAGGACGCTCATTTCACTAAGTCAGCAGCAAAACTCTACAGCTAGGCCTCGGAGCACCTCCCACACCCACCAGCGAGCTGGCCTTCGCCTCGCCTGGAAGGAGCCTCACCCGGAAGGAGCCTCATCTGGAGGAGTTACCAGACGTGCGAGAGCAGGAAGGCTACATCTGAAACGGGTAACACCAGCCTCCTCGACCAGGAGTAAGCCCAGGGGGGGCGGGCATAAATCATCAACGTTCTCAGAGTTAACAATAACGATAATAAAGTTAAAAAAAAAAAAGCTGTCAGACTGAATAAGGGGACAAGATGAGAATGGATGAAATGTAACAGGTACTGGTCAGGGCCCAGCATTTAGACACCAAAACCAAGTTTCAGGTGTGCTAGGTGAATAGTTAACAGCAGGCTGTCCTCCCTGAAAAGCCTGATAGGACAGGAGTTGTGCACAAAAGCATATGTAAGTCACAGGCCCTCTGCCCAAGGAAGTAAAAATTATTAACTGATGCATGAGTGAAATGAAAAGTAAAATAAAATGCACTAAGAGGCAGAGTACATTTTAAAAGACAAATTACACGATATCATAACAGGGCCTTCTACGGTTCAAAAATGAGCACCGCAGGGCTTCCCTGGTGGCGCAGTGGTTAAGAGTCCGCCTGCCGATGCGGTCGGCATCGGTCCGGGAAGATCCCACATGCCGCGGAGTAGCTGGGCCCGTAAGCCATGGCCTCTGAGCCTGCGCGTCCAGAGGCCCACGTACCGCAAAAAAAAAAAAAAAAAAAAAAAAAGAGCATCGCAACCTTGATGGGGTGGGTGCAAAGCCATGCTAGGATCTCCTCCTCCCAGTCCGTGGTGGGTGTTCTTCCCGGGCAGATTCTTTTATGAATTGATACATCAATTATGAATAAATCGACAAAACATTTGCTAGAGCCATGATGTTCATGAAGCACAAAGCCTGGCAAGTGCCTGGAAGTGGCATCCACGTCCACCAGGCCCCAGCAGACAGGGCTGGCAAAGCTGCTCTGCAGGCCCCTGGTCTGGCCTTGCCTGGCCGCTGTGAGTGGTAGGAGGGTCAGAGTCTGGCACAGGTGCCCAAGGAGCAGTCCCTCCGAGCAATGCTGACCACACCCCTGGGTGAGTGGTGTTTCATGAGCCCACAGGGGGTCCGCTTTCTTAGAGGGGTCAGTGATGGGAGGCAGCACCAGAATGAAACAGTTTCTCCCCCAAATTCTCAGCAGAACCCAATTCAAAAGTCACTTGCCTTCCACAAAGAGGAACAGGGCAACTTCTAGAGCGAGGAAGCAAAATATAAACTGGTCCAATGTCCCTGTGCCATTCTACTGCCATCCTGGCGGCTCTCCTCCTGAACCTCAGGACCCTCAGATGCCAAGTTAACCTGCCCTACAGATAAGCCTGCTTGGGTGCAAAAAAAAATATGCGCCTTCAGCACAGATAGGACAGAAAGCAACTTAACTGCCTAACAGTAAGGACAGGATAAACAAATGTCCCGACATCCACGCAAAGGACAAAATGCAGCTTTTCAAAAGGCCTGATAGGCGCCAACAGGAAACCATCTTCCAGTCGAGCGTTAAGTGAAAGAGCAAAGACACACAGTGGACACAGTAAGCTCCTATTTGGGTAAAACTAAATAAATGTAACAATAATACAGAAGAAACTTAATATCAAGAGTCTTCAGGGAGAGGAAGTGGGTTGCTGAGAACAAAGGGGAGAGGAGACTCTTCAAGGAATACCATTTTGTACATTTTGAATTTTGAAGGTACGACCTATGCAAAAAATATCTAAATTTTTAAAAATCAAAATTGTATATATATATATATACATACTTGTGCATCAATGGAATCTCTCTGGGAGAACAAAGAAAAAGGCGACAGGAGTTCTTCCAGAGACAGAAGCAGAGGTATATATGAGGGACAGGGATGGGGGGAGAGTTACTTTTCACAGCTGAGTTTGTAACAAGCGCATATACTGCCTATTCTTAAAGACTAATTTTCACACACAGAGCTGCTTATAGCTCCCCAAACACCCCACACTGTCCCACGTGTCCAGACCTTCGCTCACACTGGGCCCTCTGGCTAGAACTTGCTCCCTGCTTCCCCCGGCTCCCCTCTCAGCCTCTTCAGCCTCCAGCTGAGCTAACTACTCTCAGCTTTTAGACTCCCCTCAGGTGCCTCCTCCTCCAGGAAGGCCTCGCCCAAACTGCAGAGTACGAACCAAAGGAGCATGAAATGAACTGGCAGTGTGTCCGCCTGCCCCATTGACTGCAGCCTTCGGGAGGGCACGAGCCCAACCACGGTCCCCGGAGTCCCAGGACCTGGCACAAAGAACAGCTCTCAGGGAATGTTTGCTGAACCAAAGAACACATTCACTACATTAAGTCAGTTCTCAACTTTCCTGATGCCAAAAGCTATTGAAACCTCTTGTTTGTGGGGTTTCCTACAGCTATCAAAATTGTGTTAACACTAATTCGAAGCATTACACCTCCTGGTCCACGGAGGGGCTGGGCTCAAAGCTGTCTGGGTTCCACAGCAGCAGAGCACAAGCAGAACCTGTGGTTGGCACAAAATCACTCTGTCTGATACCGCTCACCTCCTGGAAACTTGCAAATACTCATCAGAGGCTCCTTGCTTGGGCAGGCGGGCGGGCAGGTGGCCGGCCCTTCGCACTCCCAATCCCAGGAAAATCTCGGCCCAGGGTGTTCCCTATAGTTTTGTTTCCCAAGTTCGGCCTTTAGGAGAAAGCACCTGGCTGCCCTCAGGGCTTGCTGGGAGGCAGCACCCCTACAGGCCAGCGTCTCCTGAGAAGGAGGGGGGGCCTGCACGGTGAGCACGATGGGGTCGAGGGGCAAGATTATCCGGGAGAAGTCAAACGTGCACGTGATGCCGTGCTCCTGAACGAAGGGCATCTTCTCTGAGGGACTTTAAATCAACAGGCAGATCCTGTGCACACCCTGAGCTGTGTTTCTCTCGTCATTTCCTCATGGTACGAGAGCCCCAACCCAAGTCCAACACCCCCCGGGCTGGCTGTACCAGGGGCTGAGGCAAGAAGGCAGGTAAGTGTACCAACCAAGTTCACACAAACCAAGTGTTCAAACAGGTTTACCGCAAGGCACGACGAGTGCCGGGGGGGATGCAGGCTACGGGACAGGAGTGAGCTGTGACCCAAGCAGGGAGGTAAAGGTCTGGGGAGGGGTCCTAGAGAAGGTGGCATGAGTGTCGGACTTTGCGGGCAGATAGGAGTTCAACAGCCGGAGACAGAGCAAGGGGCTCCTCAGAGGAAGCCCATCAGTGACGCGTCCAGCACCCCAGGGAGCTGGGGAGCCAGGAGGTGAGGCCCCTTCCCAGATTCGGGTAGAAGCAGCCCCGCGCCGCCCAGTCGGGCACGTGTCCGGCTCATGCCCGCGCCCCTCACAAGGCCTTGGGCGGCGGGGGGATGGGGGGGCTCCGCCATCCAGGGCAGCCTCAGCGGCACCAGCCTCCCCACTCCTGGCCCGGCCCCACCTCGCCCGGCTCCCCTCTAGCTCTTGGGGGTCTGCCCCGCCACACCTGTCCTGCTCTGCCTTGTGCCGTTGAGAGCACCAGGCCAACAAGCTGAGCCATAAGGGGCACGAGCAGGTGCTTTACTCAGCCGAACGGAGCCAGGCGACCCAGGGGATCCTCACAGGGGATCAGAAACCACCCCCCTTCACAAAACGGCGGCATCAAGGTACACAGCCGCAGGACAGTTATTTCCATCTCCCAGTGCACCATCAGCCCCGGCGCTGACCCACACCGCTAGCCCAGAATGCCGACAGACAATACAGCAATTGTGTCCTCCCTTGGGAAGGGGGAGTGGCCACGTCCAGCCCCACATGAGAATGTCACGATCGTCTCGGACTCCCGAGCTACAAATATGTGATCAAGGCATGTGCCGAGCACGCGCTCACCACGTGTTTGCATGGCTATGAAAGCACAAGGGCCGATGTGCTTCAGCTGCCGGGGACTGGGTCTGGGGGCGGCAGAGGACAGGGTAACGAAAGGAGTCAGAAAAACAGCACAGAAACGCTTCATTCAAAACCATGACTGCTTTATTGTCCCCTAGTTTTTGAGGAGTGGGAGTGGAAGGGGGGACACTCCTTTACAAAACAAAACTGCAAAGCGAAGCAACATTGCTGACTGCCGTCGCCTCCCAGCTATTCCATCCTAGGCTAAAGACAGGAGAGAGGCAGTGATTTCAGATTCACTCTGGACAACTGAAAACCAAAAATGAGATGCAATCAATCTTCGCAGGCAGGCAACTACCACTGACAGCTCAGATCCGTACAGCCTCCAGCTGACGCTGTACGGACGCGGGCACATCACTTCCGGGCTCTGGGCCTCAGGTGCCCAGTTGTAACAAGAGCTCTTTCACTTCCAGAAGCCCAAGCTGGGCTCATCTGTTGGCAGGTAAGAGAAAGAAGGGATAGAGCACTTGATTCTGGGCATGGTTGGTGCCCCAGTTCCCATCACTACATGCGGACACGCATTTCAGGACACCTGAGTCAAAGGGCACCTCAGCCTCAGGACTGATACCTGGCAAGTCGAGCAACATGAAGGAACAAGCTGCCCAGGAGGAGGCAGGGTTACCCAGCACCCCCATGCCAGATGTTAGCTCAGCCAAGTGCGGCCTTTCTCTGATGAGAATGGGTAAAATAAACCTATGTGGGAAACCAAAGTTTAAAACGCAAAATCATCAATGTTGCCTCCTCTGGTATCCAGGGTCCAGATTAAGGGGGTTGGGGGCAGGGGCAGAGAGTGGGTTAGAAAAAAGAATTACCTAAAGGTAGGAAATAAATGTTTCTCCAACTATTACAGTGAGAGTCTAAAGATAAACAGCTTCCATAAAAATGGTTGGTGTCTTACTCTGCTGGGGCTGCTGCAACAGAATACCATCAACTGGGTAGCTCATAAACAACATTTATTTCTTGAGGTTCAGGAGACTGGGAAGTCCGAGATCATGGCACCAACAGACTCAGAGCCGACAGGCTCTTCTTCATTGATGGTCATCTTCTCATGCATCCTCACATGGCAGAAGGTCTGAGGCCTCTCTCTCTGGGGTCCCTTTTGTAAGGGTCTAATCCCATTCGCGAGGGCTCCAACTTCATGACTTGGTCACCTTCCCAAAGGCCCCACCTCCTAATACCATCACTTTGGGCTTTAGGTTTCAACACACAAATTTGGGGGGGATACAGACATTCGGTCCATAGCAACTGGAAAATGAAACATCTTTGGACATCTAGGGTCCAGTTTCCCAGGTGATAAGATGCAAAGCTTTGTAAGCATGTACCTCTGCACAGCAGGAAGTAAAAAGGGAGAGCAGGCTCATACGCAGGGCAGGCATTCGAGTCACCGGCTGGGACCCAAACCCTTGCCGGGGGAAACACTGGAGCGTTTGGCGCCTGCTTCAACGATGTGGTTCCAGTGCAGTGGTTCTCAAAGTGTGGTCCCGGAACCAGCGGCTAGCAGCCTCACCTGGGAGCCTGTTAGAGATGCACAGTTTCACTCTCCACCCCACACTGACTGAAGCAGAGACTCTGTGGGTGGAGTCCGGCAATCAGTGTTTTAACAAGCCCTCCAGGTGAGTCTGGTGCCCCCGAAAGTTTGAAAACCAATGTTTTAGTGGATTTGGTACTTAGAACCCTGATACTTGGGGGGACAATTCTGCAGATGAAAACACTGGGGTCCATCGAGGTTAAGTCTCTTGCAAAAGACGATGAGGTCAGAATTGGGTGGAAGCCCTAGGCCCCACCCCCAGCCCTTCGTCTAGGCCAGGACGCGGGGACCTAGATAAAGATGACCCAGTGCTTGTCCTTAAGGAGTTCCCAGCACCCCCTAGAATGCACTCAAGAACACCAGTGGGGCGGGACCTTCGGGGTCCTTCTCAGGAGTCTCAGCCCAGTGGAATCAGGGGGCGGACAAAGCTCCCAGGCATGGAATGGACTGGCTGGGAGGGGATGAGGAAGCAGGTGAGGATGCCACATTTCTGCTGCAGGTCCGGGGGCCAGGAGGGCTTTCAGGCAGTGGGACTTGTGGCCCACATTTCTCAAATTCAGCCAACAACCCAGAATGACACTAAGAAGCCCAAAGGTTGACAGTGTAGTGAAATGTGTGAGAATCAGAAGAAGAAGAAAAAATTGTTTGCAGAATATTTGCCACAAGAGGAGGAAAAAATGGGGTTGAGGAAAAAAGTAAACGAAAGGAGTGACGATGTTAAATATTTGGAGGAATCTGGGAAGAAAAACTCAATTCCTGAAAGAATATAAATCGCCATTGGGAGGCTCTTTACTTCCACTTGCTTCACCGAGTCTCTGTCGGAAAGAATAAGCTAAGAGGCTCTGAGAAGCGTGTTCTCATTCACCCTAAGACATTGTTCTCTTTCAACCACCAGCATAAGTTATCTACTTGATATGTGGCCGCTAGACTGCCTGTCAAGATAATTTAGAGATTAAATCTTTGTTTAAAAAGAAAAAATCTCGCAGCATCTGTTAAAATCATGGAAGCACTTTTGGACTAAGAAGATGAAACTGGGTAAAGCACCTGAGTGACTTTAGCGGGGCTGGGGGACAAAAAGGATCCCCAAGTCACCTGGCATCGCAGGGCAACCGGAATGAACTCTGGGGTGGAGACCGGCTTCCAAAGAGTCAGGCACCTTGTTCGAGGAGCTGACCCCGAGCCGCATCAGGGGTTACATCGGGAACAGCGAGGGGAAAGCTCCACGCAGATGAACGAAGCACTTCCCCTGCCCTGAGCCCGGCTCATCTCTGTCAGTTTCCTTGCAGGTGGAACAACCGGCCGGATAACGGAGGGAGTGACCCTGTGCAAGGTGCATTTCCACCACAGCCCCGCCTTGCACCATACAACCTCGGGGACCAGAAAACCTGAATCTACCTTCTGAACGTCTTGTCCACTCCAGAGATCTCCAACTCAAATGCCTTCTAGAGCCAAGCAGGGAACAGAAACGAGTGAAACGCGCTGGGTGGAAACTGTGACGCAGAGCCAGGGACGTGGCCCGGGGAGGGTGGACGGCTAACACTGTGCGGCTGCAGGGGAAAGCGGGCCCAGGATAATATGAAAGATCTGATGTGTCAGGAAAAGCTGAAAATCTAGACTTCTTTGTACAATCCCACTTTTTAAATGTTGTCAATACATGCAAAAATGCATAAAGCATCATGGGGGCCAAACAAATCTTGCCCAAGGACCACATCTGGCCCCCAGACCACGAGAGCACAACCTCTGGTCTAACGGACACTGATTATTCAAGCTCTGAAATTGCCCAGACAACTGCATTACACCTTGGTTTGAAGGGCCCTGTGGATTCGCCCATGCTGAGCACCCCACAGTCACGCATATCCGTCTGCATCACTCCTGGCTCCTTCCGAGCTAGAGGAAGGCCTAAAAAGGGCTAGAAAGCGCAGACTGTCTGAAATCCTGAGCACATCAAAGCAGCACCACGATACTCCCGATCCCGGACAATGGAGGCCTGCCTTCCCACGCACACGCCTGCAGAGGTGGGCGAGCTGCGGCACCACTGGGGGCAGAGGAGGGCCTGGGACCTGCGCCTGTCCTCACCAGGAGAGCTCCCTTCAGACCTCGCCCACAATGGGGGATCGGGGAAGGAAGGCGTTTCCATGCCAAATTCTTTAAACAAATCCAAGTAAACCCAGCAGATGGAAGAGACGATTCTGGATCTCTGACGCCTACAGATGGCTGGCTTTGGTCGGGTCATCGTGAACAGAACAGATGCTTCCTCCATCACAACTCCTGCACAGAACACAGGATTCTGTTTTGATGACATCTGTGCAAGATATAGAAATGAGAGGGGGGTTTCCTGCCTTTTATTTCATAACAGCCCTGGACAAACGAAGACTTCTTGTACCATAACAACACAGTCAAAGGAAAGCTCCACGAAGTAGGTTTTCTTAAATGTCAACCCGCAGAGCAACCTACTTCTCTGCCCACAGGCCACGATAAAAATGCGAGTAGGGAGCCCATCCAGAGAAGGAAAAGATTCCTCTTTCAAATGGCAGCATGGTCCATGATGGGGGTAACGCCGGGTATGGAGGAGATGAACTGGGGTCTAAGCCAGGCTCTAGCCTGTTAGGACCTGTCCTCTCAGGGATATGCCAGGAGCCCAGTTCCTCCCGGTGGGGCGGAGCTCATTATCCAACAGCCGACTGTATGATGATCAGATGAAATACAGGCACAGTGCTTGGCACATAGCAGGTGCTCAACAAACACCAGCTTTCTAAGTAATAAACAACTTCCACCGTAAACTTCTTTGTGCCAGGGTTCTTTCCAGGCACATGCAACGTATCCCCTTTTCTGGGTGTTGAGACAGCAGTGAGCAATTCTGCGCACAGCCCAATCTGCCGTGCTCTCAGGTCCCCACCGGCTACAGAAGGCAGACCCAGGAGACCATTGTGAGTGGCTGGCTAAAGGCAAGAAGAGTGTCAGAGGGGGGCGCACAATCAAGTCTGGGCTTCCAGGGCTATTCTTTCCCTTTTTAAAGCAAGAGCGAAAAAAAAAAAAAAAACCTCTCTGTGTGCATCCTCTTAATTCCAACTTCCTCCTTACCAAGCACTTCTTTCATGCAACTGTTCTATGGCTAAATGCACCAGACTTATCTGGTTTTCTCCCTTTTTCACTCTTGCCCAAGGTCCTGAAAGCTCCGCCTGATATCTTAGGCTTGCATTTTGGAAAAGTTTCCATCCTGACTGTAAAGGGAGTGTGCACTGTCTAAGCCGGGAAGATTCGTGCAGACTGGACCCATGTAAACCCAACATGGAGAGGTCTAGCCGTTCCCAAGAGCAGGAATGGACTGGACTCCTGACAAAATGCAGCATCTCATTAATGCAGCTAGCCCGGGGCCAGGACAGCCCAGCGGTATACAACCACGCTTTTCTCCACACTCAGAGTCTATCAGCGCGCACCTGTGGCAAGGAGATGGTTCCAGCACCGATGCATTACTTACAGTCAGGCCCAATGAACAGAGTTCAAATCTATGTTCTCCACATTTGCCTTCACACCTCAAAACGACTCCACCTCTAATTATAGCTTCCAAAGAGACTCCTATTAGGTAACATGGGAACGAAGCAAGACACGAGCTACAGTTCAGCCCAGCTCCCAGCTGGTCAACAGACTGTCCCAGTGTTGCAGCTGATGTCATTTTAAGGAGAAAGCCACGTGATGCTGGCTGGCAGAGGGGCCTGGAACTTGTCTTCCTTCCTCATGCTGCACAGTAGCCACCATTCTGAATGAATAAAGTAGTTCCTTATCTGTCGCCCATGGAAAACATGGCCACATCATCAAAACAAAAATGTTCCCACCCCAGCACAGTAGGAACAGTGGTACAACCCATCGGGTCCAGATGACCCAGAACAGAGCACGATCTGAATACAGGGAAGTTTGGATTTCTGTGGCTGTCCGCAGGGCCTGGCGCGCGTACACACCCACACATGCGCACGCACACACGGGGTGGGAAGGGGGAGTGCTGGGTGCAGCAGAGCTGATGCGGCCGCGGGTCCAGGTGAGTCAGGAGCTGGGGTCACAGGCTGGAGGGTAGCAGGGCTGAGGGGGTCCTCAGGTAGCAACTGGTCACCTGCAGTTGGCGACCATGGCCTGCACGGTGTGGCTGGCTTGCCCACGGTCACATGGAAGGTGTGGGGCAGCTTCTTCACTCCAGGCCCAGGCCCCCTCTGTCATGTCACACATTTCCCATCACCTCTGAGTCAACGGACTCATTATCCATTCTGTGCTCTGGGGCCAGGAAAGTCGGTGTCCTTTCTTTCACTGGAATGCCTCCTCTACACTTGTGCTTCCCTCAGATTTGGATTTTCCACACACTGAGAGTCTAGCACACCTCTGCCCCCCGGAACTTTCTGTGATGCTAAGTTTTATATCTGTGCCGTCCAACCTGACAGTGAAAAGCTGCACGTGGCTACTGAGCACGTGACGAGTGGCTAATGCAAGTGAAGAACTGAACTTTCTATTCCATCCTATTTTAAATTTAAATAATCACAATTGTGTCAATTATCCCTCAATAAATCTGGAAAAAAATTCAAGCAGTTACATGTGGCTAGCGGCTACCATATTGAACAGCACAGGTCTGGAGTACAGAGCATCCTTATAGGGACGGGGTCAGCACATTTTTTTTCTGTAAAAGGCCAGACAGTAAATATCTTAAGCTTTGTAGACCATATGGTCTGTCACCACTGCTCAGCTCTGCTGTGGCAGCACAAAGGCAGCCACAGACACCACGTACACAAATGAGTGTGGCTGTGTGCCAATAAAACTTTATTTACAGGAACAAGCCATGGGCCAGATTTGGCCTGTGGGCTTAGTGTGCCAACCCTGATCTAGAGTACAGGGCTGAAGTTCAAATCCCAGGACGACTGCCCAGCAGCTGGGTGATCTTGGGCATCTTTATCTTATTAAACCTCAATTTCTTCATCTAGAAAAAGGGAACATAGTACCCACTTCTCCGGGTGGTTATAAGAATTCAATGGGAAGCTGGTAACACACTTAGCACAGGGCCAACACAGATGGGCGTTCAAAAAGCCCTTGAGGGTGAATGGAAACTGGATACGTACTGGGTGCTCTGACTTAAAAATATCCCACTGCTTCCTCCCTTTCCTGTGAAGTGGACACTAATACCCCCAGCCTACAGAGAAGTGGCTGGTTCAAAGTCAAAGACAATGAAGTGGCAGGACTAGAACCCAGGGCGCCCATTTCCTGGTTCCTTGCCCTGGTCTCCCTTCCTCTTTTCCAGCTGACATGAGTTCTGCTCAAGGTTCCGCTTGACTGGGCTCACGTGAACCACCTTGTACTGTAAGAGGCTCGCATCCTTTACAAAGGAAATTGTTAAAAAAAACAAAGTCAATGACTTCCTGAGGGCTCTACGATGTCGTGCTCTACTGGTTCCTGTTCTGTCCACTGTTCTGGGGCCCCTGTCACCACCAGAGACCCCTCATCTAAGGCTGTCAATTACCAGTACACCATGGGAACACCCTCACAAGGTGGGCAGGGTCAGAATGAGGTTCGGGTGCTGCAGGTCCATGTGAAGATCTGGCTGTCGCCCTTCACAGCCCCGCCTCCCCACAAGTCCTCCAAAGTTGAAAAACGCTATCCCTACCCTGCTGATGGGGTCACACAGAGACGCTCTCTGCGATTCCTTAGAGAACTGCACGAGCTGACGTGAGCAGGCCCAGCTCAGATACGGACGCGGTGCTGGCTTCCACCTTCCTCCCGGCTTCCTCCCGAGGAGAACGAGGCGCCGAGGTCTGCTCCCCCATCTCCTCAGCAGAGTCAGCCAGGACCATTCCCGAGCAGAGGAGACGGCGCTCAGGATCGCCATCTTCTTCCCCAAGGGCCCTAAGTAAGACACCATCGGCTGTGCCCACCATGTTGGCTTAACTGCAACAACCAGGGCATGGGGCCAAAACCCCGAACAGAGGCCAAATCGGAGACGGGCAGTCAGCTGGATGGGGGCGGGCCCCTGGGCCCCGGCTCTCTCCTCCTGCCATGGAGAGGGGCTGAAAATCAGGCCCCCGTTCCCCAGAGCACCGGAAGCCTGGTCATGACGCTCACGGCCTTCCATGAGGGACCTCACCTGGTCTCCCCACAGACCCGCCCAGAAACTGTGCAGAAGAGGCCGGCTCAGCCTTTCTCTCACAAGCGCAGGGAAAGGGCTGGCCAGGCATCTTCACACACGTTCTAAGCCGAGGAGGATGCTAGCAGGCCAGGAGCTCCTCAGGCCCACACAGAGCAGGTGCCACGCTGGCCCTGCTCCTCCGTGGCCAAGCGGAGGGCTCTGTGCCACGTCCTAGAGCAGAGATATCCTGGGGTCTTTTCTGCAACACTCAAGGACGTGCCCGAACCTTACAAAAGTTTAAAAACCTGATTTTTTTCTTAAAAAGCAAATTAGAACCCATTCACCTGTAGACAGAGCATCCACTACACACCTCAGCCAGCAGCCCAGGCACCTGACGGGCACAGCTCTTCCACTCCAGGCTTAGCCTCAGCCAGGCCTCACCTCTCTCTTACTTTTCTAACAGGTGAGGGTGTTTGCTAACCGCCCTAGGAATCAGATCAACAGGAGGCTGACTGCCAAACTTACGGCCACTTGCAGCTCACTTACCTACTTCTCTCCTCAAGACTAAATGCTGATGAGCAAAACCCCCATAGGGCTCGGAAAAGACACCCCGAAAGCTGACGTGGGCAGCCCATCTCCGTGGGTTCACTATTTTCCTTCACTATTGTCCTTTGGGCCCACATCACACGCCCCACAGCCACCGGGGCCTGGAATCCTGGCTGGCATCTGAGGGTGCGGAGTCCCCAGGAGCGCCAGGAGTCAGGTGACCCAGGCAGAACGGTCTCGCGTGTTTGTGTCAGCGACTCCCCCACCCTCTGAGATCACCAGCGAGAACACGCTAAGACAGAGCCCAAAGGGCACCCAGACTCCTTTTTCAATCACACCAACATGGTCACTTTCTTTTCCTTTAAGAGGTGGGGGAAAAAAAAGTAGGTTTACACTGAATCAGACTTTTCCAACTCATCCAATGCCAGAAGGTTTTGTTCGTTTTGATTCCTTTAGTTCCAGTGCAGGCACAGGCAAGGAATTTTGGAAGTTCTTGGGAATCCCAAGTGCCCCCACTGAAAGCAAGAGCTTCAACTAAAATAAACACAGACCACATGCCTCTGGCCAAGTAGATGACACTTGATGAAAATTCCGTGTGTAGGGCGCTAGTCTAGTGCCCTCCAAGGAGGTCACTCCAAGGTCAAAAGGATGGGGCCCCTGAGCAGTCTCCCTGGAAGGGGGCCCCTAGTGAGGGCCGCTGGAGAAGGCCGTTCCCTTCTCCTCCGGCTTCCTCACCAGCATCCAACTGGTGACCAACCAACCAACCGCTACCCCCTTCAGCCCTCGCCCTGCCCTGGTTTGCCCCTCTCTCCTGGGTCACTCTGTGGTCTCCCGGTGTCTGCTCCAACCCTGTCCGCAGTGCCACTCCCCAAGGGCAAGTATCAGCATGTGCTCCCCAGCTCCCAGCCCTCGGGCGATAAAGTCGGGACTCCTCCGTCTGGCGCCCGCTGCTGTCCTGACCTCGACCAGCTTGGCTGCCAGCCCAGCAGTGCGCTTCCTGCCCTCGAGCCTAGGCTATCCTCCACCACCCGAGGCAGTCTCCGGTGCCCCTGAGCGCACTGCTCCCTGGTCTGGGACACCTCCTCCTCCCAATTCTGCGTCCGTCTAAACTCCCGCTCATTCTTCAGGCCTCAGGAAGCCTTCTCAGCCCTCCTCCCTTCAGCTTGGTTTAAATGACCCTCCGTCACTCCCACAGGACTGTGGACTCACCAGAACCCTGTGGACCCACACCTCCGCTACACTTACTACACACAGCACGTGGTAGGAAGTGGATAAAAACAACTGCAGTCTGAGTGTTCACGACACAAGCCGAGGAGCTCCTCAAAGGCGGATTTGGTTTACTCATGTGCGAATTCCTCAGGGCCTGACACGTATGGTAGGCGTTTGCTAGATGTGAACTGGATTGTGCCTGGGGCACCATCAGCACGGCAGAGTGTTCCGTGGTCACCACAGAAACAGCGACACGTCCGAAGAGGTACAGAGGGTAAGGAAGATGAGTTCTGTCACATCCGCCAAGAGCAGAGGCAGTCCAGGCGCCTTGGTCACCTCCCTCACACAGCCCCTCGGTCGCCAAGCTTCATGATGTCCGGGAAGAGGGTCTGTGTCAAGGCCACCCAAGGCCAGACACCTTGGTGGGTCCTCTGGGGAGAGCTCTCTAAAGAGCTCCCAACCAGCTGAACCAGCCTCTGAGGGCACCTGCCCAGAACCTAGCGAATAATAGTCTTCGCACCCCTGTTCAAAAGGCTCTCCCGCAAAGCTGCCCAAAGTACAGCAGCAATCTCTCGGGCCAAGACTGTCCACCCCGCTCACCCCATAGGATGCCAGGCTGGGGCTGACAAGGGGTGACACTTAGAAGACACGGGGAGTGGAGATCTACGCCCACCAAGGAGGGGATGGCCTTTCCCTCCATCATCCCAGTCAAGGACTCGTTTCAAAAGCTTTCATGGAGGGGCTTCCCTGGTGGCGCAGCGGTTGAGCGTCCGCCTGCCGATGCAGGGGACACGGGTTCGTGCCCCGGTCCGGGAAGATCCCACATGCCGCGGAGTGGCTGGTCCCGTGAGCCATGGCCGCTGAGCCTGCGCGTCCGGAGCCTGTGCTCTGCAACAGGAGAGGCCACAGCGGTGAGAGGCCCGAGTACCGCAAAAAAAAAAAAAAAAAAAAAAAAAAAGTTTTCATGGAGCTTAGATGAGCTCTTGCTCCTGGAGAAACTGCCACCACGTTCAGGTGGCAGGGGGATCCAGAGACAGCATAATCAGACCCCAGTAGTCGGTGAAAGGTGGCCAGGCTGGGGGCAAGGGCCACAGCTGCGACCACGCAACCTGCACCAAGAGGATGCGGGCCACAGCTGTGAAAGGAAGCTCACCAACTTAAAAGAAGCATCAAGATGAAAGAAAGACATCAGCTGCGGAGAGTCTAAAAAGAATCTCAAGGTAAATGGGCCTCCCACTCTCAGTCCAGATAGGTGTGCAGCCACTGAGGTTTCCAAAGAACCCATTCACAGAAGTTGGTGAGAGCAGAGCCAAGATTCCAGGGCCGCATCATGACACTTGCATTTAAATCTTCTATGTTTAGGACCAAATTAAATCACTTTTGGTAAACAGAGATTTTGTTTCCTAAAGAGAAAGCTTAAAAGATTTCACTCACCTTAACTCTTGTTAAGAGACACAATGCAAACTGAATTGTAACATGTACTCTCAACCCTTCTTCCCCCCAAAATCCCATCTGCGAACAGAGAATGTGGGTGAAGAAAGGCTCTACCTGGCCTTATCCAGCCAAGCCCAGCTTCGAGTTAAGTTCCCTCTGCTCCGTCCCTCATCCTGTCACCCACTGGGGCCACGGGCTGCACACCAACATTCGCGGGGCTCCAAGTGTTCCCAGCAGCCACGGCCTCACTTAGTGCCCGCAACCCACGGGCTGGGTGCTGTCGGCACGGCCATACTCCAGAGGAGGGAAGCCAGGTGGGAGAGGCAGTCAACGGCCTAAGAGCAGACAGAGGGCAGACCTGGGATTCGAACCTAGGCACTGATGCCACAGCTGAATGCTGCCCTCGCAGTAAGCGACACAGACCAGGGTTTCACCTCCTCTCCGCCCAGAGTTCCCCCGTGCATGTTCTTCTCTTGCTGACACGCAGCCCGCCCTGGACCGCCTGGCAGAACTTCTGCCCACCCAGTCCAGCTCCCGTCCCACCGGCGGCACCGCACCTTCGCCAGGGGCTTCTCGGACAGGCTCTCACCCAATCCTCCCGAAACCACTGGGAGGCAAGGCCAGCAAGATGAGAAACCTGAGGCCGCGAGGGTCACAGAGCAAACTGGGTCCAGCAAGTGAGCAGTCGTGTGCCCGCTGCTTTCCCCCTGGGGAATCCCACTGTCTGACTGCTCCGGGGCCTTCGGGGGAGGGGGACTCCCAGGACCACGCCACAGAGGGGGGCCCCTGCATTCCACACCCCGTCTGGAGTCTCAGAACCACAGACACCCCCGGCCCCCTCTCCTCACCCAGAGCGCAGAGGCGGCTGGCTGCCGAGGACGGTGTCCTTCCACCTCCGAACATGCAGAGGCTGCTCGCAGGCGGCACATGGAACGTCCCTCCACTCCCAGGCCCCCGGCCAACATGAAGGCCAGAGCAAGGGGAATTCCAGGCACGGCGGAGGCCTCTCCCAACTGGGCTGTGTCCATCAGGGCACTTCAGCCAGAGGGCAGCTGGGAAGGAGGGTGGCCTCCGTGGGGTGAGCAACCTCCTCCCGCAACGCCCTGCTCCCACTGCCAGGACACAGGGGGCTCCGGACAGACACTGCTCCCTGGGTCCCCTCAGGCCCCCCCAAGCAGGCTCTGCCACGTGGCCACCCCAGCCCCTCCTGGAAGTGGCAGCGTGGTCCCCGGTCCGTAATCGCCGGGGACCACCCCCTGGATGATGCCCCCTGCTCATGGCAGGAAGCGCACCTCCACTGGCCCGGGGCAGCCGCTGGACCAAGAGGGAGCGTACGGAGGCCCGCCACAAAGAGCTAAAATGCCACTGTCCCGCCCACCAGAGGCGAGGAATTTCTCTGAGCAGCGGCATTTTCAGCAAGAGGCGGAGCGAGTTCCTCAGCCATGGGCTCGTGCTGAGGATTCAATGAACTAATGAAGTAAAGTGGCCAGCTCGGCGAGGGACACCCAGCAGGTGCCCAATCAGTGTCTGCTAAATGAATGCAGGAAGAACAATCCCCCTCCTCCCCACCTCATTAGGCCCAAACCCAACTCCGAGCGGAGGAGAAAGAGCCCTTATTTACCCACCACCACCAATGCGCAGAAGAGCAGATGGACAAACCTTTGCCAAGGCGACCAAAAAGGCCTTTTCATCAAGCTCAAGGTTTCAACACTTCCCAACAGGACTCAGTTTCCCCGGCTGCAAGTTTCACGAGGCTACACGTTCAGTAACTGAAGGGATGCCTGCTGCACACGCATCAGGGGAGGAAGTGAAAAATGGGATGGACTGTCAAAGTCAACCAAGAGCTTCGGAGGGCATGTTTCACTAGGCTGAAGACCTCTGGACAGTGACCATGCTGCCTGTGGGTCTGCTACAGTGTGCTGTCCTGCAAGAATGTGTCCCGGGACTTCCCTGGTGGCGCAGCGGTTAAGAGCCCGCCTGCCAAGGCAGGGGACACGGGTTTGAGCCCTGGTCCGGGAGGATCCCACAAGCCGCAGAGCAACTAGGCCCATGCACCACAGCTACTGAGCCTGCGCTCTAGAGCCCACGAGCCACAACTACGGAGCCCATGTGCCACAACTACTGAAGCCCACGCATCTAGAGCCCGTGCTCCGCAACTAGAGAGGCCACCGCAATGAGAAGCCTGCACACCTCAATGAAGAGTGGCCCCCGCTCGCCACAACTAGAGAAAAAGCCTGTGTGCAGCAACCAACACCCAACGCAGCCAAAAATGAATAAATTAAAAAAAAAAAAAAAAAAGAATGTGTCCCAGAGTCTCGCAGGAGAGAATGCAGCACTTGAGCAGGGCACCCAGGAGACGCAGGTTCTGGTCCCTCTGTGCCCTGGCCCACATGACCTTGGGAAAGTCACCTCATCTCTCGGTGTGGGATTTCCCTTCTGTAATCTTACATTCTGTAATCTTACATTCTGTAAAAGCAGGCCACAGTAGCTCCTGCTCTCCCAGCCCCTGGTCATCCTAAAATAATTCTATGAAACGTAATCCCAAGCATGTAGAAGGACAGGTTCCCAGCAGTCAGGTACAGCCAGGTGGCTGACAGCATGACACTCACTGCAAACCAGGGTGAAACGGACCAACGGCTTACTGAGAATCACCAAGATACACCCTGAACCCAAAGTGCATCTTCCCACCCCTGAGCTCCAGAGGGATACTATGTGCCAAACCTCCAGAAGGAACAAGAAGCTGAAAAGACTAGCAGGATGGTGGGGATGCACGGCCTGCATGAGAACTACCCTGAGACAACAGATTGAATAAAACCTGCCCTCTTCGTTCCAGAAAGGAGGTGGCTCAGAGGGGCTGTACCGAATCCTGTGTGGGGAAGCGCACCCAACGCCTGGCCCAGCAGAAACAGGAGCTACCTGGATGATGTCTGCAGAGGCACTTGGCCCAGGGATGGGTACCTTTCAGATTCTCCTTCACTGAGACATGGCAGCAGCGGAAAATTCCAATAGGTTTATTCCACTCCTGAACAGGAAGGTCCCTAATCCCTGCTAAGGGAAGAGAGGTATACGTGGGGTCAATTCCAGCCCTCGTTCCTCAGTCTTAGATGCACAACAGAATCAACTCAGAAGCTTTAAAAGTACCAACACTGAGTCCCATCCCTTCGCTCCAAGATTCTGATGTAATTGGTCCTGGATGCTGTCTGGGCATCCAGATTTTTTTTTTTAAACTTCCCCAGGTGATTCTAGTATGCAGCCAAGGTGGAGGAACACTGCTGTAAAGTCTAGAAACTTGGTGACAGGGGCTCCCAGCCCTCTCCCACGAACTCTCTAGGAGCAGAAAGGCCGGCAGACCCAGCCAGGTAGCCCCTGCTGGAGATGTGGGGATACCTACCCCACCGCCACACACAAACCACGACCAACCTGCACGAGCCATCTGTCTGAGACAGCATGCAGGGCCTCTGCCCAGCCCTGGCTGGGGCATACCAAGTGCCCACACGCTGGAGGACGTACAGTTGTGTTCAGTTATTTGATGACTTTAGGCATGTACACAAAATGTGATATCGTACAAACCTGAGGTGGCAAGGACCACCAAATGATTTACTATGAGACATCTAACTTACAAATGCAAAAAAAAAAAAAAAAGCTGGAAACCCTTTTAACAATCTCTTTGAATGGAAAATGGGATCTGCATAAATGTGATGCTTCTAGTGGGCTGTCAGATTTATTTCCCATTTCCCCCAGAAGGTCACTGGGCATATATTATTTTCTTATGAACCTGTCTTTTGTGAGGATGAAGCAAAACATTTCAGTCTTCCCAACTGAGGCACTGTCTTTGGTCCTATGGTAGATACAGAATCCAATTACTCCTTCAAAGAAAACAAAAAAAGGCTGTAGGAAACAGGAGCAAGGAAAAAAGGCAGTTAAAATTTCTGAGTTTCCCTGTGGTGTTAACAAGACTAAACAAAATTTATGCTTCGAGATAAAACAGAACCCAGTGCCTCTGTCTTATGAACACACCAACCCATAGCACAGTGTATGGAGAGCAAGCAGGCTCTGAAGCCAGACAGACCGGAATAGAGCTACCAGATGCTCAGCCTTCCCGCTGTGTGGCCCTGGGCCAGTTACTTGGCCTCTCTGAGCCTCAGTTTCTTCAGCTGTAACTGCAGGACTTCTTTGAGAATTAGAGACAGTGTATACAAAGCCCCTGGCCAAGGGTGACCCTTCAACAACCAGTGGGCACTGCTATTATTCTTTGAATAATCCACACCCACTTCAGCTAAATCCTGCTGCACCCAACTTTTTACAGGCCTGGATCTTGGGAACCACACTATATCACTACAGGAGGAGAATCTGTTTCTTTGTTTCAAGGGAGAGCGAGAACGGCCAGGAGTTGGCCTGCTCCTGCATTCTGGGGTCAAATGGGCTGTTTACCGACATGATTTGCTTTCGCCTCCTGAGATGGGCCCAGTGGAAGAAGTCCCTCCAGGGACTACAGATACCTAAGGGGAGCTGCTGTTTCCGTGATATTCCTGCACAGTCTGGCCAGGCTGCCCCCATCCCCCCTGCAAAAGGCAGCTTCCCATGCAGCCCCCGCAGCAGGAGAGGAGAACTGTAAAGAAGCAGGGTGCCTGTCACACTTCTCCGTAACCCCTGACGTGATGTGAAATTCTACAAGGTAGACCCTTTGAAATGCAAAATCTTCCCGAGTCCTTCAAATGTGTTTTTATTTTCTTGGGTTCCTAAAGGCTGCTTTCAGACCCACCCATCAGCATTTCCCCCTCTCAATCAACCCACACTTAACAAAAAAAGGAACAAGAAGAAGATGAGGAAAAAGCAGGAGGAGGAGAAGGCAGCTGCAGCAAAGACGTCTCTGTTTTCTGAAAACGCTCAAGTATCTCCAGTCACTGCAAGGGGGAAAAAAAAAAAAACTTGTCCTCTGCTCCAGCCTCCCTGTATCCCTCCTCCAAGACACCCTGAAGCCAAGTTTCCTCTGGAAGATTTCCTCCCATCCTAACCAGCACAGCACTAACTGCTGCTTCTCAGGATCTCAGAGAACTTTCTTAAGACAAGAATCCAGATGCCTCCTGACCAGAAGTTCGGGAGGGTTAAGACCGGCACCACCAAAACCACAACCCGCAATTTTCGAAGCCCAAACCTTGATCCAAAACTGTGTGCACAGGAGGTTTGGATTAAACATCAAAGAAGAAGTTACCTTAAAACAAAGTTGTTTGGCAAAGAAAATTACTTCACCATAAGAAGAACCCTAGGGAATGGTAAATAGCTTTTGAATATAGACTTTTCAGTGGCAAGGTCATTAATCATGTTAATGTAAACTGCGCTAAAACAAAAATTTTCTAAGCCAGTCTCCAGGGCACATCAGCATATCTAAGCCTCTAGGTTTGTTTCCAGAGTTCACATCCCGGCACGCAATGAAACTGTTGTTAATGGGGTCAGCTATTACAGTGCAGTCCCCGACCTTGGGCCATAATAAAGGTGACTCAGTCCTGTAGAAAGAACCCTTCTAAAGTTAGGCAGGAAACAAACACAAATTAATCAGAGAAGGAGAGTCAATGATTTCAGAAAGTTTATCCATTGGGCAAGTTTAAACAGCAACTCTCCCTGGATGATCACACATTTCAGAAAAGAGTTGAGGGAGACCAGTCAACATTCCTTACGGCACCCAAGTACCTCAGCCAGGCCCTGTTTTGTAGGGTGGAGGGCAGGACAGCAGCTGGACAAGGCGAGGAGAGTGGAGCCCAGCAGAGTTAAGCTGTGCTGAGCCCCACCAGACCCAGCCATGTGCTTCATGTTGGCAACAAACCGGTTCTTTCAAGAGAGGAAGAGTCTGACAAAAAGGACAGCTGCAGCGAGAAGCTGAAAGGCAAAAACTTCGAAAAAGCTCTGGGTTTGGGATTCTCCCTCCCCTCAAGTCAAAAAAAAAAAAAAATCACCTTTGGGGTTTACAAGGGCTAGTTAATCTATTAAAGTGTCTCCCTTGCTGGATCAATTAAAGAGAGCCCCTCCACATCTGGTTTCCACCTAAAACCGAAACTTGTATTATCAGCATATTACATAACAAATTATGCCTGCAGGTTTCTTTTATTACACATCAGAGAGGTGTGTGTAGTGGCGGTAATGATGGGGGTTGTGCTGATCTGAGTATCTGCTTATTTCAGTCTTTTTTTTTTTTAGGGCAAGAGCAAAGTTTTCCACACAGTGTGCAATCCAAAAAAGTCACACTGACTGGGTGAAACATCAACTGAACAATCCAACAGTGTGTCCGGGGCTCAGTCTTGAGGGCCTACTGCATCAAGCAGTGGCTCAGAAGGGTGTGCTTCCTCAAAGAGCAACGCAAAGGTATACCAAATTGCTCCGAAGCGTCCTCTGCTGCCAGCTCCCAGATTCTACACAAGGCTCCCTCCTCTCCAGCCTCCTGCAGGGGAGGAGAGCTGGCTGGCCTTTCCTGAGCTTCGATCATGGGTCAGGCGCCTGCTCCCTGAACCCACTTAAAGGACACCCAGCCCACTAGGCTCCTACAGAACCAGGGAGATGGAGAGGCCAGGCAATGGTGAAGGAATCAGCAAGGGAATAAAGGCTAAAAGGAGTGGTGGGAAAGAACCTAAGAAATAACAACAGGGCTTCCGATAAAATGTCAGTTAAGTGTTGCCACCATGATTACAAGAAGGTATCTTAAAGCTCTTCTTCCTCAAAAAACTTTATGAACTTCCAAAATGCTACTACACGCAGCATACCCTAAGTTCAAAACAGAAGGGAGAAACTGACTAAAAATATCATCAATCAAAACAGTGGAATGCTCTATTTGTCCTGCCGGCCTTAGAACATTCAAGTCCATTTCTGTAGCAACTATACTGCTAGCTTTTATTTAAAACTTGTCTTCGATGTTAAAACAATTGCACAGCAATAATCACCTCAGGGGAAAAGAAGTCCTTGGGCAAATTATCTGAACTGGTCTTAAAACCGCCTTGTTCTCTGGAGGGGCATTTGGGAGAAAGAAACAGACCTGCCACAGGCCTCTCCTTCATTTTCTGGCCTGGAACAGCATCCCGGGAGGTGAATCAGCAGGCTCCTAGGTCTGTACCATGGCTGGCAGCATCCAGACCCTTGCCAAGTACAGACACAACGTCAAGGGCTACCAATCCTGAACTTAAGACCCAAACCTTCTCCCACTAACGTGGGCCTATCAACTGGGACAAGAGGCTGTTTTCTGTTTATCTAGTTGTCCATAGCTAAGGAAAAAGGGAGGAAAAGAAAACAAAAAAAAAAACCACACTACAGATCTGCAATTCAGTATCAAAACTGTAACTGAGACAAGTTACTGTTAAGTGGATAAATTAAAATGAAACCAAAACCTGGCGAAGTCAGGAACAGTGAGTTTCACCCAGTCTACTAACTCCATTCCTTTCCAAGTCCTCAAACCTGATGGCATATTTTAACCCAGAGTCCAGGATCTGGAGAAAGAAGGGATCCCCTTCCAGCCGGTGGGAACTGCTGGGAACACATATGCTAGTATGTCATTTGGAAGTCTGCTAATATGTTGTAAGCAGCACAAGACGCTTGCCTGGCTTCCCAGGCCAATAAACAATGCCATTCCAACTCCTGCAGCAGTCAATAGAAAACAGTCCCTTGTCTCCACCATGCAACAATTCAACAAACATTTGTTCCTGTTGAACAACCGTCAGCCTGGCTCCATCTGCACCCGCTCCGGCAAGACGAGCGTGGCGGAGGCGGCATCGGCACAAATGCCCTGCCCAGGTCCGGGGCCCGGAATGCAGCCCACCGCGGGGGCCACTTGCCCAACACCACCGAGTCCGGATGCTGTAACGAATGGAAGACTCAGAGTGTGGCCTATAGGAGGCAGAATCCCATTCATCAAATGCCGCAAAGAGCTGTTCTTTGTTCACCATCGTACGAAGTACAGTACGTGTTAATGAACCCGGGCGGTCAGATGGAGGCAGCCTGGCTTCAGGGGGCGTCCGGGGGCGAGGGACGCGAGCAAACCGGCTCTCGAGACTCGCTGGTGCTCCGCCGCCTTGTCCTGAGCCACGAGCATTGTTCCCCAAGTCTGCAGGCGGGGGTAGGGAACCGGGGGGTGCCGGAGAAGGCATTTCGGGCAATGCAAACCGAGGGCCCTCCCCGGGACTCTGGGCATCCTCCCCTTCTTCGTCCCCGCCCCACCAAGAGAAAGCCCGAGCGGCGAAGACGACTCCCACGGGCTTGGAAATCAAGGACTGGCAAAAATGTGACTCGACCAGTGTGCCCGTGCCGGACGGCCCTTCTCGCCATGTGCAAAAGCCACTCCGGCACGGCCCCCCTGCACCCCCCCCAGCCCCCATTCCGCAAGTCCCCGCCGCGGCGACCCCGGAGGCTTCCCCTGCCCGGGACAGAACGCCCTCTCACCCCCTACGTGACCTCCCCGGCCGGTCCAGCCGCCGGGGAGCCCGCCGCTGCGTGCCCGCATCCCGGGGTGGCGGACGCAAACTTCCGCGAACAAAAGAGTTGTCTGCAAACGATGCGGGAACTCCGGGGTGAGCCGGGACGCCCGGGTCCCGGGGCTCGGCGCCTTCGCCGCTGCCGCAGCCAGGGCTCAAGTTGAGACGTGGAGAGGAGGACACCCCCGGGCGCAGCAGTCCCCGCGCCCGCCCCGGGAAGCGCAGACTTTTCCGCAGGGGCCGGGCTGGCTCGTTCCCCTGGCTGCGCTCTGACAAGTCTCACGCATGCACCAGCGGCGACACTCAGCGCCCCGAGAAACCACCCGACCCAACGCGAAACAAGGCGGACAAAAAGGAAATCAGCAACATAAAAATAAAAAAGGTCAAGGCCAGCACACACGCGAGCCGGGCTCCCTACAGCCGGCGGCTGGGGCGCACACGGCAGGGACCTCCGCTCGGGACCGGCCCCCCGGTCGCCAACGCCGCCGCCCGGTCCGGGGTCGCTTACTGTGCGCGGCGGGACGCTCCGAGAGCGGACCCCGCGCCGTTGCCGCCGGCGCTCGCCAAGTCGTCCAGGCTGCCCGCGGCTCGTCCGCCGCGCGCACGCTCTTCTGCCGGCGCCGAGCGCTTTGTACCGAGCGGCTCCCAGGGAGGAGGAAATCGACTTGTCACTTCCTGAACTGTTTGCAACTCGTCCCTTTAACCGGCCCCGGCCAGGCCGCCCGCGCCCGCCGCCGCCGCGGGGCAGCCCGACCGCGGCTGCGTGTCGCTGGGTCCGGCGCTCTGCGGGCGGCGTCGCGGGCCCGGGCGCTCAGCGCGGCGGCGTGCAGGAGCCGGGCAGCGTGCGGCGGCGGGCGAGTGTGCAGTGCGCGCAGCCGCCGGTGGGCGGGGAGTGGGGGGGGTCGCGGCGCGCCGCCGGCGGGGCTAAAGGGCGTCCTGCGAGCCGAGCCGCGCGCCGCTCGCCGAGCTCGCGCCTGCAAGGCCCCGGAACGCGGGAAGTGGCCCCGGCCCCCGGCCGCACCGCCGCCACCACCACTGCTGCCCGGGCCCCGAGCCAGAGACCCCGGGGCCGTCTCCCCCCGCCCCCCGCACGAGCCGGGATAAAAACCCCGGGCCGCGTGGACTTAAGACGTCCAGCTTCCGGGTTGTTGGGTTTTTGAGGTTTTAAGGAAACGATTTCAGGGCGTGCTGGGCGGTAGGGGAGGGGGGACCGTGTTAGTGTTGTCACACTTTCGGAAAATAAATCGCTACTTTCCTAATTCGGGGTGCTGATCGAAATAAAGGAAAGTGTACTTCAGAAGCCACATCCAAAATACATGCAACCGGTGAAGGAAGGATTTGTGGTTGCTAAGCAGAAGCAGAGCATGTTTAGTTCTGTAACTTAGGATGTTGACTTAAGTTCAGGAATGTAACCCTGATAGAATAAGCAGAGTATTTTCATTGTGCTGCTCACCTGGGGGAGGGGGATTGTTTTCCTTGTGAAGTGAAGCCCTAGATTTCCCATTACTCCTTCCTACTGGTGTATGTTATTTTATTAACCATGTATCCAAAAAGAGATTTTTTTAAAGAGAAGGTTTTTGAAAAGAACTCCCTTTGCCTGTTTTGTGTTCTCCTTTGCCAAAAAAACAAAACACCTCATTACTTTACATGGATTGTGTCTGCGCCATCTGAATGGTTCTATTCATAAATCAGGAAACTTTTTCTGCTGCTTCTAGGAACATTTAATTGGTTTTAATCCAATGTTTCAATCCCAGTATCAAACATAAATGAACAATTAACTTCTTGAGCTTGTGTACACTTGGGAAACTATTATATTTCATGGCTATTGCTAAAATATTTCAGTTTCTCATCACGCTGGACCCATTCTTTTTCAGAAAACCACGAGCTAACATCTCCTTTCACACTAACTACAGCTAACTCTAGAGATTTCTACTGTAGGATGGACAACAAACAGAAGAAGGATGTGAGTATTCATTCAAGTAGATGATGTGGGGTATGATCAATTCATCCTAAGAAAGCCAAAGTGAGCTAATATGCAGAATAGTAAGGTACTGCTATCTTTATCCATAAACACTGCTTTAACAAAAATGTATCAAGGGCCAATTCTGAAAGGAGCAAGAACCAAGTCTTCCTAGATTGAACAAAGCAAGGCATAAGGGATCATTTGAGAATGCTGCTACACTGCCCTAATGCCATCTTATCACAGCGTCACCTCAGCCTTCGAGAGCTTTAAGGATATAGTTTAATTTACTTTTTATTAGGAGGCCTAGAGTGACTCCTGCTGGTAAGCATTCAGTTTATTCCTGCAATTACTAGTTCATCAGGTCAACTTAAAAAACAAAATTCAGGGGTCCCAAACCTGGAAACAATTATTGCAACCATTATTCTTGCTGCTTTCAGGATGATTTTAGTCTCACAAAACTCCAAGGACTGTGGTTATGGCAAGGTCCTTTGCTGTACCGCCTCCTTTCTAACCTAAAGCAGCCTGTTTTTCTGGTTCTGAGGCTTTCTTAAAAGTGTAGAGAATTAAACTATCTGCTTCAAGAGTTCTGCTACTAACCAATGAATAGCTATTTCTCATATACTTAATTTGAATGTCCAAAGACTAAAAATATACATTAAGGCCTGTGCCACTAACCTTCCATACTATAGGCCTTCCCACATCATGTAATAAAGTCCTATAGATATAACACACACCACTTTTTACGGCTATACTACATAGTTCTTTATTATAAAAAATCCTACCCAAATGTTTGTATATTAGAGTTGCTCAATTCAAAAGAGTAAATACAAACTCAGTCAAACTCTGGACTTAAAACTATGTAAACTGCAGTCGGAGGAAGGGTGGGGGGCTAAGCTGTCTACCTTTGTTCAGTCCTCAAAGGTCAAAACCAAATCAAAACCAGATTTAGAGCACAACCAGACACCAATATGCAAATTCATAGGCCAATTTAGGAATAAATCCATAAATAATCCAAAAATGATCACCTGTAACTTTTCCATTATCATCAACCAACACTAACCTGGTTAAGCCATAGAACAGCCTAGGGATTACATACAATCTCACTCCAAGACCAATATAGGGATCCTAGGGAGAAAGCACGGCGATACTGGCTCTTCTGGCTCCCGGCTCCCCGCAAAGCAGAACTACCAAAAGAAGGAATGCCTGTCTGTATGGTATGTGTGATATGTCCACTCAACACTGCCTGGGAGATACAAGCTGAGTAGCATTCTATGCTAGACGGTTCCCCCATTCCAAGTTTAAAGCTCTTAAGCAACAGGAGGCAATAAGAGTGTATGTTATTAAGAAAGGGTGTAACCAACTATAACTTGTATCAGCAAGCTAATAAAAGTATTCACCTAAGCACATTTGTGCAGAGGAGGGTAAAGATTGGGTTTTGACATGCACTAAGAAATGTCCTTGGTAGTTAGTGGGTGTTTTATTTTTGTGCCTTCAGAACCAGATAAATATGATGTTCAAACACCAAGGAGCTGAGCTTTGAAGTCTGAGCAAGTACCAGTCAGTATTGCTCAGTTTCTCCCATCAAATTTATCTGTACCTATGATTGTAAAAAGAGCTCACCACTAAAAAATGATAAACTGGTTTGTCTCTGAGAATAACATTCTTTTTAGACTAACAACGTGAGTGAAACAGACACCGAACGTGTTATACATTGGACCCAACAGCAGTATGCAGATGCATGTGCATTAACCCCTTTATTCAGCTTCCAAAAGCCACTGCCTCTTTGTCACAACTGCTGTATTAAAAGCCAGTCATTCACATTTCACACTGTCCTTTCTACATATGAAAAGATCTTTTTTAAAGGAGAACCTTTTAAAATTGCTTATAATAGATGATGGGAAGATAGACATCACGAAGTTCACCTGAAACATTTTCAAAGGGATTGGCTACTGCAAACAAGTTAGCGAAATACACTTCTTTTAAAACTATGTAAACTTTTTGGTTATTGATGGAAGCCAAAAATCTGAACCTACTATGGGGGCAATTTTCTTATGCAGCTTATTCAGAAAAATAAGTTCTATAATTGTTCCCACACCTATGATCCAGCTACAACTAACAGCCCTACCTACATAAGCATGTTATGACACACTAGTCCTTCTGTTCTTTCCTTTCTATTCTTTTTGTCTTTTGTTCTGAAACCTTTCCACTAATGAAAATGAGTTACAGCCCAGGCTGGAATCTCATATAGATATAGATATATAGATATAGATCTATAAATCTATCTCCTATATCTATATATACACACCTTTTTAAAGAGGTACTTTGGTTCTTGAAGACAGTTATTTTTTGATTCAAGAGATAAATAAAATGAATTTATTTTCATTGAAAAATAAGCACAGCAGTGAATTTAATGATACCAATCTAACTCCTTTGATACAAAATGAGAGTTGAAAGCAGCTTGAAGGGGAATGCCTATTGAAATCAGCGCATGTGAATCTGCACAGCTTTGTAACCGAACGTCTAGCACCATTGAGGTAAGAAGCATGCCAGCTGGGACGGCATTGTGCACCACAAAGTCTGGGTTGTAAGCCTAAGTCCTGAGCACAAACCCTGGTTTCCAAGTTGGCAGGTGCTGAAAACACAGCAAATGTCACGCTTGCAACTCACTGGATGGAAGAGCTCTGAGTAAAGTAAGCTAAAAAGAACAGAGCAACAGTTAAAACTTATTTCAATTTGATATTATTTTTTCTTTGCAAAGTTAATAGTAGCTATTAGTGTTATGTGCTAAAAGAAAACTCAAGCATGAAAAAAGAGACACTGAAAAGTTTATGCATGGGAAATAAGCAAAAATAAATATAACAAAGTAAATCTACATTCAAAGTTACTGACATATGTAAAACTTCCCAAACCTATTTTTACTATTTTAATACTAAGATTCAAAACCAGAATCAATTCCTGGCCTTTCCCTGATCTATTTATGATCTTAGCTGATCTAACTAGTATCACTATAGCATGGTTAGTCACCTATAATCTAGTTTGCCTCAGTTACTCCACCAAAAACACAGCTAAAAACAAGTCACAGCATTTTCATACTGCTATACATTGAATTTAATATAGAAAATATTTCAACAGCACACTCAGACTAAATGTTTATGTTATCATCTTCAAATGATTTTTTTTCTCATATATTCTTTTTTTTTTTGGCTGCGTTGGGTCTTTGTTGCTGCATGCAGGCTTTCTCTAGTTGCGGCGAGCGGGAGCTACTCTTCATTGCAGTGCATAGGCTTCTTATCGCGGTGGCTTCTCTTGTTGCGGAGCACGGGCTCTAGGCGCGTGGGCTTCAGTAGTTGTGGCACGTGGGCTCAGTAGTTGTGGCTCGCGGGCTCTAGAGCTCAGGCTCAGTAGTTGTGGCGCCCGGGCTTAGTTGCTCCGCAGTATGTGGGATCTTCCCGGACCAGGGATCAAACCCGTGTCCCCTGCACTGGCAGGCGGATTCTTAACCACTGCGCCATCAGGGAAGTCCCTTCTCATATATTCTTTAGTGGAATTCAGATTTAGTATTTGAGATATTAACCCCAAAATTTAACTTTATTTTTCTATCAACTACCTGCCATATAAGTCACTGCCTCAAGAAAAATCTATTTTTAACTCATCCCTAGTGATACGCTCAAAGCTACCGCTATCCTGCCTATTACCCAGAAAAATGAAAATGAGTGAATTTCATTTTCAGTAGGTAAGAGGAAACTGAAAGATACAGCTTGTGATTTCATAGAGTTTAAATACCCAATCTGAAGACTGAATCCTTTGGATTTAAAATATCAAGAAAAAAAATTAGTCCCTGGCTCCATTGGTAGAATATCCCTGGGAGCAGTATGAAAAGCACATTTGCCCCACATTTTACATTAGCCTGTGAATTTCTTCACTCTTCTCGTCACTTTGTCAATCTTCTATATTAACCGAAAGCAAAGATATTTTGTTTTATCATACCCATTACTGTTTTTAAGAAGGACCAGCCTTGCCTATTTTGTCCTAGCATAACCTGCAGCTGACTTGAAACAGAAAAGAATTGATATGAATGAGAAGCTGGCATGCTATTTTAAATATCACTTTACATCTTTTAATTTTCACCTAGAAACAAAACAAGAAACACCTTGATCAAAACCAAGTTATTCAGGGACTTTCCTGGTGGTCCAGTGGTTAAGAATCCGCCTTCCAATGCAGGGGACGTGGGTTCGAATCCTGGTCGGGGAACTAAGACCCCATATGCCATGGGGCTGCGGGGCAACTAAGCCTGTGCGCCGCAAGTAGACAGCCCGTGCACTGCAACTCCTGAGCCCGCACGCTCTGGATCCCACATGCCACAACTACAGAGAAGCCCGTGCACCAAAACGAAAGATCCCGCTTGCCTCGGTGAAGATCCCATGTGCTGCAACTAAGACCTGACACACCCAAATAAATAAATTTTTTAAAAAAACAAGTTATTCACCCCTTGTAATGTTAAACTAGCTAATTAAAGGTAGCGAAGCTTTGGGCTTCCCTGGTGGCGCAGTGGTTAAGAATCCACCTGCCAATGCAGGGGACACGGGTTTGATCCCTGGTCTGCGAAGATCCCACATGCCGCGAAGAAACCAAGCCTCTGCGCCACAACTACTGAGCCTGAGCTCTAGAGCCCGTGAGCCACAACTACTGAGCTCACATGCCACAACTACTGAAGCCTGCGCGCCTAGAGCCCGTGCTCTGCAACGAGAGAAGCCACTGCAATGAGGAGCCTGCGCACCGCAATGAAGAGTAGCCCCCACTCACTGCAACTAGAGAAAGCCTGTGCACAGCAACAAAGACCCAATGCAGCCAAAAATAAATAAATAAATTTATTAAAAATATAATAATAAAGTAGCGAAGCTTTGATTATGTTCTATCCTTATGACGTACATCATATCGTATTGACCTCATCTCTGTAGAACTTTTTTTAAATGGTTCAAAGATTTAAACTCTTTGAGGTTAACTAGAGAAAGTGACACTGCTCTGGCCAGCATTTCTATAGTAATAGTAAGCACTCTAAGCATTGAGATATTCATTTAACCACCAATAAAAAGGTTAAATAAATAAACAAATCTGAAAACCAAGTGTCTTCTACACTAGCATAAACAACTGATTCACTGTACTTTACATACTATACTGTCAGTTCCAACATAAACCAAGGTCAAATCAGATAAACTACTTAAAGTATTGCCCAACATCAAACTTTAAAATGCCACTGTGAATGGTACTGTTAACTCAACTTACAGCAAGGAAAACAAACGTGACTCACTGATCAAAGAAATCAAATCTAGATGATGCAAGGTGGAAATCAATGATAAAATCTTAGCCCGCAGCTTCCTAAATGCATAGTAAAAAACCCAAACCCAACTCAACAACTCAGTGAACCTGAGGCATGGTCATTTGGGGGATCTGTTCTCAGGTCCCTTGTTAGTTGTCACTGGAAACAATGCCTTGGTGTTCAGACCTAAGAAGGAAGGTGCACCCTATCCTTGACCATTTGTTTTCAATTCAAATGCATCCACATTAACATTTTCCCCATCATACCTACATTTATTACTAAATAACTACCTCTAAAACAGATAATGATCTTAAACCTGAAGGGTATTCTTAGAGTCTGCTGAAACACATCATAAAGGACATTTCTTGAAAATCCAGAATTAGGATATCTAGCCTTCATTCCTTAACTAAATAAAAAGGTGCTTTCAGCATCAGCCCTATCTAGAGACTAAAGAAACAGCAGCTATACAGTATGATTTCTTAAGACATTCTGAAAGGCCCACCTATTCCAAACCTTCCCTCTTACTTATCTACCACTCATTTGCCTCTCTTCACTCATCTAATCACTCCTGAAATACAAATGCCTTACAATGGGACTGAATACATTAACTCAGTGGCACTGAGGGTTAAAATCCTGAACAATTCAATATATTGGCTCTGATGGGAAGGTTTCCTTGGAGAAAAGAATATTTATTTGGCACTGGTGTGCGCTAAGAATCATGCTAAGATGATTTACATTTATTTTTCTCATTTAATATTCACAACCCTATTCTGTAGAGTCTACACAACTGCTTCTCTCTCCACTATATCAAACTGCTTCAAAGAAATGGACTAAAGGGAAACCAACTTGAAATAAGTATCTACTATACATTAGGCACTTTGCCAGCGCATTTAAAATATTGATACTTCATTTTCATTGAGGGGGTAAGCAATTTTAGGACAGACTGACAGTAGCCCAAAGAGGTAGAAGGCATAAGAAGGAAAGACCCATGTACTACACTCTGTATAGCATGAGAAGGTAGAAATCTCAAAGCCATGGGCCTTTCAAGTGGTAAATAAGGTCATCTGTGAGTGCGTAGTGGTAGTGTGTGTGTCTGGGGTAGGGAAGAATCAAATTAGGGAGATTCTTCAGGTTATCATAATTTTATATAAAATTAAGGTGGGACTAAAAAATTAGATGTAAATTTCTGAGTTTCTCAGATAAAACAACTCTGTGGTCAAACGAATACAAACTGAATTATCAAACATATATCAGAGGCAATCAATACTCAAATCTAAAGTTTACCAATGAATGCACAAAGACATTTTTAGACTGAAAAACAATCATGTGATTGCTTCAAATGTTTTATTATGTGTACACATATCTTTTCATATACATGAATAGATAGTTTGGTTTAAAAGAATCAGAAAGTGACCTAACAATTGATATTTAACTAATGGAGTATTTAAACGCCCCATGTATAGTGGAAATCTATTTTGTGAGCTTTCTCTAAACCTCAGATCAATTTCAGCTGTTATTATGGACTGAATGTGCCCCCTAGAAATTTATGTTGAAGCCCTAGCACCCAAAGAAATAGTATTTAGAGATACGGCCTTTGGGAAGTAATTAGGGTTAGATGAAGTCATGAGGGTGGGGTCCTCATGATGGGATTAGTGCCCTAATTAGAGACACGAGGGAGTTTGCTCACTCTCTCCTCACAAGCACGCACAAAGAGAACATGTGAACATATAGGGAGATGGCATCCATCTGCCTACAAGCCAAGAGAAGAGACCTCAGAATGAAACCTACCTCATCAGCACCTTGAACTTGGAATTCCCAGTCTTCAGACAATGAAAAATGAATTTCTGTTTGAGCCACCGAGCCAATGGCAGCCCAAGCTGACTAACACGGGGGTAGAAAAGAACTTTAAATATCACCTACTGAACACCCTTGTTTCACAGAGAGAAAAACTGAAGCCCAGAAAAGGAAAGTGACTTGCCTAGGTTCCAATCATTTTTTTCTCCAAAGTTTAATATTTTAAAAAAATCACTTCTCTCTGATATTTATTCTATTAACATTTTAAAGATAAATTATCTGGTATTATAAAATGAACCAAAATAAATTTCAAGTTCAGAAAATAATCTGATACTGCACTTGTTGCAAATTAAGTCATTATTCAACTGCACTTAACAAAATGATCTCTCAATTCTGGCTATGTAATGTCTTTATCATATAAAGATTCCACGAGGAAATCTTAGCTCACTAAAATGAACAAACTTTTGGAAAGGTGAGGCTTATTTCATAGTGAGGTTCAGTATATGGAATATATTATGGAAGTATATTCCAGAGGGAATAAACAGCTCTGACTTGCTTATGGCTGATTCTCAAAAATCAACAAATATTATTCTCATTCAAGACATAGCATAAAAGCAGTTTCACTGAATCACAAAGGTTCTATTTATAAACCACACAACATGTAGTTTTCACTCACAATTTCAGGCCTTTCTTCCAAAACTTGCAAACAGCTCTTTAATTCAGCCCAGTATGTTTTATTAAATACCATATTATGATTTTCCCCATTCAGACTCCAACTAGACTTCTTGTTAAGGACATGGAAGGAAAACCTAATTAGTGCTGCTCCAGTGCATCTAAATTTATTTCACCACGAAAATCAACAGAGTAGGGGCTAGATGCTGTCACAGAAAGGCAGACGGATATGGAATGTAAACTGCTCTTTCCTCTACTCTTCCCCTCTCCCACCCCACCCCTCCAAGTTCCATGGCTGGAAATCATCCTAACATTTTTTTAGCCAGGATGTACTAAAATTAGATGGGAACAAAGGACTGACATTTTCATATTAGAGGAGGGGTTAGGAGAAAAATGCGAACTGGCAGCACCCACTCTCTTCTGCATTTAGCCTCTTCATCCTGACTACTCCCTCATCTTTGAAGCAGCAAGGAAGGCAATAGCAAGGGAACTACAACTATTCCAATAGCACTTCTATTCTGCTGTGATCACATAATGATAAACTGCTTCATCTGTAACTATGTTAATGAAGAGTGATAAGTACACTTCATGGTCCCCTTATTCAGAGTATTTCATTATTTCTTTCTAAGCTCCTCAGATAAAATCCAGAACATGCTAATTGCTGGCTCATGTGTAAATTTTTAGGTATTTGGGAAAACAAGTATGTTAGATTCGCTTTTCTTATAAAGCTTCTGGATAGCATGCACAATAAAGCTCACTCACTAACACACCATTTCCTGATGCAGTAATAACAATACACATTTAAAAATATAATATAGAAGAATTTATCATTTCTTCATGAAGGGTCACTTAAAAATGAAAAAAGTAGATTTGTTTTTTTATATCTTCCTCCAATAAACTAGGCAAGTAATTTGCAAATACTTTAAGGCACAATTATCTCTTGGTTGTAAGTCTTTCTTACAATGGTATCAGCATGACAAAAGTGCATTCTGCCAGCCTCTACATCCCAGTTTTTGAAGTTCTGCTCCATAAAAGCAGGATACTGATACATTCATGTCTTGAGAATTATTCCTATCTTTTTAATTTGGTTTCCCTGGGCCTAAACCACAGGTCCGTACAGTGACAGCTCAAAATGCTGAGCTGTTAGAGAAGCCCTTTTAATGATTAGTCTAATGCACTGTGTTGTAAAGATTTTTAAAACTCAGTAAGTACCGACTCAAGCTCTCTTTTTTCTTCTGGTTACTGGAGCCCATCTTGACATCTAAGCTGGAAATGAATGATCTTTCAACAACACTCCAGGGATTTTGCTAAGGTCATATTCAATCATTCATTAGGCTTCTTACCCCTTGCTTTTCAGAGTTCCATTGTAGAGCTGGTTTTATTCAGAATTTATGTAGCCCGTGGGCTTGGGTATTTGTCTGCTTAATGTTGAGTTTCATTTCTATGCCACTAACATAGGAATCCATCAATTGACCAAAGAATTTCAAACTATTCTTTTACTTTTCTAACAAATTGCATGGTATGTATGAAGAATAAATTAGCATTAATTTTCTTACATTAACTGTTAATAAAACATGCTCATGCGCTCCCCCTTCTTTAAGGACATCTCTGTTTTCTGCCTAGCTAAGAGAAATGACAGGGTTTCCTAATTTTTTTCCCACTATGCAATTGTCCTTCAACCTACCACGCTCCTCATCTCCCACAGTCAAACTCTAGGTCATAGGCAGCCTCCTTCCAGTGAAGTGTACTAGACAAGACTCCTTTCAGACCCCATCAACACCCGCCCCCCTGACACACACAAACACAATGAACTAAAGAGGTTACTACAGCGAACACAAGACATTTGGTCTCTTGCTCTCAAAGCAGAAGGCTGTCTCTGGAGCACATACATTCTAGCTCACAGTGTAAAAAATAGGAAATCAAACCCAGGTCTCCCCACAGTGGCAGAATGCTGATCTGGAAAGCAACTAATTTTTCACATTTACATATATTTTCATTATAGGCTACCAGACGCACACACACACACATACAAATATATAAAATAAAATTATTTAAGACAACATAAATCAAAGTCTATTCACATAGGCAGGGATACTCTATTTCTTTGCATATCAATTTAAGAAAAATTATTTCAAAGCCATATAAAACTTAATAACTCATATAGGTACTTTAAGGTTTCTATTATACTCTAGATGAATGTGAATGAAGGTCAACATATAGTAATACATTACAGTATCATGGAAATTTAAAAATAAATAATAAGTGAGTTGAAACACATTATTCATACCAAAAATAAAAATCTTTCATATATGTTTACCTCCCTTCCTCCCCCAAAATAGCCAGAAAATTGCACACATAATCACAGATGAAGAAAGGCAAACTCGTTGCTACTACAAAGGGAAAAAATCATTCAAGGACAGTTTGTACTTATTGTAAAATGGCTTTAGTCAAGCTGCCAAGAGTAGTGTCAGGTTTGATTCTCAAATACATAAATGCCAGTCCCAAAAAGCAACTCGAACTTGTGCACCTGGCTTGAAACAAAATGTTCCGAAAACTTTCTATTTGTTAATTGGTGTAACGCACCCATTCAGGCCTCCAATCCCTTTGGACTTGCACACACACTTCCTATACACACAGAAGTGGCCTGTTATGCAGCAATAACATCATCATGAAAAGCAACAATTCTGTGCAGGCTCCACAGAGAAGTCTCGTTTGCATTTCAAACAAGTTTCCTCAAAATAAGGGTGTCTTTTGATGTAATAAAATTACAATTCCAACTTCTTATCCAAATAAAACAGCATTCACTACATAACTTACTGCTCCCTTTTATAATTGCATAATTTCTTTCACAGTTACCCACATATTCATATGACCTAACAAAACTAAGTTTAATAATAATGTATTTATGACTTGTTTCAGTAACTTGGGGACATTAACTGGCCTGGGTTTTAAAGTGTGATATTACTTGAAAATACTAATAATTTATTGTTAGCATTTTTGGACCTTCCATTTGTCCTGATTTCAATCTCTGAGAGGCTGATTTCCAGCAGGATTAAACTGATAAGAAGAGATGACAACTCCCTGTTCCTAACTGTATCAACAGCTCCATGATTCCCCCCCAAACGTCCTACATTTTTGCAAGTGGAACACACATACCCCCCCACAATAGTGACTCACGGAGCTTTTCAACAAAGGCCCCCTCCAAGCTCTCAGTGAATCCAACCCAATGTCTCAATCTGGTTGCACAGAAGGCCTATTTTGTTCCATCGATGCTTTAAAATAGCATATACCTAACAACTCAGAATTCTAAAAAAGTACTTATATACTATTACATATTTAAAATCAAGAAATATTAATGTGAAAAACAACAAAGACAAAATCTCAATAAATTATAAAACACTGATTCTATGGTTTAAGATCCCATGTCTAGTTTATAAAATCAACACAATTTTACACGTTTAAATCACAGATATTTTAAAGTAATTTCTCACTTTTTACATGTTAAAAATTAAAGCTTTTCCAAAAATGTTATTTGTGTTGAAAGTTTATGTAAATGTCTTCAGTTATCTTGTGCAAGGCAGACAGTAATCTTAATGGTTGATTAATGTTGATCTAAATCAAACCACCCTTCTCCTCCCCCTGTCCCCCCACCCCTCCCCGTAACAAAAATGAAAAGAAAAGGTTGTAATGCTAGACTTGCTCAGTACTAGGATAACATTTGCCAAACAAAAATTCTGTTTGTTTTGTAAGCCAACAAGCCCCCAAAGCTGAAAATCATAAAAATTATTATCACTTTTTAAAAACTCATATTGTGACTCCAATATTAAACTATTAGCCCAAATACAAAATGGCACTAAGGATTAATAAAACTTTCTCTTCAAAAACGTTCATAAATAAACTGTTCCTCTTGCTTATCAGCCCCTAACTAGAACACCTTTGTCCCTGTATCCCTGAGGGTGTATATATATAAACCTTACACCACCTCTCACAGAGGAATGACACAGTTCAGTTCTTGATGACATAAGTCTTTTAAGACAAGTAGGGAAATGGTGAAAAGTAATGAAGGATGACTCACTATTCTCACAGTCCACTGATCAACAGTCACTAACAGGGAGGTGCAGATCTCCTAAAAATAACTGCCCAACTTCTCTAACAGAATTTTCGATGTACGAGTCCTAGTTCCCCAACTGAACTGTAAATGCCATAAAGGCAGAGACTTAGACCTGGGAGGCAAATACGCTAGAGGAAGAGAACAAGTTTTATAATCAGACCCAGAGAAGAATCCTGGCTCTATCCTGTACTAGCTATCTGATATGTAGAAACAAGAATAAGTAATACATGCCTCGAGAAGATATTGAGGGAATTCAACGACTTAGGAAGATAATACAACTTAACCTAGTGCCAGCATATAACAGTATCTCTTAGTTGCCTTTCCTTCTACTATTTATCCCTCACAGTGTGTAGAAGATCATCAGCCACAAAATACAAGCTCAATAAATATTTCTTGATCAACTGATACATTTATCTGATTTTGTTTAATTATACACGTAAGGGCTGGGGGATTTTCTCAGGTATTAAATAATTTTTTTAAAAAACCACTATTCAACTCAAAATATCATACTTACTATGTTTTATAATAGTCTAATAAAACATTAAGAAAGTCGTTTGGCTTATTATTCTGGCCCTGGAATAGCTTGGTCATATCCTCATAAATAGCTATATTCAATTCACCTTTACCAAGGCACAAAAATCAAGAATACATACTATCTGTAAATCCATTTACTGCTTTAAAGTTTTTAACTGTTTAGCAGTTACAGGAAATTTTTTTAAATCAGAAAGAAAAATATTTACATCTCAAATACAAAAGAAAAATTTTAATTATTCTTGGTTGATCTCTAAAACCGAACTACTTCCATGCTCATGATTTTTTTTACCAACCCATTTTATGTATTCAACATGTGTATCCTGTGTACTTACTAAACATTTATTTGCACTTGCATTTTCTGTATCAGGTTTACTTTGATGTAGAGCTTCTTTAAAAAAGCTAACTGAATTTGTCCAATGAAAAGTCTCACGTTTTTTGGAAAACCAATGCTGCTACACTGTTTCCAGATCTGCCTCCAAAGCTGAACCTGGGTGTCCGCAGCTCTTCAAAAAGTTCAAATCCTGCCAGACAGAAGCAAAATACTTTTATTAGGGACTGAATCCCACAGTTAAGGGATATTTGTATTAACAATGTACTTGTCAACCTTTTACAAAATTACGTGATTCCAAACTCTAAATTGTGACTAAATTTCACTTTATGATCTTCTATCCTATATACTATAGGTGTATATGTGTATACACCCAAAAACATTTTGAAATGAACAAGTAACAGACAAAATCAAACCGGAAAAAAGACACTTTCCATCCATCCTGTTTATCATCCCTGTTTATCATCCCTTCAACTCTGCATCTCCAGTGGCCTCCTTTACCATCTAGTTGTAGGAAGCAGATTACCATGTGTTGAGGTCTTACCATGTATCCGGCACTGTTTTGAGTGCTTTATATGCAGTAAGTCAATTAATCCAAATCAGATATATAAAAGCACTTAATACAGAGAAGATAAGTAACATGGAAATAAAAATGAAAAAGTCCTGGAGACGGATGGTGGCAATGGTTGCACAACAGTAAGAATGTACTTAATGCCACAGAACTATAAACTTAAAAATGGCTAAATAGTAAATTTTATGTTATATATATTTTACCACAATAAAAAAAGAGTTTGTAACCAAAGATCAAGACCCAAACTGAACTGAACTTGGGAAGGTAAGGAAGTAGTAAATTTCAAAGCAGCACAGGGTGATTTCTTTTTTTTTTTTTTAACTTAACATGTATTCAAAAGTCCTGGGTTCAAGTCCCAGCTCTACCACTTACTAGGTGAAAGGTTACTAGATTAAGGTCAATTTACCTTAACCAGAATCCTCAATTTCTATGCAAGGAGGTTACAGGTATCACTGCCCCTATCTAACTTACAGTGATTTTGTGAAGATTAAAATAAGAATATGTGGTGTTCTCCTAGCCTATAAAACAAAATGGAAATTTAATGTTTTATTATTCTGTTTTCAAAAAATAAGACGAATAAGGGTGGAAGGTTGGTTAACTCTTAGTTAACCATGGTTTTCTCTCAGTGATGCAACTATCAGTTTGGGAGAATTCTTTTTCTTTTGGGGGAGAAGGTGTCTGCATTTTCTAAGTTTCCATGTCTTGAGCTAAAGCTCAAATAACACTTGTAAACAGAAAAAAATGCTTCAATGGATCAACTGGTTTTTTTATACTTTGCTTCATAATTCATATTCTTAATCAAGCTTCACCAAATCTTAACAAATAACTAAATATTAACATACTCATTAAAAACTGATCATAAGAAAACTTTTCCAAAGAAGGCCAGGACTTTTAAGTAATACGATACATTTTAATGCTAAAAAATGGAGCCACTGTGATGGGTACACACCCATATTTGTTTTCTGAAATTTTACATATGCTTAAAATATTTCGTAATAAAAATTCTCAAGAGAAAATGGAGCTGTCTGGGTGAATTTTCTAGGACTAATCTTTTAACTCCCTGGACTAACCCTACAGAATTTAAGTTTTATATTTCAGTAGATAATACATCAAAATGGTGATGTATTATCAACAATACAAAGTGGTTGTACACCAGAGATAGATAACAAATTTTAATTATTTTAATCTATATGCTTATGTGTTGGGGTTACTGATATTTTAAAAATTTTTTCATAATGAATCTGATTACTTTTTCAGTAAGATAGGTTTGTGGGTTTTTTTTAATTCACTAGTTGTAAGAAAGTCAAGTTCCTTGGACATCAAATTAGAATATCCTAGTGTCTGCCAAATGATTAAGTAATCCTCACCAAAACAAACGGCAACACAAAATATTTATATAAATAAGGCTACAAAAGAAAAATTCATTTCAATAGCTTTATGAACATTTACATTTCAAATTAGGAAAGAAGCAAAGAACCTTAAAAAAATTAGTGAAGCAATCTTTATTCTATGCAAAAGGGACCATGGAAGTCAATCTTAAAAGCTAGTGACAAGGCCCTTGGCAGTGATGCATGGCAGTGTGTTCTGTTAGTGTCCTGTATCTATCTAACTCCAAAAAACATTTTCTAAGAGAAGCATGCCTAGAAAAATATCTTCAATTGTATATAATTATTTCTTTAACATTTCCTGTTGTAACATTTCACTTATTTAAATTCTGCATTAAGCTCTAAAACTGAACAGAAGTTAAAGAATTTATTCAGTAGTTCTCAGACACAGACACATTTTTAATCACTCTTTACAAGGCTAAAGTCTGTTCCTCATTATGAAAGACAGACAAATATGTTTTTGTCTGGTGGTTCCAGGGATAAAAGAGAACACCTGTATTTAAAAACCAGGAAAGGAACTTGCCCTACACAGTGTAACTTTGAGCATTTATTAAAACTGTCAAGCTTCAAGAAGAAAGACTATTGATACGGGGCCTCAATAGTTCTAAAGGAAACAAATTTAACATAGAAGATAATAAAATTAATGACATGAAATAAAAGACAATAAATCACATAATTCTTGTTTTCCAGAGGCAACAGTAATGAAGCTCACATTTCAAGCCTCAAACACTTCAAGTTTTACATTATATAAGCTGCCAAAGCCATCGAATGCACACAAAAGGACATGTGTTAAGTGTTCTCCCTCCTACTGCCTATTCCCTTACTACCAAAAAGAAAACAAACTCTGAGATAAAGCGCTTGCAATACGGTTATAAATTCATTTCCCATTAGCTTGTGACAACTGAGGTTCAAAATTTAACCACAAACTTAGTACCATATCACTTATTAATACTCCATCCTGAAAATTCTTCCCACTCCTTTAAAAAAAACAATACTAATCTGAAATGGAGTCTAAGGAAAAAACAAGCAAATATATAGCTACAGATTCTCAACGTACTTTCCCAAGAAGTCCTGTGCACTGCATGTGTAAAGTGACAGGTGAAATAATCCTTAAAACCATACAAGAAACAGTCTTCCAAAGAGCTCAAAATATTTGTGTATGGATTAAAGGTTCTCGATTCTTACAAGATCCCCATTTAGTAGACACAGCACTAATTATACTTTGCTAATGGGGCAAAAAAGGATCCTGTCTTGGCACCAAAATCTTGCAAAAAGTAGAGATTTCCTCAAGAATTAATAGGTACTAATTCTTCTAAGTCCCTACATTTTGTTTCTGTGCAATGTTAAAAAAAGAATATACACTGAAAACAAGAAGAAAAATCCTAAATATCTAAATGACCACTAGGCAAGACAAAGTATCTATAAAATGAAAACTCTCATACAAGACTTTAAAAAACACTACTACCATCTGCATTATTACTGTTATTACTAATTACCAGTATATCAGTACACTGAAGTCAGAAACACAATATATGCACTTTCTTTGCTTGATTCCCTAAGTAACAGATTATATAGCTTAAACAAAGAACTTAATTTTTACAGGCTCATAAATTTTAATACTTAACTGCCAGGATTTTTTGGAAAATTTTACAAAGGACTCTGGATCTCAACCAATATTATTTCTTTGCTCTTTGCATATACAGTTAAAAGTACTACCATGGTTATTAACAAAGAAGAAAAGCAGGCGACCCCCACAAATAGAAAAGTAAAATACTATAACACCATGGGAAAAAAAAAACCTATTTAAGTGCATTAAACCTGAGGTAAGAACACATTTAAACAACGTAACAGCCATTTACCTTCACTGAATTCATTTAGCAACTCTTCCTTGGTCCAATTACATGAAGTTATTAGAAAAAAGCCTTTCACTTTCAACACCCTGGAGAGAGATTTCACATATTGCTTCCTCTTTTCAATTGCATTTTCAGGATTAAGGCTTATGGCATCAAAAGTCCCTTTGTCAATACAAATATGAAATCCAGAAAGTTTTGTGGAAGGATTCAAAAAGTCTTCTACCTATATTAAAAATCAATGTCTATGTGAGAACAATTCACACACAATATTTACTGAATTTAAGTAACAATCTGTAAAAAGTTACAGATAAAAAGAGCAATTACTTATGATGGCATTTTACATATAATAAACATTTGCAACTTTATAGCTAACTTTTATGTGCTTCATTCCAAGATCATTAAAGCTAAGATTAGTAAGCAAGACTGACAGTGTTTCCTGGACATTCCAAATCTCTACAAATTTGGAAACAAATCAAAGCCAGGTGTATTGCCTAATAATACCAGCACATAAATGGGGCTCACAAGCCTCGTTTATGAAAAAGTTATTTCTGTCGAAAAAAAGAATATTTGAAATATTTTTTAAATGACAAAAAAATATCTGGAACTCAAACAAGGCACTTGAAATAAGATGATTTTAGCTGACATTACTAGCCGTATGACCTGAGGTAAACATGGTAAATCAAAAGTTCTTTTGCCTTGACTCAGCAGTTTACAAAGCAACTAATGGATACAATGAATGGCACAAAGCTTAAGAAATTAAAGGACTGTTTAAGCTGCAATTACTTAACTTTATAAATATCATGCACTTCAGATTTTGAAAGTCATGTATCAGCATCTCACTCATTTTCAATAACTTCAATAACTTACTGATACTTTAGAAGCATTTGAAATAGTGATCTGCCTCAACTTCATAAAATATTCAAAAGAATTTGCCAACAAACTTAATTCTGAAAAGCTGCTTTGAAAAAGTAATTAAGCAATTAGCTCGTGATTATTCATATAAACTTAAAATAATCATAAATAGTGTATTATCTGAAACTCTTATTGTTTGACTTGAAAATGTGTATTGCATGTTTACATACATTTGAACATAGGTTTCCTGCCCCTGCCTCACATCAAAGTATTCATTACACCTGAAGCAAAACAATGACTACCACTCTTAAGAGCGAAGTTTGGAGAAGTTCCTATCCTAAATGCCTATATAAAAGTATTCATTTAGTGGGACTTCCCTGGTGGCGCAGTGGTTAAGAATCTGCCTACCAATGCAGGGGACCTGGGTTCGAGCCCTGGTCCAGGAGGATCCCACATGCTGTGGAGCAACTAAGCCCATGCGCCACAACTACTGAGCCTGTGCTCTAGAGCCCACGCGAGCCACAGCTACTGAAGCCCACATGCCTACAGCCCATGCTCCACAACGAAAAGCCACCACAGTGAGAAGCCCGTGCACTGCAACAAAGAGTAGCCCCCGCTCACTGCAACTAGAGAAAGCCCGCGCGCAGCCACGAAGACCCAACACAGCCAAAAATAAATAAATGAATAAATAAAAAAATTAATTTATAAAAAAAGTATTCATTTATTCAACAGATATTTCATAGACACCTATTACACGCAGGAACTTTTCAGGCCCTGGGACTGTAACTGCAAACAAAGCAAAAAAGGTCCCTGTATGAGAATATATCTCATGTTCTCTAACAGGAAAGGCAAACAGTAAATAAGCTAACCAAATTATTTCAGATAAAGTGCTATGAAGAAAAAAAAGAATAATGAAGACAGTGAGTGACTGGGAAGAGAAATGTTTTGGAAAAGGTAGTCAGGCAAGACCTCTTTAAGAAGGCGATACTTGAGCAGAGATCAGAATGCTGAGAATGAGCCAAACAAACTGAGATCTGGGGTAAGAACATACTAGAGAGAGAGCAGCAGGTATAAAGACTGGAGAAAAACAGGGCTGACATGTATCAGGAGCAGAAAGAAAGCCAGTGTTACTGGAGTACTGGTGATAAAGAAGGAAAGAGGTAAGAAACGAGGGGCTTTGTAAGGCTGGGTGGGCGTTCAGATCCCATTCTGAATGCAACGGGGAAGCCCTTGGAGGCTTGTGAGCAAGGAAGTGACACAAGCTGATTTATATTTTAAAAACTAACTCTGGGTACCCTGTGGAAATGGACAGCAGGGCGGCAAGAGTGGAAACAGGAAGGCTAAGTAAGAGGCTACTACAGTCATCTAAGTAAGAAATGATGGTGGCTTAGATCTGGGAGGTAGCAGTGGAAATATCAAGAAATGATCACATTCCTGATATACTCTGAAGATAAAACCAACAAAATTGGCTATAGTTGTTGTTGGCATCTTGCGGCTTTCAGGATCCTAGTTCTCCAACCGGGGAGTGAACCCGGACCACAGTAGTAAAAGCGCCAAGCCCTAACCACTGGACTGCCAGGGAATTCCCTGTTACAGGATTTAAAGGAAAGAGCTGGGTAGGGGATGGGAGGTGCGTGAGAAGTTTAAGGAAGAAACCAAGAGTTTCATTTTGGACCAATTAAGAGACTTTTAGCTATCCAAGTGGAACTATAGAATAAGCAGTGTTTATATAATTCTAGAGCTCAAAGGAGAAGCCTGGGATAAAAATATAAATGCAAGCGTCATCATCTCGGGCTTCCCTGGTGGCGCAGTGGTTGAGAGTCCACCTGCCGATGCAGGGGACACAGGTTCGTGCCCCGGTCCGGGAAGATCCCACATGCCGCGGAGCGGCTGGGCCCGTGAGTCATGGCCGCTGAGCCTGCGCGTCCGGAGCCCGTGCTCCGCAATGGGAGAGGCCACAACAGTGAGAGGCCCGCGTATGGCAAAAAAAAAAAAAAGAGTCATCATCTCCTCACAGATCAGAGGGCAAAACATAAATTGAGTAATCTTTAGTGGCATTATACTACTTTAGGCATTTACAACTTTTTGATCTAGTTAATCCAAAGTCAGCTATTATTTGTGTGTATTTGCAAAAAAAAAAAAAAGAGCGAGAGAAAAATAAACATACTTGCACACAAGGAAGAGGAGAAAATAATTTTCCCAAACTGACTAGACTGAAAATTTTAATACTGTCACTTAAAAAGTATCATTTTGGATTATTTATGATTGACCCTTAATTTATGAGCTCAAAGATGTCAGCAAATTAATATACTTCAGAAACATTTAAACTTTATAACTTATTACAAATAAAAATAACAGTTACAGTAATATAAATAATAGTTACCTTCAACTTAATGTTAGATAAACCTTCTTTCTCTATAATATTTCCAGAAAGCTGTATTGCAGAGGGAGAGTAATCAATTCCAGTAATATTAGAGAAACCAAATTTTGCCTAGGGACAGAGAAATAATATTATACTTTAGTTTTCAGAAGTTTTAAATACTGTTTTACCTATGAATTATATTATTCCTTTAGGACTGGGGCTGTTTTATTTTTTTAATATATCAAATGACATATACTATCCAATAATCTAAAATATTTAAATTTTATTGTAGAATCTAAATAGAAACTAAAAGTTTAAATTTATATAATGTGACAATTTATTCTTTTATAATATTTGATTTCTTTCTCAAAAGGAAATTCATTTTCTTAAAGACAACGAGAATATATGTGTATTTCGGCCCTAAAGCAGAAAAATGTAGTATTAACTTCTAATGCTGATATGCTTTAATTCACACAAAAATCTGTCATAGATTTTACTTAACACAATTAAGTTACATGAATAAATTAAATGCGTATGTAATAAGTTCTTGCTTTTAAAAATTTTCCTTCAGTGTACTTATAAATCATGCAATTCTCCACCAACCATGTGATCATTAACCATCTTACATTTGTATAGTATTTTTTGTTTTTGAAATATTTCATACATTCCAATAGACCTTTACAAAAAACCTGTGAGATAAATTGGGCAGGTATTAATACCCCCAAAGAATTAAAGAAAGCTCACTGGACTTAAGAGGTTTGAGACTAAACCTGCAGTCCAGCTGTTTACTAACGATATTAACCCATCTAAGGGTGTGTGGAGCCTGAGGCAGAAGCATGATGGCCTCTGGTCTTCACCTCTAACTATGCTGAACATTGTAAGACCAATCAGACTAAAGAAAATATCAAAGGAAATTTGAAGAAGAACAGAAGTTGCAGAGTAGAGTGTAGCCTGAAATTCTCTTCCAGCTCTTCACCATTTACTAAATGGTTACTTCCTTCAAAACTACTTAACCTACTCCAACACCATCCATTTAAGACTTATTTAGACTTTTCAACCTTAAGTGACTGATTCCTAATCTAAACTCAATTAACACAACAATCATTTTCCGCAGGGCATTTTGCTCCCTTTGATCATTTTTATTTTTAGTCTTAAGGTCTAATATCCCTTCTTTGATGCCAACCTCCTATTCTTTTAGTGATCTCAATCCATATTCTTCAAGATCTTCATTTTCTCCCAGTTTCCCTCATTTATCAGACCTAGAATGCAGGATGATTCTATTAATTGACTCTTACCAGTTCCTTCTTCTCCAAGCCTGTTTATTCTTCCCTTAGAATTTATAAAAATCATATGTAGATGTTTTAAGTTTCTAGAACAATCATCCTCAAACTACTGCCAACAATTTTCACATTCAATTTCTGGCACTCAGTGAGAAATAAGCAGACATTCAAGGAAATAATAAATGACCAAAAACCAAAGGGAAAAAACTTACATTAGAAAAAGACCCACAGGAGAATCAAATAAAAGAATGATCAGAAACATATTTAAAAAACTGAAATAAATGACAATTTGGAGAATTGTGACAGAGAACTGAAAACTATAACAAACAAACATACAAATAAGAGAATTTTAAAATGCAATGATTAAATTAAGATACTCAAGGATGGGCTTGATAGGAGATTGGACACACACACAAAATAGTGAAGTGGAAGAAAAGTCAGAATACCACTTTAAGCACAGAATGACAGAAGGATGCAAAATTAAAAACAGGAAAGAACATAAAAGACATAATATGGCACAGAGTATAATATCTAAATATATATAATAGAAGTCCTAGAAAAAGAGGAAATAAAAATAGGGCAGAAGAGAAAATGACATATGACTGAGAACTTTCTAATTTTGAAAAAGGATCCCAAGCCACAGATTCAAGAAGCACTATAAACTCAAGGCATGATAAAAACAAAGATAGTACAGTATAATATATATCTGATAAAACATATAATTTATATTATATACAAATAGTATAATATATCTGATGAAAACCAAAATCAGAAAGATCTCAAAAGCATTCAGGGAGTGGGGTGGGGGATACAATGCGACAGATTACCTGCAAAATACCAACAGTAAGACTGACGGCTGGCAATAAGTCATAAAGAATGGAAGCCAGAAAACAACAAAAGGAAAATGCCAATCTAAAATTATATCCCAGCAAAAAAAACAAAAAAGTATGTGTGTGTGTGTGTGTGTGTGTGTGTGTGTGTGTATCCATCAAAAATGTAGGTGGTCGCTGAAAAAGCACCGAATACAAGCAATGACTGTCAGCATGACAAAAATACAGAAAACTAAACATTATGTGTCACATAGGCAAATATACATGACCACCTATTAAATTTACTTGTTTTAAAAAAACTGAATTTGATAAAAATCTATGGATCAGAGGTAAAGAAACTTTTTCTTTAAAGGAACAGAGCATAAATATTTTACACTTTTCCAGTCATACAATCCCTGTCACAACTACTCAACTCTACTACTGTAGCACATAAGCAGCTACAGACAAAGCTGTATTCCAAGAAATATTTATAAAAACAGGGGAAGCCTAGATTTGACTCATAAACTATAGTTTGCTGACCCTTATTCTAGATTTAACTTCCAACCTACAGAAAACACAGGGGACAGAAAACATGTTAAATAATACTACAGAGATGCAATTAGAAAGTCCACACTGTGGTAAATCATTTGGGACTAATAAACTACCTTCTACAACAAATAAATCACCAAGTTACATAAAGAAAAAGTGTAGGGAGAACTTAAAAGAGCCTTCGGAGACTATCAGCCAACTGCAATATGTGGACTCAATAACAGAATGGAAATGACAGAAGAAAAGTCAGTGAACTTGAAGACAAATCAATACTAGTTATCAAATCTAATCAACAGAGAAAAATAATCAGAAAAGAATGAACAGGTCCTAAAGCTTCAGGGACCTGTGGGACAATACAAAGAGGCTTAACGTTGATGTTTACAGACTCTCAAAAGGAAAGGAGAATGTGATTCAGAGGAAAAAAAAAATTGAAAACATCCCAAATTTGGCAAAAGACTTAAGTTCTCAAATTCAAAAAGCTCAGTGAACCCCAAACAGAATAAGGAGAAATAAATCCAAGCAGCAGTACATCATAATTAAACTGGTAAAAACTAAAAGACAATGGAAAAAATCTTGAAAGCATCTAGAAAACTGATGCATTACTTACAGGAACACAACAATTCAGATGACTGCAGATTTCTCATCAAAAACTATGGAGGTCACACAACATTTTTAAAGTACTGAAAGAACAGTTAATTCAGAATTCTATATTCAGCAAAAACATCCCTCAGGAATGAAGATGAGATAAAGACATTCTCAGGTGAAGAAACACAAAGAAAATTTCTTGCCAGGAAAGCTGCTCTAAAATCATTCCTGAAGGAAGTTCTTTAGACAGAAGGTAAATAATACCAAAACAAACAAACAAACAAACTTGGAAGATCAGGAATGAAGAAAAAAGCTGCAAAAGTAAATATCTGTGTTAACATAATTAACTACTATTCTCCTTTGAAAGGAAACATTATACCATTATCCTACAGGATTTTCAATGTAAAGGTAATATTTAAGACAACTGCAATATAAAGAAGGGAAGATTAAAAAACTCACAGGTGGTTAAGGTTTTCACATACCACATGGAACGGTAAAACAGTGATTCTAAGTAGATTGTGTAAATAAAGTATGTATATTATAATCGTACAGCAACCACTAAAAAAGCCAAAAAGATATAGTCATTACAGCAACCACTAAAGAAACTATACAAAGACATTTATACAACTAGATATATCTAATTAAAATGGAATACTAAGAAATGTCCAAATAAAGCAAAATAAGCAGGAAAGGAGAAAGGGAAGAATGAAAAAACAGAGGTAACAAAGAGAAAAGAAATAATAAAATGGTAGACCTAAATCCAAATGTTCTAAATATACAAATTAAAGGATAGAGATTATTAGAAAGGATAAAAAAACATGACCCAACTATATGCTGGCTACAAGAAACTCACTTCAAATATAATGATATAGGTTGGTTCAAAGAGAAAGAATAGAAAAGGATATACCATGCAAAAACTCATTTTGGCCTGCGTACCACAAAAAAAAAAAAGCAAAAACTCATTTTAAAAAGTTGAACTTCACACCCACAAGGATGGTTACAATCAAAAGGATAATAAAAAGCGTTGGTGAGAATATGGAAAAACTGGAACTCACATACAGTGCACATGGAAGTGTATAATGGTGTAGCCACTGTGAAAACAGTCTAGCAATTTCTCAAAAGGTTAAATATAGAGTAACCATATGAACCTGGGTATACACCCAAGAGAAATGAAAATATATGTCCATATAAAAACTTATACATGAATTTTCACAGCAGCATTTTTCATAATAGCCGAAAAGCACAAACAACTTAAATGTCCATCAGCTGGCAAGTGGATAAACAAAATGTGGTAAACCCATCCAACAGAATATTAATTGGACAAGAGGAAAAAGTATTGATACATGCTACAGTATGGATGAACTTTGAGATTATGTTAAATGAAAGAAGCCAGACACAAAAGACTACATATTGATGATTCCATCTATATGAAATGCCCAGAATAGACAAATCCACAGACACAGAATGTAGATTAGTGGTTGCCAGGGGTTGAAGGGAATGGGGAATAAGGAGTGAACGATAATGAATATAGCGTTTCTTCTTGGGGTGACGAAAATCTTCAGGAATTAAAATAGTAGCGATGGTTGTACAAATTTGTGAATATACTAAAGGCCACTTTCAAAGGGTAGATTTTATGGTATGTGGATTATATCGCAATTTTTTTAAAAAGCTGGAGTGGCTTTATTATTAGCATCAAAGTAAAATCAAAGTAAAGCAAACTACCTATGTTAAAGAGGAACATTACACAATAAATGGGTCAATTCATCAATACACAAACACATAAAATCCTAAATGTGTAACCTCTGAACAACAGAGTCTGAAAATACATGTAGCAAAAACTGACAGAAATAAAAGTTAAAATAGACAAATCTACCAATACGGTCAGACACTTCAACATTACTATTTCCATAATTAATAGCACTAATAGATAGAAAATCAGTAAAGGTATAGAAATGAACAACACCATCAAACACCATAAGTCTAGTTAACATATACAGAATACTCTATCCAGTAACAGCAGAATACACATTTTTTTCAAGTGCACATGAAACATTCACCAAGATGGATATATCCTGGATCATAAAACAAAGTAACACATTTAAAAGAATTTAAATCATACAAAGTATGTTCTCTGACATAATCGAATTAGACTAGAAGTCAAAAGCAGAAAGAGAAAAATCCACAACATGTGGAAATTAAACAACAGAATTCTAAATAATCTGGATCAAAGAAGAAAATTAGAGAATTCCCTGGTGGTCCAGTGGTTAGGACTCCACACTTTTCACAGCCAGGGGCCCGGGTTCAATCCCTGGTTGGGGAACTAAGATCCCGCAAGACTCACGGCACAGCCAAAAAAAAAGAAGAAAATAAAAATACAGCATATCAAAATTTGTATGGTGCAGGAGCACCTACAGAAAAATTTATAGCACTTATATCATTAAATGTTTACATGAGAAAAGAAGGAAAGTTCCAAATCAATAATCTAAGCTTCTACCTTAAGAAGCTAGAAAAAAAGAGCAAGAATAAATTAAAAGCAAAAAGAATGAAAAAATAATAAAATTAAGAGCAGAACCCATTGAAACTGAAACATAAAAGCAATAGAGAAAGTCAATGAAAACAAAAGCAACTTTTTATAAAAGATAGAAAAAATGAATCTCTAGCATCACTATCAAAGAAAAAGAGAGAGAAGACACAAGTTACCAACATTAGGAATGAACAAGAGGATTTCAATACAGACCCAACAGACTTTAAAAGGATAATAAGAGAATACTGTGCAGAACTCTATACACACAAATTCACAATGGACTAATTCCTCAAAAACCACAAACCACGCAAACTCACTCAAATGAAATAAATAACCTAAATAGGACTGTGACTATTAAAGAAATTTTATTCATATTTTAAACCTTCAGAAAAGAAATCTCCGGGTTAAATGGTTTAATTGCAAATTCTACCAAACACTCAAGAAGAAATAACACTAGTGCTACACAATATCTTAAAAAATTTAAAAAGGAGGGAATTCTTCCCCACTCATTTTATAAGGCCATCAATGCCCTGAGACCAAAACCAAATAAAGATAATACAGGACTGCAGGGAAACTGCAGACCAATATCCCTCAATAATACAGATGTAGGGAATTCCCTGGCAGTCCAGTGGTTAAGACTTCACCTTCCAATGAAGGGGGTATGGATTCAATTCCTGGTCGAGCTAAGATCCCACATGCCTAGTGGCCAAAAAACCAAAACATAAAACAGAAACAACACTGTAACAAATTCAATAGAGACTTTAAAAATGGTCCACATCAAAAAAATCTCTTTTTAAAATTTATTTATTTGGTTGTGCCAGATCTTAGTTGCGGCAGGCAGGCTCCTTAGTTGTGGCATGCGAACTCTTAGTTGTGGCATGCATGAGGGATCTAGTTCCCTGACCAGGGATCCAACCCGGGTCCCCTTGTACTAGGAGTGCAGAGTCTTATCCACTGCACCACCAGGGAAGTCCCCAAAAAAAAGCTTAAAAAAAATACAGATTTAAAAGTTCTCAACAAATTGAATCTAGCAATACAGAAACAGAATTATACATTATGACCAAAGGGGCTTATTCCACAAGTGCAATACTGGTTCAATATCTGAAAATCAATTAATATAATCCACCATATTAACAGTCTAAAGAAAAAACACCTCATGATTATATTCACTAATACAAAAAAATTTTTATTTTATTATTTTTTTAACGAAATTCAAGAAATACATCCTAAAAATACAAGGGAACTTCTTCAACCTGATAAAGGGCATCTAATAAAATCCTGCAGCTAACATCATCCTTAATGGTGAAAACCTGAAGACTTTCCCCCTAAGATGGGAACAAGGCAGGAATGTGCCATCACCAGTCCTAGTCAATACCGTATTGGAAGGCCTAGGTAGTGTAATCAGGCAAGAAAAAAAAAGGCATGCATATTGGAAAGAATGAAATAAAACTGTCCCCACTCACAAATGGCATGACTGTCTACATAGAAAATCCCAGAAAATCCACTTAAACCTCCTAGAACTAATAATATGCAAGATTACAGGATACAAAGGCAACACAAAAATCAACCATATTTCTAGCAATAAATAATTGGAAACTGAATTTCAAAAAGCAATACCATTTTAAATACTCCAAAAACAAATATATAGGTATAAGTCTAAAAAATATGCACATGATCTGCATGCTGAATGAAAACCAAAAAATGCTGAGGAAAGAAATCCAGGAAGACCTAAAGGAATGAAGAGAGACACTACGTTCATAAACTGGAAGACTCAAGATAGTAAAGATGTCGATTCTCCTCAAATCACAGATTTAGCTCAATTTCAATGAAATTTTCAACATGGATTCTTTTGTAGATATTTACAAACTAATTTTTAAATTTATTTGGAAAGGTAAAGAAACTAGAATGGCCAATACAACATTTGAAAAAGAATAAAGTTGAGAGACTCACACTACCCAACTTTTAAGATTTACTAAAAAGCTACACTCATCAAGATAGCATCCAGAGGATGTCACCATGAATTCTTCCAAACATTTAAGAAAGAAACAAAACTAATCTTTTTTTTTTTTTTTTTTTTTTTTTTTTGCGGTACGCGGGCCTCTCACTGTTGTGGCCTCTCCCGTTGCGGAGCACAGGCTCCGGACGCGCAGGCTCAGCGGCCATGGCTCACAGGCCCAGCGGCTCCGCGGCATGTGGGATCCTCCCGGACTGGGGCACGAACCCGCGTCCCCTGCATCGGCAGGCGGACTCTCAACCACTGCGCCACCAGGGAAGCCCACAAAACTAATCTTACAAAAATCCTCTGAAAAAAATAAAAACAGAGACAAGTCTCATCTCATTTTATCAGACCAGCATAACCTTGATACAAAAACTTTACATTAAAATTGCAAGTAAGCACAACTGGACAGCCCGCATGCCTCAACGAAAGATCCCGCATGCCGCAACTAAGACCCTATGCAGCCAAAAATAAAGTAAATAAATATTTTTAAAAATAAAATTGCAAGTAAGGGAAATTACTGGCTAATCTCTCTCATGAAGCTATATAATTCCTAAGTAGAATACTACCAAATCAAATCCAACAATATATGAAAAGGATAATACATCACAATCAAACTTGGTTTACTTCAGGAATGGAAATTTGTTATAACATTGAACAATCACTACAATTATCTCAATAAAAATGTCAATTAAAAAAAAAACTGGGCTTCCCTGGTGGCGCAGTGGTTGAGAGTCCGCCTGCCAATGCAGGGGACACGGGTTCGAGCCCTGGTCCAGGAAGATCCTACATGCCGCAGAGCAACTAAGCCCATGCACCACAACTACTGAGCCTGCGCTCTAGAGCCCGTGAGCCACAACTACTGAGCCTGCGTGCCACAACTACTGAAGCCCACGCACCTAGAGCCCATGCTCTGCAACAAGACAAGCCACCTCAATGAGAAGCCCGCACACCATAACAAAAAGTAGCCCCCGCTCACCGCAACTAGAGAAAGCCCGCACACAGCAACGAAGACCCAATGCAGCCAAAAACAAATAAATAAAAAAATTTTTTAAATTGAGGATCCCCACCAAAATCAATCAGTTCAACTCTAACAGAATCAAGAAGAAAAATCATCTGATCATATCAATGAATATTAAAGAAAGCAACTGATCGAGTTCAACAACCCAACCATTATGATTAAAAACTCTTAACAAACTAGAATATAAAGGAGCAGCCTCAATCTGGATGACTACCTGTAAAAACCTAGAGCTAACATCATATTTAACAGTGAAATATTAGAAGCTTTCCTCTTCTAATAGGCAGTGTTAGAAGGCTATCTGCCTTCACAATTTCTATTCAATGTTGACCTAGAGACTGCACAGCATTTTAATAAACAAAATATTAAGAATGGAATAGAAGAAATTCAACTACTATTTACACATGACATTACAGTCTTTATAGAAAATCCAAAAGAATCTATAAATAAATAATTAGAATTAATGTGTGACTTACTGGATACAAGATCAATATAAAAATCTGTTGTACTTATACATAGCAGCAATAAACTATTAGAAAATAAAATTTAAAAGCATAACAATAATAGTCACAACAACAAAAAAATCTAGGAATCAACCAAGGAAAACTACTGGTTGGCCAAAAAGTTGTTCTGGTTATTTGGGGGTTTTTTAAATATATTTTTTAATTTATTTTTGGCTGCGTTGGGTCTTCATTGCTGTGTGCGGGCTTTCTCTAGTTGCGGTGGGCAGGGGCTACTCTTCGTTGTGGTGCGCGGGCTTCTCATTGAGGTGGCTTCTCTTGTTGCGGAGCACGGGCTCTAGGCGCGCGGGCTTCAGTAGTTGTGGCGCGCAGGCTCAGCAGTTGTGGCGCGCAGGCTTAGTTGCTCCGTGGCATGTGGGATCTTTCCAGACCAGGGCTCGAACCCATGTCCCCTGCACTGGCAGGTGGATTCTTAACCACTGAGCCACCAGGGAAGTCCCTGTTTGGTTTTAAGTAAAAATAAGACACATTTTTCATTTTCACCAAGAACTTTATTGAACAATGTATTCATTAACCGAGCAAACTTTTTGGCCAACCCAATATATAAGATCTCTGTACAGAAAATCTCTATACAGACAAAATACTACTGAGAGAAAATTAAGAACTAAATAAATGGAGGAATACATCATGTTCATGGATTCACTCGATACTATAAACATGTAAATCCTCCTCAAACTGATCCATAAATTCAATACAATCCTAATCAAAATCCCAGGGTGGGTTTTGTTTTTTCCTGAAAAGTGATGATTCTAAAATTTAAATAAATATGCAAAGAGCTAACTAACAACATACAAGACAACAATGGAAAAGCTATCAAAGTCGGAGAACTTACATTAACCAAATGGGGAGACCTGTCCAGTAATTAGGACAATTTGGCATTGGCATAAGGATAAACAAACAGACCCAAAGGAATAGAACAGAGGATCCAGAAACAGACCCAAACACATACTATTACTGGACTTATGACAGAGGCACCCCTACAGTGCAGTGGGGGAAAGAGCAGACATTTCAATAAGTGGTGCTGGGTTATCTGAATATTCATAGGTAAAAAAAAAAATAAACCTTGACTCTGCCTCACAACATACACAGCAATTAATTGGGACCTAAATGTGAAAAGGAAAAGAACAAAGTTTCTAGAAAATCATATAGGAAAATATCATTTTGACTCTGGGTAGGCAGATTTACTACACAATATTCAAAAGCACTAACCATTTTTAAATGCTATATTAAACTTTAGTAAAATTAAAGAACTTCTGTTCATCAAAAGACACTATTACAGGGACTTCCCTGGTGGTCCAGCGGTTAAGATTCCAAGCTCCCAATGCAGGGGGCCTGGGTTCGATTCCTGGTCAGGGAACTAGATCCCTCATGCCGCAACTAAAAAGATCCCGCATGACACAAGGAAACGCGACAAGAAATATCCTGCGTGCTGCAACTAAGACCTGGCGCAGCCAAATAAATAAATAAAAATTTTTTTAAAAGGTACTATTACAGGGCTTCCCTGGTGGCGCAGTGGTTGAGAGTCCGCCTGCCTTTGCAGGGGACACGGGTTCATGTCCCGGTCCGGGAAGATCCCACATGCCGCGGAGCAGCTGGGCCCGTGAGGCATGGCCGCTGAGCCTGCACATCCGGAGCCTGTGCTCCGCAACAGGAGAGGCCACAGCAGTGAGAGGCCCGCGTACCACAAAAAAAAAAAAAAAAGATACTATTACAAAAGTGAAGAGACAAGCGACACACCAGATACAAAGGTTATATACACAGAATATATAAAAAAAACTCCTACAAATCAATAAAAGAAAGGCAACCCAATCTTTAAATAAGCGAAAGCTTGAATAGGCGTTTCACAAAAAAGAACAGCCAAATAGACAGCATATGAAGATATGCTCAATATCCTTAGTCATCAGGGAAATGAGAATAAAACCGCAAGATACCACTACACACCTACCAGAATCACTGAAATTGGATAAGCTGACAAGAGCAGGTGTTGGCAAGGATGTGGAGCTACTAGAATTCTCACACACTGCCAGTAGGAGTGCAAACTAGTGCAACCAATTTGGAAAACTGTCTGGCAGTATTCATAATAACACAGTGCTGGAAATGAGTCAAATGACTATCAACAGGAGGATGAAGGAATAAAATGAATGAATAAATCAATAAATAAATTGTGGTATTTTCATATAGTACAGTACTAACCACAATGAAATGAAGCACTCTAGTGCTACACACAATATGAAAGACCATGGGTAAACCTAACAAAGCCATGCTCAGCAAAAGAAACCATATCAAAAAAGTGCATACCCAAAGATACTACTCACATCAAGTCAACAAGAGGCAAAACTCAATGAAATGGAAAAAGGATAATCTTTTCAACAAATGACGGATGGAACAATTCAACATTCACATACCAAAAAAAATTAACCCCAACCAGTATCTCAAACCTTCTACAAAAATTAATTCAAAACAAATAATAGATCTAAATGTAAAAATTTAAAACTTTTAGAAGAAAACCTAGAAGACCTATGTGACCTTAAGTTAGGCAAAGAGTTCTTTAATATGACAACAAAAGCACGATCCACATACGAAAAAATTAATAAATTTGACTTCATAAAAATGAATTTCTGCTCTTCAGAAGATATTGTTAAAGAGAATGAAAAACAACAAGCGAACAAATGAGAGAAAACATTTGCATATCACATACCTGACAAGGAACTTATATCCACAATACATAAAGAATCCTCAAATCTTAATAAGTAAACAGGCAACCCCATTTAAAAATAGGCCAAAGATTTGAACACACATTTCACCAGATATACAGATGGCAAATGAGCACATGAAAAGGTAATCAAAGTCATTAGGAAAATGCTAATTAAAACCACAATGAGAAACCAGTACAGCTGACATGAAAAATAGCCTAACTTATGATGACAGAAGTCAAAATAATCATTACCTTTAGGAGGGAATGAGTGGGAGGGGACACAAGGGGGCTTCTTCTATGGTGTTAATAATGTTTTCTTTGTTGATCAGGTTGGTGAGTTACACACAATTATTCATTTTGTAAAAGCTGTACATTTATGACCTATTCACTTTTCTACACGGATGTTATACTTTATTCAGTAAGTTCACATTAAAAAAGAAAAAAACTTCCCAAAGCGACTCCACATCTAGGTAGCTTCACCAGTGAATTCTACCAAACATTTAAGGAAGAAAAAGCAATTGTCAACAAACTCTTTCAAAAAATAGATTCTCGTTTAATGATGTCAGCATAACTTGATACCAAACCCTGACAAGGACACTACAAGAAAGGAAAATTACAGGACAATCTCCCTCATGGACAAAGTTGCAAAAATCCTAAACAAAATATTAACAAAGTGAATCCAGTAATATATATATATAAGTTGGGTTTATCCCAGAAATGCACTTAACATTTGAAAATGATCAATGTAATTCACCTACATGAATAAAGGAAAAAATTCATATGGTTACCTCAACAGATACAGGAAAAACATTTAATCAACAACAACACACACCGTTAGCAAAGGAGAAAAACATTTAATCAACAACAACACACACCGTTAGCAAATCTGAAGTCTGATAACAGAGTTATCTACAAAACTAACTTACAAGATAACATCATACCTAACAGTGAAACACTGAACGTATTCTCTGAAAAGGGCGAAAAAGACAAGGATGCCTTCTGTCACCACTTCTTTTCAACATTCTCCCAAAAGTCCCAAACAGTGTAATAAGGGGGGAAAAGTTACAAAGGATTGGAAAGGAAGAAATAAAACTATCATTATTTATAGTTTGCCTAATTATATATGTAGAAAATATAAAAGAATCTATAGTTAAACTATTAGTCTAAAAGGATAAATCATTAACCTCTACGAGTGAGCTGTTAGAATCCGAAAGTATCTACAGGTAAACAACAGAGTGAATAAATAAAATTGTGGTATAATTGTACAAAGGATTCATATACAGCAACAAAAACGAATGAACTGCTATGTACAAGTTGAGTGAATCTCACAGAATGTTGACTGAAAGACACCAGAAAGAACACACTGAAGGCTTCCGTTTATATCCAAAACAGACAAATTAATCAATGATGTTAAAACTCCTTGTAGTTGCCTTTAGAGAGGAAGGAGGAGCAATTTAGAGGATTATCAGGGAGTTTAAGGGGGGCTTCTAGAGTCTGTAATATTCTGTTTCTTGATTAGGGTGATAGGTGTGTTCACTTTGTAATAATTCATTGAGCCATACTCTTTTGGTTTGCGCACTTTAATGTAGTTATGCTGCACCTCGTTTCAAAAAAATTTATTACAATTTTTTCTAATCACATTTCACTGCTTCAAACATTTTAACGGCTCCCCATAGACTAAGAGTAAAATCTAAGCTCTTAGGCATGGCATATGATATGGCTCCTACCTTTAATCTAAACCTCATCTCTGTCTATCTCACACATACACTTTATATTCTAATTTACCAAATTATTTATAGGGCCAGAACCTTCATGCCTTTAGATAATGTTTCCACGTCTTGAAATTCTCTCCCTCTTTACACTCTACCCACACTCAACACAATTTCCACCCAAGTTGGATATTAGCTCCTCCAAGACCCTTCTTATCCCTCTTCCCCAAATCACTCCCTTTCCTATACTCAGTATATCTATTATTGCATACATCAAGCTACAGCATTAGCTATTTATGTCTATGTCAGTCTATCCTCTATTGTACTGTGAACAACTCAAGCACAAGGTCTAAATTTTCATACTGCCAGTGCCTACCACAAGGCTTGACAGGTGGTAGTCACTTAGCAAGTTTCACTGTTACGTATATAACCTTACAAGCTGAAACAGTAAAACCATCTAGGATGAAGCCTAAGTCTTACACCTCCTCCACAGCACTCGGCAGAGCAATGATACACTACAGGCATTAACGGTGATGGTTTAGCTAGTAGTAGAACCTGTACCAAAACTCAGTTCCATGGACAAAATGCTCTTTTCAAAGCATATGCAAAACACTCTTCAAAAACCATATGCTCACCTAAGAAAAGGGATGTATGTCCTACTGGAAATGTAAAAAAAATCATCATCCTTTTATACATACAGATTTCCAGAGTTTTGAGCTAGAAGAAACCAACAGAAATCACCTAGTCAAAATCTTTAGGAAAGAACTGAAGTCCAGAAAAAAAAGTGGCTTGCTCAAGGTTGAGACAATAGCAAGAAGGGCCAAGACTAGGACTCAGATCCCCTGGCTTCTCACTTAGTGCTTTCTCACAGCCCATGCAGCCTCCCTTTTGTACCATGTGACTTCTCAAGGTAAGTGGTACGACTGCTTTACTACTTTGGATTTAGATAGCTAGTATCCTCAATTGCAAGATTTTTTTCTTAATTTCATTTTTAAATTTGGTTCTAACACATGAATACTAATAGTACCAACAAGTTCAACCAGGAAAACACCATTTCCAGTTCCAATATCAAGCACTGAAGCATCCAATGGAATCTTGTGTTTCTGCATCCACCTTATTAGTCGAGTCATACTCTCTTCTCCAAACCTATTAGAAACAGAGAATCAGTTAATCAAATAACAGAGGGATAGAGAACAAAGGTTACAACTACATTACACTCAAGCAGCTTATTCAGTTTGCTCAATTAAGTCTTTTTTGAAAGTAAGAAATAACATCTGTAACTGCTTAATCTTCATCTATACTATTATTTAGAAGAAAACACCCCCAAGAATAGAACAGAATAGATAAGGTTGGTATGTTACTTATTAATGTTTCTCTACATCAGCATTAACACTTGTACAAGTTGGTGGCTCAAAAGTGCATTGCTTATTGAAAAAGGACAGTTATAAAATAAGGGTTATTTCCTAATACTGTCATCAAATTTAAATCTGGGCCATTAAAAGAGAAAAGAGACAGATTCTTTCAATCTACCCACCAAAGCCAGAATCAGTCCAAGGTTCCCAAGATTTCTAGGGTTTCTCTGGGATAAGCACTTAAAAGACACACACACACCTACACAATCTTCTGGATCATAATCCCACTACTTTTTCTAACTTACCAGATTTCTCCTGTATCTCCATATTCTTGGAAAGTTTGCAGTTCTCTCTCATAGACAGCATCCCAACTATATGAATAATCAAATGCAAAGCAAATTATTCAATTAAACTGTATTATGAATTAAAGGTATATTTCTAATACATTACTGGGATAGTTATGACAGAAATTTAAAACATTATTAGTGTTGACAAGTGCACACCGCTCAATCTTTTAACATCCTTGTGTTAAAAGAATGAAAGAAATAAGTTTATACATGTAAAGCACTTACAACAATGCCTGACATTTAAAACGGTGTATGTTTTAGCTTAAAAAATACAAAGACGTATCTGTCCAAGGATCCCTAAGTCCCAAACACAAATCCAAAACTTGACTGTAAAGGCATAGTGTCATTACAGCACTTTTCAGTCTAAAATGTAAAGACACAAGAATTTTCTACCAATTAGGTGGTTACTCACAATGGAATTCGCCAAAAATAAGCTCCGCTTAAAGGTTAAGTTTTAAGACTTACTCTCACTCCTTTTAAGGACTCCTCCTCCATCAATTGCCGTCTCTTCCTATTTCATGTCTATAGAAGCCCTTCTCCCCCTCCAAGTTACCTCTCATTCTTACCTTTCCCCACAGTCATTCATTCATCCATTAATCCATTAAATAAGTGCTGAGCGTCTGCTTAGGTCAGACCGTTTTCTCCTACTCCAAGATGCCCACTATCTCCTCGCTCCCTCCTTACACCATCCCCCCCCACTCCCACCCCTTCCAGCTTCCACGTCCCTGCCCTCGTCCCCTTAACCTTTTCAGCTTCCTAGCCGAGCAGTTCTCCTCCGGCCTCCTACCCTCGCCCACCAGCCGTATTCGTCAGCCCCGCCCACTTTCACCCCACGGGCCCCTTAGACGTCAACCCCTTGAAAAGCCTATTTACAGCCGCCAGTGTAGTCCCTCGGGATTCCATCCCTACGACCCCCGCCCCCGGACCCTCGTCCAAGGCGGCCCTTTAGGCTTCCTCCCGTCACGCCCCCTAAGCTCTCCCCATCTTCCGGGGCCGCCTAGGCCCCATCTCTCCATCCCCTCCTGCGGCCCAGTCCGGGCAGCGCCGCTCACCCTCCCCTGCCCTGCGCCACACTCACTGCTCTCGGGTGCCCAGCGCAGACGGGGCGAAGCCATCCCCTCGGGGACTGCCCCCTCGAGACCGCGCCGCGGCCCCAGCGCCGCCGTCGTCGTCCGCGCCCTCGCTCATCGCGCTCCTTACCCCGGAGGGCCTTTGGGGCCGCCATAGAGACGTGGCGCGGGCAGAGCGGACGGGCGGGCTGGCGCCTCTAGGAGGCGGGAGTCGGCCCTCTCTACTGCTCCCGGCCCCGGTGGGGGTCCGCAGTCCTGCGCTTTTTCTGCAGCCACCCTGGTCCAGAGCCCCGGATCCCAAAGCCCAGAGTGGGCGGGGCGGGGCCTCGCCTCGGTCCCCACTCTCCCTCCAACCAGCGTCAGATGCACCCCCTTCTTCGAGGTGCCCGCCTAAGCACCACTATATTTGGGGACTGCTGTTCCTAAGGGACTGTTCAAGGTATTGCATTTTGGAAAAAGGCTGGCGGTGGGGGAGCCACACTAAATACCTAAGCCGACACTGCTCAACCCAAATGTACAAATCACCTCATCTCTCCACGTCGTGGGCAGATCTGAGAAATGAGTGGGACAGTCCATCGCATTATTTGGCTTTCCTGCCCAAGGCTAATTTCATTTGCGGCTGGCATTCCGCCTTGCAAATAGCACTCTGGCCTCTTCTGACTTGACGTCACTGGTGGACGAGGGAATTTATGCCCAGTGAAATGAATGCCTTACGACACCCGCCTCCCCCCGCCCTCCTCCCCGCCCTCCCAAGTAAGCCAATCACGGGTATCAGAGTGCTAAGTGAGAAGAAAGGTCTAAGTGAAAGTCAAGATGCCTGTCTCAGCTCTGCCCCTAACCAGGCGCCTGGCCCTATCCAAGACTCCTAACCTCTGTGTGCTTCAATTTCCTCACCTGCAGCTCGCTGGTAATAGAATGCTCCCAACCAGTGAATCTGAGATTCATCCACCTCTTGGTGGGACTGATGCTGGAAGTTCTGCAGCATAATGCCAGAGATCTTATGGGCCAAATGTCTGGGGGGACTTCTGTAGCAGCAATGAAATACTGGTAGTCCAATGCCCTAGGCAAGAATCTCAAAGGCTCTTAGCAAGGCTGCCTTCCAACCAAAACACATGTTTCCTAGGCCACTTTTCTGTTGACATGGCAGACAGAAGCCCAATAACAAGTCCCTGGAGCTAAGTGGCGTCAACATTTGCCTTTCCAGCTCACAGAAATTCCGATTAAGACCGCATGTGCATCTCCTCTGATGCAAGACGTTCCAAGATCTTCAGGCAACCACTGGTGACAGAATATGGTAAAAGGCAGATGGGAATCTATGTGTATAGGGATTAAGAACTCAAGAAAGTGCGTAAGTAACCTTATTACAGAGTAATAAAACCACCAGATGCCACGGCCAATTAGTGCTGCCCTGAGCGAATGGTTGTTTTGATTTTTTCTAGACTCGATGCACAAGAGAGTAAGCTTGAATGTGACCGAGTGGGTCTTAAAAAGTTTTAGGTTCTAATTCAGAAGCACCCATGAAAGACAAGGCCGTCTTCAATCTGATGTCTTGCCAACACTTAAGATGTTTTTGCTGTGTTTGCTGAATGCTATAAACAGTTGTTGGTATGGAGCCCTGGAAAAAACCCATGGTTTATACAGAGTTCCTTCTCTGGCTCCAGGATTACTCTGGGTGTTTAGTCCTGAAGGCTGAATGGGGCACCACCTCTGATCTCCCAGGGCAACAGATTCTTGGTGGGGGGGAATGGAGACGCTCGATCCAAGCAGAGCTGCCCATCACCAGGGAGAAGGTGGAATGTGCCAAGGAACACAGTCCCTTCCACCAGGTGCTCGTTCCACAAGGCAGGAGGGAGGCTCTGAGGGTATTCTGGGTTGCCTGTCTCCCTCTCATTCTGCCAATCCCTGCAGCCTGGAACCCTGCTCACCTATAACTTCTCTGAAACTGCTTTCAGGAGTTCTCAAATGCTCCCCAATTGGCAAAACAATGGTCAAGTTCCAGGCAATTCTGGTTAGGGTTAGAAGGGAAGGATTCTCTGAGAGGGTGGCACTGAGTGAAAACCTAAAAGAGTTTGTCACAGGTGGTATCCCTAGGGAAGCAGAGTGTAAGACTGAGATGAACATGGCAGAAGTTTATTAGGGAGTGCTCTCAAGATCACCACCTATCGGGGAAGAGAGAAGCAGGGTTGGACAGAGGAAGTAGTCAGGCTGGGGTACCATTACGACCGAGCCTCAGTTAACACCCTCTCCCCTGACAGGGCACTGTGAAGCTGGGATGATCCTTTGAAATTTTCAGGTTGGACTGAAGGATGGACTCTATTCATCTACATTGACCAAGCATTGAATGCTTGTTTGCCCAGAAAAGGAGGATTGACCTTGGGTGATGAGACTCTTCCATGAAGGATAATTCCAGGAGAGGGCTGTCACCTGACAACCTCCCCAGCAGCTGGGAAAATAATGCAATCAGTCGTGCAAGGGGAGATCTGGGTCACACATCACCATATCTAGAGCAGAGATAATAGAGTAAACCTTGCAGCTTTCTGGGAGAAGAGCATTTCAGGCAAAGGGAAGAGTGAGTGCAAAGCCCCTGAGGTAGAATGAGATAGGGGTATCCAGGAAGCAGAAAAAAGACTAGTATAGCTGTAGCAGAGTGAACAAATGGGACAGCAGCAGGAAATGAAGGAGTCAGATCATTGTAAGGTTTGGGATTTGACCAAGAAGCAACATGATTTAAATTTAAGTTTTGGGGGGCTCCCCTGGTGGCGCAGTGGTTGAGAGTCCGCCTGCCGATGCAGGGGACACGGGTTCATGCCCCGGTCCGGGAAGATCCCACATGCCGCGGAGCGGCTGGGCCCGTGAGCCATGGCCGCTGAGCCTGCGCATCCGGAGCCTGTGCTCCACGACGGGAGAGGCCACAGCAGTGAGAGGCCCGCGTACCGCAAAAAAAAAAAAAAAAAATTTAAGTTTTGGCGTGACAATTTTGGCTGGTATGTTGTGAACAGATTTGGCAGGGAAAGGGTTAAAAGCAGAAGTGGGAACACAGGGTTTCTCAACCTCATTCCATTGACATTTGGGGGGGATAATTCTTTGCTGTGAAGGGCTGTCCTATGCATTGTAGGATGTTTAGCAGCTTCGTTGGCCTCTGACCATTAAATACCAGTGGCACCCTACCCCCACCCCCAGTTGTGACATCCAAAAATGTCTCATTTTTGCCAAATGACCTGTGGGGCAGAATTGCCTCCAGTTCAGACCCCTTGAGTTAGGGGCTGTTACAATGATCTGGGAGAGAGATGATGATAGCTTGGACCACTGTGATGGGTATGCTGATGGTGAGTTGTAGGATTCTGGATATATTTTGAAAACTGCTGACCGATCAAAGGGAGCATCAAGAATATTCCAATGTTGTTGGCCTGTGCAACTGTCAAGAAACCGTTCTGTTTGCTGAGTTTGGAAAAAGTGTGGTAGAAGGAGCTTTCTGACAGATTAAAATCCCAGTTTTGAATCTGGAAGATTGAACAAATTGAAGAATAATGATTAGAAAGGTTAGTTCCTTCCCTGAGGTTAGTTGTAGTTCATTTTCACTATTATTTATGTTGATTTTTTAAAATCTTCTTTCCATGATTTTTCATTAAATTTGTCTTCCCTTGTACCCAGAATCCAGTTGCTTCTTAACCTCCAGCGCTACCACCATCTCACTTCAAACCATTGTCATCCAGCGTCTGGATTATTGTGATAGCTTCCCTTCCCCGGCAATATATTTTGGACATTGCAGCCAGAGTGGTCATGTGAAAATTGAAATCACATCATGTTACTTCTAGGTCAAACACAAAACCGTACAGTTGCACGAATCAACTGCCTCTTTTATCCTTGAGCGTGGCAAATGCTGGCTTTTAATGCTAAAAGTTTCGTTTGTAAAGAGAAAAAACGGTTTGGGGAACTACCAAGAGCTATACAGAAGAGGCAGTGTCTGGGATGCGCAGAGCACGAGACCCACGGGGAGGATACAGTGCTTGGGTCGGTTCTGATCGCGTAAACCTGCACTTCTCAGCCCTCGCTCCCCGGCGCACAGAGCCCTTGGCCTCACCCACTGAAGACTCCATTTCCCAGGATGCCAAGGGGCGGGGCCGACCGGAAGGCTCTGTGCCCTCCGCGGGGCATGATGGGGGAGTTGGAGATTTCCATCATGGCGGCTTCCATTTCGGGCTACACCTTCAGCGCTGTGTGTTTCCACAGCGCCAACAGCAACGCCGACCACGTAGGTGCTGGGCCCCCCGCCGCGGCTGCTGGGGCCTCCAGCCTTGGTCTCAGGCCGACGCCTGCGGCCAAGCTGCGATCACTTGCGGCTCGCCCCCCCGGGCTGGCCCGATTAACTGATGACCCGGGAGGCTCCCGCCGCCAGCGAACTCCTGCTGCCCGGGGCCCTTCGCCCCCGAGATGGGCCCCCTCGCTCGGTGCCTTCCGCCGCCTGGCCGTCCCGGGACGGCAGTCTCCCGTTTGGCAGAGCTTTCCCGGCCGGCCACCGACAGTGTCAGGAGTCGCTTAGTGGAAACCGAGCGCCTGCCCCTCCCTGAGAGTCAGGCTTCTAGACTTGCGAGGGGAGTCTGGGGTCGGGAAGGAGCCGAGAGACCCGGCTTTAGTCTAGGAGCGCAGACACCCAGCCGCGCCCGCTGGTCTGACAGGTTGTTGTGGGCTGCGACGAGGGAAACCGTGGCTGTCACTATTCGTACTTGTTAGATACGATCGTGTGTTTTCTTCTCCTCGATGGAAAATGGGGATGTAACCAGGAGTGTTAGGTGTAGGGTCTCTTTGCCTTGAAGTTGCATGTTCAGTTCCTTGGCGAAGGTTCTAAGACCACGGAACTAGTCGCAGTGAAATAGGGAAGTGACAGGCCTACGTATGAATGATCGGAAATGCATTTTTAATGTCACTGGCCTCTGGATGGAAATTCTTTATGAAACTAGATAATTTTTATCTTTAAGTACTTGCCCACCAAATTGAGGGATTGTTTTAAGTGATTTTAGTAGTGAATTATTGAAGTTCATTAAATAAACGTAGTGGGGGGGCTGTTGTGGTTGTGTAGTCATCACAAAGCAAAATGATACACTGCAGAAGAAGGAACTGGACTTGGTTTCACTTCTGCACTCCTTGCTTCCATTAATAAAAACTGATTTCATGTAGAGGTGGTTCCATTAAATTGAATGGCATTAAATTATTGTGCCGTTCCTCGCTTCAGTTTGATAGTAGGGATTAAGGATAGGAGTATACACAACACGGGTTTCTCCAGAGGCAGCTCCTGTCTCTGGACACTAACACCTTTGATATTGCAGACAGATATTTAATAATGTAATGCAGTTCCATGTAAAGGTAGTTTGTGGCACTTCTAGTGTCCTGTGGAAGTATTAAATATGGTTCACAATAATGCTTCTTAACCTCTCTAGACCTTGGAGTGCCTAGTAATATCACAGTTTATGTATAAGGCAAAATTACTGGAAGAATAAGAAACCTGTTGAAAAGTGGATAGTTTCTTTACAAACTGCAATGAGACGGCCGTGTTACTTAGATTGTTATTAATATATTTCAAGAGCTATCTCTGTAATATCTGTGCTATGCCAGGCATGGTGCTAGACTTCACAGAAATTTTCACCAGTGACAATGGTTTGCAACTTGTGTCTTATACGAGGATACCTGCTTATATTAACCTTGCCACAATTATATAAGTGGAATACTTTAAAGTAATTTCAATTTCATATATTTTAAAGTTGAAGAACCAAGAATTTGTTTTTGTAGTATGTTCTTGTTTTGCCCTGGCAAGAAATTAGTTTAAAACCACTCATTTCAATAGAGTTGGAGTTAACAGACTTTTTCTGTAAAGGGCCAGACAGTAAATATTTTAGGCTTCATGAGCCATGTGGTCTCTGTAGCAACTACTCAGCTCTGCTGTTGTAGGGAGAAAGGAGCCATAGACAATAAGTAAATTAGGATGACTGTTTCCAATAAAACTTTACTTATGTACACTGAGATCTGAATTTCGTATAATTTTCACATGTCATGAAATATTCCTATTTTCTATTTTTTTTCAACAATTTAAAAGTGTAGAAACTTATTCTAAGCTTGTAAGCCATACAGTATCAGGCGTTAGGCTGGGTTTAGCCCACACAGTATAATTTGCCTACTGTTATAAGGTAACAGTGGCTCAGATAATCCAGACCAGTAGATAAATAGGCATTCATGTTATACTCGGCTTTAGAATGTCTTGATGTCACTGTTGACTTTTTCAAACGGAGGCCTGTGGTAGGATTGCCAGATAAAATATAGGGCACCCAGTTAAATCTGAATTTCAGATAAATAGTAAATAATATTTTAGTATAAGTATATCGCATTTATTACATAAAAATTATCCATTGTTTATCTGAAATTCAAACTTAACTGCATGTCCTGCATTTTTATTTGCTAGGAATCTGTAGATATGTTCTTAAAGTCTAAAGTTGTGTAGGAATTTTAAATTGTATTTTCCACTTTGATTAAAGAAAAAAGTTTTTAACTTGTTACAAAGACAAAGCTTGTTTTTTGTAATAAGAACTCATAACTGAAAGACTTTCATAGGATAAAACAAGCTTCTTTAGTCTGTGTTTTCCAGATTAGTAGTCATGGACTCTAGCTCTGAGAGAGGTTTTTTTTTGAAAGAGGGGTGTGTATATTACTAAAGTTTGAGAGATGCCCTGTACATGATGATTTGGGATTTTAGGACACTCCACTCACCTTATCCAATACAAAAGCTATGCTGAAAAACATCTGTTTCTCCCTCCTCACCTCCACAGATTCCAACTGGGATTTTTTTTTTAATATTTATTTATTTATTTTTGGCTGCGTTGGGTCTTAGTTGCAGCACCCGGGACTTTTTGTTGTGGCGCGCAGGCGTCTCTCTAGTTGTGGCATGCGGGTTTTCTCTCTCTAGTTGTGGCACATGGTCTCCAGACCTTGTGGGCTCTGTAGTTGCAGCGTGGGCTCTCTAGTTGTGGTGCACGGGCTCAGGAGTTGCAGCACGTGGGCTTTGCTGCCCTGCGGCATGCGGGATCTTAGTTCCCTGACCAGGGATCAAACCCGTGTCCCCTGCATTGGAAGGTGTATTCTCAACCACTGGACCATGAGGGAAGTCCCCTGGGAATGTTTTTAAACTAGGAAGCTTCTTTAATTGATTAGAAGGGTCAACCTAGAATGGAAAGGACATTGTTTCATCAAATGTATTCAAGCAGCATTTATTGAGCACCTCCTGTGTTCTGGGCACTGTACGTGGTGTTGAGATACATAGTCAACAAGCACAGAGTCCCTGCTCTCGTGGAGCTTATATTTTAGTAGGAGCAGGCATTTGTTAATACATATAAATATGAAATATGGCAGATAGTAAGGAGACTAAGAAGAAAAAGGATGCAGGGTAAAGGGAACAGTGTCTGGCAGACTCTGATTCTGTTCCACTAGCCAGGGAAGGCCTCTCGGATGAGGCGCTATTTGAGTGAAGAGTAGAATGGAGGGAAGGAGCAAGCCATGTGGATGACTGGGGAGGGGGAGTCTGGGACAGCCTATTAGTTCACCACCTACAGGGAAGTTATTTTGACATTTAGAGTGTATGTTCTCCAGCTGTGCTTGTGCTGAACACTACAGCAAGTGCTCAAAAACAGTAGGTTATATGCTGAGTAATCCAGAATTGATGATGGTGGTATATGTTCTCCAAAGGTGTAAATAAATTTACCTCAGCATTTATTAAAGAAAAACTTTCATGTAATGTTAAATTTATTTGCTGGAATGCTCATTTCCCATGCCAGCCCGTACAGGAGCGGTTAGGTTGTGCATTGTGTCAACTTCTTTATACTTTTATCATTAGCAATGTTTTTTTGTGTGTTTTTTTTAAAATTTATTTTTGGCTGCGTTGGGTCTTCGTTGCTGCACGTGGGCTTTCTCTAGTTGCGGTGAGTGGGGCTACTCTTCATTGTGGTGCGCGGGCTTCTCATTGCGGTGGCTTCTCTTGTCGCGGAGCACGGGCTCTAGGTGCACAGGCTTCAGTAGTTGTGGCGCACGGGCTTCGTTGCTCCGCGGCATGTGGGATCCTCCCGGACCAGGGCTCGAACCCGTGTCCTCTGCATGGGCAGGCAGATTCTTAACCACTGCGCCACCAGGGAAGCCCCCATTAGCAATGTTTTTAAAACAATGGAATAAATTACATGCTGTTTCAAGAAAACAACCTTGGAATATTTCTGCTTCCTGAGCTTTTTTAACATTGGTTCTTACACTTAGTAGGATTTAGGTGATGAATTCACTCTCCTTATTTTCACTTCAAAAAAAACAGGGTTTTAGGGGAAGGGATTAAAATAATATTTCATCTTGTCAGGAAATCCTTTTTTCGAACAATCCAGTTAATAGCCAAATCTCAAATTGCTTTAGTCTTACTTGTTGGTTTGTGGATTAGTAGTTTACATGGCAGACTTATTTGGATTATTGTTAAAGTTATTATAAAAAATAACAATGTCCTCGATTCCTCTTAATTCCAGTAAAAATCCCTTTGATTTTTAGCTGCAGCTATTTTCTTCCATTGCTTTCAGGAAGGATTTTTGCTGGGAGAGGTAAGACAAGAGGAAACCTTTAGCATCAGCGACTCCCAAATCAGCAGCACAGAACTTCTGCAAGTCATTGGTGAGTGAGTTTATCACGGACCTTAGAAATACTCTTCTTGTATATATGCTGCTTGTTTTGTTCTTTGGCCCTTTAACTGATTTTAACCTAATGGTATATTAAAAGAGTACATAGAAAAGCACTGAAGTCACAATGCCAATTATTTGCACTAGTAAGTGATGTGAAATGTTTTTATAAGTCAGTGTAAACTCACAGTGTGTAGCTATAGGTTCAGGTATCCTGTGAAGCCATCCCTCACCCACTGACTGGTCTGACCTATGAATGGCTGTGTGGAATTACACGTGATAGTCTCTTCACAACCACAGTGATCCTCGAGTTTGCACCTCGGGCTCTGCCCATTGTGGGCATCACCTCACACTATAATGAAAGCACGTGTCGTGCTGGTCCTTCCTGGAGGGATCCGGCAAAGATGTTTACACTTGTTTACAGGAGATATTTGTTAAACCTACACAGCCTCTGAGAAGTAAGCCAAACAGTCGATTTGGGGGCGATTGCTGGGGCAAACGAAGGAGCATTTGTAGGTCACCCGCCCTCTTTGGAGCAGTCTCCTTTTGATAAAGAAGGATTGTAGTCCTTTCAGCGGCACCTCGAGCACTTCACCTAAAAGCATATCCTGATACTCAAAGCAGAGCGGGGGTCATTTTATTCATTTATGCAGCCAACAATTATTGAAGAACGTCCCTGTGAGAGGCATTGTGCTGGGCAATGAGAGAAATGTCCAATGCATCCCTGCCTTCCAGGGCTGTGGGGAGGATAAGACGAGCGTACAGAAATACCAGAGGGTGCAGGACGAGTGCTGTCAGGAAGGAACAAAGAAAATCTCATGAGTTGGGGGAAAAAAAAAAACCCACTGCTAGTGGGTTAAATCAGTAAAGACACCATACGGGAGGTAAACTTAGGGTACATTCAGGGGATCCCAGTGCAGGGAGTGCATGAAACTTACAGAGAGCCTGGCCTGTTTCTGTGTGACTAAAATACAGCCTGTGTGAAGGTGAGTGGTTTGTGGTTTGAAGTACTGCTGGGAGGTTAGGTTATGTTGAGACCAAATCATCAACTTCAGCCTGTTCTCCTAGCCGTCTAGTACCTGGGCTGGGAGGCGGGGTGAGGACTGAGGTGGTTGGGATTGGAGGGAAACGAGACAGCTGTTTCCTCAAGAGCCAGACAAGCCCCCTCCCCACAATATACTGACTTGCTGAAAAAATACCTGATATACTGCTGCATGGCTGTTCTTTCACTGACGGTTTATTTTTGTGTTTTGTTTTGCTTAACTCTTTAAAATCCTAAAATAGAGAACTTGGTTTCATTGGCCATCTGTGCAATTATTCATTGTTTGTGCTTGGGTTTTCAAAACTAATGTGGTATATGCAGGTTTGCCAGATAGACCTGACAGAAAACCGTGCAAGAAAGAGCTCTCTTGCCTGGCGTGACCACAAAAGTAGCATTTCTGATGAATGTTCTGGCTGTTTATTTATCTTTAAAGAAATAGAATGGGAAAGTAACTAAAATTCTCCAGCGTAGTGTACTGTATCTTTGATTCATACACCTTCCGGTTCTTGCAGTAAATACCAGTTTCCATGGTACTGTAGATATGGAGAAGAACCAACAGAGAGTCCCAGTTAATACAGTGCCATGACAACCTTCTTTTGCTGTATAATGTTTAATTTATTAGCTACATTCAATTCGTTGTTTGAAATAGTCACGGATCTCATGAACAGAGTATTTGCTAGTATTATCTTAAATGTATTATTATCATTGTAATATTTTTCTTTTAAAAATAAATACATATTAGAAAATGTAAACCAAAGACTCTGGAAAACCTGGATTGAAAGGCAAAACATTAGGTAATGTGCCATGAGAAGTATTCCATACCACTAGTGTGAAGAAATTTTCTGGCACAGTTTAACCACCAGAATAAGATATTTTAAATAAAATAAATTGACCAAATTTCTTATTTGTTGAAAATGTCTGAATCCACACACAGACACCTTTCCTTGACTCTACACAATAAGGAGGACTTTATATGGAATATCACATTTTAAACACTTGTATTGAATACATATTCATTTTTAAACCTGTGCTCACTCACTTGAAGCGGAGTCGTCCGCTCTTAGTGCTGGGAGCGGTCAGGAGACAGCAACAGGGAGCTCCCTTAATTAATAAGGTGATGCAGCAGCAGTTACTGGAAAGAACGGAAGGGGGAAGGACAGGAGCTGTTCAGCTCACCCACCAGCAGGAGAAGCAGAGACAGGAAGCTAGGCAAGCACAGCAGTACGTCCCAGTGGGGACTTTTACAGAAATGCGGGCAGAGACGCCATGCGTACGTGAAGAGGGGTCCACTGCATGGATGAGCTCTGGAGGCTTCAGAGACTCTAGAATCCGAGGCAAGCCTGCCCTGCCTCCCGCTGCTTTCAGAAGTCTATCTATCAGCTATTGTGCCCGCCAGCTTCTTTCCAATCTGCACCTTATTGTGTTTGAGAGCATCCCCTTGTTTTCTCCACGGAGTGCTTAGTTAGGTATTGCAAAATCTTGTAAGAGAAAGCCTTCACTTCCTTTAGAAAATACCACATGATGTCTAGAGCATATCTTCAACATGCTTCTAATCCACGTTGCAAATCATGAGAGAAGTCTGCTGGGGTGGATTGATGACAGGAATGTATATTCAGAGTTCAGAATTTACTCCAGGGATTTTCTTGAACAAAATATTCTTTCCTTTAAGGTAGAAGAGTTTTTTTTTTTTTCTTTTCCCTGAACTCTAGTTGACATTTTTACTACAGACATTCCATATTCTAATTACTAACAGTATCTCTGAAATAACTTCTGGTGGTATACCGTGTCATTTTTGGTGATAAAAGAAGGAAATATTTCTAGATGAGGTTTTCTTATTTGCATCACTATGTCGACAGTTATACTAGGCAAATGAGCTTTTCATTCCTGTGGAAGTACTGGCATCTCTGTCTGTGTTTTGGCAGCACTCACATCAGTACAGAAGCTAATGGGCATAGCCTGGTGTCCTTCAAGGTTGTGGTTTCATATTAATTGAGTTAAAATTGCAGACTGGAACTCTGTGGCTGTGGCTTTATAAGCAGCAGGTGATGATTCCCTGTCCAGGAGCATGTTGTTAATAGAATTGAGTGGTTAATTAGTCCCATGGTCTTATAAAGCAACCCAGACCCTAAGCCCCCTGATGAGCTTGAAGAAATTGTTCTCTATGATTAATCGCCGCAATCTTTTAGGAAGCCGTTTGGATCTGCCTTATAAATGACTGTTTCCCTTGGTACTGAAAATCTTTGAAAGGGTTAATATACTTTCAGAGTTTCTGCCCTTCCCCTTCAAAACACCTGGCCCAGTTGTCCTGCGTTGTTAGTAGGTTACTGATAGTAGGGTGGTAAGGCCTTCCTTTCCCCAAGCTGTCCTCACAGCTCTTACCCACCTTGATCAAATGCTTCCAGGCATTGATTCCTTTTTCCTCTTAGGCTTTGTTTAAATAGGTAAGATTGAATGAGGGCACACAATAGCTGCCTGTTCCTAAATAAAAGCTTTCAGATGTGTGCTCATCACACCTGGACAAATGGACCCAGAACTTTCATTCACCAGTCTACTTTGTCCTGAGAATGTGTGCCTGGGTTTCAGTGTTAAAAAGACATACTGCCCTCACTAGTGTACACACTGTTCGGGAGAGGAAAACTGTCTTTTTATTGTCTGAGATTTTGGTTAAAAATTTTTTTTAAATCCTGAACTGTTTTATAGTTGTCTGTATCTTACATGATTAACTGAGATGTATTTCCTCTTTCTAATTACAGAAATCCACAACCATCAGCCTTGTTCAAAACTTTTTAGGTAAGCCACATCCTTCTTTGTAGCTTTTTGTCCTTAATAAAAGATTAACTGATTGAAAACTAGTGAATTTAGACCTGTATGTGATTATGGCTGTAAAGTTATAACTGAGGGCATCCATATTCACTTATTTTTTGAGTGCCAGGTGTGTGTGTGGCACTGTGTTAAGTTAGGAAGAGGGGAAAGGAGACAGTATAAATCTTGGCCTCAGTGGTTTAGAATGGAAGCCTTTATGCCAGCCCCTCTAGCAAGGGCTCTTCATCCGTAGAGAAGGAAGTTAACCAAGGATTGCATATAGATAAAATAATTGGTGTTGTTAAGAGGGATAAAAAGTGTTCAGTGTTCAACTTTAAAATGTAAGGAAAGGGAACGTAAAACCTACTTTTTTGTGTTTAATATACACCAGTTGAATATTATTACCAACTAAAGGACAGAAAGAGAAAAAGACAGGAGGAGAGATGTTCAGAGGGAGAAAGAAAAGGACAGAGAGACTGACGGAGGCCAAGGTGAGGGAGAAAGGGGCCAGCATCTCCCACACACCGGACTTCTGTTCCCCAAACCGCAGTCCAGGCCTCTGTCTGCTTTCTCAGCCCCAAACCCTTCCGCCTGATGGCAGGTATGATGAGCTCCACTCTGTGTTTCGTAAAACTCCCTGAGGCCCTATTCTTCTACTTTCCCAAGAGCCAGGCCAATACTTTCCTTGCATTGCTGCTCATACTAGCCGGATTCGGCGTTCTTGGTCAGCACTTCCTTCTTTAACACCTGCCCACCCTTTGTGCCTGGCTGTTCCTGCTGTGTGTTCCCTGCAGCTTTCACCCTGACCCCGCTCCCATTCTCAGCTGACCCAAACACCCAGCCCCCTTGCACCCAAGAACCCATGGGGACTTGCACCATGTTCACCACCCACCTTACCCCCACCCCTCCCGCGCACACTTGCCCATTATTTCAGAGGATTGTTACCTGTGAACTAAGCCTCAAAGTAGCTGAGAACCTCATCTCTTAGATTTACACATAACTGAAAGAGGAGCAGGAAGCAAGACAAGGAACCAGCAGTTCATTTGAAAAGAATCTCAGAGCAAATGAAATGATTCAGGCCCTGGTCCACACACAACCTCTGTCTGGGTCAGAATGGGTCCTGTTTGGCCCTGACCATCTAAAGCTTTGCTAGGTGTGCCCTGCCCTGCCCTTCTGAGATTTCCTTAAACCACTGTCAGCAAAGTAGTAACAGAACGTAGACTCATAATTTAAATCATAGACTCATAATTCTTAGAACTGATAGAAATCTTAGAAATCATCTGTCTACTCCAAAATCTTTATTTTGCAAAAAGGAAATGGTGGCCAGGTAGGTTAAAGTGACTTGCCCAAGATCATACAGTGAGAAGCAGAACGGAGCTGGAGCTGGTATCTCCTGACTCACAGTTCAGCGTTTTTACTATAACTTGAACTCCTTCCTGCCTTATAGGCCTGGGCTTATGGTGGTAGGAGGAGGGGAGGAGGGTGGCATGCCTAAAACCATGACCAGGGGTAGAAAAGCCCACACATCATTTTGCCTGGACTGCTCATCATGGGATTCAGGTCAGATTGGTCTCGTTTAAGGGTGAGTGCATTCAGTTTGAAGCTGGTCAGACCTCGCTTCAAATCCCAACTCTTCCATCTACCAGTTCTGTAATTTGGGGCAAGTCATTTAACCTCATTAGCTTTATCTAGAAAAATGGGAATAAAACATGTTGACTGGGACTTCCCTAGTGGTGCAGTGGTTAAGAATCCGCTTGCCAATGCAGGGGACACGGGTTCGATCCCTGGTCCTTGAAGATCCCACATGCCGTGGAGCAACTAAGACCATGTTCCACAACTACTGAGCCCGCGTGCCACAACTACTGAAGCCTGTGTGCCTAGAGCCTGTGCTCCGAAACAAGAGAAGGCACCACAGTGAGAAGCCCACACACCACAACAAAGAGTAGCCCCCATTCGCCACAACTAGAGAAAGTCCACGCACAGCAACGAAGACCCAACGCAGCCAAAAATAATAAATAAATTAATTTTTTTTAAAAAACAAAAAACATGTTGACTTGTTGGGCTGAACTGGTACTTATCTCCCAGCATTGAGGCAAGGATGAAATGAATTAACACAAGGAAGCATGCAGCTGAGTGTCTTATTAAGGATTCAGCAAATACTCATTTCCTTTCTTCATTTCTCAGAAAATGAGCTGCTGTGTCTTTTTTTTTCCCAAAGGTAATTGATACTTAGAAACAAGAAAAAGATGTCACAGCCATTTGAAACCACACATTTTATAATTACTTGCTATCAGCTCCTCCCACTTATGGAAGTAATACACTTTGAATGTTGCAGTCTCTTGAGTAGTCTTTGATGCAAAAGATATATCAGTAAAGCATTTAGATTGTTTTCTCTTTATATACCTATTGCAGACAAGCAATTGTATCTTTATTACCAACTTTTAGGGTTAGATGACCCATAGACATGTTACTAAGCATATTCATGTCAAAATACTATGTGATTTTAATAAAATATTTTTTCTCTTAAAAAAAAACAGTTTTTATGACTATGCAAGCAAAGTTAATGAAGAGAGCTTGGACAGGATTCTTAAAGATCGGAGAAAGGTATGTTCTATTTGTCACCCAGTCTGATTTGGAAATCAATCCTTATCACCCAAACTTAAAACCAGAAATGAATGTAAAATGAAACAATGAGATTTGATGTTAATATATAAGAATTCTGTTGAGTAGATTTTAAAGGTAAATTGCAAATGTGACACGATATTTACAGTATATCAATAGAACAAAATTTGGATATTTAGAGTGATTCCATTATGCAAAAGTCAGAAGAAGAAAAAGAACATTAACTATAATCTAGAAAGTTGACAATAGTTGAGTTGATTCTGGGTGGTTCTATCTTCCCATTATGTAATTTAAAAAATAATTTTGCCAACATTTAATACACATACATTAATTTTATAATGAGGGAAAATATTTTTTAACAATACAAATTGCAGTCAAACATCTTTAGATATGTTACTCCTTCAAGTTCAATTAACAGTGAACATAGATGTTTTTCTAAAAGGTCATGTGTTTATCATTTCTGTCAGCATATGCATATGATGTTCTGAATGTGTATACATGGTAAGCAAGTCTGAACAAAATTGAAAATGAATCAAAGCTTTATTGCTGCAGCACTGTCTGATGGTCTCATTTATAATTTACTGTACCATGTATGGGGTTTACTTTTTTACCTTGGTATATTAATTCCAGAAAACAGATTGGTCACTAAACCATCACTTGAGGGAAAAAAGTACCAATGAAATCTTTCAACTTATCAAACAGAAAACAAAATACCTTTGTTTAGAAGTATGTATTATTTTTTAAAAAAAAGCTTTAAAAAGATTACCTGTGCATAAAAATAATCAGTGTGGGATTCCTAAAGTGTCTGAAGAAGGGCGTCAGAAATAAGAGTGCAGGGCTTCCGTGGTGGTGCAGTGGTTAAGAGTCCGCCTGCCAATGCAGGGGACATGGGTTCGAGCCCTGGTCCGGGAGGATCCCACATGCCGCGGAGCAACTAAGCCCGTGCGCCACAACTACTGAGCCTGCACTCTGGGGCCCGCTATCCACAACTGCTGAGGCCCACGTGCCTGGAGCCCGTGCTCCGCAGCAAGAGAGGCCACGGCAGTGAGAGGCCCGCGCACCGCAATGAGGAGTGGCCCCTGCTCGCCGCAACTAGAGAGAGCCCACGCCCAGCAGCGAAGACCCAACGCAGCCTAAAATAAAAAATAAATAAATTTAAAAAAAAAGAAATAACAGTAAGAGTAGATCAACAGCCTTTCCAATGTATGGACTCTCTCAGTACCACTGTTGGATGTACAGGCAGAAAGGAAAGCAGGTAAGATCACAGGAAAAATGGGAAGTGTGAGGGATAGGTCTGAAAAAAGGGCAGTGGTTTTGAGGGTGATAACAAACTCAGGAAGTGCTCGGTATTAGCAGAGAGTCTAACACAGTCCCCTGCCCAAGTGGGAAAGTGGGTTAGAGCACCACAGGCATCACGGTCCAGCTCCCCCATTTTCAGTGACTTGCCTGAAGCATACATTCTGGGATCTCTTAGCAGTCCATATTCATCCCCCAGCCACCACCTTACTTCCTCATTCCATTTATTTTCGTATTTTAGATAATGAAGCTTTATTACACTTTCTAAAACTAAAATTTATTCCCTGAAAATTCCTATTGAAGCACAGTTGCCTAGAGCACTCACTATATATTAAATTACCAAGAAATTTTTTTAATAGATGAAAAAAATTTAAACTGAAAAAAATGAATAAAGAATATAAACAGGAAATTCACAAAAGAAAAAAGAAATCCACAAATGTCCAAGAAGTAAATGGAAAGTTGTTCATTCTCAATTAGGAAATACAAATTGAAGCACGTAATGCTGGGTTTTTGTCCATCCAATTGGCAGAAGTATAAAAGGATTGCTAATATCCAGTGTTGGCAAGATGGTGGGAAATGGGGAAGCTGTAGTTGGTGGGAATGTAAGTTGATATAGACATTTAGGGGGAGAGTTTCGCAATAACAGAATTTTAAATATGGAGTTCCACCTCTAGGAATCTGGCCCAAGTAAACAAAAGCATCTAGGCACAAAGGTATGAAAAGCTGGCGTTATTGAACATTTTAACTCTGTGCCAGGCAGTATTCTAAGCACTTTCCATGTACTGACACATTTAATCCTTGTAACAGCGCTGTGAGGCTGTTATCATCACCCCCATTTTATAGTTGAGACAACTAAAGGTAAATAACTTACTTAAGGTTGCGAGCAGGAAATGTTGGCGCCAAGGTTTAAACGCAGCAGTTTGGCCTTTTAATCCAGCATACGAAGATGTTTGTTGTATCTTTGCTTAATAGTGAGAATTTTGAAAGCAATCTAAGGGTCCACCAGGAGGAATGGTTAAGTAAATTATGTTGGTACCTCCATGCTATGGGATATGAAGCAGCCATTAAAAAGAATGAGGGAGGTTCTCATGAATGACATAGAAAGATCTCGAAGTTAAATGAAATAATTTGAGCCTGTTTTTTATAAAAACAAAAGTTTGAATGTTTAAATGTACAGAAAAAGATCTGGAAGGAAGCCAACCAAACCTAAAAGTAGTTACTTTGAGAAAGGGAGCAGAGATGCTGCTGAGGAAGGGAGACTTTATGTGATAAGGTTTTTTAAATTGTATTTTACATTGAAAATAAATAAAGAAAGGAGCTCTACCATGTAGTTTTTTCAGTAGCAAATAGGGACACATTTCCAAATTAATTTGGGGGTTTTAAAATTGGATTTGCTAATTTACTATGCTGTTTTGTATTTTGGTTGTGTATTAAAATATAATCATGTATTTTTAAAAATAAAAACAAACAAACAAATAAATAAATAAATAAGTAAAATTGGATTTGCTGTTTTGAGACACAGAAGACCAATCATAGGTTGTTAACCGGAGTTAACTTCGCTTTTCCTGGGGCCAAGATTCCGAAAAAAGCTGATCTTCAGTTTTGATTTTGTAGAACTTTGTGCTAAAACTGATGTTTGTATTTTCTTTTGCAATTAAAGACAGGAATTTGTTGCTTCAATTTACTTGGAAATTATGTTTTATTTTCCATGGAATTTGTTAAAGGCAGGGACCATATTTTATGTTCATTGTATTTCCTATGGCACCTTATACATAATATAAACTCTTTAAGGATTTTTTTTCAAAAATCCAAATTTATAGCCCCAAAACAAGATGATACATAATGTTTAGACTGAAAATCTTTAGAGTTGACTCTAGTTTGATTTTTTTTTTTCCTCCAGAAATGGTACAAAGTTATATCTTCACCTCAAAAGGGTTACAGTAGTAGTTACAAAGGTACATTTAAAAGTTAGGCTTAAAAATACATATGTACCTTAAACAGTATCTGACATACAAAAAATATTTTTAATTAATATCAGCTCTTCAAGAAAGTGCTGATGGAACTGTTTCAAAAACTGACTCTTTGCTAGGCAGGCTTCAAACCTAATGTATAATTGAAAAACCCTGGGAGTTCCCTGGTGATCCAGTGGTTGGGACTCTGTGCTCTCACTGCCGAGGACCCTGAAGGCCCAGCTGGGTTCAGTCCCTGGTTGGGGAACTAAAATCCCACAAGTTGTGCAGGGAGGCCAAATAAAAAATGAAAGAAAGAAAAATCCTAAGAATTGGACGCAAGTTCAGTAAGTTGAACTCATATAAAATAAGTACGTAATAATTTTAAAAGTTCCCTAATGGGTCCTAAAATTACCCATTAGAAAACACAAGCTAATAAAGATTTTTGTCACAATAGCAATTAATGTATAAAATACATAGAAATATGTTTACTAAAAAAAGTGTGCCTCTAAATATAGAAACTCCACAACATTGCTAAAACATTAAAAAAAAAAAAAAAAAAAAGGTTGGGTTTAAGATAGAGGCTAATGTTTTTGGTACGAAAAATCCCCCAATAGGTGCAGCAAGGTTGCGTTGGTGTGCTCAGTTACTGCTCTGGCAGAATCCATATTGTATTTGCAAAGTTTTGACCAGTCTCAGGTTTTGGGCTCAGACCAAGAAAGCAAGTGAGAGGAGGACTTCTGCCTTCTTGAAAGCACCTGCTCCGAAATAGATAATGATAAACATAACTGTTGTCTTAATATCATCGTAAGGCCAAAAAGAACAGAACTTAAAGATGACAAGTGTGCCCAGTATTGGAGATAATTGCTTTGGATCCAGAAGATGTAAGTGAATGTCTAGCACAGAGAGTAGAGAGGAGAGTCTTTGTGAAATATTGTCTGAAACTTTAGCAGAGATAAGGTTTTAGTGAAAGATATTCATTATTTTTTATCATGGCCCAAACATAGTGTTCTCTTCCACATCAGTGACCTCATTTCTTAACAGCATTGCAACCAGCTTGTTAGCTCTAAAAGGTAGAACTGTAGACGTCGCCAATGTGAATTATTTTGGCGTGTCATCTTTCATTGATCAGGATGAAGGGGGTTATCTTTTTAGCAAATATCAAATGAATAAGTTGATATCCAAAATAAATGTATAAGGCTTCCCGCTTCTCTGAAAATACAAATGGAATAAAACAATTACAGTCAGTATAAGTGAAAAGCATTAGTACCCATCCAGTAGCCACTTGCAAGATTCTTTAGTCAGCGAGTATTTCATAAGAAGAATCCATGGCTGAGCACTGCTTAGGCCTCTGCAGGAATGCAGGGGTGTGTGAGATGCACCCGAGTCCTGCAGAGAAGCTAGTCCTACATTAAATACAGAGTGCCGAGACTCAGAGTGAAATGTGCCATGCTCTTTGGCGTTAGTAGCTCTAGCCAGTTGATAATTTTTGTTACCCACTTTTTTTTTTTTAAGGAAAACTACTTTTCACTCTTTTATGAGCAACATTGTGTGAATAATGTGGAATTTTAAAGTTAGTGTAGTACAGTGGAAAAAGACAGGCAAAGAGGTTCCAGATCTTGGCTGTCACTCATTAGCTCTGTGACTTTGGACAAAACATCTCTTTTATAAGATTTGCACTGTCAGAAGTGTTTGGGTTTTCTTTATATTTAAAGAATATCAGAATTAATTGCTTTAATATAATTGGAATTATGCTTTATTTTGAGCGGTACTCCTTAAGGGCAGGAACTATTTCTTTGCTGCCTGTAGTTCCTTGCATGTGATACGAGCTCAGTGCAGAAAACTTTACTCACCTCCCAGGGTTGTTGTGATAGTTAGTGAAAATATTTGTAACGTAGCTAGCTGAAGGTCTGGAGCAGGGGCTCAGTAAAGGTTGGTTGACTTCCTTCGTTTATGAAAGTGCCAAAACATAATCTAAATTTACTGTTAGTTTTAATATGACACTAACAATTTTAAATTACTTTGATTTCTCAAAACAGGATTTTCACTCAAAGAGTTTGGTTTTTTTTTTTTTTGCGGTACGCGGGCCTCTCACCGTTGCGGCCTCTCCCGCTGCAGAGCACAGGCTCCGGATGCGCAGGCTCAGCGGCCATGGCTTACGGGCCCAGCCGCTCCGCAGCATGTGGGATCTTCCCGGACCAGGGCACGAACCCGTGTCCCCTGCATCGGCAGGCCGACCGTCAACCACTGCGCCACCAGGGAAGCCCAAGAGTTTGTTTTTTAAAAAGAAGCTTATGAAGATGATTATTCTTATAAAGAATTAACTTAATTGTCTCTACAACAGAGATTTTCAAACTGTAGTATGCATAAGAAAAAACTTAAGAACTTATCTTAAATTCAGGTTCCTGGGTCTACCCTTAGAGGTTGTGATTCTCCAGGTTTGGGTGGGGCCCAGGAGCATTTTAGGGAGCTGCCAGATGTCTCTTAGGCCATGTGTCTCCCAGATGTCCAGCAGATCACATTATGAAGAATATGCTTCCAAAGAGCCTATAAGTTTAATTCACTTACCAATTTAAGTTACAGTGTAGTCAAAACTGACAAAGCTAAACTTTTTAAATTGTTGTATTGAGGTATAATTGACATGTAATAAACTGTATATTTAGAGCATATACTTTGATAAGTTTTGATATATGTATACATGCATGAAACCATTATCAAAATAAGATGATGAACATACCTATCACTGCAAAAGTCTCCTCATGCCCTTTTCTGATCCCTCCTTCTCACCCCTCCCAGGTCACCCACTGATCTGCTTTATGTCACTATAGATTACTTTTTATTTTCTAGAATTTTATATGAAATGGAATCCTATAGCATATGCTATTATTATTATTATTTAATAATAGCATATGCTATTATAATTTGGGTCTGGCGTCTTTCACTCAGCCTAATTATTTTGGAATTCATCTGTGTTGTATTTGTTGGTAGTTTGTTCCTTTTTCTTACTGAGTAGGATTCCAGTGTGTGGATACACCACAGTTTATTTAGCCGTTGACCTGCTGATGGACAATTCGGTTGTTTTCAGTTTTGAGCTATTGTGCATAAATCTGCTGTGAACATTTGTGTACAAGCATTTGTGTGGATGCATTCAGAATTAAATTTGTAAGATTTCATGCAACTTTTAATACTTTTTTTCTTCTGTTTTTGTTGCAGAAAGTTATTGGGTGGTACAGATTCCGGCGAAACACACAGCAGCAGATGTCGTACAGAGAGCAGGTTATTCATAAGCAGCTCACCCGCATCCTTGGGGTGCCTGACCTCGTCTTCCTTCTCTTCAGCTTCATCTCCACCGCCAACAATTCCACTCATGCTTTAGAATATGTTCTCTTTAGACCAAATCGGAGGTAAATAAAGCGTTCCCACCAGCCTCGCATAAATAGGAAAGATGTTGATACAAGTAATTGAGATTTATGACTTTGAAAATATGCATTTTATAGCATCTTTAAAGAAAAGTGTTTATAACTCTCCTTTAGCTAGTTTTCTTTGTGGTTAGAGAAGGTATTTTCCTTTCAGTTAGTTATATAAATTAAAATTGTTTTTGAATCAAGAAGCATTAGCAAGACATTAATTATGCATCAATTCATATAGGAATAAACAGCTAGAAATCATCATTTGCTTCTCCATAATCCATTTTGTAGAAATACAGTTTTATTGCACTGTAAGTCTGACTGTAATTTTAAAACACAGATTTCAAAGACAAAATTGTAAAATTGATCCACCTACTGGTTAATGAGGGTTCTGCATTGTGAACTTGCTAAAGCAAGAAAAAAAAAAAAATCATATGATCATGGTGTGTGTCTGTAAACAACAGAAAGGGTTCCCTCCAGAATTTCACTTGTAGTAGAATAAATTAGATCAATATCAGTGAAAATAATTATTAATTGTTAAATAGCCATTTGCAAGATTTCATTAATTAATCAGGTTCTTGAGCACTTAAAACCTCCTCAGCACTCTGTCAGTTGCTGCGGAGAGGCAAAAGATGTATAAGACGTCACCTCTGCCCTTGAGGAGTTTACAATTGAGTTTCTACTTTAAGGGAAGGGAAAAAATTGCTAATTCAACTAACCCTAGGTTGTCTGTGGAAGTAGGTTCTCTGTGAGACCTTAAGTTAGTTCCCAGTGCAGAGACTCAGGCTCCTATTGGCAGGACCCATTCTTCAAGTAGAGCAGTGCTTTCAACATGATCTCTCTCAATCTTCCCTGCAGGTATAATCAAAGGCTATCCCTTGCTATTCCCAATCTAGGCAACACTAGCCAGCAAGAGTATAAAGTGTCTTCAGTGCCAAATACTTCTCAGAGTTATGCCAAAGTTATTAAAGAACATGGGTAAGTCGAAAGGTAAAATGAATGTTTTTTCCTTTCTTTTGTTAACAATGTGTTTATGGGGACTTCCCTGGAGGTCCAGTGGTAAAGAATCCGCCTTCCAATGCAGGGAACGTGGGTTCGATCCCTGGTTGGGGAACTAAGATTCCACATGCCGCAGGGCAACTAAGCCCGCGCGCCACAACTGCTGAGCTTGCACGCCTCAACTGGAGAGCCCGCGTGCCGCAAACTACAGAGCCCACGCGCTCTGGAGCCCGCGCGCCACAACTAGAGAGAAGCCCGCGCACCGCAACAAGGAGCCCGCACGTTACAATGAAGAGTCCGCAACGAAAGATCTCACATGCCACAACGAAGATCCCTGGTACCACAACGAAGATCCCTGGTGCCACAACAAAGACCCGATGCAACCAAATAAATAAATAAATGAATAAATAAATATTTAAAAAAAAACCCAATATGTTTATGGAGAAGTGTGACATCGTTTGATATAACATTGAAAAATCCAGTAAGGTAATTCTCTAGACCACCACTACTGTATATCAAAATCTTATGCTTATTGAAAAGATAGTTTACTTTTATCAATATTTATTTTTTTAATCATTTACCACGATTTTTTTTTTGCAACTGATACAAAAGTTTGGATAGAGTATGTGTATTTCTGAGGTTCTGAGAGCTAACTGTGGTCACTGAAAAATATATAGAGTGATCTAGGAAAAAATAACACTATTATTTTTCAGTTGTCTCGGTAACATGGATTCTCTTTTCTTTCTCCTGTAATTCTAGGGGTATGGGCATTATTGCTTAAACATTGTCACTGTGAACTTGTAGCATTTACGTTATAGATAGAGGTAGAAGTGATGGGAAAGTGCCTTCTAGTTCACGGCAGTTCTAATCACTTGGTGAATCTTTTTTCTGTTTGTCTTCTAGTACTGACTTTTTTGACAAGGATGGAGTAATGAAAGACATCAGGGCGATTTATCAGGTTTATAATGCACTTCAGGAGAAAGTGCAGGTAACTGTTTATTTACTATATTCATCTTATTTATATTGCCCAAATCTTTTAATTCTACTTTAATTTTTAATAATCTCCCAACTGACAAATGAATTGTGGTCCAAAAATCAGAATGTGCTCTCCCAAAGTGATATAAGATGTATGGAGTAGTTGCTCATGTCAGTCTATGAAAGCTGGTCTCACTCATTATGTGCCTTCAGTGGAAACTCTGAAGTACAGAATTAATATCACTCTTTTAAATACTCATGACCTCTTTAATGACAGCTTTTTTCCTGGGGAAATGTATTCCGAATTTAAAGAAGTATTGCTAAGAACACAGCTGTCCCATCACTTGTACTGTAAGTTGAGACTCACCCAAAGGCACCCGTAACTCAGGACAGCTCTGCTTCCTAATTCTAGTTCACTCACTCTGCCCGCAGCTGCCTCCACTGTGTGGGAAGATGCAGTGGAGCCTGTTCATTCCTCGGCAATCATGCAGCAAATATTTATGGAAACATCTCCTACAAGCCAGATCCTGAGCTAGGTGCTAAGAATACTTTCCCACGTTCTTTTCATCATCCCCAAAGTGTTCTTAGGAGTAATTTGTTCTAAAACCCTAAGAACAAAAGAGCCTTTGAGGACAAGGAGAGTGGTAGGGCTGAAGAAGCTGTTCCGGGTCTGGAGAAAGCCTAGCTTTGAGGAGGAAGGCCCCGTGGCATAGAGAGAGGAATGAAGGCAGCTGCTGAAAAAGAGGAAGGCAGACTGAGTTCAGCCTGGGGCAAAGAAGAATGCATGCAACGGGCAGTTTCCAGTGTCAGTTCTCCAAATTCGGGTCACGGTTACCCATAGCAGCATAGGGAACTTAATACAGCCTCACTCACTGGTGACCAGCCCACTTTCAGGCAGTTTCTGGTATTTCTGCTATGGAAGGAACATGTGGTGAAAAACAGCTTTGTGTCCTGAATTCATGACCATGCTCTTTTCAGGCTATCAGCACTGTCTAATGGACTTCAAACTGGCTGTCATACATTTCATTGACTGTTGATTAAGGCCTGCCCTGCAAACACCAGTATCACGTCCAGTGCCCTGATAGGAGTGGTTACATTACATTGATATGGTCTCAAATACTTACCTTTTATTAAATCTTGACTTTGAAACTTATTTTCTTTTTCAACTTTCCCTAATTATAAGTAGTTTCTGTTAAATAAATCTATGTGTCATCTGATGTTTGATTGTTGATTATAAATAAGAGTTGAAAGTATCTCATTCCTGTCTTTTGTCCATCCTTGTATGCCAGACTGGTATCGGAAATTCCCTTTTCATATCCATAAAGATGAGTAAGAAAGGGAAGAGATGAACTCTTTCCCTTCTTACCCTTCTTCTTTAAGAATGTATAAGCTAAATAGCATAATCATCTTAACATAATTAAGAAAGCAGTTCAGTGGAAAACAACAGTATTGGTCTCTGGAACCTTCATGATTTTGTTCTACCTTAGGTGTCTGCTTTTTAACTCGATAAAGTGTCTGGACTCTTCCCAGGGTTATAATCGATGCTGTCTTTATGAAATGCCTTGTGCTTGGATTTGAAACTAATTGTTCTTGTTTTCATTTTTCCCTCAGGCAGTGTGTGCAGACGTAGAAAAAAGTGAGCGAATTGTTGAATCTTGTCAGGCAGAAGTGAACAAATTAAGAAGACAAATCACTCAGAGGAAGAATGAAAAGGAACAAGAAAGAAGTGAGCCTCCTATTAATTTTACCATTCAGAATCAGGGAAGTGTCTGGTTTTAAACATCAAATTACATGCATTCTTCTATACTCATCAAGTTCCAAGTTAGGCTGCTTGGAAGAGGGCATTCACTTGTCTTTAGACTTTTCCAGAAGGGAATGCCACCAAATTTAACATTTGTAAGTAAAATCTATAAAATGTATGGCAAATAATATCAAGTGTAAAAGAGATAAGGGTATAACTAGCCTTTTCTAATTTAATAAGAATATTTGTAAACAAATTAAAATATAATTTATATTTCCAGGTAAATGATGTCTGATTCATTTCTACTGTTACATTATTCTAGAAATAATCAGAAATGCAGACAGGGATTTCTGCACAAGAGCATTAATCACAACTTTATAATTACAAAATCTCGGAAACAACCTGTTACAGTAATTGAATAAACAACAGTAGAATAGTTGAATACATTTTGGTATATCTATATAATGGAATATTGTACAGCCATTGAAGCGAATTTTTAATGACATAAGATAATATATAATCTTATATGAAAATGCTAGGATATAAAACAGTATAAACATATTATCTCAGCTCTTTTTTTTTTTTTTTTTTTTTTTGTGGTACACGGGCCTCTCACTGTTGTGGCCTCTCCTGTTGCAGAGCACAGGCTCCGGATGCGCAGGCTCAGCGGCCATGGCTCACAGGCCCAGCCGCTCCGCGGCATGTGGGATCTTCCCGGACTGGGGAGCGAACCCATGTCTGCTGCATCGGCAGGCGGACTCTCAACCACTGCACCACCAGGGAAGCCCTCTCAGCTCTATTTTAAATACATGTATACAGGGACTTTCCTGGCGGTCCAATGGTTAAGACTTTGCGCTTCCACTGCAGGGAGTGCAGGTTCGATCCCTGGTGAGGGAACTAAGATCCCACATGCTGTGTCAAACAAACAGACATACACACACAAAGCTCAATAATAAAACTAGAATTCAGAAAAGTTGGGGTGCCTGACATCTAAAGTTTCTGTCTTTTAACCCCAAATCTTGTGCTATTTTCACCAAAATTTTAACAGTATTATCTGGGTGATAGAATTGTGGGTGATTTTTTGTTTTTCTTTTCTAAATTTTGTACAGATCATTTTTATAATATTTTTTAAATGTACTTAAAAACAATTTAAAGGCCATAGGCTCATAGATGTAGGGCTGTTTCTGTTTTACCACCATAAAAATGCAGTAAAATTATGGCCTATTATGTAGAAAACTGGGCACCTAACCCAGGGCTTTGAACTTTTAAGGAGAAAGAGATGTTTAAGAGTATTGTGACAAGTTGTTGTCAAGAAGTATTTTTTTTGACGTGAGGCCTGTTAAGGAAAAGTTAACGTTCAGATGACTGCCGAGGATGGCGAGGACTGTTGATTTTATCCTCTGTCCCCCAGTCTCTGAGTACAGTAAGCAACAGGTGAGGGAAGCAGCACCAGATCTGGAATTAAGAGACCTGTGTTATGAGTATCAGGGCCCCACTTCTAGCTGTTCTCTTAGTGAAGTCACTTAACCTTTCAGAGCTCCGGTTCTTTGCCTGTGTAATGGAAACAGTAACATTAGTGATGACAGTAGTACTTCAGAGAGCTGTTTGGAGGCTTAAATGACTTAATGTATAGAAAAATCTTTTGTAAATTGTGAAATACTATGCAAATGTAAAATAATTCATAGTAATAATAAATTTCACTTCTTTGTTGCTATTTTCCAGAACAATCAGGTTGAACATTTAACGTATTGAAATGCAAAGCTGTGAAAATACAGAGTGTTACAGTTTTCTTCCTCTTTTCATCCAGGATTGCAACAGGCAATGATAAGCAGACAGATGTCATCTGAAAGTTTGGACCCTGCGTTCAGCCCTCGGATGCCCTATCCTGGGTTTGCAGCTGAAGGCAGAAGTGCACTTGGAGACGCAGAGGCCTCGGATCCTCCTCCCCCTTATTCTGATATTCACCCAAATAATCAAGAAAGTACTCTGAGCCATTCTCGCATGGAAACTAGCGTCTTTATGCCTCGACCTCAAGCCGTGGGCTCCTCCAGTTATGCCTCCACCAGTGCTGGACTGAAATATCCTGGAAGTGGGGCAGACCCTCCTCCTCCTCAAGGAGCAGCCGGAGACAGTGCTGAGGAATCAGACGACAGTGATTACGAAAATTTGATTGACCCTACAGAGCCCTCTAATAGCGAATACTCACATTCGAGGGATTCTCGACCCATGACGCATCCCGACGGGGGCTCCAGGAACACTCAGACCTCCCCAATTTAACTAAACAGAGGAAACTCTCCACTTAGCGGTGTTAATTGCTCATTGAGAGAGTTTTTTTGAGGACTTAATCTTGGGAGAGAACTTCTTCCTCAGACCCCTGGACTCCCCAGGACAAGCGCTTTTGGGCACAGAACTTGTAGGAGCCTCACGTCCACGGGTCCTCGCCTGCGGACTCAGTGTGCAGGTTTCACGACAGAACCATTAAGATAATCAAATTGTCCTAATTCTGGTGCGATTCATGGATGTACTGGTAAATATAGGCAAAGAGAAACTTATCAACGTAGTTTCTGTTCTTTAAAATAAATTGGAAATTAGAGACTAAGCACAATTAGTCTATAAATGTTCTATAAATCAAAACCTTACCTCTTGCACTATCATGCCTTGAAATTTACTTTTTCAAAGGGAAACTAGTTTAGCAGCAACCTTCAAAGAACCTTCTTTCTATGATGAGCCAAATTCATCTCTGCCAGAAAAGAAATTTTGATAATTCCAAGAAGCCTGATTGGAACAAATCAGACGTGTACCTTCTTTTGTCTGCATGACTTTGTGAGATCAAAAGAGAGGGCTTTGTTTCAACTTTTTTCTACTAGCCTGATATGTATTGTCACTTAAAATGGTTGCCTTTAAAAAAAAATGTAGAAATACTAATTACCAGTAAGTAATCATCCAAATAAGTATGACATGAAATAAATTACTTATTTTTCTTTTGGGGAATTACAGTGACTGCTATGTTGCACTAGCCACATTTATGGTCTCTGTTCTAGAGTCTTAAATGAAGGACACACAGCAGTATAACAGAAAGGAGTTATGTTCCAGACCTGAGTTTTATGATGAACAGATTCCAGACACAGTGGATTTAGCCAAGTTCATACGTAAGGAAATAACTCGTTTAGATCTTCTGATAAATCCTAGTGTTAGTTTTATTTGTGGAAGAAAGACATTTAATAAACTGTTTGGGAATCTTCGATTATTGAATAAAGATTCATTTTCAGTCTGAATAACCATACTTTTTTGAGTTGACATTTGGAAGATAGCTGTGGAATGTGTAGAGACTTTCCGTTGGGATGCACTTACATTTTTATTTAATTACTGCTTGTTTTCTAGTCTTAGGCCCAGAATGTGTGAAACCACTAAAGACATTCATGAGAATGATAGGCTCCTGGTTTGGAAATGACAAGACCCCCTCCCCCCATTTATGGCGGGGTTAGCCCGTGAAGCTAATGCCATGGATTATAGCTGCCTTTCCTTTGGACTAGTTAAAACCTGTCAGAATAAGGAAGTTGTTAAAGAGGCTTAAGCTCCAGGTTCTGGAAAAGCAGTTTCATTTTGTAGGAGAGAAGTTTACTCTAGTCTGACTGGAAATGAAATGCTAAAACTGCCACTCTTCAGATATCTACTGTATGGGGTCTGTATCTTCCTACTCTCCAGTTTTGTTGGCCTTATACGACTGCCATTTGATTTGAAATGTTGCAGACCGCTGTATCTGCAAATGTGTTCCAGTGTTTATCAGCTCCCTTCTAGCGGCTTCAGCACCAGTGTGAATTTAATTTTTTTTTAAGTGCCATCACCATCTCTGTTCAGATTTTGACATTCAGGAAAATATTTTTATTTTTATGCCATTCCGAAACCTACAATGTATATCTGACAAAGCAGTTAAATGTGACAATAAAAACTTATTTAATCGTGGTACTATTGTTGTAATGTCTGTCTCAACACCCGGCAAGGTCTTGCTTAGTTTACTCATTCTAGCTGTTCTTAGTCGACATCATACAGTTTTTTAAAAGGCATGAAAACTCACCTCCATACAGATTTTTTTTTTAAATCTGACTGGTTTCGGGGGAAATCCAAGAATAAAATTTACTAAAAGGTTCCTATGGATTTCAAGAATGTGTTGCATATCAAGTTATCCAGAGGACTATCAGTTGAGTAGAAAATTGGACCTTAGTTCCCAAAAGGCACCTTTCATGTAAGAACCGATCTTGTTTGAAGAGGCTGCTCAGCCGAATCACCTACTGATTGAGATGTTATAGAATTTGGTGCTCCTAGAGGGTCTTTGGAATTTCGGAATCGCCTTAGAATGAGTGTCTGCTGGCTAACAAGTATCTTCTGGGTTCTGTGGGGGCCATGCCAGGTTAGTGCTGTATCTCTTCCAGAGTCCAAGGTGATAGGCTTCTTTCATCAGGATTTTAAAATGGGGATTGTAGCCTTTTAGGATTCTACTCTATGTCTCCTCCAACTAATTTAGAGAAAAGAAGACTGGATTCTTTTAACTTACTTGAAAGTCTGGAAATGCTTATTAACATGTTGTAATTGGCTTTTCTGGAGAAGGATCAAAACGTAGAAACAGAAATCTCATCTCCAAACATTCAAATCCTAATTTAAAAGTCTAGACACTGTGGGGCAATGACCATAACTGCTTTAATAAAAAGATTTAAATTGACCACCTTGTGAACTCATATTTTAAGGAGGTAAGAAAAGAGTTGGGGAATATAAAATTTAAATACAATAGAAGTAATGGTTATTAATTGTGTTCTGGGTCTGATTTGCCTTGACTGTAGGTTTCATCTCAGTTACTAAAAGATCTTCACTCTGTTACAAGGTTCTGCTTCATTCTTTCCCACGGCAAGCCTTAGTTCTGCTGGACAGGGAGCCTGAAGGCAACTTGTTCTGCAAATGTGGTGCTAATAAATGATGGAAAATGTTTACTTTTCAACTTTATGACAAACAGATTTGGGGAAAGTTCTGGGATTTAGCTTAACTGCCTTCTTTTTTACAGTGGTTTTTGTGATGTCCTAAATAAGGCAGGGGAGTCAGGACATAGAGTCCATCCAAATTGGGTTACTCTGGGTTCGTTCTGATCCCTGGAGATTGGGGGAGGGGCACCCTCTAGCAGTGAGGTTTTGGAACATCAACAGGGAGATGTGCCCTTGAATGCCGTATGCTACACATGGTCTAGAATGTAGAACTTGGAAGTGGCCTTCTGTTTGTGCAGATTTAGCAAAAGGTAGTTCATCTCAGCATTTTTCAATAGCAAAAAAACTAGAAATTAATGCTAATGATAGTGGAATGGTTAAGTTTTGGTGCACCCACAGAAGATATAGGCTGCAGCTACTAAGTGTATTGAGGTAGAAATCAAAAAGATTTCTTGACATGGAAGGATTGCCTCTAGATACCCAATGAAGAAAGCCAGGTTTCCAAATAGTATGGAAGGTATGATCTGACTTTTGTGGGGGAAAAGTTTTTATGTAATATTCCTGTTGAAAGAAAACAATCTAGAAGGATATTCACCAAAGTGGTAACAGTGTTGACCCTAGATCATGGCAGTTCTTCCATCCTTCACTTATTGCGTTTTCTAATATTTCTGCAGTAAGTGTATAATAAAAGACTTCAGAAATGTTGGGTCATTGGCTACATGAATTATTTCATGCACACCACCCTACAGAGGTGATTCTGGAAACATTCTTGACTGCATCTCTTCACCACCACACTTCAATGTTTTAGATTTGTGGCCAGAGTAAGATCAGCCTTGTTGATGCTGCTAACTTCCCTGCATTCAACTTTTATTTCCAGATGATACCATGTTTTTGCATTGACACTGATTACACTTTGTTTTGCATTGACACTGATTCTTTTTTCTAATAAATCTAGAGCCAGTTCCACTTGTCTTAGTTCAGAATCCATTTCCTAAATTTCCAAGAAGCATTTAAGAAATGCTTTCTGAGACTGAAAGTGATTCAAAACTGGAGCAATTACTAATGATATTTCTCTAAGGCATAAGTGCTCACTACAAGATGGAGTTTTGGAGTCTTAATATGTCAGAATGATTTCCTTGATCTTGCAGGTAACTCTCTGCAGGATTCGTGTGTTCTGCTTGTGGTTATTCTCTTTTTTCTTTTTTTTTTTTGGCCATTCCACTCAGCTTACAAGATCTTACTTCACCAACCAGGGACTGAACCCTGACCCTCAGCAGTGAAAGCGCAGAGTACTGACCACTGGACTGCCAGGGAATTCCCATGTTTATTCTTTAGTACGGTGCCTTTCCTGCTCCAGGAGCCTTAGATTGTGTTATGTGTTAGGAGGTGTAGGCCGCCGATAGTCCAATCCACATACAAACGAGCCTGTGAGGTGTTTGATTCCAAAGCAAATATATGCTTGCTTGGGACGTTTGCTGTGGCCAACCAATTGTGGGCATTGCTTTATAGAGCTCAGGGCCATTAGTCATTTATCTTGACTGATTAGAAACAGCTGTGGTTTAGCTGTACTAAGATGTGGGTCATCCAAAACACCTTTCAGACAGTTTCAGATGGTGGGTTTGTTGGAGAAATTTGGGGGCAATTACCCTTCTCTAGAAATACAGTCAGCCCTCCATATCTGTGGGTTCTGCATCTGCGGGTTCTGCATCTGTGGATTCAACCAACCTCGGATTTAAAATATTCAGAAAAAAATTCTAGAAAATTCGAAAAGACAACACTTGGGGCTTCCCTGATGGTGCAGTGGTTGAGAGTCCGCCTGCCGATGCGGGGGACACGGGTTCGTGCCCCGGTCCGGGAAGGTCCCACATGCCGCGGAGCAGCTGGGCCCGTGAGCCATGGCCGCTGAGCCTGCGCGTCCGGAGCCTGTGCTCCGCAACGGGAGAGGCCACAACAGTGAGAGGCCCGCGTACCGCAAAAAAATAATAATAATAAAATAAAGACAACACTTGAATTTGCCATGCACTGGCAACTATTTACTTAGCCTTTATGTTGTATTAGGTATTATGAGTAATCTAGAGATGATTTAAAGTACAGAGGAGGATATGTGTAGGCTATATACGAATACCCCCCCCCTCCATTTTATATAAGAGACTTGAGCATCTTCGGGTTTTGGGATCTGTGGAGCGGGGTTGGGGGGATACCAAGCCATCCCCCTGTGGATACCGAGGGATGGCTGTAGTAAGTCCAAGGTAGATCCCTGGCACGTGTGAGATGGAAAGTTGAGACCAATTTTATGCAATGTGAATCCTTAAAAAGTTCTGCATCTTCTCAATCTGTCACAATCCTACTCATTGTTTAAGGCCCAGTTCAGATGTCGCCACCTTCAGGAAACCTTTCTGACTCACCTGGAAAGACTGTGCAATCTGAGTACCTTGTTCAAACCTCTGTCTGCCACCTTGCACATGTCTTGGGATAGCACTCAGCACGTTGTATGGAGTTTTCAGTCATGTGTCTGACGCCCCAGCAGGACGTGAGGCCCTCAAGGGCAGGAAAAGGACTGAGGCATCTCAGAATTCCTAGCACCAGCACAGGCTTGGTACAGAGTGGGTGTCAATAAATATTTGTTGCCTGAATGTCGAATGAAAAGAGAGGGACCCAAATAAAGGTGCCTATAGATATACTATTTCCTGAAGAATTAGGCGAGAAGACAGGGATTATCATCCAGAGAGGTTACGAGTAAAATTTTTGACTTCCTTAAACTGCTCTTGTTATGAAGAACTTACTGATAGACAGTTTCCTCCCCAGGCCTGTTGGGGCCATTATCCAGCGCACAAGGGTGTGCACAAATTCAGTAGAGTGTTGAGCAAGATGGAGAATCAGATTTCCACTCAGGACCTCCGTGATCTCATTTGTAAAATGGGCTTGAGGGTGATGCTGCTTGCCCTGCGGGGTGGTGGAGGGAATTGCTCAGAAACATAAAAATGCCTTTGTAAACTGTAAAGCATCAAAGAAGCAATTACCTGACAGCTGGCCAGAGCCCATTTGGACGTCTTCCTAGGTAAAGTGCCCTGGGAAGGCAAGGCCATCTCGAAGAGCATTACATGCAGTCCCCTGGAGAAACCCAGAAGGGCCCGGAAAGTAGTCCCATGAGTACAGTTTCTTCCACTGATTGGGTTTTCTTCCAAGGCCAGGATGGGGTTCTCCAACCACATGTGAGGGAAAGCCTTGTGTGTCTCCCAGAGCTGTATCCTCTTTTCATTCAACATTCAGGCAACAAATATTTATTGACACCCACTCTGTGCCAAGACATAGGACAGAGAACTGTTCAAAGAGCAAGATCTGCCACTTAGAAACAGCCGTTGTTTTCAACTTCACCCTCTGGCCATTTTTGGAGAACAATCTGTGACCTTTCACTTGGGCAAACAAGTATGAGTGAACCCTAGAAAGGTAAGATTGGTGAAAGATATTTTACCCTTTAAAAAAGGGATGAAAATATTCTGATCTGTTTTATAAAGTTGGCTGCCTTGGCATGTGATTGGTATTCTGTGAGAGCAAGAAAAAAATTTGACAGTGACCAAGGTCACAATCAGTGATCCATGGGGTTTGGGTTTGGGCTAGTTGCCAATGCGTATTCAGGGTCCAGCTGTGTTTGACTTCACCATCTCCAAATCATTCACTCATTCTTTTTTTCCTCTCTATTTTTTTAATGTGAAAGTTTTTAAAGATACACAAAAGTAAAGAAATTAATATGAAGAACCATTCTTTTTCCTCCCCTATCTTCAAGGATTATCAGTTTGACACCTTTGCTTAATCTACCTCTTTTCCTTTAAAAAATTATTGCTACGTTCTTTTAAAATATACCTCCAACATCCCAGCCTTTTTTTTTAATGATGATTTTCTTTCTTTTTTTAAAAAAAAAATTTATTTATTAATTTGGCTGCCCTGGGTCTTTGCTGCGGCATGTGGACTTCTTAGTTGCGGCATGTGGACTTCTTAGTTGCGGCATGTGAACTCTCAGTTGTGGCATGCGCGCAGGATATAGTTCCCCGACCAGGGCCCCCTGCATTGGGAGTGTGGAGTCTTACCCACTGGACCACCAGGGAAGTCCCGACATCCCAGCCTTTTGCCTATTTTTAAATACTTCTGTGTGTATATCTGAAAACTAAGGACATTTCCTTATACAACCACAACCCCATTATCACCCCTAATGAAATGAATAATTCCTTTGTATTATCTATTGCTTTGTCCATGTTCCAATGCCCTTGGATGTCTCCAAAATCTCTGTTTACAGTGGCAAGATCTCACTGTCACCCCTTAATCAAGTGATCAGTCTTAGCATCACTAACAGGGACACAGAATGACATCATGGGCCTTCTGATGTGATGCCATTATGAGTGCACTGTGAAGTATTTTTACCCATTTTCTAACCTGAATCTAATCAAGTCTTTAAGCCTAACTTCCAGTTTACAAGAAATAGACAAGGACAAGGTAAACAATATCATGACCAAACAATCAGACAAATCCAGAACATGGGACATTCTATGAGATAACTGGCCTAATGTCTTCAAAAAGTCATTGTCATGGGGGAGGAAAAAGTACAGGGACCGTTCTGACTAAAAGAGATTATAGAAATGCAACAAGCTTGATTGGCTTTGACTTTGAAAAAAACTATGCGTTAGGACCGGCTCACAGACTTCAAAAACAAACTTATGTTTACCAAAGGGGAAACGTGGGGAGGCAGGAGGGATAAATTAGGAGCTTGGGATGAACATATACACACAACTATATATAAAATAGATAATCAACAAGGACCTACTGTATAGCACGGGAAACTCTACTCAATACTCTGTAATAACCTATATAGGATAAGAATCTGAAAAGAATGGATATATGTATATGTATAACTGAATCCCTTTGCTGTACACCTGAAACTTAAGACAACATTGTAAATCAACTACACTCCAATATAAAATAAAAATTAAATTAAAAAACTGTACATTAGGGGAAATTTGAATAAGGACTAGGTTAGATGATATTAGAAAATTATTGGGAATTCCCTGGTGGCACATTGGTTAAGACTCCATGCTTCCAATGCAGGGGGCCTGGGCTCGACCCCTGGTCAGGGAACTAGATCCCGCATGCATGCCGCAACTAAGAGTTCGCATGCCACGACTAAGGAGCCTGCCTGCCAGAACTAAGACCCAGCGCAACCAAATAAATAATAAATAAATAAATATTTTTAAAAAGAGAGATGGCCAACTCTTAAAAAGAAAGATAATTCTAGTGAGTTTTCTTAGGCACAATAATTATATTATTGTTATGTGAGAGAATCGCCTGGATTTTAGGAAATACAGGCTGTATGTTTGGGGTGAAAAGTCATGACGTCTACAGCTCGCATTCAAATGGCTCAGAAACCACATATACAGAGAAAGACAATATGGCAAATGTTAACAACTGCTGAATCTAGGTGTTCATTGTACTATTCTTTCTACTCTTCTGTGTGTTTGAAAATTTACATAACAAAAAGCTGGGGGAAAATAAAAATAAAACAGGGCTGATTTCTACTTCACTGTTTCACAGGCAGGATGATATTAAAAATATTCAATGACTGATATGGAATATAAATTAACATAGAAATTAAAAATTAATATATTTCTTTTATTCTTGAGATAACCTAAAAATATATATATTTCATATATATAAAATGAAAGGGTACATATTGTCATATAAATAATTCACCCCATTATTCTAAGAATTTCCAAATTATTTTTTGATATTTAGACACTGTTAGTGTGATCTTTTGTTCAGCACAGCTGTCACTAGCTAAATGGCGCCCCCTGTCTGGGCCATGATCTGACTCAGGAATTACATCAAACTTTTCCAACCGCTTTCTCATTAAACCAACAGCATCGAGTGACACAGTCTAGGTAGAGAATCACTTTTATTGTCAACAGCTCGCTCTGGACACTGGAATTTCTCTCAGCTAAACCCAAAGCATTTACGTATGGAATTTTTCTAGCTTTTATCGTAGAAAGGTTTTTATATAGCCAATTTCTCTATTATCAACTATCTTGAAAATATTTTGTTAGAATGTCATATAAGGTGGCTAAATTTTATTAATTTTTGTTTACTCAACATCTACAGAGCTTTGCAAATGTCAGCTGGCCTAATTTCAGGATCAAATAAATGAAAAGACATCAAAGTTTACTATGTTTATTTACTTTCATCATAAAACAGCAAACATGTTCTCATGTAATTTATTAGATAAATAGGTTTTTTTCCTAGGAATTGCCACTTTGTTTTTTCATAAGGTATATCATATTTCTTTGTTTTTCTAATACTTTCTGCTCCTTTTCATGGTGTCCATTATCAGTTTTATATGCTCAATCACTTTTATTATTTTATCAGCTTCAAGAACCAAAACATGTCTTTCTTGTAGAACTAAAGAAAGTACTGACATCTCTGTTAGAATGCCATTTACTAAAGTCTCTTTAAGTGTTTTCATTTTCTAAATATTAGCTACTACGATTTTATAATTTCTATTAAAGATAATATTGAAGGCTCAGTTCAATTTCCAAACTACTTTTGTAGCTCTAACACCTCACTGAGATACAACTATTCTTCTGATTTTCCATTTTTAGGTTCTCAGCTTGTAAGATATATTATTTAATTTTATCTGATATTTATTTGATGTAGTAGTAAATAAATGCTTTTTAAAGAAGAGATTTAAAGTTATTTAATTGATTTACATCTTTTAATGCATCATTCACAAGATAATTGAATATATCCATTAAGTATCAAAACATCCAGAAAATCTTCTAATCTTTGGCCAGAACTTTAGACCTTCTTACTAGCATTACATGGACACTATCCACACAAAATCAATCATGTTTACTTGTAAAGTCTTCTCAGTGGAATAATTTTTCTTGAGTACCAACAATAAAGCTTAAAATGCTACTTCAAATATTGTTACAGGAGGACAAGGAAAACCATTAAATATCACCGAAGTCTTAAATTTCACTTTTAGTTAAACTATCAAGATATTTCTATACATAAAAGATGAAGGTTCATCAATAAGGATTACAACTTTATTTCCTTCATTTATAAATGTTCCAAAACGGTATTTTCTTATTTTGGTAGATTTGTTTTGCAACAAGTTTTTTTTCCACTTGTTTACTTTTTAACTAATAGCTTTATTGAGATATAATTCACATATCATAAAATTCTCCCTTTAAAATTGTACAATTCAGTGGTTACTAGTGTATTCACAGTTATGCACCTGCATCACTATCTAGTTTTGTACCATTTTCATCACCCCTAAAAAGAAACTCCATTCCCCCCCTTATCCCAGCCCCAGGAAACCACTAATCTACTTTCTGTCCCTATAGATCTGCCTACACTGGACATATCATATAAATGGAATTATACAAAATGTGGTCTTTTGTGTCTGGCTTCTTTCACTAATCATATTTCAAGGTTCATACATGTTGTAGCATATATTCATTCTTCTTTACTGTCTATGACCAATAATATTATATTATATGGATATACCACATTTTGTTTATCCATTCATCAGTTGGTGGACATTTGGGTTGCTTCCGCTTTTTGGCAATTATAAATAATGTTTTGCAATGAGTTTTGCAGTAATACATAACTCCTCCCATTAATAGGTGGAGTCTATTTCCCTGCTTCTTGAATCTGAGCTGACTTTTATTTGTTTATTTATTTATTTATTTATTGGCCACACCATGTGGCTTGTGAGATCTTAGTTCCCCGACCAGGGATCAAACTCTGGGCCCACAGCAGTGAAAGCGCCAAACCCTAACCATTGGACGGCCAGGGAACTCCCCAGAGCTGGCTTTATGATTTGCTTTGGCCAATAGAATGTAACAGAGGCCTGAGGGCTTCTGCTGGCCCTCTTCATCCTTTCCTCCACCATGTGAACAGGCCCAGGAAGGTCTGCTGGATCATGAGAGACATTATGGAGGACAGTCCAGTAGTCCAAGTCAAAACCATCCTAGACGAGATCTACAATCAGTTGACCCCAAAACATGTGAGAGAGCCCAGCCAAGATAGCAGGCCTGCCTATCCGTCCCAAAGCTGACTGCTGATAAATGAGGGAGCTGAGCCAGGACCAGAAGAATGGATCAGCTGAGCCCAGCCTAAATTGCCAACCTGCAGACTGTGAGCTAAATAAAATGTTGTTGTTATAAGCTACTACCTTTTTGGAATGATTTCTTAAGCAGCAATAGCTAGCTGATGCAGGTGGGAACGGGCCTGGGTGTTAATGTTGAACATTTGATAAAGGTGAGGAAATCTCATGAGGCATGGTGCAGTTCACCCCATCAGCACTGAAGAATTGCCACCATCCAGGTTCTATGGACCAAAAAGGCAGGAAGAGTGGAATAAAGTGGACCCCAAATGGAACAAGCCAGTTGACATCTAGATGACCAAGGAAAAGGGTCCCCAGATCCCATCATCACCCCAGAGGGCCATGGCTGCACAGTATAAAGAGCCTTGAACTGTGATGGAAGAGACCTGCATGAATATGCTATGACCTTGAACAAAACACTACACCTCCCTGGATCTCAGTTTCCTGACCTGTAAAAGTAAGGGGTGGCAGTAGATAACTTCTGAGGTCCCATTACCACCAAGCTTTGATGAATCCATCTTCCTAGAAGATTTCAGTTGAAGTCAATGTTCTTAAATCTACTTGTTCTCAGTATTCCACTACTGAGTGGACTCTCACAGAGCACAGAATCTGGTGGATTACAGAATCTGGCTCCTCCTCTGGCTTGATCTTGTGTCTAAGTCTGGGCTTTCCTATCCTGGCCATGCCTGCAAGCATCTGGGTCTGAGCTGCCCCTCCAGGCCCTGTGGACCTGCTAACCCAGTGGATCCAACACACCGGGCCCTCCTCAGCAGGGCAGGTCCTGCGCTATCTTCGGAAGGAGATAGTCCTAGGCCAGCCTGGCATGGGTTGGGAAGATGGTGTGTCTCCTTGGAGGCAAGTTCCTGCATTCACACATTCATTCATCACGAACACTTGAGCACCTGCTGTCAGGATGTGTTAAGTGCACAATTCATGCTCTCTGTGTTAGTGGAAGGCCCTAACTCCCCTTCCATGTGGTTCTAGAAGGGCTCTCAGAGGACCCTGAGCCCCCAGTCACCCCGGTCACGGTGATGGGCATGTGACCGAAGCTAGGCCAGTCTAGAAATTTGAATCTTGGGAGGAGACATGCAGAGTTGGAAGGTGGCTGGAGCTAAGTCACCTGGTGGCTGTAGCTGGAGAGAGGCCTCAAGGTGTTGCTTCTCCCGAGATCCCCGGAGATGTCCTAGTTCCTGCCCAGCCTGGCCCTGAAGCCTCCCAGGAAATCCTGACTTCTTGCCGAAGTTAGAAAAGGTTAGTTTTTATTCCTTGCGACTATAGAACCCTTGCTGATACACAACTTTCAAGGAGTTTCCGGTCTAGAATTCCAAAAAGCACCTATCACAGGCCCCCCAAAACCCGCGTGGTAAATAAACGTTAGTCACTTGGTTAATTATTGGTAGGAATGTAAAGGATAAATCAGTGAATAATTGGGATGGGGAGGGGGTGCAGAGGGAGGTTTCAGAAGATCTTCCAAGTGTCTAGGGAGAGGCAGCATGGTTTAGGACACCCGCAGACAAACCCTGAGGGACTCCAGTGCATTGGGCATTAGTCTAGGCCCTGAGGGTGAGCACACGAGACAATGGCTGTGAAATCAATTATCAGAATACAGTGCGATATGTGAAATAATAAACACATCTTCAAAGTATGGGAATAGCACAAAGGTGGGTCAGGAAAGGCTTTTGGGAGGAAGTACATCCAGGCAAGGCTTGAAAGTTGGGAGAGGAGATTTCCAGGCCAACAAGAGGGGAGGGGTGGCATGTACAAAGCCTAGGAGACAGGAAAATGGCTTGTTTGCTCAGTGGGTGTCCAGCAGTTGTTTTATTTTATTTTATTTTTTAATTAACAAACTTTATTTTTGAGAGCAGTTTTAGGTTCACAATAAAACTGAGTGGAAAATACAGTTTCCACAGGCCCCCTGCTCCTATACATGCATAACCTCCCCCGCTATCAATATCCCGCACCAAAGAGGTACCTTTCTTTATTTTTTTAATTTTATTCATTTATTTATTTATGGCCGCGTTGGGTCTTCGTTGCTGCACATGGGCTTTCTCTGGTTGCGGCGAGCGGGGGCTACTCTTCGTTGCGTTGTGCGGGCTTCTAATTGCGGTGACTTCTCTTGTTGGGGAGCACGGGCTCTAGGTGTGTGCGCTTCAGTAGTTGTGGCTCGTGGGCTCAGTAGTTGTGGCTCATGGGCTCTAGAGCGCAGGCTCAGTAGTTCTGGTACACGGCTTAGTTGCTCTGTGGCGTGTGGGATCTTCCCGGACCAGGGCTTGAACCTGTGTCCCCTGCATTGGCAGGCTGATTCTTAACCACTGTGCCACCAGGGAAGTCCCCCAAAGTGGTACATTTCTTACAATCGATGAACCTATGTTAACACATCATTTTCATCCGGAGCCCGTAGTTTACCTTAGGGTTTACTCGTGGTGTTGTACATCCTATGGGCTTTGATAAATGTATAACAACATGTATCCACTATTACAGTATCATACAGAGTAGTTTCACTGCCCTAAAAACCCTCTGTGCTCTGCCTGAGCAATCAGTAATGTGTCCACTGATCTCCCTACTGTCTCTATAGTTTTACCTTTTTCAGAATGTCACATAGTTGGAATCATACACTTTGTAGCGTTTTCAGACTGGCTTCTTTCAGTTAGTAACATATGTTTAAGTTTCCTCCAATGTTTTTTTTTTTAATCTATTAACTTATTCTCTTTTTAAAAAAAATTAATTTTATTTATTTATTTTAATTAATTAATTTATTTTTGGCTGCATTGGGTCTTCGTTGTTTCACGTGGGGTTTCTCTAGTTGTGGTGAGCGGGGACTACTCTTCATTGTGGTGCACGAGCTTCTCCTTGTGGTGGATCCTCTTGATGTGGAGCACGGGCTCTAGACCGCAGGCTCAGTAGTTGTGGTGCACGGGCTTAGTTGCTCCGCGGCATGTGGGATCTTCCCGGATCAGGGCTTGAACCCGTGTCCCCTGCATTGGCAGGCGGATTGTTAACCACTGCACCACAAGGGAAGTCCCTCCACTACAGTTTTGACTTGCATTTCCCTAGTGACACGTGATGTCGATCATCCTTTCAGGTGCCCATTGCACATATCTTGGGGTATTATTTGCATTACAAATAAATGGGAAGCTGCAACCCAAATCCTGATCTTTGCCCAGGTCGAATCCCCCATTCCACTTTGTCCAGTGTGAGACGGGAGGTGACAGCATGTCCCCTGCTACCTGGGGGAGGCAGAAGGGTGAGGCTTGTGTCTTCCTGAAGAAGGTGGCTTTGAACACGTGAGGCCCAGCAGGAGGCCAAGAGGAGTGTGTCTGCCTCTCGGCTGCCCGAGAATAAACAGTACTCTGGCCCTTGGCTCTTTTTGCCCCAGAATCGTCCCTCCAGTTCTGACCGGGTGGGCGTGAGCCTTGGCCGGTTGGCTTGCTCCGTGGCTGGCGATGCCACCCTTCCCCTCCTGTTTCAACAACTGCTCATTTTTGACTGAAAGGTTCCAAGCTCCCAAGTGAGCATTTTCACGTACATTGATGGCATGGACGTTTCTGGCAGTACAGCCTGCATGCCAAGCCAAAGCTCCCATCACTGACAATTCTCAGAGTGACATCAGGGGCTGAAGTCCCACGGGACCAGCAGCCTTTAAAAGAGAAGGTGAGTTTCCTGGAGAGAAGCCACTAATTGACTGACTCATCCTGGCATGCCAGGGACTTCTCAGTTTTAGCACTGAAATTCTCACATGGTGGAAACTCCTCAAGATGACTGGTCACCCGACCACTAGTCTCTAAACTGAACTCAAGGATCCAAATGGCATTTTAAGAGCTGGTGATTTTGCAGGATCACCAGCCCGACAAACCCCTCGTGATCTTCCCAGCCTGCTTTAACAGCCTGACCCTCCTGGGGGCAAAATCGGCAAACCTGATTGCATCCTGGGCAAGTCAGGGCTAGTAAAACTCTAGGTTGAATGTATTCACTTGTAGGCTGTATAAATGAGAAGAAACGAACATACCTGGATGAAGAGTGACCTCAGGTTAAAGAAAAACCAAAGTGAGAAGTCCACTGGGGGTGGGGTGGGAGAAGAGTGAATAGAGCAGTCCTGGCCTCCATGAGACGCCTCACACCAGTCAGCGTCCTCCAAATAATCAGGGCCACCTCACCTGCCGCGTGCTCCTCTCTAGGAGTGACCCCTACTTTCTCGTTCCTTTCAGAGCGGAGGCACTATCTCTGCACCACCCACGCCCCTTCCCCGCTCCCCCGCCACCTGTCCAGGCCATCAGCTCTGGTCCAGCTGGAAGGATTCCCCATCCATTCAGTCCCGGCTTCTCTCCTGAGCCCCCTCCCCCAGCGCACCAGCTGTCTCAGGGAAGCACTGAGGCTTTCTGCACCAACTTGCTCCCTGTCCGCTGGTGATGGAGACCCCCCACCTCCATGGAGCAGTGACGGCAGGGCCTTTCTGGCCACATCTGCTAGGCCTGGAAAGTGGCTTAAAACAGCGCTATGAGGTCATCTTTGGAATCAGGATCTCCTGGTGTTTGAATTCCTTAATGGTGTGCCCTAGGGCAAGTTATTCAACGCCTCTGAGCCTCATCTGTAGGTGGAGATGAAGGGTAATACCTTTCATAGGGTTTTTGTGAGGATTAAGTGAAATAGAGTACATGAAGTCCTGAAAACAAAGCCTGGAAAGAAGCCAAAACTGAGAACCTGTGGCTACTATTGTCTCAAATTACGTCTTCATCCCAGACACACAGTTTTATAGCTAATAGAACAGCAAACACTGGTGCTGGGAGCTTTCCCACAGATGGGGCCCCATGCAAGAGCCTGGGAGCCACTGTGAGATGTGAAGAGCCTTGGGGGCTCTGGTTGCCTCCTCCTCAGTGTATCTGTTGACTACAGTGGTCTTTGGGTAATAAAAAGGTCATGAAACCACAGATTGGTCTAGCCCAGCCCTGCCCCCTATAACTTTCTGTAATGATGAAAATGTTCTACACCTGCATTGTCCAATACAGTAGCCACTAGCCACGTTGTGGGCTATCACGGTGGAAAAACTGAGTTTTTCATTTTATTCAATTTTAACTAATTTGAATCTAGATTTAAATAGCCACATGCTATGTGATCAGTGGCTACCATAATGGGCGGCACGGGACGCTCACCCATTATGTGGAGGGAACCGAGGCAAGGGCAGCCTTGTGATGTGCCCCCGGCCACAAAGCCAGTAAAAGAACCAGAGCCCAGGCCTCCTGCCTTCTCCTTCAGCTGGTCTGCTCCAGACCATCGCAGACTCAGAACGTCAGCCCAGTAGGGATCATCTCGGGCAACATATGTCCCAGATAGAAGGAAACAAAGAACAGGCTGGAGCATTCACTCTGGAGCCTCTGTGGAGCTTGGCACCCAGCTCAGGAGGCTTGGCTGTCTTTGGCTCAGCCGGCAATGCCCCTTGTGGTGTCCTGGCCAGAGCCGGGCAGGGGTCAGGAGACCTCTCCTGGGCAGCTGCAATCTCAGCGACCCCTTTCCTGATCCTCACACACCCTCCCCTGCCCCAGCTCAGACTGTTAGAGTGGAACCAAGGTGGAGGTCAGCCAGATCGCAGGCCACGCACACACCCCGCCTCCCCATTCCCTAGGCCTGCCCGCTCAGAGGTACCCAGGTGGAGGATCAAATTAATCCCTGTTCTTTATCCAGAGTTTGGCACTCAAATCTCCACCCACCTAGGGAGAGTGGGCACAGAGTGATGACTGAGGCTGCGTGACATCCAAGCCCTCAGGAGGAGGAGGATGGCGCAAGATCGCTGGCGCCTTTCTCTAGCCATCTGTTCCCTACCAAATCCAGCCTGAGCGCGCTTCGCCACAGCCAATGCTGGGAAATTGTGCTCTGGGCTCCTGGAGACCTGGCGGGACCAACTGTCAGCCCCATTTCCTTGGGGAGGATGTGGCATCTTCTCTCCTCCCTCCCTCCCTCTTTTTCTATTCTACACTCCCCTCACACTTTCCCCTTCCCTTCTCTATTGTTTAACTAAATTTTTTTTTTTTTTTTTTTTGCGGTACGCGGGCCTCTCACTGTTGTGGTCTCTCCTGTTGCGGAGCACAGGCTCCAGACGCGCAGGCTCAGCGGCCATGGCTCACGGGCCCAGCCGCTCTGCGGCATGTGGGACCTTCCCGGACCGGGGCACGAACCCATGTCCCCGGCATCGGCAGGCGGACTCTCAACCACTGCGCCGCCGGGGAAGCCCTGTTTGACTAAATTTTTAATCAAAGCGTAACATATATACAGAAAAGGACACAATTATAAATGCATAGATTGTTGAATATTTGACAAAGCAAACGTACCTATGAAATCAGCACAAAGGTCAAGAAGTACTCAGATTGTGGTGATCATTTCCCAATATACATATACATATATCGAATCATGATGTGTACAGCTGAAACTAATATAATGTTATATGTCAATTTTATCTCAATTAAGAAAATGTGCCTTAGAACACCCCTTCATGTCCCCTCTCCATATTACTCCCACTCCCCTGACTTCTCATTGTTGTAGACTGAATATTTGTGTCCTCTCAAAACTCATATGTTGAGACGCTAATCCCCAGTGAGATGGTATTTGGAGGTGGGCTCTTTAAGAGGCATTAGGATTAGATTAGGTCATAAGGGTGGAAAGCTCACGATGGAATTAGGGTCTTTATATGAGCAGACAGGAGAGATCTTGCAGACCAGGAAGAGGATCCTCAGCAGAGCCCTGATCTCAGATGTCAGGATCCAGAACTGTGAGGAATACATTTCTGTTGTTTATAAATCCCCCAGTCTATGGCATTCTTTAATAGCAGCCCAAGCTAAGACACTCACCACAAATTAATTTTGCCTGTTTACAAACGTGTCTGCTTTTTTCACTCAACATTATGTTTGTGAGATTCATCCATGTTGTTGAGGGCAGCGATTGTCTAACTGTGGATGGGTGTTTGAGACTTTTCTGGGAGTGGGGCAGCAAATAACGCAGGTCGGAATATTTTCATCATGTGTTTTGCTAAACCTATGTCTATGTTTCTTTTGGGTACATATCTGAGTGCATTGCTGGTCATACGGTGTGTAATTGTTCAGCTTTGGTAGATACAGCCAACACTTTTCCATTGTTGTCACCCCAATTCATACTCCCAATAGCCGGATATAATAGTTGCAGGAGCTCCATCCTTACCCACACCTGGTATAGTCAGTGTAACATGTTTTAGCCATTGTGGTTAGTGTGAGTGGCAATCACTGTGGTTTGAAGTTCCACTTGCCTGCAAACTAGAGATGTTGAGCACTTTTCTCTGTGTTTATTGGCCATTTGAATAACTTCTTTTGTGAAGTTTTTTTTGAGCTCATTTTTCTGTTATGTTGTCTGCTTTTTCCTTTTTCTTTTTTTAAAAAAAATACTTGAAATACATGATCATTCAATAGATACAGAAACACTTTTTTAAAATAGATTTTTAAATTTATTTTTGGCTGCATTGGGTCTTCGTTTCTGTGCATGGGCTTTCTCTAGTTGCAGCGAGCAGGGGCTACCCTTCATTGGGGTGCATGGGCTTCTCATTGCGGTGGCTTCTCTTGTTGCGGAGAATCCACTGGCAGGTGGATTCTTAACAATTATGCCACCTGAGCTTCCCTGGTGGTGCAGTGGTTGAGAATCTGCCTGCTAATGCAGGGGACACGGGTTCGAGCCCTGGTCTGGGAGGATCCCACATGCCGCAGGGCAACTAGGCCTGTGAGCCACAACTACTGAGCCTGCGCGTCTGGAGCCTGTGCTCCGCAACAAGAGAGGTCACGATAGTGAGAGGCCCGCGCACCGCGATGAAGAGTGGCCCCCGCTTGCCACAAGTAGAGAAAGCCCTCGCACAGAAACGAAGACCCAACACAGCCAAAAATAAATAAGTAAACAAATGTGGGGTTTAAAGAAAAAAGAATATTATTTAAAAAAACAAAAAAACCCCAATTACACCACCAGGGAAATCCCTGCCTTTTTCTTTGTAAGAGTTCATATATATTCTGGACAGTAATAAAAATATATATGTGTGTATGTGCATATCTATGTGTGTTGTATGTATGCATATACTCATATATATGTAGCCCAAAAGATATTCTTTTCCCAGTTCAATGGCTTATCTTTTTTTATTCTCTTAAAGTTGTTTTTTGCTGAATAGAAATTTAAATTTTTCATCTAATATAACTTACCAATTGTTTTCCTTTATGGTTAAGGCTTTTTGCATTTGGTTTAAGAAGTATTTTTTTTTCATTTTTGGCTGTGTCACATGACTTGCAGGATCTTAGTTCTCCCACCAGGGATTGAACCCGGGCCTCGGCAGTGAAAGCGCAGATTCCTAACCACTGGACTGCCAGGGAATTCTCAAGAAATCTTAACCTGTTACAATGTCGTGAAAATTTTCTGCTGAGTTTTTTTTCTAGAAGCTTTATTGTCTTTTCATATTTTGATTTTTGCCTATGTTGTGAAATAAGGGTCAAAATTTTTGTATGTTATATGACCTGAGGGTCAAGATTTGTCTTTTCTCTATGAATATCCAGTTGACTCAGCACCAGTTATGAAAGATAATCCTTTCCCCCATAGCACCCCATTGTCACATTTGTCATGAATCAAATGCAGGTCTGTTTCTGAATTCTTTTGTTCCAGTGACCTATTTACTGTAATGTAAGTATATAATAACTACTGATATCTGGCAGTGTAAATCTTCAAGCTTTGTTCTTGGCCATTCTTGGCGCTTTGCATTTCCATACAAACTTCAGAATCAATTTGTCAATTTCCACATTCCCCAAATAATCTTCCTGGGATTTCAATTGCATTGACTCCATAGATCAATTGGGAAGGATTGACATCTTTACAATATTGAGTCTTCTAATCCATAAACCAGATATATCTGTCCATTTATTTAAGGCTTTATTAATTTCTTGCAATACTGACTTGTGTTTTGTGTAGAGATCTCTCATATCTTTCATTAGTTTTATTCCAAGGCATTTAATGGGGGGGGTGTGTGTTCAAGTGTGTGTGTGTGGGAGGTGTGTGCAAGCACACATATAATATTATAAATATTAATAGTTATAAACTTCATTTTTTACTGATTTGTCAGTAGTATATTGAAATACAATTAATTTTTGGTGCTATTGACCTTGTACTCAGCAATCATGCTAAATCATTTAATTCTAAGAGTTTAACTACAAATTATTTTGATGTTCTATGCATACAATCATGTTTCCTATGGATAATGACAGCCTTATTTCTTCCCTTCCATTCTTTATACCTGCTACTCCTCTTTTGACCTTTTGTCCTTGCTGGTACCTCCATATAATGTTAAATAGAAGTGTTGATACGACACATCCTGTCTCATTCCTGATCTCAGGGAGAAAGCTTTCAATATTTCACATTTAGTAAGAAGCTTTTTTGCAGATATTCTATCAGATTAAGGAAGTTTTGTTACCTTTCTGTAATCTTCTTTCCTAGTTTTCTGAGAGTTTCTTTTTATTACTATGAATGAATATTGGATTTGATCAAAAGCATATGATTTTAACCCTTATTAAATGTGATAGTAAAATACATTGATTTTTTTGAATGCTAAAACAATCGTTTGTAGAATAAACTTTCTTGTGTGGTATTATCCTTTTCATATATCACTGGATTTAATTTGCTAATAGTTTGCTAAGGGATTTTGCATCAGCATTCATGCAGGAGATTCACTTGTAATTTTCCTTTCTTGTAAGTCCTTATCTGGTTTTGAAATCAAGGTTATGTTGAGTTTACAAGATGAGTTGGGCAGTGTTCCATTTATTTCTATTTTCTGGAAGAGTTTGTGTAAGACTGGAATTACTTTTTCCTAAATTGTTTGAAAGAATTGTCTGATGAAGCCATATGTACCTGGAGAGAGAGAGAGAGAATTTTACCCAGTTTTTCTAGTTGTTCTCAGTGGAGAAAACGCTAATGCCTTATAGCTGGAAGCAGAATTCTCTGACAGTCTCTTAAACCGAGCTTTGCTACAGGCGGCTGAAAGAATGAAATGTGAGGAGCCTGAACCCCAGCTTGACATGTACTGACAAGATGCAAGTCTGGGCAATGGGCTTGCCTACCCCGCAGTCTCAGGCCCGCCTGGGAGCAGGGGGGCAGGGTGGTTTGGCGGAAGGATCAGGGGCAATTGGGCCCATCAGACGAGGGAGTGAATTCCAGGTAGCAAGCTTACTCTTGGTAAGACCTTGAGCTAGTTACCAAACTTTCTTCTTTATCTGTGAAACTGGGACCATACCCCCTTCCCCACTGGGATGCTGTGGGGATTAGAATTTGGCTAATGCATGTGAAGTAGGACTAACCTGGAGCAGTCCTCAAGAAACAGATGGTAATGAAGTTGTTATTGTTCCAATCACTGAACCTCAGTCCTTAGCATTTTGCAAACCACCAAGGATCTGGAAGGGGTAAGGCTGCTGCCTGGCTGGCCCAGATGCCAGAAAGAGGCTGGGCCCATCCCGCAATGGGCTGCCCTTCCCAGACCATAGGTAGGTGTGCTGTTGGACCGCAACCCTTTCGGGGCAGCCTGTGGGCATGTGCAAGGCAGCCCCACCAGGATCACAGCCCGGGCTATGCTCGACCTCTGACCTCAATAGACACCCGGGCAAGTGTCCCACCTCGTCCAGACTAGGGTAGCAGGGCAGGTCCTGCTGGCTGGGCTTTGAAGTCCTGCCTTAGTGTAACAGCCTGTAACTTGGCCCCATGGCAGGGATGGGGCTAGTTGGCTCAGCTGTGCCGAATTCACACCTGAACACCATTGGCCTTGGATCTGTGAGTCAAACTATCAGTTCTATCAGTGGTTCTCCACCCTGGCTACACTTTATAATCCCCTGGGCAGTGTTAGCAGTATCAACACCCAGGCCCCACTGCTGGGGCTCTCATCTAACTGGTCTGAACTGGGGCCACTGGTAGAGTTAAAGAGCTCACCTGGTGATTGTAACAAGCAGTCTGCACAGCCATCCATCTGTGAGCCCACTGAGGCAGGAGGGGCCCCAGGGCACCTCGGTTCAGGCCTGGGAGGAGTTCCTGGACTGGTAATGACAGGGCGGCCAAGAGGCTCCATTTCCTGCCCTGGGCACAATGCGGTGTGGCCTGACTACATTCCCTTTTTTTTTTTTTTGCGGTACGCGGGCCTCTCACCGCTGTGGCCTCTCCCGCTGCGGAGCACAGCCTCTGGACGCGCAGGCTCAGCGGCCATGGCTCACAGGCCCAGCCGCTCTGCGGCATGTGGGATCTTCCCGGACCGGGGCACGAACCCGCGTCCCCTGCATCGGCAGGCGGACTCTCAACCACTGCGCCACCAGGGAAGCCCTACATTCCCTTTTTAGAGCACAGCATGGCAGTGAGCCAGCACCTCGGCCCAAACCAGCTCAGGCCGGTGGGTGGAGTCCAGGCCTGGGTGACCATAGTCACTGTCACCCACGGCACGCCCACTGTCTGCCAGGCTCTGGACACTTTACACATCACACCGGTGGCATCATCCACGCTCCGTGGTGATGAAAGCGAGGTCCACTTGGCTGAGGCCACGGGGGAAGGAATCATCCCAACATGGAGGCCTGCGTGTGTCCCCTTAACACCCCTCCCCAGGAGGCCCACGAGCACAGAAGTTGGATAATGAGCCCCCTCCCTGAGGCTGCCCCCCGGAGGCTGAGGAGAGAGGAGTGAAGACTGCTCCTCTGACCCGTAGTCTCTGGAAGCCCAAACACCATCTGGTCCTCACGCAAAAAATGTTTCTACAAAATCCTGCCCAGTGGCGGCCAAGCTTTCCCAGCCTCACCTCTGGACGTTTACATATTCATTAACACATGTCTGCCATTAAAAGATAATGGTGGTCATTTGATGCCCAGATGCTCCCTTTCAAAACGACAGACTGAAATTTATCTTCTGAAAAGAGTGAATTCTTAAACAGACAGCTGAGTACACAACCTGATTTGCAGAGAAAGGGTTCTCTAAATTAAACAGGTCTCTCCACAGCCCACCCACCAGCGGATCCTCTGTCCACTAGTGAGATGAAGCCTCCCACTCAGATTCAGGTACATCTGAACATCATGGAGTCTGCTTTCTTTGAAAGGAAAGTGTTTAAGTATATTGGCAGGGAATGCACTTGTCTTTCTTTTGGGTTAAGAAAAAATGCTTCAAAGAACATGAGGCATCCTGATTGGTTTTCCCATGTGGCCTCATGGCTGCAGGGACCCCTGTGGGAAAGGAGAGAACTGAGGGCTCTGAGGACCAGATCACAGCCCCAGCCTGGCCACTGATTGGCTGCAGGACCTTGGACTGGCTACTTCCCCACCCTGAGTCTCCAGTCCCCCAGCTGTGAAGGGAGGCGATTGAACTAGCTTTGCTGTCCACAAGCCTGGCCACCCATCAGGGGCACCTGGAGAGCTTCTGGGTCTGTTGGCCTTTTAAGTTCTTCAGTCTCTTCTGAACTCCTGGCCAGCTGACCGCCAAGGCCCTCTGGCTCTGACGTTCTGCGTCTGGAGGGACAGCAGCAGTGCCCTGGGCTGCACAGCACACACCTGACCTGAGATCTCTTGCTCCCTTATGCCTGGCATACTGTGATGATGACAGGTCTGGCCAGTCCCTGGTGGTGCTCTCGGGATGATAACCACTGCTGACATCTGTCAAGCCCTTATGGAGAGCTGGACACCGGCTGCACGTGGTTTTCTCATTTAACACTCAGAACAGCCTAGGAGGCAGCTACTATCATTAGCTCTCTGTACAGCTAAGGAAACCAAGAGATTAGGTAACTGGCGTGAATTTAGGCTATAGGACTTCTAAGTGGAGGGTGGAGTCAGGCAGCTGACTCGGGCAGCTTGGCTCCAAGCCTGTGGCCTTAACCGCTCTGTCGTTCAATCCAAGTCATGGGGCCGCCCCGAGAAATACAAGGTGAACCAAGCTGGGAAGCGGCCTTCCCCGAAGCAGCGCGCTGGGCCCTCCCGAGGCCCAGGTGTCCCCCGACTTCTGTTTTACCACCTTCCTAAAAGGGGTGCAATGACTAATTCCCTGAACACCCAGTTCCTTCTGAAATGGGTGGATCACCCATGAGCTGTCCTTCTCCCGTGACTCTGGAAGAGATTGTTCTGGAAAGCGTCCGCTGTGTGGGTGGAAAACGTGAGTGATGGGAGCGTGGGCACATCACCAGTGTCAGCAGCCATGGATGAGTAGCTGTCATCTCCTGTCTCTCAGCCGGGCACTTGTTGCTCAGCTCTATCCCTGCCCTTGGTCCTACACATGGGCTTTAGGGCACCTCTCCTGTGCCAGCCACACAGGAGGCCGTATCTGTTATCCAAGGCCCCTTCAGCTCTTCCATCAGCTCCAGAAAGTTCAAGGAATCTTTGATGTGCACATTATTTTTTTTTATTGGATCTTTCCAAACCCCAATCAATCCAGCCTGGGCATAGGAGTGGCCCGCAAATACAAATGTGTGTGGACACGTGTGCCCTTGAGGAAGACAGGAAGAAATATTTAGTCAAGGAAACAGACAAGATTGCTGCTTCGGGGAAGGGGGTGGCAAAGAAAGGGCAAAACCACAACACACATGCCAGTGATTTGCTCTTTTGAACCAGGGAAGCCAACATTCCGGAAAAGATCATTACTAAGGTGCTAGATGTCTGAACAATTTCAGGCACACCCAGGCCCAACTGGATTTTTCCCCATCCAACTTGTCATGAGCTTGCAAGATGCAAGTGTGTGTCTTACCGTCTGTAAGGCCAGTGAGAGGCTGCTCACTGGGACTTACACTGTAAGGGTCTTGACCTCATGGGGAGGCAAGACGTTGAGAGAAAAAAAAACCCTTTGAAATGTGTAGACCTGCACTTTTCTTTCTTGTCAACTTATTTCTCAAACATTGTACTAAATTCGAAAGCAGGTATCAAGGTCCTACAAAAGATGGCATTTCACTAAAATGCACGAAGCCAGGCTTGATGAAGCAAAGGGGGACTGAAAGTGGACAGGGAGAGCTTCCCTTTCAGGAAAGTTTAAAAGCAAAGGTCTCGGTCGTGTACTTTGGAGAGCTCCTCATGGGCTGTGTACTTTCACAGAGTGAGAGTAGTGTAACTACTTCTACAAAATGTCCTTCAGCCAGGATGCATTAAATAAATTATGGAACCTCTGTACCATGGAATATGGTCCCACCTTTCTAAAGAACTAAGCATATTTACATATTTACAGAAAAGCAGCAAGATCGATTATTAGCGAAGAGGCACTTTTCAGTTTTTACACATATATCCTTTTGCATATTTTGAAATTTGATTTTGAACCTTGTGACTATATAGCCAATTCAAAAAATAATTCACTAAAAATATAATAAAGTCAATTAAAAAATAACTGGGTTTGTGCAAACCAAAGATATTTGCCAAAATGATCATTGAGGTTATCACTGGGTATGGAATTTTGGATAATTTCCACATTTTTCTTGGAATGTTTCTTTATTTTTTTATAACAGACATGTGTCATTTTGATAAATGAAGCTTTTAAAAATTGCTAAATAAAAGCCCAGGACTTTATGGACACTTCCTTAAGAATACCAGCAAACGAAACAAATGCGGTATGATTAGTTGGTTAAAAAATTATATCAATTAGGGACTTCCCTGGTGGTGCAGTGGTTAAGAATCCTCCTGCCAAGGCAGAGGACACGGGTTCGAGCCCTGGTCTGGGAAGATTCCACATGCTGCGGAGCAACTAAGCCCGTGAGCCACGACTACTGAACCTGCGCTCTGGAGCCTGTGAGCCACAACTACCGAGCTGGCGTGCCACAACTACTGAAGCCCATGCGCCTGGAGCCCATGCTCCACAACGAGAGAGGCCACCGCAATGAGAAGCCCGCGAACCACAACGAAGAGTAGCCTCTGCGCGCCGCAACCAGAGAAAGCCCATGCACAGCAACCAAGACCCAAAGCAGCCAAAAACAAAATAATTAAGAAAAAAAGAAAAGAAAAATGCAGGGCTTAGGGGCACTGATCCTTCCCCCACCCCTGCAGTCGAAAATCCACATATAACTTTGAACTCTCCCAAACTTAACTAATAGCACGCTGTTGAAATCTTACTGATAGCATAAACAGCCGATTAACACATATTTTGTATGTTACATATATTATATACTGTATTCTTACAATAAAGTAAGCTAGAGAAAGGAGAATATTAAGAAAATCATGAGGAGGAGAAAATACATTTGCAGCACTGTAGTGTATTTATCGACACCGTAAATTTATGTCATCTGTCTATCAGATGGATTCTCTGTCAGTACCTACATCAAAATATCATCTTATATGACACAAAACACGGTAGATGATATACATGTTACTAATACTAGACCTCAAAAATGAAAAGATACTGTGAAAAAGAAATTCATACTTATTTAGAGGTACAACGATTCCTGCATTGATAATGAAGATGCAGCAATATGATTGCTTCATGGTAGCCTAGACTATACACTAACGAATGAATTGTTACAAAATTTTTACAGCATACAGTATTACAGTGATATTCATAATACACTATTGGAAACATTGTGACATTTTTTAAAAAACTACTTATTTGAGACAATAGGCTGGTAAACAGTTTCTCCAATTACAAGAGAGGCATATTGCATGATAAGGTAATTCTTGGAAAGTCAAGTTATAATGCAGTAAGAAAACTAACACAATATTAATCTTATATCAAATGTCACCTACCTTATGCCTATGTAAGGATAGACTAGTATCTACATGTATTTTATGCATTCATGACATGTCTAACTTTTTCTTTATTTTTTTAAATTTATTTTTATTGGAGTATAGTTGCTTTACAATGTTGCGTTAGCTTCTACTGCACTGCAAAATGAATCAGCCACACATATACATATATCCCCTCCATTTAGAACACTACAGTGCATTAAGTCCAGTTCCCTGTGCTATACAGTATGTTCCCATCAGTTGTCTATTTTATACATAGTATCAATAGTGTATATAGGACTTCCCTGGTGGCGCAGTGGTTAAGAATCTGCCTGCCAATGCTGGGGACACGAGTTCGAGTCCTGGTCTGGGAAGATCCCACATTCTGTGAAGCAACTAAGCCCGTGCACCACAACTACCGAGCTTGCGCTCTAGAGCCCGGGAGACACAACTACTGAGCCCTCACGCTGCAACGACTGAAGCCCACGCGCCAAGAGCCCACGCCCCGCAACAAGAGAGGCCACCGCGATGAGAAGCCCACGCACCGCAACAAAGAGTAGCCCCTGCTCGCCGCAACTAGAGAAAGCCCGCACGCAGCAACGAAAACCCAGCCAAAAAATAAAAATTAAAAAAAAATTTTTTTAGTTATAAAAAAAAGTGTATATGTGTCAGTCCCCATCTCCCAATTTCTCCCACCCTACCCCGTTCCCTCTTGGTATCCATACGTTTGTTCTCTATGTCTGCGTCTCTATTTCTGCTTGGCAATTAAAGTATATACCATTTTTCTAGATTCCACATATTTTCTTTTTTTTTTTTTTTTGATATTTCTAGGCAGTGCTGTTTGTCAGAGTCTTTTCAAATTGTCACACATCTCCAGAAAATTTTCATATCTCTTGGAAAAAATCTGCCTCTTAGTGGGTGCTTGCAGTTCAAACCCGTGTTGTGCAAGGGTCGACGGTACAGTCTGTCTGGAGAAGGCTGACCAGGGGGAGGCAACTGTGTGGTGCTGCCTCTGGGTCCTGGGCGGCGGGCCCAGCTCCCTCCTCCTGTCCAGCAGGACCTTGGTCACCACAGGTTCCGAGGGCCAAGCAAAATGCCTGGTGCACAGTGAGAACTCGAGAGGAACGACTGAACGAATGGCCAGGGTGAGACGTTGGGCCACAGCCCTGGAAACCGCAGTCCCCCGGAAGGGGTCTGCGGGATGCTGGGAGCAAATCGCTGTTGCTCAGAGCTGCCTCAGCGCCCACGGTGTCCGGGCTCCTCTGTAAAGCTGGGGCCAGCCCAGAACACGAAGGTTCTGAAGCAAGGCCGGTGAACGTGGACAGTGGGGGCTAGGGGCTCCCGGCGAGCCCACAGCGGTGGGAAAAGCCAGCGTGGGGTGGGGGGCGGGGTATGGGTGACAGAGGCCAGGTCAGAGCCAGGACAGGCCAGAGGCCCGAGTCCGAAGGCTGAGGTGAGGCCGTGTGATCCGCACAGGCTGCCAAACCTTTCGCCGCAGAGCCTCAGCTTCCCACCTGCTAAACAGGGATAATTATCTGCCTTCTTCATGGGGTGCTTGTGAGATCAAAAAGCGAACGTGTGGGAAAGCGTTTTATAACCTGTAAAGAGCAGACGATTTGTCAGCGTTTCCGCCCTCCCTCCTTCCTCCTCCCGTCCTCCTTCCTTCTCGCTTCCATTAAATCCCCTCAGACCTCGCCCCGCCTGCCCGCCCCGCCCTCTTGAGAGCAGCGCCTCTGACCCCCGCTGGGAGAGGCCTCTGCTTCGCCACCTTTCTCTCCCAATGGCAGCTCGGAGAAGCCCTGAGCCAGCACTGCAGTCGGCTGATCATGGCTCACCCACGGCAGCGCCTTCCTGCTTGGGGACCAGCCCCCCGAGGCTTCGGGGTCGCGGCCGGCGGGTGGGGTGAGGCCCCGCTCAGGCAGCCTGGCGGGGGCAGAACATCCCCGCAGGGCCACCTCAAAGGCAGGCGGGAGGTGCTGCTGGGGGTGTGGCTTCTGTCCCTGTGTCGGCCAAGGCTGGGGCGGCTGAGGCACCTGGATCACAGAGCCACCACCCTGGCCCCGGTTTGCCCACGTTTCAGAGACTCCCCTGAGGCCCTTCCCCGATCTGGAACTGCTGCCCTTGCCCTACTGCTGGGGCAAGTCCTGGGCTGAGGGAAGGAGAACTCCCCGAATCGGGGCTTTCCTGCTCCTTCCTGGGTGGCATTGCCTCAGCAGGAGAGGAAGGATCTGGGCTCCCCTCCGGCTGCAGAGGAACATCGTGGACCCCCTCCCTGCCCTGCTGGACCAGAATCCCCTCTATGTGGCAGACCACACAGAGGACCCACTGTGTGCCAGGCACTACCTCGCTCCCCGACCTCCCCAAAATGTGGGTAGCACCTGAGCCAGGTTGTGCCAGACACCAGAAGCAGACCCAGGACCGGGTCAGACTTGCAGAGATTTATTGGAAGGATGACGGGGAGGTCGCTAGACAGGGAGGAGCCCTCAGTGATCAGCACCAAGAGGGGCCGGAGAGGAGGCTTTGACGGTGTCTTGGTCCCCTAGGCCCGCCCAGACCAAATGCCACGCACTGCGGGCTCCACAGCAGAAATCTGTTTGCTCACAGTTCTGGAGGCTACCAGTCCACGATCAACATGCTGGCAGTGCGGGTTTCTTCTGAGGCCTCTCTCCTTGGCTTGCAGATGGCCACCTTCTTGCTGTGTCCTCACATGGTTATTCCTGTGTGCATGCATCTGCGTGCCCTAATCTCTTCTTATGAGGATACCAGTCAGATTGTATTAGGGCCCATGCTAATAACCTTATTTTAATTTAATCACCTCTTTTTTTTGCGGTACGCGGGCCTCTCACTGTTGCGGCCTCTCCCGTTGCGGAGCACAGGCTCCAGACGCGCAGGCTCAGCGGCCACGGCTCACGGGCCCAGCTGCTCTGCGGCATGTGGGATCTTCCCGGACCGGGGCACGAACCCGTGTCCCCTGCATCGGCAGGCGGACTCTCAACCACTGCGCCACCAGGGAAGCCCCCTGCTCTTAAACTTTTACCCACCAATTTTAACATCCATGAATGAATTTTGCCTGCAGCAGTTGTTACTCTGATGTTTTCATGGTGGTCGTCTATCACCAGTCTCCCATTCCTTCTACATTGATTAACTGGGATTCTTCTGTAAGGAATTGCGGTCACTTCTCTCCCACGTATTTACTTATCCCGTTAGTCATTTCTATCCATATGGACTCATGGCTATTTATTTCATTCTTTGGATTATAATCCAATATTAATTAGTTTATTGCTCATGTTGTTTCCAAATATTAAACACCTTTTAAAAACTTCAATTTGGAAATGAAAATTAAAATACAGTGGGATATAGTGTTTTTCACCAATTAGACTGACTAAGATGAAAAAGCTAACATACAGGATAATAGTGAGATTAAGGGAAATGGTGCTCATATCAAGGTGGGATTGTACCACTTCTAGGGAGGGCAGTCTGGCAACACCAATTAGAATTAAAGTGCATATATCCTTAGGCTGAGCAATTTCACTTCCAGGAATTTCTCCTAGAGATACACTCTTACATAGGAAATTATGAAGGTACAAGGATGGTATTAGCAACATTGCTTATAATGTCAAAAGATTGGAAGCTGCAAAACTGACAGCCATTAGAAGACCGTTAGTAATTATGAGCTCTCCCATAAGGGAACACCACGTGGTGGTTATAATGAGGCAGGTTTGTAAGTACTGACATTAGGGATGATCCCCACGCAGTGAAGTTAAGTAAAAAGTCAAGATTTACAATGCATATATAGAATATTTTCAGGAAATTTTTCTTAAATTATTTATCTGGTGATTCTGTCCCCTTTATCTTCTTGCTTCTCTTTTTCTGGGGGAACCTGTGTTATTTGTAAGTGGTACCTCTTGGACTGGTCCTCTGATTTACCAATCCTTTTTTGACTAGGCTTTATTTCTTTGTCTTTTACTTGACTTTCTAGAAAATTATTTCAATTTTATCTTCTAAACCTATGAAACGTCTTTAACGTAATTTTTAAAGTATAATTTACATAAAATAAAATGCATAGATTTTAAATGTACAGCTTGATAAATTTGTTTTGTTTTGTTTTGTTTTCTTGGGGTTTTTTTGCGGTACGTGGGCCTCTCATTGCTGTGGCCTCTCCCCCTGCGGAGCACAGGCTCCGGATGCGCAGGCCCAGTGGCCATGCCCCACAGGCCCAGCCGCTCCATGGCATATGGGATCTTCCCAGACCGGGGCACGAACCCGTGTCCCCTGCATCGGCAGGCGGACCCTCAACCACTGCGCCACCAGGGAAGCCCCTTGATAAATTTTTATAAAGGTGTATATCCACCACCCTAGAAGATGTGTATACATTTCCATCATCCTAGTAAATTCTTACTGCCCCTTTCTAGCTGATCTCCTGCCCCTCCCCTCTCCCTTACAGAATCCCTTACAGAATCACTGTTCTGATTTCTATTAACCAAAATAAATTCCTAAAAGATTACCGTGTAAAAATTAAAACCATAAAAATACTAGGAGGACATTCAAAGTGGGGAAAGGACTGCTTAAATAGAACATATTATAGCATTTTTTTAAACTAATACACTTTATTTTTTAGATCAGTCTTAGGTTCACAGAAAACCTGAGAAAAAAGTACAGTTTCCGATAAACCTCTCCTCCCTGCTCCCTCTCTCCCCTCCCTACCCTTCCTCACCATCAACAACCCTGCAGCAGTGTGGTACATTCATTACAATCAATGAACCAGCACTGACACATCAGCCAAAGTCCATATCAACCAAAGTCCATAGTTTATGTCAGGGTTCACTCTTAGTGTTGTGCATTCTGTGGGGTGGAACAAATGTGTCATGACACGTCTCCACAATTACAGTATCATTCAGAGTAGTTTCACCACTCTAAAAATCTCCTGTGTGCCCCATTTTCATTCTTACCCTCCCTCACAACCCTGGGCAACCACTGATCTTTTTAATGCCTCCATAGTTTTGCCTTTTCCAGGATGTCACATTAGTTGGAACCATACAGTATGTGGCCTTGTCAGACTGGCTTCTTTCACTTAGTAATATGCATTTAAGTTTCCTCCAAGTCTTTTCAGGGCTTGAGAGCTCATTTCTTATTAGTGCCGAATAATATTCCATTGTCTGGTTGTACCACACTTTATTCATCCATGGTGACCTGTAGTTTTGTGACTGAGTGTACAAGGGAGCCCTGGGTGTTGCCAGCTCCTGTGTCTTTTCAAGGTTCTGCAATGTAAACCAAGGTCTCCCAGCTTTCCTCACTGCTGGTGTAGGAACTGACTTTCCTGGGTCTCCTAATCAGTTACCACCAGTTCATGTGATTTCCAGTTTCCAAAATGTTGTTGGTATTTTCCTCTCTGGTTCCCTCTGTCCTTGTTCGTTTCTATTTTTGTGTTTGTTTCATCATTTCATTGTATATTTCAGGAGGAAGTGAAGTTAGATGCATGAGTTCAATCCACCATCTCAACCCACAAGTGCTTCTAATATCTTTTACTTGTTTTTTAAAAAAATATTTATTTATTTATTTAGTTGCATCACGTCTTAGTTGCAGCAGGCAGGCTCCTTAGTTGTGGCTCACAGTCTCCTTAGTTGTGGCTCACAGGCTCCTTAGTTGTGGCATGCGAACTCTTAGTTGCGGCAGGCATGTGGGATCTAGTTCCCCAACCAGGGATCGAACCTGAGCCCCCTGCATTGGGAGTGGGGAGTCTTAACCACTGCGCCACCAGGGAAGTCCCTCTTTTACTTATTTAATGAAGAACTGAATAAAATGATGTCCCGATTCTTCTTCTATGCTTATATGGCAAACCTAGCAGAATTTTAAAACATAAAGTTTGCCCCCTGAGTTGTAAAATATTATCCCAACACTGCTGAATTTTTAACGCTCTTGCTTCAAAATTCATGTTGAGTGTCGAAAAAAAGTCTTGCTTTGTCGTCATAGTGATTGTATGAAGTTTCTTAGAAACAACACATAGTACAGAAATTTCTCTTGTCTGAAAAGTAATGTTAATGTGGGGCTCAAAGAATTCTCCAGCACCTGCTGTATACCAGGCCTGACCCAGGACTGTCCAGTGAGGTTTCAGCACAGACAGAGCACTTCCACTTGCCACCTCAGTCCTGGGACAGGCCCAGCAGGGCCTCACTGCAGCTCCCTGCTCCAGGAAGTCCTGGCACAAAGCTTCCTGGCCACTTCCAGCCAGCCCTCCCGTCCAGCTGGACCTGTGGGACAGGTCTCCCACTCAGCTTTGCCCACTTGACTCCTTCCCCTCCCTTGCTGCTGAGAACAGAATTCTGTAGTCACAGAAGCTTATGTGCAATCTCCACTTTGGGCCACTTTCCTCTGCGTTTTATTTATCCAGCTATTAAAATAACCTCAACAGCAACACCAAAACAAAGCCTCTTTCTGGGACGCATTCTAGCAAGTGATTCTCAGCCGTTGATCGATACGTAGTCGCATGTGCTTGTACAGATTTTTCTGTCTAGGAAGTGAGGTTGGTGAGTGACAAGTGTCCCCACATTCTAGAGGAAGGAATGGGATGCATCACAGCAGCAGCGAAGAGAGGGGCCAGCTGGCTCGGCCAGCTTGTCCTGCCACCACCGCCCGCCCACCCCACCCCCAGAGAGAGGATGCGCCGGGAAGGGCTGCCAGCCGGGGGCGGCGGGTGCTGCCGGTCTCTCCATGCATTCACCATCTTATTAAATAACTACCCTAGGGAGTCAGCCCGTAACCCCAAAGCAGAGCTTTCTGCTAATATCTTGTCTAGACCTGCGGCGGAGGAGGCCTCTTCCTTCCCACTATGTCAAATCCAGGTGCGGAGCTCTGCAGGCTCAGGCACGCTGTGCAGAACGATAAGGTAGAACCGACTTGGTGTCCACTCTCGCCGCTACTACATAGATGACAGTTGCTGGTGTCTTTCCATCAGGGGACGGGGTGGGGCAGCACAGGCAAGATGACCCCCTATGTTTGAACCAGGCTGTGAAAGAGGAATTGCCCACTTGGGAGGCATGGTAACCCTGACCATTAGTAAAACGCTCATCCAGGTTAGGGTCAAAATCTGGTGGCGGGATTAGCCACTTGGTCTCCCTGTGGAGGTGCCGGGAGTGGAGGGAGAGCTCGGGGTGGGGGGCACCCTCCTGCGCTGTTGAGGCAAGAACACGGGAGAGGACGTAGATGTTCTTTCTTCCTACACGTGGCAGCATTCAGAAACGACCAAAGTCCAGCAGCAGGGGAACAGCTAGCTTACAGTATGTTTATAAAACAGAATCTTATATAGTTATTTAATAAAACGTCTTCTAAGAATTTGTATGCTATGTGATGTTGTGTGCACACTCACATATACATATATAATTACAGAGGGAGAATGATAAATGTTAGTAAAGAATATATGTGTATATATATATATATATATACTTAAATATGCACACATACATATACACCGAATTCAGTAATGATATATTCAAATTATATATTTCTGGCAATTCTTTAAAATGTTATCTGTGATTAGCTCTCTTGGTTTGGGGTATATGGGTGATTTTAATTTTTTTCTTTATTCCTTCCTGTATTTTCCATGTCTTCTGTAAGAAATAAATATTAGCTCTGTTTGATTTGCTCTTCCTAGAGAACCAGGGGGTGCTCCCTGAGAAGCCAGGGCTCGGTGGGCTGTCCACCTGGACCCCAAAAAGCAATCTGAAAGGCAGGATGGTAGGGAAATGTCACAGCGGAAAGCCAGATAATCTTTCCAATGCCAGAAGAGGCCAGCAAGAGAGACAATGGGGCAAATTCAAAGAACCAGATGAGGTCTAAACATCGGGGGTGGAGGTTGTAGCAGTGCCGTGGGCAGACAAGAGGGAAGCAGCAGGGCTTTATTGAGAGAGCCTGAGCCTCATGTACGGACAGGATTGGAGTCATTAGTGTGCCAATCCCACGGGGTCAAGCTTTACAATCACAGACACACTGGAAAACACAGTCACGGTAGTGATAACATTGCCTTGGGTCACCTTCTCTATGTATGTCTCTGTTGCCTCTCTCAGCACGACAGGCTCCTCTGCCTGCTGCCTTATACAGGGCCGTATACAATCGTCTTGGCAAACCCTTCTGTAACCCCTGGGACCCACAATAGTGAGAACAGCAGAAGCCAGAGCCTCAAAGAGCCACAGCCTGGAGGGATCCAGGAAGCACAAGTTCAAGGTCACCAAGTCACCGGCAGAGAAGGGGAAGGCAGAGGCAGTAGCTGCAAGGGAAAGGCATGAGCCACCCAGGGCCGAGGAAGAGAGATGATCTGGGGAGTGGGCATCTTCCAGCTGGCAGCTCGGAGTCGGACTGCTGCAGTTTCCCTCTGCCCCGTGGTGGCCCAAGACTGATGTGGCCCAGGCACATAGGGCCATGTCACAACCCCTCTGACCTCCTTGGCCCCCCTCCTCCTGGCAACGGCTCTCATCCTTAAGTCCCAGTGTGGCCTTGTTGCTGCTGGACTCCACCATTCCTCATGAGGATGATGTAAGAGCAGAGTCAGAATTTTCCAGACCTTGGAGACACATGCACCTTTTCTCTACACCTTTAAAAAAAAAAATTATTTATTTACTTATTTGGTTGCGTTGGGTCTTAGTTCTGGCAGCTGGGCTCCTTAGCTGCAGCTCGAGGGCTCCTTAGTTGAGGCAAGCCAGTTCCTTAGTTGCGGCACGCATATGGGATCTAGGTCCCTGCCCAGGGATCAAACCCAGGCCCCCTGCATTGGGAGCACAGAGTCTTAACCACTGCGCCACCAGAGAAGTCCCTTCTCTACACCTTTTGAAAGTCACTTTCTTTTAATTTATTTATTTATTTATTTATTTATTTTTGGCTGTGTTGGGTCTTCGTTTCTGTGCGAGGGCTTTCTCTAGTTGCCGGCAAGCAGGGGCCACTCTTCATCGCGGTGCGCGGGCCTCTCACTATCGCGGCCTCTCTTTTTGTGGAGCACAGGCTCCAGACGCGCAGGCTCAGTAGTTGTGGCTCACGGGCTTAGTTGCTCCGCGGCATGCGGGATCTTCCCAGACCAGGGCTTGAACCTGTGTCCCCTGCATTAGCCGGCAGGTTCTCAACCACTGCGCCACCAGGGGAGCCTGAAAGCCACTTTCTTAAGGGTCCAGGATTCACATCTGGGTCGTGACTTTGTATCTTCGGCCACCCTGAAGGGACCTCTCTCGCACATGCATGATGCTGCTATTTCTTCTCTGCCACTGGTTAGTCCCTCCTGTTGGTCAAAATGGAGACCAGAGTTAGTTCCCTTTTGTCTCCTCTTCTAGAATACATGAGAGAGAATTGTCAAGACAATTATTTATCAAGCCTTTGTGTCTTAAATTCTTAATTTTCATCTTTCAGTGAACGAGCTCGTCATCCAAATGCTGCGGCCGCTTCTTCTTTAGGCCTCAGGCTCGGGGTTTGGAATCTCCAGCTGCCGTCCTGTGTTGTGTAATCTGGGTTGCCATGGAGCTGGAAATGGCTTGTAAATGATGAAATCCTGCTATTTCCCTGGTGCCTGAGAGAGAGGGTGTTACGTTATGCGTAGATTTGAGTCACGTGTTGATTAAGCTGCTCGGTGACATCTAAGTTGTGATTTGGTTGTTTGTATCAGCTTCAGATCCTAATCTGATCACCCTCTTGACTCTGTCAATTGACTGAGATATAAGCAATTATTAAAGCAGCCGAATTCTAAGTTGCTGGGCGATGCCCTTTTCTGGCCTGGTCATTCATTGCATTTACAAACTCTGCTGCCGCTGGAGAGTGAGCTGAGAAGTCCCTCTGGATTTCGGGCTGGTGACTGTAAATCTCCAGGAACTCATTTCCACCTGCTAAGCTCTTGTTCTGCTCCCCCAGCTCTTCTGCTTCTGCTCTTGACGCCATTGTCAGCCCCGCTCAGCACACCTCCCCCTCAGACAGGGGGCAGCTAAGCAGCCTCAGGAAAGGAGTACTAGACGACAAAATACCCCCTCTCCAACCTCTAAGCCGACTGGACAACCGCTTGTCATAGACGTGTGTGTGTGTGTGTGTGTGTGTGTGTTTTAATATTTATTTATTTGGCTGCGCTGGGTCATAGTTGCGGCATACGGGATCTAGTTCCCTGACCAAGTATCGAACTCGGGCCACCTGGGTTGGGAGCGTGGAGTCTTAACAGCTGGACCACCAGGGAAGTCCCTGTCATAGACATGCTTGTATGGACACGTTGGCGGCACCCTCATGCGTCCTTCTCTGGCTGTGCTCACAAAGCCATGGTCAAGGGTGTGGAACTAGGTGGCTTTATATTGGTATATAGGGGTTGCAATTGGCAACCCATCCTGCACCACATGGGACGGCATCTGAGGATTCTAAACCCCGAGCCTGAGGCCTAAAGAAGAAGAAGTGGTGCAGCATTTAGATGACAAGCTCGTCGTTTGCATTAAGTGACCTCACCCCTAGTCCAGGGTGATTGAATGAGATGCCTCACCCCTGCTGAGCGGATCGGACCCCCTAGCGTTCCATCCAGAGCTTGAGTTAAATGGCCCCAGTGCTGTGTCAGGGGTTAGCACTCTTGTGGAGCCTCTCCACTCAGGTCCACTCTTGACACCCCTCCCCCACACCCATTACACCCTTGCTCGTGCCCCTGGGGCTTGAAGGGTATGCCAGGTCCTCCTAGCATCTGCTTTGGGCAGGGCTCCGAGTACGTTCCAAGGGACTTGCCCCATCCACTTACTCCACTTTGGCCCTCCATGGTACTGTGCCACCCTCACCCCCTCCAGGATGCTCATCCTAGCTCTGGTCAGCTCTCATTAGCCAACTCCTGGCCCTACTCTTTCTTAAGGCCTAAGGGCCAGTAACCAGGGCCTTGGAGTGACTTGTACAAAGACCCAGAGGGAGGAGAGGGACCAACAGAAAAAAATGCATCCTCTGGGGAATGGCTTCTACCCACTGTGCCCCCTGGCTGGGTTCTTCTAGCTCTTCCTATTCATGACCAAAGAAAGGGGTGGCTCCAGTGGAGATGCCATCAGAGCTCTTATGATTCAGAATGGAGCTGTCCACCACTCACGTCATACATGTGCTGAGAATGGAGGTCTGGACACAGGCCCTCCCTAACCACAGGCAGGGCCCAGGGTGGGAGTGGGGATGGAGGCCCACATGCCATGTGTCACAATGTTTACAAATCATTAATCAAATCCCCCAAGTGATACATAAAAATATGTTCTATCCTCCTACCTCGACGAAGATATCTTCGTAATGAGAAAACAACAAAATACATCTATTTGTGAACTTGTGATAGCAAAATATCAAAGACAGCTGACTTTAATGATTATTGTAAATGTCTCGGTGCTTTGTTAATGCGCTGGTGATGTTTGTGTAAATAGTAAAGGCATATAAAATTCATAAATTATTCTATATTTGTACCCCAATATTTATTTTTCTTTCTTGCATTATGGCAAAGTCACTATTTATGTTGTTATAGGCAACATTTTGGCATAACTTGTGTCCTGTTGACAGCAATGCCAAATTAGATGACTTTTACTGAGTCACTGTAATTCTTAGATAGTTTTTTCTTATTAATTTCAATTCAGCCAAACTTCAGTCAATTGAAGCGATAGCAAATGGAATTGTCAGTAAAATTATTAAAGCAATATTTAGATTCAAAAACGAACCATGGATTTCATACACAACCCCATTACAATGTTTGCTTCTGATATATGACAAATTATCTTTATTGCAGGAAATATTACAACATACTGAATTTTACCATATAGATTACTATCACTTGAATTGCAATGTTCCCCATCTCTTAAAGCAATATCTAGATCCGTAGAGTAACACAGCAAATAACTGGCATCATGCTTCACACATATTACATCGAGACCTACTTATGGACACATTTAAGTATAATATGAATCATGTAATGTTGCACAGTGTTCCTTGGCCACCATGTGCAACTACTGTGAAAACCATACTTATCTGTGAATATTTTCCAGTCGTGAATTAGAACATGAAGGGAAGGAAAAAAAGGCACATAGAGCTACCAGAAAATGATGCTTCTCTATGCAAGCATCTATTATGCTTTTTGAGGATTTGGCAAATTGATCAATCTGTGCTTCTCTTACCTAAGACCTCCCCCAGGCCAAATCCTGTCCATCTCCAATGTTGGTGGCAGCACAACCACAAATCTCCTGATTGATCAGACACAGACACCTTCTGTTCAAGAACAGAGGGCAAGAATTGTGGAAAAAGCTTCCCTTGAGCCTTGACAAGTATTAGTCCTGCGTGTGGGTGTTTCCAGTGCTGAGCACAGGACCCCAGGTGGCCAAACACCCATGTGCTCTTTATCCGCGGGCTTTGTGTGTGTGTTTGTCAGGTATGAGGCACATGGAAGGGACCTTTCTTGCCTGGGTGTAAACATGGTGCTGTCCGGGAAAGACCCCTCTCTGGTGATGTAGAAGCAGCTCTGTTTCCTGCAGAGAGTGGAGTGACAGATACAAGGGAGCACCTGCCAGGTTCCAGGTTCCACCTGCTAAGTCCTTCCTCCCTCCCTCCCTCCCTCCTTCCTTCTTTGAAAAGGAACCACATGCAAATAGTAACAGATTGCAACCGCTGTGCCCTAAGGCCACCAGGACAGCACTGGAGAGGGGTACCCTGACCGGCAGGAGAAGGGTCAGCCTCAGGAGAACCAGGCTCCTGGGATCTTGTTAGCAAGAGAGACCTGGGGGCATTTGGCCTTTGTCTGAAGCTCAGATCCAAGGATGGTTTGTTCCTGTTGCTACTGCTGCCCACACTCTTGACTCTTCCCTCGGACTGCTGGGGCAGAGGAGGCAAAGGTTTATCATTTAAGACAATTTCAGAGCAGTGAACAAATTGAATTTAAGAAAAATTTCTGGGACACTAACCATTTGCCTTGTAGGAGAAGACGGATGTTGTGATTGCCTAGTATGCCCTTTTGTTTCACGATACGTAACTTTCTCCGTGCCAGCTTCTCCTAGTGGTCAGGCCCAGCATAGCCTCCCTGTGTGCAGATTCCTTGTCTGTAAATGGGTGATGATGGCAGGGGGCTGCAGAGGTTCCACGAGCTGGCCTGGCCTCTGCGAGGGCGGCTCACACAGCATACACCTGGCAGCTCAGAGGCTGTTCCTTCATTTCCTCCTTCTCATGTAAATGAGGGAAAAAAGTGAAACCCAACCAAACCTATGTTCATATTGTGTGTGTGTATGGGTGTGCATACATGCATAAGTGTACATACTTTGCAGCCTATATGAGTTTCCTAAAGCTTCCGTAACAAATCACCACACACTGGTTTAACGCAGCAGGAATGTCTTCTCTCGTTATTCTGGAGGCAGACAGTTGGAAACCAAGGTGCTGGCAGGACCGTGCTTCCTACAGTGGCTCTAGTCCTTGCCTCTTCCTAGCCTTTGGTGGTTGCCTGCGATCCTTGGTGTTGCTTGGCTTGCAGACATAGCACTAATCTCTGCCTCTGTTGTCACATGGTCTTCTTCCTTGTGTCTCCTCTGTCTTCGTTGTGTCCTCTCTTCTCCTTATAAGGACACCAGTCATGTAGGCTTTAGGGCCATCCTAATACAGTATGACCGCATCGTAACTGATTGAATCTACAAATATTTTATTTCCAAATAAAGTCACATTCCTAGTTTCCAGATGGATGTGAATTTTGGGGGGACATTATTGAGCCGAATACACAGGGTTAAGACAGAAAGCTAAGATTCCATTGCGAGATGCATCCGAATTCAAAGACATTAAATGTGAAAAAAAGCACATCTTAAACTCCATGAAATATGGCATCTTACGTACACACACACACACACAGACACACACACACACATAAAAGATTCAACGATGTAGATGGAAATTGCATTCTCAAAAACTGCCATGATCGGACTTCCCTGGTGGCGCAGTGGTTAAAAATCCACCTGCCAACGCAGAGGACACGGGTTCGAGCCCTGGTCTGGGAGGATCCCACATGCTGCAGAGTAACTAAGCCCGTGCGCCACAGCTACTGAGGCTGCGCTCTAGAGCACGCGAGCCACAACTACTGAAGCCCATTCGCCTAGAGCCCGTGCTCTGCAACAAGAGAAGCCACCGCAGTAAGAAGCCTGTGCACCGGAACGAAGAGTAGCCCCCAGTCGCTGCAACTAGAGAAAGCCCGCGCGCAGCAACGAAGACTCAACGCAGCCAAAAATAAAAATCACAAATTAAAAAAACTGTCGTGATCGGGGCTTCCCTGGTGGCGCAGTGGTTGAGAGTCCGCCTGCTGATGCAGGGGACACGGGTTCGTGCCCCGGTCCGGGAGGATCCCACATGCCGCGGAGCATCTGGGCCCGTGAGCCATGGCCGCTGAGCCTGCGCATCTGGAGCCTGTGCTCCGCAACGGGAGGGGCCACAGCAGTGAGAGGCCCGCGTACCAAAAAAAAAAAACTGTCGTGATCATCTTTTGGTGGAACCCCCAGTTGAGGGGCTTCAACTTTGATGGACTAGAGGACCTCATATTCTCCGGGACAGCTGAGTTTCTGGAAAAGGGTTTACTCAGGATGAATTTCCTATGTCAGATAATGGTTGTGAAAATGCTTTGCAAACAGTCAAATGTGGTACAAGTAACAGCTGATGGATACATGGGTTTACCCACTTTACGCCTCTTGGGAAAACTGTCCATTCCACGCCCACATTTGATAACAAGTGGATTTTCACAGGTCACGATGGCAATTTCCTGAAAAAAATCCTTTTTCACTGGATAAAACAAAGGATGATTCCTCCTGGCTTCATGAACAGAAACTCTGTTTTTCATCAAGAGATCCAGCAGCCCCTTCTGGGTTAATTCATTTTAGAGCCCTTGGAGTGGGCTTCCCATGTGTAGGTTTCATGTAAGGAAAGAGGGACTCTGATATAGGATTTTGCATATTGTTTTGTTAAAAACAAAGGACTGGTGAGTCAATCATTTCAAAAGGAGTTGATAGAATTTTATGTCTGGAAGGGAATTTATATATGATCTTGTCTTACCCACTTATTTTATAAAAGAAGCTTAGAGAAAAGTGGCTGGTTGGCCCTTGGGCAGAGGAGTTGGAGGTGGAGTTTAGGCTTGAAGAGGAATTGAAGCAGCTTCTCTGAGGGACAGCCCCTCTCGTGTTTAGCTTCTCCATCATGCTGCTAAGGTAAGGCTGACATGCATTCTCCCATGTAGTCTTCACAACAACCCTACAAGGTAGGTGCCTTACTATTCCATTTTACAGACGAGTAAACAGAGGCTGCTTGATGCAACGTCTGGCTGCATATCATAAGCTGGTGTTAGGTGATCCAGAGCCCAGGCTCTTGACCATCACACTGTCCTGTTGTCCAGGCAGAAACCGTGAAGGGAGAGTCAACAGCAGTCCCATTCCCTACTCCTAAGAGATGAACCAGGCTACATGACAAACATCTATTTCCATAAAGTATATGATTTTTATCCTGGCTTTAAATGTCATGTTAAAAATTTGAAATGAAACAACGTCTTTGTAAGTAAACTAAATGAATCAATCAAGAGCATGTTGGGAATTCCCTGGCGGTCCAGTCGTTAGGACTCCGAGCTTTCACTGCGGGGACCCAGTTCTCCCTGGTCGGAGAACTAAGATCCTGCAAGCTGCGTGGTGTGGTCGAAAGATAAAAAATTTAAAAATAAAGAGAATGTTTGTGGACTTACAGGACTGGGGTGGGCATCACAGATTATCAAGAGGAAAGTTACGATGTTAAGGGCTGGAGGCATGATTGGGACAGTTCCATGAGGATAATGCCTCTCGTTCTGTCAATGTGGATGCCACAGTTCTGCCCTTCTTGCTCTCAGAGTAGCTGATTTTTATCATCTAACAATGTTGCATCCCAGGCTTTCATTTCAGCCTTGCCATTGCACTAGATGGAGGTTCAATCTGGTACCAGCACGAGGTGCTGACTTACTGTTACTGAAAAACTAACCAGATCCCTGGGCTTTCAGAATGTCCTAATCAGAATTCAGGAAAAAAAAAAAAAATCCAATCAATCACAGTGTTCTTTTGCACTTTCTAACTTTCTTCTGCCCTCCCTGCCAGTTGCTTACTGCTTAAAATCTAATGAGTCAAATCTAATGAGTAATGATTCTTACTGAGTGAAAGTGAGTAAGGAAACAATTTGGGGGAAGTACCTGTAGTGTGTAGGAATTATAAAACCATATTCCAGCCCTTAACTGAAACTATGTACAGAGCATTTTACTAAGATTTTGATACAGCATCTCTTAAAATGTAAAAGTCTCTCCTATTTTTCCTTTTCTACTTTTCAATCTCTGGCCGATTTATTTTCAGATTAAAACAAAATTCTAAAGGTCCTTCTACAAAGCACAGACCAAAGCAGCAACTTGGAAAGGGGAATTATTTTGATTAATATTGGTAAACAACCTGGAAAAATCATTGCTATTAGCATGACTTTTTGTCATTCTGAAATAATACACTGAGACAAAACTTTAGAGCTGAGAGTGAATTTAGCAAGGCCACTGTCATTTTAAAGATCTCTCATGTGGTTATTTACACATTTGATATTTTTATTTACTGGGTATAACTAATCAGGCACATATTTTTAAATAATGATGATAAAGTGAATATTCAAGGGAGCCACTAGCGTAATATGAACCAACCCCCTGCACTGGAGATTTTTGTAAGTATGATGCCAATGTCAGTTCTTAGTTTATTATCCAGTAAGCTGATTAGCTAGTACAGATTCAATTTGACCTCAAAATCTGCCAAGCACCAGAAGGCTGTCCCTTCAGCCTGCTGTTTCTGGTAGGGAACAGGGACAATTTCCTCGGGGAACGCACTTGAAACATTACTTTTAAACTAACCAGACTCCAGAGGGCTCATAAAAGTACGTTTGCCTTTTTATCTGCCCTTCCTTGGTTACCCCGCTGGGATTTCTCTCCCCATACCCAACAAAAGCCTACTCCAGGCTTTTTCTTTGTTTTGTTTTTTAACTTTCAGAGATACAGAAATATTTATGGATGAAATGATATGATGTCTGGGATTTACTTCAAAGTAATATGGGAAGTAGAGAAGCAGATAGGGATAAAATTGAAATAAGACTGGCCATGAGTTGGTAATTGTTGAAGCTGGGGATGGGTCCTGGAGCTCATGATCATAATCCTGCAGGGAACATCCTGTACACACGTGGGAACTGCCCTCAACTACCCACAAGAGGAACTGCTGGGCTTATATCCACTTACAGTTTTACTGAATACTATCAAATTGATCTGCCAAGTGCCTGAACAAAGTGACATTCCCCCCAGTCTCACCAAAACTTGAGAATTAACATTTTTATCAATCTGATTTTTTTTAAGTGATATATCTCCTCTTTGCTTTCATTTATATTATCCTAATCACTTTGAGCATATTTTCCACATTTTCTGGTTCTTCAGGTTTTTCCTGTGAATTGAGTGTTTCCTGTTGTTCCAGATGACAGATGAAATCACAGAGATTTCTCTTTCTTCTTCCCTCCAAGCAGTAATACGCAGCGGCCTGCTTGCGTTTGCCTATGAGAGCCAACTGTTCCATTTTCTAGAATTTTGCCAACTGGTTACCAAATATTGGCAGCTCAGCATTGGCCCTGGTGGGAATGTGCACACCACGGCAATCAGCAAACATTACACAGCAGGGCACCCATCCCCAGAGAATTTGTTGTTACCTGATCACTACTGCCTCCAAGCATTTACATCTACACATGGCCTGGTTCAAAAGAGCATCAGGGTGAACCTGAGGCATGGGTGATGGAGGGGTCCCTTGACTTGAAACTGGGACCAGAAAGGGCTTAATGGCTCTGTTTCCAGTACTCAGCATCCCTTGGTGGACATAGGCAGGGGTGGGGTGGGCAGTGCCTCAAGGGCATCTAGGAGAACCTGGCACTCCTGCAGCAAGGCGAGGTAGGCTTGGACACAGGTCCTGGGGTAGAGTCTCTTCCTTGGCCTCCTTCATTTCTGTGTCAGGTGTGGGACCCAGTGTAACATGAAAATATGGGGATCCTTGTTCAAAAGCAAGAAAAAAAGCCTTTTCTTTCTTCACCTGAGATTTCTCCATCTGTCATGGTGTTCTTTATTTGCTATTTAATGTCATGTTCTCTCGGACTTGAGGATATTTGCGGGGTGAATGCAATATCCCAGTGTCGCCTGGGATCTTGCCTGGTGACTTGGCACATGGGTGTGCGTGACCCACCCAGATGCCTGTGCCCAGGATGCCTCCTGGAGCAAGGGCAACTGTGGTCACTGCATCGCAGCACCGGAGTGGGCAGCTGAGCCCCCATTCTGGGGTGGGGGCAGGGAGGTGGTGGGTGGTGACAGCCTGGGTGAACCCAGGCTCTGATGCCCTGGTGCATATGCTCCATTGACCCATCAAACTTCACTTACAAAACAGAAATTCAAAGATAAAATTACTAAGAAATAAATTCAAGAGAGCAAGCAACCGTGGAGCACTGGACCCCAAGTATGGGACCTGCTGAGTGTGTGGCCCTTGGTGATGCCTCGGCTGCACTCTCTGAAGCTCACCCTGAGGCCAGGCAGCACCCAGGCCACCAAGTCCCTTTGCAGCTGAAGCCTCCCTGGGCTGGAGCTGTATGAACCTAGATGTTCTACCCACCATGGGGATTACAATCCACTTGCAATCCAGTTAGAGAGCAGGTTTGTTTTCATAGTCCTCCTTTTTATAGTACACTGTATATTTATTGAGCAAATGCTATGGGCCGGGCACTCTGCTACATATAAGGATTACAAACACAAAAAAAGCTCCCTGCCCTCATGGAGCTTACCATCTGGCACAGGACATAGGCAACTAATAAGAGGCATAAATTAAAAAAATATGGGCTTCCCTGGTGGCGCAGTGGTTGAGAGTCTGCCTGCCGATGCAGGGGACGCGGGTTCGTGCCTCGGTCCGGGAAGATCCCACATGCCGCGGAGCGGCTGGGCCCGCGAGCCATCGCCACTGAGCCTGTGCGTCCGGAGCCTGTGCTCCGCAACGGGAGAGGCCACAACAGTGAGAGGCCCGCGTACCGCAAAAGAAAAAAAAAAAAGTATGGAATGTTAGTGGTAGGTGGTAAGAAGAGAGATTGAAGAGGGAAACAAAGTGTCAGTAGGGGTGGCACAGACAGAGGATGGATGAATTAGTTAGAATTTTAGATGCTGGGGTTTGGGAAAGTGAGCAGGTTACCTCACCTGAGGTGAGGGAGGGAGAGACTAGGTAATACACTTGTCCTTCACTCTGTGTTCTCTTCCTTATAAATACTACCTAAGGACCAATCAGGGTCCTAAGGATTTGTAAGTGTTTTGCAACACCATCTTTTCAGTCAGAATTTGCTTGCATAACATTCAATTTTAGTAAAAGTCGTTTTAAACATTGGAAATGTCATATTAAAAATATGCTGGGACTTCCTTGGTGGTGCAGTGGTTAAGAATCCGCCTGCCAATGCAGGGGACACGGGTTCGAGTCCTGGCCTGGGAAGATCCCACATGCTGCGGAGCAAGTAAGCCCGTGCCCCACAACTACTGAGCCTGCGAGCCACAACTACTGAGCCTGCACGCCTAGAGCCTGTGCTCCGCAGCAAGAGAAGCCACCACAATGAGAAACTCGCACACCTTAACGAAGAGTAGCCCCCGCCCGCCACAATTAGAGAAAGCCCATGTGCAGCAATGAAGACCCAATGCAGCCGAAAATAAATAAATTAATTAAAAAGAAATATGCTGGTTAGAAACCCTTTTTTTCCCTGTAATCTTCAGGAACTCAGTTTTCTTTGAAGCAGATACTTCATTGACTGTCATATTTTTAGAGACTTGGGCAAGTTATCTTTGGCATCTCCTGACGATGAGGATTAGCATCATCCTGCAATGATATTTTCCCCCTCATTCTTTTGGTTGCTCAGCAGGGTTTCTTCTCACAAAAGCAGAGTGTTAAGTAATAAAAATGTAAAGCCACAGGATGAGGAGAAAGAAAAAGCAATGCCTCCACGCCAGGAAGTGAAGTGTTCCTTTAACAGGGTATTTGAAAAAGAAAATTCCCAAACAACAATGGCTGAAATAAGACAGATGTATCTTTCCCATGTACAAGAGGTCCGGGGTAAGGCAGTCCATGCACGGCCTGTGTAATGGCTCCAGGCCATCATCAGGGCTTCAGGCTCCCAACCTTCTGCCCTACCATCCTCAAAATCACCTCGTGGTTCAGGATGGCCATAGGAGATTCAGCCATCACATCCGTACCCTAGGAAGGAAGATAGAGGAGCAGAATGACCCATTCCCTGCCTTTTAAGGAAAATTGCCATAAAATCCCTCACAACACTTTATATATATATATATATATATATATATATATATATATATATATATATATATATATATAATGTTCTATCCGTATATAACATTATAACATTATGGGCTGGAACTTAGTCACATGGCCACATCCAACTATAATGGAGACTTGGAAAATCAATAAAAATATCGAGTTGGGTAACAGTTTTGTTAGAAACTGACGTTTTGTTGCTTGGGAGGGAGAAGAGAATAGATGTTGGGGAAAGTTTCTAGCAAGTTCTGCCACACTCACCAGCTTCATTTTCTTTTTAAGTTAATGAAGGCTATAACTCTCAGGAAAATAAATCAATACCTAAGTCCCAGGGCCTTGAAGAGCTACATTCTTGGGTGTTCTCACCCTAACTTTTTAAAATTCAGATGAAAAACTCCAATGGGGAATTAGATTCTGTCATCTTTATTATTTTTGTGTGTGTACTTCAATAGTCTACCATTTCACCTGCTTTGGAATTGCACAGATAAGCAGTCAAATGAAAGAAGATTTCACTGTTGTGCTTTATAGGACAAAATAATTTTTAAAAACTTGCATTTGAGAACGAAAATAATAGTACTGGGTCGATTGTCGTGGTATGAGTTTAAGTTCTGCACTATAAAGAAAATCTTTCCAAGTGGACATCTTATGTTTTTTTCTTTTTTTTCTGTTGAAAATGATTGCCAACAAAGAAAACATCTTCCTCTTGTTGACCAAATGCCAAAATGCAGTATCGGCTCAGGCACTTTTTATACAGTATGAGTGGCTTTCTGATGGAAAGCTAATGTATTTTTGCTTAAAAAAATAAAGGAGGTCTATTTTGTGAGCCCTTAAGCAAAAATATGCCTTCCTCTTGAAGATTCATTTCTTTCCTTCTAATGGTGACAGACGTTGTCTGCCAGCACAGCCACACAAGAAAAACGTGATGTTTCAGTTCCAATGACTCTAGGCCACTACGATGTCAGTTTTCCTTTGTGCATGGTGACGCAGGGATTAGACCGCTAATATTTCATTCGTGTGGGGGGGTTTCCTTTATAATTAGAGAAGCTTTCAGGAATATTGTGTTAACACAAAGCTACATGTCATTTGTGAATCTCTCTGCTTTATTGAAATGTATTTATCATTGAGTTAGAGCTGGCTTCTTAACATAATTCTTTCCTACTTAATAATATAAAAGATTCCTTGTCTCTAATCCTGATTTCAGTGCTGGAAATCTTGCAGACTCAAAACTATCCCATCTGACAAAATCATAAAAGAAAAGTCTATTATATCTCCCAGCTGGGGAAATATAGTTTAATTGTTTAACGTATGAGGATGACTGGCATTAGATTCAATCTAGGCTCCAACAAATCTTCCCTTTTGTAATAAACCACTTCATTCCAAAGAGACACTGTGAAAGAGATAACCTATCAGTTTATGGACTTAAACTTTTTTCCTGTCGCTTTAAGAAGACTTTTCTTGATGATGCTCCATTATTTCACTGGAATGTTTCTGTACCACCTCTGACATCCATCTTTTCTGAGTTTTGCTATAGAATGGATTAGTGTAATTCCTTTTTATTGGCATAAAAACATGTTGTAGTAGACAAAGGAAAATTCAGATTTTCTCAAAATACATTATCTTTGGGTGGCGTAGTCTTTACTTAGGCAAAAGGATTCAAAACGGCAATAGTTGTTGCCTCCAAGTAAAGCTCTGGAAATATGCATTCTTTTACTTTTGTTCTACTGGAATTTCTGTTGGCTGGAGAACCTCCATTTGTCCCTCCAGACCTGTTATCCCCTTGCTCTGTGCCCCTGGGGCAGACTGACCTATAGGGACTGCTTCAGTGCCTGCCTAGCCTATGGTCGCCAGCTTGGTTTGGCCAGTGGGAGATCCTGGCAGAGACTGGAGGGAGGACAGAGGGCTCAGGATGTTTACTCTGGCTTGTTCTCTAGCTCCTGCCAGGTGGCCCTCCCTACAACAACTCCTCTCTCTCCAGGATTTGGTAATGGCTGTCAGTTATTGCCAGCTCAGGGCTGTTTCGCCATCCTTGTTGGTTTTCTTCTGCCCACGCCTGTGTAAAGAATTGCAATGTTCCCATTTGTGTGTGCTATGTATTTCTGCCTGGGACACCGATATGCAAGTCTTCCTATGACAACCTCTATGGCGAGAGTGGTTATTTGGCCTCAGACTTGTTTTTGGAAATGTTTTCATCATGAATAGAATTTACAGCAAGGCTGTGGGCCATTTAAGCACTCCCTGCTGTTTGTTTTTCACTACTAGAGTTGTAAATTTTTACATTCTCACAGAACGTAAAAGAGGAAGGATGCAGTTTTGCAAGGTATATGTACAATTCAACCAGTTCTCAAGCCGGGCTGCTGACATCTTGCTAGAACTCCCAGAGGCTTGTCAAGTGATGGTTTCACCACCGTGGCCCAGGATCAGATGAATGTGGTACCGAGTGGGCCCTCATCTTGGCAGTATCTTCTTTCCTGGACCCACCTGTGCTGCAGGGAGCATGGACGCCTGCTAATTCCCTTACCTGCTTGCTTCCTTACCCCATTACCCTCCTGAGTGCTGACTCTAACACTTCAAGAGAACTCAGGCAAAGTTCCTGAAACAAAGTGCTCTGAAGCTGATGCTAATCACCTATCCTAAAAGGTGGGGTGAGAAATTCACTCATTTTGAGCACAGTCTTTTTTCAGGTTCATCACCGAAAGAGTTTGGCTTCAAGTTGGTTACTTACGCTATTTCTCTTTTTCCCCATAATTGGGATGGATGACTCTTATTTTGTGAGTGTGATGAGGTCAGTAAATTGTGATCTTCTGATAAATTCTATTAGCAAAGACCACTTCTTGAAAAAACAAATCATAAAATTAGAGAAGGCATTGATATTTAGGCTTATTCCACGCATCTTTTTATAGAAACATCAGTAAGTTGTGTGTATTCTGGGTCCCAGATAGATAGATGGAAAAACCTGGGGAAAGGGTCACTGGGTTACATTGACATTGAGAGCCTGTGTCCTGATTCCTAAAAAGAAAGTCCTGTAACTTCTCTGTTCCTTGGCTTTCCCTTCAATCATTGGAGGTAACACCTACCTGACAAAACTGATAAGAATACAATGAGATAGAGGATAGTAAAGTGCTTTGAAAATTTAAAGATTCTAAAAACACCAATTATTGTTGTTGTCTTAAAATATATAGTCTAAAACAGTGGTTTTTAACCTTTTTGGGTGATTAATGCCTTTAGAGACTTGATGAAAGCTACAGACCCTCTCTCCAGAAAAGTACAAGCCATCAGAGGATTTTCTTTTACGATTTCAAGGCATCTATGGATCTTCTGAAGCCCATCAATCCTTGGAAAAATTTCATAAAATACATCTTATTTTCTTTTTAAAGATTGCTAAATGCAAAAGTTAATGTGTTAGATATGATTTTCATCAGCATTCATTTATAACACTTGACATTTAAAATTCTTCACAAGATATATAAAAATTACAAACCAAAAGAAAAAGAATCAAAAGGAAGTATCAAACTATTCTTAGTTCTTGAACAAAATTTAAATGCATTAGGTTATTGAACTAGAATAATGATGGTTGAAAAGATCCTGAAGTATAAAATCAAGAAAGCTAAGTTAATTAATTCATTCAATAAATATTTCTTGAGCACCTGTATGTGTCAAGGGACATTCTAAGTGCTCAGGATACCCTAGTGAATCACACAGTCAGGATATCTAAAATACAGAGGTGGTATCTTCTGTTCATTGCTAAAGCTGTTAAAACTCCAGGTAATGTATGAATCCTGGCAGCTAATGAGTTCATTAGTTACACAATTCATGCTTTACTCCTTGTGTGGAACAACTGAATAATTTTGTATTGGTCATAAAACTACATTTCTGTCTGGTCAGCCCTCTCTTAACATTTAATTTGCATGTTTTAAATTTATAGCTTGGGACTTCCCTGGTGGTGCAGTGATTAAGAATCTGCCTGCCAATACAGGGGACACGGGTTTGACTCCTGGTCCGGGAAGATCTCACATGCCGCGGAGCAACTAAGCCCGTGCACCACAACTACTGAGCCCATGCGCCTAGAGCCCGTGCTCTGCAACAAGAGAAGCCACCACAATGAGAAGCTACTCTGCGACATAGAGTAGCCCCTGCTCACTGCAACTAGAGAAAGCCTGTGCGCAGCAACGAAGACCCTATGCAGCCAAAAATAAATAAATAAAAATTAAATAAAAATTAAAAAAATAAATTTATAGCTACTATAAATCTTCCACATTGAAGGTAACAAAATATTGTGAACTTAATGGTTTTATCCCAGGTTTGAAGCTACCACACAGATTACTGTCTTTGGTCCACAGTTAGAATTTACATATTGTTTTTGAAGCAAATGAAATCATTTGCATGAATCACTCTAATTAACTTGAGAAATACCTGAATGACATGAATACTTTCAAATATTTTGAAATATTTTTAGACTATGTGTCTCTGAAATGACTGGAAGGAAAGGAATGAAAAGTATTGTGGCCTTCCTAACTTTGTGGGTTATTTATCATTTTAGTGTTTGGCAAAAAGGCAGAATATTTTCAATTCCATGAGCATTATATAATAAGACATGTAGTAAAGTATTAGAAACTAGGTCAGAATGTTTTTTTTCCTGTGTGTGAGAGTTTGTGTATGTGTGTGTGGGTGTATGTGCGTGTGTTGGGGGTAGTAGTGGAGGTGTCACCTTGTCAGCACTGAAATGGGAAGAGGTGTATTTATTAAAAACAATAAATGGAGTAAATATCCCTTTTGAGGTTGTTCACATGGGGTTAGGTTTAAAGAATACTTGGGGTTGACTGGGTATCAGCCCTACTTTTCACTTTTTCAGGGTTTCCTAGTTGAGACATTTTCTCTCTCACTGAGTCACCCATCTTTCCCACTACCTCCTGCCTCTTTTCTTCTTCTCTCCTTGCTCAGCTAATCATATTTACCTGCAAAACGCACCCTTATTTCCCATTCCTACTTTCCAAGGGAATTGCATCACTTGCTACCCTGTGTTCTGTATTGCAACATTAGTAATCTGATTTTCTTACATGAAATTTGCCTTTTTGTCCTGAGAAATGAACAAAATCCAACCTTCCACTAATTAGATTAGGGTCTCAATCTTTGTGTGTGTGTTGTAGTCGCTTTGGAATAATTTTTTAAGTGCATAAAATGAATGAGATTATAAGGACACCAATTAAATTGAAATATAGTTCTCAAAATATTTAAAAATCTATAATATTCATTTAAGTACTTTCAAAATAACACATGAAATAACAACTTAGTGGCAGGTCTAACGGCCACAATGATTTTGTAGGCATGATGAAGATAAGCCATATTTTGAGATAGCTACAACTGTAATGTGTTCTAATAAATCTGTGATTTCTGTGGGTGCCAAAGCCACCAGGTCTGTTAATACTTCTGCGGTTTGTTGACTTTGTTGATAATTGATGTAAATGCTATATTTCAGTTAAAAGTTAGTGGAAATAAAGACGTAGTTTTTCCTATCTAAGTTCACAGACCCCTAGAGGGTATGGAGACCCCAGATTAAGTACTGTCCCCCACTAGACTGCAAGCCCCCTGATGCAGAGACAGGCTTTTGTTTTTGTCCCTGCACAGCCAGCACTTAGCACAGTGTCCGACATAGAATAATTCCTCAACAAACATCTGAATTAAGTGAAACGCAAAGCAAGGAAACCAACTTGGGATTATTGCCAGGGCTCGTCACCTCTTATCTCAGTGAATCTTCAGGTAACTGCCAGGGAAATATTACCTTTCTCAGACGAGGAAACTGGGACTCAGAGGATAGCTATGCGGCAGAGCAGAATTTAAACTCAGGTCTGTTTGACTCCAAAGTCCGCGTCGTTTCCACCTCATATTGTTGCCTCTTACAGACTTGTCTGGGTCCAGAGAATAACACAGATGAGGTTATTTCAGATAGTTGTTGTCTCCAAACTTCTTAAAAAGACTCAGTAGAATTTCAACAATTCTCTCATAACTCAGCAAGTCTACTTTATGGGGATATCTTGTTGAAGTTTTGTGACAATGTCTTAATCTATATGATCTTGTTACTATGAGCATAAATTCTTACCCATCCAGGCAAGACTGTCCTAGAACAGACCAGGACTTGTGTAAGTCAAGCAAGCTGTATTCTGTCTGATGCCTTAACACCCATACTTTGCCCTTCCGTCAGATTTTGTCCCGGGCAGGTTTGCGGTTGGGTTGGCCTCAATGGGGGTCACAGGAGGATCCTATATTCCACAAAACAGTGGCATTTATGCACAAGAATGGATCAGGCAACATTATCATTTTTTTTTTTTTTTTTGGCTGTGATGGGTCTTCGTTGCTGTGCGCGGGCTTTCTCTAGTTGCAGCGAGCGGGGGCTACTCTTCATTGCAGTGCGGTGGCTTCTCTTGTTGCGGATCACAGGCTCTAGGCATGTGGGCTCAGTAGTTGTGGCGCATGGGCTTAGTTGCTCCGTGGCATGTGGGATCTTCCCGGATCAGGCCTCGAACCTGTGTCCCCTGCATTGGCAGGTGGATTCTTAACCACTGCACCACCAGGGAAGCCTGCAACATTATCATATTGCGTTTTCTGCTGCAAAGAGGTTTTTCCACGGAGGAATCATGTATAATCATGTACAGTAAGTGGAAGATATTTTGTAGTTTATAGAACTGACATTTTCTGCAATACAGCTGAGAATTTGTTCTCATAACAAGTGAAGTTTCTAGCCTTTCTTTTGAGGGAAGCTCACCAATTTTGTACAACTTGCTTCATAAAAGCACAGATTCCCCCAGCAGTCCCTGGGAAAGCTGGACCTGTCGTCATCTCCTTCAGCTAAGTGCCTTTAACTTCCCTGATTTGGAAATGTCCGCCTCTAGGTTGCCTCTGCCATCTGGCCCCCCTGTTCCAGGCCTGACTCTGGGCTGCTGAACCATGTTGGGAAAAGTGACTCCTTTTGCTTTTCTTTCTTCACTCTTCTTGGTTTGCTTCCCCACAACCTTTGTCCCAAAGTCCCTCTGTTATCCTCCAGCTCCCAGCCCAGCCCTTAGCAGGTGACCCGCACTTGACTCCCCCAGGAGGAGAAAGGGTATGAAGTCCACTCCATCACCTGTTCTCCCATCAGAATTTCTCTGCAACTCTATTTTTCACATCTTCCTTTTCTCCTGTTTCTGGGAGAGAAAGCGCCCCCTCCCCATTCCCTTAGCTAGCTAAGACGCATCAGTCCGCTCTGGATTACCTGCCTCCTGGATTTCAATCCTTTATTTTTTCCCCTCTCCATCCTCTCTCCTCTGTTTATAAAAGTGCTCAGATATGCTCATTTTAAAAAGTGTGTAAAAGAAAACAAAACCTTTCCCTCATTCGTGTTATTACTCCCTGTGTCTATTCTTATATCTCCTGCCTTCCCTTCCTTGCCAAACGCCTTGGACTGGTCTGTAATCACTGATTCAAAGCCCACACATGCCTTCAGCTTTCGGAATCTGGCTTCTGTCTCCACCATCCTACTGAGACCTGTTCTCTGGAAGGTCACTAAGACTCTTGTTTGTCAAATCCAGCGACCTTTTCTCTGTTCTAATTCCTAAGTCTGTGGAATCTGACACTGTTTGTTACCATATTCTTGAGGCTTACCACCCCCTGGGCTTCCAGAACACCTTTTCATCTCCTGGCTTTCTGACCCATCTTTTTCTCTTCCTTTGGGAGTTTCTCTTTTTCTATCCCACTCCTGTGGCTTCAGTGGCAACGTCTACATTAGATAACTCTCTGATGTTTATCTCCAGGTCCAGCCTATCAAATTTTTAGCATTTCCCCCTGCTTACTGCACATCTCCTCCTGAGCCCAGCATCTCAACATACCTCGTCCAGCGGTCAACATCGCCTCTTATTTAGTTCCTCTCCTGTGCTTTGATTCTGACTTTCAATTCTTTCATCTGCCCCAGATTCAGACACCGGAAAACCCTGAAGTTCTATGGTCACCCTATTTCACTTCTGACCCCTCCTTTCCATTCCCACAGCTACTTTGGTTTTGGGTTCTTGACTCTTAATTGGTTTCTCTTTCCCTGATTCTAGTTCTACCCTGGTTTGTCCCACAGGTATTCCAGGTTAAGGTATAAGTACTGGCTCTTGCCTGCTCAGAACCATTCCATGGCTTTCTACTAGTGAAGGAATTAAGTACAGAGCCACAGTTTGGCGTTCAAGACCTTCACAGCAAGGCAGGAAAAGTAAAATGGGATTTTATCTTCTCTAGGTAGTTTGAAAAACACCTGAAATAAAACTCCAAACAAACTAGTTGTCAACAAAACTATAATGTCCCTACACTTTAGTAAAAGGGTTGTAAGAAAAAGAACATTCTTTTTTGCAACAGTGGATACTTTTTTCCCAAATGAAATATTTCTCAGAAATATATGTAAGGAGAATAATTTATTCTCTGTGCCAAACAGCACGAATCAGATCCTTCTTTGTGACAGTGCTGTCTGCTGCATTTGCTGACATCCTTTTTACTCAAATGTGGTGCATTGGGAAGGAGATTTGACTGGGGAATCAAGAGCTTTGTGTTCTAATTTTAGACCTAGATGGTCTGGCTTTTGGTAAGTCACTTAAAATCGCTAAGGCATTAGTTTCCACACCTGCAAACTGTTGGTAAGTCACTTAAAATCTCTAGGCATTAGTTCACACATCTGCAAACTGCGGGCCTGGGACAATGTCAATATCTGGCTGCACATTACAATCACCTGGGGAGTGTGTTTAAAACGTAGCCAATGCAAACTCTCCTCCTGCGGATGGTTTCAGTAGGTCTGGGTAGGGCCCAGATAGGTATATTTTGAAAAGCTCCTCATGTGTAGCCAGGGCTGAGAACCACTGGCTTGGTAACAAGTGCCTTTTCAGCTTTACCATAGAGTCACTTTTGGATTTGCTCTTCCTCTCAATTACAAGATGGTTTTCGTTTGAATTTACTCAGCACATTCCACCTCCTATTGTCATTATGGTTATTTTTGTCTCGTCTGCTTTCCTATGCTGTAGTTCCCACAAACACAGAATGTGTCTTACTCATCTCTGTGTGCTTGTTATTCCTTGACACATGGATTTTAAGTTTGCTAAACTTCATGAAGAGTTAACAAGCTTACTTAAACAATATCTCTTTTCCTTAACAAAATGAATTACAACTCAAACTAAACAAAAACACCTGATTCTGTGGTTCTCGGTAACTTGCTGGTGAGCTTCAGGAAGGGCAAGCTGGAGGTTCTCAGAGGCTCTTAAAATATTTTCAAAGTGAAATGTTGGTGGAACCATTTGTTCTTACATAATAACGTGGTTTAATTTTATCTACAATTGTGTTAATTATATGTTTGAGAATGTGTGTTAAGTTTTGTAGGTAAATGACTGTTGCAGTTTAAACTCTGTTGATGAGTCCTTGAGCAAATAATGTTGCTCCGGGAAGGTGGTGGTTATTAAAACTCTCGACATCACAGGAATGGCTGCAAGTGTAAAATATACCACTGATTAGGAAAGAGGTTGTTGATGAGAGGAAGCTATATCAGGTATTTCTCTTCAGTGGCCATAGTGAAGCTATGAGAATACCAGGCATAGTTTTACTAAATGAAGTCACCATCCGAGTTTTAAAAATCGAGTTAAACTCTGAATAATACATTCTTTCTGTTGAAGCTGAGGCGTCCGAAACTTCAGACGCCTCAGTGCTTTTTGACAGTGCTAAGAAGTTTACAACTTTTAAAGACTCTCTGTGTTTTTACGGTCATTCGAATTCTTGAAATAAAATTTGCAGTATGAAAAATGCAAGGCAAAGTCTCATTGAGAAAAGCAAAGCTCCCCAGCCTGAAAAATATGACATACTCATGGGGTTTTAGTAATTGGGTAAATGATTTAGACTACTTGGCTATATTTACATTAAAAAAAGAAATATATGAAACATCACCATATAACATATTCTCTTTGGAACTTTGGCTCGTGTAATTCTCCCGGCAGTTTTTTTCCCCCCATGGCTATAATTTAATCTCTCCCTTACATTTACAATTTACAGTAAAAGCAAACCATTAGAAAATTAGGTTTACCCAATACTAGAGCTAGGAAGTAGTAAAAGAGAGCGAAAAGCAAAGTATCCATGGCTTTTTAAAAAATTAATTTTATTGAGATATAATTGGCATACAACTCTATGGCTTTTCATCATGAATATATGCATGTACTTAGGTAATACATACATTATAAATTTACACATTCACAAATATAAATGGATAGCTGCCTCGAAGACAGGAATAAAAAAAGACATTGTAAAAAAAAAGATATGAAAATGCAATTGTCTCAACCTAAATAAACATTTATCTTCCCTGGTGTCTTATCAAGAGCTTGAAGCTGTATAAGAAAAAGTGATGCAGAATCTGTCACTAAGTAGTTCACTTGGTGAGACTTGGGAGTTGACTTAGAAGTCGGCTGTAAGAGCAACCGAGACCGTTCACTAGGAGCTGGGCAGCCACAAGAACGTCCTCCCGGCCGCCCCGGCTGCGTCCCCGTGCCCCGCGCACGCCGCGCCGTCGCCTCCCGGCGTGCCCCGCACGTCGCCGAAGTCCCGCAGCCCCAGCCAACCGGCCGCCGCACAGGGGGCGGGACCCGGGGGCCGGCGCGCGCCGCCGCCTCACAATCGGGGCCCGGCGCCGGCGTGACGTCCCCCTTCCGCGGCCCGCCTTCTGCGCCCGGAAAGAGGCGGCCGACCATTGGCTGCGCCGCTGGCGGCCTCGGGGCCAATGACACGGCGACGAGCGGCGGGGTCTGGCCTTGACGTTGTGCTGCTTGCCGTGGGGTTTTTTTGGCTCCGGGGCCCCTCACCGCCGCCATTAGGAGCCCGCTGCTCCCGAGGCCACCCCCCCCTCCTCTCTCCCCCTCCCCCCCTGTGTCCCCCCCGCCTCCGTGCCTGCTCTCCGCCCCTCTGCCCCCGCCTCCGGCACCGGGAGTCGCGCGCGGGCCCGCGGTGACCATGTCCTGACTGAGGGGAGAGGGCGGAGGCGGCAGCAGCGGGGCGGGCGGCGGCGCGGAGGGAGGCGGAGAGGGGCCGGGCTCGGCTCGTCGCCGCGGGCTGCTCGGGGAGTCGCTGCCGCCGCCGCGGCCGCCGGGCGCCGAGCGTCGGACGGGGAGGAGGAGCAGGAGCTGGAGGAAGAGCCACCGCCGCCGCCAGGTAACCGGGCCCCGGGAGGGCGCCCCGCTGCAGGCCCCTCGCGGCTCCGCCGCGGCCTGCCCGGGCCCCTCGCTCCCTGATGGCGCCCAGGCCGCTGGGTCTCCCGGGCCGTCCGCCAGCGACCCCCGGGTAGGCGTCGCAGGCGAGGAGAGGGGAGGCGGCAAGGTCTGGCTCCTCCGCGCTTCCATCTTGGGCTTTCCCGATGCGGGGACAGGCCCGGGGCTGTGGGAGGGTGGGTCCGCTCGGCTTGTTTACCGACCATGGATCAGCCGCGGCTGGACGCGCCGCCTGCCCTGCCACCTCTCTTCCGCCAGATGACCCCCCTTCCCCCCGACTTCTTTTCCTGCCACCTCCGGGCTGGGGAGTGGGGTTTCTCTCGCGCTCTGCGGTAGGCCCTAAATACTTGGGTCCATCGCCACAAGTTGGTACTGGGCCCCAAACTTCGGTCCCTTGGCCGCTTCCTCTTCGCCTCCCGCGGTGGCCTTCCGTTGTTGCCTTTTCTGTCCTAGAAAGATGGGGGGCGACGGGGGTGGGCTGGGGAGGAGGAGCTGGAACTCGTGGCAAGATCGTCTAGCTCTCTCGCTCGCGATAACGATGGTTCCGTGCAACTCTCTATTATTTTCTCCGCTGTGGTTTGGTGTGGGTCGTTTCACAGACAAAAGGACTGTAATGAATACTTGCGTTAAGCACAAGGGACCAGCAGTTTAGGTTCAGCCTGGAAGTTTGAACCGGCCCATTATCTTTGAGATAACACTGGTGTTTTGAAACTCTGGCTGAGAATTTGGTATTTCAGTCAATTGATTCCGTAACTCCGTAGGCTATGAGGTTAAACGCCGTCCTCTCTATCCAATATTTTGGTCTGTTTGCTCACCGTATGATCTGTTATGTTGTTGTCAATAAATTTAATGTACAGTTGAAGAGAAATCTTTACCTCATGGAAACGTTATATAATGAGTGTTTTTTCTAAAGTCTCTTTTTAGTTGACTTCTTTATCACTTGTGCGACCTCAAGGGTACCCATGTTTTGATCAAACGTGGATGACTCAGTATTCAAACCATAAGCCAGGGGAAACCATAAGGAATATTGATCTTGGCTTGTGCCAGGGGTCTTAGGAAAGTCATTAAACTAGGTTTGTGAAAAATTAAGCTGGATCTCTCCTCCTGGTTATTAATATTATTAATTAGGTGAGGCAGTTGTAAAGAAATCTAGAATCCTGATTCCCCCTTGATTTCTGGATCTTATGATATGCAGTCACCTTCTTATACTAAAGTTTCATAACATTGTTTTTATAGGCTGTCGGGGACTGAGAGGACAGTAATGGCACATTTTAATCTTTGGGGAGGATATTATTTGAATGTCATGAGGGATTTTTATTTCTGTTGATGTTTCAACACCTTTTGTTAATGCTTCAGAACATTGAGACACCCATTTATTTACTCTTGAAATGTGCTTGGGTTAGTATGATGAACTCATTCATGGTAGCTTATGGCCTTGATCCAGCTCTGTGTGCTGATAGGGGTTTGGCATATTGCATTTAAAGCCAGAGGATTAGCATAGTTTTGGAACTCCTGATCCAGATATAGGATATTTGAGGTAAACTGCCTCCTGTGTGTAACTGATATAGTGAGAGCTCTTCAATGTGCTTTATACTTGTGTCGCTTTTATAGTAGAGGGAGGCTTTAAATAAATGGGAGCTGCAAAAGTAGACACCTGGGGCTTTTTATTTAACTTGGTTCAGCGTCATTATTTGAGCATTGCTGCTCACTTCCCTCCTTCCCCAATAACAAGCTTTTGCACCTGGGCTTTGAATACGTTTTCTCCCAGTGATGTGTTTCACCTGGACTATTTGTGCTCCGCTAATGCCTTGGGTAAATAATATCTTGCACATTTTAACACTCACCTTCTCACATCACAACATAAAAAGTTCCGGAACTCTCCTTGTTACATGCAAAGTAAGGTTTAAGCTCCTTGGTGTGGTTTTCAGGTTTCTCTGTAATCTGGCCCTGATCCATTCTTCAGTCTTAACTCATTTCTTCCCTTTGTGAATCTTTAGTTCCAGCCAAACTAACTTGTTTGTTGTTCCTGTGAAGTCCCTCCTCTTGGCCTTTCTTTGTGCCTTTCTTTCTGTTTGAAACTCTTTTCTGCTTGTATTCACGGATACTCCCTTTACTCTGGGCCCAGTCTCTTGAGAAGCCTTTTTGACTAGTTCAACCCCAAGGGATCTATTCATACCTCTCCTGTGTGGGACTGTTTTCTTCTTCTTCTTTTTTTTTTTCTTAGCATATGCTAGCCTGGATTTCAGTTTATCTTTTTATGTCTTTATTCGGCTTCCCAGTTAGATTTTTAAGACCTTTGAGGAGTGGGTATGAATCCTAAACCATGTATCTGTGGAGACCATATATTAAGCACTGAAAATATGAATACGTTGACAAAGTATTTTGGTTATAGAGTTGTTCTAGAATATGAAGTTTGTACTCCTCTGAGTATTGGAGTTGCTGATTTCAAAGTTGGACTTTGATGGGTTTTTTAAAAAAAATTTATTTATTTTTGGCTGCGTTGGGTCTTCGTTGCTGCGCCCAGGCTTTCTAGTTGTGGCGAGCAGGGGCTACTCTTTGTTGCGGTGCGTGGGCTTCTCATTGTGGTGGCTTCTCTTGTTGCGGAGCACGGGCTATAGGCGTGTGGGCTTCAGTAGTTGTGGCACGCGGGCTTAGTAGTTGCGGCTCGCGGGCTCTAGAGCGCAGGCTCAGTAGTTGTGGCACACAGGCTTAGTTGCTCCGTGGCATGTGGGATCTTCCCGGACCAGGGCTCGAACCCGTGTCCCCTGCATTGGCAGGCGGATTCTTAACCACTGAGCCAGCAGGGAAGCCCGGGCTTTGATGACTTAATGAGACAAAATATTTGAAACCATGGCTGTCTCTAAAAAGTTTTTTTTGGCCAGTATGTTTATATCTATTATCAGCATGGTTCTCTTTCTGTAGAGGATGCTCAACATTTTGATAATGGTATAAGTACTACAGATCTGTAGTTTACTTCAGATTTGAGTTTGGGGCGGTTACTTTGGTTTGAGTTTGGCACCAGTGGCACTGTTGTCATGCCATATTTGTACATAGGTAACATTTAGCATCATGGGCAGGAGACAGTAATCTGCAGTCTCAGTTTGCATCCTTAACCTCAGATGTTGGCAGCATGTGTCATTGATCATGAGGCAGATGAGACTCAGGAGAATGTGTGATTCACTGCTACCTGTCAACACTGTTGGAAGAAACACAAACAAGCCCATCCATAGTATTTTTGTATCCCAAGGATAATTACGTGTAATTATGTAGCACATGGGTGGTTGCTGATGTAGTTGGAGAACAGGTGTGTACGTTCCTCTTGTGTTGTATGTGTGAGTGAGAGGCCTGATGTTTTATGGATACATAGTCTCCTAGCAGTAAATCATCTTGATTTATCCACTGCATCTTTGTGGAAACTTGTGTTCTTCCTCCAGTTCATCAAAATATTTTTTTCCCCTGAAATTGACTGGTTTTTAGAAACTAGTTTACATAAAAGCTTTTTTTTTAAGCTTTAGAAACCTTTTTAGCATAATTGAAGCTAAAATTAATCTGTTAACTTTCCAGAAATACTAAGCATTTTTACTTAGGCTACTTGCATTTGTAAAAGGGACTTTCACAGAATTACATCAGTAATTTCACCACTTGAGAAATCTGGATCAGTAAGCATTCATTCTTTGCTCTCTGGGAGGGTCGTATTTTGGTTAAGATTAAATTTTTGAAAAGAGTCATTAGTTTGAATTTTAAAGTGGAGGTTGGTCAGGAACATAAAATTTATTTTTCAGGTGCCTAGTGAATTGAACTTTTTAGTAATGAAAAAACTAATTTCCTTTATTTTTTATTCTTTTTTTTTTTTTTGCGGAACGCGGGCCTCTCACTGTTGTGGCCTCTCCCCTTACGGAGCACAGGCTCCGGACGCGCAGGCTCAGCGGCCATGGCTCACGGGCCCAGCCCCAGCCGCTCCGCGGCATGTGGGATCTTCCCAGACCGGGGCACGAACCCGTGTCCCCTGCATCGGCAGGCGGACTCTCAACCACTGGGCCACCAGGGAAGCCCGTCACACTTTTGGCTTTTTATTTTGTACAGTTTGGCAAGTCAGATTTTTATGTGGATTGAATTTACATAAATAAAAAATATTCGAGTGGATGAGGCATTGTTGGAAATCAGTTGCATATATCTCCGTCTTTTAAAAATTTTTTAACAATAACAGCTTAATTGAGGTTTAGTTCATAAAACAAAAAATTCACACTTTTAAAGTATGGAATTCATTGGTTTTTAGTATATTTACAAAGTTATGTAACCATCAGCACATGTTCATCACCCCCAAAATAGACCTTGTACCCATTAGCAGTCATTCCCTCTTTGCCCCAGTTCCTGGCAACAAGTAATCTACTTCTGTCTTTATGGATTTACCTGTTCTGTACATTTCATATAAATGGAATCAAACAATATAGTCGTCCTTTGGTATCTGTGGGGGATTGGTTCCAGGATCCCTCTTGGATCCCCAAATCTAGGGATACTCAATTCCCTCATATAAAATGGCAAAATATTTGCATATAACCTACACACAACCTCTTGTATACTTTAAATCATATCTATATTACTTATAATACCTAATACAATATAAATGCTATGTAAATAGTTGTCAGTGCGTGAAAATTCAAGTTTTGCTTTTTGGAACTTTCTTTATATGACCCTTGGTATCTGGCTTTGTTCACTTCACTTATCGTTTTCAAGGTTTATCCATCTTGTAGCATGTATCAGTACTTCATTCTTTTTTATGGCTGAATAATATTCCATGTATGGGTACATACCACATTTTGTTTATATTTATCTATTCATTGATTGATGGGCATTTGAGTAGTTTCCACTTTTTGGCTTTTTATGAAATATGCTGCTGTGAACATTTGTGTACAAACTTGTGTGTGGACATAAGTTTTCATTTTTTGGGGGGTATATATTGATACCTAGGATGGAATTGCCGGTTCATATGGTAACTCTGTGTTTAACCTTTGAGGAACTTTGTGACTGTTTTCTAAAGTGGTTGTACCATTTTTGCATTTATATCAGCAATGTATGAGGGTTCCATTTCTCTACATCCTCATCAACACTTGTTATTGTCTGTCTTTTTTATTATAGCTGTCTCAGTGAAGTGGAATCTCCTAGTTTTTATTTGCATTCCCTAATGGCTGGTGGTATCGAGTATCTTTTCATGTGCTTACTGGTCGTTTGTGTATCTTTAGAGAATGTCTACTCCAATCCTTTGCCCATTTTTCAGTTGGGTTATTTGTCTTTTTATTGTTGAGTTGTGAGAGTTTTTTATATATTCTGGACACAAGTCAGATGACTTGCAAATACTTTCTCCTGTTCTGTAGGTTATCTCTTTATTGATGGTGTACTTTGAAACGCAAAAGATTTTAATTTTGATGTCCAATTTATCTGTTTTCTTTTGTCACTTGTGCTTTTGGTGTCATCTCTAAGAAGCCATTGTATAATCCAAGGTCAAGAAGATTTGCATTTCTTCTAAGAATTTTACAGTTCTTAGCTCTTACATTTAGGTCTTTGATAATTTTGAGTTAAGTTTTGTATATAGTATGAGATAGGGATCCAAATTTATTCTTTTGCAGAGGGCTGTCAAGTTGTCCCAGCATCATTTGCTGAAATTCAGTTAGCTTTAGTAACATAATTATTCTCAGCCATCAATTGATTATTGCAAGACAGTATTCCCTGGATGTATGAAGAAATTATCCTTACTTTGCAGATGGAGAAAAGGATTTCTACTGAGTGTTGCTCATTAAGTTGCAGCAGTACGCTTGTGATTGGAATTCTGAAGGCAAGACCATTTCTGTAATGGTTTTTTTTGGTTGTTGTTCTCGCCGTGAGGCCTGTCATTTCTGTAATTTTTAACAAACCACTTTTAAATCCTTTTCTGGTTGGGGTGGGTAATTAACTTCATTTTTTGGTATTTAATGAAGTTAAAGTTTGTTTTTAAACAGGGAAACGACAGGAATTTGTAGAACTTTAGACTAATCTTTGTTTGGAATACTATCCTTTGATACCAGGAGAATATTGAATTGCTTTTTATTGTCTAAATGATTAGTGAGCAACTGTTTTATAGCAAACATTGTTTATAGAGACGTAAAAGTGAATTTTTCAGTTGATCATTAGAAAGAAACCTTATTCCACAAAACTAAGTACTATGAAGTGGTAAAGAAGTGACTAAATTAGCACAAGATTAGGATTGGGTCAAGAAGGGTTTTACAGAAGTGGGAACATTTGAGCTAGTCTTTGAAGAAGGAGTGACAAGTTTCTAGGTATATATAGAACCAGGTAAGAATGGGAGGTGGGAGTGGGAGAACATCGTGTGCAGGAGCAATTGTAAGTGAAGGCATGGAGATATGAAAATTACATGCCACATATAAGGACCAGCAGAGGGTACAGTATGGCTAAAGCATGTGGATGAGGTTGGAATGGTGCTCATAGCACCTGGATATGAATGCCTTATTCCTTCTCCAGTCCCTGATCCTCTTTTTCCCCTTGAGCTAGTATTGTCAGGGAGCTGGGAAATAGAAAGGAGAAGTGATCCTCTTCAGTGTGGATCATCTTTACAGGTGGGAAGAGGGAAGGGTTCTCTGTCTCTGTGTGTGTGTGTGTGTGTGTGTGTGTGTGTGTGTGTGTGTGTGTGTGTGTGTGTGTGTGTGTGTGTGTGTAGGGGGATTTGTTTGAGGATATTTGTTGTATTAAGCTTAAAATCTGAAGGCCTTGTTTTTATAGAAATTCATTCAAATTAAGTTAATAATTGTTGGGCACCTGCTGTGTGATCTGAGATTGTTTAGGATTTTCAAAAAAGTAGATTACATGAAATACTGTTACAAAGACTACCGAGTTAAAACATTTAGTAACGACTTGTTCAGTGTTAAGCATTTTAGAAAGTAATTGTACTGGATGTTCAGATAACTCTACAAACAAGACAAAGTCTCTGTTACTTGTATTTACATTCTAGTATAGAGAGAGCAAACAAGGAAAAACAAAAATAGAAACAAAAAACAAAAAAACCCAAACCAAACCCAAGTAGTGATAGGTGCTCTGCAGATAATATAATGAAAGTAGGGTAATGTGGTGGAGAATGACATCAGTCTGGTGAGGGAAAATCTTTCTGAGGTGTTATTTAAACCTAGCTTTTGATGACAAGAGCTGACCATGTGAAAATATGGGGAAAGAGAATTCTAGGCAGAGGAGAGTTCTAATACAAAACTCCTATGGTGAAAATGAGCTTGCTTGTAAAAGGAACAGAACAAAATCCGCTGGGGAATTTTAATTTTATTCTGAGTGGGTTGGGAAGCCATTAGAGGATTTTAAGTCCTTGTGTTGTGACCTGGTTTATGTTTCTAAAGGATCCACCTGGTGGATTCTATCCACGAGGATGGTGGATAGAATAGAAGCAGCAAGATTAGTGGGGAGGTTATGTAGTAATCGTGAGAGTTGATGGTGGCTTGGACTAGGGGTATGGTAGGGTAATCTGGAGAAAAATTCAGATTTTGGGATTTGTTTTGGAGGTAGCGTCAATGTCTTGTTGTAGATAGAGACAGTAACTATATACAGTCAGTCCATCTTGTAACCTAATATTCACATTTCGTTCTAGGGAAATAAGTTTTTGTAACTCTGGAAGGCTGTGGTGCATTTGTTAGAGAAAACAGGAGTCAGAATCTGGGCTTTACTTCCTAAAGCTTTGTAAGTGTGGACAAGTCATTTCACCTTTCCTGAAGCCACATATTCCTTGTCATTAAAATGAAGATACTTGTACCTCAGAAGGATTCTGGGGTACCTTACAGGAAATTACCTGAGGGTTCCGAAGATGAAGTGAAATAATAGAAGTTTTCTGTGACCTGAAGCTTCATATAAAATTTAAGGTGGTGTTATTTCACGCTGACATTTGTTCATAATATTAATTATTGGATGTGGATCTTGACATTATTGGTGTTAGCCCTCGTGTAAGGACAGGAAAGGCATTACCATAATTTTTTCAGATGAAGAGGCTTGGATCTTAAGGGTTTGGCCAATATCCCTGACTTAGTAAGAGGTGGAGAGGGACATGAACTCACATCTAAAAAGTGCAGTACATTTTTCTCTATATAAAATAACAAGAGATGGAACTGATCTTCCCATAGTAAAATAAAGTAGATTTCCCCTTAGTAATGCTTTGGTGAAAGGCGGTAAATCGCTGAAGGGAAATATTGTAGGATATTCTTGACACACACGTGTGTTTGTGTTTGGAAGGTTCTTTTATGTCCTGTTTAGGATTTTTCACCTTAGTGTTGGGGTGTTGAAATTTTTAAAGCGGCTGAATAACAACACCAGATTTTTTTTTTTTTTTTTGGACAGATTACTCTGGCAGAGATATGGAGTATGAAGGTTGGAAGACCAGTTAGAATAATAAATAAAATAGTTGAGAGAAATGATGAACTAGGGCTTGGTTGTAGGGGTAGAAAAAACAGACAATTCTTGAGAAATTTTTAGATATAGGAGGCCACATTTACTCTCATATAAAAAGACTGTTGTGTACCTATTTCTTGGTTTTTGTCAGAATAACAATGATGTATGTGAAAGTATTTTGTAAATTATAAGGTTTATTGTGTGATGTGGACATATATAAGTACAAATGTATTTTTCTCCCAGAACTGTTTGAAAGTAAATTGCAGACTTGATACCCCTTAATCTCTAAATATTTCAGTGTGTATTTCCTAAAAACAAGGTCTTTCTCTTATGTAACCACAATAGAGTTATCAAACTCAGGAAATTAACATTGCATGATTAATTCTTATAAGAATAAGATTCTATAAATCTTATTTAAATTTTGTCAGTTGTTCTATTAATATTCTTTATAAAGACAAAAGAAAATCTCAGATCATGAGTTGCAGTCTATTGCCATGTTTTTTATAGGTTCCTTTAACTGGAACAAAAAAGTCCTTGTTTTTCATGATATTGATGTTTTTGAAGAATATAGGACTAGTAATTTCGTAGAAGGTCTCTTAATATTGGCATTTCTGATATTTTTGCATAATCAGAGTCAGAGTATGTACTTTTTAGCAAGAATGCCACAGAGGTGATGTTTTGTTCTTAGTACAACATATCAAGAGGCAAATGATGTCATTACTGGTGTGGTTAACTTTGATTACTTGGTTAAGGTGTCTACCGGGTTTTGTAACATACTAGTTATTGTTGGGAGATACTTGGAGACTATTTAAATATCCTGTTAATTCTCAAATTTTCACCCACTAGTTTCAACATTCAGTGATGATTCTTTTCTGAATCTGTTGTAGAGATTGCCTAATGGTGAATTTCTAATCCAGTTATTCATTTTGCATTTATTAGTTTGATTTCTGTTGTAAGGAAGAACTTTCTCCTCCATTATTTATCTGTTAGTTTGTGTGTAGAGTTTTGTATATTTGTCTTAGTCAGTGCTTTAAAAATCCTTTACTGTTGTTATTTATGTGGATGCTTGAGTTGATCCAGATTTGGCCAGTGTGAGCCTTTCATGCTAATTTCTATCTCTCTCTTTTTTTTTTTTTTTTTGCGGTACGCCGGCCTCTCACTGTTGTGGCCTCTCCCGTTGCAGAGCACAGGCTCCGGACGTGCAGGCTCAGCGGCCATGGCTCACGGGCCCGCTCCGTGGCATGTGGGATCCTCCTGGACCAGGGCATGAACCCGTTTCCCCTGCATTGGCAGGCGGACTCTCAACCACTGCGCCACCAGCGAAGCCCTCTATGTCTTTTTTTAATTAAAAATTTTAGGTGTGAACATATTTCAGATTTTATTTTAATTTTTTAGAGCAGTTTTAGGTTCACACCAAAAGTTCTTGTGTCCTTTTTTTAAAACTTCCCATTATTCTTTGAGAACTGATTTTTTAAAAAAAATGTTTCCTGGATATAGTGACTAAAAACATTGTTAAGAAGTAGATTTTTAAAAATAATCTTTAGTTTTTAGAGCAGTTTAGGTTCACAGCAAAATTGAGCAGAAAGTACAGAGGGTTCTTATACCGCCCCCCCCCCAACATGCATACCTCTCCCACTGTCAACATCCTGCAACTGAGTGGTACATTTGTTACGTTGATGAATCTACCATGACACATAATTATCAACCAGAGTCCATAGTTTACATTAAGGTTCGCTCTTGGTATGTACACTTTATGGGTTTTGACAAATGTAGCATGGCATGTATCTACCATTATAGTATCATACAGAATAGTTTCACTGCCCTAAAAATCCTCTGTGTTCTGCCTATTCATCCCTCCCCCTCGCCATCCCCTGGCAACCACTGATCTTTGTCTCCATAGTTTTGCCTTTTCCAGAATGTTACATAGTTGGAATCAAACAGTATATAGCCATTTCAGATGGGCTTCTTTCACTTAGCAATATGCATTTAAGGTTCCTCCATGTCTCTTCATGGCTTGCTGGCTCGTTTCTCTTTAGTGCTGAATAATATTTCCTTGTCTGGATGTACCACAGTTTATTTATCCATTCACTTATACTGAACTTTGGTTGCTTGCAAGTTTTGGCAGTTATGAATAAAGCTGCATCCATGTGCAGGTTTTTGTGTGGACATAAAATTTCAACTCCTTTGAGTAAATACAAGATGCACAATTGCTAGGACATATGGTAAGAGTATGTTTAGTTTTCTAAGAAACTGCCGAACTCTCTTCCTAACTTGGCTATACCACTTTGCATTCCTATCAGCAATGAATGAGAGGTCTTGTTGATCTATATCATCAGCATTTGGTGTTGTCAGTGTTCTGGATTTCAGGCAATCTAATAGGTGTAAAGTGGTATCTCATTGCTGTTTTAATTTGCAGTTCTCTAATGAGGTATTGTTTGCCATCTGTATACCTTCCTTGAAGTGTCTGTTCAGGTCTCTGCCCATGTTTTAATTAGGTTGTTTATTTTTTTTTATTGTTGAGTTGCAAGAGTTCTTTGTATAGTTTGGATAACAGTCCTTTATCAGATATGTGTTTTGCAAATATTTTCTCCTATTTTTTTGGCTTATCTTGTCATTCTCTTGACAATGTCTTTTGTAGAACAGAACTTTTTAATTTTAACAAATCTAGTTTCTCAAGTATATTTTTCATGGATTGTGTCTTTGGTGTTTTATCTAAAAAGTCATTGACATAGTCAAGGTCATCTAGATTTCCTGTTAGGTTACCTTCATAACAGGAATTTTATAATTCTGCATTTTACATTTAGGTCTGTGATCCATTTTGAGTTAATTTTTGTAAAGGGTATGAGGTCTGTGTCTAAGAGTCTTTTTTTTTTTTTTTTTTTTGCGTGTGGATGTCCAGTGCTTTCAGCACCATTTTTTGAAAAGACTTTCTTTTTTCCACTGTATTGCCTTTACTTCTTTGTCAAATATCAGTTGACCCTATATATGTGGGTGTATTTCTGGGCTCTCTGCTCTATTCCATTGATCTGTTTGTCCGTTCTTTCACCAGTGTTTTGATTACTGTAGTTGTATAGTAAGTGTAGAAGTCAGGGTAGTTAGTCCTCTGACTTTTTTTTTTCCTTCGGTACTGTGTTGGTTATTCTTACTGTTTGGTTATTCTGGATATTATGCTTCTCCATATAAACTTTAGAATCAGTTTGTCAGTACCCACAAACTTGCTGGAATTTTGATTGGGGTCGCATTGAATCTTTTGATCAAGCTGGGGAGAACTGAGATTTTGACAATATTGAGTCTTCTTATCCATGAACGTGAAGTATCTCTCCATTTATTTAGTTCTCGGATTTCTTTCATCAGAGTTTTGTAGTTTCCCTGATATAGATCTTGTACATATTTTGTTAGATTTATACTTATGTAATTCAGTTTTGGGAGTGCTAATGTAAATGGCGATGTGTTTTAAATTTCAAATTCCATTTGTTCATTGCTGGTATATAGGAAAGCAATTTACTTATTTAACCTGTATCTTGCAACCTTGTTATGATTCTGTATTAGCTGCAGGAGTTTTGTCGATTCTTTTGGATTTTCTTCACAGACAAGTCATGTCATCTGTGAATAAAAACAATTTTATTTCTTACTTTCCAATCTGTATTTTTATTTCCTTTTCTTGTTTTACAGTATTAGCAGGAATTTTCTCCTGAAAAGGAGTAGTGAGAGGGGACGTCCTTGCCTTATTACTGATATCAGCTGGAAAGTTTCTAGTTTCTCACCATTAAGTTAGGTGTAGGTTTGTTTTTGTTTTTTTTTTTCTCTCGGTACGCGGGCCTCTCACTGTTGTGGCCCCTCCCGTTGCGGAGCACAGGCTCCGGACGCGCAGGCTCAGCGGCCGTGGCTCACAGGCCCAGCCGCTCCGCGGCACGTGGGATCCTCCCGGACCGGGGCACGAACCCGCGTCCCCTGCATCGGCAGGCGGACTCTCAACCACTGTGCCACCAGGGAAGCCCTAGTCCTTTTCTTGTACATTATTCTGTATCCACATTCTCTGCAACGGATTGGATCCCTTGATTTTATTTCATTTTCTTTGTGACATTCTCCACAGATATATATCATTGGCTGCTGCTTTGGGTGTTGAACGTCCTTCTGGGTGTCCATTGTTGTTTCCACGTAACACGGGGAAACTTGCCTGCTTTTCCGAACAGATTCCGCCTCGCCGCTGTAGTTTCAGCAATCATAAAATTATTCTGTAAAATTGCTATAAAAGTTTGTAAATGCTTACTCTCAGTTTCTCTACAGACTAGTAAACAGTTTGTAGAATATCGCAGGGCCCTGGACCAAGTTTTGAGTAGCACTGTTAACAATATACAGCATACTGCTTCTTGCTCCTTTTCTAATCTTAGCAATCTAAGCCTTAATTCTTAGTCTGTAATAGCATTTGTTACCTTCTTGATAGATTTTTAAAACTTTTCATTATGAAAAATTCCAAACACATATACATATAGAGAGACTAGGAGAATGAATTCTCATGTATCCATCACCCAGTTAATAACATATGGCCAGTCTTGTTTCATTTATATTTTTCTTGCTTCTTCCCAGTGGATTATTTTAAAGCAAATTCAAGCCATTTTATAACATTGTAAATAATTCAGTATGTGTCTCTTAAGGGAAAAGTACTCTTTTAGAAAAATAGGTACCATACTGTTAATCACACCTTAACATTTAAACAACTTCTTAATATCAAATCAGTGTTCAAATTAATTTTTAACATGTATATAAGTTTTAATATATACACACCCATAGGAATTTGCTGATTGCATCTCCATGGAAATCAGTTTGTTCCTCTCTCCCCTGTGATCCTGTAAACTGGTAGTTAGATCTAGAAGCTTGATCACATTCAGGTTTGATAACTGTTACTATTATTTGGCACAAATAATTCATAGGTGGTATGATGTATGGATGTATTATATAGCTTTGTTTTAGAAATAGGATTTTGTTACTGCTTAGATACATTAAGTGATCATTAATATTAAGTATATATTTTAAAATTTGAGTTTGTCACTTGTCACAGATGGAGCAGGGAAAAGTTAAAAAATGTTTTAATTAACTTTGGAAATAGTATTTGCAAAATAAATTGAATAAGCAAGATTTTAAAGTGAGTCTTTTTAAAAAAAATTTTATTGGAGTATAGTTGATTTGCAATGTTGTGTTTCAGGTGTACAGCAAAGTGAATCAATTATACATATACCCACTCTCTTTTAGATTCTTTTCCCATATATGCCATTAAAGAGTATTGAGTAGAGTTCTCTGTGCTATACAGTAGCTTCTTATTATCTATTTTATATATAGATCCCAACCTTCCAATTTATCGTCCCCCCTAAAGTGAGTCCTTACATAGAAGAATGTGAGACTTTGGAGATTCTGGAGATCATCTTGTTTAACTCATTTATTTTTTCACAGATGGGAAAATGGAAGCTCTTAGAGATAAAAATAATTTATTAACTATCTCAAAGATAGTCATTCTTTGCTTTTCTTTAACACAAGGTCATGTATAGGTAGTGTGATTAATACACACCTGTCATTTGGGGAGACTTTTCCCTTTTTCAGTTGTCTTAATGCAAATGGAGGGCTTTATTATTTTAATTGACATACAGTGGTTTCTTTAGTAATCTGGATTAGTGTATTGGTTTAAGAGAAGTCAGGCTGACTTTTATTAATAATATTTTCTTCCCCAGGGATTGCCTCCAAAATTAAAAATACTTAAGGCATTTTATAGTCTAAAGTCGTGATAAATACCTCAGATTGGTGGTTTTTTCTTCCACTCAATTTTACATGGAAAATTTAGTATATCTTGTTTTATAAATAACTTTTTAGGTCCTGCTTACTTAACTTTTTAGGCATTTTGCAGTACTCAATCTAGATAAGCTTTGGGAAGATTCTCTGTAATTTTGAAAAGCTAAAATGTGAGCAAAATGGGTGTGAACAGGTTTTTTATTTTTTTAAGTTTGCTTGTTTAGACATTGTATGTTATTGGTTATCTAGGAAAGACTGTTTAGTGAGGCATTACATGCAGTTTATTAATTGTCCAAATTCTGGATAGTGGGAATAAGTGACTATGGGCTGCAGTATAAATGTATTTTTATTACATTGTCTGTCTGCTACAGACTTTGGAGCCAGAATGCCCAGGTTCAAATCCTGGCTCTGCCACTTAGTAGCTTTGTGACTTTGGGCAAGTTACTCAACTTCTCTTTTCCTGTTTCCAGTCTTTAAAATTGGAGATAATAGTAGTACCTGTTTCATAGGATTCTGAAGATTAGATTACCTGATGTATAGGTACAGTGCTTAGAACAGTGTCTGGCACACAGTACATGCTTAAGTGTTAGCTATTTTCTTTTCTTAGTTGGATGAGGCTGACCCTGGCAAAGTTGTGAAGTAGACAGAGTTGGCCTGGACATACATCCATCTCTAATGGTTGGGTAAGCAGTCTTTTCAACCTGCTGCTGTCTTTGGCATTCCTTCCCAGGTTGCCCTTTGCTAAACTTTTGCCTACTTATTCTCCCTGTCTCTGCAATGAAAATCCAACTCACAAAATCCCCACCCTACTTTCCTGTTATTCATTACAGTAGGAATTGTGAAAAAAGTAATCTAATTGAAGGACTTCATACTATTAATAAGTAACACTTGTAAATAATTTGCCTTTATAAAATAAGTGTTTTAATTCATCTAACTTTAGGGGATTAGATGTTAGGGAAAATGACAAATTTGAACAGGGTCGAGGCGTTGGGAACAAGATGTTTTTGGACAAGAGAGTAGCTCTGAATTGGTTTTGCCTTGGAATATTTCATTCGTTTGTGCCTGCTTTTCAAATCGTTTTCTTTCTTTCTTTTGTATTAGAACTCACTGATTATTTAAAAATTTCTACCCCTCCTTTCTCTGTCACATAGATAACATAGTGTTTGGTTAAAAAGGTGGCCTTTAGTTGGACTAGGTTTAGTAGTGACTGTTGGTTGGTTCCTGTGGATATTGTTAATTGGGACTAATTTGTTCAGTGTGAACAGAGAATAGATACGATGATAAAAGAAATCAAATTCTGAATGAAGTAGTATGTTCACGGCTTTTGCGAAAGTTGTTTTATTGTATTTTAAATGCTGGCTTTATATGCAGTCTTGGAGATAATCTCTCCATTTCCATGTACATTTAAGAAAGCCGTAGTCATCTTTCATCTACTTAAATTGCAGGTGTCGTGAGTACAAGGACAGTATTTTATCTACGTGGTTATATCTCTCCACGTTTCTGAGTGCGTAGTAGACCTTCAGTAACTTGTCATAGGTTGTTAACATTAAATTATTTTTGTTTGGGATTATAATTTGGGGTACGTGATTGACCTGTGATGTCTCTGAAACTGTGTAAAGAAATCATGCTAAGATGGGTTCTACAATAGCTCAAGATGGATCTATCTATCTATGTATCTGTCTATGTATCTATCTGTTACTCCTCTTTCCTTTCTAGTTACTGTCTAGGAACTGGAGAGTACAGAGGAAGTTGATGAAATTACAGATAAAGCCCTAGTATATAAAGAGGTAGAATTCCTCCAGAAATGACTAGAAGATAGATTTTTAAAAAGGAGCATTACTATTGTTTTGTGTAAGATTTGACACACTGTTAAGTTAATTTTGTGTCTATATATCTTCTTCCATTCTGATCAGTGGATTACTAATTATCCAGCGGTTTAAAGAAAAATCATTAGCATTGTAGCTGTTATTAGTTTTCCTAATTAACACCATGTTGACTTATTGAAATGTAAACTTTGTATTTCTTGTTATATTTTAAGGACTTAGGTTTGGTGGAATGAAGTTAGATGTACTGGTTGTACTGGTAATTGACTTAGTTAATTAAGGCATAGTGCCAGTAAGGCCAAGGTCACCATGACAGGTGTTATTTAACTGTTATTATTTTAACCAGATTAATTTTGTCTAGTTTGTCCACACATTCCTTGGAAGGGGCCTTCTTAGCAAATCTCATTAGATGCAGATGACATAGATAACAGTGATCTCTGTATGGGAGGTCAGCATATTTTTGGGTCTCACTGATTCTTAATCATGTATACATAATTTCACAAAGATTTAGGACTTTTAATGATCACAAAGGTTTGTGCACTTGTGCCGTTAACACCACAGGACTTGAATAGTTAACCAGCTCATGCATGCCTTGCCTTGGTACCTAGGTGTTAGAGGCAGACACTTTGTACTGAGGTCTTAGCACAGGAGTGGATCCCATCCTCTAGAATTTCTCCTTTTTCTTGAAATTGCTCAAAAGCTCCACTCCTTTCTTTGTTCAGGTCACTCAACATGGTCTCTTCTCTGGATTTTACTGAACATAGGGCTGGTCCACATTCCATGCCACTAGAATCCCTGAGCCAAAGTATGTATGTATGTATTTATGTGTGTATTTATTTATTTATGGCTGTTGGGTCTTTGTTGCTGCACACGAACTTTCTCTTGTTGTGGCGAGTCGGGGATACTCTTCGTTGCGGTGTGCAGGCTTCTCATTGTGGTGGCTTCTCTTGTTGTGGAGCACGGGCTGTAGGTGTGCGGCCTGTAGGCGCGCGGCCTTCAGTCATTGTGGTGTGTTGGGCTCAGTAGTTGTGGCTCGCGGGCTCTAGAGCACAGGCTCAGTAGTTGTGGCGCATGGGCTTAGTTGCTCCGCAGCACGTGGAATCTTCCCGGACCAGGGCTCGAACCTGTTTTCCCCTGCATTGGCAGGCTGATTCTCAACCACTGTGCCACCAGGGAAATCCCTGAGCCATAGTTTTTGAAAGCTTGGCTACCTCATTTAATATTGAGGGGAGGAAATGATATGGGGAAGACACACAAGTCAGTGTTCCAGAAACTAGCCCCAAGAAGACATACAGTAGGTGCCAAATGTCGATAGAAGTGTGGTTGCTTGGAGTGTACTTGAAATGATTTGAAAAAACTTTACGAGAGAGATGAGATTAGAACTGAACCTTAAAGGATGGGTAGGATTCGCCAGAACTTGTGTCTGTTGTGCTTGTTTTTCTAAGGTAGTGCCTTCATGTGTGTATTGTGGAGGGATGGTGGTACCTGAATGAGTCTGGGGTGTGTGTGGTGTGTTTGTATGCTGGTAAGGAGTTGAGAGTTTATACTGTTACAGAAGAGCTTCAGAAAGAGGGACTTGTTATTAGGAGGATTATTTTGGTAACGGTGAGCTGGATGGATTTAGAGAGGGAAGGCGCTTAGGAGGCTATTATAGTAGTTCTGACCTGAACTGCAAAAGGGTTGATGGCAGCTAAAATGGAAAGAAAAGGACTGTTTGGACAGAAACCACTAGAAAGAATCTGTGGGGGAGAAGGCAGAATTCAAGATAAGTCTGAGTTTCTATGCTGGGTGCAGTAGTATTAGTGGTGTCCTTAACGGAAACTGGAGAGAGAAATCAGGCTAGGGGTTTGTTGTGAGAGGAAGATAAGAGGATTTTAATATAGGATGTGACAAGATATTGGAGCCCGGAAATGAGGTGAGATTTGTAGATGGAGGGTTCACCAGTGCTTCTAGTTTTAGCTCTTTTTAAAAAAAATAAATTTATTTATTTTATTTATTTATTTTTGGCTGCATTGGGTCTTTGTTGCTGCACGTGGGCCTTCTCTAGTTGTGGCCACCGGGGGCTACTCTTCGTCGCAGTGCGCAGGCTTCTCATTGCGGTGGCTTCTCTACTTGCGGAGCACGGGCTCTAGGCGTGTGGGCTTCAGTAGTTGTGGCACGTGGGCTCAGTAGTTATGGCTCACGGGCTCTAGAGCACAGGCTCAGTAGTTGTTGCGCATGGACTTAGTTGCTCCGCAGCATGTGGGATCTTCCCGGACCAGGGCTCGAACCCATGTCCCCTGCATTGGCAGGCGGATTCTTAACCACTGCGCCACCAGGAAAGCCCCGCTTCTAGTTTTAGCTTTCATCTTTAGTCCCCTAAAATGCTTTCTGAGCATTTTTAAATCGTCACAGATTTATGCTAATTAATATTTATATCAACAATTTATATTAATAAATTAATATTTATATTACTAAATATAGACTTAATATTAATAAAGCTAATATAAAACCAAAAGACTGTCAGTCCTTCCTTTGGATAACTGCTCATCATTTGACACTGACAACTGAACTTCTCTCAGTTTGTTTCTCAAGGAGTCTGTGCTTGGTGAGGATCATTTCACTTCTCTAGTTCTCTCTCATAGGGTTTTAGTAGGTGGTTGGGGGAATTTGTAGTGTAGCTACAATTTTGAGTAATTGACTTCAAAATAGGTATATTTATTCTACATTGTTTAGTAATGCTTCACAAATATGGTCTAATTAATTCACTACTAAGCATGACAGTATAAAAAATGTTCAGTTATGAGCCCCTCCCTTTCCCTAGCCATTAACCCATACATCATAATGCTCATGCTTTTATTATTGTTTGAACTGGGAAGTATATAATCAAAAGCAGTTATGAATTTAATACTAGAAAATAGTTGCTATACTTGGAGACATTATTCAGTCTGTCTGCAGGTAGAGGTTGATGTATAAATAGATTCATGGACTCTTTGGTCCACAAGATGGGAACTGCTGATACTGCATTTGAACCAAGGAATATTTGTTTTAAGAGTAGCACTTGTGTCTAGATCTGCTTAAAGAAAATCCATATTATACAGATTTTATTGTTGCTTTGTGTACCGATTAATTGAAGTATGATTCACTGGCTAGAATTTGGAAATCTGTATTTTATGCAGAAGTAGACTTGTAAATTAAATTTACTTGGGTATATGAATATATGTTAACTTGAAAGATATTTAGTAATTGTTTTATTTCAATGCACAGTATTAACTCTCAGAGCTGTTTGCTATTAAAAATTATTTCATGTTCTTTTTGACATCTGGTAGAAAAAGTGTACTCAGTGTTAATTTCACCTCAATAATGCAAAATCACGTAGTTGAACTGATGTTACCTTTACTCTTCCGTTCCATTTACTGTTACCACAGGTACAGATGACTCTCTCAGATAATCCTCTCCAATGAATTTTAGCTTTTGGTTATGAAAAAACAATAATCCTAAGACAACGTCTTAATTCCCTGTAGAGTTGGTACCATGTACATCGTTATCTAATATAATGCACTTATCTTAAAACTTTTTTAATTTTTTGGCCACACCACGCAGCATGTGTGATCTTAGTTCCCCCACCAGGGATGGAACCCGTGCCCCCTGCATTGGAAGCGCATGATCTTAACCAGTGGACCACCAGGGAAGTCCCAAAACTCTTGAGCTTGGTTTTGGTATTGCTTAGTTACCTGAATTTTTGGGAGGGGTAGCCTGTTTACCAGGCATATATGACAATGATTCTTTATTTTTTGTTTGTTTTTTGTCAGACATGGACATTTAAGTATGTTATGCTGGCACATTAATTCCATGAAGATTAGTTAATGTAACGCCACAAACTATTTAGTTGAGCCTACATCAAAGTAAGACTTAACAAAGCAAGCATGAATTTTTGAATGTGAATATTTTAAATGAAATACTGAAATTACTTATAGCCTTGGATATGTTCATTATGTCATTTGTTTTTGTCATAAGTTTCTGCTTGCTCATTTTAGTTTACAATAGCATGAGCAAGTAATTTATTTATATTTAATTCCTGAGAAACCAAAGGAAGAAACTGCCTAATGAATATGAAAGTCGCCATTAAATCTCAGTTGTCCATTTTATGGATGCTTTTATGATTATAGTCTTTGCCCTTCAACACACTTTCAGATTGCTGTCAAATGGTGTTTAATCAGTATGTACAAACTAAAGTGAAAAATCTAAGCAGATAAATTACCTGGGTTAGAGGAAAATAAAGTTGCTGAAGGAGAAAAAGACTTCAGAGTTAAATATAAGCTATATATTTTTGCTTTTTCTGTTTACTTGGTTTATGCCCCCTTTCCCCCTTCAATAATAACAAGTAATTCAGTAGGAATTAATTTATTAGGACTACCAATTTAAGATTAATGATAATAATAGTTCACACACACATATGTTTAAGGTTTTAGGGGAAAATATCTTTCCTATGTCTGATTTGACTCACCAGTCCAATCAGCTGATTTTATTGCTGTGTTAAATTAAAATTCTGAATATAGTAGTCCATTATTAAAATAAATGAGTAGGATTAAAATAGAGAATTTATTAAAATAAAGCCTTTTAAAAAAATAAATACTTTTGGATAAAGTAAGAGGCTTCAAGTGAAATTCAGTTTTGGTCTCCTTTACAGGAATAGCTATTCACAGTCATACAGAACCACTTATCACGTTTTGCAGTATCTGCTGAGGAAGTCAGAATCTGAGCCACCATGACGACTGAATCTTGTCTTTGGTCTGATTTATAAGCTGTACTTTTATTCTGACCATGTGCAAGGTGGAGGCTATAGCATGGAAACTAAAATCTTAGTAAGTGTGATTTTTATTTTAGCTATTAAATAGTAGCCTCTCTTAACAGTGAATTTGTCCTCTTAACAAAGTTTACACTATAAAAGGGGTGAGGACTTGGCAAGCAGGGACATAATACTACACTTATAAAGTGAAAGATTTTGCTTTCCAGGTTCAGGAAAAATCCCTGAGAATGAGGAGAAGCTTCTATTACTCTGCCTAGAATTTCTTTCACTTTTCTGGTTACAAATAGGTGGCAGGATGATACTAATTTAGTTGAGAAGGGATTTAAGAAAATGGAGAGGCTGGCTTTAGTGGCCAGTGTCTAAATTCAAGCTATTTAAAAAAATTATTATTACATTTGCTGTGTAAGTTGCTTCATTTATAAATGATTGCCATTAAATTATAGTCTTCATTGTATTGCAGTGTTAGGAAGCCCAGTGTAGAATCCTAGGAGCCTTTTAAATAGTTAATATGTTTTTAATATGAATTGAATTTTGAGTATATTTTAAATATTGAATATTTTGAGTATAAATATTCAAAATTATATTGGAGCGATTATGCTAGTTGTTATGTCAGGGATGTTTCATCAGTTGATTGTCCCAAGTATAGGTGATGTGCAGTTTTTATGTTCTGCACTCTAGACAGAACAAGATTTTGAGGATATAGGCTATCAAGGAACTTTATCTCTGTTTCACAGTGTTACTTTGTTAATTGTAAGGATTACTACTTAACATCTTTCTTTCCTACCTGTGCTTATTAAGAGCAGTGGATAATTAGCACGTTTAGGCTGCTTTTCTCCCTTAGCAAGAATGATAGAATTGACTGTTTGATTTTCTGAATTCTTTAGTGAATCAAACATTGTGGTACTATACCTAGATAGCATAATAATCTATGTTGCTCATAATTTGAGAATGGTTATGTGTTTAAGATACTTGGTTTGTGTTCTGTCCCTTCCCTTTGAATCTTTTAACTATTGGTTGTTTTTCTAAATTGATGGTGATGACCTGGCTGAGATTAAACATCTCTGTTAGAGGAGTCCTGATTTAACCTCATTCCGTCTTAGAATAAACCTCTCTTTATCTTCTGCCTTTTCTCTTGCATTCCAAAGTACAGTTTCATTAAATCCCCAGGTCTAAGATTTTTCTTTGGGAACTTATGTCCAGTATCTCTCCAGAAATGTTAAGAAAAGGTAGTTGAGTGTGAAATGTTACATGCATCTTTTGAGAAATTGAGGTTTTATAAGTTGAAGGGTACTTTTATATTTTGTGCATGTTTTCAGGGATGGGATTATGTAGTTATTGTTTTAATAACCATGTCCTAATTATTTATAGCTTCCTGCCTGACATAACTCACTTCAAGAAGTGCACAATGTCAGAACGTGGAATTAAGTGGGCTTGTGAATACTGTACGTATGAAAACTGGCCATCTGCAATCAAGTGTACCATGTGTCGTGCCCAGAGACCTAGTGGAACAATAATTACAGAAGATCCATTTAAAAGTGGTTCAAGTGATGTCGGTAGAGATTGGGATCCTTCCGGCACCGAAGGAGGAAGTAGTCCTTTGATATGTCCAGACTCCAGTGCAAGACCAAGGGTTAAGTCTTCGTACAGCATGGAAAATGCGAATAAATGGTCATGCCACATGTGCACATATTTGAACTGGCCAAGAGCAATCAGATGCACTCAGTGTTTATCCCAGCGTAGGACCAGGAGTCCCACAGAATCTCCTCAATCCTCAGGATCTGGCTCAAGACCAGTTGCTTTTTCTGTTGACCCTTGCGAGGAATACAATGATAGGAATAAACTGAACACAAGGACCCAGCATTGGACTTGTTCTATTTGCACATATGAAAACTGGGCCAAAGCTAAAAAATGTGTTGTTTGCGATCATCCCAGACCTAATAATATTGAAGCAATCGAGTTGGCAGAGACGGAAGAGGCTTCTTCAATAATAAATGAGCAAGACAGAGCTCGATGGAGAGGAAGCTGTAGCAGTGGCAACAGCCAAAGAAGATCGCCGCCGACTACGAAACGGGACTCTGAGATGAAAATGGATTTTCAGAGGATTGAGTTGGCTGGTGCTGTTGGCAGCAAGGAGGAACTTGAAGTGGACTTCAAAAAACTAAAGCAAATTAAAAACAGGATGAAAAAGACTGATTGGCTATTCCTCAATGCTTGTGTGGGTAAGTTTCTTCATTTTTTGAATGGGATGGGAAAAGATATTAAAAATGACATGAAAGATATAAGGAAGGTCAGTATTATTTAGTATTTATTTCATTCAGTATGATAGCTATAATCCCAGTATGCATGCATAAGAATCTCTGTATTTGTGATCTTGTCATAACGTCGTAAATTGCCTCCCATTTCATTGTGCATGTGTCTTTCCATCATTAGAAAAATTTTTAAGTTATAGCAAAGATTTTTACATATCAGTAGTAAACCGTATACCTGGAGTTTAAAACTGCTACTCTATTTATTGTAACAAGATGTGACTGAGGAACACCAGCTGCTGCTTCAGAGTGTTTGTAAACAGTGTGAGCGTCTTGTGATGATAGAAGCTTTAGTCAGATGTTAAAAATATCACAAAAATGTGTGACTCCAAGAAGTTGAACAAACATAATATTGACCTTGAAAATACTGATGTTAATTTAACATGAATGTCATGTAGTGAATATTTGCAAACTTTATGGAACTGATTTCACGTGGCCAGCTGATTCCATAGTTCAAATTATGATTTGTGTGTTTTGTGTTTTAGTGCTTTCCTAAGGAAATTCTGGATATTGGTCTCAGTCTCTGGCTCAGAGCTGTTCAGGGACAGAGACGTGTTGAGAGAGTAAGGTTTCCTCCAGTTACTGACCTTGTGAGTTAGTTATTCGTGATGTACTTCATAGAAGCAGTTGCTTGACTCCTCTGTATTTTTTTCCCTCCCCCTCTCTTTTTTTTTGAATAGGTTAGCTATTTGAATTATGTGATTTAAATTATTTGGATGGGGTGCTTACTTTGACATTAAGTTTTGTAAAGAAAATTTTGAATAACTACTAAAGTTAAATCTGTGTGGAACAATAGCTAAGCCTTCAACATGGCTTAGCTGTGTATATATATTTTTTCAGTACTAATTTCTTTTGTTTATCACCCTGAATATAGCCCCAAGAATATGGAATACATGACTATATGAACCTGCAAGTCCTAAGAATAGATTTCAAGAAATCTCAGTTTTTTAATTTTAGTTTTGTCCTGGCCAAAAAAAAAAAAAAGTCCCAGCTGATGAGCCCTTCTGAACACCAGACACAGCAGGCACTTAGTAACTGTTAGCTCCAGTGTTCTCCTGTCCTGAGGACGAGGGATGAAAGCACACTGAGCTGTCTTCAGCCATCTGTGCTGTTCCATTACATCACATTGATTTTTTTCTCTCCCCAAATTGAGGTACCACAGATGGTCTGAATGTCTTTTTTTTTTTTAAACCAGGAGCTACAAAAGGGTTCTATTTATTATGAATTTTAAAAAATTGAGGTCAAATTCACATAACATAAAATTCATCATTTTGAAAATGAACAATTCAGTGGCATTTAGTGTATCCACGGTGTTGTACAACCACCACCTCTGTCTAGTTCTGAAACATTTTCATCACCCCAAAGGAAACTCTATACCCATTTAAACAGTTACTCCACATTTTCTCCTCCCCCAAGTCCCTGGTAATCACCAGTCTGCTTTCTGTTTCAGTGGATATACCTATTCTGAATGTTCCATATAAATGGAATCTTACATTATGTGATCTTTTGTATCTAGGTGTGATTGTCCTTTAATTACCTGTATGCCTTTTGGAACACTCTTAAAATTATTTTTGCAGGCAGTAGCGTACTACGTACATGCTAACTACAAGGTGGTGTTATAGTACATGTAAATTTATAGATGGTAATGAACTACACTGCAGTGATTTTTAACCTCTTTTGGGGTCACTGTTTCTTCAAGTTAGTGTATCGTATGTTAAGAACTCTTGCTTTGAATTATTTTCTCCCCTTGACACACACATTAGACCAATCAATATATCTTTGTCTTTATGGCTATTATTTCTTGTCTTTGTGACTATTGTGTCTTCTTGGTGCTGCCTTTATTTCTTTACCTATATCTACTTCTTTTGGATAACCATCCTTGTACCTCTTTGCATTCTTACAGCTGAACAAAAACTTCTCCCAGTAGGACCGATATTAAATTTGGTCTTATTTCATTTATAAAACAGTTTCTTTGTCATTAAATCCACATTCCCACATACTCCAGAGTTTCTAGGTTCTTAGGGCCAAGGATTGATTGTAATTGGTTCTTGGTAATGTGGATTCTGTCTTTCCTATCAGCAAATATTTTTGACTATTCACTGCATAATATGGTTCTCAACTGTTGTAGAAAGATTATGGCTCCGTCTTTATTTGGTAGTCATATCCTGATTTGTAAATATCCTTGAAATATGTTAAAAACTTTTAGTTGTTTACATTGTATTGGGTTAACAGAAGTCCACAAGTATTGAAAATTAATCATTTTTTTTTTTGTTTTTTTGGCCACACTGTGCGGCGTGTGGGATCTTAGTTCCCCGATCAGGGATCGAACCCACGCCCCCTGCAGTGGAAGGCGGAGTCTTAACCACTGGACCACTGGGGAAGTCTCCGAAAAGTATTCTTTACTTCTCCCTTTCTACCTGTCTTTTGCTCTCCAGATTTCATTAGATATGGTATATTATGGTTTATCGATGTTAGGCATTTAAGAAAACTATCTTAGTGTTTGCTTTGGCAGCACATATACTTAAAAAATCATCTCCAAAGTACATACACTAAGTATAAAGTGTATAAATGTGCATAAAATTTATACTAAGTATAAAATGTGAGACTTTCCCATTTGAAATTGAAATAAAAAAAAATCAACCTCAGCCTTGTACCTGGTAAAATGGGAATGAGGAAGATTCAGTATTGAGAAGGGTAAAGCTAAAGCTTCCACAGTATTAAGTAAGTATCTTTTACATGACTGTTGGGTATAAATTTCACATAGGTCACATTATCTTACGTGATGAGAGGAAGTTGGGGACGTCCAACGTCCAACGTTTTACTGGTGCCAAAACCTGACACCAGTAAAAATGGAATCTGGGAGTGGGAGTGAAATGGTAATGGCAGAGGTGTGAATTTAAATGTGCTGTTGTCTCTGGAGTGTCAGCAGTGTGGTGCCAGGTTATTTTCTGGGAGGTCATGTCAGTGCTAATCATGGTCTAACTTTCCCACTGGACAGATGATAATGTCTCTAGAGATAAAGCAGCACTACCTAACATACCGTTTTAGTTCTGCTGTTGTATTGAATCAGTTGCCCTTTAGAAGAACATTTAAATTTGTGATCCCAAGTTGATCCCTTGAAAAGTTTCAGGGTCAGATAAGAATCTCAAATTAAATCTGTATAATAACTTTTGTATGCCTGAGCCCTGGACTCTCATATCCAGCGGCCGCCTATACAACATCTTCTCTTGAATATGTAATATTTCAAACTCAGTGAGGCTAAAAAACTGAACTGGTCTCTCAAATCTGTTGTCTCACTCCCCCCATCTCAGTTGATGGCAAGTTCATCGTTTTATTTGCTGCGTCCAGAGCCTTGGTCATCCTTGGTTTTCTTCTTTTTCTCTTATACTCCATTCTCACTGGCTTTGTCTTCAAAATATACCCAGAATCTGGCCACCTCTCAGTACACTGGTCCAAGCCACGATCCCCTCTATGTCCGTGTCGTCCTTTACAAACTGTTCTCTGAATAGGAGCTACTCTTCTAAAACTTTGCTTAGAACCCTCCAGTGATTCTCGCTGTGTTGCTCAGAGTAAAAGCCAATTTTATAGGCTCTCTCTGCTTTCTATCCCACACCTACTTTCCCCACTTTTGTACAAACGCACGTTTCCCTCTAACCTTATCTGTTACTCTCAACCTCGCTCATTCACTCCTGCCCTCTAGCCACCTTTCTTGTCTGCAAATAAGCCTCAAGCTTTGTACTTGCTCTTTCTTCTGCCCGGATTGCTTTCTCTAGATTGCAGGATTAGCTAATTTACTTCTTTCAGGTGTTTTCTCACATGTCACCTTCTCTGTGAGGCCTCAAATTTCAGCCCTGTCCTGTCCTCTCTTCCCCCAACTTTAATTTTCTTCACAACACTTGTTACCTCTAATACACTTATTAGAAGTCACCTTATTTGTCTCTCTCTTGCTTAGAACTTAAGCTTTCTGAAGGCCAGGGATTTTGTCTGTTTTGTTCACAGCTGTTTGCTAGTACCTAAAACATTGCCTTATATATAGCAGGCATTGAAATTTTTGTTAATGAGTGAATAAACATTTGTGGAAACTGGAATTTGGACGAATAGACAAATAGACCTTCCAAAGACAAATAAACCTTTTTGCTTTTCTCCTAAATTTCTTAATTCTTTGCCTTCTTCCTAGCTTTCTGTACTTTTCACCTTACAGACTACCTGGAGCTCAACCCACTGGGAGCCAACTTGGCTTCTTCCTGTCAGGTGAAGACAGAGCAAGTAGGTCCCATAGGGTTTTATTGGAAAGAGTAGAGAGGCCTCAGTTTATCACTAGGCAGTCTGTGGATATGAAGAGTCTAAAGTCAGATTTCTTTATATTTAATTTCTCCGTCTTCCTGATGAATATTTGATAACTTGATGAATATATAAGGAAAAAAATCGTAGTGTTTTCTATACCTAGAGTCCTAAATCGAAGTTTTTACTTGAAAAGTTTTTATTCAATTGTCATTGGACGTGTTGCTTCCTGTTTGGCATTTCGCCTTAAATAGCTGCATCTTTCTTCCATTTAGCTTGTCTAGTGATCCTGCTAACAAAGATGAGAAGGGTTTGAGATTGGGGGGCAGCGGGAGGGAGTGCTGTTGAAGGCGTAGGGGGAAAAGAATCATGCTCATATAACGAGTACACGTTGAAACTGGAATTTTTATGCTGAAATGTTCAGTTTGCCCCATGGCAATGGCATTATAGAGAACATATGAATTAGTAACATCTCCACTGCTCCCAAGCTTTGGGGGGCCCGCAGTATGTACTGGTATACCCTGTTGAGAATCACTGACTTACGAGCTTAACCAGAATCTCATTATCAAGGAGCATGTTGAAATGAAGTCATGAGGATTGTAGTCTTATTACTGAGCAAGATTTTGATGGTCTAAAAATATATATGATTCTTAAAACGTAGGCAGTACATTAGAATTAACTTTTTCTTGCATGTGGTCTACAAAAATATTGTTATATTTGATCTAATGTTTCCCCCCTTCTCATAATTGTTGAAAATTAATATTTGTGGCAGTTGTTTATTGATGCCAATTGTATTTTGGCCCCCTTACTGGAAAGCTGTATACAGTGTGATGTATAGGTGTCCACTCCAGAGTGTCAGATATAACTGTAGAAATATCTAAAACTTGCATGGTGTTAAACATGTCAGAATGTATTGATATTTGTTTATTTGGTTTCATTAACACTTTTTTCATTTTAACCAAAATTAGCAATGTATAGGCTTATTACATTTTAAAATGTTCTTTTCAATTTACTTTGGTATTGGTATTAAAAATCATGTATATGGGGCTTCCCTGGTGGCACAGTGGTTGAGAGTCCGCCTGCCGATGCAGGGGACACAGGTTTGTGCCCCGGTCCGGGAAGATCCCACATGCCGCGGAGCGGCTGGGCCCGTGAGCCATGGCCGCTGAGCCTGCACGTCCGGAGCCTGTGCTCCGCAACGGGAGAGGCCACAACAGTGAGAGGCCCACGTACCGCAAAAAAAAAAAAAAAAAGATCATGTATATGGATGGTTTTTCTCAAGGAAGTAAATTTTTAAGGTTGTATTAGTGTTACTTTTCTTCCTCTGGTGAAAAGGGTTCCCAGGCCCAGTTCCAGCATGTGTGTGTGTGTGTGTGTGTGTGTGAGTGTCTGTGTCTATGTGTGTCTGTGTCTGTGTGTGTCTGTGTCTGTGCGTGTCTGTGTGGTGGGGAGCTTCCTCATACCAACAGGCAATTCTCAGACACCAGCAGGGTGTCCGAGAATTCAGCTCAATTCTGACACTGTCTACCCAGAGGGAGAATCAGATTCCACATGTGAAGGGCTTAGCCCCACAAGACCTCCTTCCACTTCAGATGCCAGATGCCAGTCACAAGCCCAGGTTGTTAACCTGTACTTGTGACCAATTGGCTCTAAATCAGAGGTTCCCACGACCCCCTGCCTTGGGTTTGATTAGTTTGCTGGAACGCCCCACGAAACTCAGAGAAACAGTTTACTTACTAGGTTACTGGTTTATTATAAAAGGCTATGATAAAGGATACAGATGAACATGTAGATGGAAGAGATGTATAGAGGGCAAGGTTTGGAGAAAGGGCATGGAGCTTCCATGATGCTCTTTCCAAGTGTGCCACTCTCCTCAAATCTCTGTGTGTTCACCAACCTGAAAGCTCTCCAGACCCTGTCCTTTTGGGGTTTTATGGAGGCCTCATTACATAGGCATTGTTGATTAAATCACTGGTCACTGGCGATCTCTGGCCTCTCTCCCCTCTCTGGAGGTCAGGGTGGCATAGTGGGTGGGACTGAAAGTCCCAACCCTCTAATCCCCTGGCAACCAGCTCCCACCCTGGGGGTGGGATCCAAAAGTCACCTTCCATGAAGTGTTTTCAGGAGCTGAGGACCAGAAACCAGATACTATCCCATTACTTTTATCACTCAGGAAATTCTAAGGGTTTTGGGAAGCTGTGAGCCAGGAATTGTGGATGAAGATCAAACATATATATTTGGTCATCTGAATGACAGTTTTTCCTATAAATCACAATATTGCATCTAGAAAAATCTGTTGCAGTGTGTAATCTTCTACGATGACTTTTTAAATTCCTAGTTTTGAGATATAGTGTCTGGTCAAATGAAAGGAGTGTTGTGCACTAACCCAAACAGAATCAAATTAACTTCAATGGAAGAAAAAGTCATAGGTTAGTTTTTGAGAGATAGTAGTACTGTGTACTGGAATGATAAGAAGTTGATTTATACCAAGAAAACTACCACATCAAAACAAAACAGAAAAGGAAATTCTTGACATAAGACACAATGGTGATTTTATACATTTATTCAGATATCTTTGTGGCTGACTTTTTAACTCTAAAGGTAACTCAGGGCATATAAGTTATTGTAAAGAAAAAATTAGAAGAAACTTGTTTTCTAGTTCAGTAAGTACTCCTTTAGCCTTAAAAATTATTAATTTGCTCCACAGAGGTATTTTATTGATGACTTGTCAGAAAACACAAAACATTAGGTATCTTGAAAAATACAATATTAATGATGAGGTAGTGTCCAAATTTGTATGTTTTACTTGCCCAGTACTTGACTTCCTTGTAGGCGCTTCTCCCCACCTCCTTTGGGTTTTCTCTGATTTACATGACTGATTTAAGTAGTGTGACAGGTAGAATATTGCACTCTGGCCCCCCAAAATGTCTAAATCCTAATCCCCAGAACCTATGAATTTGTTACTTTACTTGGCAAAAGGGATTTTGCAGATGTAATTAAGGGCCTTGAAATGGAGAGATTATCCCAGATTATCCGGGTGGGCCCAGTGTAATATGGGTCCTTAATCAGCAAAGGAGAGAGATGGGAGAATGAGATGTGACGGTGGAAAAGCAGAGGTTTTAGTGATGCGGGGGCCCTTAACTAAGGAATGTGGGCAACCTCTAGAAGCTGGAAAAGGCAAAACTACCTTAGAGCCTCCCTGTGGAGTGCACCTTGATTTTAGCCCAGTGAGACCCATGTGGAACTTCTGACCTCTCCCAAATTTTAAGATAAAAAATTTGTATTGCTTTAAGTCACTAAATTTGTAGCAATTTGTTTGAAGCAGCAATAGGAAATTAATACAAATAACATTTAAAAAATTACAAATAGCATCTTAATTTGACAATTTCAGAAAATTTTAACTTAACCTTCACTGGTTCTGTGACAAAACGAGTCGTTGTTTTGTTATTTTATACAATGGGAGAAGCTGAGGCGCAGAGAGGCTTACTGACTCAGTGTGATGTAGCCATGTTGTTATCCTTTTCTAGACAAAGGTGGTATATAGGTGTGTTTGTAAGTAAAAACTCACTTCTTTGTGTCTCTAGCCTTACACTACATTCATAGCAGTAATGGCCACCAAATGTATGTATGTGTATCGGGGGGGAAGGTGGGGGCAGATTCCCAAACCAAGCTATTCTCAGATTCTCCAGACACCAGCAGGGCATTTTACAATTTAACTCAATTCTGACTCTACCTGGAAGTAGCATCAGATCCCGCAGGTTAAGGGCTCAGTCCCACAGTACTGCCTCCCTTCCTCCCTACCCCCTTCACGTGCCAGTTGCTGGTCCAGGTTGTCAGCTGTGTTTCTGATTGTAGGCTATAAATCGTAGGTTCCCACGGTCACCTCCTTGGGTTCAGATAATTTGGTGGAACAGCTTTCAGACCTGGGAAAACATTTTACTTACTAGATTACTGGTTTATTATAAAAGGATGTGACCCAGGAACAGCCAGGTGGAAGAGGTGCATAGGGCAAGCTTTCCGTGTCCTCTCTTGGCCACTACTCTTGCAGCACCTCCATGTGTTCACCAACCTGGAAGCTCTCCAAACCCCATATCGGGGATTTTTATGGGAGCAAGATGGATTAAATCATTGGACATTGGTGATTGTTTGAACCTCAAGCCCCTCTCCCCTCCCAGGAGGTGAGGGTGGTGTGGGGCTGAAAGATACAACCTTCTCATCACTGGGTTTGTTCCCCTGGTAACCAGCCTCCATCCTTAGAGGGCTTCCAGAAGTTAACCTCATTAACATAAACTCAGAGGTGCTTGAAGGGGGCTTGCTATATGAGCAACAAAAGACTCCTATTTATTTCATCTTTATCATTCTGGAGCTATTTAGGGACTGAGAACAAAACTAAATATTACAACAAAAGACACCCTTATGGCTCTTATATAGGAAATTGCAAGGGTTTTAGGAGGTATGTGCCAGAAACAGTAGATGAAGACCATATATTTCTTATTCACAGTGGTTTTTCTTGCTTGATATGGTTGAAAGGAATACTGTTGCTGGAACTTTTGAATGATGTTTGATGCCTATGAATATTAATGTTTTCAGTCCTTTTTTCCAAGTCAACTAAATAAGTATGCCTATGTGAAGTTGATTGCTGTGTCCCAAGGTAATCTATCACTTGCTAATATTTCTCATCATTCCATAGCTAAGCCACATTATTTGGGCTTGATTTTTAGTATGGCATTTCTCTAGTATTTGTTCTGTTTGCTTTACTTGTGTTTGCTTATACTTGGTATACCTTAGCTGTTTGGACAATATTTTCCATCTTCAGAATTTTTCCTGCCCTGTAGAATTGCTTCATTTTAAGTTATGGTTGTATGCTGGGCCATTTTGTTTGATTATGAATTTGATTTTATATTGATACCAGACTGTCCTACTAAAAGATACTCCTATTTAGTGTCCCTTTTCCCTTCATATATTGTTTTACATATGAATGAATGTGGAGCCTGAAAAAAGTCTTCTTAGTCTTTGACATTTAAAACCATCGCACTTTTTTAAAACATTTAAAAAAAAATGGTTTGAGTTAAAATATTCTATTAAAAGCTTTTAATAGAATCCAAAATATACGTGGACTCCTGCAGCAAATCTTTGGCACTGCATCCATAAAAGGAAAGTAAGCTGCTAGAATGCTGGCAATGCCTTGTATGTCCTTGGTTAACTTTGTGTGATAATCTTACATGGGATGTGTGCGTGTAGCTATAAAAACTGCGGTGCCTTTTCACTCCATACACATTCTTGGTTGTGAATCTCCTTCCTGTCCAAGGTAGTTGATATTACAGGTAATAGAATTATTTTTAGCACTGTGAAAGGAGTATTACCTTCAGCTAGTTCTGTCTTGTTTTCAAGTTTCAAAGGATTTCCTCTTGTGCTTTTGGAACTCTGGATTTAAAATAACATTTTATGTCATGGTTTTTAAGTGAATTGTGGGAATTCTCAGCAGTGTAAGATTCTAATCTGTAGAGAATACACACACATTTTATTCCCCCTGGCCAGTTTAGTCTGGCTTTTCAAAGTGCTTCCTGACATCTGGGATATGAAAGAAGCTTCCAGGAATGAGTGTGTCAAGGCAAATGGATAGCAGTGGCAGAAATAGAGCCCCTGCAGTATCCTTCTGGTTGCCTTTAGTCTGCCTGAGACATAATTCCTGGCTTTTAGAAATGATTGATTACACAGGCCTGCCAACTAATAATGTGCCTCCTAATGCTGAGAAAAGGAATATGTGTGGTGAGTCTCGATTGTATGACAGTGACATTTGAATATGCATCATTGATTGAGTAAAGGCTTTCATTTTTTTAAAAGCACTATATTAAATGAACATATTGAATTATGAAATCCAAAAGTATCGTTTAAATATTAAGTATAAAAAGATGTATTTAGACTCCAGAGACCTTTACTGTTTACCATAAAGTAACTTTAACTTTAAACATTAATTAAACTATGCACAGGGTTATAAAAATCAAGCAGTTATAGAAGGAGTTTATAAAGAAAAGCAAGTTTCTTTTTCTTCCCTCCACCTTCAGTCCTTATCTGTGGAGGTAACCACTGCTGTTCCCCATCAGCCTTTCATTCTGAGAAATTTCAAAACCAGTAGAGAAGTTACAAATATAATACATTGAACACCAAATGCTTTTGACCTAGATTTTCCGATTGTTAGTACTTTGCCACATTTGCGAGCTCTATTTGTCTTTCTGTATGAGTTTTTCCTGAACTATTTGAGAGTTAGCTACAGATGTCATGACATTTTGCCCCTAAATATTTCAGCCTTGTATTTTTTTTTTTTTTTTTTTTGTGGTACGTGGGCCTCTCACTATTGTGGCCTCTCCCGTTGCGGAGCACAGGCTCCGGACGAGCAGGCTTAGCGGCCATGGCTCACGGGCCCAGCCCCAGCCGCTCCGCGGCATGTGGGATCTTCCCGGACCGGGGCACGAACCCGTGTCCCCTGCATCGGCAGGCGGACTCTCAACCACTGCGCCACCAGGGAAGCCCATAGCCTTGTATGTTTTAAAAACACATTTTCCCTACATATTCACACAATACAATTATCCAGAAACTCTAATATTTGAAGTCCATATTCAATTTCACCAATAGTTTCACTAATAGCTATTGCTCCAACCCCATTCAATCAAGGATAATCCGTTTTATTTAGTTGTTTTATCTGTTTAATCTCTTCTAATCTAAATAGTGCCTCAGGTGGGGTTTTTTTTTTCCTGTTTACTCTTCATGTCATTAACATTTTCAGAGGCCAGGCCATTCGTTTTACAGAATAAGTCTCAATTTGGATGTGATTAGATGAAATTTAAACATTTACTTTCTCGTGGGAGGGAGGAGTACTACATAGGTGATATTTGGAGCAGGACCTCTAATATCTCTGAGTACTGTCCTTTTATCATTTTTTCCTTTTAGAAAATTGTGGTAAAGCATACATAACAAAATATGGCATCTTAACTGCTTTTAAATGTACAGTTCAGTGGCTTTGGTACATTCACATTGTTGTGTAATCATCAATAACAGCCATCTGTGTGCAGAACTTCTTCCACCTTGCAAAACTGAAACTGTATACAGTAACAGTAACACCCCAGTCCCCCTTTCCCAGCTCCTGGCAACCACCATTCTTTTTTCTGTCTCTGTGAATTTGACTACTCTGGGTACCTCATATAAGTGGAATCATATGGTGGTGTTTGTCCTTTTGTGACTGGCTTATTTATTTCATTTAGTGTAATGTCTTCAAGGTTTATCCATGTTGTAACTGTCAGAATTTCCTTCCTTTTTTTAAGTGTGAATAATGTTCCATTTTACTTATATGCCACATTTTGTTTATCCATTCATCTGTTGATGGACATAGCAGTATTTCTTGTTTTATCAAATTTGGCATTATATACTGACTTCCTATAACAGTATATAAGGGTTTAATTAATTTTTAAATAATAAAAGCAGAGCATACTCATTGCAGAGTATGTCAGAGGTGAGAACAGCTATGAAAAAATATAGTTTATAATATCACTATCTAGAGGAAATCTCATATTTGTATTTTCAGTTTTTTAATATTTATTTTTATGTAACGGAAATAATGTACATTCTTTTTGTTGTTGAATTTTACATTTTGAAGTAATTAAAATATTTTCATCTTTAAAAAAATGAATGTGTAATATGACTTCGAGTTGCTGTACTTTAAGTTAATATAGCCCTTATTATTGGTCTTTGGGTTATTTAAAAATTTTTTATTCTGATAGTGTTTTGATGAACAAAATCGTCAGCATATCTAATGATTTTCTTAGGTTCCCAGAAATGGGGTAACAGGATCAAATGATGGAAACGTGTCAGAGGTATTTTGTGCATGTTGGTAAATTGCTGCCTGGAAGGACTGTACTGATTATATTCTCATCATCAGTGTAAGAGAGTACCTGTATAGCTGTATCTTTGCTGATGTTTGTTATTAATGGAGGCAAGCTATCTCATTTAATTAGTCATTTGTATTTTTTTCTGTGAATTGGTGATTTATGTCTTTTGTCCATTTTCCTTCGTGATTTTATCAAGTTGTATCAAGTCTATATGAATATAAATAATGTATATATTAAAGATATGTACCAGACATATTTGCACATTTTCTTTACCTTTTTTTTGTGGGGAGAGTTATAACATTTTATCTTTGTTTTTCACAGTTTTTTCGATTGCACTAAGGACTAAAATCTTTTTTACAGATAATCCCCGCTAATACGCTTCATTGCGCTCTTCCCCGTTGATTTGGGCGGCTCTGTCGCATAGAGAATGGTGCTGCTTCGTTTGTTTTGAGGCTCTTTAGTTTGGTGTTTTTTTTTTACATCAGTATCACATTTTTGCTTAAACAATTATGGCTTTATTAGATATCTTAAAATCTCAAAAGACAAATGTCCAACCTGCTCCACCCTCCACTTGCTTTTCAGAATTGCCTTCATTTTCACCTTTTATTTGTTTGTTCGTCCACTCATTTATGCATTCAGACAATCATTGAGTGTGCTTCCAAGCACCGGGAAAGAAGTCAGGGCTCTCAGTGAGCTTGTGGTCCAGTGAAGAAATAATTTAACAGGTCAATAATAGTGTGATAAGTTCAGGAGAGGAAGTATAGGGTGTCAGAGGAGGAGTATGTACCCTAATCTCATTTGGACATTTGGAGAGGGCTTTCAGGAAGAAGTGACATCTAAGCCAAAACCTTAGAAGAGGGAAAAGAGTGCTTCTGTCAGAGGGAATTGCATTTGTTAAGACTCCAGAGGCAAGAGAGCATGGCCCATCCATTCAACTGAAAGAAGTCTATAGGGCTGGAGTATAGAATGGGAGCTGTGAGAAATAGCTGCAGGATAATGCTGGACCTTTCAAGGCCTGTTCATCTGGTTGAAGATTTTCGCTCTTAATGTAAGGGCAGTGGTAAACATTTGGGAAGGACACTGCCTTAATCTGATTTGTGGTTTGGGGAGCTCACTCTGGTCATAGCCTAGAGACTAGATTGGGAGGGGGCAGCAGTGGAGGCAAGCAGACCTTTTAAGGAGGAAATTATAGCAATCCAGGTGAGAAAGAGTACGGCCTTACCTAAGGTGGAGGCAGTGGAAAATGGGGTAAGGGGGATGTATTTGAGAGAGACTTTAAAAAGGTAGGTTGGATAAAACTTGGAAGAATTGATATTGGGGCTGAGGGGAGAGTTAAGAAAGATACCCAGGTTTTTTGTTTGGACACTTGGGTTGGATAGCAGTATCATTTTTTCCTAAATGTAGAAAACATGAAAATCAGTTTTAGACATGCCATAGTGAGGATTCTGATGGGTTGTTGGTATGGGCCTGAAACTCTTTGGGGAAGCATCTGCCATTTGGTGGTAGATCCATAGTTCTATGTGGATAGTTGTGGGGCCATGAGCATTAACGGAAGCTGTGGAACCTTCTCTTGCAGTAGCGAATTATAGGGACTTTCTTGATTTGTGCTTCTACTTGGGGACCACATCAAGATGCACTAACTTTTAAATATCTCTTCCAATTTGATGATTCTCTGTCTTAATTCTATCAGTATTTTTGGCTAGAAGAAGAGTTATATGGACATAATCTGAATAGTATAAAGTTATGTTGTGAGAGATTTTCTTCTTTATCTGTTTGTCCCTTTTAAAATGCTTATTTATCCTCTAATTTTCTCACTGGTAAAAGAGAGTGGCTAGACTATTCAGTTCCTCTTAGAAGGCCAATCTAAAATAGCATAATTCTAAAAGTCTAATATTTGGTTTCAGATTTGGCCAGGATAACTTGACAGATGAAATTTTTACCTGAAGTCAGAAACTTTTGGACTTGGTTTCAGTGCAGAATGTGGTTTTGACATATACTATTTTATTTGACCAGAACCTCAGATTTTAAGAACTTTAATATCCCTTCAGTTGACTTTTTGGCAATATTTTAAGTAACCTTTCTGATTGTAACTCACATTCATCTTTAACCCATTAACACTGGTCCTCATCTCTGATCACCTTCCCAAAGATAACTTTGTGACATGTTCCTTTATATCCTTCCATGTGCTTTTAGCAGTAATTCTTCCTGCATGGCAAGATCTTCTTTCTTATGAAGGTACTCTATCAATTCAGGTATTTTTTTTCATGACTTTGGGGATTTATATTTTCACAGCAGTTTGGTTGTTAACAATCTGATCAAAGATTTAAGGAGGTAAGAGCACCAAAGTATAAGCTACATTTGGCATAGTTTGTCATGGTTAATAATAGAACATTTAAAGGCCTTATTTAGAGATTATTGTGACTTCCCTATAATTTGAGTTTTTAATTTTTCTGAAGAGGATATTTTCAGGAGTTCCCTGGTGGCCTAGTGGTTAGGATTCTGGGCTTTCACTGCTTTCAATCCCTGGTTGGGGAACTGAGATCCTGCAAGCCGCACGGTGTGGCAGTCAATCAGTCAATCAATAAATGTTTTCATAATGGAGTAAGTTTATTGAATGAATTGAATAGAAACCCATCGTGATAAAGTATAGATTAGATTAAGAATTTATTTCCAATTTGTGGTTTTCATCTCTTGGTTTTTTTGAAAAGATTATTGTTCAGTAGCACTATTCTAGGAATAGAAATGGTAGATTTTAACTTGTAGCCTTTGGTTATTATGTAAAAAATGCATCTGGGAGGTGATTTGTTTGGTCTGCTCAAACTATTTTTGGGATTGCCATAGCTTGTGTCTACTTAAGATACATTTAAAAATACTGAGGTCATTTTATTTAAAAAGAAGGTCATGTTTGAGTATTGAAAGAGATTGCTGTGTCTGTCTTAAGCCAAGTTTGTCTTTGAACTATAGCCAAATGGTTAGGAGTATGAAGAAAAAGTATAACTGGGTGGTATAGTTTCCTTTTTAATATGCAAAGACAGTTAAGTGAATTAAACTCTGAATAGAGGAAAACTACCCAGACCTCGTAGCCACCACATCTGCATCTTTCTACTGACCATGGTAAAGGACATTCTGAACATTACCACTTAAAACTAACTTTTCTCTTTAAGGGCTCCTGAAATTGTGCCAGCTGACTCCAAGTCCACCCTGACCCCACAGCATAAACCATGCTGTGATGTCACAGCTACCATAGAACTCCAGGGTAGTGTTGAGCTGGCCCATGTGGGCTCAGGTAAGTCCTGGCTTTTTTTTTACCATTTGGCATTCTTTTCAAAGTTAGTTACCATTATGGTTTTATGTCAAAAGAAACAAGGCAAAACTTTGAAAACGGTGCCATATATGGGGGAAAAAATAAGTCTGTTTTCTAAACATCTATGAGCCAGCTCCATATTCTAACCAACGGAGTTCCATAGTAGCTGTGAAGTGTCCCCAGTGAGTTGTGACCCGTGACTTCAAAATATGTTAAATTCTACTCCTGGCCCAGCTTATAGAACAAGATGAGCTTTTTTTTTTTTTTTAATAATTTCACTTACTCTCAGGTCTTTATGCTTTTAAAGTATATTAACTTTCCTTTATCTGTAATTATGCACCACCACTTAGCTAGTTGTGTAGTTCACTCAATTTTGAATGTATATTGATACAGCAGATTAGTTTTATAAAGTTAATCTTCTTAGAGTGCCTTCAGCTGTCTTGTTTTTTTTTTTTTTTAAACAGTGGGCACTTGGTTTATTTATCTTCCTGAGACTCTATTTTGAATTTCAAATAACATCCTACAGCTTGGCTTGGGTTGTTATTCTTTTTAAATTTATTTATTTATTTGTTTATGGCTGTGTTGGGTCTTCGTTTCTGTGCGAGGGCTTTCTCTAGTTGTGGCAAGCGGGGCCACTCTTCGTCGCGGTGCGCGGGCCTCTCACTATCGCGGCCTCTCTTGTTGCGGAGCACAGGCTCCAGACGCGCAGGCTCAGTAGTTGTGGCTCACGGGCCTAGTTGCTCCGCGGCATGTGGGATCTTCCCAGACCAGGGCTCGAACCTGTGTCCCCTGCATTAGCAGGCAGATGCTCAACCACTGCACCACCAGGGAAGCCCTCAGCTGTCTTTTTAATTTGCCTTCATAACATGGAAGAGGAAGGGACAGAACATGTAATATTTAACATTTGTTAAATTTTCAAAACAACATATTAAGATGCTTTAGTTACTCTTGGAGATAGTGTGATATGTCAGTAACCTAGAAAGCATGTGTACGTCACCTCTTTCTCTTCTGCTGGAACTTTCCCGCTTTTTCCTGATCTTTGTTACTTTAAGTGAGGTTTTACCACTTAGATTTATTTACTGTATTTTCCTACCTACCAACTCTTTTAGTTTTTTTCTGCTTTCCGTTTTATTCCGTAATCTTAAAAGGTGGTAAAAACGTAATGTTATGTGAAGAACTCAAAGACATTTTGTAAGTTGTTTTGCATATATTCTGATGCTTCCCCCCCCTCAAGTACAAAACATGTGGTAGCTAAAACTTAAATTATCTCAGTATAGGCCACATTCTTTAGACACCATGTTTACAGTGAAAACCCATCTGTGAAGAAACTTTAATCACTGGCTCCTCTTGAGCAGTGTGTAATAGAGATACAACAAAAATTAGGACAGTTCATTGACATTCTCATGAAATTTGATTTGTAAATTTACTCATCTTTGTAGCCAAAAACTCACCAGTAACTGAAACTGTGAGCTCTAAATTATGGTTAATGAAAAGAATGGAATTACATATTCCCAAACATTAGACAATAAAATAGTTTTCTTTTAAATATTATTTTGTCCCTATACTTAAATTTGTGTTTTTCACGTTCTGGAAAGTTTGGAGGTTTTTTATGCTGTGATGAATAGAGAACAGAATCTCTATTCTGTTCACCCTCATTTTCTGCCCTCCTGTGTATATTCCATGCTAGTCGGGGCAGGATTCCCTATTTGCAGTTTAGTGCAGAGCTTGTGGTCAGGGGAAATAATTGTTTTTTATGTCTTGGATTAGGCCAAATAGAAGTCCAGTTTGTGTGTGTATATGTCAGCTTTATTGAGATACAATTCACGTACCATGCAGTTCATCATTTGAAGTTCTGTTTTTATTAAAAACGTTTAGTTTGAAGGCAGACTGTAAATCATAATTCCAAAGCACAGTTGCTGACTTCGTTGTGCTGTTTGGTCTGTAATCCTCCCCACCTTCGGCTAGCTAATTAGTTTCTAATTACAGAAATCCTTCAGAAACATTAGAGAGGAAATGAATTCTTAAGCAAGTATTTCTAAGATGAGATTCTTTCAGACATCAGCTATTTCATGAGTTAGCTAAAAATAGTGAAGACAGTGATTTAAAAGATCTCCCCTTCCTCCAACCAAAAGAACAAAGTTAGTTGACGTTTACCTTTAGACTACTTCATTTTTGTCTTTGGGAAACAAAAAAATATGTGTGTATTTACACACACACACACACGCATATACATGTACTGTGCAGGTCTTCCTCTTTATCTTTTCAGGTAAATCAGACCTTTTGGTCCTTGTGTTGCTTTTGGAAGTGCCTAGAACATTTCTTACATCATACAAAGAAATTTTATAAATATATATTTTTAGGTTGAAGCTAAGAACTGTAAAAGGTGTGGTGATACTGCACACACCTAGAAAGTTATTAATAGCTTTGATAGAACTGAAGTGAACAATAGTTGCCTTCATAAGGAAATATATACACACAAAAGGAAATGGAGTAGGGCATGTTCAGTTTGAAAAAAATATACAGCATTAAATTATTCAAAAAGTTATGAGCTCTACTAGATTATTCTCATCTGTTCATTAAAACAAGTTAAGCAGATTTTAGATTTGTGTGTCTGTTCTTCAGGTTTGCCCTTTTGAGAAGGTTCACCTACCCTTATCTCATGCCAACTATATTACATTTTAGCCTTGATGATTTCCCCAGGGCACTAAGCCTTGTAAGGGTGTGTTGAAGTCCTTTATGTATTGCAGTGGGGGCTATAGCTGTCCTTAGGTGTTTATATTGAGGAATGTATTAACCTACGTTGCTGTGAAAATAAAAATTTCTGTAAGGTATTCTCATTTGAAATCATGGATTGTTAACCTGAAAAATATATGTTTCAGGGGGAGGGGGTCATTTTTCTGGTGAGAGGATCTAGTTTTGCAGAAGGGATCTTTGATCCCAGAGTTGGAAAACTTGGACACTGGCTTTTTATGGCTCACAAATGTGATGAAGGACTGTTTTGAGTATAGGAATCATGTTTTTACTGTGTTTATGTTTCTCACAGTGCCCAGCATATTGCTTTATGTGTCATGGGCATTCGGTGAATGTGGAAATTATCATTTTAAAGCTTTGTTATTTTTAATAACAGGGGAACTTGTTGCATTGTATCAATCTGTAATAATCTAAGGAATAGGTCTTATTTATCTAATTCCTAATTCAAGATAGCAGTTTAAAATGCTTTTTTTTAAAGTACCCTAAGAATATTTCTAGCTAGTAGTAGCATTTTATGTAACAAAATTTTCTTGATGTAATTTAGGAAACAAACTTATTTAGTCCTACAGTCGTGTGTGTGTGTGTGTGTGTGTTTAATACTATTTGTGGTAAATTTGAAGCTAACCTACACCTTCATTTTTTGCCAAGGCTACTTATTATCCATAGATGTACTGTACTGCTTAATAAATAGGATTTTTGTCATTACCTAACATTAATTTGTGTTAAGAATAATAGCATGGTTCAGTGGGAATGGAAAGTTCTTTATAGATTTGGAAAAATTGATACTTGTTTTGTATCTCTACTCCCCAACTGGTTTATAGTGTCTTATTTTAGCCTGTTTCTGTTCAGAATCATCTAGCTCAAGTTTTACTGTATTAATAATTCTTAATGGGTGTAAGGAAGACTTGGCTAAGAGAAATTCTGAAATCAAAATATTGCTAACTTTTACTTACATTAAAAATAGTTTTGACTGCTCTAAGTCGTCTCCGGCTAACAAAACAGTAGTGTGGAAGGCTCAGCATTTGTTTTGATCCAGTTTTAAAAGTGCAGCGTAGGGAATTCCCTGGCAGTCCAGTGGTTAGGACTTGGTGCTTTCACTGCTGTGGGCCCGGGTTTGATCCCTGGTCCGGGAACTAAGATTCCCGCAAAGCTGCCCAGTGCGCCAAAAAAAAGAAAGACAGAATAAAGGGCAAAAGCAGCCCAACACCAACGGGAAGCACATCCCTATCTCCTTGGTTTCTGCAGAGCCAGGACCAGAACAGGAACTTAGTGTCTTTTGTGAAGTCTAGTTACTCACACTAGATTGTTGATCTTTGATCCAATTAATATATTCTAATAATTTCTCTAAACATTACCAGAGCATGGAACCAGCACTAATGTGATGGTAAGTGCCTAACTAGGCAGTTCTAATTCTGGAAGGAAATGGAAAGGAATACACTATAATTTTCCTTATATTCTTTTTTTTTTTTTGCGGTACACGTGCCTCTCACTGTTGTGGTCTCTCCCCTTGCGGAGTGCAGGCTCAGCGGCCATGGCTCACGGGCCCAGCCGCTCCCCGGCATGTGGGATCCTCCCGGACCGGGGCACGAACCCGTGTCCCCTGCATCGGCAGGCGGACTCTCAACCACTGCACCACCAGGGAAGCCCAATTTTCCTTATATTCTATAGGACATTTAAATGATGCCCCGGGATCCAGGAAGCACAGAGAATCAGAGTTTAGAGTGAATGCTACAGGTTTATGCTTTTTGAAGAAAAATAAAATTGAACTTTTTTCTGTCTTGATGCTTGTTTTAGGGGTTGTAGAAGGTGATTTAGCTGCTATAGAAGCATACAAATCATCAGGAGGGGACATTGCCCGTCAGCTCACTGCAGATGAAGTGCGCTTGCTGAACCGTCCTTCGGCTTTCGATGTTGGCTATACTCTGGTACATCTGGCTATACGTTTTCAGAGGCAGGATATGCTAGCAATATTGCTTACAGAGGTGAGTGTGACATTTTGATTAAACATTCTTTTATATGAAGGAAATGTGTTCTTTAGTTTTCATTTTTGATGTTATAATGTTTCTCAGTTCTTAAATGTTTTAGATTCAATCTTCTGTCTTCTTTTAAAAATGACATTAAACTTAGACTTCAACAGAAGTAAATAATTTTTAAGGATATGTGTTTTTAAAACAGGACATTTTGCTATAATATTTGAGTCATGTGTTTGATTTTAAAAAAACTGGGATGTATCTGTCACTCATTCAACTAACATTTATTGAGTACCTACTACGTGCCAGGCACTGTGCATAAAAGGGCTATAATTGTGAAGACATTGGCTCTTCCTTCAATGAATCTCCAGGTACAGTTACTCTATAGAGAGTCCAGGGTTTTTTTTTTTTTTCAAAAAAACTTTTTCTTTCTTTCTCTCTTTCTCTCCCTTTTTCTTTCTCCCCCTCTCCCCATCTCCCCATCTCTCCCTCTCTCCCTCTCCCCCTCTCCCCCTCTCCCTCTCTCCCTCGGGTCTTCGTTGCTGTGAGCGGGCTTTCTCTAGTTGTGGTGAGCGGGGACTACTCTCCGTTGTGGTGTGCGGGCTTCTCGTTGCGGTGGCTTCTCTTGTTGCGGAGCACGGACTCTAGGCATGCGGGCTTCAGTAGTTGTGGCACACAGGCTCAGTAGCTGTGGCTCACGGGCTCTAGAGCGTAGGCTCAGTAGTTGTGGCGCCTGGGCTTAGTTGCTCTGCGGCATGTAGGATCTTCCCGGACCAGGGCTTGAACCCGTGTCCCCTGGATTGGAAGGCAGATTCTTAACCACTGCACCACCAGGGAAATCCCCAGAGTGCAGTTTCAGAGATGTAAATGCCAGGTGCTGTGGAGAGTGCTTGAGAAAGTGTTTTGAGGTATCTTACCTTCTTACCTGTAGCAGGTAACATTTTAGCTGAGAGTAAAATGAAGGAAGGAGTAGGAGGAATTAGCCTCAAACAGTAGGTGGAGAGAAGGGAGTTGAGGAAACATTTTATTCAGAGGCAAGGGTGGTGGTATTTGTGGCGAATTTGGAACTTGCAGGTAGCTCAGCAGGGTTGTGATGGCGAAGGGGAAGTGAGAGAGGCAAGTAGGGGACGCAGTGTGAAGGATCTTCTAGGCCAAAGAATTTGAAACTTATTCTGAGGGCAGAACAAGGCTTTAAAAAGGGTTAGGTAGAGTGGCAGGGGAGTGACAAGATCAGACTGTGTTTTGGCTGCTCACTTTATTTTTTTTTATTTTATTTTTTGCGGTATGCGGGCCTCTCACTGCTGTGGCCTCTCCCGTTGCGGAGCACAGGCTCCGGACGCGCAGGCTCAGTGGCCATGGCTCATGGACCCAGCTGCTCCGCAGCATGTGGGATCTTCCCAGACCGGGGCATGAACCCGTGTCCCCTCCATCGGCAGGCGGACTCTCAACCACTGCGCCACCAGGGAAGCCCCTGCTCCACATCTTATTTGCGGCATGCGGGATCTTTAGTTGAGGCATGCGGGATCTTAGTTGCAGCATGTGGACTTTTTAGTTGTGGCATGCAGACTCTTAGTTGTGGCACGCGGACTATTAGTTGCAGCATGCATGTGGGATATAGTTTCCTGACCAGGGATCAAACCCAGGCCCCCTGCCTTGGGAGTGTGGAGTCTCACCCATTGGACCACCAGGGAAGTCTCCAGGTAATTTTTTTTTAATGATAAGAGAAATAGGGTAAAAGTGCAGAGAGTTAGATCAGTTGTGGATTCAAATCCAATTTGGTCAGTATACTCCTGTGTATGCTTACTTGCACATTTAAGTTCGCCAATATCTGGGAACATTTATGTACAAAGCATGGGGTGAGGGGATTAATAATTATGAACGTTAGATGAAAGCATGATTGAGATGGCTAGCCATGAGTTTAGTTTGGTAAGAGTCTAGTGTAACCAGGGGCACCTGATAGAGCAAAGGAGGGCTTGAGAGACAGCCATGCTGAAAACAAAGGGCAGGCTTATTGAGGATAAGGGAGAAGGGGACTGTTTGAAAAGCAGCTGTGTGATTAGAGAGACCAGAGTTCTGGAACATGGGATGGAACAGTAAGAAGTAGTTCCTGTAGTATCTGAGGTCTGGCTACATTTGTGTTGTGATGCCCAGTTGTGTACTGGAAGGGCTGGCATGTGGAGTTATAGTTGCTGGTGGTGGCTGGAGACAGGAGAGAGAAGGCAGCTGTGAACCAAGGCTCAAGTCTTTAGGGGATACATAGGTTTCTCTCAGGCTGGTAGAGGACTATGAGAAGGTTCTGGAGGGACTGGTGTAAGTCGCCGGCCTCCTAAGAGCATTCTGGGGACTAACAGCAGGAAGACGGTAGAACCCCAGTGTGTTTATTATTTACTGCTGTGTAACAAATCCCTGCAAAACTTAGCAGCTTAAGACAGCAAACACTTGTTATCACAGTTTCTGAGAGTAAGGAGTCCAGGAGCAGCTTAGCTGAATGATTTTGGCTCAGGGTCTCATGAGGTTACAAACTGCCAGGGGCTCGACGGGGACTAGAGGATCTGGTTCCAAGTACACTCACCTGGTTGTTGGCAGGAGGCTTCAAATCCTTGTTACGTGGGCCCCTCAGTAGGGCTGCTTGTGATGTGGTAGCTGGTTTCACCTAGAGCAAGTGATCCAAGAGAGGGAGAGAGCATGAGAGAATGATTCAAGTAGAAACTGTAGTGTCTTTTCTATATAACCTAATGTAGGAAGCGATATACTCTAATTTTTGCTATATTCTGTGGTACACAGAGACCACCCTGGTACAAGATGGGGGAGGTGGAAAGGAGGCTTGTTCTAGGGGAAGAACAAAGTCAGTGATGGAATTTAGTCTCAATGGAGTAGGCACTCTACAGGACAGAACTGAAGGGGCCAGTAGGGAGACTGGAAGGGGGAGAGTATGAGTCTGGACTAAGGGATGTGTCTGCAGACAGGGCACAGAGCCAAGTACTTCTGGGATGGGAACAGGAGAACATTACATTTTGGGAATATGTGTCTGGGCCGGGGGTTTAATTGGATTTTAGATAATGGATACTGTTTGTAGTCTGGTGGAACCTGTGGACTTCTCAAAATACTGTTTTTAAAGGTATAAAATAAAAAATAGGGTTACAAAGGAAATCAGTTATATTGAAATAGTTATCAGAATATTAAATATACGTGATGTAAAGAAAATGAATTTTAGGGTTTCCCTGGTGGCGCAGTGGTTGAGAGTGTGTCTGCCGATGCAGGGAACACGGGTTCGTGCCCCGGTCCAGGAAGATCCCACATGCCGCGGAGCGGCTAGGCCTGTGAGCCATGGCCGCTGAGCCTGTGCGTCCGGAGCAATGGGAGAGGCCACAACAGTGAGAGGCCCGCATACAGCAAAAAAAAAAAAAAAAAAAGAAAAGAAAATGCATTTTAAATGTAGGCAGGAGGTTAGTGAAAATGAAGGATTTAAATTTGATTGAAATTCCTATTCTAATTCATGGTCCCTTCCCAAGTTCATGGACCCTAGGTTAACCAGTAGCTTAAGGAGATGGTTGAGACTCAGGTTAAAGAGGCTAGAACAGCGGTCCCCAACCTTTTTGGCACCAGGAACCGGTTTCGTTGAAGACAGTTTTTCCACAGACGGTGGGGAGGGGAGGCGGGAGTGGGGGATGGTTCAGGCGGTAATGAGAGCGATGGGGGCGACAGGTGAAGCATGGCTCGCTCGCTGCTCACCTTCTGCTGTGCGGCCCGGTTCCTAACAGGCCGCAGACCGGTACCGGTCCATGGCCCGGGGGTTGGGGACCCCTGGGCTAGAAGATGGGAGGCAGGCCTCAGGGACATATGCTTAAGGATGGTGGCGGGAGAAGGAAGCTTAGAGGCCAATCACCAGCTGTAAGGTTTCTCTTGGAGTGTTTGCAATATTCAGGTTTCAGTCCAAGTAGTTTTTGAAAAAAATCTTCCCAGGATTTTGGAAAGGGGCGGGGGGTTAGCACATTGAGATAAGCTATTTTTGAATTTACTTTTGAGATGCATTTTAATGCTTTGACTTGAGAAATAGTCCGTTATATTCTGAAAATATTTAATATTTGGTTTTCCACAGTTTTAGTGTTGCTTAGATTGGGCTTATGGAGATAAGATGTGGTGACAATTTCATTGTTACTGGTAATCCTGGCTAGTAAAGTTTAGGAGAATTGAATTTTTGTGTAGTTTTCAGAATAGGATGTCTAATGGTTGCGTTGGGTATGCAGGGTTTTTGAAATACTGTTTACTTACCTTAATAGTAATTACAATTAAGCTGTCCACGTGTGTTATGTAGATGACATTATCAGTAAAACTTATTCTTTGTGTGGCTTGTTGGAAGATCTGCTGCTCCAAGCCCCACTTGTGACTGGAAGTCTGCATTCAGGAAGGTCGTCCAGGTTAGTGGCTGCGTCTGTAGTGACAGCAGAGGACAGAGCTAACTGGCTCGCTCAGGGTCACACCAGACTCATTTCCTCTTTAGCAGATACTCACCTTGGATTTCAGAATTCTCTGTATATAGATTTCTTGAGCTCCACAAAAGGAGTACAAGTTAAATGTAAGATAATGTCTTTTCATCGTTTGTTGTTATTCATCATTTAAAAAGGACAGGAAAGTTCTAGCCGCCTCCTTGTTTAGAGGTTCTCTGTGGTAGTGCTCTCTACACCGGTGCTCAGATTTCATTCCCGTCGAATTGTACTACTGCAGAGATTGGTTGTCTGTTTTACACTTGGAGAAGCCAGATGCTTTTTTAAAAGATTAAGAATTATAGGGACTTCCCTGGCGGTCCAGTGGTTAAGATGCCGTGCTTCCACAGCAGGGGTTGCGGGTTTGATCCCTGGTCGGGGAACTAAGATCCCGCATGCTGTGTGGTGTGGCCAAAAAACAGAAAAAAAAAAAAAAATCAGAATTGTAACAAGTGGGGAGGGATTTGAAGTCATTGGGAACTAACCCTTTAAAGGTTGGGAATCCGCCTGCCAGTGCAGGGGACATGGATTTGATCCCTGGTCCAGGGAGATCCCACATGCCGTGGAGCAACTAAGCCCGTGCGCCACAACTGCTGAACCTGTGCTCTAGATCCCGCGCTACTGAAGACCGCGTGCCTAGAGCCCGTGCTCCGCAACAAGAGAAGCCACCGCAATGAGAAGCCCGCGCACTGCAATGAAGAGTAGCTCCCGTTCACCGCAACTAGAGAAAGCCCGTGCATAGCAATGAAGACCCAACACAGCCAAAAATAACTAAAAATAAATAAATTTATTTAAAAAAACCTGCTTTTCTTTACTCTAAGTCAAAGTACTTGAAATATTCTTAACAGAGCAGAAGAGTGTTTGTAACTTTCCTCTTTCTCTGTGAGCTAGAATTCCCTGTTTTTTAATAAGAATGTTTTTATTAGGGGCATGATGGTTATTCTTACTTTGTTTTTTGTCCTCCCTCCCCCTCCTATGATGAACATTTGCGAACAACTCCATTTTACATAAATTTTTATATGCATCTTTGTGTATTTCCTTGGGATAAACTCCACTAGAAAGTAGAACTGCTGAGTTGAGAGGGTAAAACATTTTTATCACTGTTTTCCAGGGAAGTTGTACTGATATATACTTATACTATTGAGGAAATAACACCCAGTACCTCATATATTTAAAACAAAAACAAAAACACCTTGAGTTACTGGGAATTTTTGGTAATTTCTTTTATACACTGTTGTTTTCTGCTTCCACTGATGATAAATGAGATGTAGAGGAAAGTTTCTTTTGTATTTAAGGTGTCTCAGCAAGCCGCAAAGTGTATTCCAGCAATGGTGTGTCCTGAACTGACAGAGCAAATCCGGCGTGAGATAGCTGCCTCTCTTCATCAGAGAAAGGGGGATTTTGCTTGCTATTTCCTAACTGACCTTGTAACATTTACGTTGCCAGCAGGTAACTCCAAATCTCTGTGTGAAAATAAATTTAAACTTTATTATAATTTTTTAATGTCTGAATGAAAATGTTTCTGTTAGAAAACAGATAGCTACTATATGTGGATCTTAAATTACTTGATTACCCTGTTTTACTGGAAGTGACCAGTACAAGGGCCATTTATAAACTAATGCCTTAGAGCTGATAGGAAGACAGCAGCTGATAATAAGTGACTTCTTTGTGGGCCTCAGATATTTTAAAAAGTCTGTTTTATCCATTTATTTTTCTCTTTGTTTTTATTTTAGAATATTATCAGTCTGCTTTTTTTCTTTTTCTTTTCATAGATAACTATTGGTTACCTGATATTAGGAGATAAGATCAGAACATGGGTTTTTGATGGGTAGAGTCAAGTTATTTGAGTCAAAGATACTGGCATTCTTTTGAAAGTGTCATTACTTTCTTCACTTACTACGTTAATTTCTACTATATTTGTGAAGCAACTTTTATTTTTCAGTTCCATGACAAGTGGAAATGTCTTCCAGGCTGTTTTTTGTCAGTTGGCATTGAATAAATGCAGTAAACACCAAAAGGTTCTAAATAAAACTTATATTTTGGTTTTGAGTGTTTTGAGCTTTTTTTATATTGAGATATGAACAGAGGTATTTACAAAATGGTAGAAAATAACAGCTAAGCTTTTAAAAATCAGATAAATTTCATTTGAAATGCACTCTGTATATTTAAACTTAGTACTTCAAGTGATGATTAGATTTTAAGTTGAAAATAGTTCTAAGGTTAAAACATTTTTGTAAGGGTAATGCTTCTTACTCTAGACTACTCAATTAGTAAACTGAACAGAGAGCATAGAGAATTTGAGAAGGTGAGGAAAACAGAAATCTGCGTGCCAAAGTGAATGGCTCAGTAACTTGTATAAGGAGATTCTGAAGTCTGAAAATCACAGTCCTGAGCAGAGGTTGAGAGTGTGGGGGAAAGAGAACAGACAAAAATTTGTTTGTTTGTTGTTGTTGTTATTTTAACTCGAATATTAGATAGCTCTGTTCTTTTTTCTTTTATTTCAACTTTATTAAATTATCATTGACATAGAAAATTGTAAAATATTTAAAGTGTACTTTGTGGTGATTTGATTTATACATTGTGAAAGTTAACTGTTAATTAACTAGATTCCCCCCATCTAGTTAATTAACACATTCATCACCTCACATTTATTTATCTATCTATTTATTTATATTTTGGGTGAGAACATTAAGTTTTGTTGTCTTATTTCAATTGTACAATACAGCGTTACTGACTATTGTTACTATGTTTTGCATTTAATCCTAGCTGTCTTCATTTTATGGTTTATCGTTTGTACTCTTTTAGCAATTTCTCCCTAATCCCTTCCTGCCTTGCCCCTGGCAGCTGCTTTTCTACTCTCTGTTTCTATGAGTTTGACTTTTTTTTTTAAGATCCCATATGTAAGTAATACCATACAATATTGGTCTTTCTCTGTTGAGCTTATTTCACTTAGCATAATGTCTCCAAGGTCCTTCTGTATGTTGCAAATGGCATGATTTTCTTCTTTCTCATGGCTTAATAATACTGCTTTGTATAGATGTATCACATCTACTTTATTTATTCACCCATTGATAGACACTCAGGTTGTTTTCATATATTGGCTATTGCGAGTAATGCTGCAACCAACATGGGTACAAATACCTTTTCGATACCCTGTTGTCATATCCTTTGGCTGTGTACCCAGAAGTGAGATTGCCGGATCATATGATAGTTTTTGAGGATACTTCATACTGTTTTCCATAGTGACTGCACCAGTTTACATTCCCACCACTGGCGCACAAGGGTTCCCTTTTCTCCACATTCTTGTCAGCATTTGTTATCTCTTGTTGTTTTGATAATAGCTGTATATAATTAGTGGTCCAAATGATTTTCTTTTTATTGTTTGTAGATAGATCACAGTTTTGATAATGAAGTACAGAAAGGAAATATTTTACACCTCATACACACACACACACGAGATAACATGCATGTTTTTTAAAAGAAGCTATTCGACAGCCTTCGGTGGAAAGGCAGTTATTTTAGAGGAGGTTACTGTTAGATGCTGGCATCGAATTTTTTCAGTTATGAGACATGTAAAGATTTTTTAAATCTGGTTTTTCTTTGTAGATATTGAAGACTTGCCTCCAACAGTCCAAGAAAAATTATTTGATGAGGTGCTTGATAGAGATGTTCAAAAAGGTAAGCATGGAATTAATGAGTATAATTTATCTTTTATTGATTCAATAAACTTTTTGCTTTGTCAGGTTTGGAATAGTTTGGTGTATGGTCAACATAGTTTATTTCTACTTTAAATTGAAAATGTAAAGTCCTTAAGAACAGTGTTGTATTGTGCTGTTAGAAGTGCTCATTCATAGCTCTTAACTGTGGTAGAGTGAATAAAGGTATAAACATTTTTAAACCTTGGTTATCTGTTTCCTATTCTAGAATGAGTATATTTTCATATTAAAAATTTTTAGAAAATCATGAAGAATTTAAAAATGGAGTAAATTATTCTAGAGCCTTAAGGTGATTATTCTAGAGCCTTAAGGTGTTTCAACTACTCAAAGGTTTATATTTCAATTGATCAGAATTTATTAGTAAATAAATTTATTAGTAAATTACATACTAAATCTATTAACTTCTAGAGAATAGGTTCTTCCACTGAATATTTCTTTTTTTTTTTTCTTTTTTTGTGGTACGCGGGCCTCTCACTGTTGCGGCCTCTGCCGTTGCGGAGCACAGGCTCTGGACGCACAGGCTCAGCAGCCATGGCTCACGGGCCCAGCCGCTCTGCGGCATGTGGGATCTTCCCGGACCGGGGCACGAACCCGTGTCCCCTACATTGGTAGGCGGACTCTCAACCACTGCGCCACCAGGGAAGCCCCACTGAATATTTCTTAATTGCAGAAGCATGAAAATGAACATTATTTATTTACTTATTTATATTGAAGTATAGTTGATTTACAATATTGTGTTAATTTCTGCTGTACAACAAAGTGATTCAGTTATACATACATTCTTTTTTATGTTCTTTTCCATTATGGTTTATCACAGGATATTGAATATAGTTCCCTGTGCTATACAGTAGGACCTTGTTATCTATCCGTCCTGTATATACTAGTTTGCATCTACTTACCCCAAACTCCCACCCCCCCTTCCCCATTAGCAACCACAAGTCTGTTCTCTGTGTCTGTTTCTGTTTTGTAGATAAGTTCATTTGTGTCGTATTTTAGATTCCACGTATAAGTGGTATCATATGGTATTTGTATTTCTCTTTCTGACTTACTTCACTTAGTATGATAATCTCTAGGCCCATCCATGTTGCTGCAAATGACATTATTTCATTCTTTTTTATGGCTGAGTTGTATTCCATTGTACCACATCTTTTTATCCATTCATCTGTTGATGGACATTTAGGTTGTTTCCATGTCTTGGCTGTTGTGAGTAGTGCTGCTTTGAACATAGGGGAGCATTTATCTTTTTGAATTATAGTTTTGTCTGGATATGTGTCCAGGGGTGGGATTGCTGGATCATATGGCAACTCTATTTTTAGTTTTTTGAGGAATCTCCATACTGTTCTCCATAATGGCTGTACCAGCTTACATTTCCACCAACAGTATAGCAGGGTTCCCTTTTCTCCACACCCTCTCCAGCATTTGTTATTTGTAGACTTTTTAATAATGGCCACTCTGACCAGTGTGAGGTGGTATCTCATTCTAGTTTTGATTTGCATTTCTCCAGTAATTAGTGATGTTGAGCACCTTTTCATGTGCCTGTTGGCCATGTGTATGTCTTTGGTGAAATGTCTGTTTAGGTCTTCTGCCCATTTTTCAATTGGGTTGTTTGTTTTTCTGTTGTTGAGTTGTATGAGCTGTTTGTATATTTTGGAAATTAAGCCCTTGTCAGTCAAATCATTTGCGAATATTTTCTCCCATTCCATAGGTTGTTTTTTTGTTTTGTTTATGGTTTCCTTTGCTGTGTAAAAGCTTGTAAATTTGATTAGGTCCCATTTGTTTATTTTTGTTTTTATTTCTATTGCTTTGGGAGACTGACCTAAGGGAAAAAATGGTACGATTTATATCAGAGAATGTTTTGCCTGTGTCGTTTTCTAGAAGTTTTATGGTGTGATGTCTTGTATTTGAGTCTTTTAAGTCATTTTGAGTTTATTTTTGTGTGGTGTGAGAGTGTGTTCTAACTTTATTACATGCATCTGTCCAACTTTCCCAACACTACTTGCTGAAGAGACTGTCTTTTTCCCGTTGTATGTTCTTGCTTCCTTTGTTGAAGATTAATTGCCCATAGGTGTGTGGGTTTATTTCTGGACTTTCTGTCTGTTCCATTGATCCATATGTCTGTTTTTGTGCCAATACCATGCTGTTTTGATTAGTGTAGTAATTGTCTGAAGTTTGGGAAGGTTAGACCTCCTGCTTTATTCTTCTTCCTCAGGATTGCTTTGGCAATCCTGGGTCTTTTATGGTTCCATGTAAATTTTAGGATTATTTGTTTTAGTTCTGTGAAAAATGTCATGGGTAATTTGATAGGGATTGTGTTAAATCTGTAGATTGCTTTGGGTAGTGTGGCCATTTTAACAATATTAATTCTTTCCAATCCAAGAGCATGGGATATCTTCCCATTTCTTTGAATCATCTTCAATTTCCTTTATTAATGTTTTATATGAACATGTTATTTAAATTCTTCATATAGAGTTAGAAGAAGAATCTCCAATTATAAACTGGTCCTTGGAATTGGCTACACGTTTGGACAGTCGACTGTATGCACTTTGGAACCGGACTGCAGGAGACTGCTTACTTGATTCAGTACTACAAGCTACCTGGGGCATTTATGACAAGGACTCGGTGCTTCGGAAAGCCCTGCATGACAGCCTACATGACTGTTCACATTGGTGAGCTGACATCCTTCCCTTTTTGAATCCAGGAGTACACTGGCTGAATCATTTCCTTACAGTGGTGGGATACTTTTTGTCTGTTATATTTTCTGTGGAAGCTAGGGGGAAAAACCTTTGGTTTTTCGGCACTGAGACACTTTGAACATCTCAGTGGTTTTTATATCTTTTTGCTAAGCTTTAAAATAGAAACATTGGAAGCTGTAGGAGTGTCTTAAATATAGAAGGGTCTTTGCTCATCTTTTAGTTTTCTGGTTTCACCTGTTTATTTATTTTTAGTGTTGCTAGTGGAAAATTTTAAACTACACATACGCTGTATTTCGTGTCTTGGTCAGCTCCAGTGCTCATATTTTAAAGTAGCTTTGATTTCGTATTTCTGTTCAACTTTAAGAGATTATATTGATTGTGTATTACGAGTTTTTCTTCCTGAGACAGGTAGTCTTAAGACCATGTTTTATTTTGCAAATTTTCAAATCCACAGAAAAGTTAAAAAAAAAAAAATCAGTGCAAGGGATGCCAACATCTCCTTCATTGGATTGGCCAGTTGTTAATTGTTAACATTTTGCCACAGGTGCTCCATCTCTGTGTACCTAAACACTCCCCTTTGCCAGTTAATTGTAGGCATCCTGGTGCTTTACCCTTCAGTATTTCAGCATGCATCTTTTAAGAACAAGGATATTCTCCTACCCAACCACATCCTCATTACCACATCTAAGAAAATCAACATTGACTTTTGGATATTGTGGTTTTACAGGTTTGGATATTGTGGTTTTACAGGTTTGCCTTGTAGGTTTAGTTAATGTGACTCTGCCCTTAGAAAGATAGATCTGTCCTCTGGGTGTGGATGAGGTCTAGCTGCTCAGCCTGGAAACTAGATCTGGACCTTGGTAAGTCTACCATTTTATAAGTCCTTTTTAAAAGGCAGCTCTAGCCTTTCCTCTGACAGTAATATTCTGACCCTGTTGTAAGGTTGAAAGTGTACTGTAAATTTCAGCAGGTGATATCTACTTTTCCTAGCTGTGAGGGCTTTAAAAAGAAAAAGACATTGGTGGCTATTAATAGTTTGGGAACTTTATGCTACCCGTTTCTCAAAGCTGGCAGTAGGTAATCTTCTGGATTGGAGTTGTCACTTACATTTGTATTAGGACTGAAATTCTAGTTTTGAGTCATTTGAAGTCTCAAAAGTCTAATGTGAAAGTAGGGGGAAAAAGAAAAAGATTGCCATAATCTGAGGTGGAAAATGGGCTAGATGGCTATTGAGAGTGAGAAGGACCTAGGTTGTATGAGTGCAGCCACTGGTAAGTGCTGTTGTGGCAGGTCGTTTGGTAGTGGAGGCCTTGGTTCTAAAAGGATGCTTCGCTGGCGTATGAACAGGCTTTCTACAATAAAGAGTGCCTTGGTGCCACCTCCTCCAGTCCCTGCCATACAGGGTCTTCACCTGATGTTTTACAGTTAAGGCATAGGGAGCTGCCAGGATTGTAGTGATCACATAGACATCCTTTTCACTATCTTGGGGTGGAGAGGGGATGAAGATTATCAAATGAGGAGAGAGGAAGCATTGTTGCCGTAGATTCAAGGCATCAGTGATGTGGGTCAAATATATTAGCCTTACTGAATAACGATTAAATTGTTGACTATTTTGAGTTGTGACAAGTTTGTTGACTGGGCTCTTATATGACTATTAGAAGGTAGAATGAGAGGGCCCTGTCCTAGGTCAGGAGAGGAGCAGCCAGTATATCACTTGTGCAGTCTCCTTTTAAATCAGCTTTTTGCTAGGGTTTCCTTTGCTCATAATCCAAGTCAGGTAGGATGAGACTTTTTTTAAGTCATAAAATATCTAAATGAGAACTGAGAAAGTAATTTTCTTTTATTTAAACCCTTCCTCCTATCACTTAAAGATAGGACATTTTTTTTGTGGTGGTAGCCGTGCTCTTCTGTTGGGTGCCTATGATTTGATCCGGCTCAAGTGCTCAAGATGGAATGTTGTACTTGCCTTTGATTGACATGTCAATCCAAATAGAGAGCCAAATGGGAGTAATTAATATAAATAGGGGGAAAAATCAGTGAAAAATCAGTTCTTTTAGAAGTATCAGCTTTGGATAACTTATTGTTGTGCCTCTCTGTATACATTTTTAGACCTTAATTGGTTGAGAGCAGTTTTAGTTCACAGCACAATGGAAAGGAAGGCACCGTTGTTTGCCATGTCCCCCCACGCATAACTGCCCATTACAAACATCCCCCACAAAGTGGTATGTTTGTGACAAGTGATGAACCGACACTGACAATATTCTTATCACCGAAAGTCCATAGCTCACATTAGGGTTCATCTTAGTATACATTCTGCGATTTTGGACAAATGTGTAATGACATGTGTCCACCATTATATAGATAGTATTGAACAGAGGATTACAATTATAGTATCAGAGAGAGTATTTTCAATGCCCCAAAATCCTCTGTGCTCTGCCACTGCATCCTTTCCTCCTGCCTAACTCTGGCAGCCACTGGTCTTTTTACTGTCTCTGTTGTTTTTGCCTTTTCCACACTGTCATGTGGTTGGAGTCATATAATATGTAGCCATTTCAGATCAGCTGCTTTCACTTCGTAATGTGCATTTAGGGTTCCTCTGTTTTTTCATGGCTTACATAGCTCATTTCTTTGTAATGCTGAAAAGTACTTCATTGTCTGGATGAATTTTATCCATTCTGAAGGACACTTTGCTTGCAAGTTTTGGCAGTTATGAATAAAGCTGCTGTGAACTTCCATATGCAGGGTTTTGTGTGTTCATAGATTTTCAGTTCCTTTGGGTAAACACCAAAGTTCATAATAGCTGGATTATCTAATAAGAGTATGTGTTTAGTTTTGTGAGAAACTGCTGATCAATCTTCCAAGGTAGCAGTACTGTTATGCATTCCCACCAGCAATGAATGAGAATTCCTGTTGCTCCATATCCTTGCCAGCATTTGATGTTGTCAGCATTATTACATTTAGATCATTGACATTCAAAGTGATTATTGATATAGTTGGATTCATAACTTCCATGTTTGTAACTGTTTTCTATTTGTTGCCCTGTTCTTTGTTCCTGTTTTTGTCTTTCACTCTTTTTCTTTCGGGTTTTTTTTTTTTTTTTTTTTTTTTTTGCGGTACTTGGGCTTCTCACTGTTGTGGCCTGTCCTGTTGCGGAGCACAGACTCAGCGGCCATGGCTCACGGGCCCAGCCGCTCTGCGGCATGTGGGATCCTCCCGGACCCGGGGCACGAACCCGTGTCCCCTGCATCGGCAGGTGGACTTTCAACCACTGCGCCACCAGGGAAGCCCCTGTCTTTCATGTTTTTAGTTGAGCATTTTATGATTCTATTTTCTCTACTTTCTTAGCATATCAGTTATACTTATTTTTTTAACTTTTATTAGTGGTTGCCCTAGAGTTTGCAGTATATTTTTACAAATAATCCAAGTCCGCTTTCAAATAAAACTGTACCACTTCATGGGTTGTGTCATTACCTCATAATAACAAAATAATCCTAATTCCTCCTTTCTGTCCCTTGTATCTTTATTGTCATTCATTTCACTTATATGTAAGCATACATAAGCGCATACCTGCACACACGCTCGCACGTTCATACACACACACTATATATATATACATAAGTATGCATAATCAAATATTATTTTGAATAAACTATTATCTGTTAGATCAATTAAGAATAAAAAATAAAAGTTTTAATTTTATTTTCAATTTATTTCTTAATGCTCTTCCTTTTTTTATGTAGATCAAAATTTTTGATCTATGTTATTTTCCTTCTTTCTAAAGAACTTCTTTTAACATTTCTTGTGAACCGGGTCTCTGGCAACAAATTCCCTCCATTTTTGTTTGTTTGAGAAAGACTTTATTTCTTTTTTACTTTTGAAGGATCATTTCACAGGATATAGAATTCTAGGTTGGTGTTTTTTTTGTCTCAACTTTTAAAATATTTCACTTCATTCTCTTCTTGCTTGCATGGTTTCTGAGAAGTCGGATATAATTCTTATCTTTTGTTTCTGCATAGGCAGGTGTTTTTTGGGTTTTTAAAAATAAATTTATTTATTTATTTACTTTTGGCTGCGTTGCTGTGCGTGGGCTTTCTCTAGTTGTCGCGAGCGGGAGCTACTCTTCATTGCATTGTGCAGGTTTCTCATTGCAGTGGCTTTTCTTTTGTGGAGCACGAACTCTAGGCACACGGGCTTCAGTAGTTGTAGCACACGGGCTCAGTGGTTCTGACTCATGGGCTCTAGAGCTTAGGCTCAGTAGTTGTGGCGCACAGGCTTAGTTGCTCTGTGGCATGTGGGATCTTCCTGGATCAGGGCTTGAACCTGTGTTCCCTGCATTGCCAGGAAGATTCTTAACCACTGCACCACCAGGGAAGTCCCAGGTAGGTGTTTTTTATATTCTGTCTTCTTTCAGGACCTTTTTCTTTAATTTTCTGTTGTTTGAATATGATATGCCTAGGTGTAGTTTTTCTGGCATTTTTCCTTCTTGGTGTTCTCTGAGCTTCCTGGATCTGTGGTATGGTGTCTGACATTAATTTGGTGAGATTCTCAGTCATTGTTTCAAATATTTCTTCCGTTACTTTCTTTTTTCTCCCTCTATTATTGACATTTGTATGTTATACCTTTTGTAGTTGTCCCATGGTTATTTGAAATTCACTTTTTTTTTCTGTGTGTGTTATATTTGCTTTTTAGATTTGGAGGTTTGTATTGATGTATCTTCATGAGGTTCTTTGCTTAGCTGTATCCAGTCCACTATAAGCCTATCAAAAATGTTCTTCATTTCTGTTGGCGTTTTTGATCTCTAGCATTTCATTTTGGCTCTTTCTTAGGATTTCCATCTCTCTTCTTACATTGCCCATCTGTTCTTGCATGCTCTCTTTTTCCATTAGATCCCTTAGCATACTTATTATAGTTGTTTACAGTTTTTAAATTTAAAATTTTAAAGTTTTATTCCTGTGTTTTCACTTAGGAATTCCATAGTTTTAGCTTGTACATTTAAAGTCTGTGACCCATTTTGAGCTAATTTTTATTGAAGGTGTGAGGTAAAGATCTAAACTCATCTGTTTTGCATGGATATCCAGTTGTCCCAGTACTGTTTATTTTTTTTTCCCATTCAAATGCCTTGGTACTTCTGTCAAAAAGTATTTTACCTTAAAAGTAAAAGTTTATTTCTGGACTCTCAATTTTTTCCTGTTGATATGTATGTCTGTCCTTATGCTGACATTAGACTTTCTTGATGATTGTAGCTTTGTGGTAGGTTTTGAAATCTGGAGTATAAGTCTTCCAACTTTGTACTACTTCTTTCAAGATTCTTTTTGCTATTCTGAATTCTTTGGATTTCTAGATAAATTTTAGGTTCTAGCTTCTGCAGAAAAGTCCTCTGAGATTTTGATAGAGATTGCACTGAATGTGGAATTCATCCATGAATGTGGAATTGATTTTTTTAAAAATAAATTTATTTATTTTTGGCTGCATTGGTTCTTCATTGCTGCTCGTGGACATTCTCTAGTTGTGGCGAGCGGGGGCTACGGGCTTCATTAGTTGTGGCACACGGGCTCTAGAGCACAGGCTCAGTAGTTGTGGTGCACGGGCTTAGTTGCTCTGTGGCATGTGGGATCTTCCTGGATCAGGGCTCAAACACGTGTCTCCTGCATTGGCAGGTAGATTCTTAATCACTGCACCACCAGGGAAGCCCCGAAGTGACTTCTCAGTGTTAAAGCCAAACTTGCTGTCCCGCTTGGCCTCGTATTCCTGGATTTGGTTTGCTTGTCTGTTTTCAGTGAGCCAGGTAGCTTGAGTGTTTAGGTCTTTGTGTGGTGGGTGTGATTATTTGAACATGCTTATTTTTAAAATATATTTGAACAGCCTTTTTCTGCAGTCTTCTTGAGTTTTGAGTGAAGTCATCATTTGATTTCTGGCACATTTAGGTGTCTCATTCAATAAAACGATCCTAGGCAGCAACCAAGAAATTTCTTAACTGCAGCAACTTTCTGTGTTTCATGATATTTTTCCTCGAATTTATTAAAACAATGTATTTTGTCATTGGTGCATTGAAATATATTTCTGTGTATCTTAGGTATTTTAAAAGAGGAATACCCATATTTTATTTTTAAACATTTGGCATTGAAACTTACATTCCTGATTTAAAAAGAGAAAACCTATGGTTCTCTGGCATAGAAAAGTTTTTTTTCTAATCAAACAAGAGTTAAGCCTCCGTAACTTTCTTTTTTAAATCTAAAATATATTAATTTACTTTTCACGGAGCCCTGCATTAAGTTACTCTAAAGAAACGTGTGACACTAAGACATTTAATACCTTAACATTTCAACAACAGCAAAAGAATGTTTTCTGATCTTTTGATTCTTTTACCTAGAATTCAAATACATAAAAGTATTGGGGATTTCTGATAGTTCACTACATGTGAGAGGAATGTAATGTTACAAACAGGTTAAATGTCTTCAGAGGTCTTTGCTGGTTTGTTTTGTAAGACAGTGGATCACAGTTTTGAGCATAATTATATCCGGCTTTATTTGTATACTTGATCTAAAGAAAAAGAATGTTTTGCTTTTAGTAATTCAGTCTACCAGTGGCCTAGTTTGATTTTTAGTCTTCATAATTTATTAGGCCGAAGTATTTAAACAGGTATTAAGCATGAAGAAGGGATTGTTCTTGTAGTTACAGTGATTTTTTATTTCAATTGTCATGTGATAATCAAATAATTTTATTTAATGAATGAAATCTCAAGGAAGTGATTTTGATATTCTTATAAACACATGGGCTATTTCTAGTCTGTGACCAAGTAGTGGATAACTATTCATTAATGGAGAAATGTAGTGTCTTTGATTTTTATCCAACCTCTCAGATGATTTTGAGTGTTTTTAGTTTTTATTCGTAAACCAATAGTAGACAATTGAAATCAACCGTTCTCATCACTAGTGTTCGTAGTTTTGATGAAAATTTGGTGGGTGGTGAATCAGATTATGTCTGAGGATATGTTAAAAGATGTCTGCTAGCAGAAAGGAGGCATTTTTAATTGGAAAAATATACTGCAAGCCAGGTAAAATTAATTATTAATCTCTGCATTTGAATTGCTTAAAGACTACATTAAATAAATGATCGGAACATTAAATGAACTGTTTATAGAAAGGCTTCTGTTTTACTCTGTTGCTTTTAGGTTTTATACACGTTGGAAAGATTGGGAGTCCTGGTATTCTCAGAGCTTTGGTTTACATTTTTCCTTGAGAGAAGAACAGTGGCAAGAAGACTGGGCATTTATACTCTCTCTTGCTAGTCAGGTAAGAATGCTTCAGGGCATGTTGCTCCTATGAGAAAAGTGAGGCAGCTGGTCTAAATGCCTTGGTTTACACTAAGACCATGTTGGAGGCAGTGTGGCATGAAGGGAAGAGCGCTTGACTTGGCAGCAGGTGACTTGGGTTCTAGTGACTGCTGTTTATCAGCTCTGGGACCATAGGCAAGTCCTCGCTGCAGCACAGGGAGGGCAACATGTTTCTTATATTAAGTGATTAAAAAACTGTCCAAATGAAAGTTGTACTTGGTGATTCTAACCTCTTAAATATTTCCTCAGATTACTCTTCAGTTATATTGTCCTCTCAGGTGACTTTTTGGGATTGACATATACACGCTATTATATATAAAATAGATAGCTAATAAGGACCTACTGTGTAGCACAGGGAACTCTACTCAATACTCTGTAATGACCTATATGGGAAAAGAATCTAAAAAAGAGTGGATATAGGTATATGTATAACAATTCTCATTGCTGTACAGCAGAAACTAACACAACATTGTAAATCAACTATACTCCAATAAAAATTTTAAAAAATAATAAATTAAAAATTTTAAGAAGTGGTGGCTTGATGCCTGTTTTACCTACCTACGGGTTAGCTCCCATTCTGTGTCCGAGGGGACACTTCCTCAAGATCTCTGTGCTAGTGGTGGGTGCTGATGCTGAGCTGCCAGGCCCCTGAGGATCAAGTTGTGATCTTCACAAGGCTCCCCAGGTGAGGAGCCTCCGTCCACGTGACGTAGGCCAAGGAGAAGGTGCCGTGGACAGGAATGATTAACTAACTTGGGAATGAACTTTTATAGATGTATTGTGTAGGGCTGTCCCTCACACTCATGCTAGTTTTATTTTATGAAGCATATTAATATACTTAACTATAAACTTCAAATATATGCACAACAAACCACTTCTTTTCTTTGCAGAAAGCATCATAATTCATTAGTACCCTCTGAGGGAAGTACCTTCTGTCTTTGGGTCATTTGGGCAGGGTTCACAGTGACTGTTTTACATCTGAGACATGTACCTCCTGTAAAGGTGCTGTCAGAATCATTATGGGGGGAAGGGAGACCTGTTGCATATTCTTGCCTTAGGTGATGCAGCCATTTGCAGCCATTTATGTTTGTGTGAAATAACGAAGTTCTTTTTACTTCGGGTGGACCTTGTTGTAGGTAGTACTTTCACAAGTAACTTAGCCAGAAGGCAGTTATATAAATCAAGCTTCCTTTGCTGTCTGAATCTCTTGTTTCTGAAATCAGTATTTAAACAAATCTGTTCAGTTCTTGAGTTTGGATAATGAAGGATACCTGTACATAAACTTTGCAGATTTCTTTTATTGGACTTTGCTATTTGAGGAATCAAACTCTTTAGTTGGACAGTAGTATTACTATATTTTTTAAATGAATTGAGGTAGTGTAATAATGAAGGAGGGTAGCATTGTGTTATACACATCAGTTTTCCGGGGTGGTAATAAATGTTTTAAAGAGAATTTGCTTTCTTTTATTTTGTTCTGTACAGCCTGGAGCAAGTTTGGAACAGACCCACATTTTTGTACTTGCACATATTCTTAGACGACCAATTATAGTTTATGGAGTAAAATATTATAAAAGTTTCCGGGGAGAAACTTTGGGATATACTCGGTTTCAAGGTAAGCCATTATCATGAGTATTTTGGAGCTTTCTTGTTTATTATTTTAATGCACATTGCAGTCACATCCTGAAAATCTCATTGTGACTTTCTTCCCTCTTTCCAGGTGTGTATTTGCCTTTGTTGTGGGAACAGAGTTTTTGTTGGAAAAGTCCGATTGCTCTGGGCTATACAAGGGGCCACTTCTCTGCTTTGGTTGCCATGGAAAATGATGGCTATGGTAACCGAGGTGCTGGTGCTAACCTGAACACCGATGACGATGTCACCATTACATTTCTGCCTCTGGTTGACAGTGAAAGGAAGTTACTCCATGTGCACTTCCTTTCTGCTCAGGAGGTAAGAAGCCTGTTTCTTGTATTAATTACTTAAAGTAGCAGCACTGTACCAGAACCCAGCCTAGTGTGTCTTTCAGGTGTGGTATTATCTGTACTACCACTTACAATTTTGAACTAGGTTGTAGTAATTGTCACTTTCTATAAATCCTGGTCAGACAGACTTTGAAATTTATCTTTTCAGAATTGCTGTGTAGGATGTGTTCTGCAGAGATAAAGCAGTGAAGACCAAAGTCCTAGCCCTCAGGTAGTGCTGAGTGCTGAGGAGATAAAAAGATGGGGTGAGGGGGAAAGGGGGGGATGAGGGGGCCACCGGGGGCCCAAGGTAAGGCATCACTGAGGAGGTGACGCCTGAATTGAGACCTGAAAGAGGAAGGAGTCTTGCAGAATCTGGGGGAAGAGAGTTGTAGGTAGAGGGAAGTTCAAGCCAGTGTGGTTTGTGGGGATTGGGCAAGCGGGGAGAGACGAGGCTGAGAGGTTAAGGGGTGGCATGGGGTCATCAACGGTCTTTTAAATCTTTGGCTTTATTCTGGGTAAGCTGGGGAGCCAACAGCCAGTTTGCCCAGAAGAGGAATACTGGCAACTCGGTTGAGACTCGATACCTGGGCAGTGGTGGGAACAGGAGCAGGTGGGAGGTCACTGGAGCTGCGGGGGAGCAGGTGGTGCACGCCAGGCAGGGGAGGTGGCGAGAATGTGTAAAAGAGCGCTCCAGCCCAAATTCTTATAAAATTATTGGTCTTTTATTTCATATACTAGTAATAATTATAAACTTTTTATAACCATGATATTAAGAAAAAAGTTCAGATAATTTTTGTTCCTTGAGCCTATATACATAACTTTCTGAGTAAACTTACCTTGTTCTGTTTGAAGCTGCAAGGATCAGCTTATTAGATAACATTTGCTTTTTGCTATTATATCAAACAAATTAACTTATTACTAGGCTATTCTTCCCTCTAGGTTTTTCTGTGAATTTTCCCATAGATTTTTTTTCTATTTAACCACAGGAAACTGGGTTTTAAACATAAAATTGATGAGAGGTGGAAACCATGTTGAAACACTTCGTTGCTCTGGCCTTTTTCATTAATCATACCAGCTGTAGGTTTCTGTTAAATTTTTCCTGTCAAGTCTGTGATCTGTTGTGTTATTTTCCCTCTTCTTCACATTCCTCTAAAAGCTAGGTAATGAGGAACAGCAAGAAAAGCTGCTCAGGGAGTGGCTGGACTGCTGTGTGACTGAGGGAGGAGTTCTCGTGGCCATGCAGAAGAGCTCCCGGCGGCGAAATCACCCTCTGGTCACGCAAATGGTAGAAAAATGGCTTGACCGCTACCGACAGATCCGGCCTTGTACATCCCTGTCTGATGGGGAGGAAGACGAAGATGATGAAGATGAATGAAAATAATCAAAGAGCAGAAGAGCAAGGTACCAGCTCTGTAGTGACCTCCACGCTGCTGCGGTGCTCCAGGCAGAGTGCACGGCATGGAATGAAGCAGATCTGGCAGGATCTGCTTGGAAGGGTTTTTCTGATCCACACCCCGTGGAGATGATGCATCTGCTGTGAGGAGACAGAACTTTGGACTACAGTTTGTAAAAAATGAATTTTATTAAGACAGAACTTTTTTCCTTTCAAATTGTAAATCTGTCTATAAATGTAACGCATGTGGTTGTGTAAGAAGTTGTGTAATAGGAAAAGTTGTACCAGCATCTTCATATTATTGAGAAGTTTTTTCCAGCATGGGCACCTCCAAAAGCACATGGCAGATCACTCTTTGTTCCTTTGAGATAATTCTTTTTTAAGTAGAACCTGGCATTCTACTTGCATCTTAAAAGATCCGTTTTACATTATATCTCACTAGAGCTCGTTAGAGATTTGGAAACTTTTTGTACAAATTACCCACAGCAAAACATAAAAACAAGCTTTTATTTTTATTAATAATTTAGTTCCTGTTGTGCCCAATAAAATAAAATAAAATCTTTAAGGAACAAACTGTAAGAAAAGTAAGGATTTTTTATTGAGTGAACTTTGCATAGACATCGTTCCCTTGTTTTGGAAAGGGTTTTGGTTTCTATTATTTTGTCTTTTTAAAAGTTTCTGATAATGCCCCTTTTCAGTGTTTAGGTATTTATTTGTTTGGAAGAGTGCCCTTAAGATGGGGCTTCTTCTACCAGACTCTGGGCAGCAGTCTCTTTGTGAATAGTTATTCGGTGGATGTAAGTGAGGGGAGTGCTGGCGGGGGGGTGCTCGGGGGAGCCGGCCCACTCGTATGTAACTGAATGAATTGTGTGAAATTCGCCCACTTGACTCTGTTGACAATGTTATACTCTCCCAGGTTGCCATGCATAGAGTCTGTGGATTCTTAACTGTCTTTTATCATCAACTCTGCTTTAAGCAAATTGTGTTAGAAAGGCATGCCTTTGCTTGGGCTAATTGGGAATATCAGTTCAGTATAGAATAAAGATTTAAGAACGCAGTAAGGTGGTAAATGCATTGTATAATGAATTTCTCAGTGAGTAGTCTGAGAATTTGTGCATGTTGGTTAATTGTGGCCATTCTTATTTAAAGTTAAGACTATAATCTTAGGTAGGAAAACTTTCTACAAAAAGTATTATTTGACCACTTCAGGTGTACATTCAAAACTGGGTAAAAATTTCAGACCTATCTCAGGAACACAAAAAGACTTAGTGTCCTGGTAAGCACTTTGTAGACTATTGATGTGGCAAGGCATTTGGCAAGAAGCCCTACACACACACACACACACACACTCACTCACTCACACTTTTCCTTCCCTTTGATGAAAAGGCTGTGAAAACCTTGAAATATTTACTTCTTGTTTTCTTCTAAGTTCTGTTTAGATGCTATTGAAATGTGCACAACCTCAGATTTGATGCTGGAATACTAAAAATAGAAAATTACCTATGAGATGTCATCTCTCTAGTTCTTTCTTCCCTCTCTGAACACTCCTTGAAACGTGTTCCCAGGATGATCGCTTTTGCTGCATGCTACAACTTGCAGGAAAAATATTTGCAATTTGATTCCATATGAATGAATTTTGATGTAATGTGTATGTTACTGTTTCAAATGGTTAATGTTTTCTTACACATTGACTCTATGGTTTGCTTTCATTTTGGACAGAATTAATTTTTTAGAAGGCTGCCATTCTAATTACATAGCACAGCATCCCTATAAACTTTTCTCCATATATAGGGAGAGAATTCTTTAGTGGCCAGACATCCTGTTCTAGTTGCTGTTAAGCAAAAACTGCTCTCCCAGTTGAAGAATCCGAAGAGAAATGTTTGAGGGAAAAGCATCTAGTTGCTACGGTCTACATTACAGTCAGTGCTGTTTAGAAAACTGCAGGCTCGGTCTTTAGCCTTAGCCTCCGTGTGTTGTGTTTGCTGTGTGGTGTGTCCCCTGAGGTGCCTCTTTATTTATTTATTTATAGATCAGTGACCCTGACCACATCTAGTTTAACAGGTACAGCATTCTTCCCTGTGGGAAAGAATTATATATATATATATATATATATATATGACTCCATTTCTTAGGCTCCAGACAGGGATGGGGCTTTAAATGGTTTTCACAGCAGATTGGCTGGTAAAGGCCAACATTTTGGTGAATCAATGCTATGTTAAGCTCTTGAACTATCAAACAGCCATAACTGTTGTCCCAAGATAGAGTTTGCAGTCCTTTCTCAGATCATATATGGCAGGGTGACAGATACTGTATGTCTTTTGGTTGACTCCGGACAGTAATGCCTTTAACTGTATGGACTTTATGGTTTTTTCTAGGGAGGGAGAACACAGGGTGGTGTTTTCTGTCAAAACCCAAGTACACCATATGGATTTGGGCCTTTTTGTTTTTGGTTTTTAGGCTCATCGTGTCACAGACTTAGTCTGTGTTAAGGGACTATTGCTGTGCATAGTCGGTTGGGGGTCTCCTTTTTGTGCATACGTCACCCCCTCACTGATTGCCTGTTTGACAAGTGGTCGTGAAGATGATCTTGAGCTGCCACTTTGCTCCCCGGAGTGATAGGTCAGTAACCATTTGCTGTATCTCTGTCCAGGATCTCTCTATCCGTGTCAGGTGGTTTCAGTGTAATTTTTCATGGGAGAGTTGGGATGGGACCACCACCTTAAAATGAGTGAGGAGGTTGATGCTTTAAGTTGTCATGACTTCTTTTTTTAAATGGGAAAGGGTGGGGGGAGGCGGCTGAAAAGGAGTTTGGTACCTGGAATTGTTGGACGTGACTGACATTTGCAGATACTGCTAGTAGTAAGGGGTTTAATGCTATTTGAGAAGGAAGACCCATAAAATCAATGGAAAGTTCCTAACCTATGGAAATGGCTGATGTTAATTAATTTGCAACATTTCTTTGTAAATATCATTAAAAAATTTTTTTTTTTGAGATTCACCTCCCTTCCTGCATTAATGCTTGAGCCAGATAATTTTGCTTTTGGGTAAATTAAAATCAAAATTCTAAAACTTGACCAATTTTGTTTCTTGAATTGACTTAGTTCTAACCCACTATTTCATCTTAGGGATGGCATGATTTGATAAGGATGGACTTATGTGAAGTTTTGATTTTTTCAATTAAACTATCACATGAAGTAATTATCAACATTCTTGCGTCTGGTTATGGAATAGGTAGATGACAGAAAAGTACTGTAAATCTTTGACCCTCGGAATAACAAGAGTTGGGAAACTGGCTAATTGAAAATGCAGTTGCCTTTAAACATCTCAAGGAGAGAACTTTTACACTGGTGAGTTGTACTTGAATTTCAGAGCTTAACAGAAATTTTTATTACTTTTTATTGAAAACTGCACTGAACGCTAAATGTCCACCTTTACAATAAACAAATACAGTAACGGTAACTCACACTAAAACAAAACATATTTCTGATAGCCATTATTTTTCTGTTTGGGACAGTTTTAAAGGTTTTTTTTGTCACAAAAACAGGAATGTACCTATACAAAGGCTCAAAATAGGCCATCTTTTAAACAAAAAGGCGATGATTCACAAAAGACTATGAATATAACATGTAACTAGTTGATACAAATCTAATAGGATTTGTTAAAATCAGTCACATCTAATAACACACCTGAAGTGTTCTTGTATAAAATATCACGTGAAGAAAAGAAGACTTTATCAATGTCTAAAAAAGTGGGTTTGTTCATAGACAATCTGACAAGTTACCATAAAAAGTGTTTCCTGAGACATAAGGAAATGCAACATTATTCTTCTTGAACCCTTTCAGTTCAAGACTTTCCACTCAATAAAATAGCTGAGGATCTGAAACTGAGAAAATATATTTGAGTACAAACAGCTTGTGAAACTTAATACTTTTTTTTTTTTTTGCATCATCAGAGGGTTTTTACTGAACTCACAACCAACTTGCCCGCTCAGTATGCAGTTCAGATGGGAGAGACTTCTCTGTACAGGAGCCTGTACTGTCTTCAATCCTATGCTCGCGGTTGTCTAACACAGGCAAACAGTTTTCTCCCCATTTTGTAGTAATTTAATCTTCCTATTAGCAAAAGAGGTAACCAGCCCCCGTGGACCGAAGGGACTAGAGTCATAGGATGGGGATTTCCTCTTAATATTTTTTATTTTGATGTTTGGAACTCCTGATGCAACATTCTAGAGCAAGGTGTTCAGGACCTGCTGTGTCCAAGGGACTGATAAAGGAAAAAGATCTATTTATTCTTTGTGATTTGATGCACAGATGAAAAACTTAACACACAATAACAGAAGTTGGTCGTTAATAAATCACGTCCTAGTCTTTTTCAGCGCTTCCACAAGCAGACGACATCTTCAGTTTTCCCACGTCTCGGCTTCGAGCTCCTTTGTAGTTTTAACACTGCAACGTCAATGATGCGTATGTCCAGAATCAGTTAAAAAGACTGTCAGATTCCTTTTCTCTTAGTTCATCTATTTTTCACTGTCTCTTGGTCCCAGGTGTATCTGAATGGTTACCTTCCGTCACTCTCTGCTATTGCTCGTTGGGGTGCTCTCGACTGTCCCCGTGTTTTGTGGGCTGGTTGGGAGAGGGAGCTTGGGAAGGGTGTGCCACCGTGGGGAGGTTGTGGGTTACCGGGATGCCTCCGGGGATGATCCCTTCCATGGCTGCAGGAAGTCCTCCCGGAGCCACGCCCACGATGCCTGGCGGGTATCTAGGGAGGGGCGGGCACAAGAGAAAGGGCCGGTTAAGTTCAGGCCCCAGAAGCTGCCAAGCTCTTGCTCTGTTTATGGGGTGGGTTGTCATACCTCCTACCTCCAAAAGCAAGGAGAAGTCTACATGGTAAAGTTAAACATGGACATCTAATTCATAAACAACAAAGCCTAGGTAGTCCAATCAAAGCACTAATTTTGTAGCTTTTAGGCAACAGCAATAGACTATACTAATTAATCGTGTGTGGGGAAACCGTGTCGCATTTGGAAAACGTTTTGGACAAAATAAATTCCAAGTTTTCCGGCTGCGTTAGAAAGTATTCATCAGTTATATCAAAGGCTTTAATGATTTCCTAACAGAGGGCATGAAGTACGCTTGCGAAGTGTGACTTCCTAGGCTGGTTAGTTACCGGCTCCCGTAACCTGAGATGTGGGTGGGGACAGGACAGCAGCAGGGGAGATGGTGAGCTGGTGATGGGCAGGATGCCTGCCCTCTGAGGGTACCTGGAGGGCACCTGAACGTGGCCTCATCTTATCCTGCAGGCACAGGAATGGCTGTGTGCGCGCGCACGCCCGAGCACATGGACATTATGCACAGGTGTGACTCGTGTATTTAAACACTGAGGACAAAACATACTTATGAAGCAGGGGCTTCAGAATTAGCCTTCCTCTCCAAGTTATCAAACCCTTCACACTTGCGGTAAAGGGGACGGGGTCTCGGCCTGTTACAGTGACGCTGGTCAGGGACTGTCCAGGAGGACTCTGATGAACAGGACCCTGTGAGCTGCAACCCTCCAGCACAAGCAGTTTTCCAAGGGGCCAAGGAGCCTTGCTCTGTCTAGAGGAATAATTAGGATGTGGCCCTTAAAGGGTAGGCCGCCAACATGGACAAACAGGGGAATCCAATCTGGTGCTGGGCTGGGCCCAAGTGATGCTTGAAAATGCTTACGAGGGTAAAACACAAGTGGGACTTTAATAGAACATGCTGCATGTAAATAAAGCCATGTGACTTGGGAAGAAACCGCTTAGCTTCCTTGCCCAGAGTAGGAGCTTTCATGTATGGGTCCTTTTACACAGACTATATTTAATCGCCCCCTAGAGCAGTGGTTCAAAACCAGGGATCTCGGGCAGTGTCTGGGGGGCGTTTTTAGTTGTCACCGTTGGGAGTGGGAGGTGCTATCGGCATCTAGCGGGTGGGGGCCAGGGCTGCCACTATACATCCTATAATGCGCGGGCCATCTGGCCCAGTACTGCCAAGGTGGGGCAGTCCTGGGTCAGAGTAAGCAGAACAAAAGGTCCCTTCTGGCATTCCACGCTGCAGCTTCTCTCCTTTATGGGGGAGGAGCTATTTCCCTGCAACCGGCCAAGCTGGGGGAAGAGAACCATGGAAAACTACCACAGACAAAACCCCTGGTCCCTTCCAAGGGTCCTGGCTCGTGTCCCCAGTGCAGGCTCTCTTGCCTCAGTCCCACCCAAACTCTGTCACTGTCACGTGCCCCTGGGGTCAAACTTCCTGCTTCACGGAGAAACAAAGACACCGCCCCCCGCCCCGGTCAAATGGACTGGGCTTTGGCCAGAATGCTCTCCTTGGACAGAAAGTTCAAGTTAGAAAACAAAATCAGGCCCTCTTCCTTGATGACCTTTTCTGTACCTTTTCACCTAGAAACCCTCTGGTTTTCCAGTGGCTTCGGAATGAACAGTGATTCAGACCCGCTGGGGAATGCACAACCCACCCGTACCCCGCACCCCCTTTAAAATAGGAATTCCAATTCTCGGCTCTGTCCCCAAACTATGTTTGTTCCACGGAAATGAGGAATGGAAGAACTGAGAGGAGAGGACAGTGTGTAATTCTTACTAGCGCTCAGGTTGGCTTAACGTCCCCAGGTCCCCCGTCTCCGCCCTCCCCCAGGGAGCAGGGCTCAGCCCATTCCTCTCCTCACCTGTATGTGGCACCATTGAGCTCTGGATGAATTGCTTGCTGATCTATTACTGACCAGGGAGCTGTTGTGACAAAGAATTCCTTGTTCACACAGTTTCTTAAGCTCTCTGGGATGCGACCTGGAATAAGATGATTAAAAGTAATCATATGTATTTTTCAAGGTCACAGTGACTTAAATGTTATATACTTCTCTGTTATGCGGGGACAAGCTACAATGCAAGTCTCTTACTCTTTGATAGCAAGGGCCGGCCCTCCCTTGTATTTCCACAACATATGACTTGTTCCAGGGCCTGAACCACACTGGGCTCCAGCCAAACAGAAGGGAGCTGCCCACGGCTCCCCCTGGGGCTCCCTCCCCTTCCAGGTTTGCGAGACTTGCACTGGCTAATACAAAAGGGAATTGGTTTCCCCTGAAAGAAATGGGGCCCAACTCATTCCGAATTTCTTCAACTTGACGCCTAGAGACCACCTCTGCCAGCAGCAAAGCCCCACGCCCCCTTCCGCGTGTCCGTCACTGGGATCGGAGGCGGCCAGCGTGGCGGAGGGCTCACCTGTGATGGCCCGGCGGATCTCGGTGGCGGCCGCCTCCCTCATCTCCAGGGAGGCTTGCTCACTGTACCAGGCCGTGTGGGGTGTACAAATGAGATTCGGTGCGTCCTTCAGGGGACCCTGAGCAAAGCTAGATGAGTATACAAAACACACAGCAGATGAGGAAAACCACGCACGTCACTCTCACTCCCTGCCCTGCTCGTCAAAAGGGAGCCCTTGGCCGTGTGGAATGCTAGCCACACAGATAAAACCACGGGGGGGGGGGGGCATCTGCAGTCTGTTTCCTAAGGGTTGGGACTGTAAGAACATACTCATAAAACTAATTAGCGTCAGGCATCACGAGGGACTCGGAAAGAAGGGACAATTCTAGGGAGGGCCGACTAGCCTGCCTCCAACCAGAGCAATCCAGAGTACGGGGAAAGCCTGCTCTTCACCGCCATTTGTCTTCCTGCCTGTCCCCTTTCTGATCATCTTTGGGGGAACTTCTGGCCCTTTTATACTTGGTGAGAATACAGCACAGACCTTAGAAGAGCAGAGGCTGTAAACCTGGTCTCCAGGTGCCCACCCAGGACCCGTCTGGGAAGCTGCCCCGAGGTCACAGTGGGGCTCCTGCGAGTTCCTGTGCGAGCCCTGAGCTACCAAACCTGCCTGAAAGGCTCCGATTCGTGCACGTCGAGGGCCGCCCCTCGTATCCTGCCTTCCTTGAGGGCTTGGGCTAAGGCTTTCTCATCCACCAGTCCGCCGCGGGCCGCGTTCACTAGGAATGCTCCTTGCCTCATCTGCGAGGGGGAGGGAAAAGCTGGTAAACGGGTGCCGCCGCTGCCGCCTTGGGAGGAGCCTGCACCCAGGTTTGAAGAAGGGAGCTGCGGCAGTGGATGGTAGTGGGTCTGGGTGTTTGATGCGCGCGCAGCGGCTGCGGGGGAAGGGAGCGCAGAGCCTCGGTGACAGCGGGGGGCCGGGGGGCCGCTCCCGCTGACCCCGAGAGAGAGGGCTGCAAGCTGGGGCAGCGGGAGCCGTGACCTGTCAACTGGCTGTCTTGGAGGCCAGGCCTGGTCAGAGCTGGGTCCTGGGCCGGGTTCTGCCCCTCCCCGCTCACCACGGCCCATCTCACGGAGGGGGCCCCCGCCCAGCTCCTTGCTGATGCCTCGGGGGACTTTCTTCTCCGCTCACTGGTGTGTCCACTGGACCGTTTCCCATTCCCCCTTTGGTTTTGACAGACGTTTTCCAGGGTCTGAGACCATTTATTTCAATTTACCTGCTTTATAGTAAAGTCATTGATGAGGTGGTGGTTATGTTCGTTGAGATTACAGTGCAAGGAGACGCAGTCGCTCTGATACAGTAAGTCCTGCAGGGTGTAGACCCTCTGCACGCCCAGGGACCGCTCTATCCCATCCTGCAAGTAGGGGTCATAAAATATGACGCTGAATCCAAAGGCCTTGGCTCGAACGGCAACCGCCTGCCCCGTGCGACCTGTGCAGAAAGAGAGCGTCCAGGTGAGCGAGGCCCCCGCGCCTCCTGCCGACGCTCGTCCCGAGGCCGGGACCTTGCGTGGTGCCCAGCTGCAGCTCTGCTGCCTCCAGCACTTCTGGCAGTTGGACCCAGTCTGTGGTGGTGCTGGGAGAACCGAACGCCCAGGGCTTGGTGCCATCTGAGGCCAGCACTTCTCCCCAGGTCACTGGGGCCGGAGCCGGGCCAACGCTTCTGGGTGAGCAGGGCAGCGCTTCTCACCTGTACTTGCTACCAGAGTAGTTGTTTTGTTTTCAGGTTCCTATTAGGCGCATTTTCAAACATAGACAGAACTAGAGAGAACAATCTAGGGAACTCCACGTGCCAGCTCCCAACCATCACCGATATCATCTCCTTCGTATTTCTCTTTCCCCTACTTGTTTGCTGATATAGTGGGCTTCTTAACCTGAGCTTCATCTCTTTATTGCTCTCAGTGTCGAACAGGGACTGTTCTCTTGTGTAACTGCCACCAGGTTTGCTCATGAACAGTGATCGAAGCTGACCACTGAGCACCGATGGATGTGGGGAAGTGCTCTGGTTGAGAGGTGGGGCTCTGAGCACACGTGGAGCGTGGGTCAGGCCTCCAGCAAGTTAGACAGTGACGTCGCCTAACAGGACGCGAAGGCTTCCCTGACTCCTGAGTGGCCGTCATTTGCGCAAACCCGCTGACCCCATAGATGGCACCTCTTGCTTCCCAGAGCAGTTTTCAGCTTGAACACAAAATGATGTGAATGATACCTGGAGGGGCTGATTTGGGGAGAGCGCAGAATAAATCTGGCTCGAAAACCATTACTCAAATGTGCAAGAGGAAGAAGGGAAGAAGGGAAGCCCGTGGGAGGGCGGTGGGGTGGCGGACCGCCACCGCCTCCTGCTGAAAGTGCAATCCAAATGGGCGGCAGTTCCACCACCGCCATGGTCTGGAGGCAAAGCTCTGATAAGGCCATTCTGATCAGGAGGGACAGCTGCGGGGTCGCCCGTGGTCACACCCCTCGTGCCATCCCTCTTCAGTGTCACCACTTGGACACGGCGAGCCAGGAAGTACAGCCACACTGCAGAGGAGCCAGCACGACGGCAGGGGCGGGAAGGGCAGCAGTGACCCGAAGACCCCCCTCTGACGTACCCGAGGTTCGGAACCAAGCGCCCCCACCACGCGGCGGCTGGGGCTCACGGCCAACGCCAGCACATCCGCCACCCCCTGCTTTGCCGGCCTTTAGCTGCCCTCCTTCCCCCCCGCGTCCTAACACACTTTCACAGGAGATGGGGTCCCGGCGGCAGTGCCCGGGGCGGAGTCACGGCCGGTCACCAGAGCCTTCCCCATGGCTCTGCTTTTCATAAATTCACGAACCCTCATCTTTCCACTGGCTCTACTTCAGCCATGGGGTTTTCCTGACTAAATTTTGCAAGACCTGATGATAAATACTCTTACTGACTTGATCAAAACCCAGCCTCAGAGAGGAGAACCTAATTGCCTTGGCCTTAAAAAGACAAAATAAGGCTTCCCTGGTGGCGCAGTGGTTGAGAGTCCGCCTGCCGATGCAGGGGACACGGGTTCGTGCCCCGGTCCGGGAGGATCCCACATGCTGGGGAGCGGCTGGGCCCGTGAGCTATGGCCGCTGAGCCTGTGCGTCTGGAGCCTGTGCCCTGCAACGGGAGAGGCCCACGTACCGCAAAATAAACAAACCAAAAAACAAACAAAAGCATAAAATAAAAATACTGTCACTGTTGGCACGCTTTCCCTTCAGATTTTTCATGCTTATTCCCAACTCGGAGGCTGGCCTGGAGCAGTACCCACCACCAGCCCGGGCTGGGGTCAAGCTCGCGACAGCGCCCCGTCCAGGCCCCTGCGCGGCAGCATGAACTGGGTTTGGAGGAACTTGCTCCACACTCCGGGCTCTGCTGCTGCTTCTCGGCCGACTCTTGGGCAAGCGGACGCTTTCAGCCCCAAACAGTCAGGGCGGCAGCAGAGGCGTGAGGCCGCGTATGACCATGCCGCCTCCTGCCTCAGCTCTGCCTACAGTTCTGGGAGGCTCCAGAGAGACCAGGAAAGGTAGCAAGGAAAAACCTAGCGTGCCGGGGGGCTCCGGGACTGTGGCAATGCTTGGCTTACGGTCTTGAGTAAACAGGGCTGGAGTTCACGGGACCGGCCTTCAAAAGATGGATGGCAAAGGGTGCAGCCGAAGAAACGTCCCCCGTAAGAACTTGCTGGGATGGCTGCGGTCAGACGCCCTGGAAACAAGTGGTCTACCACGTGGCCGGGCCACTCGCAAGGTGAGGCTCTGCACCCTGGCCGGAGCCCACGCGAGGCCTGTGCATCGGCTTAAGAATGCACGTTGTTCTAAGAACCGTCTCCAAGACCCACTTCCCAGAGCGGTGGGAAGCCCCGCGGGCACCAGCAGAGGGCGCTGCGGCTCACAGAGCACCGGCATTCGAGTCATATTGTATCTTCCACTCCAGAAAAATGAAGACAGACTCTTTGGCGAAAGGATTAGCTCCCTGAGTGTGATCACCCCTGAAACCTGGGCTCTTAGCACCCACACCCGGGTGCTGGAAAGATGTGCGCTCCTGGAAGAAGCCCAGCTCCTTCTACTTGTTCCAGCCGGTACCCGGGCCTCCTGGACAGGAACTTGCGGCACAAGGAGGCACTGTGGCCGTCCCAGAGGTCCTGCCCTCAGTTATTCGGAAACACAGAGCTCCAAGCTGGCGGCTGACCGGCAGCTTGGGGGGCCTTCTGGAAGCCAAGCCCTGCAGTCACAACGCACCCGTGTGCTTCCAGGCAGCAACCGTGTAACACTCGTTCCCAACTGACACATTAGAAACTGACGCAGAGAGGCCGAGCTCTGTCCTCAAGGTCGCGGAGCCGCTGAGCGACGAGCAAGCCCAGGTCGGCCCGTTTGCCGAGTCGGGCTCGACTCGGGGCCCAGTGCCGCCAACAGCTGTGGCAGCCAGGCCGCTTTCCACCGCGGCGCACCTCCTCCTGAGGAACCTGCCCCAGGCGCTCCCGGGGCCGCCCACCGTGCCACCGCAGAGGGAGGCCTTACCATGCCCCCTCTCTTGGGGGAGCTTTCCAAGCTGCTGACCTGACCCCGCCACCTTCTGGCGCAAAAATCCTTCAGCGACTCCACTGCCACCCCCGCCTGGCGCCTGCAGGTGGGCCTTGCCCACTGCCTGGGTCTCCACTCAGCCACCAGCTCCTCACTCTCTACCCAGGGCAGTTAGGGAGTACGGCGCCTTCCTGGGGGCGCCGTCCCGCCGACGTCAGACCCATTCTTCCAGAAGCAGCCCAGATCTTACCTCTGGGCGAGTTCCCTGGTCAGTCTTGACCTCTGACCTCCCACCCCAGGCAGCTCGGCGAAGGGCAAGGGTCTTCCTCCGGCCCAAGCGAGCTCCTCCCACAGGCACAGCTGCAGCGCACCCCGACTTCCAGGGCCAGGCCTGCCTCCCCCAGGTGGTCCCTGCGGAGCAGGCGCACGTACCGAAGCCAATGAGGCCCAGCGTCTCCCCGCGGATGCGGGCTGCCCCCGAGGCAACCTCCCGGATCTGCTCGACGCTCTGCACCCGCGTGCCTTCCCGCAGCGCCTGGTACAGCCACGTGTTCCGCCGGTACAGGTTCAGAATGTGGCAGATGGTGGAGTCGGCCGTCTCTTCCACTGCCGCGGACGGGATGTTGCATACGGCGATCCCTGGAAACGACAAGAGCCAGGCGCTGGGATGAGAACCCCAAGTTCTGTGGGGAAGCGCCAGGGCTCCCAGTCCACCCAGCTGAGGGGCAGGGGTGGCAAAGGTGGCCCATTCAGCCACAGACTATGTGTGTGGCCCCGGGCAGGTGTGGGTCTCTGAGGCCTGCTTGTCACCTAGAGGACACAGACCGTCTGGCTCTGAGGCCCAGGGACCTCCAGCCCCGTAGCCGTCCCAGGAGGACTTCTGTCCGGGGCTTGGCTCACCCCCCAGCCCCCTGCTGACCCCATGTCCGGCCCACCCAGTGCTTCCAGGCCCCACGTCCCTGGGAAGCGACTGGTGGTCCAGCTCCGTCCACCATCCCCATCCAGCGCCAGGAAGCTAGCGTGTAGGGCCCCCTCCTGATGGTCTCTGGGATCCAGGAAACCAGAGGCTCTTTGCAATGCAACCTCCTGGATCCTCCCCCCAGGCCGGGGCTGGGGTAATGGAGAGCGGCCTTTTGTTTTATGGTATTTTAAGAGTCTAATGCAATGAACATGTTATTACTTCTTCTTTTTTTTTTTTTTTTTTTAAAGGCAAGACAGAAGAATTAGAAAGTTAACACCTTCCAGGCCCGTGGGCTGGGACAGGATGGAGCTGATGTCTGAATCCAGCCCCACATTTGCTCAGTGGACCCTAGTCACCCTCCCGCTCTGACAGACAACAGAGCAGACAGGTGCCCGCCCTGCTTTCTGAAAGAGCTTTCAGGGCTGAGAACAGCTGGTGAAGATGATCCCTCAGACTCTGTGTGAGGAATAGAGATGAAGGGCTAGCGTTTCCCAGCACCAGGAGGCCGGCAGCTGAGGACTGCAGGGAGAACTGCCCCAAGTCTCAGGCAGGAAGGGCCCTGGCACTGACCTTCCTCAGTGGGAGGGTGTTTTGGGGAAGAATGTTTGCCAGATGTGGGAGGGGCAGGCACACAGAGGGCCGGCGGGCCTAGATCCAGCCCCGTTCCCCTGGCGAGGCCTGGGGTCTGCCAGTCCAGCCACTTTCCAAGGAGGGACGTAGGTGTCCAGGGAGCATATGCTGGCCCAGCTCAAAACGTCCCTTTTGGGACCCCCGGAGTCACAGCCAGGGATGCAGGGCCAGGCCACCTGTAAGGCGCCTGCATTCCTCTATCTTCTCGGGTCAGGAGCCTGGGCAGAGAGCACCTGCAGCTCCACCGGACAGAAAACAGGACCAAATGCGTGGAGCACCCCTTCCTAGCAGCTGTGTCGCCACCCCACGAGGGCTGCCCTGAGGTCCAGGGTCTCAGCGACCCCTTCAGGAGGACACACAGCCCCCAGGGTGAAAGCATCCATGTGCTGCCCCACCTGCCAGGGGATGAGGTTTTGAGATCCAGGCTGACAAACCTTCCACGAGCTGCAAGTCAGTCGTCTTGCAGCACCCACTTCATTTGAAATGACCAAGCACAGGATCTGGGGCTAGACTAGAAGTCAGGATTACTACAGTCTGGATAGACGGAGGCAGATGCCAGTGGTATAAGAAAATCTTTTGGCAGCTGGGACAATTTCCATTCCTCGTGGGGCTTGATCTGTTCTGCCTGAAGCCCAGGGGGAAGGTCCAGCAGCAGAACAGCCCAGTGTGGACCTTCTGCTGCAGACGCAGCCACTGCCCTGGCCCAGGGGCCCCCCTGCACCCTGGGAGGTGGGACGAGATGTGATGAGGCTGGAGGAGAGAATCTGTGCGTCCACGAGAGATAAAGCACCGCACCAGCCCGCCCACGGGACGAGGGACCGCAGTGGGGCCATGTCTCCGCCTTCGCACTAGAACTTTGAAATTTAGCTCCTTGGCTCTTGTGCCTGTGTGGAGAGCCCCAAGACCAAGGTCTGGGAAAGCGGATACATGGGCTTGGGGTGCCCCAAGGCCTGGGAAAGAGGATACATGGGCGTGGGGTGCCCCAAGGCCTGGGAAAGAGGATACATGGGCGTGGGGTGCCCCAAGGCCTGGGAGGAGGTGCTGCTGGCATCCCCTGAGATGTCCTGCCCTGATGGCTGAAACTCTATAGCCCTGACCACCCTCTTGAGGGGAAACTCCTAATCTGTTCTTCATACCTTAAGGGTGATTCTCCAAATGCCATGGGGACAAGCTGCTGGCACCCACAGAGCAAGGCTGCAGCCCCCGTGGACCCGAAGTCCGAGCCCAAGAGCTGAGCTGCTTTTCCCCTCAGCTGGCGCTTTTGCTCTTTGCTCTAACGCCTTCTGAGCTGGACCAGGCTGGACGCCAGATTAACAAGCTTGGCCAGAAAGGCTCACGGAATGACCGTGCGCGGCGCTCAGTCTGGGCCCTAGCTCTCTCCAGCAACCTTCCAACTTCCCACTGCTTCCTCCTGGATCTTGGGGTGACACTACAGATGGGGAGGACCCCTCTACTTGCCCAGGTGCTGTCCTTGCCTGCGGCCGGCGGCCCACAGCCCCTCCCTGCTCTGAACAGGAAGCACCTCGCCCATCATGTCAGGGCCGGAGGCGAGGTGCCCTGGGCCCCGAAGCCTTCAGGACGGGGCTCCAGGGAACGCTGGAGGGGAGCTGCCCTCCCAGGAACACACGCCGTGGGCCCGGACGTCATCAGGAGGGGCAGAGACCTGAGCCACCTGCTCTTTTGTCCTCATTACAGGTCAGCTGACCGAATGAGCTGTGAAGTGCATTTGGAGACAAAGGACGGCTGGACAGGGGCCCATTTTCCTTCTGCAGAGCCCACATTTGAAAACTGCCTTCAGAACGGCCCAGCAGATGTCCCCGAAGCAGCTCCCTTATCAAACTGGACCAGGATCAACGAAAAGGCCACCGCGGACATGCCGTTTACATCTTTCAACATCGCAGGCCCCCGGCGGGCCTCTGTGGGGGGACTCTGGGGACACGGCCGCCCCACCCGGGTCCCGAGTCTGCCCGCGAGGCAGCTTCTACAACTGCAGAGATGGGACGTTCCCTCGCGGGCACCTCCAATCCCATCTCCCCCCGCATCCCCCCTTCCCTGGCCCCCCAAGAGAGGTGGCCGGGTCCTGGCAAGGAAGCCCAATGTCACACACATTGCGGGTGGCGGTGTCACGAGGGGCAGATGCTGCAGAGACGGGAGGTAGGTGAAGGGAAAGGATCGCGAGCCCCCCGGGGTGTCGAGCCACATTCTCTGTCACCGCTCGAACTTGAGATTTCAGCTCTATCAAGAGCACAAAGAACATTTGTTTCCAAACAAAAACATTCCTCTCAGTGCCAGGGAAAACTGGAGAATTTGAGTTTACAGTAGACACGCTTCTGAAGACTCGCATCCTCCCAAGGTTCTCCGTGGCGACAGAGAGGGGCTCAGAGTGACGCTGAGGCTGGAAGCAAAGGCTTGGGGTGCACGTGGGAAGCCACCGCTGTCATAACCCCTTCTCCTCTTGTACAGGGTCAAGCGACCCCCCCCCAAGGAAGGGGGTGAGACGATGGAGACCAGCCAGGGGTGACCCAGAAAAACCAGGATCAATCTTCTGAACCACCACTGCACAGCACCTCACTGGGGACAGGGGAGGGTTAGAACAGCACCTGCGGGGCAATGACCACCTCCTGCCTTATCCGTGGGCTTCACCTGGGAGGCGAGCCCAACCCGCCGTGCCACAACTCCCAGGCCACCCGCCGCTCTGCAGAGCAGCCCGGCACCATCACGAAGAATCAGACCAGACCCAGCGCCACTCAGAACAGGCCCCCTGAGGCCTGCCCCCGCCCCCCGCCCGCCGCCACGCGCACCCACAGGACTTACCCCGTGGTTCAGGAACTGGGTGCAGCCCCGATGCAAGCAGGGGAACTAACTGCTAAAACAAATCCGCAGCCCTCACTCAAGCCCCCAGGCTGGGACCTCAAGGGGTGGGGGGAAGGCTGCAGCCCACTGGGGTGCCCTGGGCTGCGGCCGGAACCGTCACACCACATGCTTGCGGGTGTTCACACTCAGGTAGGGTGCTGAGCTGCCCAGGCAGGGCACTGCATACACTGGGCCTGCCTTTGGAGCACTGGCTCCGTGGGGCTGAGAGGCTGGCTTGGGGCGGGAGCAGGCAGGGGCATAAAGGCCTGGGTTCCTGACCATTTTGAGGTACCCCTTCTCAGCCTCAGGGCTGCAGGGCACCAGGCAGATCACAGCCCCACACACTGGCTGCAGGGCCGGCATGTTTCAAAAACAGCAGGACAGTCACCAGAGAGGGGCTAGTCTAGAAGGACCCTTCTGGCCCCTCCAAAGACAGCAGGGCAGCCTGGGGACTCCTGCTGTCAAAACGTGGCCCCTTGAGCCTCTGCAAACGCTCCACACACTCAGAGCCCACGCCAGGTGCCGGGACAGGGAGGCCGCCACGCCAAGCCCCCCCGCCTCAGGGCGCCTGCGGCCCGGGGTCTGGAAAGTGGCCGGGAGCCCCGCCTTTGGGTGTCCATCTGCTGCCTCTGCTCTTCTCTGGAAACCCCTAATGGCAAGGGATGGGCAGGAGGGGCTGTGCAGTGGTCCACCTGCACTGGCCCTGACCTAGGAAGGTTCCTGTGTGGACAGCAGCCCTTGGGGAGACAGCACCATCCCAGGATTGGAGGAGACCCAGAAACCCTGAGCTGTGCACCCAGCACAAGTTCATTCCAGGTTGATGGGTCCTGGCCGATCGACACAGAGGTGTGGCAACTCACCGTCCCCTCTGCAGGGAAGGGCCTGGGGCTGGTCTGGCTCAGCATCCTTCCCAAGCGACACAGCCCGGCCCAGCCCCGCAGGTCCCAAGGTGAGGCCTCTGAGCCCAGCAGGACGCTTCTACCTGTGTATTCGGAGGCGTGCCTGGCTAGGTTCCCTTTGAAACCAACCCCCTTCCTCCAGCTGGAAGCAGGCACTGTGTGCTCTGCTGTCTCTGCCCCAGCACGCACTTACTGGGCACTCACGGGCACCCGCCAGGCACGTACCGAGCTCGCCTGCAGCCTTGATGTCGACGTTGTCGTAGCCGCTGCCTATCCGCACGATCACTCTCAGGGCCTTGAACTTCTCCAGGTCCTCCCTGGTGAGGGTGATGGTGTGGTACATCATGGCGCCGACAGCCTCATTTAAAACCTGTGACGGGGTGAGCAGAGCACAGGTTGGAGGCCCCCATTGCCCTTGAACATGCAACAGAGGATTCCAGCGGGAAAAGAGCCAGCTAGGACGCGGCCTGGGTGTTGACAGCTTCCCGCAGGCGAGGGCACCCCGGCTGTGCTCGGGGGCCTGCTCGGTGACGCCAGGGGAGTGGGGGGAGTGGAGGCGTGGTCAGGGAGGCCCACGGAGGTGATAGGGGCTGGCGAGCGGGGACCTGAGGGTGGAAAGGCGGGGGGCCATCAGGGCAGCAGCGGCACCAAGCACTTGCTCGTGGAATGCCAGCTGCTGCCACCCGACCTGGGGGACCAGACCGGCGGGCGGGGTGAGGAGGGGACCCACCTTCTCGTGGATCTCCTGAGTGGACTGTGCGTCACAGAAGGCCACGGTGGCCAGGTCCTTCAGGATGGGCATCTCCACGGTGCAGTCTCTGCCGTCGAGCAGCGCCACCAGGGGGCGCGGGTGCAGGGGGCCGTTCATGATCTGGGGGCGGATACCTGGGAGGTGGGGACAGGACGGGAGGGGTGGGTTAGGGAAGCGGCCGTCCCACACACAGCGGGGCAGCACAGCGCAGCAAGGGGCCGGGCCTCCCGCACCGGCCGTGCTTCCCAGTGAGGTACCGCACCCCACCGTCCGTGTGCCTCCCCCTCCGGGGAGGATGCTGGGACAAGCCAAGGAGACTGAGCGGCAACATCTGTGCGGCTCCCTCGCCGCAGGAGCTGAGATGCCTCCATCCGCGAGCACACATGGAGCTAACAGGCAGCGCTGCGGCGCAAGCTCTACCGCCACATGGAACTCGGGCCCAGGGACCCGGTCAGGCCCACACCTGCCTCTGCCACCACGGACAGCACCACCTGTGTGCCCCTAGACCACCAAGGCCCAGAGGCCTTTGGGACACAGGCGGGGCCTGGCCCACGGCTCCCCAGGCTGGAGCAGGCTCCGCCTCTCGGCCCCTCCCTCCGCTGTGCCTCCCTGTTCCCACTGCCCTTCCGCACAGGCACCAGAGGGTGCAAAATGAAACGGGACAACTGAGGCACCAGCATCCCATGGGAGCTTCCTGGAGGAAACCCCTGGGGGGACAGGCGCCCTGGGCACGGCTCAGGGGCCCTCTCACCTGGGCCAGGTGAGGAGAGGAAGCGAGTCCAAGATGCTGGAGAAGGTGTGCGTGTGAGGCCAAGCGGCTTGCCGGGGACTCAAAAGACCAAATGGAATTTCTCAAAGGACCAGAGAGTAAGCATGGTTTGCCGGCAGCCTGGACCCGCCAGAGCCGTCTCACGTCTCGGTGCTTCTGATGGAGACAAAGGATGCTCGACCCCATAGCTCGGTGGGGAAAGGCCGGGGTGGGCCTCCCTCCACGCTGCCTAAGTGCTGGCTCTCCAGCCCAGCGCAGCTGCAGCGCCTCCAACCCAGACGAGGGAGGAGTGTCCGCCCTCCGCCGTGGGGACCCGTCACAAGGGGCACACGAGCGGCACACGCACCAGCCCAGGGCAATTCCTCCTCCACTAAACCATTCCTTTCAAGTTCGCACGGGAAGGCCTTGGAGTTTGGCCCCCATGTTGAATCACCATGACCCCCCCGCCCTGGGCTTCGGGAGAAACACCCCTGGGCTTCGGGAGAAACCGCAGCACCGAGGTGGCCAGGACAGGGCACCTCCCGTTTTCTCATCAAATCACAAGTGTTTGATGTCACAAAGCACAAGTCACAAGAAGACAGCTTTCCATGCACGGGAGGGTTTTCAGATGTTCAGATAAACTCTGATCGTGGCCACTGCACCAGGCCCGGCTCAGCCCGTTGTGTCTCCTTCCCCACACATGGAATCTACTTATCTTCTCCTCTGGGGCCACCTTGGCCACTGGGCTTGAGCGCGCTCCTGCAGGCCAAAGCGGGAGCCGCCGGCACACTCATCTGCGGGACCTCTGCCTCCCAGCTCAGAACGGCTGGCAAGGAGGGCTCCCCACGTGGCAGCCCTGAGACTGGATGGGGCACCTCCTCAGCCACCAGGGCTCGGGACCCAGTCAGCCACACGCTTGGGCTAGATGCTGAAAGAGGAGCCCCCCGGTCTGGTGCTGTGGCCACAGTGCCACTGGAGCCCACACTCAGTGCCGCATGCCCGCACGACTGCCGCCCCAGACGGCGCGCTCCCACGCCACAGCTGCGGCATCGGGGGACAAGCATCTCTTTGAATGCGGAGCAGAGAAGAGGCTTTTGTCCTGGCCTCAGTAGAACAGGCTGGGGCAGCCGGGGGCGGGCAGGCCACCTCTGGGCGGCCCCAGGCTGGGCCTTGCAAGTGCTCATGGGCCCTCCCAGCCCGCGAGTGACAGCCAAAGCCCCACTGCCGCCTCAGGACCTGGATCCCCAAGTGAAGCTGAACCTCAACATTCTCTGTCCTGAGTGGGAACAGGGGTCCCCTACCCCGCATCCTCACCAGCCCTCAACTCACACAGCAGGCGGGGCGCAGGCACCAAGGCTGGCGGGCTGCTGGGGGGCTGGCGAGTGCCCTGCTAGCATCCTGCTTTGCCCGACAGGTCCACAAGAGCTGAGGTGCTGTGTGCACAGGAGAAGGTTCCCCCAAAGACCAAGGCTGACAGCTTCAGACAGGAGCCCCGGAGACCCCACGGAGGGAGAAGGGGGGAGCAGTAATTTTGCACGGGTCCCATCTTCTCACTTCACCCTTGAGACAGCACCACCGTCCCCCTCAGAGAAGAGGAAATGGAGGCACAAGGTGGAAAGTACGTCACCGGAGGAAGCAGCAGGAAGGTGGGGCGGCTGGTGCCAACTCGGGGTCGACGCACTAAAGCTCCTACGCCTGCCCTCTCGGGACACCGTGAGCAGATGTGCTCACTTGCCCCGGGCTGCCCCTCCCACAGGGTGACAACACCCCGACTTCACCCTGGGGGTTGCTGGCAGGAGGGTTAATCAGACAACGTTTCTAAAGTTCATGATCACGACTGGAAATCCGAGTTGTTAATTAAAAAGCAACCACATGGGAAAACGACAGTGGGCACAAGGCAGGCGTCTGGAGAGGCTGAGGGGCCGTCACCACAACATGTCCATCCACAGCATCAATGCATGCATCCCGTTACCTGGGAAACAAACTCCGGGTTGCCTAGCGATCGCCTCCCTCCCCGACTTGGGTCGCCTTTCTCTTTGGTGAAACCCACCCTTTGCCCTCGTTCAGGCTGGGCATGCAGAATGCAGCTGAGGCTGGTCCACAAGACGCCAAGGTTCCTGAGGCCTGAGCTTGGATACCGGCTGCAAGCTCTTTATGGTAAGGCAGGAGATGGAGAAACAACGGGTATCACGCTGCTCAGAGGTGCTCAGGCTGGGGAAGGATGCTGAGTGGGGACAGCTCGGTGGGTGGTGGGAGTGGGCGAGATTCACAGGTGTTTTGCATGAGGTGCAGGGACTATAGTGTGGGGCTGCTGAGGACCGGGCTTTACGGGGACCACGTGAGACCCCCAGCCCTGAGGATGAGAGACAGCTTAGCCAGGTCACTGCCGAGGTCTGCTTCTACAAAGAAAGAAGCCATACCGTATATACATGCTCCTTCAGTTCCAGAAGGGGCTCAGCCACCTGCACACCTTGGAATCCAATTACTTTCAAGCCACCGTGCCCAGCACCCTCTGTCTCTACAGTCTTGCTGGAGTCGGGGACAGAGGTACCCAGAAGACCCCAGGAAATGCTGGGAAGATGAAGTTGCAATTCGACTTTTTATCTCACCTCACGTTAATCAACATCCTTCAGTGCTTCTAACAATTTGAAAACATTTTAGTGTATTAGAACAGAATTGACACGTTATGGATTAAGAGCTGTAGGTATTAAGATGGCAAATGACCCTTTCAGAGACTATGGAAAATGGGGTACCAACTCAGGGTCTGGCTCTGGCTCTCAGGCTGGAGGGAGAAGCCCTATTTCCTCTACGGTCAAGGGAATTTAAGGGAAAAAAGCAAGGCACAACGTTTAATGAGAAGTCATGCAAAACGAGGCTGTGATCGAAAGCGAGGCTGCCAACTACTAGACACTGCTAGGACCCCAAGAAACAAGCCCCACAAACTCCAAGCCTGGTAAGAATCACACAACGCTGATCTCATTCCCATTTTACAGTCAAGGAGACCAGCTAAGGGAACAAGGAGAACTGCCTCAAACAGCACCAGGGACCCCGCAGAGTCCGAGGAAACACCTGCCAATGAGGGCCAGAGGGTCCTGGTGGCCCTGTAGTCAAAATGACCGTTCCCTTTCTACAGTCCCCTTTCCGTTGATGAACTCGGTCTATCCATTTCAGAATAATTCCAGCTGCAACTAGACACACCTAGGAAAGTGTGCCAGTGCACTGCTTTCAACAACTTGTCCAGCATTAACTTTGCAGGGCAGAGAGCTCAGCCGACTCCCCTGGTGTCAATTACTTGCTGGTTTCAGGCTCCCTTTGGCACAAGCAGGGACGCAGAGCCCCAGCTCCAGGCCAGCTCTGACGTCTGCCCCGGACCTGGTATTGCTTAGAGCTGCAGCTGCACACAAATAATTGTGCAATTAGACACACTCAGTGGAAAACAAAGACGACGCCGGGCTGAGATGCCGGAGTTTTGTTAAGAGTGGCCAGCGGTCCGGTGAATGCCAAGTGCAAAGGCCTCATGAATTCCAAGGTGGAAAGGGGTGGGCCCCAGGGAGGACTTCGGTAACTTTTTGGCCATCCAGCCTTGATGCCACCTTATCTGGATAACAGCACCAGATTTCTTCTTGGAACTGCTCCTTCCCTAGGCGACACAGGCTGAAAGGGCCGCTGTTGGCTAAAAGGGATGACGTACTCCTGCCACGCAAAGCTGCCCTGTGGTGTTTCTGAGACCCATTTTCTGGCCTTTCTGGACACCGTGTGAGTTCAGCTGACATCCTTCCTACAGAACCATGCGTCATTTTCTAAGGTCTGAGTCGGTTTCCGTTGCTTGCAACTCAAGAACCGAACTGTCTCAGGGACATGATTTTGCTGCTTTCAGATTTCAGTTACTGAGCAGTTTTACGCCAAGGGGAAGTGGCTGCAACAACTGTGTCTGACCCAGCAGGCAGAAAGGCCTCTTTGGTTTTTTGTGGGTTTTTGTTTTTAAGATTTTTTTGATGTGGACCATTTTTGAAGTCTTTATTGAATGTGTTACAATATTGCTTCTGTTTTTATGTTCTGGGTTTTTGGCCACGAGACATGTGGGATCTTAGCTCGCTGACCAGGGATCGAACCGGCACCCCCTGCGCATTGGAAGGCAAAGTCTTAACTACTGGACCGCCAGGGAAGTCCCCAGAGAGCCCTCTTTTAACAATGGACCAGATTTTATGAAGCATCCCAACACCACAGCAGCCTCTAAACCCCCATGCTAGGCTGGCTGCGCTAACGGGATGACGGTCACATGTACGGGTGGCCACACCTGTGCAGGGTCACCTCCTTGCTCACCTGACTGGGGCTGACCAAGTACAGCGGGACCCCTTGAGGCCCCCAAAGGACACACACGTGGGGCTGGGACCACTGAGGGAAAAGGACCTCCCACCACACAGCCCAAGTCCACCCAAAGATCTTCACTGCTGCCCAAAGGCAGCTGCCGGGATCCTCTGGGCGGCACCAGTCGTCTGGACAGCTGACGCCAGAACAAGTACCTGGAAAGGTCCACAGATGGGAGACCCGTGCGGGCCTTAGGAAGACCCGAGACAAACGGCGAACTGCCCTGCACACTTAGCACGAGGCTCTGGACGCAATCAATCAAACGGATTCTCAGCTCCCAGGACCAGCGCGGTGGCCTGGAAGGCAGCGTGCACAGCTCCCATCCTCACGTGCAGGCGGCCACGCGGGGAGAAGGAGACGCAGCCACACAAGGCCCGGTGTGGTCCGGAGTGGGCAGGGAAGGACACACCAGGCCCGCAGCGGCAGCCCTCTAGCCTGAACCACTTCCCAAGGGTCTGCTCGTGTCTCCTGCCACCCAAAGAACAGCTTCCCCTCAAATGCAGCTGCTCCCCCAATTAAAAGGCCACTTCCTGCAAAGCAGCACAGCTCAACCCTTACTGGCTGGGCTCAGCAGTCTGATCCACAGAAGGCCAGACACAGAACCAGATCTAGGGTCCGATAAGCGGCATATTTCACAGGCTTGCATTTCCATGACCTAGAGCTGCAACTCGTGACTGGGGCCAAACCGGGAACCAGATGCTGACCTTGGGACATAAATGAGCCCCTGTCTGAGACTCGGCTTTCAACTCGGAAACGTGGCTGTGTTGAGGGGTCTACCCAACCACCCAGGGCCTGCGGTGGCAGAATCCCGCCTGGGAAAGGAGGCTGCGGAGCCTCATGGTGGGGTGAGACATCGCCCATGCTTTGCAAACATGTTTATCCATGTTGTAAAAACTGCTCTAAACTGTCAACAACAAATGTTCTGCAGTTGGCTGGAGTTGATTCAGAAAGCAGTTCTGCAAAGTGAGGGAAGGCAATGACTGTCCCAGACACCCCGGGGAGGTGCCCACCCCACAGCAGCTCCCCTCGCCTTTCACAGGAGGGACGATGTGAGCAGGTGAAGGGGAATGGGTGGTCTAGAGAGCGGCCGCAAGGCAGTGATTCGCACTAAGATGTGTGCTGCTCACACACATGTGGAATCTTAAAAAAACAGTACTGATGAACCTAGTGGCAGGGCAGGAGTAAAGAGGCAGATGTAGAGAACGGACGTGAGGACACGGGGGGCGGGGGGCGGGGGGAGAGGAAGCTGGGACGAAGTGAGAGAGTGGCATGGACATATATACACTACCAAACGTAAAACAGATAGCTAGTGGGAAGCAGCTGCATAGCACGGGGAGATCAGCTCGGTGCTCTGTGACCACCTAGAGGGGTGGGATAGGGAGGGTGGGAGGGAGACGCAAGAGGGAGGGGATATGGGGACATATGTATATGTATAGCTGATTGGCTTTGTTATACAGCAGAAACTAACACACCATTGTAAAGCAATTAAACTCCAATAAAGATATTTTTAAAAAAATGTGTGCTAAGTGTGGCACTATTTTAAGGTTAAAAAAAAAAATGCAATTACCGTTGGAAATCTCATCTTTGTTCCCACACTGCTATCTGCCTTTTCATTTGACAAACTCTCTCCTCTCTCCGGTGCCCCTGGGCAGCTCTCCCAGGCCGAGAGAGCTGCGTCCACTTCCCTCCCACACCTCCGGGCCAATCTGGGATGTGGCCAGGCCACAGTTTGGTTTTGAAAACTCGGTCAAGTGCAGATATGCTCCCCCCGCACAGCAGAGAACCCGATTTTTCTCAGGTTGCCTCGCTTTTCACGTCTTGTTTTGCACCCAATAGCTCCCCGCTCCAGGAGGTGTCCTCCTGCCTGTGCCCTGCCTGGCCCGAGGGGGACTGAGCCTTTTCTTGCTGGCCCAGGATCTTGGGCAGAAACGTCTCGGGATGGAGGTGATAACCAAGGAACAGTGTACCTCCAGCCCGGAGGCTGAGGACCCAGAGCAGTTTCTGGCTTTAGGACCTGATAGAATCACAGCGTGCTTCCTGGCCAGGGCGGAAGTAAAGGGCAGTTACTGAAGCGGACGTCGGCCCACGGGCTTCCAGTTGCTCGTCAGCTGTGTAGGCCGAGGCTGCCCTCTCCAAGTGGACCCTGAGACCCCATCCTCATTCCTTCCCAATTCCTTACCTCCAAGCTCTGACATGTGAGAGCCTGGCCTGGTTCTAGGGACCCAAAGAGGAACCAGACGTGGATGCTCCCTCAGGGACCTCTAAACACACAGGGAATCTGGCTTATGGAAGAAACAGCTCTCCTCAAAAGGTACTTCAAATCTGGAACATGAGGGAATACCCCGGCGGTCCAGTGGTTAGGACTCCGCACTTTCACTGTCGGGGGCCCAGGTTCAATCCCTGGTCAGGGAACTAAGATCTCACAAACCACGCGGCACAGCCAAAAAATAAAATTAAATTAAAATTAAAACAGAATCAGCGTGAAGTCCGTTTCAATCAGGGCCGAGATGTGGAAGTCAACTTGTCTAATACAGTCCAGGTGAAACTGGAACATCCTGAAATTCAATGCAGGCTGGAGCTGAATGGCCATGATGAACCTTGGTGTGTTCAGGGCTGAGGAAGAGGAGGAAGTAAAGCAAACCTGGACGACGGATGCAGATACACAACCACTCTTCTTCTGTGCTCATGGCAGGCATCACTAATTGATCCCAGCACTCTTGGCCTCAGAGTCCCTGTTGACCACAATGCCCTGAGGGCTGCCCTGCAAGGCTAGCTGACATCTGCTGGCCAAGCTTAATTAAGTGCGCTCAACCTCCTCTTGGAATGGGTAAAGGAAGGTGAAGGTCAATGTTCCACACATTCCACCAATACTGTGAGCATGGGAAGAAGCGGGGAGACATAGGGAGGCCCCAGGGGAAGGACACAAGGTCCCCGCAGCCAGAAGCAGACCGCAGACCTCCTCAGTCACTCCGGGACAGCCCTCTGTTCTGCTGAGAAGGGTGGGCTTCTGGAGAGGAAGGGGAGAGGGACCCCAGAGGGGGGCTCGGCTCTGTGGCAGCTGCCTGGGTTTGCACCCACCCCCTCACAGCAAAGACCTCACCTGTACCTGGCACTGTTCCCGATGGCCTGTGACACCTGCCCCCTTCCCAATGTGACTCTGCTGCTCCCCCCGCCAAGAGGGGGATCCACCTCCCCAGCCCCAGGAAATGTGCTGGCCTCGTACTTCAGTCTGACCTACACAGAGTGACAGAGGTGCTGCGGCACCTCTTCCAAGACTGGGCCTCCGGGGTCAGCGTCACACCATCCGAATTCACACAGGAGCCTGAGACTAGCTGGGAGCTGGGAGGCACTGGGAGGAAGGACCCTGGGGCTGGGGCCCAGCCGTCCCAGCTGAGGTGGGGAGGCCAGTCCCAGCTGAGCTCAGCTGCCTAGAAGCCAGGAAGCCACAAAGCAATAGCTAGCTGACGTGCCCAGCAAGGCCAGGCCAAGGCGGTGAGCCCACCTGTCCTCCACCAGCAGGGACCCATCGCCAGTGCCGCAGAAACCCCCCGAGGCCTGGCCCCAGGCCTTGCCAGGACAGATCAAGGTGAGCGATCCCAGAGGGGATGGACTTGTGCAGGGTAGGTGCCCCGAGCAGGGATCAAGCTGCGGGCAGTTCGGTAATGATGAATTCACTGTCACAGGCATCCTTATGTCAGGGCTGGAGCCCCGCTCTCCCTCCCCCAGTGATGGGTTAGGCTGCTGCTTCCCCACGGCACTCGCAAGGGCCCTTCTCCAAGGCCTGGGCAACTGTGGTTTCAGGATTCTGGTGTGGCCTTTTGAAACAGCTCTCTCCTCACTTTCCTGAATGAACCCCCAGCTCCTCTCCCCTGGAACACCCTAGAAGCCCTATCTGATGCTGAATCATACGGCCTGGTCACTGGGAGTCTCGTGTCAGTTTCTCCCTCTCTGGAAGGAAGTTTTCTATTCTTCGCTCCGCACGTAGGGCACCAAGGCCTGGGAAGGTGACAGGGTTCCTGAGGCGCCCGAGGGGTGGGCACAGGCCAGCTAACCTTAGCTCTGCAGTGCCAACACACCCAGCCATCTAGAACCTTGCCCAGCAGGAAACTTTCACTCGACCCTGACTGAGCGCTAGCCCCAAGTCAAGTACTAGAGAAACAGCGGGATTAAAGGTTGAAGACAGAACAACCTGGCTTAAAACCAGCACTGGGGAATAAAAAGGAGTGAAATATTTTTTAACGAAAGTGCAGATGGCCGTGCCGTCACTGTGTGTTATCAGCAACTATTGGCACATCTCGTTTCATTGCACTTTGCAGATAGCGCGTTGTTGTTTTGTTTTTTTTAAAACAAACTGAAGGTTTGTGGTAACCCCGTGTTGAGTAAGTCTACTGTCACCATTTCCTGAATATTTTTAAATTAAGGTGCGAACACTGTTTTTGAAGACAACACTGTTGCACACTTTACAGACTACAGTATAGTGTGACAGAACTTGTGTACGCACCTGGAAACCAAAAAGCTCGTATAACTTGCTTTATTTGCGACGTTTGCTTTATCGTGGTGGTCTGGAGCAGAACCCAAGTTACCTCTTAAGTATTCCTGTGCAGGCGCTGCCCACAGGCCCCCCATGATGAGTGTTACAGCCAGGTAGGAAGGAGGCCCAGCGGTCACTGCACACGCAGCCCTCTCCTCACTACGACTATCGCAACTTGAATGCTACTTGGTCTTCGGAAGCCGGGCTCCCCTACTCCGCTGTGAATACGCTAATCACCACAACACTGGCACGTTGAGTGAATGGTATAGGCGGCGTTTGAGTTATACGTCTCAACAAAGCTATTAAGAAAGAACACAAGTGTGGGGAAATGTGGCCTCACCAGGCCCTCTGAGCACCCAGGGGCTGGGCTGTTGGGGGTGACCCACGCTAAGGGGGCTCCCGGAAGGCTGGGTGTGCTCCATGGGGGCAGGGGCGGGGGGGCAGCTGGTTTGAAGCCACTCCTCAGCCCTGATTTTAGTGTTCTCTGCAGAAGCAGCTGGAGGCTCGGTCCACAGATGGCTACAGAGCGCCCTGACAAGTAGATTAGTTTCCTAAATACAACATGGATCTTAACGAGTCACGGCCTCCAAGTGAGATGCTCTCAGGCCATGTAGCTCAGGTAAGAGCTGGGCAGAGAGCCGGCCGAGCAGGCAGCTGGCTCCCAGGCTCCCAAGAGCCCCGGCCGCTGCCCCCTCCCCACTCAAGGCTTGCTGGGTGAACACTGCTAACCCAGCGTGCACGCGTGAGGTGTGTCCTTTAAGCAGAGGTCTAGACTTGTGGGAAGCACATGATCTAGTTAAAAAAAAAAAAAAAAAAAAGTATAACTTCTGTACCTCCAGAAAGACAAGCATTTGTTGTACTTTAACTGACTCCTTAGAGCTGCCCAGGGAAACTGTCCCGGCAGCCTGAACGGTGCAGGGTCCGTACCACACCGGGGAACCGGAACAGAGATAAGTGAGCGATACTTTTCCTTTGCCCAGCAGAGCTTAAAAACAAAACCAGAACCCTTTATCTCTTGATTAAACCCATTCTCTTAGACACCTGCACGCTGGCCGGGCGGGCTTGCCTGGAGCCCACGCGCCCCCTGTGCCGCGCGGATGCGCCATTTCCAGGGTGGCTCCTGGTCGTCAGTGTTTGGGCTCCTTCACCCTCCCGAGTCCCAAGGGAGCCTCTTGTGTTCCTGGTGAACCCCTCTGCCCTGAAGAAGCGCCTGATGTTGTCTGGAAAGCTGGTGCTTCCCACTGGGGGCAGGGCAAACAGCACCCACTCAGGCCAGGTTCTTTCCCTCCCAACTGACCGGGCCAGAAAGAAACATGCAGGGCGTCACCGAAAAGCAAATACACCGCCAAGGAACACATTTCAAAGCAGCTGAGGACGCTCGGCCCTGCTTCTGCTTCGGGGGAAACGTGATATATGGTCTGCTCTCCCTCAAAGGCCCAGCCTCACATGGGTGGCCCTGCAGAACCGGAGGAGGGATAAAGGGACGTGGCCTGGGTGCAAGGGCTGGAGGCTCTGGGCTTGGGGAACAGCAGATCCCCAGGTGTGAGGACCCACTGGCTTCCCGTCCAGGTGAGGCCACACCTCTGCATGCTTCTCAACACAGGGGGACAGTCCCTGGAGGGGCAAGTGACCGGTAGCTTATGCCTGGGGCGGGGGACAACCATGGCTGCCCCTTCTGGCCGGGAGCACACATGCTCTGCACCTCCTTTCCAACAAACAGCTCCGATAGAATCCCCTGGCACTCATTCTCTTACGGGACTGCCCTGTCTCCACCGGGACTGCCAGGAGTCAGAAGGCACCCCAGTGGCCTGTGCCTTCCCCAGGCCCTCCTTCCTTATGGCAGCTCCTCTGAGCCTGTCCAAGAGAGGAGCCTCAGGCCCTCGCCCTAGACCACAGCTAATAGGCCATGAACTTCTCAAGGGCAAAAGGGGGCTCCCAGGCCACTCACTGACAGGATCCTCAACGTTGTGCGTCTCAGTGTTCCTCAAGGGCACTGACCCGAAGATAGGGCTCAGCCAGCCAAGCTCACCCACTGCTCCTTGGTCAGGGCCCACCTTTACCCCCAGCCACTGGCCACCAGCGCCACAGCAGGAGGCGGAGACTGGCCATGAGGTGGGCGTCCAGGGCCTGCCCTTCCCCCGTGGTGGCGGCTCCACTCTGGTCCCAGCTTACGAGCCAGGAACCCTGAGATTCTGGGTCAGCGTCACCTGCAGATTAAAACAGCTCTCTGCAGCCCAGGGGTCCCTCCACCACAGTAACCAGACCAGAATGAACAGGGACGTGCCTGGGAGCTGGGAAACACCCGAGACCAGCCTCAGGCTGTATGTAAAGTAGTAGGTCACGCAGCTGGCTCCGCTGCCCTCAGACATTTCTCCTTAATTGACTTGCAATCTTTCATTGCATCAATACAATCACCTACACACCCCAAACCCGCCCACGCAGGCAACCCCAGGTTTGGGTAGCTGGGAGACGGCAAGCAGGTATGAGGACACTGTCCACGGGGCACCAGGACGAAGAGGTGAAGCCAGTCCCGTGGGTTCTCGCCTGTTTAGAAGGGCTGCTGCGCTGGGTGCTTCTCTTGCACTTATTCAAACCCTGTGTTAGACAAACTCCTTGAGAGCTGTTGCTGTACTGCCAACGAGGAAGCAGAGACTGTGCGGTGAGAGCAGCTCATCCAAGGTCACAGAGTGACCACGTGGTGGGCCAGGTCCGTCTCACCTCAGCGGCTCAGCCTCAACCCCAGGGCTCACCGCGGACGATCACATGCCACTCCTACATCTCCCTGGGGATCAAACTGCACCCGCCTGACACTGACAGAGCGACAGATGCCACCTGCCCGGCCCTGGGACCCACCCACTGTGATGACAGACAGGTGCTCTCACCTCAGGAGGCTGAGGCAGGTCTCCAGGTGCCCCTTCTGACCCCAGCACTGGCTTGCCTACCAATTACAGATGCTCAGCTGGGAATTCATAAATCATAAGTCAAGAACCATCGGTTGCTGTCTCTCGTGGTAGACGGACCTTCTCCCTTGGGGGTCACTCTGGATTTTGAGGCCTTAAGGGTCCATCGCTGTGGTGGTAACTGCCATGCAATGTAACCCTGTGGCGCCAGGGAAGAAGCAAAGCCCCCCCACCCTCCACTCGTTCCTCCCAAGCTGAGCCGCGCCCAGGGCCCACCCCAAGCCCCTCCGGTCTGCTGCTCGCCCCTGGAGCCCGCAGAACCGTGGAGACGGGAAGGCTACATGCAGGCAAGTCAAAGCCCCCACAGGGGGAACGTGACCCCTGAGTACACGGCCCCTCCCCCAGCCACTCTCGGGGACACACACTCACTTTGTAAAGTCCTAAGACCCAGCTACACCCAGGGGCCCAGCTGATAAGAAACCTGGTCCAGAAGATGTCAGCTTGGCCCTTGACCTCTGCTCTGCCCCTGAAAGGATTAAGCCAGGACTCCACGTGCCTTCCGGGACCGTCCTTATGAGGAGCAACCTGGCGTGGCCTCTGGCCAGGCAGGGCTGCGGCACTGGAGCCTCAGGGCCTCGGGGCTGGGTGAGCTCAGAGGCCTGAGCTTTGGCCAGCTCTGGGCCATGTGGACCAGACAGGGCCGGGGCCCAGGTGACCCACAGCTGTTCGGTGTCATGGGCCTCTCACAGCCAGTCACCACCTTAGATGGAGGGAGGACACGGTCTGTCCCTTCTAAACAGTAACTGCAGAGACGGTCGGGCCATCAGGCCTCGTCAGAGGACAGAGCTCCCCACGGCAGCATCTTGCTAGAAAACACCCGCAGTGTGTAGCGAGTTACCATGTTTGTTTCCTTGAGGTTTCAATCAGCCTGGGGAAAAACCCGGTCCACGCCCTTCACCACAAGTGCTGGGCAATCTCGCTAGGCCTGCGCGCAGAGCCCTGCCCAGACAGCCTCCTCGGCCACCTTCTTCCGTTACTGCGCAGAGATTCATTTAACAATTAGCTCATTAATGGTACCGGACGCCAGGGCATCGCAGTGGGAGACCATCCTCGTGAGTGTGTGGCCGACACCAAAGGAAAAGCCACCCGTGCTGGCACTGCTGGGTCACTGTCTCCTCTCGGAAGAGGAGACGGTGCTTTGCCGCCCTGAGAGCAGCGTCCTGGATGGGGGAGCAATCGCTGGTTCTCTTATCAACGCCAAACTCAGCAGCAACTCCAAGGACCACATGCGAGGCCCACAAAGTCTGTTCTCCACCCATAGCCTCCCCCAAGCGGGAGGTGTTCAGAAATCCGCGCCCTGCCTGGAGCCCCGACACTGGGTGGGGAAGCCGAGCAGCCCAGACTGGTGTCTCCCCCTGGCCGGGGGCTGAGAAGGGATGCGCTGAGCCTCTGAGCCTCGGGGACTTCCAGGAAGGCCTTGCCCACGGCATGGGGACCGCCAGCGGAGGCCACTGGGTATTTCACCTGAGTTATTTCTCAAGTTCTAAAAATGTGTCCATGGCAACAACAGAAGGGGATGTTTAAGACAAATAAAGTGAAATAAAGATGAGAAAAGAACAAACGGATGCCAGGAGTCGGGCAGACGCAGGTGCTGCAGGCCCACACGCTGGCCTGGGCGCCACCAGCTTGTTCGCGATGGGCTCGTGCCGGGCTGGTGGGACCAGTGGAGGCTGCAGTCAACCCACTAACAGCATAAATCACCTGCCCCAACCTCTCTCCAGGTGAGCATTTGGAGGGGCCTGGCACCCAGCAGGTGGGCTTCAGCACTGTCGGGACAGACTGGGGCCAGGGAACCCCTTGGAGGGGGTCCCAACCAAGCCGAGGACACCCCACTCTTCTTGGTGCCTGGAAGGGCCCTTCCTTCCAAAGCACAGGAAGCAGCAGTGGAACAACACTGGCCCTCCAGGCTCGCCGGGCCAAGGTCGACAGGGGGCCACAGCACACGCGTCACTAGGAGAGCAGGTAGGCCTATGCGTGCTCCACGCCCTGAGCCCTCCTGGGCTGCTGCCTCTCTGGTTGGCTAGCCACCTGGAATCAGATGGACCGACTCCACCAGGGCCGCTAAGGAACAGACAAGATGCCCTTCTCCCTAAAGGCCACTGGAAGAGCCTCGCACACTCAGGCTTATTTTTCTAACTGTACTGCCTGGACCAAAGGCCCATAAAAACAAAATACCGCCCTGCTTCTTAGCTATGGCAGCCACCAGGCCGGGATGGAGACGGAAGAAGCGCAAGGCTTTCAGATAACTTAGTTTTTCCTGTGGCTCTAAAACCCAAAAGGAAAGTGACTCCTAAGGACCCTTTAACAGGCTTGCTGTCCGGCGGGCCAGAGGCCAAGCGTGCTGCCCTTAGGCCCCAGAGCAGCCAGGAAGCCAATTCTCCCAAGTGCAACAGCTGGTTGGACGTCCCCGCCCTGCTCTTTTCCTCTGTAACTTTATGTCTAAAGCGATCCAGGCTCAAAGCCCAGTACATAGGAAAACACTAGAACCCATCACGAAGTCATATTTATTCCTTCAAATATAAAGCATTTAATAGCCAACTCCCCAGCAGAAAAGCCGGTTAGGTTGAGAGGTGAGCTTTACGCACCGTAGATGGAGGGGGAAGGGACCGGCTCAGGCTGGGCTGCTGGCGAGAGCATTCAGCTCCCCAGGCAGAGCCCCCTCAACTGAGAAGAATCGCCACTTCCCTGTGGACTTGGCAATGCCCACCAAGGGCTGGGCCAAGGAAGCAGCAGACACCCTGGAAAGGCAGTCAGCTGTCTGCTGCAGGAGAAGCCCAGCCAGGCCCCAAGCCTGCACCGTGCGCTTATCAACTTCGACTGGATAAGGCCCTGGTAAAAATTTTAACAGAATTTTTAGATGAGATGCAGGAAGCTGTCACAAGGTAGTAGAGCCTGTGAATGGGAGGGTGTAGGTTGAAGCATGATGGGGAGGGAACACTGCACATCTATAGCGGATGCTGAATCTTTGGACATGTTGTTGAGGGCGGGAGAAATTCAGCTCGTGATCGCTCAGAAAAAGGATTTTTTTGAGCAAAGGGCTCATTGGTCCCATCTTAGGAGCAATGTGAATCTTTCAAGAGATCTCATTTCCCTCTTTACTTTGGTTGCTAGGAAGCTCAGAGTGAAATTCTCACCTATCCTTGTGCACAGGGCTGCAGAGTGCCGAGCTCTGGCCTTATCACCCAGCTTCATCTTTTCCTGTTCTTATTTTTCCATCCACTCAGTTTTACCCTTGTGTGTGTTAGAGCTCTTCCTGATAGCCAGGCTTAAATCCTCTTAGGACCAAAGAACATTTTACATTCCATTTAATCACACAGAAGAATTAATTTCCTTGACTCTCCCAGGGGGCAGCACAGTACAGAGGAAAGGGGCTTGGCTCTGCAAAAGAACAGCATGGAGCCAAGTGCAGTCCTGCAGGGCACCAGCTAGGGACAGGCAAGCACCAGTAGGTGCCCCTGGGGCCACACAAGCACTGAGCTTACCCATGTGCAAAGCCTGGGCCAGCCCATGGGATGTGGTCCTCAGAGCTCTCTGAGGGGGTAAGTAGGTCCATCTTCCCAATGTCACACTTGGGGAAGTGAGCCTCAGAGCACCTTGGGACGCCTACTCTGGAATCACCCTCTTCACTTCCTCTTGCTGACATGGACCCTGGTTTCCAGCATGGGCTGGTGTCCCCCGCCCTTCCCTGACTTCATACCACTGCTGAATTTCCCATGCTGTCCTAACATGCTGTGCTTAGTGGTTCATCATGACACAGCGACCAAGCACAAGTTTGGAGTCAGACAGGCTGGCCCCAAATCCCTGTCCTGCTGTGTGACCTGGGGAAGAGTGCTAACCTCTCTGAGCCTCAGAATTTTCATCTTGAAAGGGGAAATGTCTACAGTCTTCCTGGGAATTCAGATGAGACAACTGTGGTCAAATGCTGCAGAATGGTGACATTTACTCTTCTTATTTATTGGGCTGGTTAAGCCCTAGATGCGCTCAAGGCTGGCTTCTCCAGCCCCAGTCCTGGTAGAGAGCAAGAGGCGTATCAGGGGCAACTTGGGGCCAGGGGCTCCCTCTGAGCCCTGCGGGGGGCGACCTTTTCCTACCAAGCCAGTATCGGGAGGACTCGCTCCCCGTCGGCCTCACCAGCACTGCACACAGCTGCGCTTGGAACACAGGCATCAGAGTGAGTTCGGGCTCTCCTCCCGTCCCCGGGAGCACAGCCCAGAGACCTCATTTACTAGTACAAACTCTGCACCAGATTTTCTCACCCAGCTCTCCCACGTTTAAACAAGACGCTGTTCCGCTCACATTTGCAAACTCTTCCTGGGATCAGTTCTCGACCGCACTCAGATCGCATCCCCAGGAACCGCCCACCCTCTCAGTGGGGACGAGTGTTTACAGGTTTGATTTTATGCTCTCCGAACAATTTGGCAAAGGGTGTTTTATTCATAGGCTGAGCACCACTGTTTGGCTAAATTTAACTGCCATGTACCTTCCTGTTCCTTGAGCAGGAGGGAGCAAGTAAAAGTCCACAGTCTTGGGTTTTTTTCCCCCTTTACATGAAAAACAACTAAAAAAGTCCTTTGTGAAAGCCAGCCTCAGAGGTGGGTAAAACGCACCCAGCAGCACATTAACTTAAGCAGCACTTGAGTTAACATAGCTTCTATATTGCTAACGAGGGCTAATCAGTTACGGATTAAAGCACTATTTCCCTTTCCTAAACTTAAAAAAACCCATGTACTAGCAAAGAGCCTGTCAAATAGCTTCAGAATTCTTGCCTTGTGTAATCTTAGGGACAAGAAATAGGTTCCAAACACCTGAAAATCTTCCATGTTAGTATATGTTGGTTTTTCTCTTTTAAAAACGGTGTTGGGACAACTGAGTATCCGCGGGCAGCAGAATGCGGTGGGACCCCTACCTTACTCCAGATTCAAGTCGACTCAGGATGGTTCAAAAGGACCTAAATGTAAGAGCTAACACTACACAAAACTCTTAGCAAGAAAACTGAGGCACAAATCTTCATGACCTTGGATGATGACGCCAAAACCACAGCAACCAGAGGGGGAAAAAAAATAAACTGGACTTCATGATAATGAAAACTTCTGTGCTTCAAGGACAATATCAAGAAAGTAGAAAGACAACTGCAGAATGGGAGAAAATGTTTGCTAATCAGGTGTCTGATACCAAAAGCCAGTGAGGACTTCGGGTTTTGCTTCCTGGGCCCCATGGCCCACCCAGGCCCACCCAGTAGAATGTAAGTTAGAGAAGCCCAGTGTCCAGTGGACACTGGACACTCAAGGGCAAGGGTCATGTGAAGAAGTAATGTGGCGAGGGGGTCTGTTGCCTTTGCCTTTTCTTGGGCAGATAAATGCACCAAGGCTCGCCCCACCTGTGCATCGGGCCCAGGCACTTGTGTCCCCTGGAAAATCTAACTGGCGCTGTGGACGAGACTGCCACCTCTTCTAAGCATTTCAGAGAGGCAATCATCCCTGGAGGAGTTGGGGTTGGAAAGAGATACTAATACACAGAACTGTCACCTAGAGACCAATGTCACATCCGACAGTCCACTTCCTGAAGGCAGAGGCCAGTGCGGCCCCGCTCTCTATTACTCAGAGCCACTCTGTAAAACCGGGAGACCCAACGCCCATCCAGAGGTGAGAGGGCATGGCCGGCCTGTGCCGGGCAACTTGGTGCTGCTCAGGCCACACGAAGAGGGTCTGGTGACGGGAGCTCGGGCAGAGCTGGCCGGTGTCCAGCAACAGTCTTAGCCCCATCTTCCTCTGAGAAAACACAGATCAGTTCCTTTAAACTAACTCGCAGGAAAGCACAGCAAGGAATAGCTTCATTAACCACCTTCTCTGCATCTCACATCACATTAGGCAGAAAACCTACAATGACCTCAGAGCCTCCGAGTGGCCGGGAGCCCATTTCACCCGTAAGGGGCGGGGTATTCCCAGATTATTAGGCAGAGAACTGGGGCCCAAACGCAAGTCCCAAAGATCACACTCCTTGTACGATCACTGATACACACCCCTGCAGAGGGGGTCTGAGCCGTCAGGGTTAGGGGTGGGGTGCCACAGAAGAGGCGAATTGACCAAAGGGGCCAGATACCCAGTTCTGTGAAAGGCCCGTTAAGCTTTTCTGTGACTCAGGCCTGGCAGCGTGGCCCTCTGCCCTGGCACAGATAGCAGCTGGGACGCCTCCAGGCCACCAGGCCACAGCTTACCTAGATGCCGTCCTCCATGGACAGAAGGACCAAGTCCACACCCAAAAGGTCAGAGCAGGCCGCTTTGAGGAACAGATCGCTGTGGGATAAGCCCAGGGTCTCTGAGCCGAGTGCGCCAAAGCCAGAGTCCTGCCTCCCGGCCTGAGAAGTAACCAAGGAACAATGACAGTGATAAAAGCACCACTTTCAACGCTGGCCCAGCAAAGGGGGGCACCCTGAGCGAGGAAGGGAAGAAGCGTGAACCAAGCAAAGGGCGACCTTGGACTCTAAACCCGCACCCAGCGGCCAGCCCGAAAGACCCTCCAAGTGCAAAAGCAAACCAGAAGCCTGTCGATTTTATCGACCTTGGACTTATTTCAGGTGTTTTACTTGGAATGGCCTAGCTGTCAGCACCTTGGAAGTACGTGGCTCCTTCCCGGGCTCCATCTGGAAGGGAGACTGCTGGGGAGAGGGGCCCCGGCCAGAGGAGGCGGCGAGTCCTGCTGGGTGACCCTGGACGAGTCCCCTGCCAGCTCCACGTGGCTAGGATTTCCTGACCGTGGAGGTACGTCACTCTTCAAGAAAGCCCGCTCCAGGGAGTCACTGGGCAACAGCCAGGACCGCGACAGCCTTCTCGGGCTACACCTACACGTACAACCACCCTCGGGCTGGTTTGGGCAGCGTCCTCTCCCTTAGCCCCAGCGCAACGTGCGTCCCTATCCTGGCCCTTGTTTCACACTGCAGTAACTGTTCTTTTATGTATTAACTGGGCGGGGGTGGGGGGGGGGATGCACCTGAAGCCCAGGCTGGGGTGCATCCACTTGTGAGCACCAAACATCTGACCCCAAGCCCAGAACACGGCAGGGGCTGGAGCAGTGCTGAGGGGACCAGCCCCCAGGGGTCTGTGCTCAGGAACCCTGCCCTGGACCGCAGCCCGGGAGAGGTCTACTTCCTTTACACGTCTCCCTGGGCAGGCCGCAGGATCCTGACAACGGAAGAGCTGGTGTCACCACCCCGTTGCTCTGCAGGGCCAGCTCAGGGGCACGGTCCCCACATACTGACAGGCAGGGGTCTGGCTGAGCCCACCCTTCTTGGGCGGGCTCTGCTTTGGGGGTGGGGAATGGGTGTGATCAGGTGGCTTGGCGGGAGGGTGTCTCTGGGGCCTCATGGTGGCCTCCTCCAGGCTGATGGTTTGAGGGTCATGACCCTCAGAACCAGTGAATCGTCTGGACCCCATTCCCCAGCACAGATCTTCGTTGCAGAGGGACCTTCAAAACCAAAGGCAAGGACACGGGCAGAATCACCAGGCGTGCGTGGGCCCGACAGGAACAATCCTCCTTCTGATTCTGATGGGACTTCCTACCCAGGAGACCCGGCACGCACTCCCACGGTGCTGGGAACCAGTGCCAAGATATCAGTATCACATCCAACACTGCCACGCAAGTGACCAGCTCTGGTGACAGATAACACTGTGACACCACCAGCCTCTCTCCCACACCCCCAGTATAAATGGGCTGCAGACACCCCTGCCCTGTCCTGTCCTGAAGGGTCTTTGGGCAGTGCCCCCGGCAACTAGATGGGGGTCACGGATGTACTTCATCGAGAAAAATGCCTGGAGGGAAACTGAAAAGGGCCAGAAGGAGAGCGGGCTGGGGCTGCATCTCTCACGTTGGAAGCTCTGAGGCCCCTGCAGCCCACGTGTGGCGCTGTATTCGCGGAGGACAAAACCGTGAAGATGGCTGCAGCACTGTTCACGCGATGCACCCGGCTGCACCCAGCACAGGGGGGACTCGGGCGACGGCAAATCCTTGGCCGGGGTCAACACCATGTGACATGGGGGGGAGGGGGCATCGCTGGGTTAGAGCCGCTGCCAGAAGGTTCCGCAGCTTGTGCCCCAGTCGAGCAGGTCAGTGTGTAAACGACAGCAGGTCCACTGGGTACCGATACTCCCGTGGGTCTGACATGCGGCCCCACTCATCCCGCATCACGGGGGCTGGGGGCTGCCCTGGGGCCCATCCTCACCTGGTCACCCTCCACTGCCCGGTCCACGGACTAGCAAACAGGAGCCTGGTATTTATAGCAACAACGCCAACCAAGATGAAGCAGGTAGTTCATGGACCGAGAAAAGCAAATATAAGTTAAAATATCTACTCCAGGGTGCGCTGTACAACACAGGGAATAGAGCCAATATCTTGTAATAACTGTAAACGGAAAGTCACTTTTAAAAATGTACAAAAGATGAAAAAATTAAAACACCCAAAGCATATAAAAATAAAACCAAGCACTTAAAAACAAACAACCCGCCCACTGCAAACACTCAGCTCACCACTCCAAAGGGAGAGAGGAGATAAGCCCAACTCCTGGCATCCCCTGCCCCTCCGGATCAGAGGGAAACACGTGAGCTAAGCGTAAACCAGAATGAAGATTTATTCATGCTGGTTGTGCCGCAAATGTCCACGGCGGCTCGATCTGGATTTAAAGATCGCAGTCTCCCGTTTCAGCTCAGCAGCCGCAGCGGCAGGGCTGCCCCTGTGAGCTTCAGGTTTCTAGACCCGAGGTCTGCAGTGGTTTCCTTAACCGTGAATGTTATGGACTGTAGGTTCCGACAGATCCCAATCTGGCTATTGACTTCAGGAAATCTGCCACACAAAATGCCATGTACCCAGGCTCAAAGCTCCCGGGGAAGCCAAGCTCCTACCCCGGTCGCTGACACACTGTTTTCGGGGGAGGGCTATGATGACACACTGAACGTTCGAGAAGGAATGAGAGGAACCACTGCTACGGGACAGATCATCTGACAGAGAAATTTTGTTGCTGGCAGACTTCCGACTGCAGACTTCTTGGCACTGGCTTGCTGCCATGCAAATGAAACAAAAATCAATATCCCTCGGTCTGCAAAACCGTGTGTTAACAATCACACTCCAAACAACTTAAATAAGATCCCTCACCCTCGTACCCAAATAACAGCGACTGTTTTTGTTAGAAGGCAGTGCAAAATAAACAGAAAAAGAGAAGAAAAGAAGGCAATTTAACAGGTCCTCCTTAAGCAAAACCTTTCCAGGACTTCAGTGTGGAGATAATCTTTCTGTGATTATGACCAAACCCTCCCGTTGCTTAGCAACACATAATTAAGGAATATGTTTTCAGATCCGCTTTGCAAGCCCAGCCATTATCAGATGAAATTACTGAAGCAACAAATGTCATCGCCATGCAAATTAGTTGGTTGCAAAGAAAGAATGTTTGACTGTGAAGGGGAAGACACAGGGCCTGGGAAATATTGTCTGACTTTCCTCCTGTCACACACTGATTAAAAAAAAAAAAAGTCAAATAAATTTTATGATAAGACTTAAAAAGAAAATCCACACATGAGACAAAACCACAATCTACAGGGAGAGACAACAGAAAAATCCAACCAGCGTCCCTCTGGAAATAAGAAAGAAACGTGTGCGGAGGTCAGCATGTAAAGCAACAGCCATTTCAGTCTATGAGTCGCCACATCATCAGCGGCTTCACCAGTGTAACAGATAAGCCTAATGCAGTATCTCAGAGCTGCAGGATCAGGCTCCCAGCCCCCACCCATGGCTAGTTAAGGGGTATTTTCAAAAAGGTACATCTTATTTTTACCACGATTTTCGTCCCACCATCTCCACCCTATAATGCTAGTTATTCAGGGGGAAAAAAATTCATTTAAAAAAGATTCAGTTTTCTAAACTATGTTGGGGAGGACGGGGGAAAGAAAGGAAGAAAGTTGATTTACAGCTTAAATGGCCAGGAAGGATTCCAGAGTCGAAATAAAAATTCTTAAGTGTTGCTCGGAGGATGCCCACCTGGAACTTTATCCAGACGCCCAGGGAAACACATGCATTCAATCACACTCGTCTCGTGTTTTGAAGAGAACAGCTAGGATCCTTCTCTCTTTCCTCAACTTGGAAATATATTCTTCCCTACAAGTAAGCAGAATTCCCAACCGTGTTTTCCAATATGTGAGGCTAAGTCTGTTTCTGAAACAGGGAGTTCTAAGGGCTTTCAACATCTTGCTTTGTTTAACACACAATTCTGGAAGCACACCCGTTTTTAGCTCTGCAGCGATTAATTCTACCTCTGATACTGTGTAGACCCTTCAGAGGTGCGTTTCCATGCTATAATGCACTTCTAACAGCAAGTGAACGATGAACGATTTATGGGAGGTGTTGGACAAATATCCCACCTTCTCCAAAGCCACTGAACGTGAACTGGAGAAACTGCCACCGCTCGTGAGCTGAGGGTTTCATCCTGTTCTGAATGATTTCTGGGTTTCTCCCATAAACACAGTGTGTTTCCTTACTGTAAAGGGAAATCCACAAATCAGCTTGAGCTCAACTAGAGAAAAGGGGAGGCAATGCCATCCCAGTGGGTCAGCCTGAACCACAAATCTATTTCACCCAAAAGAACGCTCGCCGCTTGGCGAGCTGGCCGTGGCGCCCGGTTCGCCAGAGTGTGTGTGTAAGCGAGAGCAAGTCCAGGGGAGGGTTGGTCTCTCCGGGCTTGGCCAGAGAGCAACAGGAACACGAGGACCTACTGTCCCGTGCTCAAATCTCTGCCCCCACTGTCCCCTCCACGTCCCAAATGAGGAAAGGCAGGGAGGGGGTGCATTACTTGGTTCTGGTGCAAGCATGGTGGACACGATGATGGGGGCCCCCGTCCGCCGGGCCACCTTCTGGTAGGGCGAGTGGGGCGTGTGGAGGCTCTGGCTGGCCGGCAGCAGGGTGGAGGGCTCCGGGGGGAGGTTGGGCTTCCGCAGGAGCTGGGGGCTGCTGTGGGAGCTAGGCAGGGGAGACGCCACCGCCCCACGCTCCCGCTTCAGCAGTTCCATGGGCACCGTGTACGCTGTGGAGTAGGCAGTTCTGGGGCCCGGGTTAGTCAAGGCCACCCCGGCCTGCAGGGGATACGTAGGGCCCAGCCGCGCTGTCAGGGCGCAAGGGGTGGGAGAGCTGTACCCAGAGTTGGAGGGAAGGTGGGGGACTTGGGCGCCCACCCCCGGGGCAGAGTAGGTAGCGGCGGTCTCCAGGAGATGCTGGGATGGCGCGCTGGAGGGGCGGCGAGTGGGGTCTGCAGCTTGCGGGGAGGTCGCCTGCAGGGGCCCCGCCGGCTGGGGCCGCAGGGCCGAGGTGTCCAGACCAGACAAGTCACTGTGGAGCTCGCTTCGGTGGCTCAAGCTGCTGGAGCGCGTCCGGGGCAGGGAGCCTCCCCGGCCCTGCCTGCGCAGCTGCATCTCCGTCCTGCAGCTGCTGGCCAGACGGCTCAGGACGCGGGCCTGGCCCAGGTTGGGCGCCACACACTTGATGTCTGCATCCTCCATTGTGGACAGGACGGCCGGGGAGTCGAAGCCCTGCTGCAGCAGGGCCACCAGCGTGGCCTCGGCCACGCCCTCCGCCCTCAGGAAGGCCAGGAACTCGGGCATCGCACTCCTCTTGTTGCCGCCGGGCCCCCGGTAGGCGGACAGGTCGGCCTCGCAATTCTCATAAGGCGTCCTGGGGTAGACGCTTTCCCGGGCAGGTCCGTAGCCTCGGTTCAGGGCGCCCGGGGCTGTTCGCAGGCTGGCATCGGAAGCAGCAGCCGCTCCAGGGTCCACGACCAGGCACGTGGGGGCCGCCTGCCTGGCAGCGGTGGCGGAATCCATAGGCCTCTCGCCCACATCGCTGTAGACCTGGCTGGCAGGGTAGGCGGGCGCCTCCGCCCCAAACCTGCTGTCGGCCAGCTCCCCCGAGTACCGCGCAGGCAATGGGGCCTCGCTCTGCGATCGCTGTCCCTGAGGGATCATTTTACCTCCGGGATCCCGGTACAGGTGACCGGTGTCCTGCAGGACAGGGGCTCGGCCTTGCACTGGCTCCCATGTCATCCTGCTGCCCAGCGCTCCATAACCGGGCAGCGGCTGGCCAGCTCCCGGGTCGTGATGGTGCTGAGGCTCTCTGGGGGCCCGGGCGGCTCCGGCCGGGTCGCTGTAGTAATCCCGCGGCAGCAGGGCCCTGCGAGCTGACATCACCGCCTGTCTGCTGTCGTAAAAGGCAAAGTCGGGAACAGAGCTCTTCCTTCCGGCCACCGAGTTGTAGAAGGCCTCCCGGTAGCGGCAGGGCTCGGCGGCCCCGGGCATGGTGACATCCTGCAGCCCAGGGTTCGGCCGCTCGTACCAAGGTCCCTCTCCGCCTCTGTCCGTCAGGGAGCTTCTCCTCCCCAGAGCCTCAGCGATCTCCCAGGGGCCCTCGTACCACCCGGCAGCATCCCAGCTCTGAGATCGACCGATATTTATATGCCTGCTGGGAACCGGCATTGGAAAAAAAAAATGACTACGGCCAAGGCAGAGGAGGAAGCCTTTCTTTACGAATCTTCAATTACGTACATCAAACCCAGACCCGGCTGTATTCTATCCCTTCCAAGACAGCAGGGACAACCAACTGTGGGTTTTCTATTTCAAAGTATGGCCTAAATTATTAATCCTCCGAAACCTTAGTAGACAAAACACAACACTCACGGTAACTTTGCCTCACTCTCCAATGGTAGCGCCAGAGGTCTTTTCTTTACGGCTCAGTCCCAGAAAGGAGGCTGCATCCAGCCCGCCGGGCCCCCCTCCCGGCTGGTGCGCTCACATGGACCGCGGCTCTCTCAGCGTGCGGATTAGGAGCTAAATAAAACCCCGAAAGCTTTTGTTCCATGTGACATCTCGTTAGACTGATGAAACCGGCTGCGGGCTCCAACCAGGCCTCTCGACCCGCAACTGGGACTTATGTTCACACTGAAGCTCCGGCTTATCTCCCCCGTCCTCACCAGGGCACTTTTTGGACGAGTACTCCCTCCCCCTCCCGAAGGTGCCCCCACCGCCTCTGATCGCCTGACAGTGACAGGAGGAAAATAGAAAAAGACTGCTTTAATGTCGATTCACTCTTAATCTACCCTGATGAAACGTTAATCCATTGCACACGGCTAAGAACAAATTAAATGTGAACAGGCAGGCGGGATAAAAAGAAAAAGTCTTGCACAGTTCTAGAGCATGAGATTCCCCAAGAGATGGGCCAGGTCTGCAGCCCGACGCTTTGCCAATATTGAAATCTGGCTCTGAGATGACTCTGGTTACGAATCAAACGAGTTATTACATTGCTCGAGTCCAAATGGATTCTTTACCGTATTATCGTAAAACACGGATCCTTTCATACTGCCCGGAAAAACAACAACGGTGACAGAACAACAACCCATGCGTGTAATCTAGAATTTATCATTGTAAGACTGCAACAGAGGTCAACAACTAGACCCCAACATTATGAAGCAAAGCTGGGAGGGAGGAGGCTGCATTTGAGGCGTGTCTTCGTTTAAATCTGTCTGCAAGGAAAGCAGAATTCTAGCAAGCTTGGCCTGGCTCAGATCTCGCGGATCATTTTCCATGTTCCCATAGATTAAGACTTTACATAGCCCTCCGGGGACTTCAGGTGCAATAATGCAAAGAACAGCAGTTACTTAGATAAAGGGAAGCTCCACACAGGAGCATTAAAATATTTTCTTAAACATACAGGCAGGTCCCCGAGAAGCACCACCACAGACTGGACCGGGATCTTCCACCTGCAGGTTCCACGACAAAGAATTCACAACGGAAACAAAAGCTGGGAATCGTGAGGCTACAAGGGCTGTGTGCAGTTAGAACGTTAAAAAAAAATGGGACAATTTGCATATTTGCAGCCCTTAAACTTGAGTGTTTCGTCTTCACCCATACGTCCCTCAAACTAAGATGCAACTAGAATCTTCAGCTAAAGAGAATTAACTGTTTAAAAAAGAAAATTTTTTTTTTGAATGAGCAATACTGAAAATTTACTGTGAAGAGGAAAGTGGGCAGAAATCCATTTCTGGGAACTAGAGGCACACGGTAACGCAAGACAGTTTAAAAGGGCAGTGCCCCCTCATCCTGAGCAATACATATATTAAACTTTGGGACAAGCTCTGTTTAAACCAATGTTACTCCCCAAAGAGCACTGGTCCCCAAAAGCCAGAGCTCTGTGACCTCCAACTGACTACTGAGGAAATGGCCCAGGCGCTGCTGGGGGACACAGCACAGGGACCCCAGTCTGCTGCTTGAACACAAACCATGGCCTCTATTTCTGACCCAAAAATGCCAATAGGGCCTCAAGTGAACTGGGAAAAAGCCCTGGCAGATGGCAAAGAGACTCAAATCCTCCCCCAGTCCCCTCCGTCTCCTAGGATGCATGACAGGAAAAAAAGAGAAAAATGAACGAGCCACACTGCAAAACGCTGGGTTTCCACGTATGAAAGCAGCCTGCCGGTGCCAATTTCTCTAATGCCTCTGCTGGCACATTTGCCATCATGGGCTGAAAGGCCCGGGCAGAGGAGACAGAGGCAACGGGCCTGGCCACGAACAAGACAATATTTACACATCTCACCAAGAGCCTGAGGATGTGTCCACTTAGAAGATACATCAAAAAGGACAGGAAAACGTTAGAGCCCCAAACTCAATGGAAACAGCACTATCTGGTTACAGCAGATCCCTTCCAGGCTCTGTTGGGCAGACGGGTTTTCTCTTTGGGGCACTGTTCAGAGCCAGGCGCAGCTTCCTCCCCTCCGGAAAAGGGAGGGTGGAGGAAGATGGGGCAGTCTCGGCGGTAACCCTTCTAAGAAGGACGACAAGCAGACAAGACTGTGTGAAAACAAGCCTGGTGTACGCATCAGGCGGGACACACCTTCACCCCAGAAAAGACACTGACCTGATGACCCCTCCGGCAGCTCCAGCCCACGCTGCCTTGTCAGCCCCTCTCCCGGTCTTGGCTCTTTTGGCCAAGAGCGGCCTTTGAGGCCTCCTAGTGGGGGTTCCATCCCATTGTCGCTTTCCCTGCCACCTCCCTCCTTCCACCACTGGTCAGAGAACACAGCTAGCTGGGCAGGAAGGGCTGCAGCGGTCCTGCCTGACCCTTCGAGGTGACCAGAAAACAGGGCATCTTTGACATCCTCTTTTCCTTACAAGACCCTCATTAGAGGGCTTCAACATTTGTTCAGTCTGTACCCAGCCTCATGCTGGGTGTTTTGCCCATAAACGATTCTACAGGCAGGAGTGATTATGTCACATCCCAGGTGCTGGGATGCAGAGCTTGGGTACCCGGCCCAGGGCCACGGTGCACAGGACCCAGCTCAAACTCCAAAAGCCAACGCTCTGCTTTCTGGAATTCCCCGCACCGACCTGGGGTAACAGTCCTGCTGGTGCTGGACAAGGGGAACCTCTTTAACAAAGTAATTCTGTTATTTTCCTAAGGTTCCCCAAAACCCCAAATATAAATGTCACTTATAAAATTAGCCACTTGAGTATCAGAAAGTAACTCCTAAACAGACAACTGCCTCAACTTCTCGAAACGAGGCGCAGTGGGCCCTCGCCAGAGTCAGGGCCCCCAGACTTGAGCCAACAGACGGCACCAGCCTAAGGCGTCATCGGTATTATACCATCTCCATGCTTCCTTCTTCTTCCTTCCTGTCATAAAGAAACACAACATGGGGTGGCGTTAATGCTACAGAACGCCACTTGTGGTGCAGACATGTCCCTTCAGAAGTTATCTGTGCCGAATCTTTTTGCCGCGGGGTAGCTGTTGGTAACTCACCCAGATTATGGATGACCTGAAGCAGTTCGAGCCCTCCACTTCAGCAGGACTACCTAAGAGCATGCATACCCCATGGCCCCCAAGAAACAAGGAGCAGGTTTTTGAGAAGGTGCGAAGGTGTAATGCCAGGGGCAGAACAGCAGTGAGCAGAAGAAGCTTCAGGGAGGCGTCACCCTCCACCCCAGAACGAGGAGGCCCAGGTTCGTTTCCATCAATTTCCGACCCATTCTGCTTGGAAGCCACCCAAACTCACGCAGCCTCAGCTTTGCAATCCGCCAAATATTATGACAGATGTTTTCCTGTGTTAGGTAAAAACACCTGTAACTGGACTTGCACTTTTCTAAACACTCTGGCGGATTTTTTTTTTTTTATTTTTTAAAGCTCATGCACAGTCTTTAGGAAAGGGCTGATTTTCTGAAAACTCTCATGTTGACTAAATAAAGCGAGATGGGACCAATATCTGAAAGATTAATGAGTCTCTCAGACTTAACTTTTTAATCCTGCAAAGAGTCTCACTACAGAAAATTGCATAAAGGAAAGAGCCACCTTCTGAAAACTGAGGAACAGGCGAATCCAAATTCTCTTGCAGACAAAATAAACCCAAGGTAAAGCTGATCCTATAGAATCGTCTGAACAGGAACCTCAAGGCTATAAGCAACACCCCTCAAAGCCGACTGTTGAATTCCCCGGGCAACATGAGGCATCAGTTCACGACTGTAGAGACCTGAAAACTCTGAGATGACCTAGACAGTTCCAGAAAAGCAGGGAAGGAAATCCAGGAGGCGGACGACTCTCACCCCTTCCACCGAGCAGTCCTCGGGCAGACTGCCCACAAGCATGTCATGTTCTGATCAACACGGTGACCTGGGAAATTGCTTGAAAAGAATGGGAAATAGAAGGACTGCTCTGGGGTCTAGTCCTCACTTCTTTCTTTAAAACAAAGAAAATAACAACAACAACAACAACCATCAGGCATATGGTGGACTCAGCGAATCTCAAGGCCAGACTCCCATGAAGGTCACTGGGTCTGACTGCCTGGCCCCTGACAGCTGTGCCGTTTCCGCCGGCCTGGCGGCAAGCGATGTTCACCCCTTCTTAGGAGGAGGCTCTGGAGCATTACTTGGCCGGCCTTCCCCGTGCCGGACCAACGCTAGCCTGAGGCTTTCCATCCCCTGGCTCTTCAGTCCTTGGGGCCAGGAGCCCAAGGCAGCTCTGAAAGCAAAGGCGGAAATAAGAAAGCCCCCGAGATGCCTCCCTGCGCCTGCTGTTTGCCAGGACGAGGCCGCTGCAGTGCGCTCGCCCTCTGCCCCCCACGGGGCAGCATCTCCTGGGGGACACTGCTGAGGTTAGTGGGTTACACTCTGCTTTCCGGCAGAGACGGCCCAAAATAGGCCCATGACATCCCACTTCCTACTTTTAAATATGTACAGGCTGTGTTGGGTTTTTGTTTCTGTCAAGTGCTTTAGAATTTATGTTTAAAAACAGCTTTCTGCCTTTAAAAAAGTTTTCTTTCCTTCTGTCCCCACAGTGTCCCCTACCAAAGCAACTTACTTGGCTAGTCTGAATCAGAGAGGGGGACACAAACCCCAAGTACACTAGCAAAACAGCAAATAGGGTCTGGCAGGCTTTAAGACAGCCTCCGTCTAAGTGACGTGAGTACAGAGACAACATTACCGTAACCGACCAGACATTTCAGGCATCCCAGGATTGACGCGGCATCACAGGCTCTTGGATGCAGGATTTGGGCTCCTAATTTCCCACCTGGATAATTTACATTATCAGCACAGCCCTCCAGAGAAAACCCAAGCTGCGAGGTGGGGCCTTGCAACCCAATGAGCTGCCCTCTGAACAGCCCCAGGCCTCCCGTAACTCACGATTTAGCCATTTTCAGCGAAAACAAAGGCTTGCGCATCGCTCCTGACTTGGTTTCTTGACTGGATGATAAAACTTAGTGAGAGCCGCGTTATGAAAATCAGGCTTGATTTCCACATGTTATGGGATTAAAAAGTCCCTTCTTTGGCATGTTTTGAAAGTGCCAGTGAAGCAGAAAGTGTGAGCTGAGACCCCAGGTCGGACGCAGGGCCTGGGCAAAGCACAGGGCAGCATCTACCTGCAAAGGCTTTCCTGGATCCTTGACAGCACCTGGCACAAAGTCCGCCTCAGGCTGGTGCTCAGTGACCTCTGCTTCCCTCCAATAACAGCTCTTCCTGCAAAGTCTCAGCATCTCAGGTGACCCGACTCCCCTTGACGTTGCCACTCTCACCCCAACACACTCCTGTGTTATGACTCCTCATCTCTGTCGGGTTCTGAGTATCAGGAATGGCTTCCTCTCACCTTGGTTGAGGCCCCAGTCATTTCCACCCGCCAGGGTCCAGCTCAAATAACCCACCTCCAGGACGCTTCCTCAGTCCCCCCCGCTGTCACTCTGTCCCCAGTCCAAAGAAATCTGCCACCTATCAAAGGCAAGAGTACCAGATAATCCACGGAATGAATCCACCTGCAGAGGCATCCCATGGTTTTCTGGCTAAGGTGGCAGAGCCCTGGCCCCTCCTGGCGCGTCCTTCTTGCGTTCACCATGAGCTCATTTGTTTGACCCACGGGTTGGAAAAACTGACCTGTTGAACAGGACTCTGTACGAGGAACAGGACTTGGTGGCAACAGCCAGTCTTCGCCCTCAAGGAGAGTATGTTGTGATGGAGAAAAGGACAGAGAGGTGCACACGATCACCAGGGAGCCCCGACCCACGGCCGCCCCAGCCTCTGAGCCCAGGTCCAGGCTGAAGCAAGCACAGCCCCTCACTTGCAAGGACTTGGGCACAGTGGGCATTGAGCAGAGACAGCAGAGGAAGACAACAGCCCCCAACGTCCGACACTGCCTGGCAGGGACCCACACTGTCCCGGCCCGCAGCGCTGTTTCTCACCCGGGGCCCTGATTGTACAGTAAGAAGACAGGCTTTAAAGACCTTCTGAGGACGAGAAAGGACTGATCGTCCTCGCTGTCTGTTTCACCCATTCCAGAGTGCGAACAGGAAGGGAGGACCCTCTTGTTTCCCAGGACTTGAGAAACAAGCTGATGGGTGTTCCAGCCCCTCTGCTGTCCACGCAAGAAGGACAGAAAGTGTGGAGACGGCGGCGAGCAGGTGCACAGCGATGTCCAGAACATGCTCCCCCGGCTACTGCACAGCCCCACTACTGGTACCCAGGAGGTTACTCCCCGGACCTGAAAGGGGAGCCCGCATTTCAAAAGGGCCACCCGAGGCCTCTCTGGAGACGGAGGGCATGCCTGAGCTCTAGAGCAAGGGAGTCCCTCAATGTTCAGGACGCTCATCAAATAATGGTTTGGTGAGCTGAGTGTAAGTCAGTCAGGACAGGAGGCTCACTCCACGCCTGTCATTTGTAAGGTTCTGGAAAAGGGATCAGAGGGCGGGAAGCTGGCAGCAAAGCACATCTTGGAGTTCTGGCATCACGGTCACCCCAAACACTTGTGATTAGGTTGAGCTGTGTGGGACAGCCTCTGAATGCATGTGGGGCACCATTTGCAGGCCTCCAGCTCTGCAAAGCCAGGTCACTTTGCTGTCCTCAGACCTACTCTGACAAAGGAGGCTTGGCCTGGAGGTGCTGGAACCCTGTGAGGCGTTCGTCAGGCCTGGAGCAGACCTCTTTCCTCAAAGTTGCAAATGACCAAAATGAAACGCACCCTGAGCAAAGGCAGGCAGCTCACACTCGGGAGGCGTGATCCCCAGGGGCACAGAGACAGGTGTCGCCCACCTGGGGGAGAGCGTGACCCTCCCCGGTGGGCGCGAGAGCCAGAGCAACAGCTGCAAAACAAAACCCAGACACTGACAAACACCCACACCCGGCCATGGACTAAAGTCACCACACCCCAAACCCCAAAGTGGAAACAGAGCTGCCTTAACAGGCTGCTTTTAAAAATGTGGGGAGTTTAAAAAAATCCACCAACCGAGGCGAGAGCCCATCGGCAAGTCCACAAGTGCAAAGAGTAGCTTAAATCTGCATTTCACAGATGAGGAACAATGGAGAAATAATACAACCTGGAACCTGACTCTCATGTGCAGAAAGCTGAGGGCCGGGTGTGGGTGCTCGATGGGCCCAGTCCTTAGGTGGCAGCGGGAACCCCAGGGGAGGCGCCGCTCTCCAGATTTATCTTAAAACCAGGGCCTGATATTTCTCCCTCACAAACAATGTCTACGAAGTTTCAACATGACCGTCCCCCCGCCTTTTCTGATCCTTTACCTGAGCACGACAGCTTCATTATATTCATTTATACTACAGAGTTTTAAGTCATGTCTGGTTGACTATTGTATATTTACATAGCTAATGTAATTATCACTAATCACGTAATTACTGGAAATGTACATAATTGCCTCATCCAAACATATAATTATAATGTATAGCAACATCATGAATCCCATTTTTAAGATCTACATTTTGGGGCTATTTAAAGACATTTATTAGAAATAATTGTGGACTGCCTATAGATGATCTCAACGCTGTTTCGTGGTAAGGTGCTCCGAGTGCTTTAAAAAACAAAACAAGTAGTGATTCTATAATGCATTTTTTTTTAAGACGGGTGAAACAAAAAGCACACAAATAAAAGACAAAATGATCCTGGCCTGAGTCTACAGATTATGCTCTTCCCGTGGGGAAATACAGGTCAGTCCTGCCCTGTGGGCTCTGATGGGTGTGAGCCAGGCAATGAGATCCGCCCCCCACCCCAGTCCTCCCTGCAGGGAGCACACAGCTGGCCTGGACACCCTCACCACTTCCACCACCTCGACGACCTAGAAGCTCTTAGACAACATCTCTGCTTCTTGAATATTCTGGGACCATGAATGAACTTTCTTGGGGGAACGGTCCACTGAGATGTACTTTCACAATGGCGAGCTCATCCCACTAAGAAGAGCACAGTGACACTGGGAAAAAAGTTTTCTTCCACCTCATCCCTGCAGCATTTTCTGACTTTTCTCGTCCTCTTGGGGACAAAGATTCCCAGGATTTATAACTACGTGTTTAATAGACACCGGTTTATTAGACAATTTAATAGACAATAGAGGTTGGCCTCTATTTCTCCCACATCCATCCAACCAACCCGCCCATCTTCCTCACCGCCTCTTATTCTCTGTTCTCATAAGAACATCCCAAAGGTAAGGAATGCTGAATTCGACTGTTTATTTAAAAGGAGTTTCATACCATTTCTTTTTTTCCTGCAGAGGAAAGAAGTCCTCTCCTGAATTATGTGATGAAGGGGACTGACTACAGCTCAGCTGATATAATCCTCAGGACCTTTTTTCCACACATATGAGACATTCAAGCAAAATGAAGATGAAATATCTACTTTTTTTCCAAATTACGTTTTCAAAAGCAACAGGAAAGAATGGTGTTTAGTGATGTATTGTACCATAACACACAATAAGGTGTTGTAACAAAAAGTCATCAGCAAGCCCACTGTGGTATATTACAGTTCTACAAACCTAGGCTCCAGAAAATGCTTTTCTGGGTTACTTTCGCAGTGATGAGGGATAGCAAGCCCTCTTCTCTGGCCAACAAATACTTGGGGCAAATCAAACCAGCTCTGCCATGATGCAGTTACGTATTAAAACTCTCTGACTGGTGCATTTCATAAATGCAATATTTCAATTATGCCAGCAAACTAAACACAGGGGAAAACCAAGACCTACATTATAAAACAAAAAGAAGAGACTGCAATTTGGTCTGACCAGTCTATCCGCAGACTCTGCTCCACAAAACCTTCACACAACAGCACTCTAGGATTATTTGATATTAGGCATCAGGAAAGATCAGAGAACAAATTACAAATATCAAAACAGAAGGATTGCTTTAAGAAAAACATCTGGCTTTTAAGTCAGCTTGAAAGACCATTATTCTAACGGAGTTGGATGGAGTCCCGAAGACTTTGGGTGGCGAGAAGCGAAGCTATCCTCTATACTTTGCTTAATCTCGAGCAGAAACATCCCCTTAGAGGCGCAAAGGTGCAGATAGATTCTGGGCACATGAAGATTGATGGGCCGGGTCACAAGGGGACTGCGGTTCAGAAGGAAGAGACCCCAAGGGCCGCTGTGGAAGGTTTCAGGGAGGAAGGGACTGGGCCTTGGGAGGCAGGTAGGGATTCTGGAAGCAGTACTGGCACAGGGGTGATGCTCAGATCCCACCAGACTGGCTCAGCTGGAGAAAAAAGGTTCATTCGAGGGGTGGGGGTTGGGGGGGTAGACCCTGGAGGGCATCAGAAGCCTTGTCTGGCTTGGGACCCAAAGCCAGGGATTTGCACTGGGGTTGGCAGCAGGCGGGAGGGAAGAATTTGAAGGAATATGTGTTCCCACAGACCCAAGAGCATGAAGAAAAATCTCCTACAAGCCTGGAGCGGAGCAGGGCAGCTTCATGGCTTTAATCATAAAACAAAAACAGAGAGAGAGCGGGGTGGGGGGGGGCAGAGAGAGAGAGAGAGAGAGAGAGAGAGAGAGAGAGAGAGAGAGATAGAGATAGATAGATACAGGAAGTCCCTGGGGTGTGGGCGGCAGGAAGGAGAGAACTGTTTGCTGAGCCTGCTGGACTTCCAAGGAGAACATTCAAGAACAGTTAGTTCAGGTTTACAGAACAGAGACTGCTGGGCATCCAAAGCCAGGGATGGAGGTGTGTGAGGCTTTCAGGAGGAAGAAATAACGGAATCCACGTGCCGATTCAAGGGCAAAAGCCCAAATACAGGATAGCAGACTGCCTGGGCGCAAATCACCGACTGCTCTGTACCTCGCTGGTAGCACCTGGGAAGCGGATGTCCTGACCACCTGTCCTGACCATTAACGGCACTAAAGCAGCTTATAAATACAAGGAGCACCAATGAAGCATCTTGGAGCAGCTGTTATACTTCATGGGACACCAAGTGACTGTTCGGGATCATGGATTGTAAATTACACTTGAGTAACTCTATGTCATGCATGTATCTTGATAGTGGCTACTGAGAAATTAAAGATAAAACAAGCCACTGCAGCTGTCTCAGGGACACCGTTCATGGATAGAGGAGATGCCGGCACTTGTTATAAAAAATACGCTGGGGACTGGTGAACCAGGCCTGGGGGAGAGGGTGCGAAAGAACCGCAATGGTTTTGCTGTCACCGAGCACCCTGGACAAGGAGAGGAAAGGCCCCTGGTGCTTCCATCCCATTCTTGTCTCAGATGTGCTACCTCTAGATAAATACTGGGGCTGGGGCTGGGGGTGGGGGGTGGAATCAGCCCCATAGACATTCCTGATACTAACCTTGGAAAGTTGATCCACTAGGGCTTTCTGGACTGGGGACTCAGTACCAAAAATGAAGCACCTTTCCACAGGAGGGCAGAAGTACAATTTAAAAACCCCCGAACAATCAGGTGAACCCAGATTGTGGGACATCGTACAAACCTACTGGCTTGGGCTCTTCAATGATGTCAGTGCTTCTGAAAGTCAAAAGGACCAGGGAATTATTTTAGACTAAGGAGACCAAAGAGACATGACAACTAAATGCCACCTATGTCCCTTGATAGGTTTCTGCACACAGGCAAACAAACCAGCTAAAACAGACGCGTGGGGGAGATGTGCATGTGCCGTCTATGTTAGATAATATGCTGTAATGAGGCCCAGTTTCCTGGGGGTGATGACGGTGGTGTGTTTATGCAGGAAAGGAGCCTCTAATACATGCCATAGGTACTTAGGGATAAACTGCTGCACTACACATTTCTCTCAGATGGTTCTGGGAAAGTCCATCCATCCATCCTCCATCCATTCATACACACGTATCTCTATAAGAAGAAAGCAAGCGATAACAAATGTTATCAACTGGTGAATACAGCTGATGGGAATACCAGTGTCCGTTGTGCTATTCTATCAGTCTTTCTGTAGGTTTGAAAGATTTTTTAATATTTAAAAAAAAAAAAAATCCTTGAATCCCAAACCCCTTACACTGCAGCAGAATCCCAGGGACGTGGAGGGACAGTCAGTGCTCCTAAATTCTTTTAGGTCGGAGCTGTTGCAGGGCAGACAGTCACACAGTAGAACACGCCTTTAATGCCTCCACACCGCTAGCCTGAGTCACATCTACAAACAATTCCATATGGACGGCTCCTGGGAGATGTTTTCCTGGGCCTGAGTGAACTGGCCAACTGGTGTGCTAGCATATTTGGGGGTCGGGGGCGGGCTGCTGAGCCCACCCCGCCCAGCGGCTCCCCTCCTGAGAGAAACCCTGCAGTGAGGTCACGGGTAACCACGCCAAGCCAAACCCAGCCGACAGCACGGACACCAGCCGGCTAGGAGCACTTCACGCCAAGCCCAGGTCCACTGGCGCTGGATTTCTAACCACTCCCTAACGAGGAGAGGACGGTGCTCAATCCACATCTCAGAGTTTTGTCCCCGGGTTTCCACTAGATTTTAATCCTGTTTATTTTTCCTTTCATGAATAAAAAACTTCCAGACATTTTTCAAAGATACCAGGGACGTGAACAGATCATGAGGGGCTATGCTGGGCTCCTGAGGAATATCTCAGAATTTGTGCTGGTAACTCTTTTAATTCAAAACAGATAAAGTCCAGAAACTTCCGCAAGTTTAAAAAAAAAAAAAAAAAAAAGATGGTCCTAATATGCAGTGTCTTTCTTGTGCAAAATGATCTTGGGACAAAATGGACCTCAGGGCCTGCTTCCCCCAACTTCTGTCCTAGCCCCACCCCTGCCCTGGAAGCGGGCCTCAGCCTACTTGAAGGTCAGGCCTACTGACCACGCCAAGGACACCACCAAGGACACTGGCAGAGCGTGTGGGACGGTGGGAGGTGCTGGGGGTGGGGTGTGGGTCGCAGCCTGGCTAGGAGACCAGCTGCAGGATTCCAGGGCGGGTCTACGCGACTTTGGTGAAAAACCGCCAATCACGCTGGCTCTTACCTTCACAAATTCTGTCCAATCGCTGTCGCTTGACTTTGTGCTTATCCACAAGGGCCATTCTTTATCGAACTTTGCACCTCTCTGATTCAAAAGGCAAAGCGGTCCTCTAAGAACTTAGGGGCCCTCGCAGGAGTCTGCGGGCATTACGCCACTACGCGCCCTGAAACAAGGAGAAAAGAAGCCTTACTCGCTGGACACCCTGGGGGCAAGGACGACAGGTCATTCGGGCGTGGCTGCCGCTTGCTACAAGGGGACCTGCCCTCGGGCGCTTGCTCTCCTCCTCAAATGCTGGAGGTGGATTTGCTCCAAGTCCACGGGACAGTCTCCCGCCTCTGAGGGAAGCACACGAACACGCACAGCTGTCTTTGGTTCCTGAAAGTGGTAAATGGCAGCATCTGGATCTCTTGCTTTTGACTTCGGGGCTGTAAACACCAATTACTGACCAGCCTGAGTCATAATAGTTTGTACTCGAATGCCAGAGACCAAGCTATAGCCAGTGGGGCTGGTCCTGTACTTCTGTGAACCGCAGAGGGGCGGAGTCACAGATCAACCCACACCACCTAGGGACACATCCCAGGGGCCTCTGGACCGAGATGCAGACACCCAGCTGCCACTACTCTCTCAAGGCCTTCTGCCAGGAGGTTCACAAAACCTTTCAGAACTGCCCTTTGGCCACCGCTCAGCACCACACAAGCCCCTTGCCCCACCGCCTGAGAACGGGGCAGGAAGGCACGCACCACCTAACCAAGGTTTGACCAGTGCCACAGCTGGCATCGGCTGCCCCACACCCGTGGCGTCTCAGGCAGAGGAGGAAGGGTCTCCCATCGGGGCTGGGGTATTTGGGCCTCTCTGGAGGGAAATCCACATGCCACGCCGCCTGAGGAATGGGGAGCCCAATTCGCAGATAAAGTCGGGGCTGTGTGTTTGGGAGACCCTGACCTTCATTTCCTGCTCAGCCAATGTACCAGTTGAGGCCACAAATCATCACCTGTAACCCCCAAAGTCCCACAGCGTTTGACTCATTACTGCAGTTATTCTAACAACAACTACTAACACACACACACACGCACGCACGCACACACACACAGTTGTCCTCAGTTACCCAGCAAATGAGGAGGAGGTTAGGAGACAAGCGTGAGGCTCCAGGGTTAATAATGAGGATTATTACGTATGATCATCAGTTACGCAAAACGCTGGGAGTTACTTCCTCAAAGGTCGGAATGCAGGTCTGACTATGAAAAGGTAGGCGACTTCCCGGAAGTTAAAGACTAATTTCTCAGCAATGAGGCTGAAAAGATTTATGGCAATAATTATGTGATTTTTTAAAAAAGAGCTAGGGAAAAAGAAAAAGCACAATTCCTACTCACAGAAATAATTAATGTGACATCCAAGAGACACCAAACCCTTTCCAAACCTGGGACGTTCCCCACACCTGGAATGACCCTATTGGACAAGCGAGGAGATGAAGCCGTCCTGAAGCAAGCCAGAGCGGCACCGGGTTGATGGGGCAGGCAGATTCCTAAAATTCTGGTTTCACTTTTGCTGGGCTGTATGAAAGGTAATCATGCAAAGGGGGGAAGGTGATTTCTTACTGGTCAACTTGAGACAGACAGGCAGAGGAGCAGGACCTCTGATCCAAGGGTTTCTGTCCAAGAGAGACCCTCAGAGGCTGGCTGGCAAATTTGATTTGCTTGGGTCCCGGGCTCTGATCAGCGGACGACCCCTCCTTGGCTCTGGTGTGGAGACACACCCTGTGTTAGCCGCCACATCCAGGGTGAGAGAATTAATTAGTTAATATTTGTGAAGTGCCTTGGAGATGAGAAATGACAGCATTATCATCCGAGGCAAGACGGGCTTCACACCCTCCTCCTCCAATTCCCCGAGTGAGGAGGCATAATCATTCTTTTTGCTTTCCTTTGAATTTTAATTTGTATAATTAGATGGCTTCCTGAAAAATTGATAAGTAGAATCTCGATTATGCAATCAAAGGAAAGATCAGGCATCAGCTTACACAAACTGTCTGCGTCCTTTAAAAAAAAAAAAGGCAACTGACTTGTGTGGCTTTGGGGGGTGGGGTGGGGTCTCTCTGTGGCTGGCCCTTCCACGGGGTCCCCTCCAGCTGCGGCACCCACCCCTGTCTCAGACTGGACATGCTGACAGCATCCAGAGTCGTGAGGCCACCGGGCGAGTCTGGTCTGGACTTTACAGCAGTGACCACGGACTAATTCACGTAGTGTCAAACCCCTCCCCTCAATCGATCCCTCCCCCCCTCCGTCCAATATTTCTTTTTAAGCAAGAATGTATGACATTCTTGCTTAAAAAGAAAGCAAGACTGTGTCAGTGTATGTGACATTTTCCTCCTTGGTCCTCTGAAGGAGCGAGCTATTTACCAGGACTTAATTAACATGACCCCCTTCCTAAGGACAGGGACAGGCCCTCCTCAGAGCCGAGCTGTGAGCAGCGTCCCTGGCTGGTGTCCACGCCGAGAATGCCGGCACCCTGCTATCCACACTGGCCCTGGGAGCCCTCGGCGGGGCCCCCCAACGGAAGCCCACCTCTGTCTTTACTTTACACCAGTCTCCACTCACAAATCACGAACTTTTTGCCACTGAAGTTATCACTACTGTCATCCATTGACACTATCTAGTCAATGTTCAACCACAAATAGATAAAGGTCCACATGGGGAAGAAAAAGCAGAGGGGGATGTATTACACGGTCTCACTTTGACTGAACCTGTAAACCTCCACACCATATTTGTGGGTGGCAAGAGAGTTCTAGAACCTCCATGTTTGTACAATGCAGATGATGTTGCTTTACGTTCCAAAGCGGCCGTGAGGGTCAGGTGAGAACACGCAGGAGAACATCTGGTGCCCAACGGCAGGCCTCTAAGCGCCACTCGTGCCCTCCTCCGGCGAGAGGCCCCCCTGGATGCGGGCGCCAGTCACACAGGAGCATCCCTCCTGCTGAGGCTGGAGGTAAACCTCGGGGGAAACTCAGGAACGGTCAAAAGGCAGTTCAGGTCTTTTCACAAGTAGGAAGGGTGTACCGCTGTCAAACCTGACAAGAAAAAAACACTACCTTCTCTCCCAAAAGAGAGATACTAAAATCACAGGAAGGTCTACCTAAAGTTTTGTTAGCTTGAAATGAGGGGTGTGATCTAGGGCTGAAAGATTTGGTGTCAGGGAATTCAACTTACTTCAGAAGGGGAAAGATGCTTGCATAAGAAAGCTACTTAAAGATTCTTGATTACTAGAAAGAATGGAAGATTTGTCCACTTGTGGGCTTCAAAAAGAAGCATGAGAGTTAAGAAAAGGGAGAACAAAAAGGAAGACTTCATTTTACAAACAAATGCAAAACACCCAAAGTGAGGTTGTGAAAAACAAAAGGTTACCCCTCATCAATCATGGTCTACCGTCAGCAGCCCTGCCTGCCAGGACCAAAGCACTGCAGTGCACAGAAACTCAGTCGTCACTAATTTACATGCTTAACATCTCAGATAAGTTTTTAAGGCCCCCTCAGTTTCTTTATTCTGGTTGCTAGTCTTTGTAAAGATTAGGCAGACGAAGGAATTTACACAAAGTAAATGATGTCTTCAACGGTGTCTTTCAAAATGAAAATTCCCCTAAAACCAGTTAAACGTGAGGAGAGCCTTCAATTCTTTTAAGGAAATCTACTTAAACACTATGTCAATAGAGGAACCAAGTTTTACGATATGATAATAAATTAATATTACTGTAGTTAAGCAAGTATTGCTGAAGTTCTCCGAGTGAACCCCAGGAGTCTTCAGAATACGTTCCATTGTTAAACCTGCAAATGGGGGTCAGGGGGAGATTTAAAGTCTGAGAGGTTGCCCCGTGACCCAAGGCAAGTAGAAGAAAGCTCCTGCAGCCCCAGTAGCACTGGTGCACGAGGTATCCCAACTCTCCAAGCCTGGGATCCCTAAAGGAATGACATAACTCCTTGGGTCTCCTCTACCACAGCCTACACGGCTCTCCTGATGTGGCAACAGGGCCATTTACCAACTGCTGAATGACCCAGCAGGGAGGCACCATCCAGGTTAAGGCAACACCAAGCACTTGTCCCCACAGGCAGGGAGCCTGCAGGTGGGGTGTCATCCGGCGGACCCACAGGGTTAGTGCGTTTGCATGGTGCCTTGAGAACGCTGGCCCACCGATGACCAAAACACCCTCTTGATTCTTCATCTCGTCCCAAATAAAGCCACAGGGCTTCAGGCTACCTGAAAAGAACTTCTTCCAGAATCTTCAGAAGCCAGACAAAGGTGAACAACAGATGACAAGCTGGGTAGAATCCTCTGAACAGGTGGATGTGGGTTTTGTTTTGTCAACCGTACCTGAAGGACCAATTAAAATCCAGATGGAACAAAAGAAAGGTTCTACAGGGGGGAGGCATCCGTGGGAAAAACACGGGCTTAGCCTTTGGTTAAATGGTTGACATAATACCCCAGTTAATAACAAAATAATTAAAACTACACTTTACGGAAGAAAAAGAAGCTTTGGGGGAAGATCTGTTATGGGAAATGTACTGAAGTCAATTTTGTCAATGTCCCAAAACAACTACTGCTCCCTAATTATAGCTCAGTAGCTTTGGGGCATATTTAGGTTTTGGAGGGAGGAGGAGGAACATATGGTTCAGGCATCCAGTGGCATTAAAAAGTGCACAGGGACGGCTCCCCTCCCCCACCCCAGGGGTTACCAGCAAGACCCTTCAATACACACCAGAGCTTCACTCTGGTTCCTGGAGCCTCCCCCATTGGGCAAGGCGGCTCATATTTCCCCAGGGAATGCCCAGCAGCCCAACCCTAGGGTGACAAGGTCACACCCTGGTCACATGCCCTCCATCTGATCCATGGGCCCCACCCTCTGATCCCCTGGGGCTGACGCAACACCAATGTCCCAGTGAAAAGTGCAGATAGCTCAAGAGCTATTAGCACCGGGCCACCGCCCTTTCCAACAGCAGAGGTCAGGCAGGCTTCACAACTCAGATGGAATTTGAAAAGGGCAAGCCAGTGTTTACACCATGTTATGATGGACCCTGAAACCAAGCAATGACATTTCTATACTAGGACATATGAACATGCTTACCCAACTGGATTAATATACAGAAGATTAAAAATAATTATACATACACACACACACACACACACACACACACAAATATACAATTCAACAATTCAGGCCAGGTCAAAATCTGCCACCAATCTGAAGGAGACAGAGAAATGAAAAATGAAGACTCTGTAATCTATGTTGAGCTTGTGACAGCCATGAAACACAGAAAGCAAGTCTTTTAGCAGGTGGAATCCCAGTGCTGGGGTGAGGTTGGAGGCTGCCTATGTGAAAACCACGCTTCCTGGGACGACCTCCTCGGCCAGCAAACAATTTCTGAGTGAATCCTTCTGCCCGGTTTAGATTTAGAAAATACATCTCCTGGTGTTAAATGCAAAACTCAAGAATTCTAAATATTTTCGCTTGCTAAAAGCTTTCATCAAGAACAGAGGGCTTGGGCAGAAACAATTCATGATTTTCCTAATTGGCTGTTTTATTTGTGTCATAATGAAAATTAAGTGTTGGTGAAGAAAATAAGATGCTTCTGTGGTAAGGATTTTCACACATTTTTAAAGCACCTGATTTACAAATATGCTTTAAAAATAAATACATTCGTTCTAACACTAAAGTGTTCTTTAAAAATAAAAGCAAAACGAAATGAAACAAAGAGGTAAAAAGCAAATAAGCAAACTCTCGTCCCGATTAAGAGGTGTTACGTGACCCCTTTATTTCCATTGTGCTGAGACTGAGGAATCACAGAAACACGGATAAATTTCTCCTTTCCCAATTTTCTGACCCTTTCCTCCTTTGGCACTTTTGATCTGTAGCTAAGTTTGGTTGAACAGGGTGAAGGGATGAGCATCCTCAATTTCTCTGCGGACAGAGGAAGTTCCATCCTGACCAGATGACTCATCCTTTTTTACATATCACATGCAAGAAATTATTATAACAAGTTTATATCTGAGCAAATAAAAGTGAACACCATACAGAGGAAGAATCCAGAACGTCGGAAAGTTTGGGAAGGTCTCATAAAATGCCTGCAGAGGAGCGCTGGCCGTGGTGAGGATTTTGGGGTGGCCACTCTGTGCCCCAAAGGTCACCTGAAGGTGATGTCTGCAGACTGTGAAATGCCTGTGCACCCACATCCATTAGCTGTGGTCCAGTGCAGAATAAAAGCCTGGATAACTGATGGCCACTAGGGGCTTGGACCTGGGGGCCACCAAGGCAGGAGCCACCAGGAGACAGCTAACTGGAGGTTATATGTTAAACTTGTGCTAAACTTTAAAACAGTCTATGGAATGGAGGTGGAGGTGCCAGGCGGGGAGTAAAGAAGATTTAACATTTTAAAGGCAACTTTGGATTATTTGGCTTATTCTAACATATATGAATTGCACTTGTATTTAAAGGAATTAGTTGGTTATCAAACAAACAGCAATGATGAGATCTTAAATATTTAAAAACCTTGATGTGAGATTTTAAAAAAATTAATTAATTAATTTGTTTTTGGCTGCGTTGGGTCCTCGTTGCTGTGAGCAGGCTTTCTCCAGCTGCGGCGAGCGGGAGCTACTCTTCGTTGTGGTGCGTGGGCTTCTCATTGCGGTGGCTTCTCTTGTTTTGGAGCACGGGCTCTAGACATGTGGGCTTCAGTAGCTGTGGCACACGGGCTTCAGTAGTTGCAGCACATGGGCTCAGTAGTTGTGGTTCACAGGCTCTAGAGTGCAGGCTCAGTAGTTGTGGTGCAGAGGCTTAGCTGCTCCGCGGCATGTGGGATCTTGCTGGACCAGGGCTCGAACCCGTGTCCCCTGCATTGGCAGGCGGATTCTTAACCACTGTGCCACCAGGGAAGCCCCTGAGATTTTTGAAGACGTCTGCCTCTTGATTTCTTGCTACTGGGTGGCCCTAAATCCTAGACTGGCTACTCGGAGTGTCCATTTTCCTTAGGGGACACAACTGCTTTGCTGTCCTTGTGAGATCCCAGCCCATGTGTCTCTTGACACTGTGCAGTCTGGAAACGTGCAACGGCGCGAGCTCTGCAGTCTCGACTCACTCCCAAAGCCAGTGAAAACCACCGGTGAGGGCCCACCTTCTGTTCAAGCCCTTCCCTGGAGCAGGTCCACCCAGAGGAGGCCTGGTGCCCAGCGATGGGGCCCTTTGGCCAGCAGAGGGCACTGCACACCCTGCACGGCCTTCCCGAGGCTGCAAAGACCTGAGCCGCTTTGCCAAGGCTCGCCTTGCTCATCTCAATCCCAACTTGGACTCTGCAAGAACCTGGAGAAAGTGAGACCAGATACCCCCAAAAGGAAAGGTCTGAGATGGCTTCAGGATGACACACTGCATGTCCCCTCAATCTCAGGATGCAAAAGGGACAGAAGAGACCTCCAATCTCCCTTAAAGCAACAGGTGTTTAGCCTTCGGCAATGCGACCGGCCAAGGGAGAGGAACACCGTGGCTGCCCTCCTGCTGCCTATCTCCTAGGCTGGCAACTGAGGTTTGCCCTTTCAGAGCTGAAGTTTAGGCGCTGGAGAGGCGGGCCACGGAGAAGGGAGGCTCTCAGCCATGGGCTTGGGGTCCTGATCCAGGAAAGGCCATGGGCCACCCGAAGGATGATCTTCCATTATATCCATGCTTCCTGTGTAAAGATACACCAACGAGGAAGAAGCCACAGTGATGAAAGATGAAAACAACTTGGCGGAGACGTAACTTATAAAGAGAGGAAAGCTTGAGGTGGGCCTGGGCAAAGGGCGTCAGGGTTTCCATTACAAACCACAGCTCCCGGGGCACCACACACACCTGCTTAACTGGCGATTGCTCAGTTCTCCTCAACCCGGGATCCGTTTGTTGTGAAACGTGTATGACCTCAGGATACACAACCTTTTCAGTAGACATGAATTTGGAGAAGAAGGTGGAAAAAACCAGATTTTTCCAACCTTATTCAGGAACTGATTCTGGCCACCGGCTGGGAGGTGGGGCCTTGTCTCTGGGCCCCTGAACCTGAAGGTCGCAACCTTTATGGATGCTGGCTTCTACCTGCCAGGCTGACCACCGCAGAGGGACAGCTGACCTGTCTAGTCTTTTCTGATCACCAGGTTCTAAGAAGCCGACACACTAATGCAGTGAATCAGCTCTCTTCTCCACACCTGCAGGACACCCAGATGGTTCCAGTTGGAGAAGGAAGGGAGGGGCTGGTGCAGTCCATCAGCGCTGAAGTAGGGGACACACACCCCCCATCCAACCCCCACGCCTCCACGGGACCAGCATCCTTTCTCACTACCATTTCAAAGCCACGGGTGCAACAGATGCCACTGGACCACACGGCTTAGTCTCGACCTGACGCGGCAGGAGATACCTTTGGAAGGACCCACACAGAGATCCTGGGGTGGGATTCTGCCTTCTCCGGGAAGCCTTCCGGATGAGCCCCTCGGCCCTTCTTGCTTTGCGGCTGACACCACAAGCCCCTCCCCATCTTGTTCCAAACCCCATTGGGTGGGATTCACTTTGACCTCCCGGGGGGGAGGGTACTCTGTACAGCCCACTTCACGGTGGACAACCCAGGGAGGCACGTGGGCTACCTGGTGGCCTAGGTGAGGCTAAGAGAGGCCAGCAGGTAAGGCCCAGGTCAGGCTGACAGGAGAGGGGGTTCAAACTTGTCCAGTAGAGATAAAGTTATCATCAGTGCGAAGGACGGACTGCTGGGCCTCTTTGTCTGTTTTCAGAAACCAAGTGTCCGGAGAGATTATCTCAAACACAAGCAGAAGAGCTCACTCCAAACCTGACCATGTGCCCGAGGGAGTAGGGACCCAGCCTCCCAAGTTCAGTACCGGACAGGTCACACAGTCACCAGTCAAGAACCAAACCCAATAAAGGCTTCTGAGCAACCCTGCTTCGAACCTGCAGCCTAGCCTGAGGTGCGCAGGGCAGCTGGGAAGAGAGAGCTTCCCAGGACCCAGGCAGGACTCTCATGCAGCTCAGCTCATCCCCTCCCAGGTCCCAGGGCATCACTCCAGGGCATGGCAAGGGACAGGAGTGCTCCACGAGGGGGGTGGGGGGTGGGGGTGGGCGGCCCATCCTTTATTTCAAGGAGGTGCCGCTGGCACAAAAGCAGACACACGGGAAAGCCACCTCAGGCCTTGGGAACAGAGTAATAACTTTGTTTCATGATGACAGATATTCTGCGTCTGGGTCTTTACAAATATCCAAATTCCGTCGTAATGTTTCTGTACAAGGAAAGCCACTGGGCTGTAGCCATGGAGGCATTCAGAAGCCCACAGTTCTCACACAAGAGTTTCCTGGAAACGTGAGACGGGAATCAGACATCCCAAGCTCCAGAAAGTCTTTCGATGGAAGAGCGGTTCTTCCCAGACCTTATCTTTTTAACCTGAGTCATAGAAAGGAATCTTAATCTTCTATGTAGCTATTTAGAAGTACAACCTGCGGCCATTCATCTCGCTTAACACGGTCTTAACGCGGAGGATGAGGAATATAACGGAACCCAGGGGGAGGCAGGCTTTGTTCGCATCCATGCCGGCCACCGAGGGGAGCGGGTGGCTGGAGGCCGGGCTGGGGGTTGGGGAGGAGAAGCGGGTGACACTCGTGCATCACACGATTTCATCTTTGCTGATCAAATTCGAGAAATAAAGAAGGGAGCCGCTAACCAGCTCCTTTTGTTTTTGTTAATTTCAGGGTATTCCTGAGGTTAAACAGTCCTCTTGAATTATTTCACCTGTTTTACTGTGGACTCCTGGCTGGCCTCCAAGGCTTTGGTGGGTAAATGATGCCATCTTTGCATTGATTGCAGCCCCGAATGTCCTGTGCTATGGCTAAAATCTCACTTGGTGCAGAGGGGTTGCTGGAACAGGGGAGAGGAGGCAGCAAAGCTCCCCGTGAGAATTTTCTAGGTGTGACTCCTGTCATGAACAACCGGATTCTTCAACAATAGGGTGAACACTGGGATGGTTAGGGAGGATGAGGCACTTGTGAGTACAGTCGCCTGTTTAGACAATTACAGCTGACTGTCATTTCACATGAAATCCTATTAAAGAACTCTTGACAAGGTGATGGGCATTTAAAAGTCTGCTCTGAGCTGACTTACGGGGGCCCTACCAGACCAAGAAGAGATATGGACCAAGAACAGACAGGGGAAGGAGGCTCCAGGGAGTCAGACGTCTGGACACTATGTTCATGTCCCCAGACCAGACAACCCATGGAAATGACACAAGATGACCTTCTGGGGAAAGGCAGGCTCCTGACTGCCCCCCTCCCTGCAGCACTGTGCTTCCTGCCTTAGGAGTCCAAACTGCTCATCGGTGGGCTCAGGGTCAGTATACGGACCCCCAAAGGCCTAACACACATTTTCTACTAGCTGCCCACAGCCATACTGCCTTGTTATGGATTGAATTACGCCCCCCTCCACTGCCCATCGTGTTGAAGTCCTAAGCCCCAGTACCTCAGTGACCTTATTGAGACAGTCTTTATAGAGGCCATCAAGTTAAACTAAGGCCCTAATCCAGTGTGAGTGGGGGTCCTCCTAAAAAGGGGAAATTTAGACAGAGATGTGGACAGAAGACTGCATGAAGGCACAGGGAGAAGACGGCCATCTACAAACCAAGAAGAGAAACCTGGAATAGAGCCTTCCCTCCCAGCTCTCAGAAGAAACCAAGCCTGACACCTTGGTCTCAAGATTTCTGCCCTCCAGAACTGTGTGACAGTATATTTCTGTGGTTTAAACCACCCAGTTGGTGGTGCTTTGTTATGAAGCCCTAGCAAACCATGTCACGCCTACTGATGATATTGGGGTGGCCACTCCCAGAAGCCCCTCTGGGATCTTGCACCAACGATGCCTAGGGAAGCTCAGGACCGCCTTGGAGGGAAGCCTGGTTGTGGAGAAGAGGCGGCCTCTGCAGGGTCCTGGCTTTATTACGGAGCGCCAACTCAAACCACACCCAGCCACGCGCCCCAAAACGCAACAAATACGGACATGCCCATGGCTGTACCCCAGGGGCTGCTCTGCCAGGCACTGGGGCCTGGCTGCAGGGGGGAAGGAAGGGGCTATGGGCCCAACACCAACCCCCTTAACTCTTGAGGAGTGGCCTCCCGTGAGACAGAGAGACCTGTGTTTTCCAGGGAGAGACACAAAGAAAACTGTCCCAACCGTACTTTGCTTTAAACTGTGTTCTGCTCCCCAAACCCAAAGATTGTTCTGGACACACTGCCACTGTGTCCTCTGCGTTAGCAAAGGGTAGATGTCTCCATCCTGATGCCAGGGGTGGGGAGAAGGGTGGTCCCACACTGCCCTGTCCCTTCTCCTCGGTCAGGCACCGGCAGACCATGCTTCCGAGGAGGCGGGAATCTGCCCAGGAATCCGCACGGCCCCTCGGGATGCCAGCAAGAAGGTGACTAGGCTGTGCCTTGAACACCAGGGTCTGAGGGATAACAGTCTAGTGTGAAGCTCCATTAGGGATCTCAATTCCATCCACAGTGACAAGATGTGTTTCTCCTTCAGAGTCAGGGATCCTGGACTCAGGCTGGACACTGTGACTCTAATGGCCTCTGTTAAAACTGTGCTGGGGCAGCCTGTACCTCTCCACGCTTCCTAAGGTCCTGGGAAATTCTGAACAGAAGTCGTTTCTGACTATATGAACACACACAACCCAGCATGCAGTCGAGAGGATGCCCTGTCCGTGGGGCAGGGGCGCTGGCCAGGGAGCCCTTCATGCCCAGGCAGGCTCAGGGGCGCTGCCAGGGAGCCCTTCATGCCCAGGCAGGCTCAGCAGCACGAGGAACCGAGGACCCAGCCCAAGACATGAAACTGCACAGGACTCCCACGAAGGCAGCACGGACACGCCTCTGTGACCCATCCAGCTCCCGCAGGGGGTACCCAGACCCAGAACCCCGGTGACATGTCAGTTCTGCACAGCACCCCACTGTTGGCATAGGGGCACCCAGGGAACAGTGGGGAGGGGGTGTGAGTTGTCAGGGGTCCATGGAGGATTTCAGAGCCACGACTGTTCCTAAGAGGCCTATGACTGGCCCCCTCACTGCTTGGGGCAGATTCCATCCTTGCTATGGAAACCAGAAAAAGAATCAACACACATGGCCCCCAGCGATCCCCACCTCCTTGTATCTGTGTCCTGTGTACTCTCTGTTTCTAACAAACAGATTTGATAATAACAACAGGCAGGTGGGGTAGGGGGGGCATTGCTGCGACACTGCCATCTTGGGCATCTCCCCCCACTCCGGGATCCAGCTGCCATCTTGTGGGCTGCTTCGTGGAGGGGCCCAAAGAACTGAGGAACCAAATCCCACCAACAACCAGCTACGTGGCCTCCTCCAGTTGTGCCCTCAGGGGAGGCGTCAACTCAGGCTGACACCCTGACGGCAATATGAGAGACCCTGGCCAGGGCACCGAGCTGAGCTGTGTTGGGTTCCTGACCCTAGGAAACTCTGAGGTATGGTTTTGCTGTCCTAAGACTCTAAGTTTTCAGGTAGTTTGTCACACGGTAATAGACAACCCAGTCTAATAAATTTACCGTGGTCACCGATATGGTCAGTTCAACAGGAAAGACAAAAACGGTGATACATTTGTACTGCAATGGTGCCAAGTTTCTATCACCTACAGGACAGAGAATGCTAACAAAAAGCCATCTAAATGCTGTAAATCCTCAGCTGCCCATGCTGACACGAGGTGTCTGTGATGTACCCAGCTCTGCAAACTCTGGGGCAAACTCCATTCTCCGCAGCTCAACCGTGCCCACTGGAGAACGGAAAGTCTGCTGTGATCTTCACTTACCCCAGATGCTTCAATAAATTCCAGGGCTGTGCTCAGTGCGCACAGAGTTAACTAGGGCACCCTGGGATCTCCACTCCAACTCATGCACACCCATAAATACGGGACATTAACAAGCTCTATCCCAGACAGGGCCCCACGTTAAGAATGTAGCCTTCGTGTTCACTTCGGCAGCACATATACTAAAATTGGAATGATACAGAGAAGATTAGCATGGCCCCTGTGCGAGGATGACACACAAATTCGTGAAGCGTTCAATATATATATATATTTTGTTTGTTTGTTTGTTTGTTTTGCGGTATGCGAGCCTCTCACTGTTGTGGCCTCTCCCACTGCGGAGGCTCCGGACGCGCAGGCTCAGCGGCCATGGCTCACGGGCCCAGCCACTCCGCGGCATGTGGGATCTTCCCGGACCGGGGCACGAACCCGCGTCCCCTGCATCGGCAGGCGGACTCTCAACCACTGCGCCACCAGGGAAGCCCGTGTTCCATATTTTTAAAAATAAAACTATTTCTCTGGATCAAGTCAAATAATAAAGAGAAAAAAAAGAAAAAAAAGGAATGCAGCCTTCAAGGCCACCCTCTGCATGGGAATGCACTGGATAAACAGGCCCTCTTGCTTTCTTGTTCTTAAAAGTCCTTGAACTGCAACTACTATTTAAGTTGAGCTATCCAAATCAGAGGAAAAAGGAGGCAGGTAACATGAAAGGCAGTTGGCAAAAACTTTCAGAGTTTCCTGCCATGTGAAAGGGCAGAGGGGAGCTTAGATACCAGCAAGCCTGCCCGGAATCCAAGGGGCAGAAAAGGCATGGGGTGTAACACAAGCGCGCACGCGGGCACAGACACACGTCCACATAGGCTCGTGTGGCCCGTGGTGGTTTCTTGGAACCATGGCATTTCTGGAACATTCTGCCTCCCTCAGAGATAGACAGCCCGAGACTCAACTCCTAGCTTGTATTTCTGCTCACCCCCTATAACTCCCAGGTCACCCCAGCTGCTCTATAGAAGCATTATTGGTGCAAAATTCCGGAAGCCCAGCAGCCGGCTGCAGGCACGCCAGCCAGGTAGAAAGCAGGCCTGCGTCGTGTTTAGCCACACCCCCAGTCCTGAAGCACATCTAACACGCCCTGCTCCTTCCCGGGGGAGCCCCCAGACCTGAAAGAGGAAGCAGCCCCATAAGGAAGCCAAGACACAGATGAGCCAAACAGAGAAAGGAAAGCTGGTCGGTAAACTCGCCAAAGTCCAGAGGGAAAGGGACCCAGCCCTCAGCAGGGCTCCTCGGAGAAGTGGGGCTGGGACCACGCGGGGGAGCCTCCCACTGTATCATTTTCACTGCCACGTGTTAGTTTAACAGCAGCTACACTCGCAGAGCGCCTGATGTGTGGCAGGTACGGCTCCAAGTGCTCACGCAACATGCACACCAACAGCCCGAAAACACGGTCTGCTGCACTGAATTCAACAACTAAGGCATCTACACCGTGGAGAACACGCCCCCGCACAATTACTCATATCCGTGACCACACCTGCTCTGGGCGAGGCTTCCAGCAAGTCCCCAACCTCCCAGGTGCTCACAGGAGACAAAGGTGCAACCCTTACCCCGGGGCACTTTCACAAGAGTGAGCCCAGAGGAAGCCCAAACCCTTTCAGACAAAGTCACAACCCAGGGCTGCAAGAAGTCAGGGACCATGGCTCAAAACTCCTTCTCTCCCAGCTCTACTCTCTATGTCAGTTTTGTGTAAAGGCCAAAATACCGACACCGCCTTCCTGCCTCCAGAACAGATCCAGCCTCCGGTCAGATGGTGGTCTGCTATCTTGGACGAGGGGTGTCAGCTACAGAAACCTCCATGGGCCTGGGTCCCCCAGCTTGATCCCTGCCAACCCCGCCACAGGGAATGGCTTGTCCAGGTCACACAGGTGAGGTGTACCTACTGGGGACCTGCCTCCCAGCCACATTGTGGCCCCTGAAGTTTGATGAGCTGTGATCATGGCACAGACCCTGATGCAAAGCCTGAAGACTCTGGAAGCCTCCCTCACAGGGACGTTTTGGGTCCTTCACTGCATTTTTGGTTGGTGAGTCTCCATTACACCCTTTGGTGGAAGCCACTGCTGCCCTCTGTGGATCCACCAGGCTCTGTGGGATCCAGGGTGGGCTCAGCTCCCCGCAGTAGGTCGGGGACAGAAGAGAGAGAGGGGCTGAAACAGGAGGCGGAGTGTTCTTATTCTCAGAGGGGAACTCACCAAGGGTTAAATGGATTTTTAGAAACAAAACTTATGAAAATGGCCTCAATACAATTTGATGAGGTCAGCAAGTAGAGAGGCCTAATGACACTTGTAAGAAAAAACATCTGTCGGTGTCGAAAGGTCGGCAGGAAGTGAGTGGGATTGACGTGGCTCTGATTGGCCAGACCAACACTCCTAGAAAGAGAGGCACATGGCTTAACTTAGCCCAGAGGAACAAAAAGGCCCTTTCAATTGTCCTCTGACCAGCCCCGCCCCCCTCTAAACAAGAGGCCAACCCCCGAGCTCTGAAATCCATCCAGGACCCTGGCTGGCAATTAGCTCTTTGTTCACTCGCTGATCAGCCACTGAGGCCAAAATATTCCCGAAGAAGCAGGAATCTTTAGAGAACGACGCTCTTATAAAACCCCCAGTTCTACTTTTCGGTTAGAAAACAACGTGGGTCAGTTGAATGGCAAATGTTTCAATAAATCCATCATCGCAAAAACAAAAACAAGAGGTTTCTTTGGAAAAACAGGAAGTCTTGGTACATAACATGGCTTAAAATAGGGCCAAGCTCATTTGTTGACAAAACCCCAGCCTCCAAAGCCTCTTGGTCTGATCTGTCCAGATCCAACATACCCCCAATTCCTCCTCAGGACCCCGTCCTGTTCCCTCGGGTGACGGGCTGGCCTGGCCTTTGTTGCTCTGACACAGGGCACACAGGGCCGCCGGCCGGCCCGCTTCCTGTCCCCAGGCTCCGAGGAGGGTCTCGGGAGGAGCCGGTCGCTGGCCAGGCCGCTTGCAGGAACCAGGCCCGGTGCTTTTCATGAATTGAGGGCCCGTTTCAGGCTTCTCATCGGAATCACATAAAACGTGGAGGCTTTCTGGAATTAGCGTTCTGTTCATCCTTTATAGTCAGTTACAGAGCTGGGTTCCACAGAAGCCCTGACTGTTGGGCAGAAACTCCCGGGTTATTACCCGAACTTAACCCCTGGGCAGCGGGCAGAGAGGCAAAGCGGGTGCCTGGCTTCATCCACGTCTGAAAGATAGAGCCTCTTTCTTCTTCCAACCAGGCAGAAAAGGAGCCAGGAATTTACCGTTTCCATTCTTCCCAAAGACACCCACTTTAAAGAGTACAGGCACAAGAAAACTTTCAAAGAAACGTACTGAAAGCTTTGCGATTGACAGATACAGCTATCCCCATGCGTAAAATAAAACCCACATTTATACACATAGTGCTGTGCCTAGAAGGCCTCTCCCATATGCCAGGCCTTTCCCACTACAGCCAACTCCATTCCTCTCCCACTAATTTCTGCCTTTTCTTTACTAACCACCAAGCACCAGGAGGACTGTACGAACACAGCACGGTGTGAGCACGTACCATAGTTACACCCTTGCTAAAATGCGAAAACACACAATGCATACAGAGAGATCACAGAATCAACTCAGCCAGATTCTTAGAGACGTCACCACCGCCGCCACCCTCCGTGTCCCAAGGTCTGCGGATCTTCTACAACCTTCAAAAATGTTTCTTTGCTGCTAGGGAAAGCAGAAGGTTTCGGCATGTTACAGTTATATAAAACTGTCCGGTACGCTGCATTAAGTAACTTTTCTACATAGTTGCTAACCCAAAGATGATTTTTTTTTTTTTAAGTCCAGGCTTAAGTAGAAAATGCTAGTTGTTTTGGGATTCTGGTGGATTCTGTTGGTTTATGGAGAGGAAAATCGCTGCTGCTCCATGAAGATTAGGAGGCATGCAATCTCATATGAGAACTTAAAATTCAGTCTCGGGGCTTCCCTGGTGGCGCAGTGGTTAAGAATCTGCCTGCCGGTGCAGGGGACACGGGTTCAAGCCCTGGTCCAGGAAGATCCCACATGCCGCAGAGCAACTGAGCCCATGTGCCACAACTACTGAGCCTGTGCTCTAGAGCCCGCGAGCCACAACTACTGAGCCCATGTGCCACAACTACCGAAGGCCACACGCCTAAAGCCCGTGCTCTGCAACAAGAGAAGCCACCACTATGAGAAACCCGCGCACAGCAACGAAGACCCAGCGCAGCCAAAAAAAAAAAAAAATCAGTCTCAGGTATGTGGCCAACCGTAGTGAAAAATGAGGGGAAACAGAATACATAACTTCGAAAAAATAATGTGATTTACATAAAATTTAGTTTGGACCCAAGACTTGCCACCATGGATCCATCCTGATTCACAGAATCCTGGACCCTAAGGCAGTGCCAGCCAACCGTCCTGAGGGCAGCGATGCTGGAGGGAACCCTGCGACGGAGGGGACCTCCTCTCTGATGTCCTGCCCTGCCAGCTGGGGAGAGGTTTCCAGGGGTCAGAGAATTTGCCAGCCTCTGGGCCCATCGGCAGCCTGAGAGCTGCAGAACCAGGAAAGGATGCATTTGGGAGCCTGTGTGGGGTCTGACTTTGCTGCACTCCTGGGGGAGACACGTAGGATGAAATGGGGTTCTGGAACCAAACAGGCTTGCCCAGGCCTCACAGGTGAACCACGAGGCTGTCACCCCCCTGAACACGCTCTACTGCCCGGCCTCCACCGACCCTTGGGTCCTTCCTCACCAGGGGCCAAAGGCAGGGAGGCCTCTTCCTCATAACTGCAGAGCTGCTGCACGGCGGCGGCCGCCGCGAACCACTTACCCAAGTCACTCTTGCGGAGTGAACAGTGTGGAGAATCTGAACATATGTGACAGCACGCAGCTGATGCACACAAGCGTTCCACGCAGCCATTTATTTTAGGGCCTTGTGTGCTATTTTTACACTCCACCGAAACACTGCCAAAGGAATCCACAAAGGAACCCGAGTACGCTGGAGCCGCGCTGCCTACTCCGGCTGCTGGCTACTCCCTTTTACGAAACGAACCAGCAACGCATGCTATCTGCTGCCTCTCGGAGACAAAGGTCATAAAATAAGTCGTTGGAAATTATTTGAGTCCAAGTACTTTTTTTTTTTTTTTTTAAAGAAAAGGTCACAAGTGGCCTTTAAATGGAAATGCAATTTTCTTACTCAGCACCACTGGCTGTGATATTCCATATGTGTGTGTCACAGCCCATCTGCAATACTGGTTCTGAGCAAGTGACCAACTTGAAACTCCCCTGTGGAAAGAAGTGGCCATGTTTAGGGAAAAGGAAAAGTTCTGGAGCCGTGATCTCTGCCTGCAATTATGTGCAGGGCAGTCATGCAGAAGGACTGAATGTATCCTGTGCGGGCAGAACGGTGACCAAGAGGGTGAGGAAGCCAGAAGAGATTTCAGATGGATAAAGAAGTTTCTCACAGTTAAGGAAGGGCTGCCCCTGGATGTGAACCACGCTCCCCTCCCCTAACCCAGGGGGCAGAGTCTAGTCCTAGGACTGTGGCGCCCAGTCAGGAGACCCCCTTGAGCAATGCGGGCAGGGGTGCGCAAAGGTGAAAGGGGAGGACATTCTGCCTCACACCTGCAGATGTGTCTTCCCTGTTCTAGAACCTTCTGGCCTGCCCCAGAGGTGTGCCCAAGGGCACCCCACGGCCAGCCCCCTACTGGATCCACGTTCCCCGAGGCCCTCGTAATTCTGAACTCTCATGGGATTCCTGTGGAAGCAAACAGCCCTGGTACGTGCCATTTTATTTTCACTCAAAACATCCTTCCTGGGACCATCCCAATAAACTGAGCATACTATTTTCAACTAAGGCCTTGGCATTGTCTAGGAATGTTTTCAGGACTAAGTAAATTGCTAAAGCAAACATCTTATTTTTGTCTCCTAGGACAGCCAAGCAGGGTAAAAATATTTCCTGCCGGGACTTCCAGTGGAACGGCCCCCTCTGGTGGAACCGTCTGACCAGACACTCCATTCAGGGAAAATGCTCTCACTCTGGACGCGGGGTGCAGCGCACCCACTCGTTCCTTGGGGGTGGTTCCTGCTTCCAGTGCCACCCCCAGCAGCCCAGGGAAGGATCCCTCTCCTGCTGGCTCCCAGACCCAAGGCACAGCCAGTGTTTGAAACCGAACACCAATTCTCTTTATGTCTGCGGGAGAAGATACACCCCAGTCCTTGCCGGGGTGGCCTGGAACTCAGCCACCTGGTGACAGGGGCGTGGGAGGGGAGAAGACGGTCCACAAAAGCAGAGCAGTGAGGCCCGACGCCCCCAGCCAGCAGCAGTGGTGAGCTGGCAGTGCAGGAGGGGCTGAGGCTGGCACCCCTGGGCTCCACGCGCACCGCAGCGGGTCCTGGGCCCCTCGTGGCCACTGCAGCTGTTAGAAGCGTCGCCAGGAGCAGAGCTGGACCAGTCTCCACAAGTTCCTGGTGCTGTTCTCGGCGCTCTGCACGCATTAACTCCTTCTTCCCAACAGTCTCAGGAAATACGTTATGAGCATTATCTAGAATGACAAAGTTGAGGCCCAGAGCAGAGAACAGCTTTGCTCAAGAGCCACAGCTAGTGGGAACGGTGGAGCCTGGGCCCAGTCAGGCTCTAGCCACACACACAGGCCTCTGTAGCCCAATATGGGCAGAACCCAGACAGAACAATGAGCAGATTATCCCATCATTCTCCTCCTTGGGAAGAGATCAGGAAAGCTGATCACGCGTCACTCCGAGCACATCTTTATTTCTGACGTGGAACTAGGGTGGAGGATTGCTCGAGTGGGTAGAAACATGGTGCCTAAGAAACTCATGTGACTTGCCAGTCAGTAAGCCACGTGCATGGGCGTCACACACGCGTCACACGGCCCATCACGCCACAACGAGGAGCGAACGTTTGCGCGCAGCCTGGCTCTGGCCACACAAGGAACTAGTAAGAGGCAGTGAGCGCACCCAACACGGCAGCTCCCTGGGCAGGCCTCAAAAGGAATCCTTTCTCACGGAGGCGACCCTGTTAAGTTCCTCTCAACACACACAAAACGGGGGTAAAAATCTAGGCCCTTAGCTCCCCACCAGTAGTAAAAATTAACTGCCGCATAAAATTGCTGATTCCTACCAAATGAAGCTCTACGATTCATCACCTCCTGGATGGCACAAACTCAATAGTGGTTTAACTACATCACCTGAGTTATTGCTGCGTTTTGTATCAGTGACAGCTTTACTGGGAATGAAAGTTTTGCAAATTCATTCACGTAGGACAAACTTCCAAAGTAAACAAAGGCACTAAGCAGACACAGCCCCCCTGCAGCTGTGTCACACAGATTCTCGAAGCCAGAGGGTGTCTGGAAGGACAGTTTTCCCAGCACAGGCTTGGGGTGGGAACCCAGGGTGTGCGCCTGCACCAGGACCACGCCCCACCCCCTCCCAGGGGTGCTGCCCTCTGGCACCCTGAACCCTCAGCACCCTGACGTTGAGAACCCAGCGTAATATTTCATTACCCAACTCCACCTAACTGTAGGAACCCAGGTATTTAGAATGCATGGACATAAACCATTGCCGATCGCTTTTTTATTTTCAGCAGGGGCAATAAATCTATAAATAGCTTATATGGGGCAGCAGACCATCAGATGCAAACGAATGCTGCGAAAACCAAATGGCAGCAACACCAGGCTCTTCCTTGTTCCAGGTTCAGTTACTTCCTGGGGGTCCAGGTATACCCACTACTTTGTGGGTTATTATTACTGCCTTTCTCGCCTAATCCCACACTTGTTGGACCACAATGGGTTGGTCTTCTAATTTGAATCGGGCCAGACACAAACAGGTAAATTACTTTCCAGTTTCCACAATCAGCGGAACATGCAAGCACTTCTTCCAAACTCCTCAAAGTGAGGCCTTTGGAGGAAAAACAACTTTGGGGTCATGCTTGGGGGAAGAGGGTTCTCAAGGAGAACACTGTAAGAGTCACTGATCCTTCTTCAAAGAGCTTGAAAGCTCTCACTCTCAAGAGAGAAGCACCCCAAATTAAATTCGAAAATTTAAGTTACATTAAAAAACACCAGTGTCGGGACTTCCCTGGTGGCGCAGTGGTTAAGAATCCGCCTGCCAATGCAGGGGATACGGGTTCGAGCTCTGGTCCGGGAAGATCCCACATGCCGCAGAGCAACTAAGCCCACGAGCCACAACTACTGAGCCCAACACGCTGCAACGACTGAAGCCCGCGCGCCTAGAGCCCATGCTCCGCAACAAGAGAAGCCACCGCAATGAAAAGCCCACACACCGCAGCGAAGAGGAGCCCCCCGCTCACCGCAACTAGAGAAAGCCCACGCGCAGCAACAAAGGTCCAATGCAGCCAAAACTAACTAACTAACAAAAAAACCCACCAGTGTCACAACCCACTGAATAAGCAGGCTTTGTTTAATCTCTGTCTATATTCACAATGGAGGCTCTGAATCCATTTTTAGAATCTTATTCTTAAGGAGACCGTGAACCAAAAAAGCAGAGGCTGGGGGCTTCCCTGGTGGCGCAGTGGTTAAGAATCCACCTGCCAATGCAGGGGACACGGTTCAAGGCCTGGTCGGGATGCTCCCACATGCCGCAGAGCATCTAAGCCCATGCGCCACAACTACTGAGCCTGCGTTCTAGAGCCTGCGAGCCACAACTACTGAAGCCCGTGCGCCTAGAGCCCGTGCTCCGCAACAAGAGAAGCCACCGCCATGAGAAGCCCGCGCGCCTCAGCAAAGAGCAGCCCCTGCTCGCCGCAACTAGAGAAAGCCCACGTGCAGCAACGAAGACCCAACGCAGCAAAAAATAATAAATAAAGTTTTTTTTTTTTTTTTTAAAAAGCAGAGGCTGGTTTCCCCAAAAATCAGAGAAGTTATTCGTATCCAAGCTGTTGATTTTTCCCTTTTCTGGCGGCTCCAATTTGTCCCTTTGCCACTCTCAACCCCTCCTTGCCCATGTAGTGAGGAAGCTGGGATGCAGCCCGGGTTTGCGGTCAAGGTCACAGGAAGCAGAAAAGAATGAAAACTTTCTGGTTCAGTCACTTGGCTCAAAGCTGGTTTTGTTCTTTTCTTCTTTCTTGGCCAAGTTTTGCGTATTTAGGGTATTACTTTCACAAGCTTCCCTACCTCACTGGTTTTACCACTGAGCAGAGGATATTCTCCAGCGATTATCCTCCAGTCCAACACCCCCCTAAGGTAACCACAACTGTTTCATGTGCAACAGGAAATGCTCCGAGGACGTGAAGGTACCTCGGAGCGGTGACGGAATGTTCGCCACCAGAAATACATTGAGCTGTCCCCGGTGTCATGGGCGGGGAGCCGCTCGCTACATAAACTGTGGATTAATCAGGAGGCGGCTTCACAGAACACCCAGGGATCTCACCGATTCAGCGGCTGGCAGGGGAAACCGGGTCTCACGTTAACACAAACAAAATGCACATGAAAAGCCACTCTCCCTGCCAGGAGCTCCAATCTGGAATGTTCTTTGACCCTGGTGTCTGATCCTTCTAGGAAGGCCAAGCCACCATCAGAACCCACGTGGAAACCCTGCAGCCGTGGGACTCTGCTGAGCTCACAGCTCCACAGGGCCTGCTGCCCCGAGGATGGTTCACTGGGGGGGGGGGGGGGGGGCAGTTCAGATTTTCACACTTCTCTGTGGGCATAACCACACTGTTTTAAAAGTTAAAAACAATCCAAGGGAGAGTCCACATTTTAATTCAACTCATACCTGGCTGTCAAGTAACTTCAGCAAAAATACAAGAAGGAACCACTGCCACGAGGCTACTGGTCTCACCGCTGTTTCCTGGAAGCCCCCAGGGGGAGATTCAGGCCAGAGGAGCTGAACAACGGAGGTGGCTTGGATCCGGTTAAAGGATGCCACATCCATGCCCCTGGGCAACCAGCTGCCGGGGTTTTAATTCTGTGGGTCCTGAGCTGTGAACTAAGTGGGGGCCCAGAGGAAACGGGGAGCAAAGGTAGACGAGGCTCGCACGGCAGTAGCACCTGCTGGCTCCGTGGGCAGCCCCAGTGGAGGTGAATCCTCTGAGGCTTAGGACTCAAGGTAACATTCATTCAGCCTCCATTTGAAGAAGGGAAGGTCCTTTTCCTCCTCTATATTTGGTCCTGCCGGGCTTGCTGAGTAAGGCTGTCAGAAAAGGCTCGTCAGCCACCTGACTCCGAGCTCCCTCCAACATCCAGGCTGACAGAGGCACGTCAGAGCCCCGAGCCTGCACTGCAGCCTGCGTTAACACGCAGCGGCCGGCACAGCTGGCCGCCCCTCTACCAAGCGACGGGCCAAGACCCCACCCGAGCAGAGCACCACCAGGGCCAGCACGACAGTCTGCAGAACCCCACGTCAGAACGTTCTCTGCCCTGTCAGTTGCTACCAGGTGCACACATGGTGCTGGATGGTGTCGGGTAGACACGATGAGGAAGCAGGGCACCCTGCCCTTGGGGTGCAGTTCAAGGGGGAGGGAGATACGGGAAAGGGCCCTAGAAAGTGTGGTGATGCTGCTACGCGTGTGGGTGTGGGGGACTGGCGGGGCTGGGGACGCGGTCTGGGGACAGGCAAGAAACGTGGGCAATCGCCGGGTGGCACCGCTTCTGTCCACGACTGGAGGTCTGAATGGTGGAGGAGGGTGAGTCCTGAGCACAGGGAGGAGAGAAGCCTGACTCTCGCCACTTACTGGCGAGCTGTGTGACCCCGTCTCCTGAGCCAACCACTCCTTGGTTCCTTATGCATCAAAGGAACAACCTCTCCGGGATTTCAACAACATGACAAGGAAGGGTCTGATATACTGTAGTGGCCTGCAGTAACACCTCACTTAGGCCTCAGGGTGACCTGAGGGGATTCCAGAAGAGACCACTCTGTGCCTGTGAACAATGTCCATGGTCAGTAAGCAGTGACTGGCCTCTACCTCCCTGGACAGTCTTTCGGACTCCATGGAAAGTCAGTGGTGAACTGAACATCAGCAAGGCCATTAAACTCCTGGAAGTCCTCGTACCCAGGCGGTGGCGAGGTCAGACCCAGTCCACGCCGAGGTCTGAGGGACAGCATTTTGTACCCAAGTACACCAACTCCATGGGGCAGCTCATCACCTGCTGGCAAAGTTTTACCTTTAAAGCATTCTTCATTTAAAAAGTACACAAGAGGGCTTCCCTGGTGGCGCAGTGGTTGAGAGTCCACCTGCCGATGCAGGGGACACGGGTTCGTGCCCCGGTCCGGGAAGATCCCACATGCCGCGGAGCGGCTGGGCCCGTGAGCCATGGCCACTGAGCCTGCGCATCTGGAGCCTGTGCTCCGCAACGAGAGAGGCCACGACAGTGAGAGGCCCGCGTACCGCAAAAAAAAAAAAAAAAAAAAAAAAAAAAAAAGGTACACAAGAAATGGTTCCCACACAACCCATAACCCAGTCTACTCCTGAGAAAACCATCAGACAAACCACAACAGAGGGACAACTCCACAAAATACACAACTACACGCCTCAAAACTGCCACGGTCATCAAGAATAAGCAAGGTCTGAGACACGGTCACAGCCAAGAGGGGCTGAAGGAGCCACAATGACTAAATGCCAGGTGGTGTCCTGGGTGGGGCCCGCCCTGGGACAGAAGAAAGACGTCAGGTAATCTGGATAAAGGTCGGACCTCAGTGAGTAACATATCAATATTGGCTCATTAATTGCAACAAATGTACCATACTAACGTGAAGTGTTAGGAATAGGGAAATGGTGTGGGGTAAGTGGGAACTCTATGCCATCCCCCAACTTTTCTGTAAATCTAAAAGCGTTCTAAAAAACAATGTTTGTTTAAAAAGGAAAAAAACTGCTTCCATATGTGTCTCAAATTTCTCACCATCTCAACACTTGCCCCGTGTTGTAGCCACCAAAATACGATGCATGTGTCCTAAAACACGGAGCAGACCTTGGGCAGGGGCACCGCTTGCCTTCCCTGTCCCGGGTCACCTTGGCCTCACCTCGGAAGCCACCAAGTGCAGGGTCAGCCCCCAGGAGCCAGCGAGCTACAGGCCCCATCAGCGTCCGACAGGTGTCTGGTCAGGCCTCACACCGCCCACTCGCTCAGGACCCACACATCAGCGACGCTGCTACCCTAGCAGGGGGACGCCTGCTACCCCTGACGACCAGGTGCGTCTCACCTCAGCAAAGCAGCAGAAAAGAAAGTGCGGGTAACAGCTGCCGTCATCCACAAGGTTGCCCCACCAACCCGACAGCAGGTGATCTGGGCCGCTTTATAGCAGAACCAGGGCCCCGCCCCAGTGACCTTCCTGGTGCGTGGAGGACATTTCTGTCTGTCCTGTCCACCACTGTTCCCTGGGCTCCAGCAGAGGGCAAGCACCACAGAATGACTATCCCCAAATTCAGGCATGTGAACTTTCACCTGCATTTACAAAAACCAAAACAACAACAAGAAAAACCTATGCACAGAGGGAGTAATAGAAACCAAAGGAAACAGTTAATTTGCACATATAACCGTCCATCCTCCTTCTCTCAAAACAATAAGGTGCTTTAAGGGTGCGAAGAAAATGTTACGTACATTTTAAATAACTAAGGTTTAGTGATCAATGAAAATGAGAACTTTCCTCCTAAAAGATAGGCTATAAGCTTCAATGGCGCAGGAAGCGCAGTACGAAGTAAGCGTCAGAGGGTCCCACGCTCATCTCTAGATGGTGCCGGGAATGCCCAGCGTCCTGGACCGAGGAGGGCGGGCTCCCATGGCTCGAGGGCCCTGGCCCCATAGCTATCCTGGCTCCTCAGACTGGCTGGAGGAGCTGTACTGGGTGCCACCAGCCACCACCCTCCCCCCGCACGCGCACACACACAAAGAAGGGGACCTGAGCCATCGCTCTCGGGCCCCGAGGGCCCAGGCCCTGCAGGAGGAGGAAGTCTGGGCCTATCCAGGTTTCGGGGAGGTGTTCACATCACCAAGTCCCTCGCCACTTGGAGGCCAGGCTCCCTTGGCCCACAAGGGAGCCCCCGGGCCTGCACCTCTCTGGGACCCCAGTTCCCCCTCAGCAAACACACCAGGCCCGTCTCTTTCTGCACGAGGCTCGGGTTTCCTCTGGACTCCACCGCTTGACACTGGACGAGGCATTTCACCTCTCTGCTCCCCAAGAATGAAATGGAGCGATGCCCATGAAGGGCCTGGGCAGAGCGGGTGCCCACCAGCCTCCCCGCAAACAGATGCAAGGGCGGTCCCTTCCACTCAGCTGTCCCATGACCGAGGCTCCCTGGTCCCCTGCTCTGTCACCGAGTGGTGGCCTCCCCTGCGAGTTGGGGCCCTTCTGCTGGCAACACCAGCACCGCAGACCAAGGACATCACAGTTTTGTAAGGTTTCAAATTCCCAAACCAGAATAAGTCTCATCCACAAAACATCAACAACAATGAGTTGCACTCAGCACGTGTTTGCTCAGAGTTTCCGTGAAGGCAATTCTATTCTCCAGTATTAAATTCCTGAGCTACGACACGGCCACTGCTGTTTGTTTTGCTGTTTAATGAGGAAATGGAGCCTTTTGCTGACTAAACCTCCTTTTAAACGGAGATTTTCACAGAGAATATTTTGGTTGCCTGCTCCCCTGATACCCACACCCCCCTCCAGAAGTTGAACAGAAACCAAAGATGTGTAATTATTTCCTTTACTGCACTATTAAAAATAGACAAAAACAAAATAAAACACAAAACACCCTGAGGAATTGAGTGCTATAGAAAGATAAAAAGTTACCCTCTCTAAATGAACTATGGACTTTTACTTAAGAATAATGTATCAATATTGGTCCATTAATTGTAACAAACATAGCACACCAATGTCAGGTATTAATGATCCGGAAAACTGGGTGCAGGGCATATGGGAATCTTTGTATTATCTTCTCAATTTTTCTGTAAATCTAAAACTTTAGAAAATATCAAGGTCAAATAGACTTAAAAACATTTCAATCAAAGGAAAAACAAGTTACCCGCTCTTCCTGACACTGCATTCCTGTAAAGAGGAATCCTACACTGGCAGCGATCACCTGCTTCCACCCCTCCTGAGCACACACTCACTCTGTGTGTTAAAGCAATGTTCCATCAGCATCCAGATGCTTCTGTGGGCTGGGCCAGGGCAGCACCCTCCCCTGTGTGTGTGTGTGTGTTGGGGGTTGGCAGGGGGATAAGGCAGCAACAGGGCGACAGCAAGCAGGCTGGCAGAGCCCAGGTGAGGGGGAAGGGGTGTCCGCAAACCTGAGAGCTTGCAGGAGGCTGACAGACAGTCCTTGGCGCCGGACTAGAGGGGCCAACTAGGGATTCAGGGGGATGAAGGGGAAAACTAGGAAATAAATGCAGAACGCCACTGATGGAGGAAGTGGCAAAGCCCACTAACAAATGGGTCATTTGTGTAGTAAGCATATGAGCCAATGTGGAGCAGGAAATTAATCCAACATGCTGAAGACTTGCATTTCAATTCTTGGAACAAGGGACCCGCCCACCCCAAAAGTGAAGTAAGACCAGAAAGATGGCAGTAAAAACTTAACAAGACGCAAATTAAAACAGAGCTAATGGAGGTGACAGCCAGCCAAGGAGCCAGAGAAAGGACTGGTCGGCCAGGTTTTTAAGAGTCTTTCAGAGAAGCCAGGCTGACTAGAGCCATGAGGAAAATAACGGCGAAATAAAATCCTTAGCAGATCAGACAATAAATCTCTGAAACCAGAGTGAACAGTCCAATAATTTTTCCTTTAACGATAAAACGATCAGCAAAAATCAACTTCCCAGATACCCAGAAATGGACACGGCACTGCCAAACGCTTCCCAAAACAGATCCCACACCTTTGCAAAGATGTCCACCCAATGCTGCGACTTCAGAATGAAAGCGGGAAATGGACTCTGGCAACATTTACTGGGGAGAATGAGCCAGAACAGTTGGCTGCGTACAGATGCAGAAGTTGGAGCACTCGGGGCAAGACAGGAGGTCGGGACAGGCGCCTCCTCTCCAAGCTCTGAGGGCGGCTGGACCGGGACCATTACGCACAACCGCGCTGGGGCCTGGGCACGGGCTTTACGGCCAGGTGCTGAACACGAGGACAGAGCCCATGTCCGGCAAGGAAAGGCACCTGGAGAAGAGTTCAAGAAGAAAAGTAACAGATGCCAGTTCCTGGGTCCGTCCCACACCAGCCTTCCACTCTTCATGGTACGTGGGCAGAGCAGGCCCCCCAATACCACCACCCACCACCCCCTGCCAGGTGGAGCTGCTCATGCCAACTGACCACCTGGAAGTCTCCAAAGGGACACACAGAGCAGGCACAGAGTGACAGGTCTCTCCCACCTGGCCTCGAAGGGCCTGAAAGCTCAAATCAATAAAAAGCCGGTCTCAGAGATTGGTATATTCCCCCTTGATAGATGCCTCATGACCACTTATTTTATAAGCAAGGCCCCCAAACATGAACAGAAACGTTGCCTGCAGTTCTGGCAATCATCGTTAAAGCTATTACTTAAACTGTTGGATGCAATAAATAGAGTCAGGACAGAAGGGCGAGCAGCTGAGATCCACCTCCGGAGCCCGAGAACACTGTGTCAGAAAAAGAACACAGCTCCACATGGGCTTGCCTGGCCTTCAGTCAAACCCTGCCTGAAAAATTACCCTGCAACCTCCATCCCGTTTCTGCACTTACAGGGGCCACTGCATTAAGTTTTAACATCGTTTTTTTCCTTAATCTCAAGTTAGTGATACCCACTTAGAAGCTCAAAAGCATTGCATTTCTCCAATGGCTTCCGCATCTCTTTCATATCGGCACTCTTACATAAAGTGAACGTATTAATGGAATTGGAAACCAATTTTTACACGGCAAACAATTTTTATGTGGCAAGTCAAATGCCTTGACTCCTACAGGGGTAACCTAATATTATGGCTACAACAGTTTTGTTTTTTTTCCAAAAGATAAGATTACATTTCTTTTAGAATACAGGTTCAGTATGACTTGACATCTGCAACGGGCTTACTGGCACGGTGTACGGGTCTACGCTCCTCGGTGACACGTGAGTGACCCGAGACGGAACACTCACCCCAGCCAGGGCTGAGTGCCGGGCTGGGAGGCTGTGAAATGCCCTCTCACTCAGGACACGGGAAAGGTCACAGGACAGTCTGTTCTCAACCACAGTCCACTCATGGAAACAGCTCCAGAGAGTTTTCAGGGACTTGCCTAAGTCCAACCTCCAGCCCGAATCTCCTGGACCCTAATCCTCAAACTTGTCCAACACCACAGGATGCTGAGTATCTATCATCAGTTCACCTTCAGTCTTTCCCAACCCTGGCACTGTTCACATTTGGCGGGGGACTTCTTTCCGGGGGGGGGGGGGGGTGGACGCCGGTCTGTGCATCACGGTATGTTTAGCTGCATTCCTGACTCCACCCACTAGATGCCAGTGGCACCCCTACCCCCATATAACAACCAAAAATATCTCCAGGCATCGCATCAGTACCCTGCGGGGCTAAAGTGTCCGGGCTGAGAACCAACAGGTGATCGTGGGACCAGTCTCTCTCACCAGGGCAGCTGACTGCAGCCGGCAGGCAACACACAACGTGCAGGGTCACTTGTGGCTCCTCCATGGGGCCAGGAGGATGATAACGTCCCACCAAGCAGAAGCCCAGTCTAGTCCTTCCATCCAGGACCCTTCAAGACAGAGTGGGACAACCCCTCGCCCCCATTCTGAGATCCTCTCGGCACCGTGGCTCAGCAGGGCTCCGACAGTCACCAGGCCACCGGGACGGGCGCGGTGATGATGTCGTGCCTCGTCACCTGGCTGGAGGGCACCTGGCTGGAGATGGGAGGACAGCTCCTCCTTAGCACTGTCATTAAACTAAAGAAAATTTTGGCCCAATTTGATGATCATTTGCTCTTAGAAAGGCACTACATAAAAAACCTGCACATGTATTTTTATTTACGTATTTATTTATTTTTGGCTGTGTTGGGTCTTCGTTGCTGCACGCGGGCTTTCTCTAGTTGTGGCGAGCGAGGGCTAGTCTTCGCTGCGGTGCGTGGGCTTCTCATTGCGTTGGCTTCTCTTGCTGCGGAGCACGGACTCTAGGCACGCTCAGTAGCTGGGGCACGTGGGCTCAGTAGTTGTGGCTCACGGGTTTTAGAGCGCAGACTCAGTAGTTGTGGCGCACAGGCTTAGTTGCTCCGCGGCATGTGGGATCTTCCCGGACCAGGGCTCAAACCCGTGTCCCCTTCACTGGCAGGCGGATTCTTAACCACTGCACCACCAGGGAAGTCCCCCACACATGTATTTTTAATGCCAAGAGTCTAGAGATATCTTCTACCCTGTGGAACTTTTTGGCAAGACGATGATCTTTTCTTCCAACAGAATTTCATTCTAAAACAACTTCAACACTGCTTGTGGGACTAAGGGTTCAATCTACAAAACACCACCTTGGCCCAGGCTGAGGAAAACAAAGTCCCCTATTGATGATTCCCAGGGACTGCAGCATCATCTAAGCATCATGCGGGTCAGCCTAGGTCACTCGCTACCATGGTGACAGTGGGAGGAGCTGGGGCTGGATGTCAGGGTGTGGTCTTGAGGACGGTTGACCATTTGGGAGAATTAGCCTCCAATACACCATGGACTCACCCCTTTCCACACCTAACTCCCCCAAAAGGAAACTTGGAAGGTAACTGTTCTCCCCAAAATACCCCTCCCAATGACTCACTGAGAATCTTAATGAAAAGAGCCATCTATAAGCCATGTAAAGCCACAGAACTCAAGAGTTCAGAGGCTCTTGCATCCCTAGAAATAAGCCACATTTCGGGTCTCGGTCTTCTCATCCGGAAAACAAAGAGGGCGACACAGTGGCCTCCAGAAGGTTCCTTCCAGCCCTCGCAGGTTGTAACTTTCTTAAAGGCTGTGAGCCACTTTGTAATTCTGAATGAGATGGAATACAGCAAGAATCGCTAATATTCTGTATAACTCAGACCCTGCCCAGCCAAGAGTTTTAGGATAGATAGATAAATAAATACGGGGGAAATGTTTTTAGGCTATAATAGCCACGAGCCAAAGTAACGGACAGCACACACCAGCAGTGCTGGGGAGGTTTCGTTAGGAAAGCAGTGGTCATAGGGAGGAATATAATGGAAGAGCTCAGGGAGATGAGGGATTCCCTACTATCAGCCAGAGGGATGACTTGGGGTCTTGCTAGCATGACATAAAGACCATGGCGAGCACTGCCCTTTGGACACTGAAGTAAGGGTGACCCGGGGATACATTCTGAAACACAGCAATCTGTTCATCCTCATTCTCCAGTGGTTTTTCTGTCCCTCGAATCACACCTGTGCAGTACTTCCTATTGCCCTGGCCCTGTCTACATATTAACTGGCTCCACCCCCATCACCTGGGGCAGTTCCTCCTCATGGCTACAGGTTCACAGCAGCGAGGGCTAACTAGGTGAGATGTTACAGCTGCACAGGCAACGCTGCTCCAACCGGAGAGGCCTCTCACTCCAGGGATGGCCCGAGGCTACGACGTTCCAAATGCCCAGCAGCAATAGGATGGATATAGAAATTGAAGTATATTCGTACAACGGAATATTACCCCGCAGGGGGGAAAAATGAACTACCATTCACACAAAACACGGATGAATCTCACAGACACAACGCAAAAGACACAAAGAGTACAAACGGATTCCATTTTAAGTAAAAAACAAAGCTAATCTAAGGTAAATCGGAAAGAGTAGCTTTGGGAAGAGGGAGCTATGAGAGAGGGTCTTTACAGGAGGGTGAAGGGTCTTCACAGGAGACCTCGGAGGGGCTGGTAACACTAGAACGTGCCCTCGGGGTGGGGGTTAAATAGTATATTTGGCATGTAAATTCATCAGGTGCACACTTAAGATTTGTACACCGTTTGTACATTCTATGTTCACTAACATTTTAAAAGATGTACAGAAGGAGCCGCTTATAAAAAGAGTCTCACCATTTACGCTGGACCCTCCTGCCCTCCCCTCCCACAAAAGGCCGCCTTCTTTCTTTTCCCCAAGCTCCAAATCCCCATTACCAGACGCCATCCCCAACACGTGGCAGCAACCACCTCTGGGCCACTTCCCACCGCCCCAGCCCAGAGGATGACCCCGAGCCAGCGTGTCTAGGACTTGGCCATGCCGCGTCCACGCCGCGTCCACTCAGGGGACTGGAGTCCTGGGTTGCTCCCGGGAGGATGGTATGGGCAGGACTCATGGGTGCCAGCCCCACCTCCATGGCTCCCTGGTGTGTCCTCAGCAGAGCCGTCCCTCCCTGGTCAGCTCACACACCATGGGCAGCTCAACATGGAGGAAGAGTGAACCTCTCTTCCAGGTCTAGAAGCTTCTGCCCTGCCCACTATCGCCATCATGATGTTGCCCCTTTCCCAGAGCCTCTGCTACCCTCCTTTCGTCACTCACCCACATCCTTCCAGCTCCCCTCCAGTCCGCAAGGAGAGAAACACACGGATTTGAGAGGCAGAGCCTCTCCGCAAAGCACCACCTCACTTTTACGAGCCCTCCTGCCAATGACTACACGTAAAAGGCACAGTTAGCACAAATGAACCTCACAAAACCAAATGCCAGCCAGGGCAGCACGGCTTCGAGACGGAAGAGAAAAGAGAAATTGAGTTGTAGCAGGGGTTAAGAATCTTACATCCCTGCTGGCCAGAAACAGCTTATTTCTCAGGACTGTCTGCGGATTTCCAGATTTCTTCCCAGGAGAGTTTGAACATCAGAAAGGTTTCTTCCTTCCCAGACCCTCTTCTCATCCTTCCCCCTTTAAATGATCATTTCTGCCAAGAATCATCTGTCTCTCTACTTCCTGCTGCTCCACTAATTACAATAACAAGAAATAACCCTGCAGTGATGTCATCCAAACTTTTACTTCCTGGGGTGAACCAACAGGTCAGTTTGGAGGCCAGCTGCATCACGCCTCCATTTTGGAAACAGCAAAGTCATGGCTCCCGCTCTCCATGAAAGCTTTTATATGTTTACAGAGGCACTCGCCCCAAAGGCTTTACAAGTTAAATAAAAATAAAATGGGTGTCAGGCACTGCTACCACCAAAATGTAGCTATTGTAAAGGGACAACAAGCAATTGATTGTGTAAAGCTGTGAATGTAGGTTTATATACATAAAGAAAAGCCACATTTTCAAGACACGTGGAACGAGATGGAGGGTACAAAGTTCGTTCAGTGTTTCTAGCATGTGTGAGCTGACAGCAAGTGGAGTTTTTAGTTTTCTGGCATCTGCGGGGACAGGAAGGCACCTGTGGGTGAGTGGACACATGTAGGAGAGGGAACGCTTCCCTGATCGGTATGATTAGAGCGACAGGACAGAACCGGAGCCCGGCAAGGAAAACCACCCTGCCGTTGGCTCCAAGCTCCATGGGCTCAGAGAACAAAGTGATTCGCCTCCTTCACGAGGCCTGACAGCCAATGCTGACAGGTGTTTTTTAATTTTCTGAAGGGATCAAAGAATAAAGCTGTGCGCAACGGCACGCTGTGGAAAGTTCTGTGCTTGGGATTTCCAACAAAGAGGGCAGACAAGTGGAAGCCTCACTGGGAGAAAGGGAACCCAGGTTAGTGGCAGAAATCACCCATGAAACAGCTGTGCCCAAGTCAACGAGATTCCAGTCTTAACATTGCTTTGTACCCTGCATCCACACTGGGTCACTTCTACGGCAACTTGTCTAAACGAGGCCACCATCTGGAGTCTCTTCTGTGAATTCTGTGGTTTCAACACTTGGTTACCTTGGGTTACTGCTTAAAGGCCCAAGTCTGAATCCAGACACAGGTGACAGCCCTGGATGTGTGGCTGGGGGCAGGGGTGGCCACTCTGATGCGGTATATCCCCCAGCCCAAGGGAGGGAACCTGCCCCGACCTCATCATCACAGCGCCTGCAAGAACCAAAGCAGAGCCTTTCTTGTGGAAGGTCACCCGTGGGCACTAAGGTCAACAATCAAGGGAACACCTAGGACTCATTTTCTACTGCAAGGACAGAGCTTGAGTATCGCCTGAGAAGAGTTTTTTTGTCCCTAGCCTGCCGGAAGTAAGGTCTTACTATCGAATATATAAATTATTTGCAGCTGAGCCTGCTGTGTCCACAAGGACACTCCATCACCCCAAACTAGATATTCTGTAGCCAACCCAGGAGTCTTCTGATTTCCGCAGCAGCTGTTTTAACCCAGAGTGCCTTGGCGAAGTCCTGATCAGTTCCACCAGGGTCAGTTCCAGAAATAAGGGAAAGGGCACAGGCAGGCCAGGCTGTAGTGGTGACTACCTGGGCAGCGGGGAGGCAGGGGGAGCACATCTTTACTGGCGGCAACTCTAGAGTTGCAGCCAGCATTAGTTCATGCGGGAGAAGCCATATACCTTGGGAGGGCGCCCCATAACTTAGTTTGACCCCTACCACTGATAACGTTCTTTCTTGAATTCTGTTTTCCTACTATGGGTCATGGCCAGAAAATTTCTTCTAGACCAATGAAAAAACTGGGGAAGAAGCTCCAGCCCGAGGTGGGTCAATGTTCCCCACCCTCCACCAAGAGCCCAAAAGCTGTGAGTGGGGCTCCTGGTTTGTCAGGTCGCCTGGTCCCTAGTAGGTGGAAAACTAGAGAGGCCGCACCTTCCACAGTGGCTGCTAGTGACACCAGCCGGCATCCTCCACGGTGCCAGGCACCCCTCCAGAGGAGCGCAGAAAGGGAGTGCCCAGCCTTAACTGATCCAAACCTGGGATACAGCCCTTCAGTCTCGTGGACGCCACACCCTTCGGGCTTTCCTCCCAAAACGAATAGTGGACTGGTTTCAATAAGATATTAAGAAACAATGAGGAAAGACCATTTTGAAACAGCCTATTTATTATATACGGAAAATTAAGTCAGCCCTGGCTCCAAACAGAAGGGTGGGCCGTGCACTCGCATGCCATTAATTATTAATTCTCTGCAAAGGCCCAGTATGAACCAAATGGCTTGTTCCCAGAGGAAAACTTATTCTCATTGACAAAAGAAGGCCAAAATATCGATAACAGTTGTTAATTTGAATGGAATCAGTTCCAAAATAAGGACGAGTGACTCTTTCGATGGTGATTTTAGTTACAAGGCATTTTCTCAGAGGAACCTAGGGAGACTGATTTAGAAACCACAACCTTTCTCCTGCGACAAAAGCACTTCCAGTATTGAGCGCCCTGTGAAGAAGTACTTGCTTACACTCCTTCCCTTTGCTTTTGAATGTTTTAGGCAGAGTTTTTAAATCCCAGTAACGGTGCTAAAAGGTTTCAATACTGCACCTGAGCATTTGAGTGATCTTGTCAAATAAAATGTTCTTCGGAGTTAACTGTGCTGTATATGTATGCATTTAATATCACAGCTTACTGCAAAGTGCGCAAATCATTTTAACAGAGTGTAAATTTAACTACCACGAAGGCATTTTTTCCTTTGCTTAACTGCTCTGAGGGGCCCATATTTTTTGGAGCAGATAAATCAAGCTTCCGTATAACTCTACTTAAGGGCACAGCAGTCAAAACTTCTAAAGAGAAATACACCCCACGAGGCTCCTTGGCTTCGGGGTAAACACACACACACACACATCTACACCCTCAACCAATTTGTCTACCTCGGGCACCTGCTTCCTCTTCTTACCAAGGATGAGCAGCCAGCAGCACACCTGGACCAGGGCAGGTGCGAGTTAGTGACAGCCTGGCTTGTCAGAGTGCACACCCCCTCCCTCTGGTCACTGCCCCCGACCATTCTGGAAGGACAGGGGTTGACCACTGATGACTCCGAAATACCCCTAACAGCATGGGGGCTGACATCTGTGCCGCATCGACTGTCGTCATGAGAAACACGATCTCCTTTGGATCGTTTCTCAAATGAACTCCACGCTCTAACGCCACAAAGGTCTCCAGATGCACACAAGAAGTTAAAGAGTGGTAAAAAGAAGAAATCCATGCCTATAGCAGCTGAAGTCATAAATTATTTACTGAACTGAGGGAACCCTAGCCATGGTCCATCTGGAAGAGCCAGACTTGGGTCTCAAGCTGGACCCCAAAGGTCGACACTGGGAGACTCGGCCGGCCCGAGAGAAGCCCAAGACAGCAGCCGCTGACTTCACGGGCACAGGAGCACACCTCTATGTTCCGAGCACGCAATCACATATGTGTCCTACCCACAAATTAGAAATACTCAACACTGCCTACCCCTCCAGTTCATACCCACACGTGGTATTCAGGAGAGAGATACACAAAATCATGTACAGGATGACTTGGGGGAGAAAAAGGAGGTTGAGTCAGAAAGTAAGGAAATGTTCAAAGAAAGAAAGAGACATTTCAAAAACACAAGATAATATTGTAGCCAGCCGGCCACCCGCTGGCTGAACATGAAGCAATTTGAACATCAATATAAATGATGATTGTAACCCACTAAATGAAATAAGAACCTGAGTCATTATATATACATAGAGAGATAAAGTACTTTATCTTATTATATGTAAGGAAAAAAAGGATGCTTCTTGTAAACAGTAGAAAGTAAACAAATAAGTGTATGTAGAAGAAATGATGGCGTTGGAAAATTACCATTTGGCAACAGTCACAATAGATTTGGATGAGAATTATCAATGGACGTTGAGACCAGTGGATGAAAAAGTGTGAAGTTCAACAGCATATCTTACATAGTCTCAAAACACCTCCCCACAACATGCTTATTAATTACAAAGGGAAAGAGGCTAGCTTTACAGCGGAGAAAACAGAAATAGCACAGTAACCAAGTGATTGAAGTTAGCCGCACCAGTAATGAGATAAACTGACATCACGTGCCTTCTGAGAAGATGCACGGAGAACAAGACACCACTTCTAAAGTATTCCTGCCAAAAGTGCCTAAATTGACTCTAATCAGGAGAAAACCCGAGACAAACCCAAATGGAGGGACAGTCTACAAAATGACAGGTCTCAGGCTTCCCTGATGGCGCAGTGGTTGGGAGTCCGCCTGCCGATGCTGGGGACACGGGTTCGTGCCCAGGTCCGGGAGGATCCCACGTGCCGCGGAGTGGCTGGGCTCGTGAGCCATGGCCGCTGAGCCTGCGCGTCCGGAGCCTGTGCTTTGCAGCGGGAGAGGCCACGGCAGTGAGAGGCCCGTGTACCACACACACACTAAAAATGACAGGTCTGTTCTTGAAAACTACATCCATGTTATGGACCAAAGACAGGTGAGGGACTGCTCTGTATTAAAGATGACCAAGGAGGCATGGCAACTAAACTTTCTTTTGCCATAAAGGACATTATTGTGATAATTGGCAAAATCTATAAAAGGTCTAAAGATTAGGTAATATCATCGGTTTTAACTTCCTGATTTTGGTACTTGTGTTGTAAGAGAATGTACTTAGGAAAAATTAACTTCTTTATCCCTAAACACTTATTTAACATGTGTGCAAATAATTCTCAGAGAGTTCAGGGGGGAAGAAAAGAACCCCCCTAACAAAAAAACAGTGCTTCTGTGTTTGTGTGGGTGAGAGAAGAACTGAGCAAATATGGTAAAACGTCATTTGGGGGTGTCTAGGGGACAGGTAATTAGAAATTCTTTGTCCCATTCTTAAAACTCTTCTGTAAGCCTGAAATTATATCAAATATAAAATTAAAGAGAAAAAAAAAAGAAGAAATGGGCATAAATACCCACAGCAATTGTGATTAACTTTTAGGGTTGATTGATATTCCCCGATAGGACCCAAGTTATCGCAATGTGATTTTACTAGTCTTAAAGATAAAAAACGATCCAAAATAAAGTTTCACAGCATGTCAGGGGCTTTAGGTGGAAGGACGGGTAGATTCAGAGGGAACGAGGGTCCCAGGATCCCGTTCTCCACTTGCCCCACCGCGGGCTGTCATCATGGAGGTGATGACAACATTTTTACTAACAGCATAATTCGATCAGAGAAAACTCCCTCGTCTAAGATTCCTACAGGCCCCGACAGCAAGACAAAGGCAGGAGGGGCCTCCCCACCCTGCCATCTGCAGTCTGGGGTTCAGTGGCCTCAAGTGAACCGCAGCGCTCAGAGAAAGCCTGGAGAGACGGAGCAGAAAGGGCTCTCCGTCTCCTCACTGCCTGTCTTCTGTCCGAACTGAGGCTGCTCTGAGGAACCTGCCCCCCAGTGACCGGACTGCGAAACATCCAAACCCCAGGCCTGCACTGCCCCTCGGGTGGTCTCTGGCTTCAGCTCGAGGTGATGTGCGGGGCCCTTGGCATTAGAAGGCTCACGAATTCACCGACGCTCCCTCCCGCTCAAACTCCGCTGGGCAGGGATGATTCCACATGGCCACAGTGAAAGCCAGCACCAGCCCAATGGCAAGGCTGCGGCTCACGGCAGGATGTGAGGGTCCCAGAGCTTAACATGTCCTCCCTGGTGGCCCAGGGGCAAGGCCTGGCCAGGCTCCCAGCTACCGCCGGGTGGGCTGACCCTAGACAGCAGTTCACAGGCCCCGGGCAACACCGCCTCTTAAAAATCCCACATTCCTCACAGCTAAATGACACCCTCCCCAGGTAAATTCTGCCCAACTGGTCACTCTCTGGAGAGGACAGAAAACAGTCAGCAGCTTCCACAGAGAAAACTTTTCCTGTAACTAACCTTGACTTTCCAACATTCAATCAATCCTTATAAAAACTTAATATACCTCTTGCCTCAGGTAACATCTTCAGCTAATTTTGCCTCTCCCCCGAGACTTGATCGCAGTGGCCAGGCCAAGTGTCCACGATAATCTTCCTTCGGCTGGTTTTCAAAGGACAAGGCCAGCCGGCTTCAGCATTACCTTCTACTCTTCATGTTCTTGCTGCTAGAAAATTCAGCTCAGAAGCTGTTTCTCTGGGAGAGGGCTTCCCAGAGCCCAGAAAACAGGATTTGTGTGTTCATTCCTCTGAACCGCATGGGGGGTAGTGCCTGCCTGGGACCCAGGGCAGAGAACATCTCCCTGGGTGGCCATCCCCATTCTGTAAGGATGTGATCCAGGACGGCAGGGATACCCCGTCATCCCTGCATCCCGGGGGATGATGCTGAACACCATTTAATAAAGAAAATTAGCTAAAACTAGCACCAGTAAAGTTAGACTAGTATTTCACCTTAGAATTAAAGGTTTCCATCTGACACCGAAAACATAGATGTAAGACCACTGGGGCCAGCACACAATACACCCAATCGCTCAGAGAAAAGCTCTGGATTTGACTCTGGATCAAAAGGAGTCTCCAGACATGTGGGACGAGACGGGAGAGACTCTTGGGGAAACATCAGAGGCCCATCGCAGGCTCCTCCACGAAGCCTCCAGCTTGGAAAGATGATTAATGAATAAGAGCCTGGCCTGAGGGTGTGTTCCTGCAGCCCTATTGGCCCAGCCCTGCCCCACCCCAGGCTCTGCCCCTCCCCTCTCCCCTCCCCTCCCCTCCCGGAAGGGAGGGCACTACTGGGAGTGGTTGGTACCCTGAAGCCACCTCCCCAACCCAAGGACCACACAACCTCTGTCTTGGGGGCCCGTGATGATGGCCCCACTCTGGCAGGATTTCCCAGGCCACTGGGGTTCTCAGAAGCACCCACAACCCTCTCCCCGCTTCCATCCTTTGTTCACTGGCAGAGGGTGGGAGGCCACAGGGCAGGTCCTGACCTGCCCCACCACCACCCCCAGGAAGCAACGCCCTCATACCTGCCCCTCTCTGTCGCCTTCCCTCCTTCAGCCTTGCCTTACTGACCATAAGGGCTCCTTCCCGCCAAGGCACCTCGTGATCCCCAAAACACTGCCCCACTGCTGCCCCCAATCTACCCCCAGAGGTGCCGGTTTCTCCAACTGTTACTGCCACCTGTTACTGCCGGTGCTGGACACACATGCCCAGAGAGAGCTCTGACTTTGCCCCGTCAGCAAATCTGCAAATCTTCGCCAAAGTGCACTTGCCCTTGAACATTCCGCAGGCTTCACGCAAACAAAGCCCTCTCCTTAGCAACAGCTTGTGAGGCAAAACCCAAAGGTGACCCGATGCGGAGCTGCTCCAGAATCCTGGGGCTCCTGGCCACCAGGACCAGGACAGAAGTCACCTTCCACCCCCCAGCCAGGACGGCAATACGTAAGGAGGAAACATGAGGCAGACTGCAAACAGCTGCCCAGATGAAGTTTTAAAAGATAAAGTTTTATTTCAGTGGCTAAGAGAGAAAGTGGAGAAAAGGCGTCAACATTTTTACTAACAGCATAATTAGATCAGAGAAAACTCCCTCGTCTAAGATTCCTACAGGCCCCGACGGCAATTTAAGCAGCTGAGAAAAGACGGGGAAGACGAAGTCATTACAGTAGCCTCCCACGTCTCCCCACGCGCAAGGCTGACGTTCCTTAATGACAATGAAAGAAAGCTCTGAGGACATATGGCAGGGGGAGCTACCCCGTGTGTACCAGCAGCTACAGCAAGTGTTCAGTGGGGATTCTGCTGTTTTAAAGATCCCATTAACCAGAGACAATTCCATCTCACACTCCAGGCAGAGCTGGTAGCTTTACTCCTGAAATCAGGGCCCCAAAACCTCAAAAGTTATTCCGGGGACACGTTATCCTCCAGTGGGAAACCTTAGGGAAATCTACTCCTCCAAGTTAACTCAGACATTCTTGGCTAAAATGAGTAATCTTAATGACTATATGGACCCACAACCATATGGGCCCACTTACATGGTCTCCTTGTATCTATTCTTGCCTCTTTCCAAACCATTTTCCAGAGACACTTAGTGGTCTTTCTTTTTTGGGGTGGGGAGTGGATCTTTTTTCAGAACTTAAATCTGACCATATCACACTGTCCTTGAAACCAGTGCTCCCACTGCCTCGAAGGTCAAGAGCAGGACTCTGTATGATGGCCAACGCGCTCATGGCCCCTGCTGTCCCCTCGCTGCACCCGCAGCCACTGCCACACTGCTTGTTGCCCCAGGGGCTCTGCCCAGAGGCCCTGCCCAGAGGCCCTTCGAGCAGATCTTTGTGAGGCCGCTGTCTCCCACCAACCCACTCTCAGCTCCCTCCTTGGAGGCCGCTCTCAACAGCCCCACCAAAGTGGCTACTCTGTCCAAGACAGGGCGTATTGCCAGCCTGACGTACACACCTTGCAAGAAGACAGTCATCAAGGGTGTACCGTCCTCCAGAACACAAGTTCGGTGACAGCTTGTGATCGGTACACACAAAGCCTAGAACACGCGCACGTGTGTGCATACACATACACACAATGTTTAAAGTATGAAGAGAGACACACGATTTTTGAATGGATGTGTGACGGAGTCTGTACAGAACACATATTAATTTTGTAGCCTATCAAATGTGCCTTGTACTCTAGCCGGGGTTCATCAGTTTGGGTCCTGAGATATAAAATTGGTATTAGAGACCCGAAGGCTGCACTCTAATTTCTTCCCCCCAAATATGCAAGAGAATATGAATAACGGCTCTCACAAAACATATTTACCATGTGTGTCCCCAAAGAGGCCGAGCCCTACACAATGTTTCTGAGCCTGATAATGTGCTGCAAAACATTCTCTTTTTAACTTTGAGATATTTGCCCTTGACAACACATTTTAGACTAGAATAAAAATTGTTTTCCTTTCCAATATTCTTGTGAAAAAGCAAACACGACTAACGAGATTTTGTTTTTAAACAACCAGAGATTCTGACCTATCAGAAAGTTGAAGCAAAAAAATTTTTTAAATCAGGGCAACAAAAATGCCTGATGGAATCAGTGAAATTATTCTCAAAAAATCTGACCAAATGTGGTGAACTTGAAAAGCAACAGCCTGACCAGGGAAAGCCTGACTCTAGCGGGGAGGAGTCAACCCAGGGTTATTAAATGACGATTTCGTCAACCTAGAGCCCCAAGTCACCCACCCCGAAGGTCTTGCTAGAACTGTCCCAGTCACCATTTCTGTTGCTTCCCATTCCTGAATCTACGCAAAGTGTGTGGACCAGGCACAGCTCCCGGCGGGCCCACCACGCCCAAAGGAATAGAGCGAAACTGCAAACCTTCAGGGAACAGGAGAACAGAAGGAAACCAGTGGTTTGAACCAGGCTGAAGCCAGGCTGCCTCCTAAATGGATCTACACATCATTTCCTGCCGTCCTAGCTCCATCCCACACATACAGCAGGCACTTAATAAATGCCTTCTCAATAAAAGAAATCACGACTTGCAATCAGCTGCTCAGAGGAACCGCATTATGGGTGGGATCGAGTCGTAGGAGGATTCTCACCTTGGTCTCTGCTGGTTCAGTTTTCACAAGACCCTCACCCTCACCCCCATATAAGTCGGTGCTCATTTTGTCCCCGGGAACACTTCTGGCCGGGTCCACTTCTGCATTTCTCCACTGCTGGGACACCTGGTTCCGGGGGGCAGTTCCAATGCCACAGTCCTTGAAGATGACAACCAAAGCTGTGGTTGCTACAGACAGGAGCATCTGCCTGTGTGGGCGGGTGCAGTGAGGTGGGGCAGGGGAGGAACAGGTGCAAACAGAAAGGGGATTCTTCTTTAAAGAGAGAATCTGTGAAAGGCTCTGAGGAGAGGGATAGGGTTTGGCTGATGTTATTAGGGCCGTTAAATGCAAAGAACATGTACTATGAACTGAATTCTATGCTTTTAAAGCGTTATATGTGTGTATGTGATTACAAACACGGGGAGAATGTGGACTGATACCAGTTGCTGAAAACACTGGGAAGACGAGGAGAGTGACACCACCAACAAAGCCAGCAGGTTGGTACTGTGATCAATCAGTAGGCGTCCAGGCGCTGGGTCACCCTATGTACAAGCGTTAACTCACTGAGTCCTTACAAGCCTATCGATAGGCACTACTGCCCCCGTTTTTAAGGGGGAAACTGAGGCACAGAGAGGCTCAACTATTTTCCCAAAGGCACACAGCAACCAAAGGGCAGCTGGACACTAGCATACACTGTGCTGCCAAGAAACACAAAAATGGCGCCAGGGGTGGGGGGGTGGGGGGTGTTTACAAAAATCTAAAAGCAAAGCAAGTACACAGACCCACTGACATAGAATCCTGTGTCCACACATGTGCCCAAAGACAATCACAGGGAAATACTGGATTTGTCTGTGCACAGTCTGCTGTATCAAACGGGCATACAGGGATAGCAGGATTCTTTTTGGTAAGCCAACAGAAAAACCCCTGTGTGTTTACACACACGTGCATATTTTTAGGAAAAGCAAGGAGAAAGGACAATGACGTTATCTTGAGTTAGAACAATTAGCTTTGCTTTTATAAATCTTGTACTGTATTTCTTCCCCCTTCATTAAGCATTTGACCCTTCTGGAAACATCAAGATGACCGGCAATTTTTTCCCTATTTAAAAAAAAAAAAAAATCAACATATGTGCGTTACAGAACATTGATTGGAGTGATGGGAGAATGGGGAAAAAAAAAACACCCAAATTCTAACTAAAGACAAGCACTATAAAATATTCATTATCAGATTCCCCCATGAGTATTTCTCTGGCTTTATTCATAAATGTACATTCAATATTGGATCTTTCCACTTTAAGACAAGCCTTCTACTTATGTTATTTCAAACTGTGAAAGCATCATTTTAAAAAGAATGAGCTATTTTCCCACTGTTGGGTGCTAAAGGCATCTGTCTTTTTGCCATCAAATAACACCACGACGGCGGAACATCTTGGTGTATTAAAGCTTTTCTGGCACTGGGTGGGGAAGGGAGATTAGTAGGTCAAGGGGCACGCATTCAATTTTTGGAAGGCGACACTGGTTTCCGCATCTGAAGACTCTAATCACTTCATACTCACAATATCTGACGGTGTCTTATTACCATTTACACAACGGACATGGACACGCCCATCTGCCTGGACACACACACACACACACACACACACACACACGACAGAGTCTTGTCCCACTGGGCTTAATTCTGAAGTAGAGTCAGGCCCCTGGGTGGCCTTGGAGGAGAGCAGAGGTGGTAACACCACCGGCAGGTGCCAGCCTCCGGGCAGGTCCACACTGGAACAGACTGGAACAGACTGGAGCAGACCGGTTTCTCCCATCATGCGCCAGATGAGGGTGCTGGCCTATGTTTAGGAGCCAGGATGCTTGAAATACACCCACGTTCACACACTAGACTGACACTCAGTGAGATGCTCACCAAACCAGCGGCGGAGACAACAGGAACACGGACCAGCCCCCGCAGAGGTACGGCGGCAGCCCCTGCTCCTGAGGTTTAAGGGCGGCCCACGGCCTACCCCAGCTCAGCTCGGACCTCTGGGTGGGGCATGACCGGTGCCCAGAGCTTGGCGATGCCGCATGAACCCTGCACCCAGGAACTGCTGGACCCGAGCTGGCCAGCTCTTACCTGCCTTGGTGTCCCCGCTCCTGCCTTTTCCTGGAAAAACCTACAAGTCAGAGCCATCACCACCTGGCCTGCTTTCTCAGCAAGCACCTGACACCCCTAGTACTGGGTTAAAAACACCCTAAGATTTGGGAGAAACAAATCTTCACTGTGTCCTGTGTTCTGAGGTGACATCCACAGGGACCCTGGGGCCTACAAGCAAAACAGAGGACAAGCTCAGGAACAGAGTTCTCACCAAAACCACGCAGGCCCCAGTGTCCTCTGTCACCCACGTGCTGCTCTGGTCCGAGCATGTTTGACCCATCCTCTGTCTATGGACAACGACAGCAGCGGGTCTCATTTTAGGCAGATTTTCCACATTAGAAAGCAAATTGGTTAAAATGATTGCACGATACACCTCCCACTCGTGACGCTTTAATTCAGACTCAAATAGCAAAGCAGGACAGTGGCCTGTTTAGCCCATTTATAGATTTATAAACGTCCTTCCTGACCAGCACCCAGGCTGCCCCGCCCCCTCCCTGCTTCCAGACACACAGCTGGGTAGGAATTCACTGACCTAATATTACTGGACAGATAATTCTTCGCCTCGGGGAAAGACTGGCAAAGCCCATGGCATCTGCCATTTCCAATCTTTGTTTTGAAATGGTAAACAGGGGCTCATGCCAAGCAGCTCAGGGGCAAGCAGGGAAGGCGCTCCTCTCTAAGTGAAATCTTTAAAATCCACCTATAGCACGGGTGGACGCCCCGCTTTGCATTGGAAAACCAGGCGTCTGATTCAACTAAATCGTCTCAAAGCCAGCGACGGGGAAAAGAATTGAATTAAAGAGTTGCCGTAACTCATTCAAGTGAGATAACAACCATCCAGTGGGAAGCAAAGACAGTGCTGTTCAAACCCACCGTCTTCCAGAGATAGTGAGGAAAAGGCAATATAACGTGGTTCAAAGGACAGATGGGACTTTCCTAATTGTCCCCAGATTCCTAGCAGCAGGGGTGGTAACTAAATGGTTTCAATTAAAAGTTAAAGAAACAGGGAAAAGCAGGCGGTAAGTTACGCCTGGTGCCAGTAAGGCTCCTTCAGTGCAGTCTGAGGGGTGCTTTGGCCGAATTTCAGATGGCCCGGTGTCAACGGCACATGAGCAGGGAGGCCATCACGAGGTGTCACCGTGACAAGGTGACAAATCTGTCTGTCGGATGCACGCGTGAATGCCCGCGTGAGTCTGAGGGGGTTAGCGGGAGGCAGGACTGCATCCCAGCGCAGGGTCCCCAGGTGTGCAGGCAACACAGGTGTGCAGGCCGTGTGAAGAAGAAGAAGGTGAAGAACTGGCTATAAGGTGATGTCCAGGCTGCTCCAGGCGCTGCATCCACATGACTCAAGTGCAGTGTGACGACAGGCACGGAGGAGACAGGCACCCCCACAGCCAGTGATCCCACGTGGGGACACTTACACCTAAGGCACATCAGGCGACACACCGGACACGCTTTGGCTGCTGCACCGGGGCGGGGAGGAAGGGTGCTTACTGGTACCCGATGGGTGGAGGCCAGGGGTGCCACAGTTATCCCCCAACACACAACACCCCCCAACAAGGAACTGACAGGTCCCAAATGTCAACAGTGCCAAAAGCTGAGTAACTCCCTTAAAGGAATCCTAAACTGAAGTTTCTGAGATTTCGAAGGAATAGGAATGCTTAGGAATGGCTGGGGTCGATGGTACACAAGTTAATTTTCTACAATGTGGGACAGAAGAGACATCGCTGATGTGCAGGCGGCTGATGAAAGGGACAAGTGGGGATAAAAGAAGGGAATCGCCCAAGTGCATCCGGTGAGCAGAGCAGAGAAGGACAAGCGTGAGCTCCCGGCCACACGAGAGGGAACCAAGGTGCGCGGGCCGGGGGACGCCGTCCTGAGAAAAGTGCGTTCAAAGGAGAGGATCTGACCCTGGGCCTGACCCACAGCTCAGCGCGGCTGAAGCACACGCTGAGAAAGCAAAGGGCTTTGGTGGCCGGAGGATGAGAGCAGCCTCCTAGGGCGAGTCTCTCAACACGTTCCAAGTTCACGTTACGTTTCCCAGCCGTGCCACTAACTGCTCCGTGAGCGAAAGCTGGGACACACACCTACAAACAGATCTCAGGAAAAAAGACCAAATCCCCAAATGTTAGAAGGTCCCTAACTGACAAAGGCATAGAGAGGGGCGGAGGGTCTCAGAAAGCCCAGTTCAACAGACAAGAACCTAAAAACCAGCATCCACCAGCCCACTCTCAGGATGTAGCCTCTTCTGGGCCCAGCGGTCTAACTGGGTGGGGGTGGAGGGGGGGCAGGGGTCCTTGCGTCCCCCCTGGGAGTTAAGTCAGTCTTGCCAGGTCTTCACTTGCTCAGCCCTAAAGGAGTCCTTTCTAGGAAGCCCTTCAAACACCACATCCAGAGGCAAACTGGAAAAATGGAGAACCGGGCTGGAGTCATCTTTTCCCTCCCTTGTAAATACTCGTGGGTTTTCTGTCCTCATTGTAAAACAAACAGATCAAAAACCGAACGAAACCAAAACCAAAACCAAAAACCCATAGAGAAATGCATGTAGGAAATCTGGGAAGAAACTTGAATATTCCATAATTACACAGCACCACTACTACTTAACTTTTTGTTGTTACAGTTAATATTTCCTGCGCATCTTTTTTCTGAGAGTAGGTTAAAGTGGAAGAGAAGACACTGAACTCAGTTTTGAACCAGCCCTATGGAAAAAAAAAAAAAGCCCAGCATTAGGAAAAGTGGAAAAGAAAACGAAAATGCAAAAGAATATGGTGATGATGAGAAGTTCCTGCATGATTTGGGACAGAAGCCTCAGGAATCTAATACTGAGTGATCAAGATTTCTTGTTTTTCCAGCTCAAAAACAGGGGCAACAGATCTACCCAGCCAAACCCACAGCCAAACAAAAGCAAAGAAAATAAAAGTTATTAGTCACTAGAATATGGATGAAATCTTGCGCTTGGTTACAAATCTCCACGTGGGGGAACCTCTACTGGGTCAGGTTGTGTAGACACAGCTCTGCCCAACAAACCCTCTCATTTAAGACAGTCACGCACATCATGGCTTAGAGAAAGACAGTAAGCTAACTCAGGTAAGAAATACAAACGTCTACATAGCATGAAGGAACTCCAGGAGACTTGTTTAGTGAAATTAACTAGTGGTTTAATAGGGGGGAAAGCCTGATATACAAGGGTGCCCCAATTTCTTCAGAGAAATTAACATTTCAATCCTGTTTTTATCTAGAAGTCATTAAACTGTGCAATATGAATTACTGGAACTGTAGCAGAGAATTAACTCTATTCATCAACTAAGTCCAAACACTTTCAAGTGCATCTGTAATGAAAAAATAGCTCTACATTTCTATCTCTTCTCATTAAAGTAAACCGGTTTTCCCCCTCTCAGTATATAAAACTGTCTTCTCTTTATATAATTTATATTACCATAAGCTGGCTCACATTCTAAACTATTACATGCCTCCAATTAATTTTTGCAGCTTTTGCCTGAAAATTTAATGAGATAGTAGTGTATGAACCTGCTGACTCTAGATTACGTGTGCACCCAATACTAATGTTGGCGTCATAAAATCATCTGATCCATACTCGATGAGAGGCTCCTGTCACCACAGTGGAAAAGGTAATGTGCGTGCCAGGTTCACACATTTTCCTCTTTTAAATCCAATTATAAAATTTACTGGTCTCAAATTAAACTGCCCCTACTTGTCCACCTGGGAAAAACAGAGAAAGAAGCAGCACCGTCTGTCTAATTATCTCCCAACTCCATTTCATTTTTTTCTTTTTTTTTTTTTTTTTGGTGGTACGCGGGCCTCTCACTCTTGTGGCCTCTCCCATTGCGGAGCACAGGCTCCGGACGCGCAGGCTCAGCGGCCATGGCTCACGGGCCCAGCCGCTCCGCGGCATGTGGGATCTTCCCGGACTGGGGCACGAAACCGTGTCCCCTGCATCGGCAGGCGGACTCTCAACCACTGTGCCACCAGGGAAGCCCCCCAACTCCATTTCTATAAACATTTCAGCCAACAGCTAAGACGGATGACTGTTTGTCTAAGCCCTCCGCTCTCCACCGTGGGAGCTAAGAGTCTGCACTCACCCAAGCCAGTCCCGAGAGGCAGCCAAGGCGAGCACCCAGGAGGACGAGGTCCGAGAAACCCCTCACCCAGTCCAGACACAGGCGCCCCCAGGGCACACATGCCACAAGAGGTCCACACCCCGCCCCCCCCCGCATGCGTATGCAGGAGTGTGTGTGTGCGTGTGAGTGTGCACATGTAGGAGTGTGTGCATTTATGTGTGCGTGTGAGTGTGCATGTGTGTAGGAGTGTGTGCATGTGTGTGTACACCTAAGTGTGCCTGAGTGTACCAGTTCAGCCAGAGATGAACAGGTCACGGGTGCTGGTAACTCAGCGACAGACTCAATGACTACCCTCTGCAGTGATCACCTTTGGCCAAAGGGTCTAGGTTCAAACAAAAGGGAAGAGAGGCCAACAGTAAAAGCAGTACTGGCAACAGTCGCTAACCACCACCCACGAAGGACTTACCGTGCACTGTGACTTCTCAGCTGCCCGTCACTGGGCAGGTGTGAGGCGGGATGTGCTCAGCCCAGGGAACGGTCTGTGGGACCTTGGGCAGATCACCTCAGAATGCACAGCCCGTTCCCTACCTGTGTTTGTAATGATGACACCTACACACACACCATGACTGGAGGCTGAGAATTAGTGGTAACAGGAGGATGACAGCACTGAGCAGTGTCCAGGGCATGGCCGGCCCTTAATACGTCACTTGGCTGGAGTCTGTGGTCAGCAGCCTGCAGGAAGGCCAGGACCTGGGGAATCAGAGGGCCAGGCTTCCGAGGAGGGGAGGTGAGAAGACCCTGCTGTTCATTCCTCTCCCCTGACTTGCCCAGACCCCAGCCTCGTCCTCACAGTGCCAGCGAGCCAGCGTGGAGGCTGCTTCTGCTGAACAGAGAGACAAAAACAGGACAGACAGACACTCTGGGGTTTGAGTTCCCCTCCCTGCAGTGGTCCAGCCCGGGGGGCTTGGCTACTGCAAAGTCCAAGCAAGAGGCTTGTACTGGTCTGGGGCCAACCCCTGCTGGGCCCTTGGGGAATGGAGCTCTGGACCCCACACACAGAACGCAACAAGCTCACCTGCCTGGGAGCATCTGGGTCGGGAAGCCTTCTCTTAGATGTTTGTTTGTAAACAGACTTAGGAGTCTACAGTGAGAGGACAGCCATCAGATCAGCTGGTCAGGTACACTCAACAGCAAGTCACATTTATACCCAACGGCCAAACGGTTTTGGGAGATGGGGATGGTGCACGACAGGCTGGGTGTGCAGGTCGAACCCAGACCTGCGTTCAAACCCCACCTCTGCTCCTGCCAGGAGCCAAGAGAAGGCAATTAACCTCCATTATCCTTTAAAATAATAAGGATAAATAAAGATTCCCCCCCTCCGACTTTGCATGACTGGCCACACACGTGAGACCGAATGAGGCCGTGTGCCCAAGAGGGACGGGAGAGCTCAGAACGCTCAACTCACCTGGCCTTCTTCTGAGGGCAAGTGCTGGACCACTCGGGGCTTTTCAACTCTGTGTTCCACGGCCAAGGAAGGCCTGTGACGCAAGCCCCAACACCCAGGCACACTGAAGGGACCTCCTCCCGCCCCCAAGTCAACCTGGAGCATTTCCCACCAACTGCTGGGGAAACTCTCCTTTGCCAGGAGTCAGCATTTAAAGGGAACCCTCACGCCCAACAGGAAAAGACAGGACACTTCCTGGCTACAGGTTTGCAAGAAAAAAAGCTCTCAAGTTGCCAAAATCACTGCCTAAGGGAAAACACAAAGGTGCCCAGCTGCCAGAGAAGGCGGCATCGCCAAGGAAGACAGCAGCGTTCTGAGGACTGCCCGAGCCCAGAGTCACTTGCTCCGAACCCCTCACTCCAGCCAGTCTGGTCTAGGCTGGGGTGGGGATGGGGGCACAAGTACAGCTGGCCATCCTCTACATGGCCTCAGGTCCCTAGGAAAGGACCCCAATTGCACACGGCCAAGCCCTGGATAGGACACAGCAGGTCTCAGCAAGGTCACATACAGTGAAAACATTTTCTTATGTTGAAGATCGGAAGCTATTAACTGTGTTACTGGCAAGCACAGATGTTGTCTATATCTAAAAATTCCCAAATAGATCAATTAGCATATTATAAAGAATTTACTTTCATTTTCCCTTGACAGATCATAAAAGCCAAAACACAGCTCTCAGTTTGAAACTGACAAGTGCGTATAGCAGGAGATGCTCTATTAAATGGAGACAACAGCAAAAGAAAATGGTATTTATAATGATTAGCCACCTAATTAATTCTAAGAGTAGAATGTCAAAAGCTATAAATCCATTTCTTTGGTAACTGAAGCTCCACATCAAACCAGTCACTTCTGCGCTCAGAAAGGAAAAGCCCTAAAAATTCCTGACATCTGTGCCCTGCAATATGGCTGTTCCATTAGTTTTCCAGGTAAGGTACTTGAAATGCATGTGGAGAAGCAATGGAAGGATAGAATTCAGGGGGAATAAATACACATGCACACACACAGAATTAGCAGCAATAAATTCTAAAAGGAAAATAGTTTAACTACCACAAATGTGTATTCTTGGATATGTGTTCATTTCCTGTGAATTAGCTCAATTTAAAGAGAAATTCTCAGGACTTCCCTGGCGGTCCAGTGGTTAAGACTCTGTGCTTCCACTGCAGGGGGTGCGGGTTCGATCCCTGGTCGGGGAACTAAGATCCCACATGTCACGAAGCAACTAAGCCTGTGCACCACAACGAAGATCCTGCCTGCTGCAACTAAGGCCTGACGCAGCTAGCTAGCTAGCTAAATAAATACATACGTGACATACATACATACATACATACTGGGGGGAAAAAGAGAGAGAGAGAGAGAGAGAGAGGGAGAGAGAGGGAGAAATTCTCAAGCTTCTGCCCTATGAGGAAATCTGGAGCCCTTAGTGTTTCTTCAGCTTGAGGTGGCGGGATGTGTGCGGAGGAAAATTCTAAGACAGACAAGGCTATAACAATGCTATTATCCTCTGAAACGTTATGCATTTTCCTAAACCTGTATGTTTAGAGATTACCCTTTGGGGGAGGAGAAGGTGGGGACAAGAAAGACAGGCAGAATAAGAAACCATGAAACCAAAATTGATTTAAAAGATGCAGTTGTCCTTCTTCCTATACTTCTCTTCCTAGATTGCAAATCAAAATCTGCATTTAAATAGAATATTTTTAATGTAAAAAAAACCAGGAAGCCCTAGGGTACAGAGGTATTGCGTTCAACATCTATGGGCACAGCACTGCATTTTAAATGAGATGTGGCATCTTGAAATTTACTGGATAGATTACACATTCCAAATTGTCTTGTTATTACTACTATTTTTACTAAATTCTCCTATCCTAATTAAGTGTGTTTCTTTTATCGCCAGGCTTGTTAATAAAAGTAATGTGATATTACATCATGCTATCTATCAATTGAATCTTGAGAAAAGATTACACCGATCCAAGGATCTCATAAGCCCCTGGCTCTGATAATTCCAGCCATTATTCAGTGTGAAATTCAAACAGTCTGAATTCATTAACATTGGTTGTTACAAATCTGCATTTTCAGACTTTGCCATAAAATGCAGGAGTCCAAACCCGGTGACCTGAATCAAACAGCCTTTCATGCGAAGTAGCCGCGCTAACTGGCCTCTCCCAGCGCTGCTCCAGGATAAAGCCCCATGTGCTTGCCCCTCTCCACGGCTGACCCGGTCACCGCTGGGGAGGGTAAGGCCGAGTCGGCCTCAGGCCTGCTGGTCACACTCAACATTCAGGCAAATTGCAGAGACCTGAGCCACTGACAGGAGAATGGGGACCCTCTCCCAGAGAAGGACACACATCATCAGACAGGTATCCAGGTAGCCAGTCACACCTGGGCACAGTACCCTGCCACCAGCACCTCGGCGCCGCCGTGGCTCGGATCAGCTCACCCTCATGAAATGAAGAGCTCAAACTCAACATGTGCAACATGTGCAAAAGGCCTCAGGGGACCCTAAACCTTCATTCCTTGACAAAGAAACATCACTACCAGGTTGGTGGGAAAGGAGATGGGTTCCACTTCCAACATCCCAGGAGGAAAACATGACAGAAGTGCCGTGCACCAGGAAGTCTAGGGTTCTGTCCATCTTCCGTCTCAACGTTCATAGCAGCCAGACCACAGGGGCCTCCTTGGAGAGACACACTCTGTGCTCCAAGCTCCTCCAGCCGTCGGCAGGTCACCAGGGCGCCCCTCCAAGCTAAGTGAAATGAATGACTATCTCATTTACTGATGCTGTTAATGATGATGATGGTGGTGGTGGTCATTCTCTACTAAGCCCTTACAGTGTACCAGGAACTTGCCAAGTCCTCCTCAATGACTGTTTCGTTGAACTCCCGCTACTCTGAGGTTCAGTACTACTTACTATTCACCCCCATCTGACAGAGAGGGATTCTGAGGCACTAAGTGCAGAGGGGTTTAGTTTGCCCAAGGTTGGCGCCATCCGAGGTGGCCCAGGACACGCCCCGCAAGCATTTCCTGGCACTGCCTTCAGTACCTTTCCCTCCACCCACCACCAAGCCCACGGCCAAGTCTTCGCCTTGGCAACTGGAATCTTTACCTTCCCTGTGCAAAAACAAGACGGAGGTGGGCTTCCCTGGTGGTGCAGTGGTTAAGAATCCGCCTGACAATGCAGGGGACACGGGTTCGAACGCCGGTCCGGGAAGATCCCACATGCTGCGGAGCAACTAAGCCCGTGTACCACAACTACTGAGCCTGCGCTCTAGAGCCCGCAAGCCACAGCTACTGAGCCCGTGTGCTACAACTACTGAAGCCCACGTGCCTAGAGCCCGTGCTCCGCAACAAGAGAAGCCACCACTATGAGAAGCCCGCACATCGCAACGAAGAGTAGCCCCTGCTCGCCGCAACTAGAGAAAGCCCGTGTGCAGCAACGAAGACCCGATGCAGCCAAAAATAAATAAATAAAATAAATAAACTTATTAAAAAAAAAAAACAAGAAGGCGGTGCCAAAGCCATGGGGCTCTGGAGGGACGCCTGTTATGATGCAATCCCAGACTAAAGAGCTGGGCGGTTTCCCAGCCAAGTCTAAGGCCGCATCACTCTGCTCTATTTAAACACGCAAGCAGAAGGCTTTCCAGCCTTAAACAGGCCTCTGCAGTGCTGCCACCGAAGCCTGTGGGAGATCAGAGTACCAATCAGTAAGAACCCTCTCTTCTAGAGGAAGCTGCAACCCTATGTCGTGGTTTAGAGTCATCTTCTGCTGTAATTAGGAAGTGGAAGTGAGTCTGAATTATGAAAGGCCAGGAGTCCTGTACTCTCAAAGTTAGGGTTTTTAACAAACATGGGACTGGGGTCATCAGATACGCATACACAAAATACCAGTTTCCAAATCTCCAAAGGCAGGCAAAGCATGCAGCCACCGTGATGGGTCCACGAAGGAATCTGATACACCCTCCATCTGTCCTTCAGTCCCAAGGGACCTGGGACTACAGGTCCTTGTAATCCCAGCTCAGATTCAATCAAGGCGGCTGAATCACAACTCCCCCTCACCCAGGAAGCCACCACAAGCACAGCACCCCAGAGGACAGGAGAGTACAGCTGGGTCCCCAAGCTACACAGAATTCAAACTCCCCGCCCCACCTGTGTCCCACCTGCAAGTAGGGGAGGCAGGGACATGCTCTCCTGCCGCGGAAAGCTCGGGAACATGGACATATTATTTCAGAGCACATACACCTCCTCCAAACAGGTAGTGGACCATGCTGGTTTGCCTTCCGTCAGCAGAAGACACTCCCAGCTGACGCACAATCAACCCTTCCTTCCAGACAGATGCTGGGACGGCTCCTGCACAGGTCCAGCCATCCCACACCTCCCTGGTCCCTCTGCAGCCTGGGATTCATTCATTCAAAAAAGAGTCCTGTTGCATCTGTAACGTGCGAACCATGTACAGAAAATCAAGGAGACCATGAGGGCATCGGACGTGACCTCTGCCTCACAGAGCTTGTGAAAATCACTCTGGAAGATTCCATGTTAACAGAGTACTAATCCTGAATCCGAGTCCATTCACAAAACCTTTGTCTACTTTCACCTGATAGAGTCAGAAGCCTCAGCGTCATCAGAGAGTCTGAAGTCCTGGGTTTCTGTGTTATAATGACTGGGCAACCCTCCTGCACCAGCGAACGTGAGTGAGGACCCAAATGTGTTAGGGAGGTGATGGGCACCCAGCATAAGACAAGCCCAGTAGGTTATCAATATTGATTAAGAGATGCAGATGAGGCCAAGGGCATCCTGAGTCAATATCTTGCAGGACTGCGCACCCACCCTCCCACAGTGCTTCTTCCACTTTTCCATTCCTGGGTTGTGGACACCTGTCTTCAGTCTGCAGAAGGGGTGGGACGCAGGTGGCCGTGACCGGATGAACCGAGGGGCACCCAGTAAACCTGCATTGCCCCAAAGCTCCTCCTGAGCGGGGGGAAGGCCTGTGTTGAGGCTCTGGTATCCAGAACGAAAGCACCGCCCAGCAAACAGCCCCCCCGCCCCGGACCTGACGAAATGGATCGCTGCCCTGCGCTGCTTCAGCTGAATTTTTCAAGGAGTTGCAGGTTACACCCTGCCCAGGCCAACAAAGGTTTCCTTTGAGTTAAACAATGTATAGCTGAACCAGAAGAAGGGAGGCGACCACAGACCAGGTATTGAGTTACAAGACACAGGAACCAGATATCTTTGCCACGAACTCATTTTCTGCAAATCTCCTATATTAAAAGACAGCACAATACCGTCCGATAAATCAAGGCTGCTCTAAGCGGATCCAACTGGAAGCTCACGAGGACATCTGATCCACCAGCCTCGAGAAAAGACGGGATGGGGGGTCCCGGGTGGGAGCCACTGGAGTTGATCAGTAGACACATATGAAGAAATGGAAATTAAGCACTGGCAGCAGATGTTCGGAACTGCTACGCACCCATGGCTTGTGTTTTTCAGCCCCACACATTCGCATTTTTTCCCTAACGTTCTATCTTCTTGCCGAATATAATTAATTTCAACAGCTTCTGTAACTTACCCCACAGGTTGTTGCTGTTTCCTTTACACAGTATACTGCTGAGAAATTGATTTGTTTGCTCCCTCTGTCTAAAGGAACCACGTTATGAAATATGTATAAATGTCACTGCTCGGGCTGCTGCTGAAGAGAAGGACAGAAAAAATGTCCCATTTTACTCCTTGCACAGGGGTCCACTCACGGCAGACATTCTCGTCTGTTACCAGTCTGCCTGCTCACGCACAAACCAATGAATTACGAAGCATTTTCTTTTAAACCTCCTATTTATCTTTAACTGGTAGGAGTCTAAGAGAATTATCTCTTTTTTTAAAGAGAATTATCTTAATTGCTACGTAGAAAGAGTGAATTGCAAATGTGTTCAGTTAACCAGGAAGACTTTGTTTTTAACAGCACGGGGCCAGGTGGGAGTTGCCAAGGTTGCCAAAAATAAAGGAATCAATAAAGCAAATGTGTTGAGCTGCTTGTTAGGTGGACGCCAGGGAAGGGGGAAGCCGCAGGCAACGGTCCTGGGGACAACCTCCACCGGGGACCACTGAATCCTCAGACATTTCCTAAAGCCTTATTTTGGAAAATGCACCAAATCAGGATCCAGAAATTAAATGATGAAGAACTCTGTAAGTACCCCGGTTCCTTCCGCATCACGTGTGGGCTCTTTCTTGAGCTGTGGAGTATTTCCTTAGCATTTGCAGCTGAGGAATTTGAGGCTAAGTTGAAAGTAATGCCAGATTTACACTTGAACCTGGAGAGATGCTGTGTTCCTCCACAAAAATCTAAATGGAATGATCACCAAAATGACCTAAAAGTAAGATTATATTTTAAAAAGATGTTATTGGCCCAATGCATTCTAGAAATAGTAGTTACGTTGGCAGTGGTAACACACAAATGCTAAACAAAAATATTTATACAAAGAAATAAGCTCTTCGTCTCCCATTAATGACACCCAGAGCGCTGCATTGAGACCCAAACATTTTTAAATGAGAAAGCTCATTTCCCCACCCACTCACACAGTGACATGAACATCCTCTGTCTGAAACTTAGAGCAAACATGAACTATCATTTCCTTCAACATGCCTGGCCCTTACCCCGCGCAGGCTCGCGCCTCCATCCACTCCTCCCATTCTCCCTCCCTCTCACACATACATGCTCCACGTCCCAGGGAAATGGTAAGGAGCAGACCAGTGACAATGGCCTCTAGTTGTCCCATAACCTGGGGCTGCTGTTCCTCTGTCTACTGGGAGGCCAGGGGCAGAAATGCTTCTGTGTGGGGTCTGTTCAGGTTCCCATCGTGGCTGGCCTTAGAGGTGCTTTCCCTGCACACAGCCACACCCCTGGGGACAAGGGGCAGCCCATGGTCAGCCCCCCTTCCCACGTACCAAGTGCTTGAGGCAGGGATGGACTCCACCATGCACACGAGAACGTGAACTTCCCAGAAAGCTGAGGACCCCAGAAGTCATCACGACGAAGTCATCACTACAAAGGGATCCTGCATACTGGCAAAGCAAGTCACAGGACTGCAGTGTTTCAGCAGGGACCAAGGGAACCCTGAGCCTGGGGTTACACCATTGGTGTCCAAGCCGCAGGTCTACTCATGGGCCCTGTGTGCTGGCATATGCTCTCAGCATCAAGTGCTTCGCTAATAAAACAGGGATCTTGGGGCTTCCTTGGTGGCACAGTGGTTGAGAGTCCGCCTGCCGATGCAGGGGACACGGGTTCGTGCCCTGGTCCAGGAAGATCCCCACATGCCGTGGAGCGGCTGGGCCCGTGAGCCATGGCCTCTGAGCCTGGGCGTCCAGAGCCTGTGCTCCGCAACGGGAGAGGCCACAACAGTGAGAGGCCTGCGTACCGCAAAAATAAAAATAAAAATAAAAATAAATAAAACAGGGATCTTAGCCAAGGTTATAGGATCTTGGGAAGAGAGGGCCACATACCTAGTGTGTCCGCGCGCAACGCTGTATGGCACGCTCAGTATTGACCCAAGCCCTGCTCCACCAGGAGAGAGGGCAGTGGCCCCGCTGCTCTCCTGTGGCCGCAAGGAGCCATCCCTCCCAGGCACAGACTTCCAGCAGGAACACAGCTTGGTAGAGACCCGCCCTGGCCGGGAACCCCAGGAAGTACAGGCAGGCTGGCTTATTGCGGACACATGGATGACAGAGTTCCGGGCCTCCCTGGCCTCGCTGGTTGATTAGAACCAGTCCTGAGGGCTGGGAGGTGGGGACAGCACCAGCAGAGCAGAAAATGACCCACCAGAAGGTAGGGGCCAGGGGTCTGACCCCCATGTGACCGGGACAAGGACAGACTTTGAAAACAGAACAAAGGGACGAGGTGGATGATCTCTCTGGTCCTACCCAGGAGCCTTGCTGGGATCTGGAAATTCCCTGGAGGAAAGGACAAGGGCTGAATCAACACCTCCCAGAGAAGGGCTCCTACAGGAACTTGGATCTGCAGCTCATGAATAAAACACAAGCAAGAACCAAGACCCCAGAGCTCCAGCTGAGACCCCTCCTCCCCTCTCCGCAGACAGCAGGGCCCGAAGCTCCACCAGCATCTTCCCTGCCGCCCCCGTCTCGGCCTCCTGGCTGTTTCTCATCTAGAGAGTCCCCTGGAGATGAAAGGCCCAGCGTATGTTGCTCTGGTTTGTGTTTTCCGATGTTGGCAGTTGTGCCTCTAGTCTAAAAACCGGAGCAGGATCACACGTCCCTAGTGCAGGCTGCATGGAAAGAGTGGACGGGTGACGGCCAGGGCAGGCCAAGAACTCAAGGGGACCCTGGAGGCCACAACACGAGGCCCAGCATGACCACAGCCAGCTCCCTCCAGCGCTCAAACAGCGAGAGTCAGACTCACTGCAAGGTGTGGGCATTTATTTCTGGAGAAAAGCAATACTTTCCCTTCTGTTTCGCGGGGAAGAAAGCTGTGTTGGCAGAAACAGGGCAGAGGCCCTAATGGGGCCCACTGGCCCAACTAAAGCCACACTCGGATCGGAGCAGCCTGGACCCTACAACAGACCTTGCAAGGCCCTCCCCTCTGAGTCACCAGCACCAGGAGAACCTCAGATCACCTTTCCCCGGGGCTCTGTGGGGCAGGTCAAGCTTCCACATCATTATTGCAATCTGTCAACATAAAGCAGCGCGCAAGCCTCTCTGGGTGCCGGCAGCCGGATACGCTGTCACGTCTTTGACAAACCGCAGGCACAGCTACGCCACCATCATTTTACAGAATAAGAGCTAAGGGCCGTGATTTGCATTTCCACTTAGCTGGAGACATTTGACAAAAAGCACTCATTTTTCCCTGACGCTTTTGTTAAAATTACAAGGTAACTTGGTACCGCCACAAATATTAATGCTTAATAACAAAATGGCACAAGGAAAAACAATGACCCATCTGAACCACTGGAGAACTTAGTCTGGTTCCAGAAGTCAGCGAACCACGGAGCACGTCGGGGTTTCACCGTAACAAGCGATGACGTACAGAATGGACAGTAAAAGCAGAACAAAATGCAACAGATCTACATGTCGCGTGTTGTCGTTCATCAGTGATGACCAAATGAGCCTCTTTGCACGGGGGGAGGAGGCTGACATGTCTGATTTGAAGTTATGAAAAGAAAAAAGCCACAACCAGACTATCAGGTCTAGAATAATAGAAATAGAATGCTTTTAAGTGAGGGCACGCACAGATATACTAAGAGGACAAAAGTGACGTATAAATGGTTCTAGCACCACACAGGTGTGCCATTCCAAGACTGTGACTTTTCATGAATTTTGTGTCTTTTGTCTATTTCCTTCTCTTCTGCCTACATTAAAAAGGATTTGTCTAGGAGATCTCAACAGGTAAGCTACCAGGTTGATATCAACATGTGGTCCCTTGCTCTGGCTGCAATTCAAGATACCCCTCTTGTGTTGCTAGGTATTGACTGCAGTTGGGGCTGAATGAGTAGCCATCCAACGAGTGGGGTACAATGTACTGGGCACAGTGACAAGCCACAGAGAAAAGAGCCAAGAACTAACACACGCTTCTGGGACACACGAGAACCACACCCTGTGAGTGTACACAGGGGTGGTCAGGGACAAAGGTTAACCCACTGGCAGGGTGCCCAGTGCTGGGGAGCAGCCAGGCCATCGGGGTCACACAGTCAATGTGGGTGAGGTCACAGACACCACGAGGCATCCTCCAGGCATGGTGGCCATGCTCTAATGAGGGCCAACGCCAACGTTACACCGAGCTTCTCAAGCTCTTCCAGAGTGCTATCAAAAACTGTTACCCCAAATTATGCCCAAAACACGTAAGTGCTGAGAACCACTGTACAAGGCCAATTGTGTGAGCGTGCTAGGTGCTAGGGAAAAATTTGCTATCAGGAATGGTGTTGCAATTTCATTCTGATATCGGATGCATTTATGCAATGTCAATGTTCCTCTCTCTGAGACAGAGATCACTGATAAACAGGATCCCGCAGTGGTTCAATTATTAGGTTGAGTCAAATGAAAATGCTGTTATGTAACCGTTTCTTGATATTTAAAAAGTCCATTTCATCCTTATACTGTGGATTTCCACATTCTTATCTTTAGAGAAGTAGTTTTCCAACCCCGTGGTGTCTACAAAACGTACCAAGCATCACTCTCAAGTCTTGGCACCCAGCCGAGACGCTCCCTCAGGTGAACCTCGGGTGACTTTCTGTGAAGGACTCGAGGATGGGGCACTGGCAGTGCTTGGACATGGAACTGGACAACCGTGGGGGTCTGACGGATTTCCATCACTGTGACCCACTGAAAACATCTTCAGTGCCGTTACCCAATCCTGGAATTAACACCCCACCAACCCCAGGTCCACAAAGAATGTGTACAACAACATCCCGGCCTGAGAACCCCGGGCAGATTCCAGCACGCAGGGTCTTTAAAAAAAGGTTTCTTTTAGAAGAATGAGTGAGAGCCAGAAAAGAAATAAATGTTGGCCTTAAAAGGCAAAGTTGAGTGTATACGGTTGAGAGTGGCCATCATGACTAATAGATATATCCATGTCCCACCCCCAAAAGAAGGTTCACTGATATTTCTAGTTTCTCATCGCCCCAGTACAAAGATTCTTAGAATTGTTCAAAGATTACGGAGTGTCTCTGATAAGTAACCTCTGTGAACTTCATGCTCTGCCGTGGCCTTTGGCTGGGCAGCCTTCTCAGATCACTCTTGGGAAAGGTTTCCGGGTTTCTACAAGGCGGGGGCTCGTGGGGACCACCCCAGTACAACTACTCATGTCACAAATAAGGCCTCCCAGAGGGACCTGCTGGGAAGTGGGCTCCGTGAGCCCAGGTCCGGAGCAGCAGCCCCGGTGTTGGCAACTGACCCTCCTCCATGGGAAAAGGCAGTGAGACCCTTCCCCGGGCCACACCCACTGGTTGGGTTGAGACTGAGGGTCAGTTCGGGCCCCCTGGCGATCACCGGCTAAAGCCGTGCCTAAGGCTGCATTTTAAGGCCAACATTTCTTTCTGTGTTATTATTTATTCCAGACCGTGTGTGCTGGAATCTGCCCAGGATTCTCAGGCAGGGAATCCTGTTGTACAAATTCCTTGTGGGCCTTTGACCTTTCTCCAAACCTGAGGGTCTGTCCTACTCAATACTGCAGGGAACAAGCCTGGGGGTTGACAGAAAGAACGGTGAGAAACGGCTCACACTCTTTTTTCTGGCTTTAAGATGACATTGTCAGCTCAAGGAGAAAACATTTTTTTCAACAGGATAAAAATCAATCATTTCTGAGAAGTTGCCACGTTGAGAGTCTAAGATCTAGGTTTTGTGGGAAATGGCTAAAGGCATGTTGAAATTAACTCAGGACCCCCAAAAGTCCTTGCTATGGAGGGAAGACTGAACTCTGTTCATTGGTATTTTCTCAACCATACTCCAAATAAGCAGACAGTTGAAGGCTCTCCTCAGCCCACATCCCACATCCCTAATCCATTCCACCAGAAAAAAAAACCATTCTATGTTCAAGACATCCTAGAGGTTGGCAAGTCTGAAAATCTTATCTCATTAAAGATGTACCGTCCTCAGCAAGCTGCTGTCTCCCTAAAGACGTCCATCTACCATTTTGCCCAAGCCACTCGGGGTGGCGTGGACGGTTTCCCCAATTCATTTTTATTCTTTGTAATTAATATGTCGAGAAGTCCTAACACAGCTCCATCCTGACTCGAGTTTCCTGGTGTAATTTCCATTGACTTATCTCTATAGCGGCAGCGGCAGCAGCAACAATCACTTTACACTGAACTATATTGCTTCAGAGTTAATTACATGTATTTTGCTTTTGATAAATGAAAATACCAGATGCAATTAATTGAAAGACAATCAATATGATCCCGCTATTAGACGTCCCGATGAAACATCCTGAGGCTGCCAGCGATCCAGTCATCAACAAATGGAAAACACATTCCAAAGGGGATTTTGAAAAACCTGAACTTTTACCTGGAGATATTTTACAATAACTCACCAATATAAATGTGTCCACAAACTCTATAGTTCACACGATGGGCTCTCCGTCTTTTTAAGAGAATCCAGCTTCATCGGTTCAAAACCATTTAAGGCGATGAAACCCTGAAAGCAAAATGAATTGGATCAGTGAAACTGAAGCAGTGATTTCTTCCTTGTTTACATCTAGCCATCCTTTAATTGCATTTTTCCAATGCCTTCGATTCTAAGCTACCAGAGGTTATTAAATGGTTTCATTAAAAATACTATTTGTCTTGCTTTAGTCACACACCAGATCAAATTAAACAGTAGAGCACCAGAACAAATGAACTCTTTCCATCTATTTTGACACGAAGCCAAGTGTGCAAAACCAGAAGGTGATATTGTGTCATCGCCGTGAAAATGTCATTTAACTTCTTTGCATCTCCAAGTAGCAAGCAAAGGGACAAAACAATCGTATTATCTTCCAGCAAAAAGTCTTACCAACTGTTTGAGAAATATGGAATTCAGAAGCCCACGGTTTATAAGTGCTATTAGCATAAATGCTGACAACTGTTAATCCACTGTAACTGATGAACGGTTGCAGTTGTCATTAAGAGAAGGCACTTTAACTTACTACTGAAATTGATTACTCAGTTAAGAATTCAATCCTAATGTTCGATAAAATTGCACTTTCTTGGCAAAGGCAATATGAAATGAGGTGATGCATTACACAGCACTCACATTTATTTTACTATACATGGAATGAAGAGGAGATATATGGGACCATCCACATTATCTGAACCACTTCCTGTGCACACAAAGCAGTAAGAGGGGGCGGGCGGGGAAGTTACTCCTCTCCGGGGCTGACAGAAAAGGCAAACACCTGGGCAGGAGGCGTGTCCAGGTGTCTTTTCTGTGCCTTTCCCACGAAGGACAGATGCAATTTCAATACTGGAGCTGCTATGGCACCGGGGCGTCTGTGTTTTAAGGTCGTCCTTTCTCAAGTCCCGTGAGAATGAACTGTTGCAGCCATCCCTGACCATCTCCAAGCTCACCTTACAATCAGTCAGGATACAAATAGTTGATTAATATTTTTTTTTAATGTATGAAATTACCGTAACCAGTTTCCCAGCTGCACTCTATTTTTCAAACCATTCAAAAGAAAACCACACTCCTGTGTTCTCTCTAATGTAAGGAAGGGTCCAAGTCCTGACACCAGCCAGCTCCTACTTCGCAATTACAAGAGTTCACAGCAGGAACAGGGTGGTCCCCATGGTCAGGGTTACCATAATACCCAAGGTCAAGAAGTAATTCACTCCCATTGTGCCTCCACACCACCTTACACCCCAAACTTTCCAATTCAGGGGAGATGGGTGCGGAGAACAGAAACATCCCAGCCTCTGAAATGCTAGGAAGGAGGGATGGGTGTGGGCTCTCAGTAGTTCCAAGCCTCTAATGACACAGTAGTTTCATGTTGACTAAGCATCTATTATTGCCAAGGAACCAGCCTTTGGAGGCAGCGAGAGCTTGCCTAGCAAACTCTCGTCCACCCTTCAAAACCCATACCCTAGACATCTGTGACACTTTCACTCCTGACTGCAAGGCTGTGACATACTCTACCCATCGCCAAGTCTCTAAATGTTTAAATGCCTTGATCACGCATTATTCATCTCCAAAGTCTTCCACGTCTGGGATACAGTAGGAAATCAAATATTTAACTAACTGCATATATAACTGCATATATATATATATATATATATATATACCTGTCTGTAACATTCTTTTCAGCTAAGGTGTGAAGACAACGGCAACATGTTAACACCTACCTAATCTTACTGGTGGGCACAGGTTCTTTCCTTGAGATATTTCATAGTCAAAGTAATTAAACAAGGAACAGACAACTTGGACGGTGATGTTTCACGGAATTTTAAGCCAAAAATTCAGAAGAGCCTGCAGACTGCCCGAGCGAACGGTGACAGCTTATTTAGTGGATTAAGAATGTTAAAAAGCTTGGAAGACTGTCAGAATCTTTAAAGCAAGTGCCCATTGTTACGCGAAGGTGGAAAGAAGTACTTAAAAAGAATGCAGCTACAGAAAGGCTAAAAAGGCTAAAAATTCAAAAACACTTGTTTCCATAGATACTTGATGACAGTGCAACAGGGAGTAGTGCCCCGCAGATGTGCCAGGGGAAATGTTCTTGGCAGGATTCCTCCAAGAACTTCTAGGAGTATACAAGACACAGAAACGACTTAGCTAATTAAAATCACCACCGCTCCTCCACGAGCAGCCCCAGGAAGCTAAGCGGGCTCTTCCACCAAGCGACTCGGCCTCGGCCAGTAAATGCCAGGCAGCTCCAAGTTCACTCGCTGCTTCTGGCCGAGGAAAAGGGCATCTATTTTTGGCCCGTATGATCAACCTCAGTGAATCTACTAAACGTCACTTGGCAAATGTGTTCCACCCATAGTTGATGACGATGAGGGGGTGTGCGTGTGGGTGCGCGCGCGCGCGCGCACACACACACACAGAACAGCAGTACCCAGAGCCTGGTGGAGTCCAAGCCAGGGCTGGGGCTTTCATATAGGAAACTTATAAATTCACGACACATCGCCTAGAAGGGTCCCTACCACCTGGATTTTTAGTTTCTTCTTACACCGAATCGAGCATATGAAAATTACCTTGTAAGTCTATAGGTAATAAGTCTACTTTTCTGAAACTGAATGAGATGCGCTCTAAAAAGGTCTGGAAGGAGGGGTCCTGAGAGACTCTGCCCCGGCTCATTCCAGGAGGACCGGTCTGGCCCCCACTTGAATTTCGCCCTCTTTCAGAACGGCTCCTGCGCTCTGCTCTGTGCCCTGTGTCATCCAAACTCCAGAGAGAGAAGAGGGGCACACAGGCTCAGCGCGGGCGCCCCGGCATCCCCCTCAGCCTGCGACAGGCAGCACCAAGTGCCCACCTACTTGCACTCACTCTGCATGAACTTATTCCTAACGTCTCTAACACTTTGATGTGTCAGCTCCCGTTACCACTCGGGGCCTGCCTGAGCCCCACTTGGATTCTTTGTTCTGCCTGACTCGTATTTGGGTCATCTAGGCTTTAAGACGCCCGTCCTCTGTCCTGCTAGGGCAGGTGCGGGCCCCTTCACCCACTGCTTCCTCCCCTCCCGGATGGCCAGTGAGCAAAAGTGAGGCCTGGCTTGGACATTTATTAGCCGGAGAGAGATCCTCATGTGGTAACTGGACAGAAGCAGGAGGCCCAGGCTTGAGGACAGCACTGGCCTTATCTGGAACCTGCCCTCCTTCACACCGGGCTCATCTCAGATCCAGGGGGCCCCATGCACGCTTACTACTTAAACAGAGAACCAGAAAGTCGTCTGCAGAGTCATCCCTTGGCCCCCACAGATTTACTGCAATAGAGGGGCTAGTGGGACAGGACAAAGGAGAGAGCACGGAGTTAACAGGACACTGCAGAGAAGCAGCCCAGGCTCCACGGGTCAAGGTGACCAACGCCCCGGGACTCGGTCTTGTCTGAGACAGAGAAGGCAGCATCTGCCTCACAGGTGATCAGGTCCTTTCACAGTGGTAATGCCCGGGGAGCTCGGCGCTCGGCCTGTGCACAGCCAGTACTCAGTAAATCCAGTCCTCAGCAGGCTTGGCACGCGGCTCCAGGACACGGGACAAGCCTGTCATCATCAGCGTCTGCTAAGAACCAAACCAATCTCTGCTCACATCACGAGATAAATGGTTCCTGTTTGGCCTAAGAGTCCAATACTCCTCACCACATCTCTGAGGGACCTACACGCTCCCCCCCCCGGGGGGCCTCGCCCTCCCCTTGGTGACAGTCCTGCGGGCATGGCTGTGCTCAGAAAAGGAACAAAGGACCGGGGGAAGAACCATCCAGAAACCCCGGCCTTCGCTCTCATCAATGTTCTCTTGGCTCGGACGCTGCTGGCTGGCCCTCTCAAGAGGGCGCCTGTTGTTATCGAATGTAAGACTGAGCCCTGCTGAAGTGATGATGTATCCGCCTTCCAGGAAATGCTGGTCCGCCCACAGCTGCAGGGCCCACAGCTACCTCGGGGCAACCTGCTGCCCACCAGTGCCTCCGGGCAGAAGGAGCCACTTGCGCATGGGCTGCTGCAAGAGGGACCCACAGACGCGGAACTTGAGCCCCAGCTCAAGGGAGCCGTGGTGACCTGAAGATCCACGTGCAAGCCCTGTGTCAACCTATTCGCCCCTCCTGCTGCACACGCTAGCCACGCAGCACCATTTCAGGGTGTCCATCTGTGTACAAGGGGAGTGACCCTCCATGGTGGAATCACGATGAGGATGTGAGGACATGGGACGCGGGTGCCAGGGGCTTGCCCACGTGTCCACAGCAGGGCCTCACAACTATCTCAAGTTCAAGGGTGGCAGGCGGGGAAAAGTCCCGAGTAGATGTGGAACCCAGAAATCCACAGAGAAACCAAATGTCTGCCCCCTAAAACCGACCTGCCCCTATCAGCAAGAAAGAAGTCCTTCTGGCCAAAGCGGGACGTGCCCAGACAGAGGCGCCAGAAGCCAAGTCAAGCTCCTGGGATACATTCCACGGGACCCCTGAGCAGCCCGGGCCCCTCCCCACCCCCTCCAGCTCCCGGCTCACACCTGACCACCCTCAGCAGGTCTGCCACACATCCAGGGATGCAGAAGGACCCACAAAGGGATGGCTTCTGGCTGCCCTCAGCTGCATGCTTGGGGGGCTGCTGGGGGCACAGACAGGCATCTCTGAGCAACATGGGGAGTGGGAGGGGCCTGCAGGTGCTAGGATGTGGCCTCTCCCTGCACTCAGAACTCGGGGCCACACGTGTGTGATCTGCCCCTAACCAGGACCTCAGGCTGACACCGTGAAGGCACAAGCCCAAGTCACCTGGGAAGGGCCCCCCTTCCCTCCCCACGTGTATTTATGCGCCTGCCCAGCCTCTCAGTATTAACGCACCCCCAGAAAGGCCTAGCCCATCAGGCACGAAGCAGTGTGGAATTCTGGTGTGCTTGTCACACTGGGAAAACCAAGGAAAAGACTACGTCCTCTGAAGAGGGAAACGCTGGACGAGACGGAATTAACACGGTGTGACCTGACATACTTTCCCCTTAGCTCAGCTGCATCATTCCTTCCCAGGATCCAGTTCCACGTACTACTGCCTAACAGTGAATAAACCATATTAATTAGCTTGGAAACAATTTTCCTTTATTGAGGCAGGAGGACCCTGAAAGCTAATTCTTTCCACGTCCCTATACAGCCACACTGGGGTCAAGACACCTAAGGTCAAATCAACACTTCATTATTACTGCCCACCCCACCACGTGCAAGAGTTTCAACTTCAATAAGAAAAATGCCCTCCGGGCACAAACTTTACATACAGTCTTTGTAGAGAGAATGTTTACGGAAATTTTGTAATATTAAATATGTTCAGCTGCATTTAAGTTTGAAGAACATGAAAGGGCCCAACAGCCAAGATTTCAGAACTCTTGTCTTCAAATATAAGGAGAGGCAGTGGAAAACTGTAAGGGAAGTCTTGGAACTCTGCCACTTTCTTAAGGAAAACAAAATAGGATATTTTCTCAGTGTTGTCTCAGGTGTAGTCAATTAACGTGTCCGTTCCTCTGCTGCCTTTCAGCTTTCTGCTTTTGCACCCACCCTACAGAGCCGGCAGATCTGAGCCCAGCTAGGTGACCAGGAACTGCCTAGCCTCGCAGCATTAGCTGGGCTTCAATCCTCTGGGGAAAGGCTCTGTTCTCAGTGGCCCCAGCAATGGAGAATTAAACAAGGGCGTGAGGCTGTCAGACTGGCGGGCAGGGGGGGATTGGAAACAACTGGAGAAATGGACACGGAAAGCAAATCGATAAACGGGTGCTGCAAATTCGGCACAACAGGAGCCAAGTTTTGAAAGAAAACAAAAGTGGTTCAGTGAGCAGCAACCACACACACAACGACGTCATCCTGTGAATTCAAGCTGCGTTCCCACACCCCAAACTGCCCAGCTGGCCCCGAACGTGCAGGCAGCGGGTCTGGGCAGTCTGACTCCCGGTTCCCAGAAGCCTGGCTGGGCCCCCACGAGTCTGTCCCAATGTCAGACAAGCTGGGAAGCCGCCCTGTTAACTTTGAAGTGCCCAGAGGAGAGGGGGAGTCCTCGCTGGGGGAGGACCCTCTTCCAATCAGCCTGGCTCAAAGGGAAGCCTGGCCCCTGAGGTCTCAGCCCAACATATCAGGCAGCGGAGGTGTAAACCCACAAGCCAAATCAGAGACACCTGTAGGTGGCCTTTTGTGGTTTCAAATAGTAACTGAACAAGAAAGCTATCAGCCCAGGCACACGCGCCTCTAGGAGAGGTTCCGGAACCTGCTGGGAGTGGAAGAGAGATGATATGGCCCAAGAACAGAGCCCAGCTAGTAGCAACCACGAACCAGTAGGGCATCTTGAAATGAATGCCCTGGCCTCGGTTTTCTCCCAGGTAGAGAGGAGGGCGCAGAAGAGGTACTGAGTTCCTTTTCTTTTTTAGACTTTTTTTTTTTGATGTGGACCATTTTCAAAGTCTCTATTGAATTTGCTACAATATTGCCTCTGCTTTACGCCTTGGTTTTTTGGCCCTGAGGCATGGAGGATACTAGCTCCCAGACCAGGGATCAAACCTGCACTGGAAGGCGAAATCCCAGGCAAGTCCCCCGAATTCCTTTTCATTAGGCACCCCACTGACACTCTGACTGACAAGGGGCACAGGGTCAGACAGTAAGCAGAGGGTCTCTCGATGCGCAGCACAGCAACATAAAACTTATTAAGCTGACGATCTGTAACATAAAATCCAGGGATGACAAGCGCAAAATGTTGAAGAGTTGGTGAGACAACAGCCCCCCACGCTTCAGTGGGAGTGTGAAAGGGCACCTTTTCTGAAAAGTTAGATTTCACCCCCCCCCACCCCATTCTACCCCTAGGGAGTAATTAGAGGAGGAGTAAAGATTCACATAAAAATAAACCATCTAAGAGGCTTCCCTGAAACAGAAAATAGTTGGATAACTATCTTTCCTGATAACACTATAGAGAAAAACAAATAGCTATCATGTTATACCTACATACATTATGATACCTGTATCTCAACAAATTATTTAGTTTTAAAAATTCAAAAATATTTCACAACTTAGGAAAAACATTTACAGGTTAAATGGAAAAACAAATATAAGACTCCAAATGGTATACGTAAAATTTAAAATATTCTTTAAACGGAGAATGTCATTTGCTAGTGTATGCATACCATGCAGGAGACAGAAGAAACACCCAAGTTGTTAAAAGAAGTTATTTCTCCATATGCTAAGGTGATTTTTAAAATATAAGTCTTTCAGATCATAAAAATTGTACGTTAATCTTCATATTTTCCTCTATTTCTCCATTTTCTGCAAAGAGCAGATTTCCTACAGTCTGGAAAATGTACAGTGGATTTATGTGGGCTTCTACATCAGGAGAGGGAGCTGAAGCTGGGGATGCAGAGACAGCTGCTGCCTTGGTTCCGGGCCATAGCATCACTGCAGAGTGGCTCTATTTAGGATCCGAGTCTTTAAGTAATAGCTGCACTGCCATGGTGGGTTTAAAAGGAAGAAAGGTATATCCCCTCCAACCTCATGCAAATTTAATCTAGAAACAGGGTGTCCCTCTTAGGAATGCCAACGCATAGATCTGAATTCCAGTGGCCAAGCAACCTGGAAGAATCCCTGAGGGGCAGCGGTGAGGGCACCCATGCAGTGGGGATCCCTTGGCTCCCCCAGGGCCTGCAGGAGAGGACAGACACTGCAGCAAGGCAGACTTAGCAGGCTCCAGCCAGAAGAATGAGTAGAGAGAAGCAGAAAATATATATGTGTGTGTGTGTGTACATATATATATATATATGACTTGAGAATCAAATGGCCGAGTCCGCAAGCCCTGAAAAATTACTCACAAGAAGAGTGACCGGATTTAGATACCAACGCTAAGGATCAATGGACTAAATGCAGAACATTGAGCAGGGAGGAAGCTGGGGAAAGTTAATTCAGCCGAGTAACAGCCCCTCCAGCCCTAGCTCTCCGTAACTGTAGCTCCATCCCCACCCCTTCATATGTGTAGAAGGCATTGCATCGGCTGCTTCGTCAGGTTTGTCACTGGTTTAGTTGGTCAGCTCCATGGGGGCAGGGACAGAATATGATTTTTATCTTAGAGAACTTGGAGACCAAACAATAGTTAAGAGCATTAGAATGAGACCACGAGTGGCGCTAGAAAAGCTCCCTCACCTCTGGCTGGGGAGGCTGAGCCCAGGATGTGACCATTCTCCCCTCGAATGTGGGGTTGCACCTGGTGCCGCAGGTAAAGAGCTCAGCACTAAGGCACTCAAATGTTTAACAGATACTTGTTAACAATCCTATTGTTTAACAAACGCTTTCCTAACAAGACCAGGGGAATTCAAGAACCCAGAGTCCTGGGAAGAAAAAAAAGGCCTAGAGGAAATTAGGTTCAGTTTTATTTCAAACCATATTTACTCAAACCCGAACCTACAGGTTCAGGGGAGGTTTAAGTTTAAAGTGAAGGGCATCACTGCCATCAAATGGACCAGCTGCTGTACGTGCAACCAAAGGAATGACCTGACTTTTGAAAATCCACTTACAGCGCTAGGCACGTCACAGAGAACAATACACAGAGAACCTCCGCAAACACAAATGTGAGTGAAGACCCCAAAGGTGTAATGGAAAGTAAACTCATGGGTCCAAAATATTTTTCCCCTTAGAGGCAACAAATTCTAGTCTTAAGAATAAATCCCAGAGCCAGATGGGACCTCAGAGAGCATCACACCCGCAAATGGGGAACCTCCCCCACAAACAGCCTGATACCCACATCAGGATAGCCCCTTCACCTCCGACCAGAGTTCAGACCACCAGGATGTGATGGTCGCTGACACACATTCTGCCCCCTTGTACCCAGAGGAATCCAGGACAAGAAGAGAAAAGCCAAAGGCCAGACCTGCCTACAGCCCATCCCAGCTGCACGAGCCCATCCTGAGCTCCGGGTGGAGTTTTCAGGGCTTAACAAGCTTGATCTAGAAAAAAAGAACCGCAGAGTTTCTGAAGAAAACGCAAATACTACCTACGGATGCATATGTTATCAAGTAAATAACGCTGGGAATCCTGAACTAACTTCCTCGCTGCCTAATTACTCAGTTGCATTTCATTAACTTTGAAAGTACAGACAACCTTTTAGCACAGATGTTCATGGGAGTAATACTTCATAAATGCTGTCCTCACTGATATGATGCATGTGTAAATACACACGCATATATGTTTAAAACACAGTGCAAATAAATGTGCTTTCTGAAGGAGCAATGGCTCAAAATTCTCACTGTGAAATTAGATGCTCGGGGTATGTCATTTTAACAGTTCTCATAAAGGCAGGCCAAAGCCACCTAGGTGCCTACGGCTTCCTCCAAAGAAATCACGCTCACACAGCCTTTACTTCCCTTGTGCACCAGCCCAGAACCCCCCGTGTTATTGTTATGAGTGCTAATAAAACATCAAAATCCAATAACCTTTATCCCAAGTTTTGTTTCAATCCATGCGCACTGTGCAAAAACACACAACACAGATGAACAAAGCTCAAAAGGTGAAGGGGGGGCTCTTCTGCTGGTTTCCCAAAGCAGCCATGCCATCAGGGCACAAGCTTCTTCAAACATCACCCCATGGACGTCTGCTGAGAACCAGGGCAGGCTGGCAGAGGCCGGAGACGCCTTGTTCCTCCTGACATGGAGAAAGAGTCCATGTGAAGGAAGAGTTGTTTTGCAACTCCCAGGTCTCCATGATGGGTTTCCTCTTACCCAGTGCTCCAGTCAGTCTAAGACTGAATCAAACATCTTTGGGGTGGGGACTTCGCTGGTGGAGCAGTGGTTAAGAATCCTCCTGCCAATGCAGGGAAGATGGGTTCAAGCCCTGGTCCAGGAAGATCCCACATGCCACGGAGCAACTAAGTCCGTGTGCCACAACTACTGAGCCTGTGCTCTAGAGCCTGCGAGCCACAACCACTGCGCCCACAAGCCACAACTGCTGAAGCCGGCGCGCCCAGAGCCCATGCTCCGCAACAAGAGAAGCCACCGCAATGAGAAGCCCGCGCACCGCAACCAAGAGTAGCCCCTGCTCGCTGCAACTAGAGAAAGCTCGCGCGCAGCAACGAACATCCAATGCAGCCAAAAAAAAAAAAATCTCTGGGGTGGAATATTCCTCATCAATAAAAGGGAACAGACCAGTGATACAACAACCTGAATGAATTTCAAAGGGAACTCTGCTGAGTGAAAACACTCCATCCCAAAAGGCTACCTACTATTTGATTCCATTTCTGTAACATTCTTAAGGGACAAAATTACAGAGATGGAGAACAGACTAGTGGTTGTCAGGGTTTACGGACAGGGAAGGAGCCAGGACACTCCAATTCTAGAATTTTCTGAGTAAGCTGGGTCTTGGAAGTCAGCCAGCCCCGTTCACCACCATGTATGTTGGCCATGAACTGTCTGGGCCACCTAAAGTGGGTGTGGCCATAAAAGGGGAACGGTGGGGTGCGGGGATCCTTGGGGTAATGAAACTTGTGTGTCTTGCCTGCGGTGGGGCACGCTGGAATCCACACAAACAACACCACTGCACAGGAGGGAACACACCCAAATGAATGTGTGTGACACTGGGGAAATCTGAATAGTACCTGTGGACTGTATCAGTATCAACTTCCTGGTTATGCTACTGTCACTATCATTTTGCAAGCTGTTACCAATTGGGGATAAAGGAGGTAAAGGGTCTTATTTCTCTTACAACCACAAGTTTAATTACAAAAATAACAAGTAGCTTTGTCCTGTTTTTTTTTTTTCTTTTGGTCTGTCTGTTGAGTTTGGTGCATGTTGACCAATAAACAGGGCAACTCCTCTCTCTGGTGGATTGCTGTTTACCAGGAGCCTAGCCTGCTGACAGGATTCACCCTCTGAACTGGGATCAGCTTCCTCCGGCTGCCAGGGCACACGGCTCCTGAACCCCTGACCTTCTCTGTTGGAGCTGGCAAAGATGCTTGCTACGTAAGTTCTTTCCTGGGAACAGGCACAACTGACTGGTTTCTCTCGCCCAGCTGCTGCCAGACGCCCAGAGCTTCCCAGGTCACATGTGATAGAACAGCCCTGGAGAGGACAAGAGAAAACCAGCCTCCGGGGCTGGTCTGTATAGGCGAGTGGGCACACTGCTGGGGAACCCAGGACTCCCTGATCCCGCATGGCTAAATCGAAACCCCAGGCAGCAGGCTGGAACAGGCCAAGACCGTCCCTGGCTGACACACACAGCTGTACACTGGGCTGGCCACCTTCCAACACCCAGCTCGCTCAGAGAAAGTTCTGGAGCTGGAGTGTCCTAGCAGATTACCAGAGCCAGCGAGCCACCTGTCTGAGAGAACCCACAGCTACATGCCTGCTTTTCCAGCAGCCTGGGGACCTTGTGGCTGCCCTCGAACTCCACATCAGCCTTTTGTGATAAAACTTAATCACACTGTATCAACCTCAAGGTCTTTTGTGGCGTTCTGTGTCTGTCCTCCAAGATCCCCTGGTGCCTCCCTTTTAAGGAGCGCTGGCACAGTCAGTCCTAACACTCCCCGCCACCTCCCTGCTGATTCAAAGAATCCAGGAGGAGAAAATTACAGGAGGAGCATCTTTGCTGTTTTGCCTTTATTGTCTTCAGGGTCACACTTCTTTCCATCCATTCAACAGGAGTTTATCCTTAATGTCTCCCACTGACAATAACGAAAGTACCTCCCTCTCCCCAGAATGTGCCATTAGGTACAAGTGCACAGATGAAGAATATTTCAATCACAATACTGTTTTTTTCAGATTCCATAAACCCTTAAATAGCCATTTACTCAACTAGCTGAGCGCTTTCAGACACTGCCCGGCTTCAAAGCTGATAAAGAAATAACCAGCGACTCTTCCACGGGAATAAAAATTACATTCTACATAAATTAAATATATAATTTGATTAAACATGTTTATGTCTTTGCGATGACATTTAAAATAGAAGTAATCATTTTCTTTCTTAAAAGAAAAACTCTTTCAAATATAATTCGAAGCTGTCAAACCTGTCTCCTGCTACAGATCTGTTAAATGTCACGTACCTTCAAAGGGGGGCGGCGGCTTCCTTTTAAATATGCAGTTCCAAACAGTGCGTTCTGCATCAAGCATGTATTAAAATACACCGCTGGCATTTATCCTGATTAAGTAGAACCTTCTTCCCTTGCTCCTGACGGATCTGCTCGGGGTGGGGGGTGGGGGGGAAGCAGCACCCAGCCCGTCTCTTCCCCATACAACTCCAGAGGGGCTAACGCCCGCACGCTGGCTGCCAGGCACCGGGCTACCGGGCCCAACACCAAGTCACACCCCTGAATGCCTGAAGGGGGCAAAGGTACCCTCTTATGAGCCCTACGGTTTCCCTCCCAGATATCTCGTTGAACTCTTTGTAACCCAATTTTGGCCCAACTGTAAGACAGCGTTAATCAGATGCAAAGAAAACTCCGAACTCATTCTCCTAAGTCAATGACCTACATATTCAATTGCTTCTTCTCCAACTCAGTAGCAAACACCATGCTATATTTAAACACAGAGCACAGATATATCTTTCTTCTGAAATGCTTAGAGATACAGAACAGGCTTACACTCTAGCCCTCCTTCTCAACTTAAGGAATGCAAACCTTGTCAGCATCAACTTTTTGGGGAACTTAAGAGAACGGTATGGTCCGTGTCTCCACTGTTTTCCTAAGAAGGTACCAAGGGTCATTTTTGAAAAAAGTAAAGGTAAGCAGCATCTTCACTGGAACGCAAGCGAGTGACGCCTGCCTCCCCGGCCCCTGGCAAAAGGCAAGTGCTCACAAAGAAAACAGACCAAAGGACTTAAAGTCAGTCAAGGATGGGTAACAAGCATGTCGCATACCAAGTGTCCAAAGGAGACGCAAACGTTCCGGGACCAACACCAAATCATCTTGGAGCCAGCAGAGGAGACAGACAGCAAAAGGAACAGAGCTCTCAGAGTCTAAGGCCGGGGGAGGGGGACTTTCACTGCCAATCTCTTTGTATCTAACTCAGATTTGATGAAATGTGGGCAAGTCAGCCCCCCCACCCCACCCTGCCCCCAACCACTGATGGAGGAGGATCCTAAGGACATCTGAAGAAGCATCAAGGCGGAGGCTGGAGAGACCAAACAGAAGACGCCCGATCCAGCCCGACTCTGCACCAGCTGCCTTCCTTCCGGGAAGGGGAAGCTGCCCTTGGAGGAGGGAGGGTAAGGAGAGGCCAGGCCCGTGCCTGCACAACTCGGGGGAGCCTTGCAGACGGACTTCCAGTGCAGTGGGCAGCCCGGGAGAGGACCAGGGTGGGTGGGATACACTTCACAACCAAAGCCCAGATCCAAGCCGGAGCTGGGAAACCTCAGCTGCAGACACCTTCCTGCCTCGTCCTACCGTGTGACCTTAGGCAAGTCACTTTGCCCCCGGGAAACCAACTTCTCAAGGGGACAGGAGAGGAATGCTACCCAGACACCAAGATTCTGTAACTCAAGCTCTAATTCCATTTAAAACAGGCACTCATGAGACTTGGAGCCAATTTTCTAGTCACTGGGGCTTGAAAGAAAACGAGAGTGTGGAAAACGAAGAGTTATAACAGGAACTTCTCTTTTTCTTTGGATTAATGTACATTCCCTTCCTTGGTGACAAACTCCACGCCACCGTATGGATGAGAAGGGCCAGTAATCACCACGCGTGAGGCCAGATCCTGCAAACTGACCTGTGGCAGCAGCAGTGAAGGCAGGAAGCGCGGGTGAACCAAAATGTGTAGTGGGGGACCTTCGGCTTGGTTCCTGCACCCCCAGCCTCCTACTAAGAGGGGAGCCTTCCGAGTTAACGCCACATGTGCTCCCATCTCCCCACGCCGGGGGCCCACAGAAGCCATCAGCCTGGCCGCCTCCCCCGCCGCACAGTGGACTCTCCCGGCTGCAGTGCTGCTTCTTGCGCCTTGCTATCAAGGTTATTGAACCCAATGTATACACACAGAGCTACAGCTCTCTATACACACATATCCAACACATCCAGAAACTCTGGTGTGGACTCGTGATGGTCAACGCCAACAGCCCTTTCTCCTCTGCCATCTACCTTCCCAGCTGTACCACACACCCGACCACACCACCCTATCCATTCTGACACTGCACCAACAGAGAGGCAGGTACTGCTGAGAGGAAGATTGTGGAGATAAAGGAAACATAACCTTGTCTTCACGGAGTTCCAACAAGGAACAAAGAACAGAACGCCAAGTGCTAGAGAAGCAGACGTGAAAGAAGGAGAGAGTGCAACTGTGCCTCAGCTCCCACTCAGATGCTCCCAAGTCAGTTTCTTCGACGGTCCCTCCAAGGAACTCCAGATGCCCCTCACCAGCCGCCTTCTAGACACCTCCCCTCTGACTGCCCATCCACCCACCCCTCAAACTTGGCTCATCCACAGGCATGGACATCACTGCTTCACGCCCTTGGAGTCCGTGACTCCAACCAAAGCAAACCCAGGCCCTGCCCTGACTTAAGTTCCTGATCCTGGAACCAGCCAGGCCTGCCCCCTACTTTTGTCCACCTCCACACCTGAGAGGCCGGCAAGGAAGGCCAACGCACACCAATTCGTGGGCAAGAAGTGAAACTCCAACCAGCATCTCTAAAAACACCTAGCAAAAGCCCCGCTGAGATAAATACCTTTTTGGAAAAATGACCCAGTCCAACACAACTGGCCTAGCCCTTGAAGTATTTTAAATGCCATTCTAAATTAAATGATACCCTTAGAATGGCTTCCCCTAAACTGTCCCCTCAACACTGTGCTTCTGACTTTCCCGGTGGACCCAGGCCCAAGCAAACAGGTCTTGTGTTACCAGACCTTGGTTGGTGGCAGAACCCTCTATCCCCTGTTAACTCCCTCTAAGGAAGAATTTCTCTTTAGGATGAGCTCAACAACACGTCTCTCTAAACTCACAGGAAGAGAGCTGTTCACAGCCAACTGTCCTGAAATTTGCAGTTGCTCTATGTCCATTTTTTTGTTTTTTAATTAACTCTGGTCCTTCCCCAATCTCATCCCCTTACAGCATCCTGGGTTTTTTTTGTTTGTTGTTTCTTTCTTTCTTTTTTTTTTTTTTTGAGTCCAAAGAGACAAGATATAAATAAAATAGAATCCATTCATGAGAACACATTACAAGTCCTATAAACCACATCCCTGGAAGCACTGACCCTAAAGAGACTTGGAAAAGCTGGCAGCAGCCTCCCCAAGGCCAGCGAGGCCGGCACACCCTGACCACTGAGCTCTCGGGTGGCCCAGCTCACGGGGTGGCTGATCTTCCGGTGGCCAGGTAGCTGCACAGAACAACTGCTTAGCCCGTTTCCCCACGCTGAAAGAAACTAGAAAGGCATGTGCTACCACGTGATTATCAGTGGGCTCCAAAAATGAACTTCTGTCAGTTACGAATGCAAAAACATGGGCACAGATGTTACAAAGGACCAGGAAATCACCAGGAACCAAAGGCCCTGACCCTCACGCTTCACTAGAGGGCGCAGTATTTGGGGGGTGGGGGAGGGGACAGGAAGACAGCTCGGGGGTCGGAGCAGGTAGAGGCGTGCCCAGAAAAAATCAACAACTGTTCTGAACATCCAGGGAAAGCCAAGAGAAGCAGGCCCCTCTGAACAAAAGCAAGAGAGCAGGCAAGCCGCACAGCCCAACCCCCAGCACAGCAAATGGTGCAGACGCTGCATCTGTCCTGTTAGCGGAGGGAACGGGGAAGAGGAAGGTGCCCCCCCGCCCCAACCCCTCAAGCAGAAAGCCAACATTCTGCTACGTGGTTTAAAAAATAGCTCCATCTTCCATACATGATTGGTAGCAGTGTAAAATGTCATTATAACTGCTTTATAAAACTAAACACACACCTATTTTATGGCCCAGCAATTCCACTTCTAGGAATTTACCCAAGAGAAACGAAAACATACGTCCATAAAAAGACATGTACAAGAACGGTTCACTTCAGCTTTATTCAGAATAGCCAAAAGCTGGGAACAGCCCACGTGTCCATCAACAGGTACTTGGGTAAACTCACTTGGTGGATTCCTGCACTGGAATACTACACAGCAAGTAAAAAGGAACCAGCAATTGATCCAGGTTAAAACACCCAAAAATCTCAAACACATTTAAAAAGGTGAATTTAAAAAGCTTTTCCCAAAAGGTATATGTGGTATAATACACATGTACATATACCGTGTGAATATGTATATCACGCAGCATATTAAATGCTAGAACACGAAAAATTAATCATGTGGGGGTGGGGCGTGGTTGCCTGAGATGATCAGGGAGATGGGAATGGGGACTACCATGAGGGAACTTTCTGGAATGATGGTTATGTTCTATATCTTGATAGAGTTGGGGTACCCAGGTATATGGATCTGCCAAAACAAATGGATTGGTATGCCTAGGGTCTACGCTTTTCATGTTACCTCACGCCCCCGCTCCCACCCCCTGAATACCTCTCCCAAGTCCTACCTCCAAGGAATGATAAACTGAGGGAACCACAGAAAGTCCACTTCAGTAATGAGCTGCTTGCTCAAGGACTCTGGGCTGGAGCTCAGTGAGGTCTGAAGGCCGCTGAGAAACGCTGAGGAAATGAAGATGGACCGATGGGCGGGGAGATGGAGATAGCACGGAGGTAACAGCCCGGCCTGGGGGGCGGGGCGGGGGTACTCACTGCACAAAGGTGCCCACTCAGGGCACCTTTGACTCTGCTCCATCTGCAGGATGAGGACCCCAGAAACACCTGCAAGACCAGTGCCATTTCCCCACCAAGAGCTGAAACCCCAGCGGCCCAGGTGGGTCATCACTCCAAATCAGAGTGTGGGAGCAGCGTGCGTCCAGGTGACACCCACTCTTCTCCATGAACAGACCTGTGAATTCAAGGAGGCTAAGGATACTGTGTATCTAACGCGGGCTGATAAAACAGGAGGTCCCTGCCCGGTCAGAATAAACCCCCAGGGCAGTCACATCTGCATCCTGCAGGTTCTAGTGCTTTGAGGCAGAACTCCCAAGAGCAGCTCTCAAAGAGCAAACCGATTACACGGGCCCATTTGGAAACACACTGCTAAATGCCATGTGACTTTTAACACGGCTGTCGTTAGATGCTGTCAGCCTAAAGCTGCATTCCCAGTGCAGGTCACACACAGACTGCACCTACTAGCATCTCATATCACCCAAGAGGCTTTTAAAGTATTAAGTACAGAAAGTACATGGAACTTCCCAGTTAAAATCTAGTGCGTGGACACTCTCAAAGGTCAACGCGGCATCCACTCGTTTCATTACTGATGCTTCACCCAGATGGCGGGGAAGCTACATTAAAAAGCACATTTAAGAGTCACTGCTAAAAAAAAAAAAGAGTCACTGCTATAGGACTTCCCTGACGGTCCAGTGGTTAAGAATCCCTGCTTCCACTGCAGGGGACACGGGTTCGATCCCTGGTCGGGGAAGTGAGATCCCGCATGCTGCGCCGCGTGCCCCCCCCCCCAAAAAAGTCACTGTTATGATGCAAAAGTAACAGAACTAAACCCTGGACAGAATCCCAGATCTCAGATCTGGGTAAGTCCTGGAAATCACCAAGCACAGACCTCACACTGTAGAGGCAGGCAAACTGCAACCGGGCAGAGGAAATATGGCTTGCTTCCCAAACTGGAAGAAATTCCTGGGCACTGACCCTTTGACCCACTTTATTTTCAATTCAACACGCGTTAGTTCGGTTCCTCCAGAAACAGACGCCAAGACAAGGTTAGTGAGAGACTCTGTGCGGGAGACTCCGGGGGGGGGCACGGACAGGAGCCAGAGGGACATGCGCGCCTGACCCCTTCAGTGGACTCAGGGAAGGAGAGATCTTTGCCTGCCATGCAGTTCAAGGCCACAGGGGAATCTTCGGGCCACGCGGACACGGGATGTTGGGAGGAATCCCAAGCCTCGCAGGGACAGCCTGGCAGCCCCGCTGTGCTCAGGCCCTGGCTGGGAGCGGCCTGTGGGAGCGCGGGCTCTGTGAATGCGGGGCTGGATTCCACGTGTGGAATGTTGTTGGCGCCAGCAGTCCATTACCTTCCCAGAAGGAAAAGACCAGAGAGGTGCCTTTGCACGGCTGCCACACCATGCCAGGCGGCTGCTCCACTTTTACGACCCAAGACTTGACTGAGCTTTTCCAAAGATCGACAATCAGGGCCACCTGGCTGCGCCCAAAACGCGTAGGTGGTTGTCATTTGGCTGGTGTGAGGCAGGAAAGCCCTGCAGGGACGCTCATCTTCAGGGAGGCCCCCCAACAAGAGTAGGGAGGGAAACGGGATCTCCAGGACTCAGTGAATCAATGGACACGGCGGATGGAGAAGTGAAAGCCACGCTGCGGAGGCTGGGGGCCAGGAGGGTCCTGCTCACTGAAGGAGAGTGTGAGGTTAGGCTGCTCAGGCTGACCATCGAGTTAATCAGCTCTCCAAACTCACTGTATTAGTCAACACTACCTGCTTTAACAAATGAACCCCAAACCGAGTGTCAGCTCAGCACAACATAAGCTTATTCCCATATCACAAAAAGATCAGTGTTCCTGATGGGTGAGCAGCTCTTCACATGGCGATTCAGGGGCCCAGGGTCCTCGCTTTCTCTGCTGGACTTGCCACACCCAGTTGACAATCCAGGCAAGAAGAAGTGGGTAAAGCACACTTGCTTCTTAACCATTTCTGCCAGGAAGTGACACGTATTCCCACCAGTGTTCCACTGGCAACATCTATCCCGGGAACTCCGGTAGCTGCCTGGCTGGTGGCAGGGCAACCACCGCAGCAGTAAGCCCCCACCAGTGCAGGAGGGAAGCACAGATCTGTGGTGGACCTCTGGTCATCTCCACCACACTTACCTTCCAACTCAGTCTCAGACAGGCTTATTTTGGAAGCAATATAGGCCTCTGGGTCTCTCTGAACACCATAATCCAAGGTTATCTGACCACTGAACCAAACCTGAAAAGAGATGCTGACAGCTCTGGAAATGCATCTATTAAATTCTCTTGTTGCCACACAGCCGTGGCCTTCAAGTGGAAATCTGGTCACAACTGGGCTCTCACTGATCAACTTAAAAAGTTGAGCAGCTGTCCTTTTATCGCAAAACGCTCAACTCTAAAACTTTAAAGTCTGCAAAATGCTTTCATGGCCATCAACTCTAAGATACCATCAAACCTTAGACCCAGCAATGTTTTATAAGCCGCTAAGAAAAAAAGGGGAAAAAAATACCCTCAAATAAACTATGCCATATGATCAATTTTACGACAGAACTCGATCCCAGAGACGTTAAAATGCTGAAAACCAATGAAGTAACAGTGCTCCTGCTGAAGTCTTCAAACAGGCTTGTAAAAAAACCACAGCAATTGCAATTTCACAGAGCCCAGCCCAGGGCTGGGTGACTTGCCAGAGGTCACCCAGCTAGTGAGGGACAGAGTTGGGAGAGGGGGGTTTCCAACCAGTTTGACTCAGCACCTGGATCTGGGTCAAGACCCCAGCACATCCGAAAACTCTCCAAGGCCAAGCCAAGCTCCAACCTCCTCACATCCACACAGATGCTGCTTCCAACGGCAAATCGAGCACCTCAGATATCATATTCTTATACATGCATTCAAATTTTTTTTAAAAACTCCACTAAAATTTGAGTTTTTATCTGCATAACACTTTACCAACAAATTCCACGACATTCAAGTGAGAACAGATGACGCACTGAAATATCAAAAACAGGAATCCGATTTGGTAAACAGTTGAGCGCTATTTTCACATCACCCTAATGAATCTAGTTTCAATGAACACAAATCAGCAAACACTCTGAAAATTTTGATGGTGTGGTGCAAAACGATGCTTTGAATGACAGCCCCAGAAAACAAACTCCTCTCAGCAAGTGACAGATACCACAAGAAGAGAAAAGTCAGAATGGAGGAGTTAATTCGAAGGGTCCACTCATGGTGCATGGATCTGTACTTGGCCTTGGACCGCCTTCCCATACAGAGCTCCTTGGGCTATGAGTGAAGCAGCACGGAGGGGAGCTCTGGCTCCTGCTCAAGCTGCCACCAGGTGCCGGGCGCGTTCCAATGTGTACAGCAGGTGGGTCAATACCCACAAAAGATGGCACATGGATTTCTGGTCAAATTCTTCTCGCCCAGGGCAGGCTCCTGCCTCTGTGCATCTCATTATGGCCCTCAGTGTCAAGGGAAGACTGCTGGAAAATATCTGGATGCTTGGGAAGTGTCTGGGATGGTAGGGTACAGGCCAAGATGAGCCCAGACTCCTCCGACCCCTGCTCACATGCACACCCATCCTCTCATCTGTGTCTCCATCCTGCCATCACTCTCTTAAGTGGTACGCAAGTAAAATCTCAGCAGTGACTTTACTCCCACTTTGTCTTTTTTAAAACAAAAAAAAGCATGCAAGGACCAAGAGACAGGGAAACACACCGACACCCCCAGAGAATGCAGGCAGAGCCACCTCTCCCGAGGGGCATCTGGGGAGACACTTCACCTGAGCCCTGCATTTTCTCCATCTGTAAGCCAAGGTTGTTGTTTGGAGGCTGTACTTAGAACATACTGGAACACAGCTGTAAACTATAAATCACTATAAGAAGACTGGACTGGTCTTTTGAAATGATGTTTTTGCCTTGGAAATAATAAACCAAAGTTAACACATTCAGAGTTGTTTTTAAAAAGAATCCCATTGTTATAAAGCAGAAACTACATACCACGGTAAAGCAATTATACTCCAATAAAGATGTTAAAAAAAAAAAAGAATCCCAAAGCCTAGTACCTTCCTTCAAACCCAATGAACCCATCTCTCCAGACTGCAAGCTACATGGGGACAAGGAAGCACCTCCCTCCTACCGTACTCCTCCCTGAGCCTGACCTGTGGGAACCAAGTGTGCTTAACCGAATTCTGAGTGTCCAACAGGCACCTCCTGGCCACGGCCCCAAGACTGAAGCAGCTTTCTTTTTCCCATGGGCAATGAAGTTTGCTTTCAAAAAGAAAGGCATTTAAGACGACACCTGTATGATGTGAAAGAAACAAAAGACTACAGATGAGATTTTAAAAGCATTATGATCAGAAGGAAGGAAGGCGAGCATTCAAAAGCCACGCCCTGCGGCTCCCACTCGCTGTGCGTGCAGAGGCTAAAGGGGCCTCCAAAGACCAGCCCTACGCAGCCGAACTCCTAAACCCATTACTCTTTTCATTCCAACAGCCACTCCATCAAGCAACTATTATTACTCCCAACTCATGGGTGGGGGGACTGAGGCTCTGGGCCTCACGCCAGGCTCCACAGCAGTAAAAGCAGAGACTCAACTCAAGTGCGCCAGCGGAAGGCCACCTGTAACCTACTCTGCAGAAGCCAACGAGGCAGGAGGAGGAATTCAGCAAAATGGGACGAAGCTTCAAGACAGACCCCCTGGGGCATTCAGGACCCTCTGCTTCCTGACACCCCCTTCACCCATGTGGGCAGAGGGGGCATCACAACACGGTTCTAGCTCTGAGCTCGGGGACCATCCAGGCAACCCAGGCAGGGCCTGGGGAATCTGCTTGGCCCCATGACCCTACTGGTCCCAACCCCTGCTGGGGGCTCCTCAATGAGGGAGGACATCCCCGCTCCCAAGGGAGAGGAGAGTTGACGAAAGACCTGGCTGGAAAACCGTGCCGCCTGCCACAGCAGGTCCAGATGCCTGGTTCCGTAGAGCAAGGCACACCTACGGGGAATGAAGGCGAAGCACCCCTCAGATGCCACCTCTGCAGGTGCTCAAGGAAGGGACTCAGCCAACAGAACCAGAGGAGGGCCTCCTTCAACCTGAACTTGCCCAACCCGGAATCCAAGGCGCGCACAGCCCCCGTGGCCTGCTTCTCCTCCCGTCCCGCTCCCCACAGCTGTGGCCTCTCAGCCCAGCCCGCTGGTCTGCTCAATTCCCTCCCCATCTGCAAAGTAACCCCCTCCCCCCCACCCCCCGCAATGGATTCATCCCAACGTTTAGTCAGCCGGGACCTTATTTATGACTTTTAGACTCTCAAACCCATTCCCATTCATAATTAGGAGAGAGCAGCTGGATGGCAACGCACACAAAGGGCCCCGGGGCACCCCCAGCCCACCTGGCCCAGCCAAACAGACCCTTTCCTGGGTCCAGATAGCGCGTGTGTTCGCTTCCTCCTACCTGGGGGCACCAACCGCCCTCCCCCAGGGCCTGCCACAAAAACCCGACGACTGTAAGCAAGGCAATTCCCCCAGCAGCAGTGCCCCTCCCCGCATCCCTGCCCCTCCCCGCACCCCAGCACCCCTGGTCCCCTCCCTCCCTCCTGTCCCCGTGAACTCACGGAACACGTCCCCCGCCCAGCCTTCGCGGGCCAAGAAATCCCACGCAAGGGCTCTGAGCAGCGTTAGATCCTAGACTCACATGAGACACTGCTGAGCGCTGGATTCTTTCCCTATGAAAATGCACACAGGACCCTCCCCACGCCAGCCCCCTCGACTTGTGCCATTCCCGGGGCTCACACCCCCTCCCAGGCACGGAGCCCAAAGAGGTCCACAGGCCTGAGGCAGGCCCGCCAGCTTTGTTTCCTCGGCAACACCCACTCTCTCCCTGCAGAGGCACACCAACCGAGGCAGAGCTCCTGGAGTTTCTTCTCAAGGGGCGGGCGACACCAGCTTTCCTTATGTTTGGGCGGGGGGGGGGGGGGGGGCTGAGGTGGATGGGACCCCAGCAGCTAGCTGTCCCCCACCTCCGCCTCCTCCCGCCGCACTCTTCCCCATGCTCACGGGCACCCGTCCTGCAAAACTGATTGCGCTTTCGCTCCAGGAGAGCCTGGCAAAAGAGATGACGCAGCCCCACAGACCCTCACCTGCTGATGGGAAACCAGGCCCCACGGGCCTCCCGCTCTTGACACTTCTCGGTGAGCGGCTCTGGTCACCTGGCACCTGGCCCTCGGTGGCGGCCGAGGCTCATCTGTCACGTCGGACATGTGTGAGGAGCTGGGCCTCCCAGGAAGCCGCCCTCCGCCCCTGCCCCCAGCCTGTGGGGCAGGAAGTTAGGATTTGCCTGATTCACTGGGCCTGTGTCTTCTAGCCCACGGGCAGAAGGGGGCAAGTGGCCTCAGCTGAGGGCTGCTGGGTTGGGCAGTGCTTCTCTACCCGGTTACCCATTTGAATCATCTGAGAGCTTTTAAAATTACCAGGCAGGTTCCACCCCAAGACCAGTAACTCAGAACAACCTCTGAGGGTGGGGCTCTGCTTAGATCTTGTTTCAAGGCTTCCCCAGGTGATCCCAGTTCCAGGCGGGGATGAGAAGCATATGGGGCTAGAGGGATCCCAGCAAGAGGGCGTGACAGCCTCCAAGGGAAGAAGAGCTGGAGGGCGGCCCCGACCCCTGCAGCCCGAAGCCCACAGCCCACCTCCTTCAAGAGGACTTCCCAGATGTCTGGGTGTACGGATGGGACCCCAGCTCCCAGTGCTGGGACCACCGCGCCCCTCCCCCTGCTGCCTCAGATGGGTGCCCAGTGCCCTCTGGTTGCGTGGTCTGCTCCTTGCAGGCCGGACTTAGTCAGGCTTGTTCAGGCCACCACCCCAGGGCCCGCACAGTGTTGACCACACTGTTCTGCCATCTCCCCAAAGCTCATTAGCCCCGAGATGACAGAAGGTCCATCAGAGAGAGGAGGTACCGTGGAGGAAGTGCGCAAGAGGGAAGACAAACCCCACGGAGCCCATTTTGCAGGATTTACGCCCTGGGCATCTTCCAAACCTCCCTGCTTAGGTCCGATCACTCCCGACCCCAGCGACCCCACCTGCCCGAACTAATCCACTGAACCCACGGCATACACCTCCCACATGCCAGGGGCTGATGCACTCGGACCATGCAGTCTGTTAACAAGACACCATCCAAAACGCTGACCATTAGTCCCCCCAGAATAGCATCACTAGGCCACAGACATCTAGGGACAGACGCATAAAACACATTCTCCCAGGGCTTCCCTGGTGGGGCAGTGGTTAAGAATCTGCCTGCCAATGCAGGGGACACGGGTTCGAGCCCTGGTCCGGGAAGATACCGCATGCCGCGGAGCAACTCAGCCCGTGTGCCACAACTACTGAGCCTGTGCTCTAGAGCCTGAGAGCCACAACTACTGAGCCCGTGTGCCACAACTACTGAAGACCGTGCGCCTGGAGCCCATGCTCTGCAACAAGAGAAGGCGCTGCAATGAGAAGTCCGCGAACTGCAACGGAAGAGTAGCCCCCGCTCGCCACAACTAGAGAAAGCCCACGCGCAGCTACGAAGACCCAACGTAGCCAAAAGTAAATAAATAAAATTAAAAAAAAAAAAAAGGTTTAAAACACATTCTCCCAAAATGATAATAGGGTGTCTCCCCGGTGGTGCTGTCTGCAGCCTGGAAGGAGCCAGGACTTCAAATGCGCTCTTGGCGGGGAAGGGTGGGGGAGCTGGAGGGGAGGGGAGGGACAGGTCACCAAATGTTCCCCATCCAAATCTTCAGCACTGATATCACCACCAGGAAACGAGATGTTTATCTTGTTACAAGGTCTCATGTTCCTGCTTCTTCTTTACCTAGAAATAAAAAGTTCCCATCTGGGTCTTCACAGACCGATGTCACCAAAATCAGAATTCACCAAAATATCAAAAGTGCCCACAATTTCAGAGGAGGAGATTAAAAAGGGAAAGTGATGGGGAAATTAAGACAATAGGAAGAAAGGTCTTGGAGGAAAAGTTCAGTTTGACCAGATGGGTTTTGCTCTTTACAAAGGGTTACACCACAGGCCTACAGAGACAGTGTCCCTCCTGGGTGCCACAGTGGTGACCGAACTCAGAGCAGGTCTTGGGAACCCCTCGGCCTGGTTTCCCAAGGGGCCCGTGAGGCCTTGCTGGCTGTGGTGGGCTTAACATGGGGCCACACGCGCCCCCCACCAACCGTCTGCCAGACCGCAGTCAGCTCTCTTCAAGGATGGGGACCGACACACACGATATCAAGGGTCAGCCTTTATCTTTTAAACGCACAATGTGCTCAAGCCAAAAACAAAACAAAACGCCTTTCCAAGACGCTTTCCAAATTCCAACAACACACTGGGCTGGAAAAAATGGAGCCCCGTTTCCTCTTATTTTTAATCTCACATTGGCTAGGTTTATAATAAAAGAGAATAACCTATTTATTTGCTTACCTTACTTGGAAAGACAATAAATTGGAAAGGCTTCATAAATCTCACAGGGAATTCCTTTAAACAAGGACTGTCAGCAAAAATCCGTAAATAACCCTCTGCCAGTCTCCAGCAATCACCTCCACCACACATTCTTTTTCCTTCCTGCTTTTGTACTAATCTTCTAGCAAACAAATCAAATCAAGCACTAAAACGTTTTATTCTTATCGAGGTGAGGCTCAGAAAACATCCGGGAGTCCACCGGGGCTGCTGGCTGACTTAGGTGGCCTCTGAGAAGAATCAGCCGCAGAAAAGACCCCTGGGACTGCATGAGGGAGACCTCTGCACCCCCAAACCCTGCCACACTGCTCTCACCGATTTACAAAAACCCAGGCTGGCAATCGGCTTTGCAAACAGAGCCAGGGACGTGGCATCCATTCTATCTGGAGCAAAGCATAAGCCTTATGAAACAGGGTCCTATCCAGGTGGCAGACAGGCTCTTGGGTTTTCTCCCACCTGGGCTAGCGTGGCATCAATGACAGTGCCTGGAGCCCTTGTAACTCCAGCGTCAGGGAGCTTCCGGATCCAGGCGGCTACTGGTCAAGTTCACTCATCCCCATGCTGACCAAGTTGAAGGAAGGCAGCTTGGAACTTGGAGATGTCCAGAGCAAACACACACCTCATCCAGCAGGCCAGGACTTGTTCCCACCATGTTAACTTGACTTGTGAGGCAACTGATTAAAACAACACTCTAGAGCTTCCCTGGTGGCGCAGTGGTTGAGAGTCCGCCTGCCGATGCAGGGGACACGGGTTCGCGCCCCGGTCCGGGAAGATCCCACATGCCGCGGAGCGGCTGGGCCCGTGAGCCATGGCCGCTGAGCCTACGCGTCCGGAGCCTGTGCTCCGCAATGGGAGAGGCCACAACAGTAAGAGGCCCGCATACCGCAAAAAAAAAAAAAAAAAAAAAAAAACTGACATTCAGATACAGCAGAAGATGGACAGTCTCACGCTGAGGTTTCAAGGACGGTGCTAAAAATAAGTTTAAATAAGAGGTAGAAGGAGGCTCGTGGCTAATCAAATGTGTAATCAACTTACGTATCAGGAAAGGATAATTACCACAACCAAAAAGAAAATTTCTCCAAGCCAAAAAGGTAAAAAAAAAATTTAAACCAGCAAACCACTACCCACATAGAAACAAAAATGTATGTTTTCAAAAAGGACAAGCCTCTTGCAGACCCGGCAGCTTCAGGAGCCTTGAAACTTTCCCCCAGGACCTTGATTCTTGGATGTGACATGCAATACTTAGCGAAACCCAAACAGACTTTGCACTACCAGAGATGCACTCAGTCTGTTAGCTGCGCAAAGGAATGGGCTTTTGATTCGAGTCCCACCCAGGTTCCCGTGCAGCAGCCATCGCCACAGAGCTGCGTCCCTGCAGGTGACTGAGCTGCCCAGAGCCTCGAGCGCTGAAAGTCACTCTCCAGCCCGAGGCGCCTTGGCCGTCTCTATTATGAATGCAGCAAATTCATTTGTTTTTATCTTCTCCCCTCCTGGTACATTCCTGGTACTCAAGAAAAAGGAGCTATATTATTATTATATACCCAGCAACTTAATGTATTCCTAATATTCCCGAATGAAGGCAAAGGCCTTTCTTAACCGGCTCCCTGTGAAACAGTCATTTGACAATTTGCACACCTCAAGCATGTTTGCCCGGCGAGGCCAGCTGGACCCGGGCACACATCAGCAGGCTGCTCGCCCCACGGGCACAGCAGTGGCTTGCCCACTCCCTTCCCTCCAAGTCCGCTGCAACTGCAGGATCCACCCAAGGGAAGCGGCTTCCCACCTGTTACCTGTGTCACCCTGAGGAGTTACCCTGCGCAGACAGGAGTGGAGCCCCAGGAGGGCGCTGGGGAGGCATCCTGAGGGCAGGACGCCTGCAGGCCCTGGGGCTGCCTAGAAGCACAGCCCTACTGTGCTCACAGCTGCGGCTCCACGGGGCTCAGACTGGGTGAAAAGGTCCACGGGGGCTTTACTGCTGCGGACTGCACTACTGAAGATGCTTGCAGGGCCCTTCAGGACATAAACCACTCCCCTCTCTGATGTTTAAATAAAATCCAGCATTCAACTTTTTCTGTAATAATTTCAGTGTTTGGGCAACCTTTCTTCCCTGGGCAAGGATTGGGAGGGAAACGCGGTCTCAGGGTAGTCAGAGCAGTGTCTGGGCCCCAGAACCGCACGGCAGCTGGGTCCTGCAGCCTGTCCAGGCCAGGAGGACTCGGGTCTTCCCACTGGCTGGCGGTGTTCCCCACCCCGTCAAGTAAGAACTGCCAAGGAGCGGAAGACACACACATACAAGCAGCTCAAAACGCTGGTTCAAACAGCCCTTGTCCCACCGGGGCGCCAACACTGGGCGCTCCTAACCCTGGGCTCCAACCTCTTTGCATCTGGAAGCCCCCCAAGTCTTCTAAGCACGTGCCCATGTCTCCACCGCACTCCCGGCATGCATGGCAGTTCACAGACGACCACCCCAAAGAGGCCAAAGGATGCTTAGACAGGAAGGAATCAAGGTCAGGGTTAGTCTGCGCTCTCGCAGGCATCAAAGGGTTTCCTCACAGTGAACGCAGGCAAAATGCACCAGGAGCCACTCAGCACAGTGAGCGCTTTCCCTGCCCTGAGTGCTGGGGCAATGGGGGGAGGGGAGCAAATACTGAGCAGTGAGGAGACATCTCCAGCAACAATCAGAACACTAATAAATGCGGTGAATCCCGAGTTAACAATTTAAAACATTCCAAGATTCATTTCCTAAAATTCCCCACAACTGAACGAAAACAAAGAGAATACTTTAAAACCAGGAAGAGAGTGAGTCGATGCTGACTTCCTTCCCAAAGTGCAACAGGGACCACTCACAAGCACGTGCTCTGGGCGGAGAGCGGCAGCAGCCTCATCACGCAGCCCCTGCTCCGAGAGAAACCAGGACCCTCTACGACACGCAGGAGCTGGCAAGCGTGGGAGTGGAGGCCAGGACTCCGGCTCTAGGGTGGGACGCTGACCCAGGTGACCCACTGCTGGCCTTGGCAGTCACTGACCTTCCCACAGGAAAGCACACTGGTCCCTCCGGCTTTCGGCAAACCACCCCCCTTGACCACAGAACGGTGGCCGGCCTCTACCTGCAGGAAGCCCAGCGGGGACCTGCAGGCTGCCCTGCGCCCCAGGAGGCACAGGGACCCGGATCAGCGTGGGGCGCAGGACTGCTGTGGGCAAACACACTGCCTGGCCCTCTCCTAAGCCACTTCCCCACGGAGGAAAGAGGAAGTAGCCAGCGGCCCGGCGGTCACTTCCAGTCCCCCTGGACCTGGAGCCAGCGGCCGTGGTGGACAGAGGAGGTACCCACTCCCAGGCGGGCACCTACCACGAGGGGCTGCAGGAACACGGTGGAGGAGGGCGAGCAGCTACGGTGTGTGTGTCCCCGGAAAGCCCAGGGACAACGGCCCGAGAGGCACCAAGGCCCAAGGTGTGGACGTGGAACTGCCCACTCCTGGGGGGAGGGGGCCCTTTGGGGGCCCGTGGATTCACGGGGCAGCCACAGTGACTGGCCTTTGAGCCAACCTGCCCAGCCTGGGCCAACGTCCTTAAGTCTCGGGCATCCCTGGGATGACATGGGTGGTGCCGCTCGGGCAAGTCTGTCTGCTGTGGCCTGGAGCGTCCTCCCGGGCCAGGCGGAACCCTCGCACGTGACAGACGTCCTAGAAAATCCTGGCCCCTCACACGAACATCTACGTACTTTTTCCTCCATACTTCCCGGGCTGGCCTTTCTACTATCAAAAGGGGACAAACTGCAGCAGTGGTGGGCAGGACGGAGGCATAATCACAAAGGGCTCCGGGAACCTTCCTTGGTGACGGAGTTGCTCTGCAACCACGTGGTTTTTACACAGCGTTGGTCAAAACGTGCAGAATCGCGTGCTGAAAGGGTGAATTTTACTGTACATAAATTATATCTATACAACATTCTTAAAAAGTTGATCCCCCTCAAAAGCCCAAAACAAATAATAAAAACAAATGACGTGCCCTGCGCAGTAAACTGCAATCCCGCTGCAGCCAGAGCAGTCTTTCCAAAAACAGGGCGGCTGTCACCTGCTGTCACCTGCCCCACCCCTCCAGCTTTCCCCAGGAAGCCGCCTGGAAGAGTCTGCACATCGGCAGGAAGGATCCCGTAAACACACGCTGGCGCAGACGCCCTGAAATTGAGCAGCACTTCAGTTTTGTCAGGAAGGTCATTTCGGGACCTCTAGCAGCTTAGCGGCCAGGAAATGAGAAATGAGATTCTGCTCATTACTGTGCCTTAACTGCTCTTATTGGGGTTCCACCTATCACGTTAGCATCATCACACTCCAACCTCCTGGTCAGCAAGCGGGGAGTGGACAGGCTCCCACCAGCCGGTGGCGTTGCGTCTGCCCTCACTGCCATGGGCATCCTGCGGCCTGCAGCATGCAAGGGGTGAGTCCCTGAGCCCCCCCCAGGGGCCACACACATCCTTGTCCTCATGCGGTGGTGCTGAGACCCCAGGGGTCTGTGTCTCGATCCAGAAAACCCAGGGACCGGCGCTGAAGAGGAAACAGAGGCAACACTGGAGTTCACCCAAGGTCACGAGGCAAGCTAAGGGCAGAGCTGGGTCCCCCGCTGGTCCCTTCTATCAGTGAGACTGCCACCACGCACGCCCCTGCAGATGACCTATGTGAGGCCAGAGGGTAAGGCGACAAAACAGCCTTCGGCCCTACCTTGCGCCTGGCCTTCTCTGTGGAGGGACACGGAGGGATCACGCCCAGGGGCTCCACAGTGAGATGGAAACTCATACTCTGGAGTAAGACAGGCTGGGTTGAAACTGACTGACCCAGCCATGTACCCCCAAGTACGAGAGCAGGCCCCGGCCTCCTCTCTGCCCCACAGCCCGTCAGGCACCCGGCCCTGTCAGAGTCCCAGCCACTCCTCCGACAGCCGGCACCCTCGCTGTCTCTGTCACCTACCCGGTGAGTCCACCGCTGGTTGGGTCTCCCAGGCACCACGACCACTGCTCTAAAATGCCATGTCTGGCGGCAGTAGATCTCAACTCAGGGTGCCCTGTGACCCTCTGGCCCTCTCTCGGCCTCTCCGGTCCCAGCCCCTCCCACTCTTTACTCCTACAAAGAAAGAATAACGATAGTGCCCACATGGGAGAGAACTCACTAGCAGTGCGTGTTGAAGGTGTGTCATGCATTAACACACTGCCCCTCACACACACCAGAGGTGGATACAAAGAATGCCCACCAGGCTTCCCTGGTGGCGCAGTGGTTGAGAATCTGCCTGCTAGTGCAGGGGACACGGGTTTGAGCCCTAGTCTGGGAGGATCCCACATGCCGCGGAGCAACTGGGCCTGTGAGCCACAACTACTGAGCCTGCGCGTCTGGAGCCTGTGCTCCGCAACGAGAGGCCGCGATAGTGAGAGGCCCGCGCACCGCGATGAAGAGTGGCCCCCGCTTGCCCGCAACTAGAGAAAGCCCTCGCACAGAAACGAAGACCCAACACAGCCAAAATAAATTAATTAATAAACTCCTACCGCAAACATCTAAAAAAATAATAATAATAAAAAACACAACAAGCTTCTCATGATAAAAAAAAAGAATGCCCACCACCCCGCTGTGAGGACCCAGGACACAAGGAGGTGGGGACCTTCCCCAGGCCTTCAGTCAATCCCCTGATTAGCTCTGGGACCGGAAGTGGACTTCTGGGGTTCTGTTCTTAGGTGCTACACGGTACTTCTTCAGGCCAGGGAGAGCACCAAGAACACCCGTCAGTCCTTCCCTGACCCCTCAGCCTGGAGACAACCCACCCTCCACCCCGGCACTTGGGAAGCACCCTACCCCCATCCCAGCTCTCTGTATTTCAGGATAAATCCTCCTTTGCTCTTGCTTGCAGTCCTGGCATCGGGCACACAGTAGGAGCTCTATCTGCTGAAGAAGCAGATCTTTGTTCAACAGGCAATTTTCAGAAGAAGCAAATGCATCTCAATGTCACTGCATACATTTCCACAAATCAATCCCAACTGAGCCACCTTAGCATATACTGTAAAAATTTAAAACCCTATGCATAAAATATTATATATCTATTTTTATTTGATCTACTAGGTTATAAAGCTTTCCTCAATCTCTTAAAGGTGGTTTTTCCAGTACTGCATAACTGCTTAATTGGGAAGTGTACAAAACATAATTACACTGCCTAACACTACAACATTGCTTATGGGAATATCTCTGTTCATGCATTCTGCTTTATTTTGTATTCAATCTCTACTAAGATGTCTATATGAAAATAGATAGGTATGCTAGTCTTCATAAACACCATAAATCATAAAGTCATTTCTTTGCTAACCCAAGTCCAAAAGCAGCCCCAAAAGAAACTGCTAGGGCCCCAAAGGTTCCCACTTCTCATATTCAAGCACAGTTGGAAACCTTTTAACATGTGGCCCCAAACACTTAGCTCTGTGCCACTCTGCCAGGTAAAGGTTAAGTAATGGCTATTTCTCTCACAATAAATGGCTTGGCACGCAACTCAAAAAGCACCTCCAAACTGCCCCCAGAAAGCAGTTACCCAAACCAGAAAGGGCAAATCCTTTCTGCCCAAGACCACAATTGCCAACCTCACATCAAGGGGCAGATGGAGACCCCTTAAATCCTCATCTGAGGACACCGTGTGTGGCCTTTCAAGTTCACCCTTCAACCAGCACAGGAAATGTGCCAAAGGCTCCCAACTCTTAAAATGGATGTATTAGGGCTTCCCTGGTGGCTCCATGGTTGGGAATCCGCCTGCCAATGCAGGGGACACGGGTTTGAGCCCTGGTCCGGGAAGATCCCACATGCCGCGGAGCAGCTAAGCCCATGCGCCACAGCTACTAAGCCTGCGCTCTAGAGCCCACGAGCCACAACTACAGAAGCCCGCGTGCCTAGAGCCCGTGCTCTGCAACAAGAGAAGCCACCACAACGAGAAGCCCGCGCACTGCAATGAAGAGTAGCCCCCGCTCGCCACACCTAGAGAAAGGCCGCGCGCAGGAACGAAGACCCAATGCAGCCAAAACTTAAAAAAAAAAAAGATGCATCACCCTGCACGCCTCCCCGCTTTTAAATGTGTACACACACCCCCATCCCTAGAATTGGGTTATCTGAATAACACAGCCTTTCTTTAAGCAGCTTGGTGTCGGTGAAAAAGAACCTGTTCAGAGCCTGCGCCATCATTTATTAACTGTCAGCCCATCCATGTGCCTTGAGACCCGACTGCCGATTCCAACCACTGGGAAGTATCCACACTGCCTCACTCTCTCCCGTAGAGGTTTGTCACTAAAAAAATAAGCACGTGTATGACAAGGTGTTTCTACAAACAGAATAAAGGTAAGCTGTCCTCTAAATGGCAACATAAGCTACCAGCCTCACGGAAGCCTACTAATTAATAAATTCACCAATCAAGATAAAAAGGATTTGCCACCAGATGTGTTCACTTGCGTTTCTAAAACAGAAGGTGTTGTCCCCAAATCTGTTTGGCAACACGGATGAAATAATGCACAAGTGAGCTCCCAGGGGTAGATTCCATCCACCTACACAGAGAGGTGAATGTGCCTTGCGCCGGTCTCTGCGCTCAAGGAGAAAGTCATCAACTCCACTGCACCCATCTTCGACTTTGATATACAAACCTTCCAAGTATGCTTCACTGCGTGCGGTTCATAGTGTACTAAAGTATGATCTGTAAAAACAATCTCTCTTTGCCACTACGCTGTGACACAGCCCAGCCTCCTCTCAATGAGCACTGCTGTCTGGGGTCAAGGGAAAAAGTTAAATGTCAAGTGCATCCGAATACAGAACCAGCTCCAGTTTTAACGGGCACACACGAAATTTCCCTCAAGTCCCTAGGAATGTCGGGTGCTGGTTGAGGGGACAGAACCCCCGCCTTAAACCAGAAAATGAGACCGGGTCAGGCAGAAATCCAGATTTCCACTTTCAAATCTATTCATTCACATGGGGGAAGAGGATTCAAGTATAAAATCTTTCAATCACTGATCGTGCCAAATGCTCGATAACGAGACTCAAGTGTGTGGGTGTGTGGCGGGGAGTGGTTTGTTTTTAGAGAAAGACAGTCTGCGCGCTGTTGGCAGGCTCTGGGCTGGCTGCGCTGAGAACCACCCGGAGGAGCCTGCAAAAAATACAGGTGTTCTGGCCCCACCTGGAGCTTCTACAATGGAACTTTGGGTGGAGCCCAGGAGACTGACTCCTGGCCAGGGGTGCCCTGGGGCTCCACCTGCTCCACAGGCCACCCTGTCAAAGCACCTGGGCAGCCAGCCGGCCCTCCCTGGGAACTGTGTGAGTCACTCGTGTGAAAACCACCAAGCCCACAGCCAGCTTCTTGCCACTAAATGAACTAAGTATGTGTGCCCAACTCAGGGGTGAGCTGAAGGGTGCTAGCACTCACCTGCTCCCTTCTGATACAACAGGGCACAAAGGACCTCTCTCCCTGCTCCTGGGAAGACCCTAATTCCAACTGTCTGTTCTCAAGGGATGTGTGCACAGCTCGAGCAGGGCAGGGGCAGGGGGCACTTATTCTGTTACAACAGCACCACCGTAGCTACTGATGCTGCCGATAACAGTAACCAATAGCTAACATCTGAACACTTCCCACCTGCATCAGCCTCTTTACTGTGCACGTTTGCAAATGTGCCAATAGGACGTTCTGGCCCTTGACCTCTGAAATGCCCTTGCATTCCACCACTAGCTGCCTCCCAAGGGCATTTTCAAGGATCATCTCGCTTTCCAAGTGAGATTTTTTAATGGTATGAATTAAACCCAAAGAAACTGCTGGTCCATGAAATGACCAGCCGCCTGGAAGGTGACAATCGGGTCCCTTCCACAGACTTCGGAAGGACACCTTCCCCAACACGGCCCCCAGCCCCACCTCACCATTTCATGCTCACCTGACCCTACGACTCGCATCTGGAGCCCACAGGCAGCAGGGAGCCGTGACATTGCCGGGGGGCGGGGGTGGGGGTGGGGTGGGGTGTCACGTCCACACCTAGGTGGTTGCCCAGGCCGTCCCTGGGAGTGAGTGAATGCCCCGGGAGGGGAAGATTTCCCAGGCCCAGATCGGGACATACAAACACCCATAGCACATCGGCCACCCAGCTGGACCCGGGCCAGTCACCAAAGCTGCTGCTAAGGGCCCACCACGTGCCAGGAAGACAAACCCAACACACCGTTCTCTGGGAAGCAAGTTCACTGCCACAGAGGCCCCCACGGGTTAAGGGTGCTGGCTGTCCTCAGGCAAAGGAGGGCAGCACCCAACCCCTCGCTTTTTCTTCCTTCTCTGGGAAGGGAAAGTAGGTCTTAAATAGAAAGTAAATATTTTACTGGGCATTTCTCAGAGTGACCTAATACCGAGTCACATTCCACAGTCTAAAAACAACCTCCTGAACGGTTTTCAGTTCATCACTTTGGCCCCAGGAACGGAGGAGAAGACGGGATGCTCCCTAACGGAGCCAGCCTCCACCCGCCCTTCCCAGTCCCTTCCCGGTGCCTTCCCGGTCCTGTGTGAGGCAGACTCAGATCGTGTTTCAGAGCACCAGGACCTGGATCTCCCGCCACAAACACTCCTCCCTGGGCCCCGCCCGCTTCACCTGGCACTTGCCCGACTCCGTAAGACCCATCCATCATTTAAGTGCGAAGGATAAAACCCCCCTTCCCTGGTGGACGCATTCGCCTAGGACGGGGCCCACTCACCATCTCTGTGACCAGCAAGTCCCATTTCCCAGCCTGCACAACCAAGGCAGTCAAGGCCCAGGGAGCACAAGGAAACCTGCCCCAGCTGGCACACGACACCTCCCGGCAGGAGAAACTGATTTGCTTGTTTATTTATTTTGTATTTTTATAAAGTTAACAAACACGTACAATGTGTCAGGCCTGTTCTAAACTCTATATAAATATTACGTCGTCAAATCCTTGTAGCCCACCCCTATACTTACCCTTGCTTCCGGTTCAGAAACGGAAGCCCTTTGCGAGGGCTTGTGAAATCCCGAATGCAGTCATGTGTCTCGTTCCATCCCTCCTTTTTCCCACACTTTCTAGAACAGTCTGTCCCATCTGATGCCTCTTCCTCTGCTTGTGGGGACGTGTGTTATCTTGGGGACAGGGCCGTCCCTCCTCGGGCCCAGCCTCAGCCCTGGCAAAGGAGGCAGACATTCACTGCCTCGGTGGGACCTCTCCCTCACCGTCAGAGTGAGTCCCCAGGTAACACTGAGGTCAGCCCAGTGCTCCAGGGTGGCCCAGAGAAAAGCTTTTGGATCTAAGCAGGAGCCTGACATGCCAAGTAATCACCAGGTTGCAAAACTCCCAGATACAAGCACGGCCAAAAATTGGTCCCTGCGCTGACCCTGCCCTCCTCCCCGCTAACGACAAGGCACCCAGACCCAGCTCCCACCAGTCGCTCTCCCTCCAAGACCCCAGCCTGCCCACTGCAGCTACAGAAGATGAAATAAATTAGGAAAAAACCCGTTACTCTCCCTTGCAGAGAAACCTTTTTAAGAACCAGAGTTATACTTGCAATGTGCATTTCTAGCGGTTCTGCTGAGCTCTGAGGGGCGTCTAAGCTCTTGGGTCGTCTGAGACACACATCAAGAGCACAACCCAAACAACTGTTAGTCACAGCCCCTCGCCCTTCCTGCCCCTGGGACACAGGAGACTCGAGTAAGGCAAGCTCACAGTTACCGCAAAGAAAACTCAAACCACTCTGAGCTGCTTTCTCTGCCCACTACTTGGAGCGCATCTGGCCAGTTTAGGGAAGGAGAAAATTACGCGCTGTTCAAAGCCCTCCTTAAATACTCAGGAAGACATCACTACAGATAGAATTCCAACGTTAATTCTGAAATCTCCTGGCTTTTGTCAGATGAAGCCACATTCTTAATCCCAGGCTTAGTTGAGAAATGAGAAGAAAGGATGTTTGCGTGTGGGGAAAAAAAAAAAATCCTCAGCCCTGAGCGAAAAGCAGCAAACACCTTGGAGGAACAGGGAGAACAAACAGAACTCTGCACAAGGCCAAGGCCGAGAAAACTAGGGTCTCAGGAAACCTGGTGTACTCACCGTGGCACCAACAGGGCATGTGGGGGAAACCTATCAGATTTCCCTCGTGTCCTTCCGGAGGAACTCGGGATGCCAAGCCCAGGGGCATTTCTGCAGAGCCAGGGATCCCTAAACCCGGAAGAGGCCAGAGATACACACCTGCAGACCCAAAAAAGGTTCTGGGACCACCCACAAATCCTGGCTCTCGGCTGGCCAAGGCTAACAAAACTATAAGGGCCATGAGAACATTCCTGTGCTTAAATGCCTTCAGACCCGGCCACATCCACCCCCCAGGCAGAAGGGCCCCCATGGAAGCAGCTGCTTCTCCTTCTCGGGTCCCACCGAGCACCGCTGAGGCCTGAGAGGCACGAGCTGGCTAATCCTGGCGTGCCTTCACCTACCATGCACCACCCTTTCCCATGGGAAGTGAAGCAGAATGGAGACCCTGTTTGAAAACTGCAAGGGGGACTTAAAATAGGCAGAAGATAATCATGACCCAAGCTGGACCGGACTAATCGGTCAAAAGCTCCCGACCCCGCACCCCGCACCCCGCGCTGCCCTCAACCTCCAGGAAACAGGGCAGAACCCAAAGCCTGAGACAGGGAGTCTGCAGTGTCCCCACCACCACCCAGGCCCACTGGAGCCTTGGAGCACCAGCAAGAACTTCAGGGATTTATTTCCCAAGCACACACGTGTCTGCAAGCACACACGTGTTCACGAAAGGAAGAGAAGCATGGTAAGGCAGGAGGATAATCTTGTAATTAAAGGAAAGCCTGTTTTTCAGGAAAATCTCCACCTCGCGGGGACCTTACCCTAAAGGAAGCCAAGGTCAGTCGGAGAGCTCCCACATCACCTGCTCCGGGTGCCTTTCAGGTGAGTTAATCACCCAGGCAGGGCCGGTCTCCAGATTTCAGGACACACCCAACTTTGTGCCATTCCCTTTCAATTCTCTGATAGCCTCTTTGAAAAGAAAGCTGTTCCTTTTGTCAGGGAGTATTAATTCAAATTCCTCTCCAAGGCCAGCACAAATGCAGGGCCGCAGCCCAAAGGAGGTTTACCCAGCAGAATCAAGTTTCTCGCCAGTTTTTACAGGAGTGGTGCAAACAGACTATTCCAATTAGGTGAAATCCTCACCATCTTCCCTGTCTCTTTTCCCAAATTCCCCCATGTTGAACACAGGAACCAACTCCCACTGTAAGATGTGCATAATGAATCCAGCTGGAAAGTGAGAAGCAGCCAGAGTGAGGGAGGGGAACGCCCCACCCACCTCCAGCCCCTCCCCCCAGTGAGGGGCACGTGCTAGGACGGAGGGGGCTCACATGAGAAGACTCCCACTGAGATCACTCATCCAGACCACAGACGTGTGGAGCACCTGGCTACTAAACCCAATTTTACCAGAAAAAAAACAAAAACAAAACAAAACAACCTGAACACTGTGAAAGCTAGCCACACGATCTCAGGGCATGTGTGTGTATGTGTGTGCTCATTCACACACATGTGTGTTTGCTGGGTGGGGCGGGGGGGGGGAGGTGCACATCAGAGACACCCAGATAGAGGCAAGGGAGGAAATGAGATCAGGAGGACAGAGGGGTCTCATTTGGCGAGCATAGCAAAGCCATCCCCAAATGTACTCAAGTCCCAATCAAAAGCCAAAAGCCTCAATCAATTACAGAGAAACCAGAGCCAGGTGGAATTGACTGCTGGCTCCCTTAGTTGCTGAACTCCACCCCCCTCCCCCCCTGCCTCCCCCCTCCCCCGACGCTGTTTCTTGATTGGTGAAACAGTGACTATCACTTCTACCTCAAAGAGCCCGATCAATAGCACTGTGCCTAGCCCTTGAGGTCCTTCCGGTGTCTGGTCTTTGCCGGGACAGCGAGTCTGTGGTCCAGAGGCAGAATTCTCCCTGTGCACCCAATGGGGCCCCCCATCTCCTGAGCCTGCCTCAGGCTTCAGATCAGGAGCCATGCTGTTCATTAACTCAGAAAGTGTAGTGAATTTAAAACAGGCCTGGTCCAGGAAACTATCTAGAAATCCTTCCTTAGCATTAGATTGTGAGATCCCAACAAAAGACCACTAATCAAAGAAGGAAATTAAAACAAGCCAGACTTCTCACAGTCCCATGTGATCCAGAAGCAACTCTGGGCCTGAGAAAGATACTTGTTTCTGAGAAGCCATCTGAATCCTGGGGAGAACATGCCAGATTCAGGGCAAGCCTGAACCCTCACCTCCCCTCTGCTCTCAGGGCGGCGGGGAGAGCGGCTCCTTCACCAGGGAATCCTGCCCGGTCCTCACTTCCAAGAGCCTGTTCAAATCCCAGCTCTACCACTTGGAGGGCAGGGAGGGCGATGGACAAGTCACCCAAGTGTCCCCTGTGCCTGACACCCCACCCACCTTGTTGTAAAGGTCAAATGCAACACAGGCCAAGCGTCCAGTGAGAGTGACAAACGACTCTAAGTAAAGGATCAGTCAAGGGCAGTTACAGTGTTACTTTCACAAAAATAAAAGAACTACCTAAGTGGTCTGCGTGGACTTCTTGAGAATCAAATTTAAGTTTGCAAGGATAGAAAGAGCGCAACACACAGAAATTCCTCCACCGAGGGTAAGAGGGGTGCAGGGTGGAAAAGCCCCGTTTCATCCTGGCTCTGCACTTACTGCCCCTGCAACCTCTAGTCACATGGCTCATCAGGCCCCACGCCCGGAGAAGCGCTGCAATGTGAGAAGGACGCAGGTTCTGAGGGAGGACGGGGTAGCCCTCGGAACCACCACCGCGCTATCGGTACTACGAGTAAAAGAGCCAGATTGGAAGGCTGCGGCAGAAACCGCGGCCTCAACGCCGCCCCTGGGACGGGATGCCAAGCCGACCAAGTCACAGCGATGGGGCCGTTTACCGCTTGTCGCACCTCTGCCACCATCGAAACTCCCTGTCCACTGGGGAGTGGGTTGTAGAGACAGGGACAACACGACTCAGGTTTAAGATCCCCGGAGCCCGCAATCGCTGGGGTGGCTCGGGCACGGTCCAGTCAGGTACCTGGTTCTGCTCCGAGCCTCGCCGCGGGTTCGGGACCCACCTCGGTGTCCTGCGTCCTCTCGGGGCTCCTTCCACGTCCCGGCCGGGGGGACTGGGAGTGGCGCGGGCGAGCCCGCGGGTGGGCGGCGGCGAGGGGCGGGACCCCGCACAATGGGCTGCGGGAGGAAGGAGGAAGTGGGCACTGGTGGGGGTAAAGGCCATTTCTATCACCTCTCGACAAATTCCCAGCGGCGGGAAGCAGCTCCCTATTTACAAGTGAAAGGGCAAAGCGCGAGGGGAGGGGCGCTTCCGGCGGAGTCCGGTACAGCGCGGGGGATGGGGTGGGGGGGATAAGTACGCGAGCCTGCGGGGTCCAGCCGGGGGGCAGGGGAAGGAAAAGGCGGGCGGGGCCGCCAGGTAGGCGGCCTTCGGGGGCGGAGCCTCCAGGTGAGCCAGCCTGGAGAGGAGGAGCGGAGCCGCCAGGTTCGCGGGGCCCAGGGGTCAGGGGGACCTCACCTTCGGGCCTGGGGTCCTAGAATCCGGAACCCCAGACGCCAGGAGACCCGTCCTTATAGCAAGGCCCAGCACTCCGGCTGACGGGGGGCGTTCGGGGTAGTGCAGCCACAGACCACGCCCCCTCAGGTAGAGGGCAGCCAGGTAGGGCGGTTGGCCTTCACCCAGGCCCAACTTTGCCCTCCCCGCAGCAGAAGGTCGTGCAGGAGCCCGGAAGTCGCCCTGCGGTCAGTCTGGGCGGAACGTTGGGGTTCCCGGCGCCCGAGGCCCCCAAACTCGAGCTACAGAAACAGGAGGCGGAGACCAGCCTCTTTATGACTCGGGGGAGGCAATTCAATATTTCATCCTCGCATAAAATAGGAATTGCTCTATTTACCTAGCCAGCAGGAGCATCGTGAAGATTAACGACTGTGAAATGTTTTTAAGATCAAAAACATTGAGACTTTACTTATAGGCACTTACATGTGTATACTGATAACTGTACAGCAAAATATACTCTTTATTGATTGCCCTCCTGGAGCGACTTCTAGCCCATAAGCGGAAAGCACTGAGAAAAAAGATTCAGGTACATCTCTGTGTCCTCCTGAGATACTAAGGAATATGGGTAGAAACCGTGGCAGCCACACTGGACCTCCTGCTCCATCCAGGCCTGCAGTGGCAGCTGGAGGAATCAGCCAGCAATGCAGTCCACAGCTGAACGTCTGAAGAAGAGCCGGAAAGAAACTTAAAATATTTGTCACAACCCCTGGGAAGAAAACGCAGCATTTCCACCGCTCAGCTCAGCAGGCAGGTGCCCCCACGTGTGGGCCACCATCGGGTCTCTGCTGTTCGGAAAGCTCTGCCCTACCACCCCGGGCCCAGTGGTCAGTCAAACTCAGCCAGTGCTAGGAGCCCAGGCAGCCCATCTGGCCTGGCAGCTCCAACAGCAAGGCCTCCGTGGTGTCACCAGCACCCTGTCCCTCCCAGCAAAGCAAGCCCACGTGACCGGGCAAGGCCACTCCACTCCAGTCCCCGCAACCATTCTTGGACAGGGTTTTCAGAGCCCCTGAGAGCCCTCCCGGCTCGCTGCGGCTGCAGTCCAGGTGGGCAGGCCCGGAAGCTGCAACACCCTATGGGCTCCCCACCATCCAAAAGGATGTGCAGGCATGACCCCTACCCATTCCCCAGACGCACCTGGGCCTGATCAAGCAGAAATTTTATTTGCACTTCTAGACCCACCCCACTAAAGACATCCATCAGCAAAAGAAGAAAGTCCCAGCCAGAGTTCATTCAGCAGGAAGGGTGCACAAACCGTCTCCTGGCCTCCACCCCCTACAGCAAAGGGACTTCACCTGCTGCTCCTCCAACCCCACACAGACACACACACCTGATCAGCTACAATACTATCACTTCCAGGTTGGATTCAGGTCATTTTCACCTAACAAGTGATTCTTTGCTAGCCTCAACAGCTAGGCTTTAGGCTTTTTAAATTGCCATATACCTGGGGCGGGGGCGGGGGGAACAATCCCATCAGGCCAGAGGAGCTGACCTCTACGATCTCGGTCTACAGTTCCTTCCAAAGAAACTTCCTGGGATTCCATGACTCCATAATGAAGTTTTTGTTTGTCCTGTGCTGGAAGCCAGATTTCAGGCATGGCTGGAGCGCAGCAGTGAGTTTACAACCCCTTGGCCAGCCCCAGCGCTGCAGAAAAAGACCCACACATCATCCATGTGACGAATTCCTTAAAAAGGCCCTTCCAAGTTTCTGCCACAACCTGGGCTGGGATGAGACACAGAAACGTCGCCACTACTTCCAACCAAGCTTCAAGCCAGTTAATAGTGTCTTTCAAGTCATAATTAAAGATTTACTTTAATGCAAAAAGCAGGTTTCTGAGCACTTTTGAGAGGGAGAAAATCAACAATGTAAAGGAAGGTTTTCTTTGTGTTTTTATCTCACAAGCGGGATGAATTTTAAGAACCACACCGTTTTGTTGAAAAGCACTGCCTTCCCCCCTACCCCGGGACATTTCTGGACTCTCAGTGAACACCAACCAAAGGTGAGGCTGCCCACGAAGTTCAGGAAACAACAGCTATTCGGGATTAACATCCCCTAAACACCATCCGACCTTGGGGAGAATGCAGGCTCTGTTATTACCCAGGATAGAAGTCACAATTCTCCATAAAAGCAAAAGCATCATTTGCTCCAGGAATAAGAAAGAACCCAACCATTTTATCACAATTTTTGTGAATATTAAGCCACTCCTAGGCAACCATCTGTTAAATTTCGTTACAGAAACAGTTAAAGCAGATCATTTCTAAAACATTCACTCAAGGAGGAACTAGGCTAGATACAGATGGAAACATCAACTGGCCCCCAAAGTTCCAGGCAGAAGGGGCATCAGCCCCCAACAATGGGCCAGGGCTACACTGATCCCACTTCCTGGAGAGGCAAAAAAGAAAGTTAACACGAGCGCCTGGCACTTTAGCAATAGAGTTTTGGCTCCACTTTGGAACCTCAGCTCCCCTGTGGAAGCAGGAAGCTTTGTGAATGGAGGAGGAAGATGCAACACAGGAGTTTTCAGAAATGGCAGCACCTGTGCAACAAAATACAAAAATCCAACACTCATTTTAGCCGCACTTTCCCTAACACCACAGACTAAAAACTACTTTAATGTGAGGGGAATAATAAAAATAAACACAACTGCTTCCTATGACTTCAGATGCCTCAGTTCCTGGTAAGTGTTGAATGTGATTTCTGAAAACTGCATTTCAGGGGCGGGGAAAAGTCTGCTTCGTTTACACTTTCTTAGAAGAACCCTACTATCTGCTTTTAGAATCTTTCCTCCAAAAAGCAGATCACTGAGAAGAAGAAGAACACAGAGTTCCCCAGCAGTCCAGAAAAGACCACCTTCTAAGAAAAAGTCTGGAAAGGGAGCAGGCCGGTGGCCCCAATGGCCATGCCAGGCAAAGACAGATGATTGTGACTCTGGTTCCCATCCTGTCTGCAGCTCCTGAAGTTTCTGTATTCTCCAGCAGTTAGAAGAATGAAGGCGAAACTGCCCCTTGGCTCCCATAGTCAACATTCCACACAAACAATGGCCTGGCTTGCTCCCTATTGTACATTCTGTATTCATTTGTGAATCCCATTTTTTTTTTTTTTTTTTGCACAATGTGCAAAGCCCTTCTTTTCACTGGTGCGGTCCTGAAGGTCCAAGTGCAGCCATAATTTAGGCTTGAAATACTAATAATGATGATGGCTAAAAGCAAGCGACAGATGAAGCCCAAACATTAATTTGTGAAGATCATTAGAGTCACACTGACGGCTTTTGGATACTATCCATTAAATCATGATCAAAAGAAACACTGAACACCTTAAAAATGGTTCTGAAGTTTTTAGCAATTATTAAATGTAATTTTCCAAACCCAGAGATAGGTGTGTTTAAAAAAAAAAAAAAAGAAAAAAAATACCCTTTCATAAGTCTTTGATACATATTCCATCAAACACAGACTTGAATAAAAATTAACTTCAAAAGATTGATTGGGGGGGAAGATTTGCATATTTCCTTCTTTCCCAGGATGCTGTAACTTTAACCGCAGGAGTGTAAATTAGGACATGCTTACCAGCTGTAAGGGAGAAAACTGATACTGCCCAGGCAGTATAGCCTCTGAGAGCAGATCCATTCTAGCATTTTCATGTGCCTACTAAAAGTCTGCAGTAGTGGAAGTCCACACAAGCATTCCTTAGGTAGTGAAATGCAGGAACATTCTTGGGGAATAAGACACCCCGATATTTCAATACATGGTGTTAAGTACAAGAACTTCTATTTGAAGGGTCAAGCAAACTGCACTCCCATTTTTAAATTACTACAGAAATGTGTTCCACCCTCTGTAATTGAACTATCAGCCAGGTGGTGGAAATATTACAGGAGCTGTGCCCTGCTGAAAAGATAAATTTCCTTTCCCAATCACGTACTATATGAATATATATTTGTGGCCTGTATCAGGGACATGAGACACTTGGGCTGCTGCTTTTCACTGATAGAAAGATTAGTAACAGAGGGACCCAGGCTTGTACTCACATATGTTATGATGACAGCCCTTCTATATTAAAATGACAGTGGTAAAAAATGACAACTGGGGTGGCCATTCTGCTGTTGCTGTAAACTCTTTAAATTTTTTCCATTTAGGGAAAGTGTTAAGTGCAAAGGGGATAACTTTGCTTTCAAAAATGATTCATGATGGAAGAGAATTGTTGGCAAATGGCGTTCTGGTGCTAGACCTCAGCGGGGCCACCCTTTTGGTTTTGAGTCTCAAGGATTTCAAACGGTGCGAGTTATCCTGAACTCTCTTTGCTTTGGCATTTTAACAGTTGCCAGCAATAATATCCTTTCCCAATCCAGCGATGTGCTTGCTCGGTACCTATGTTACATACTCATCCTTCATTTACCTTGTCGCTAGCTACTCAGAACACTGGAAAAGTTGCAGGTTGATTTTGCAGCTTTGTTTGTTGTTGTTGTGGCTGTTTGTTTCACTTCGTCTCTCATTAAGACACTTCCAGGGCTTATGAATAGGATTTCTTTCTGGAGTTTTACAAGTCAAGAGTAAAGTTATTGATTATTCCCTGAAAGGGTAACTGATGGCTAGTTAATAATTATACGAATAGCAAGTTTTCCTGTTTCGTCTTGTGTACACGACCAGATTAACAATGCCAGGGAAAGCAAACTCGACTCCACAGGAACAGGTGTGCCCTGAGTCTTAAAAGGCCAAAATATCTCACAAAGTATGTCACTGGTGTATTTTTACAATGCTACTAGTGTTTGTTTTTAAGTAGCCAAACTTTTTTACTTTTTTAACTTTAAAGAGACACACTTTGCAAATATTTCTTCACCCAGTCAATGACTAACTGCCAGGCGTAAGCTGCAATTCGAGCCTGGCAAAGAAATACATTTTAGGGACAAAGAGATTTTTTTGCTGCTGTTGTTATTGTTTAAATCACAGTTAAGAAAAGGCAATTTGCCCTGCCCCTCCCGCAGGAGAACACCCAGTTCAGGATGTTCAAAGATCCCAAGTGAAATCCTAAATAACAGGGCTCTGAGCTCCAATCTGCAGAGCTACGCAGAGCACCCTCCACCTATAGCTTTATTAATGTACAGTCAGGAAGGAGGGAGGAAACATACCCCTTCGCTTTATCTTCCCAAACAGGAAAAAGAATTAAACCAAAAGGCACCATGTCAGGTCCAAAACAAGCTCCAAACCCAAGATTTGTAAATTCCCTCTAATAACTGCTTTCTACAGGGACAAACTGGGGTCCCCTACTCCTCGGGCACAGAAAACCAATCAGTGTCATAAATTCCCTTTGCCTTCAACCCTCACTCCCTTGAACAGGGGACAGAGTGGGGGGAGGGGGCGACCCAACATCAACACTTAACACTAAATCCCTCAATGTTCTACAGAAATATGCTGGCTTCTTTCCTTTGTTTGGTCCTGTTATACTTGATCGAGTGTGAACGATTAAACTGGTTTCATTAAAGGCAAGTGCATTCACAGCTAGCATCCAACTTCAATGGCAACTGGAAGCATATTTTGCAAGAAGGAGGGCCTGCTTTTTTGCTTGAAATCTACCATCTCATTAACTTTTCTTTGGGGGGGGGCAGTAGAAAGGGCACTAGGGGTTTTTACCAGAGAGTGTCAGAGCAGCCCAGAGATCTGATGCTAGACAAAAGGATATTTAGTGTTTCAACTCTGAGATACAGTCCCTCTTACTTAAAAAAGAGAAAAGAAATCCTGTTTCAATATTATATTAAAGCTGCTCTGAAAGTCTTTAATTAGCATTTTGAATATTGATTTATAATTGCTCTAAGAAGTATGCTTTGAAATCAAATGATTATGAAAACAAGATGCTTTAAAGCCCCATTACTTCAAAATGTAGAAAATTTATTTAAAAAAATCAAAACAGTGGAATTCTCCTAAGCACATGAAAACTAAAGTTCTACTTTGAGAACCCCAGAGGCAGAACAGCAGTCTCAGGTACTGAACACGGGGTAAATTTTAAACTGCCTTTGAGCCCAAGCACCTAGCTAGCAGAGAAGAGTGTCTTCTCTGAAAGAGTAGTACCAGAGTTTGATATATTTCGCCAAAGTCGGGAGGCAGAATCACTTAGTAAACTAACCAAAATAAACGTCCCCTCCAAATTATCCATGTCAGATAAAAATATACCAGTCTCTACAATATCCAACAGAATTGCAAATAAGGCACTTAGCATTTTAAATTCCCAATGCATATTTATAGAATAGAATTCTCTTGTCTACCCTTCAAGCCACTCACGTCTGACTCTCTAAGAACTTAACCCGATCTCCAGTCTTTAAAAAAGAAAAAAGGGGGAATAATCCAGAAAGATATGTTTACCCCGGATAGGGCAAGTGAGCCCGGCATGACGACGCAGGCCACTGCCAGCAGACTCCACCGCAAGGACGCAGACCAAGCGGGAATTTCTACGAAAAATTCCTCCTTTCCCTTGTAAAATACTAAACCCGGGTGCCCTTGGAGCCAACTGCCGCTTGGGCCGCCTCCGGAAAAAGTATTTGAGGGCTGGGCGCACCACACACACTCGCGCGCACACGCAGACTCAGTGTCCGTGACCATCCGCGGCGGCGGAAAGCGAGCCACCGAAGGGAGTATGTGCGCGTGTGTGTCTCGCCGTGGCCAGTGGTGACCGCGGAGAGCTCCCCGGCCCGCGGCCTCCCGGCACCTGGGCGCTGCGTGGGCTGCGGACGACCGGCCACGCCGCGGACCTCCAGCTGGTGAAAGACCCTGCGCGCCCCGGCGCCCGCGCGCCTCTGCCCAACTTGCCCCGGGTCGTTGGGAAGAGCGCGAGGTAGAGAAAGAAAGGCGCTTCCCCTCGGCCGCGCGGGTCCGTCCGGCGCCGCGGAGGACAAGGAGGAAGAGGCGATCGCGGCCGCCCGGCTGCCTCTGCGCCGCGCCGAGTCCCCGCCGCCCGGGTCGCGCCCTCGCCAGACCCTCCTGCGAAACTTTTTCTTTTTGGTTCGCCCCACCCGAAAAGTGCGGCCAGGGCGGGGGAGGCGGGCGGGCCGGGTTCGCGGCGGCGGCGGCGGCGGCGCGTGAGGAGGAAGTGGTGCCGGCGGGAGCGCGGCCGGGCAGAGGAAATGCCCAGCCAGCTCGGCCCCCGCCCGCGCCCGCCGCCCGGCTCGCCCCAGGCCCCCGCCCCGCTGCGACTTTGGCGGGCCGAGCCCGCCGCGGCAGTGGTGGCGGCGGCGGCAGATGTGGCCCGGCTGCCCGGAGGAGCCAACAATGCGGGGCCGGCAAAACAAAAGGGTTCCACTTCGCCTCCTTTCCCGTCTTTCACTTGCGCTCCCGGGGCGCCGCGCGGGATCCCCTGCCAGCAGGGGCCGCTCCCCTGGGGACCCGGAGCCGCGCGCGCCCCGGTTTCCCAGCGGACCCCCCGCTCCCCTCCCCCGCCCCGCAGGCGCAAGGCCCCGCGCGCTCGGACTCCCGGTTCCGGGGGATCCGGCCGTATTGTCCCCGCGGCACGCCGCGCGCTCGGCCTGGGTCGCGGGCGGCCCCCGCGCGCGCACCCACCGGCCTCCGGGAACAGGAGCCGGGGGCGCCTAGGAAACCGTCGCCGAGATGCCGCCGCCGCCGCCGCTGCCCTCCGGACGCCGCCGTGCTCGGGGTTTCTTTTTTTTTTTTTTTTTTTTTTTTTGCCAGTCCTGATGGGAAGGAAGGTGACCGCCTACTTCGCATTCATCAACTCTCATCACAACAACAAAAATCCTGGCGCTAACGGCGGCCAGCGGGCACGATCGGCGGCGGGGGGCGGCAGGCAGGGACCCCAGGCCGGCGCCCACTCCCGAGCGCCGAGCGGGGACACCGGGCCGGGGACGCAGACCAAAGATGTCCTCGGATGCCGGCTTGGTGTCCTTCGCCCTCCTCCTCCTCCCCCCCAGTGGCGCAGTGAGGCGCGGGCGCGGCGCCCCCGGCCCGCGGCCGCAGGTGAGGCGGGGGCGGCGGCGGTCCCAGCCCTCCCCCGGGGCCCCCCTTACCTCGTCCCGGGCCGCCGGCGTCCACGGCGAAGGGCGCCCACCCGGGAGGCGGCGGCAGCAGCGGCGGCGGCTCCCGCCCCTCCCACCCCACCCGGCGGCGGTGGCGGCGGTGGCGGCGGCTGTGCGGCCCCCCCTCAGCGCGGCATGGCTCCCGGCTCCGTCCCTCGCTCCTCCGGCCGCTGCCAGTTCCTCTGGGCCGCTCCCGGGCCACCTTAAAATGACACACGCACACAAGGACACACACACACAAAAACTTAATCTCTCCCCTCCCCTCCCTCCCTCCCTCCCCTCTCCCCCTCCCCTCCCTCCCCTCTCCCCCTCCCCTCCCTCCCCACTACCCTCCCTCCCCTCACCACTACCCTCCCTCCCTTCTCCCCTCCCCTCTCTCCCCTCCCCTCCCTCCCCTCTCTCCCCTCCCCTCCCTCCCCTCTCCCCTCCCTCCCTCCCCTCCCTCCCCTCTCCCCTCCCTCCCTCCCCTCCCTCCCCTCTCCCCTCCCTCCCTCCCCTCCCCTCACCCCTCCCCTCTCCCTCCCTCCCCTCCCTCCTCTCTCCCCTCTCTGCCCTCCCTCCCCTCTCTCCCTCCCTTCCCCTCCTCCCCTCCCTTCCCCTCCCTTCCCCTCCTCCCCTCCCGTCCCGTCCCCTCCCCTTATCTCCGCTCCCCACCCTCCCCTCCCCTTCCCTTCGTCCTCCTCCCCCTGCCGCCGAGCCTCTTCCTACTTCCCCACCCACCCCACCCCCTTCCTCCGCCCACCCGGCTCCCGATCGTCTCCAGCCTGGTCCCGGCCCCGCGCCCGGCCGCAGGCAGGGGGCTGCGCTGGGGGTACCCGGCCCGCACACGCCCCGCGCCGCGCTCACCCCCAAGAGGATGCTAATTCCAACTTGGATCGGGGGAGGGAGCGTCCTGGAAGCCGAGCGCCTCCCGGCTATTTGCTCTTCTTTATTTGTTTTCTCCTCCGGGGAAGGAGGAGGAAAACGGAGAGAAAAGGAAAGGGAAAGAAGCGGCGCGGCCGCGTCTCCCGGTGGCCGCCGGCTGCGCAGGAGCGAGGCGGGAGGCGAGGTGAGGGTCGCCGCTCGCTCACTCCTCGCTCCTTTTTTTTTTTTTTTTTTTTTTTTTTTGGGCAAAGGCGGGGTCTCTCTTTACAAACCAATGACACAACCCCACATGGGCCGGCCTCGCCCCCTACAGATACTCTTCACTACAAATCGCCTCTCTCGGGGGATTAGTGGCTCCGCGAAAGTGCACACAGGCGCGGCGGGCGGGCGAGTGGGCCGGGCGCGGCGGGCACTCCCCGGCCTGGCCCCGCCTGGGAGGCCCTAGCGAAGCGCTGGGGCCTCGCGGGTAGGGCTGGGGGTCCAGCTGCAGCGGCTGCTAATCTGGCCCTCCCTCCACCCTCCTTCCTCCTCCGCCCCTTCCACGTGGGGCCCCGGGCGGCCGGCCACGTGGGGGGACGCGAGTCCGCGCGGACCTCGGCACGGCGCCCCGGGGTGGCCCTGGCTCAGTGGGGCCCCCGCCAGGCCCGCGGCGCCGACCTGCCCCCTTCCTGGCCCCGCGGCTCCAACTTCCTCCCGGGCCCCTACGCCGGCCGCTTCTGTCTTCTCAGGCCCGTGGGGTCAGGCGCGGGCCGACCACAGGGGGCACTTGCGCTCCCCAAATCCGGATCCGGGAGACAGTGCCCGCGCCTGGCCCGAGGGGCGGAGATGGCCGTGGGTGCGCGCGGAGGGAGCCCTATGTGCTGGAACTTGCAGCGGTAGTGTTCCCTGCCAGAAGCAAAACATTTTTTACACATTAAAAAAAAAAATGTTCCTTCCTCTTGCCTGAATCTCGTCGGGGCTATTTTTAAAGCCTTGCCTTGGGTGGGAGCTCCGGGCCTCGCGGGACGGAGGCGATCTGCGGCCGGGGGGCCCCCAGAGTCGGGGACCTGGACTTGCGCACAGCTCCGACGCCCCAAGGTTAGTGTCTGGACACCAAACCTGGAATCCAGGCGGAGCGCCGGCCGCAGCTAGACTAACTTCCATGCCCGTGACCCGCGGCGTTGGAACTCGGTCTGCAGAAGGGAGCCAGCGGCTGCGGGCTGGGAGGGCTCTTCTCCCTGCTCCCCAGAAGCCCCCAAACTCTCATCTCACATCCCTGAGATCGGCCGCGCGTCCTCCGAGGGCCCCTGTGTGGGCTGAACAGAGCCCTTAGTCTCGATCTGCTTAAAAACCATATTGAGATGTTACGAACTGGACTGAGGTGTTGAGCAGGAAAGGCGTGGGGAAGGGTGTGAGGTCCGGCCTTTGCAGGCCGCAGGGACTGCCATTCCCAGAGCCGAATCTCTGGGTTTGGCCTCCCACGTACCCGGAGTGCACCACACCCTGTGAATCAGAGGAAACAGGCTGGAGCCTGGGGGCCAGAGAAACGACCACCAAATCTCTGAACCCTTTTCTGCATCCCAAGGAGCGCTGCTCTAGGCCTCTCGGTCTGTTAACATTTTAAAAACTCCTACGCCGGCTCACAGCAGGAAGGAATGCACACTGCTCGTTTGCTGAAGCGCGCCCAGGTCAGCCTGCGGGACTGGGGGCCCTGACTCCGGATGATCGCTTTATCATCCAACAGATTTTAAACCCCTACTGAAGACCTCCTAGAAGTGATGGCAGCGCGGGACTAGGCATTTAACACTCGCTAGTTCACAAAATTCCGTTGCTAAAATGTCCGAAGCTGGTTTTCTACTTGGCACTAATAGGCCCCGGCCAGGCCGGCTGAGTGGCTCTTGAGTGGCTTATGCGGTTCAGTTGAAGAACTGCCAGACCCGCGCTCTCAGTGACCTCCGTCTTCTGGCGACCCCGCATCTCCAGCTCTCGCCTCTCCCCAGCAAGTTTTGCCTCAAAGTCATGGCGCCTGAAATACTTCTCGGTTATACCCTGACCCCGCCCACCCCCAGGCTACTGAGGTACCATTATATGCTTTTCTCTGTTTCTTAGGCATTATGGTAACCATAAAGATTTTCTGCTTCCTTATTTCACAGACGATCTTTGGTTCTGAGTGGCCCTCTTTTCACCCAGAACACACTGAAAGTCAGCTGGCTTTTCCTATCACTTGTTCAACTTTCACGTCTACTATGAATTTGACCTTAGAAAATACTGTGTTCTTTGTTTTGAGAATGTTATTAAAAAAAAAAAAAAGTCATCCTCGGAGCCAAAAATTATTTCTCATATATTGCCCCCAACATGTGAGTTATTTCAAACTCCATTTTAAAATGAGCAAAGACTTGAATAGACATTTCTCAAAGGAAGATATACAAATGACCAACAAGCACAGGAGAAGATTTCCCTAATTATTAGGGAGATGTAAATCAATGCCACAGGAAGATACCACATCATGTCCATCGGGATGGCTATTATCAAAAAACAAAACAAAACAAAACCCAAAAAAACAGAAAAGAATAAGTGTTGGTAAGGATGTCAGAAATCAGAAAACGTGTGCATTGCTGGTGTAAATATAAATTGGTGCAGCCACTGTGGAAAAGAGTTTGGTAGTTCCTCAAAAAGTAATGTAGAATTTACTATATGATCCAGCAATTCCAATTCTAGGTATATACACAGAATAATGGAAAGCAGAGTCTCAAGCAGGTATTTGTACACCAGTGTTCGTAACAACAGCCAAAAGGTGGAAATAACCCAAATATCCATCAAAGGATGAATGGATACACAAAATGTGGTCTATACACACAAGGGAATATTACTCAGCCTTTAAAAAGGAGAAATTCCAGCACATGCTAAACATGGACAAACCCTGAGGACATTATGCTAAGTGAAAGAAACAGAACCAAAAGGATAAATATAAGTTTCCACTCATATGAGGTATCTAAAATAAGCAAATTCATGGAGACAAATGAAAGAGATGACTAAGGGCAGGGAGGAAGGGAAAAAGGGAAGTTGTTTAATGGGCACAGAGTTTCTATTTGGAGTGATGAAAAAGTTCTGGAAATGGATGATGGTGATGGATTGCACAACAATTGTGAATGTGCTTAATGCCTCAGAACCATACACCTAAAAAGGGTGAATCTTATGCATATTTTACTGCAATATAAAAGAAATGGGGACTTCCCTGGTGGTCCAGTGGTTAAGACTGTGCGCTCCCAATGCAGGGGGCCCAGGTTCGATCCCTGGTCAGGGAACTAGATCCCACATGCCACAACTAAAAGAGCCCTCATGCTGCAACTAAAGATCCCGAGTGCCGCAACTAAGACCCGGCACAGCCACATAAATAAGTAAATGAATATTAAAAAAAAATGTTGCAAAGTAGCTTTTGTCTCACAAACCTCTTAGTTTATACTTTCTACTATATATAAAGGTGGGGTTTTTTGTTTGTTGGTTGGTTTTGGGGTTTTTTTTGGCCGAGTCGCGCAGCATCTGGGATGTTAGTTCCCTGACCAGAGCACGGAGTCTTAACCACTGAACAGCCAGGGAAGTCCCTAAAGGTATTTTTCAGTAAGGAAAAAAACATTAAGATAAAGACAAAACATTTTGTTTTAAATTATATTTCAGATAATTTATAGAATAAATACCTTTTACTAATTTTTATCTCTGCCAGTTACCTTTATAGAATATAGTACTGAAATGCTAATTTTTCAGTACTCTCCATGCTTCCTCCCATCTAATCCTATTTAACTGGTCAGGTTCAATTTCTGGTGTCCCAACATGGATTTGGAAAGACACAAAAAAGAAGAGTCACAAAAATAATAATAGCGGTAACAAATGTTGGTCCATGACTCACTAGGGTGCCTGGCACTGGGCTAAGCCCTTGACATGCATCTTTAATCCTCATAGCAGCCGCTTAAGAGAGATGCTAGTATTATCCCCATTTTACAAATGAGAGAAAGTGAGGGTCAAAGACTTCATGTGACTTCCCCAAGGTCACACTGCTGGTGAGTGAGGAGCTGGGGTTGGTCCCCTCTCTGCCTGATTCTGTTTACATACACATATCTTCATTATTAGTATAGATTCAGAAAAAGCGAAATTAGTTATTTTTAAAATGTATTTTTAGCTTCTCCTTATTTGAAAGTGTTTTTTCTTTCTTCGTTTGTTTAATAATAAGCCTTCAATCTAATCTTTAAAGGAAAAAAGTAAGGAAAGCCCCCCAAATAAATGTGCTGTCAGACACTGGTTAAAAAAATAACAACAAAGATGGGTATATGGCATGGTGGATTTTAAGGCTCTGAGGATCAATTTCAGAACAACAATCAAAAGCTGTGATAACAAAAGTAGAAAATAAATGGTTGCTGAGAATATGGGTTCCACATACTACTTTCATATCAAGGAAGAAGAAGTAATATAAAGAGTTCAAAAATGTTGCATCTAACACTGCTTTTGGGGGGGGGGTTGTTTTTGTTTTTGCCTTGTAAAAGATCTGTAGTCACTTTTTCCCTGATAATCTTGGTTAAATAGAAAAATCCAATCACCCAGAATACTTCATTTGTTCAGGTAATCTTGTTAATCAAGCTTCTGAAGTGGGAGGAGTTTGAAGTGTACACACTGCCCTGGGATGTACTGTAGAAGAGGCTTTTCCTTGATTCTGGGAACTCAGCTTACTTGCCTGGGAGCCTCCAGTCCGGCTTGACGTTGCCAATGAAAGGCAACTTTGTGTCTTCTGGCTTGATTCTGTTTCTTCTGGGTTAACAGGTCTCCTTTGGCACCTCAAGTTCAAACTCCTTAGCAGAGTGATTTCTCCCCTTGTTCAAGGAGTCTCTCTCCTTTCTGGGTACATGAATTTGGGATTCGGATAAGGGGCATTTTCCCCCAACGCTGTGGGGGGAGGGGTCCTCTCTCCAGTGGCGGGGCCTGGCCCAGAGGAGCCCCGGTACTGCAGTATGGGAGCAAGTGTATAGCTCTCAGCACAGAGGCAGAGGCATTTTTCCTGTGGACTCGGCTGTTCCCTGCTGACCAAGCCTGGCGCAGCTGACCCTTTGAGATGCTGCCTTGTCCTCCATAGCACACACGACCCGCCCCAGCCCCTCCCACAGGGCCACCTTCCCCCATGGATGCGCTGTACTTCTTAGCTTTCAGGTACTTTCTGTGTCCACCAAGAAGCCATGGGTTCCATCCAGGTCACACAGTGGGGCGGGAGCACCCCTCCCACAGGCCTTCAGTCCAGTCACTTGCCTCAGCACCACCTCCTCCCTCTACACACATGAGGGGAGGGGACAGGCAACAAGAGCTGGTCCAGATTCTTCCTCAGGGCATGGGAATTTCTGTCATTTCTGCTCTGTTCTGTTTATAAATACACACATACGTACATGGCATCTTTCCTGAGGATTTGAGGGTTTGCTTTTTCACAGATAATTAAAAAGTGTAAACCACCATGATTCCTTGTCGCCTGGCTCGTAGGAAGCTCAAAGTCAAATGTTAAGTCCAAGGATGCCAACCAGCCTATTGTCGTGTTCCAGGAAGCAACTTTTTCCTTCCTCCGTGAAAAGTGATTGTGAACTTCCTCCAAGAGAGGACTGGTTTGTGTTGTTTGAGAAGGCATATTAAATATTTTCAAACAATTTTATATCTGGACAGCAAAATACCAGTTGTTTGATAGTATTTTCCATGACAGATATGATGGAAAATGGAGCTCAATAAAATTTTTTTTGCTTGATGATGATGCGCTGATGACACAGGATCGCTTCCTGGATTTGGAGAAACCGGTCTGAGAAACTGTTGGAAGAAGTTTCTGATTCCCATGTGGACTTTTTGATTAACTGTAGGGTTGTATGTATGTTTTTACTATAACCACCTAAAATATTTTTTTGGAAGTTGGTGGGAGATTATTAATAAATACCACAAAAGCCCCAACGATATCAACGTCTCTGACTTGGGGCAAGGGACTTTTTCTTTGGAGAGAATTGCACGAATTGCCCTCAATAGCAGTTATCACATTTTGTAACACGAAATTACCTGACGGTTTGATCCATTTTGTAGGCCCTGGACTGTAAGAGGTGCTTGGTTAAATACTTCTTGGATGAATGAATGAATCACTCCATGAATATATTTCAAGAGATCTGAGCTGGGGCTTCCCTGGTGGCGCAGTGGTTAAGAATCCGCCTGCCAATGCAGGGGAGAGGGGTTCAAGCCCTGGTCGGGGAAGAACCCACATGCCGCGGAGCAACTAAGCCCATGCGCCACAACTCCTGAGCCTGCGTGCCACAAGTACTGAAGCCCGCGCTCTAGAGCCCGTGCTCTGCAACAAGAGAAGCCACTTGCAATGAGAAGTCCGAGCACCACGACAAAGAGTAGCCCCCGCTTGCCACAACTAGAGAAAGCCCGCGCGCAGCAACGAAGACCCAACGCAGCCAAAAATAAATAAATTAATTAATTAATTAAAAAAAAGAGAGAGAGATCCAAGCTGTGCAAAAGTCATATATGTAAACTGGCAAAGAGAATAAAGTAATTTTAAATTGAACATAGTATTAGTATAAGGGAGGTAGGATTGGGGGTTATCTTCAAAGGTTTTTTATCTTCATTCTGTTATATTATTTTTATAACTTAAAAAAGTAAAGGGGAGTGGGGGGAGGCTCAAGAGGGAGGGGATATATGTATACATATAGCTGATTCACTTGGTTGTACAGCTGAAACGAACACAACATTGTAAACCAATTATACTCCAATAAAGATGTAAAAAAAAAAAAAAAGGAAAGGGGCAAAAGGAAATGATGTGTGCAACAAACAGTTCAGAAAAAGTAATGTGTAGATAAAGCAAATGTGCCAAATGTTAAAAACTGGTGAATCAGGGCGATGGTTGTATGCACTTATCTGTGCATTTAAGAATTATTTCAAAATAAAAAGTTTTTTAAAAAGAAGTGGAAAAAATGGAATCCATAGCTGCAGTGTGAAGTGCTGAGTCTGAAAGGCACTTATTTTCTCCCGTTTAGCAGCCTTTCAACAGGAAGGCATAACTCCTTCCCTGCTTCGTACCTCCCTGAGAGCAGCTTTGATGTCTCTGGAACCCGGGGCCTATAAAAGGCCCCCAGGACTGACCCACTGCTGGAGGGCGGCAGCTTCTGCCCTGCCTTAATCAAAGACTTCTAACTAAGGGCCTTACTTCTCCCCTCCCTATCTCTCTCCTGTTTCATTTCTAGGAACCCAGGAACCAACGGTTATAGAAAAAAAGATAGTGGCCCTAGATAATAGTGGGTTCTTTTATTGTAACTGTTTTGTGCAATAAAATGGACTAGTCGTGTGCACTTGAGTATTTCAAGGGTCTGTGCGGCGAGAGTTGCTGGGAGTTGGACTTGACTGTATTGTCACTCGCCTGTCTCTGTTGCTCAGAGCTCAGCTCACTTCAGAACCACAGTATCGGAAGCTCTCAGTCGCTGTCCTGAATGGAGGTGGGAATTTTGCCGTGCTATTTTGTGGAAGAGCTGTGCTCGTTGTGGCTATAATATAATCATGATGTGATTCGTAATTAATTCTAATCAGCAAGTACACTTTTGCCTTTGCAGATGCTGTGGCCTTTTTCAAACACGTGTTAAAACTCCTATGCTCATGCCCTATGCAGTGAGGGGTACCAGTCGAAGTGGTTGAAGCTCTCAGTTTCAGGATTTAATTGGCATTTGGGCTTAAGCCCATCACTTTTATTTTTTAGTTAAACACACACACACACACACACACACACACACACACACACACACACTGCCTGAATCCTTTGAAAAACAGTGACGCCAGTCCTAGGAAAACAAAAACAAGCGTGCTGATCATGCAACTGAGTGAATCTGTAGTGTAACATACGGAGGAAATAAACAAACATACTGAGGTACTACTACTCTACAAACATTGAAGGACGGCCTGCTCCGTGCCTGGTCTGGGCTGAACCCTTGGTACGAGATTAGCCTGAGCTGGTTGCTACCTCCCAGGAGAGAGGATCACAGGGAAACTGCACTGGCACATGTATTAGGTCATTCAATCCTCACCATAATTCGAGGTAGGGAGTAAACCCCCCAGTTGTCTGTGAGACAATGAAGGGGGATTAGGTGCAGAGCCAGCTCCACAGGCTGCAAGCCCTGTCGTCACACAGGCCCCACAACCAGAAGGGCCCCATGCTTGGTTTCGTGCTCTGCAGTTGCTGTCTTGAAATTCTGAACAATTTGAACAAGGACCTTGCATCTTCATTTTGCACTGGGCCTGACAGATTAGCAGTTGGCCCTATTTAAGAGTCGCTCAGCCAGCAAGTGGCAGACCTAGAATGCAGGGCAGTTCTTCAAACCTCCAAGTTCACTGTACTTCAGTTACTTTGGGAAAATGATTAAAATACTAGATAAAACATGCCCAATCCTTGTAGTGGAACACAGAATGGGGAAGCCTAGGATTCTCTATTAGTGGTTCATGGAGTCAAACTGAGTCAACATGAGTCGAAAAAGTCCCCTGGCCTCTTATGAGGACACCTCCTCACATGTCCAGCCCGGGGACCTACCCTTGGAATGTTAATTTTAATGTTAGTTTTCCTGTGACCTGCAGTCCTCCAGATGTGTTAGCAATCATGACCAACAGCAGAGTCATACAGGCCACTGACGTTACTCAGCCCACAGTCCACAGTGGGGCATGGTGAAGCAGCCGCTGAGAGTGGCCGAGAGGGGATGGAGACTGGGGGTGGCCAGCCCCCTGGAATTGTTGCACGCAGGGAAAGGAGTGCTATCATCAAAGGGTGCGTTACTCAGCTCCAACTAGAACCGGGTTTACAGTCTAAAGCTTGTCATGCAGCCTGCAGTTCCATCACCTGCAAAATATCCTAAAAATGGAACTGATTTCAGTGAGTTCCTCCTTCCTGGGGAACTCTGTACTTAAAAAAAAAAAATCATGCATCCCTGAAAATCTACAAATAAGGCCCATATTCATCAGGTCAGCTGGCCAGGGGAGCCCAGGTTTGCCAGTACTCACCATTCATGGCGCACTCACTTGTCCCAGGAAAGCATCATTATTTCACGTTAGCTAGGGCGGCCCTTGCATTTCAGACAAGGATGCTGAGGCTGCAAATTAGGGTCACTTGCCTTTCAGCACACTGCCTTTCAGCAGACAGGCCGGGGAGCCCAGGATGAAACTGCAGGTCTGAGGGCCTCCCAGGCTCTCCCTAGCTCTGCTGTCTGCCCGCCCAGTGCTCACCAGGATGTGGACAGGTGAGTGCATCTGGCCCCCAGGTCTGTGCATCTCTGGAGACTTGCCCTCACATTTAATTTGTGCCAGGAAGAAACAAAGCAGCGGTCTGCTAGTTTTTCTCCCCAGCTCCAACTTTTCATTTCAAGATTGTTCAACTCTATAGAAAAGTTGATTTAATAGTACAATGAAGGGGACTTCCCTGGTGGTCCAGTGGTAAAGAATCTGCCTTCCAATGCAGGTGATGTGGGTTCGATCCCTCGTCAGGGAAATAAGATCCCACATGCCACAGGGCAACTAAGCCTGTGCGCCACAACTACTGAGCTTGTGCGCCTCAACTGGAGAGCCTGTGTGCCACAACTACAGAGCCCACGTGCCACATGTACAGAGCCCACGCGCCCTGGGGCCCACACACCGCAACTAGAGAGAAGCCCGTGCACCGCAACAAAAGACCCAATGCAGCCAAAAAAATAATAATAATAAATAAATAAATAAATAAAATAAAATAGTACAGTGAGGGACTTCCCTGGTGGTCCAGTGGTTAAGACTTCGTACTTCCAGTGCAAGGGGTGTGGGTTTGATCCCTGGTCAGGGAGCTAAGATCTCACATGCCTTGCAGCGTGACCAAGAAAAAAAAAACTTAGTACAATGAATATACACAGGCCCACCACCTGTAATATTAGTACAATTTGTTCACATTTTGTCACATTTGCTTTTGCTCTCTTCTTCTATCGTAGATACTTTTTCTTCTTGAACCATTTGAGAGTCAGCTGCAGACATCCTGATGTTTCCTCCCTAAATACTTCAGCATGCGTCTCCCTAGAAGAAAGATCTTCTACTACAAAACCCTAATATCTTATCACACCTATGAATATTAGCCATATCTCAACACAAGGGCTGCCAGTTCAGTGCTGCTCAGTGTGTGGTCAGTCCACTGGGGTCAACCTGCAGACTATTTGTTACAGGTCAGGAACAAGCTACATACCAAAAGTGAGCGCAAGCTTTTAGAAACTTTCATAGCAATGTGACAGGGTCATTTTAGATCTCTTAAGTTTAATAATCAAAAATCTGGGCTTACATTTTTGTATATTTTAATTTTATTTTGCAAGAAATTCACTTTTAGGGCTCCCCTGGTGGCGCAGTGGTTAAGAATCCACCTGCCAATGCAGGGGACACGGGTTTGTGCCCTGGTCCGGGAAGATCCCACATGCCGCGGAGCAACTAAGCCCGTGCGCCACAACTACTGAAGCCCACATGCCTAGCGACCGTGCTCTGCAACAAGAGAAGCCACCGCAATGAGAAGCCCGCGCACCGCAAGGAAGAGTAGCCCCTGCTCACCGCAACTAGAGAAAGCCACGTGCAGCAACGAAGACCCAAAGCAGCCAAAAATAATAAATAAATAAATTTTAAAATATATTTTAAAAAAAGAAACTCACTTTTATTATATTTTACAAAAGCATCTGTGGTACACCGAAAAAACAAACAAACAACTGGTTCTTCACCACAGGTAGTTTGAGAAGCACTGTTTAACTCCCAGATCGTTTTCAAATTTCCCCAATTGTTCAAAAAGGCTTTTAACAGATTTTTTGAGGGTGATCCAGGATCCTCCTGAGGCTCACAGTCTCCGTCCGGCTGCTATGGGCTCTGCCGGCCTCTCTGAGCGACACTAAGCCATCGTCCTGCTCTTCTTTGGAACTTGAAGCCTGCTCAGTTAGAGTGACTTCAGTATTTGGGGAGCCTGGATCAGGCAGGTCTGCAGCTCTCTGAGGCCCCCAGAAATTACTGTTCATAAAGCTATAAAAGGGTAAGCCCAGTGACCTGATAAATCATTTTCAAATTTCCTATGAATGTCTTCGTGATGACAGGCAAAAAATTATAACATATTTGTGACATTCTGGCAGAGTCACACTGGGTAAGGCAGAAAAAGCTGTGTTTGTATTAAATATCAGCTAAACAAGAAATTTGTGATGTTCTGATGTCGGAGATGGTCATCAGGAAAACCATAACAACATGTATCTGCAGCGCCCAGGGTTCGGCTAAACTCCTTTGCACATGAATTGGAAGTTGTCAGGTTTGGGTTCAAGGCTGTCAGCTAGCAGGTGGTAGACCTAGTGGGCTTAGGGACTCCTCAGCTGGGAAGGGACGTGCATTTGTCTCAATTAATTTCCACTGAAGAGAAATATTTAACGTGATTGATATAAGGCATGATACAAATAAATACCACTTATTGCATCTGCGAAGCATTCAACATGGTGCCTGGGACGTAGTAGCTCTTAGAGCAAATGCTGCTGGGCTCTCCACCACCCTCTCCACCACCGGCCAGCATCATGGCTGCAAAATGGGCAGTTACACAGGTCCTGGGCTTAGAAGGGCCCTGTGCTTGGTTTAATGCTCTGTGGCAGCTCTCTGCAAATTCTTAATAATTTTTAACAAGGCACCCTGTATTTTCATTTTGCGCTGGGTCCTGCAAATTATGTAGCTGGTCCCACCCCACCCCCTCCCCCCCGCCCAAATCTAGCTGACCCGCCTCTGATTTCTTTTCTTTTCTTTCTTTTTTTTGGCCACACGGCTTGCAGGATCTCAGTTCCCCGACCAGGGCTTGAACCCAGGACTCCAGCAGTGAAAGCATGGAGTCCTAACCACTGGACCGCCAGGGAATTCCCCGGCCTCTGATTTCAATAGCAGATGAGCTGAATGGATGGTTGAGTGCAAGCGTGGCTCCCCTACGCTGACAGTAAACACACACACACACACACACACACACACACACACACACACACGGCACCACTTTCCGTGTTCTGCCCTGAGCCTTCTCCAACACCAAGAATTGCCTTCACCTGCACTGCGGTACAGCCTGGAAGGTCAGGAGAAATAAAGTGTGTGTGGGGTGAGGGTGGATTTCCACGAGTGACGGTCATAAGTGGGGGCCGGAGCAGGGGGCAAATGCTCCGAACTCCAGCTCCTTGGAGAGAGTTCTGCAGCGTGCTCTGTATACTCCTCAGGGCTCCCAGGCTGACTGAGTTCCTGCTGCCCTATTCCCACTCCCTACATGCTCCCTCCTGCTTCCTGGGATCACCTCCCAAATAAACCTCCTGCACCCAAGACCTTGTTTGAGGTTCTGCTTCTGGGGAAACTCATGCTAAGACAGTCTCAGTAGTAGGTGTTCTATAAACATGTGTTGAACAAATAAGTGAGCGCTTAGCTCATAGGGTTAGTGACAGGAGTCAGTGAGAAAAATTGTGGAAGCATCTGGTTCAGAGCCTGGCTCATAATAGGAGGTCACTAAGTGGTGGCTGTTAGTATAACTTCCTCTCTTACCCATCCAGAGCTTCCCATTCAGTAGAAATTGACAGGAAATGTAAGAGCAAGTGTGACAGAGATGGACCACAAACCAGGTGGCTTAAAACATCAGGGAAATACCCTCTCACAGTTCTGGAGGCCAGAGATCTGAAATCAAGGTATTGGCAGGGCCACGCCCTTTCGGAGGGTTCTAGGGGAGGATCCTTCCTTGCCTCTTGCAGCTTCTAGTGGTTGCTGGCAATCCTTGGCTTGTAGATACGTCACTCCAATCTCTGCCTCAGTCTCCCTATGTGTCTGTATCTGTATCTCTGTTTTCTTATAAGGATATCAGTCATGGGGTCAGGGCCCACCCTAATCCAATATGACCTTATCTTAACTTGGCTACATATGCAAACACCCCACTTCCAAGCAAAGTCACATTCATTGGTACCAGGGGTTAGAATTTAACGTATCATTTGGACATATACAACGCTACCCACTAGAGATGGAGAGATGCATTTTATTCAAAATAAATGCATAACACTTTGGCCTGGGGGCTTGGTTTTTTTTTCTTGGATCAACTGGCAGAATGAGTAAGCTCAGGCCAGAGGATAATTTGTACCTGTGGGGTCAGTTCACGTGTCACCTTAAATGGCATTTTCACTTTTATGTCGTTATGAGGAAGCCAGTCTTCCTGGGTGGACTGCAGCCGTGTTTTGACATGGCCCTTTGTAAGTGGCTGAGAATTTAACCTCTGATACAGGCCATAATCCCAACTGGGCTTTTCCCACATAACTGTTTATAAATAGTCTCAGATGTTAATAATTAACACATGTAAAATATTTATTAAGCACTTAATTTATGCCAGACTCCTATGTCAGGTTCCAGGGAGACAAGGAAGGTTTGGGCACAGACCCTGCCCTCAAAGAGTTCATAGGAGCATTTATTGAATGCCTACTACACACACAGCACAACCTGGGTTCTGAGGTTTTTGCTTTCTCTAGTCCAAATGGGCTGCCCAGAGACTGTTCCCAGGCAAAATACAAACACAGGAGCCACTGCTGTGAATGACCGTGGCGCGGGGAGATAGGAAGCTGGGTTCTCTTTCTGACTTTGTCTTTTTTCTGATCATGTGATTTTGGATAGATCATGTCCCTCTGGGCCTCCTTTTCCTTTTCTATGACAATAAGCAAATGAAATGAGATAGTGGTGCAGGGCTTGTCAACTCATATCATCCTTAGAGTCAAGAGTCAACCTAGACATTTAGTAAGCCCTTACTGTGTGTCACGCAAGATTTCATTTACTTTTTACAACAACCCTATGCAGTGTGGATTTTAATTATTCCCATTTTAGAGGCTAAGAAACTAAGGCATAGGGTGATTAAGTCCATTTCTACAGGTCATAGAGTATTAACTGTTAGAACAGGGGTTTACACTCAAGTGGTCTGACCCCAGGACCGAGCCCAGGACAGTGCACTGGACTGTCTTCTAGTGCAGCATGGCATTCTGTGATTTTGTGGTGTTGAGAAGACTTCTAAAGGGAGCAGCAACTGACCAGCTGAGTGTAGGGAGGGAAGTCTTTATGACTCTTGAGCTGGAAAAGAAGAGCAGCAAATTCTTTGCCCACTTCCCTTTGGCATCTTCCCCACACTGTCACAGCAACCTAGTAAACAGAGAGCATACATGGTGCCCATCCTTCAGTGGAATGTCTTCCTCTTGAGCTTCTTTTTACCTAATGGACACCCCACATCTCCTTTCTGGTAGATTTCCCTTTCTGTGCTAGCTGCTGGGAAACTCATACCCCAGGTCTGTACTAACTCTAGCAATGAGGGAGTATCTTACAGGACATATTTTATATACTCTCATTAGTCCTAGCCTCATTTCATTTACAGATTCTTATTTTCCTCTTACTCTGGTGTTCCAGAGGACTCCCATTTGCCCTCCAGATCCACCCTGCATCCTTTCCCACCCAACTGTCTGTCTTGGAGGCTGACCACTATGGACTACACCAATATTTGCTCACTCACTGACTTCTAGTTGGGTTTGGCCAATGGGGAGCCATAGTCAACCAGAGGGAGGGAGGAAAGGGGGGTCAGTGTATTTGTCCCCTTGTCTCCCTTCCCTCCCCTCCTTCCTCCCTTCACCCTTACTCAGTTGCCTTGGGCTGACTGCCTTTCACCTAAGGCCACACTCCTGCCCTGCTTTTAAATATTTATTGAGACATAATTCACATACCACAAATGTCACCATCTGTAAAAAGTACCATTTCAGTGGCTTATAGTATATTTGTAAGGTTGTGCAATGATCATCCCTATCTAATTGCAGGACACTTTCATCACCCCAAAAAAGAAACCTGGAACCCATTAGCAGTCACTCTTTATTCCTCCCTTCCAGCCCTAGGCAGCCATTAATCTACTTTTTGTGTCTATGGACTTGCCTGTTCTGGACATTTCCTATAAATGGAGTAATATAACAAGTGGCCTTTGGTCTGGCTTCTTTCACTTGGCATAAGGTTTTCAAGGTTCCTCCTTGTAGTAGCATGTACCAGTACTTCATTCCTTTCAAGGTTCCCTGTGACACTCTACACATCTTTCTTTCTGTGTTCTAGTAACTTCTTCCTTTCCCCACCCTTTGGGCCTAGAGGTGATAACAGCTCTGCTTCTGCTAGCCCCAGGTTGCTGCACTAGCTGGTGGGGCTTCCCTGCACCCACATTTTAAAAAATTAACCCTCCTCAGATGATCCCATTTGGAGTGTGCCTTTGTCTTCCGGTGGGACTCTGATACCCAGAGTCCTTGTGCAGTGTTTATATTTTGTATGAATTTCCATACTATGACTCATGTATTTTTTCATGATGAGTTGGGACAAATAAATACATGATAGGTTTGCTGATAACATGGAAACTGGTGATTGGCCTTTCCTTACAGCCCTTGCCTGTTACCAAGTCACTGAGTGATTTTAAGAACTCTTGGGGGGGTCTTACACCCTCCAACCCTGCCATTTCTGGAAATACCCATCAGGGAAAGCCTGGTACTTGGCCACATTCTGGAAGTAGCTTCGCTCACTTGGCTCAAGCGGGTATGGACAGAGCTCCTAGTGAATGGCCAGACTGAAAAGTGGTTGTAACTTCTACGTTCACGTGAAGATGCACTTGGGAAATGTGCAAAACTCTAATTTGCAAAAGAGGGTTCCTTGGGAGGAACAGTAGTAACCAACAGAGAGCCATTTTCTTTTTCATCTTGTCACCACTGGTGGCTGGGAACAGACTGTCCAGCCTCTGCTACTCATGAGGATTCTCTAAAGAGTTTTCAATAAATTTCATTTATTAACAAGGAACCGCTCTACTTTAAAAAAAAAAAAAAAGAATACCATTTGTAAATAACCTCCTATTACTCGAGGCTTTGATTTTTACTGTATTATGGAGGAGTTGGCAGGAATAAGAGAGAGAGACAATGGGCCCCGGGGTGGAGAACCAAGAATAACAAGGCAAAATTTGCTTAAGCTTGTCACTCAAACCTGAGGGCCTCTTTCTGGAGCAATCTTTGGTGTGAATGCTCAAAATGCCCCAAATCCAAGGGCCATTTAAATCTTAATGATAAAACTCAGGAGCAATGCAACTGTTTAGAACAAGAAAACGATTCTGAAAAAGCCCCCAGTGTTACTGGTAGCAGAAAATTGAGGTCAGCATTGCCCAGATCAAGGAAATTTTATCTTCAAAGATAGCATTTGGTTGCTACCATCACAAGGCAAATGCGAACGGCTTGCTTAGTATTTCACCTACATCATTTGGGGAATGTTTAAAACCTGAGGGGCATAGAACGTTATCTAGAAGCAAGGAAAATTGCTCTCACATCGCTAGTGGGAGTTTCAACTGGCCTCACTTTCTGGAGGAAGTTTTAGTAATATGTATTAAAAGTCTCAAAAAATGACCAACCAGCATACGAAAAGATTCTCAACGTCTCAACGTTAGAAAAATGCAAATCAAAACCACAATGACCTACTGCCTGATGCTCATTAGGATGGGCACTTCTGAAAGAACAGAAAACAAGTATTGGTGAGGATGTCAGGAAATTGGAACCCCTGTGCTTTGCTTTGTTGGTGGGAATGTAAAATGATGCAGCCACTATGGAACACAGTATGGAGGTTCCTCAAAAAAATTTAAAAATTATGATCCAGCAATTCCACTTCTTGGTATTTAACACAAAAGAATTGAAAGCAGGTGTATAAAATTGATGACTAATAAGAACTTGATGTATAAAAATAAAATAAAATTTAAAAATTAAAAAAAAAAGAATTGAAAGCAGGACCTTGAAGATATATTGTACACCCATGTTCATAGCAGCATTGTTCACAGTAGCCAAGAGGTGGAAACAACCCAAGTGTCCACTGATGGATGAATGGATAAACAAAATGTGGTATATACTTACAATGGAATATTATTCAGCCTTAAAAAGGAAGGAAATTTTGACACACGCGGCAACATGGATGAACCTTGAGGACATTATGCTCTGTGAGACAAACTAGTCATGAAAGGACAAATGTCGTATGGTTCCAATCATTTGAAATCTCTAAGGTAGTCAAAATCATAAAACACTAAGTCAAAAGAGGGTTGCCAAGGGCTGGGGGGCAGGCGGAGGGGAAGGAGGAAATAGTGTTTAGTGGATACAGAGTTTTCAGTTCTGCCAGATGAAAATGTTCTAGAGATTTGTTGCACAACAATGTGAATATACTTTCCTGAACTGGACACAAAAATGTTTGAGATGGTTAATTTAAACCATGTAAATTAAATGTTATGTGTTTGGGACTTCCCTGGTGGTGCAGTGGATAAGAATCTGCCTGCCAATGCAGGGGACGCGACTTTGATCCCTGGTCCAGGAAGATCCCACATGCCGCGGAGCAACTAAGCCCGTGCGCCACAACTACTGAGCCTGCGCTCTAGAGCCCATGAGCCACAACTACTGAGCCCTCGTGCCACAACTACTGAAGCCTGTGCGCCTAGACCCCGTGCTCTGCAAGAAGAGAAGCCACCGCAAAGAGAAGCCCCTGCTCACTGCAAATAGAGAAAGCCCACATGCAGCAACGAAGACCCAGCGCAACCAAAAAACAAACAAAAGAAATCAATGTTATGTGTTTGTAAGTACAAGAAGAAATAAAAAAGATTTAAAAGTCTCACAAATGTTTCTAGCCTCCTCCAAAGAATTCCATTTCTGGAAATGTATCCTGAGAAGCTCCCGAGGACTTTTGCACACATAGTTTGTCACAGTGTGATGTACAACATGAAAAAATAGAAGCAACTTAAATATTCCACGATAGGGGACTGGATGAACAAATGATCATAAATCACCCAATGGAATACTCTGTAGCCAACAAGAATTTTGTCATAAAAGAATAGTTAGTGGCGTCGGAAAGTGGTCATGACATATTAAGTTAAAAATTCACCTTAGAACTATAGTGTGATCCCAATTTTGCAATAATTTAGGCATATATGCATAGAATAAAGACTAGAAGATACATATCAAAATGTGAACAGGGGTCATCTTTGGGGCATCAAGATTTGAGTTGACTTTTATGTATTTCTGTGTGTTTCTCTCTATTCCCTGAGGTGGACATGCACCACTTTTTTTTTTTTTTTTTTGCGGTACGCGGTCCTCTCACCGCTGTGGCCTCTCCCGTTGCGGAACACAGGCTCCAGACGCACAGTCCCAGTGGTCGTGGCCCACGGGCCCAGCCGCTCCGCGGCACACGGGACCCTCCTGGACCGGGCACAAACCTGTGTCCCCTGCATCGTCAGGCGGACTCCCAACCACTGCGCTACCAGGGGGAAGCCCCTACTTTATGTACTTTTTATACTTTTCTATATAAAAAATGTACGCATTAGTGAAGAATGAAGGCAAAGCAGAGTGTAGTCAGTATCATCTTCTTTTCCAATCCAAACCCTCCAGATGTCTTTTCAGAGTCATAGCTTCAAAGAGAGTAAATATAAGAAGCAACTGCCGGGACTTCGCTGGTGGTCCAGTGGTTAAGACTTCACCTTCCACTGCAAGGGATATGGGTTCGATCCCTGGTGGGGGAACTAAGATCCCGCATGCCGAGGGGCAACTAACTAAGCCTGTGCACCACAGCTATTGAGCTCACGCGCCTCAACGAGAGAGCCCGCATGCCGCACACTACAGAGTCCACGCGCCCTGGAGCCTGTGCACCACAACTAGAGAGAGAAGGCCACGCGCCGCAACGAAAAATCCCCCATACCTCAACTAAGACCCGATGTAGCCAAAAATAAATTAAATGAATAAATAAATAGTAAATCTTAAAAAAAAAAAAAAGCCACTGCCAACAGTGCAGGTTTAGAAACTCCCATGGCCGGCACTGTCCGTTCTGTAAGCGCCAGCGTGTGCGGTGGTGCCTCCCACGCACAGAGGCGTGGAAGTGAGGTGACAGCCCAAGTGGGCAGGGATTGGACAGTGGCACCTCCTCAAGGGCCTGTCCCCAGAGGAGTGGGGACCAGAGGGAAGGACCTGGCCCCCCAAGCGGATTAAGCTGCAAGTCTTCCACTGAAGAGGGCACCCAGTGGGAGCACTCTCCTATGATTGGGTGCAACTGTCCATTTCCAGGATCTAGACTTTGTTCAGCAGCAAAAAACTCAGGGTGATGTTTCTGTTTTGACAAAGAAGGCGTTTGGGGTTTGGAGTGCTGCCCAAGTGCACAGAGAAGCATTTTGTATTATTCACTAACAACGGCATTGTCAGCACACCTGAGAGGCCGTTCACTGTACCAACACAGGGTCACCCTGGCTTTACCTGTAAAGGAACAATCACGAGCCCATTAAAGACATCACAAGAATTTCAGGCTCTGGCAACATTTGTTGTGATCATTTTGAAGGAAATCTGAGACAGGGAGGGTCTGTTTTCAACTTGTCTGGGGATTTAATTTGCTTTATCAAGTTGATTTTGCATATTTCTAAATGGTTCTTCATTCTTAGGGCAAATTTGGTTATTTTCATCTTGCTTTTCACTTACTATTATGACATGAGCATATTTCTCATGTTAATACAAAGTCTTCAAAAATCTCCAAAATTGTATAAAAACATCCCATTCTGTGACTGTGCCATAAATTATTCCCTTGGTTGCCATTGAGATTGTTGGCAATTTTGCTAATATTAATACTGCTGCAGTTAATATTTTTGTGCCATTCAGCTTTGTGTGCGCTTCAGACTATTTCCTTAGGACTGATTCCAAAAGTGAAACCACTAGGTCAAAGGCATGCACATTCTTCAGCTTTTTTTGGGGGGGCGGTCAAATTTTATGTCATGTTGTTTGTATATTTTTCCTTTCTTTTTTCAAGATAAAACGGCTTTTTTCATAATCATAAAAGATATACTCACTCAATGTAAATGATTTAGTTTAAAAAAAGATATAAAGAAATGAAAATTACCAGGGAAATTCATCACAAATAACTACTGTTAACATTCCTTCCAGATCTTTCCTTATGTGCATATATATAAAAGTAGATATGCAATAGCTACACATGTTCATCTCTAACTTATTTTCCCTTAACATAGCATGAACATCTTTCTAATAATTTAACAGAGGACTATATAATTTTTTTTGGCTGACAGTACGCCACTGTACAGGGATATACTTTATCAAACCAAGTTTAGACATTTTTAAGGCTCGGACTCCTATTACCAAAACACTTCCCAAATGGCTTATACCAATAATACCCACTCCCGCTGTCAGTGTGTGGCAATCCGTCTCATGACCAATGAAAACCATTTGCAATGTCCTACTTTTTTTCACTGAGCCGTTTCTAGCCAGGAGTAGTGCCAAGAATCTTGATGGACATGTTTGGTGGTTTGGGCTATTTTCTGAGAAAGACTGCGAAAGAATCTCCGTGGCTTACCTGCCACAGCAGCTGCTGATTTCTGAAGAGGGTTGACAGGGTGCTGGAGAAGGAAGCCAAGAGGACCCTGGCTTTCCGTAAACGTAATTAGGTATTTATCAAACCTCCGGTCACGTCTCTGAATTCACATGGGAAGTTTATTTACTGTCATGTAAAGTATCTTGGGGGAATACTGCATACAGATATTAGCAATTAATTCAATCTAAGAATCACAATTTTTGCAGTTAACAGAGTGCCATGTCAATACTCTAATTGCGAATTCTGCCCAAAAGGCCAGTATCACAGGAAGCAGGAAGCCTCGTAATGAGGCAGGACTTCCAACAGAGACTAAAAACTGAGATGTTGAGGGTCAGACAGAGAGAGCCATGGATCTGAGCTGTGTCACGCAGGCTAGGGCTTTGCCACACACAAGTGGCGTCCACCCGTGACAGGGAGGCCTCCTTTGCTTTGCCCATGTGAACAAGGGGCCATCTGGGCTCCTGGGCTCACACCTCTGCAGGGCCCCCTTCATTGGGCTGGACGGGGCCTCTGATAACCTGCTGTCACTGGCCCTCGGGGCCAGGTGCGACGTACCCTCCTAAGTGCAACCTCTGTCCATGTAACCCCGGTACACTGAGCTGTCCCAGAAGGGGAGCTGGGGGTGCACTGGGAGGGATGGAGGGGGGCTTGGGAGCTCTGGAGGAGCCTTCCCACAGTCTCACTTGAAGGCCTAGGAGGCTGGGTTTGATTTGTGAACTGTTCTGATCCGACTCCCTTTCCAAGGTGTGTGCACAGAAGCAAACCTTGTCTTGCAGACAGAGTGCTCTGGGCCTTGGGTTTGTTCTTAATCCTCCCAGTTAAGGTCCTGGTGGCAACACGGGGAGTTAGAAGCGTCAGCAAATTGTGGTTTTCTCTTATTCATGGACCAAAGGTTTCTTGTGGGCTCTCCTTTACTTTGTTTTGTGGGAAAGCAGACAGCAACTGAGGAAAGAAAGTTCTACAGACCAGCAGCCAACCATGGTGCTGTTGGCAAAGAGAAGGAGGGTTGGCAAAGCCACTGATTCCTGTTTTGATTCATGAGCTCAGACCTCTCTCTGTCTCTGTCTCTGACACACACACACACACACACACACACACACACACACACACACACACCACTGTGTCTCATCTTATGGAACCCGTTTCAGAGAGCATCTCCCCCGAGAAGCTTGCCTGCCTCCTTGGGCAGAGGTGGGTGCTTCCTGCCTGGAGCTTCCCGGCCTCCCAACAGCACTGCTCCCATTGCTTTGGAATTCTCCCCTCAAGCCTGGAAGCCTCTGGGGAGAGATTCTGTCTTACCCGCCTCTGTATCTACAGCATTCTGTCCAGGGCCTGCCATCTCAAAGGTGTGTCCTGTGTGTCTGGTGAACGGCAGGACATCACAGAACATCAGGCTTTTGTAAGTGGCTGACCCCATTTTGCACTTGAACCCATACCCAGGATTCATTAAGCCTTCCCAGTGCCCTGAAACTGCAAACAAGAAACATGGCAGATGTTCCCTCAGTGGCTAGTTTCCAGGGGCTTCTAGACGATCGGCAGCCCTCGGGACCCCCCAGTAGCCCTGGAAGACAACGGTGCAGCATACTGAGGGAGTGTGAAGAAGGAAATCTAATAAAGGAATGTAAATCTCTGTGCCCAGAGACCCCGGGCACAAAATGTTTGTGCCCTCAAAGGGGGTTCATTTTCCAGAAATAATATGCAAATAGCCTGGATAAAGCATTCGACTTTGTAAAACTTGTTCTGCCCTTGCAGCTGGGCTGCAGGCAGTGAGAGGAATGCCACCCTCTCTGACTGCACTCTTTTCCACATTTGCTGTCAGAAATGTCTGAGCCTCACCAAGCACTGGTTGGCCCGGGGGATAGAAAGCGAGGAAGGGATTCCTTCCTCCCAAGGAGCCAGCGTCTGGAGGCGACAACACAGGAGAGCAGTGCGATAGTCCAAAGGCTCTGAGCCACTCCTAGAGGGGCACTCCCTCGTCCTGGAAGGGCAAAGGGCTTCTCAGGGGCTGTGGCATCTGAGTGGAATTTGGAAGGACTGATAGGGTTTCAAGGTGGAATACAGCACAAACAGAATGCCAAGTGTCCACTTATCCCTAACTATCAAAGTCAGTCCAAATTCCTCTGCCCGCATTGAAGCCCTCCAGCGCGGCTTGCTCTCTGCCTCTGGATTCTTCAGTGACTTCCCCAGTTCAGTACCACCAAGCTCAGTACAAGTTCCTCACACACATTCCAGGCCATGTACAGTGTACCAACTTCTGGCCTCACCGGTCATCTCTTCCCTCCTCCAAGCCCGTGCCCCTGCCTTCTGTCTGGATGCTGTCCTCCTCCATCTACACCTTCTGAGGTTCTTCCTGCTTCCTCTCCCCCAGGAGACTGTGGGTCCATCCTAGCCGCCATGGCAGCCCCTTTAGCACCCAGCGCAGTGGGAGCTCAGGGAAGTTTGGATTGCTTGCAGAAATCTCTCCTGCGGGGATGAGCGCCCCCCAGGGGTGAGGGCACTGCCTTCCCCTTTGCTGGGGAAACAAAGAGCACCCCCTGGACCCCACACTGGAGGAAGGAACTTGTGGCTCTCCGACTGCTCTTTCCTCCTACTCGTCGGAACAACCCCTGGCAGTGACTCCTGCTTCTGTGTCCCCACAGGTGTGTTCTAAGGGAGATTTCCAGATGGACTCTTATGCAAGTGCGAGGACCCAAACTCCTTCCTTGTTCATCTTGTCATTCATTTGTTCATGCCCCAAAAAAGGATGGAATGTGTGCCATGTGTCAGGGGTGCAGAAGGACTGTCACCAGCCCTGTTTCTGAGGGGGTTCCAGCCCAGGCGGGCAGTCAGAGCTGGTCACAGGCAGAGAGTCCAAGGAGGCAAGAGCTTGGCTCGGGGAGGAAGGGAGGGGCCACAAAGGCAAAGCAGCCAAGGTGGCACCAGAGCCGAGGCTAGGAAACGGGTAAAGGGAGGGCATGTGGCCACCTGTGTGCGTGGCTGTGTATGTGACTGCATGTGTGCCTTTTCAGGTGAATGTGCATGTGTGTGTCTAAGGGTGTACACGTATGTATGTGTATACATGTGTGAGTGTATCCAAGTGTGTATATGTGTATGAGCAGAGCATGTGTGTGTTTATATACATCTGTGTATATATACATGTGTGCATGTGTGTATATGTGTGAGTGCGTATATATAGGTGTGTGTGCTTTGCGTGTGTACAGGTGTTTATATGTGTATGGGCATATCAGCATGCATGAGTGTATTCGTCTTGTGTATGTGTGCACGTATGCATGTGTGTGCGTGTAAACTGAAGGGCATATTAGGCAGAGGGGGTGGCACTTGGCGAGGGGCCATAAGGATGGGAATGAGTCGCTGTGAGCTGGTCATTTTCGGGGGGTCCTTTGTTAGGGAATAGTGTGAGGTTTGGGAGAAGATGCCGGGCAGTCTCTGAGTTCCTTTCTTCCTTGGAAATCACCTGAGGAGCCAGGACTGAACCTCCGGGCCCTGGGGAGTCACTGAAGCTGTAATTAGGAGAGTGACATGGCCAGAGCAGGTCTGACACCAACTCCAAGCCCCGCATTTGAGGGCTGCTCCAAGAGCTGGCCACGGGGCAAGACCCAGAAGACTGGCAATCTCCTCCAGTTAGGGACGACTTTGACTGAGAAGTTGGAAGGAGACAAAGGAGGCAGACTTGTTGTGCCTTAAGTCTTGGTTCATTCTTCCTGCTCTTCCATGCCCATGACTCTGTACTACATAGTGAACTATCTGAGTCACTAGCCAATGCCCTGCTCTGTGGAGTGGTGCCTGGGGGTTCCCACAGCAGTGGAGCCTCTGAGCTGGGGGGACTCTCGTGTGGGGGGAAGGACGACCTCCCACGGAGACCTTGGCACATCTGGACTGCACTAGGGAACCCACGACAGGGCTCTTTAAAAAATAAGGGCCTGGATTTTGAACAAGCTCTTTTTGTGGGAATAACTTTTACGTTCCCGAGTATTTGTGGGTTCAGTTTTGCACACAGTTAGCTGTACTTACAAATGCCTCCTTGAGGGCACAATTAGTCACTGGCAACTCATTCTAAAGGTGCCAGAGGCTAATTGTACCCCCAAGTGAGAAGTTTCAGGTGTAATTAATTATTCTTTAATTATTAAATTTATTATTCACTGGTTGGATGCACAGAGTTGTGCTCGGGTGAACTTGCTGGCACGAGGATGGCTGGAATGAAGGGGTCTGTGCCACCCTCTGTGCAAACCTCTGCCAATAAAGGAGCTGTGGGAAAGAAAGACAGGCCTTTCTGGCTGCCTGGCTCAGCGTGGGAAATTCCTCAAGTGACAGTCAAGAGCCTGCTGTGTTGGGCGGGTAGCGGGAGGGCCGGCCAGAAAGCCCGTGGCCTTGGGCCCCCTTGGTCAGGCAGAGGAAAGGGCCGGGGTCTGAAGTCGTCCAAGCTGGCCCTGCAGCCATGTGACCTGGCAGATGACAACTCCTCTCTGAGCCTCGCCTGCAGAGCAGGCTGACAGTGCTGACCAGTGTGCCCTGCTGTGCAGAGGGAGGAGCTGGGGCCACACGCAGGGATGCTCAGCAGCTTCCCTGGGGGGCGTCAGGACTGTGGGGTGATCACAGGATCCCTGGGGGGCATCAGGAGCCTGATTTTCCAGTTTTGAAACCCGGATATAAACATTAGCCTTGTAACCTTGGACAGGCTGTGTCATCCCCGTGAGCCTCACTTTTCTCATCTGTAAAATGGGAATTCATAATAGCAACCTACTTCTTGGGATTGGGAGGACTGAGTGAGTTAGCATATGTAAGGCATTTAGAACATTGCCCCTCTGAACGTAAATTGGTTCAGCCACTATGGAAAACAATACGGAGGTCCTTCAAAAAACCAAAAACAGAGTTGCCACATGATCCAGCAATCCCACTCCTGGGCGTATACCCAGACAAAACTATAACTCAAAAAGATACGTGCACCCCTACGTTCACAGCAGCACTGTTTGCAATAGCCAAGATCTGGAAACAACCTAAATGTCCTTCGACACATGAATGGATAAAGAAGATGTGGTACATATATACAATGGAATACTTCTTGGCCATAAAAAAGAATGAAATAATGCCATTTGCAGCAACATGGATGGGCCTAGAGATTATTGTACTAAGTGAAGTAAGTCAGAAAGAGAAAGACAAATCCATATGATATCACTTATATGTGGAATCTAAAATATGACACAAATGAACTTATCTATGAAACACAAACAGACTCCCAGACAGAGAGAACAGACTTGTGGTTGCCGGGGGTGAGGGGTGGGGGAGGGATGGACTGGGAGCTTGGGATTAGCAGATGCAAACTAGTGTATACAGGATGGATAGACAACAAGGTCCTACTTCATAGCACAGGGAACTATATTCAGTATCCTGTGATAAACCATAATGGAAAAGAATATGGGCAAGAATATATATGTATAACTGAGTTACTTTGCTGTATAGCAGAAATTAAACACAACATTGTTAAAAAAAAAAAGAACAGTGCCCCTCCATCGTAAATATTATGATTATTTACTACTATTACTATTATTTCTTTTGTTCCCTCCATGGCCATAAACCTGTTTCCAAAGGAAAAGCCATTGCACAAATGGTAACCCACGAACTTTGCGTAAAATGCTATTTATGCTACTTCCTGACTCAGGGACAAAATCCATCTTTTTGTAGCCAAGACAGCAGGAGTCTCATTAAAATGTTCAAAGTGGTTATTTATGTCTGTGTGATGAGATTATGGGTGGTCATTTTCTTCTTTGTCTTTTTCACATATTTTAGTTTTCCTTGGTTTTACTTTAAAAATGCAATGTTAAAACAAAGACAAGAAAATAATGTGTATTCTTCTGCAAACCGATCTGCATGTCCAGACCTTAGGTGTCCTTCAGACTGTGATCTTGCTGTCCAGGGGACTTGTCCTAGCCCCTTCCCTTAACTCACTGTTCCCACCCTCCGGTGATGAATGGTCATCTCTCCCCGGCTCCGCCACGTTCTCTGCCCTCCTGGATGACACGCACACACCCTGCCTCCTGGTTTGCTCTGGCCTGACTGTCAGTGCCTGTGCTGTGAACTGCCAGGGACCAGGGTCTCCCTCTGCATCCACCAGGCTCCCCCCAACAGGGCCCAGCCAGGATCTCAGCCCACCACTCCCTGCACCTGAGAGCTGGGAGGCCCTTCGTTTAATTTTATATTTCATTAGGACACAGATTCGCAGAAGCAGCTCCCCAGCACTTTTCCCTCTCTTCCCCTCCCCAGAGGTAACCGTGGACATGAACTTGGCATGCATCTTTCCCATTCCGTTTTCATGATTTTACTACATATGTATGCATTTGTAAACAATTTACAGTGTTTTGTGTGTTTTGAAACTGTACATCGATGATATCATGCTGCAACATGGTTTTCTCAATCAGCTCTCTGTCTTTCAGCTCTGCCCACAGTGATGCCTGCGGATCCACGGCTGCAGATGGACCAGGTGACTAAGGCCCTGGGGCCCCTGCAGCCTGAGATGGCAGTGAAAGAGCCCTGGAGCCAAGGGACTGTCCTCACTGACCGCCTCTATGTTATACCAGGCATCTCTAGTTGCAAACAACAGAAGCCGACACCCAGCTAACTTAAGTAGAAAATGAACTTATTGACAGGCTCTCAGGTAGCATAAATTATTGAAGGGAGGCTAGAGAACCAGGTTTAAGAACAGACACAAACAGACAGTAATGGCAGTTCCAGGAATCTGGGGAGCAGGCAGGAACTAACCCGTAATCTTGTCATGAAGCCACTGGAATGAAAGCCCTCTAGCTGACCTTTTTTGTTCTTTGTCATTTCACTCAAGATTCAAGGTCCCTGAGAGAAAACTTCACTCAAACTGGCTTAAGCGAAGACCGACTACACGGCTCACGTAACTGAAGAGTCCCGTGTTCAGAAGTAGGGCTGGCCTCAGGTATGGCTTGATTCCGGGCCCTAATTGATATCACCAGGACTCTGTCTCTCCCATCTCTCACTTGGGCATTCCCCGTGGTTCTTGGTTGTTCTCCCTTGTGCTGGCTTGAGGGCTCCCACAGCTCCAGCCTTTCACTCTCTCAGCCTTCACGATGGAGAGGAAAAGTGTCAGCTTCTGTACCTGCCTTTTGAGGAAAAGACTCACGTCGTGGCCCTGGCCCTGAGGAGGTCATGTGTCCATTCTGAGTCAATCACCGTGGCCAGAGGAATGCAGTTGTCTCGTTGGCTAACACCTGGTCACATGCTCGCCCCAAGGAGTCCCAACTGAGGCTCAGAGCCCACAGCTTCTCAAAGGGAAATTGGCCATCTTACCCAACTTAGGGGAAACAGATGCCCCGTTGGCAAAACAAAACAAAAACAATAAATGCCCACTCTGACAAGCAAACATAAATAAACAAGAGAAGAGATATGAATAAAATAAAACAGGGCAGCAGGCTGGCCACCAGAGGACTCACCAAAACCCCTGCTGGGAACAGGGAGGACCCGAGAAGCAAGTCTTGATAGACTATGTGACGGGCTGAATGAACAGCTCTCTGAACACCCAGGTGACGGTTCCCACACTTTGCTGGCACCCCAGCAGCGTAGGGGGTCAGGCGGTGAAGTGCTGTCACGTGCTTCCCTCCATCTTCCTTCCCTCCGATTACTTCAAATGATGAACTTCAACCACATGCCACATTTTCTTGGGATCATCCCCTCAAATGAATTATATGAATAATAAAGTTTCAATATTTTTCATTCAGCAATTAATCTTGGTGAGCACGAAACTTCACTTAAAGTGCTGGTACCGTGGCTGTTGGAATCCATTCATCAGAGTGGTGGAGGAGCCAGCCAGGCGCAGGATCAGCCGGGGCGATGAAATATAGGCATTTCTCAAAAACCGGGGGGGTCCTCGCCAGTTGTGCGTCACATTTGAGGCACAGCTGTCCCCAGACAGTGGAGCCTGCCCCGCCTGCAGGGCCTTTCATTTCCAATTCTACATGGGAAAACCTCCGATTGGACTTAACATTTACGAGTGGTGGTCATGAGAGGAAAAAGATGATCAAAAAAATAGTTCATAAACCCAAACCAGTCATTATTAGAGTAGCAAAAACACAGTGCTTATGCACAGAATAGTTTATGTTAAATTAAAAACCATAACTTATCTCCGAGACACTCCATTTAGTACATCTGAGGTTAAATATGGTTCATAGCAGCTCTTTCAATTAAATTGTTCTTCCTTTGCTCTAGTAAAGTATATTAAACATAATTTCCTGAAAAGTAACAGAGATCATTACTCTGTTTGCAAATTGATACCATGTTATTAAAAATAGGAAATATTTGCAGGGATATTTCAGATCACTGTGTTTGTACAGAGAATCTAATACTGGCAGTGAGGATACATCTGAAATCCAGAATTCTGGTTTCCTGATCAAGGAGAGGGGGAGGCCGGTGTTGGGGGATGGGAGGGGCTGTGGAAACATCAGGACAAGTGGGCTGGGCACAATGGGAGTCCCCGGGCTAGTCCTGGGGACCCAGGAGAGAAGTTTCCCAGAGCCCTGCGTCTTTCCATTCTGCACCCCAATGTCCTCATAACTGGAGAGCTTCAGCCTGTTAAGCTTCAGGTTGATTCTGAGTTGTTTATTCATGTTTGACTTTATGGGTTGCCATTCCCCTCACATAAATGGACTTGACGGCCTTAGCTGGCCTTTATCTTCGCCCAGCCTACTGGGAAGGCCTGTAACACTTACAGGCTTCTACCTCTGCTCCCTGAGTCACTGTCACAGAATTACCTTAAGTTCATAAATGAAGCCCCTAAACAGCTTTTCTAAGGTTTGATGTGGCTCAAGGGGAGCACTGGGTTTGTAAGACTGTCGCATGGGCCCCAGGCTGGACTGCCGTCCTCCAGTGCCTTGGCAAGGGGAGGACCGGAAGCGAACTATCTGGTAGCAAAGCCCAGGCTCAAGTCCTCTGCAAGAGGACAGAGTCTCTGGGAGCCTGGTGGGGCGTTAAGTCAAAGCCATCTGTCTGTGGAGGTAGGGTGTGATGTCAGGCCTGTCACGGGGATGCATCATGCCACCCCCCAGGAGACTGCCCGGGGACTGCGAGAGGATCGCACACATGGAGGAGCCGGGAGCCCTGCTCTGTCTGGGGTATAGACTTACTACTCGCTGCTCTGGCCACAGTCCAGCCATTTGTACAGGACCGCAGCATTCCAGGTCCAACCGAGAATGCGCAAGAAAGATCGTGTGTGAGGGCTCTTCGGAGCCTAACCCACCCCTAGGAAACGTCTCTCCCGTCCCCTCACGTCACTGCCCCTGCTTTTGCTCAAAGGTCCAGGGACTGCAGTGCAGGGACGGTGGAGGAGCCCTGGAGTCATGGTCACCCGCCTGTCCCACCAAGCACGCAGCTCCTGCCAGCTCTGTTCCAGTCCCCTCCAGGCCCGACTTTGACCTGGGCGGCCGGCTTGTGTGTGTGCGACTAGGACAAACCAGCAAAAGCGGCCAACACTCTTGTTCTGTACGGTAAACTCAAGAAGGGAAGTTGCGGGACTGGTGGGCAGGCACATTTGAAAGTGTAAAAGGGACTTCCCTGGTGGCACAGTGGTTAAAAATCTGCCTGCCAATGCAGGGGACATGGGTTCGATCCCTGGTTCGGAAAGATCCCACGTGCCGCGGAGCAACTAAGCCCATACGCCACAATGACTGAAGCCCCTGTGCCTAGAGCCCGTGCTCCGCAACAAGAGAAGCCACCGCAATGAGAAGGCTGCATACCACAACAAAGAGTAGCCCCCCGCTCACCACAACTAGGGAAAGCCCGCGCACAGCAACGAAAACCCAATGCAGCCAAAAAGAAAAAAAAAAGAAAAAGAAAAGGAAAGTGTAAAAGATGCCTCGAAACCATCCTCCAAAAGGACAGGCTCAGTCTGCACTCTGGCAGCACGTGATAGTACCATCTCCCCAAACTCCTGCCAATGACTGACGTTACTCGACTGAAAATTCGGGCTAATCTGGTGAGTGAAAAGGTGTTTTATGGTTGCTTTAACGTGCTGTTTCCCGATTACCAGTGAGGTACGCCACTTTCCTTAATGCATGCTGGCTGTTTGCATTTCTTCTACGAATTGCCTCTTTGTATCCTTTGCCCATTTTCTATTGGGTTGTTTGTCTTTTTATTATTAATCTGAAGCATTTCTTCATATAATCTGATTATTAATACTTTTCTGTATATGTTGCAAATATTTTCTCCCCATCGACTTGTCTTTTAACTTATTTTATGGTTTCTTTTTTTCTACAGAAATACTCTCTTTTTTTCTCCAGAGAAATACTCATTTGAGTGTAAGAGGCCGAGACAGAATGCCCATTGCAGCACTGTTTTTAATAGTGAGACGTTGGAAAAAAACCCGTATGTCCATCAATAAGGGACTAGTTAAACCACAGCACATCCATACTGAGTACTGGACAACTAAGCTGCAGAAGAAAGACAAATGAGGCCAATATGTGCGTACTGATTTAGAAGATTCTGTAAAGCAAGTTGCAGAAGAATGTGTACGGGGCATGATACCATTTAAATTAATTAAATCCTAGCAGATAAAAAACCCTCAACTACATATTTCTTTATATAACATTTTTATACGCATATATCCATAAATGTATACAAATAGATGTGGAAGGATCCACACTACACAAATGCCAGTAGTAACTTTGGACAGGAGGCTTTGGAACTGAAGGCAATATCCTCAGGGGACTTGATTTGAATTTTTTGTATTATTTATTATTCTGATGATTTGTATTATTTTGTCCATATTATTTGAATGTGTCATAATGAGACCATGTTATGGAGTGAATGTTTGCATCTCTCCAAAATTCATATATTTGAAACCCAACCCCCAATGTGATGATGGTATTAGAAGGTAGAGACTTTGGGAGGTGATTAAGTCATGAGGGTGGAGCCCTCATGAATGGCATTAGTGCCCTTATAAGAAGAGAGCTCAGGACTTCCCTGGTGGCGCAGTGTTTAAGAATCCCTGGTCCAGGAAGATCCCACATGCCACGGAGCAACTAAGCCCGTGCACCACAACTACTGAGCCTGTGCTCTAGAGCCCTCGAGCCACAACTACTGAGCCCACGCACCACAACTACTGAGCCCATGTGCTGCAACTATGGAAGCCTGCGTGCCTAGAGTCCGTGCACTGCAACAAAGAGTAGCCCCCACTGCAACTAGAGAAAGCCTGCGTGCAGCAACAAGACCCAACACAGACAAAAATAAATAAAATTTTAAAAAATAATAAAAAATAAAAAAAGAAGAGAGCTTGTTTTATCTCTGTTTTTTCCACCATGTGAGAATACAACAAGAAGTTGGCATCTGAGACCCGGAAGAGGGCTCTCAGGGGAACTGGACCATAAGGGCACCTTAGTACTGGACTGCTAGCCTCTGGATTTGTGAGCAATACATTTCTGTTGTTCATAGGCCACCCAGTCTATGGTCCTTTGTTATAGCCTGAGCTGATGGAGACAGACTGTATTCCTATTTTATATGGGTTATTGAAAAAGAAAAGCCGTGAGACTGGCGAGGAGGCTGGACACAGCCTCATTCATCTTCCTGAGTCCACAGAGGCAACCCAGAGCCGTGGGAAGGCGGATGAGAGGAAGCGGGAGAGGTGGTATGTGTGGGGTGTCTCCTGTGTGTCAGACTCCATGTTAGGACCTGTCTTCGTGTGGGCATTTCACTCAGAATCCTCAGCACTGACTTCAAGTGCTGACTGTCTCATTTATTCCCTGTGTGACTCTGGGTGAGACATGTAACCACTTGGCCTGTTTGGGCCTCAGGTTCTTCATCTGTAAAATGGGAATGCCATCACCCACACTAACCATGCTAGGCAGGGTGCAAGGTGCGAACAGACCAGAACAGCCTCAAGGAAGAGAGAATGCTTGAAAGGGCTACAGGAATCAAGGAGGCTAGAAGTGTTCTCTGACCATGTGCACGCAGAGGAAGTGTTCAATGACTATGTCTTGAAGACACTTGCCTTCAATAAGTTGTTGGTTATTCTCAGTGGAGGACTGAGCCTCCCCTGGCAAAGGCCTGCAGGTTTCCCAGGGCTTCCCCACCTGAGCCTTTGAACCTTCGATCCATAAGAAGCCTTGGGACAAGAGGAATAGAGTTGGTGGCATCCCTGGCGTGGCATTTGTAGAGTTAAATCCACAAAGGGCAACAAGGAAGACTCCAAAAAGAGAAGACCCTGGTGGACGGAGGGGTGGAAATTAAGATGAGACGAGCCATCTATTAGGGGCGCATCTTCCTTTCTGAGACCACCTCTGAGGTGATTCGTCATTGTCAAGGCCGATGAGAAAGACCTGCAAAGATCAATTCCTCTGTGCAAGATAAATAGTTTTAAGTAATTGTATATATGTAAGAGGTCTGCCCTCTTATAATTGAAGAGAACAGAGGGAGTCAAGAACATTCCAGGGAGAATGTCTCTGCTCCATGGCATGGTCTGTGGCATCATACAGACTGGTTAACAGTTGGCAAAAAGCCAAGGAGCTTAATCAATCTCCCAAGTTCATTATGAACACCCCCTGGAGCTAATGGATCATTCTTAGCAAGAACGTCATCCTGGTTATTTCCTCAGTTTTATCAGTTGATCTATAACTTTGAATCCTGGTCCTAGAGAGAGCGGCAAGGGATATTAGAAACCAGCAAATCCAGCAGAATTCTTTTATTTCCATAAAGATCAAGTAAGACTGTTTTTGTTAGCTTGGGAGCAGGATTCCACCTGCTCAGACCCCACCTCCCTGACCCCATAGTGGGCACACAGTGGCCCCTAAGGCACCTCCTTGACACCCAAGAGCTCTTGAGAATACAGAAACTACTGGTCTCACCAAACTCCCCCATTTTTCAGATGAGGAAACTGAGGCCCAGAGAGAGGAAGTGACTTGACCACAGTCACACTCCAGGTAAATGTGGTGGACATGGCTGTTGCTCACTCTGTAGCCATTGCCCAACTCTCTTTTTTCTGCTTGATGAGGCCATTTCATATTGTAAGAGTTAAAAATGCTGGATTACTCACTTTTCTAATCTCTCCTCCAGCTAGAGTATTGGCATTGACTCAATTCTGCCCAATTCTGGGAAGGGTTTACCTCCCTGGCAAAAAGCAAGCAAGGAGAAATTGTCTTTCTTCTTGACTTTGACTTTCAGTGTGGTTGTAGTGAGGACGTAATGACTGGAGCTGCAGCAGCTATTTTGTAACCATGCAAGTAAAGCTTGAGGAAGACCATTGTGTTAGCTGGGATCCAGCCAGGAAACATGAGTCACTCTAAGTTATTAAAAGAGAGGAAACCAATGCAAGTATTGTTTACATAGATGATGGAAGAGCTGACAAGCCAAAGGGAATGATGTGGCACCCGGCCCTCACCCCCCTGCTCCGGAAGTTAGCAATCATGGGACACTGTTAACACTCCTAGGACTGGAGGGACAGAGGAATAAGGAGTGTTATGAGAGCCCAGAAGTGATCTAGAATCATGGCAAGAGCCTCTTGGAAGGAGCTAGGGGTGGGGAGGCAGAGAGGGAAGTTGTCTGGTGGGAGCTTAAGCCACAACAGAGACTCAATCAGGGTCAGGGGCGCCCTGGGACACATACACACACACACACACACAGAAATGCCCAACTCTCTCCCTCCACCTGCCCTCCAGTGCTCCATCAGTGCCTCCCATTGCCCAAGCTGCCCCAGAATCCTGGGAACTGTAGTTCCCCGAAATGCAAGCAGTGCAGGTAATGGGAGCAAATGGCAGTGACCCTGTCACCACTGAGGACGGCAGGCCAGAAGATGGTGCCTTTGATGACCTCGTTGAGCCATGGATCCATCTGCACTTCACCTGCTGCTGAATTTCTTATCCTTAAAGTCACTTGGACTTGGACAGATCTGATGCTCGCAACTGAAGCAGCCTCACTGTTGCAGCTGAGACTGAGCATGAACCCGCGTCTTCCAACTCGCAGTCCGAAGTCTAGACTCTGCCCTCGGAAGACAACAGCAGAGGCCAGAGACCTGAATCTGCTGTTCACGTGGAGGTGGAGGTGTCCACAGCTCTGGCAGAGCAGAGAACGTGGGAATGTCACAGCAGAACTCTGGTCTTGGTTCAGCAGCAGGGCCACACGCCCCTGTTCTTGAAGAGAAACCTGCTCTGAGTAACCCACAGCAGAGAGGAAAAGGAAGGGGAAGGGAGCTTGGTGGCCCCAAATAGAACCACTGATGGAAGGTGCCCATGGGGCTAAATCTCAGGTTTTTCTTGGGGTCAATTTGTGAAAACAGGAAGGACATCAACTGGATGATTTGGGGCCAGTAGTTTTCATCGTTTGTTGCGACGCAGTATCAAACTAGACTTTGTTTGGAAGCTCAAAGTGGGGTTGGGAGCCCCAAGTACCCCCTCTCCATCCTACACTGCAGCCCTGCTGGTCTTCCCAGTGCTCTGGGGACAGTTTGAAAACAGCTAATCTAGTCCACCCTGGTCCACTTACAGCCAAGGACACCGAGGCACAGCTTCTTCTTAGCTGGCTGCAGGGACAGCAAGCGCACTCAGCCCCCAGCAGCCGACATGGTGGGGGACTGGTTTAGTGGGTCATCTTATAAACCTGGCACGGGCAGGACAGAGTGGGTCTCAGGGGTGTCTGGATCAGGGCATCCTTGGGTTGCCACCAGGGCTCTCTTTCTTTCTCTCCTCCCCACAGCCCACCTGTATCTGTTGGCCTGCCTGGTGGCCCCGTCAAATCTTATCGTATTCTCTCTCATGGTCAAGAACGTGGCTGCGGTTTTCTCCGGGCTGGCCTCTCCAGCTTAGTCAAAGGTCAGAATTCCAAATGCTTCTTTCTCAGTTCCAGAATAGAGACTCTTGGGGTCACTCCTGGATCCTATGCCCATGGCTGGTACCACTCGAAGCATCAGGGGACTGGGTCTGATGGCCCAGCCTTAGTCACAAACTCAGTTCAGGTCCTGGGGGCTTGATACCAGAACATTTGCAGGCAGCACAGTGATGACCCTGGGAAAGCATGAAGAATGGGACAGTACCCCAGTCCCCCTGTCCTAGGGTCCGTGATGCAGGGAGAGGAGTCAGCTTCAGAAGCCCTGGCCGGGGCCCCCACTGGACCATGTGCTGCCCTTTGATCTTAGCAGTCTGCCTCTTGGTGTCCCCAGCTACAAAACAAGGAGACCACTTCCCATCACACAGACTTCCTGTGATCATCAAGCAAGATAAGAAGTTAAGAAATGCTGAATAACTAAACCAGGGAATTCCCTGGTGGTCCAGTCCAGTGATTAAGGCTCCGAGCTTCCACTGCAGGGGGCACGGGTTTGATCCCTGGTAGGAGAACAAAAGATCCTGCATGGGGACTTCCCTGGTGGTGCAGTGGTTAAGAATCCGCCTGCTAATGCCGGGGAACGTGTTGGATCTCTGGTCCGGGAAGATCCCACATGCCGCGGAGCAACTAAGCCCGTGCACCACAACTACTGAGCCTGCACTTTAAAGCCTGTGAGCCACAACTACTCAGCACACGTGCCACAACTACTGAAGCCCACTCGCCTAGAGCCTGTGCTCCGCAACAAGAGAAGCCACTGCAATGAGAAGCCCACGCACCGCAATGAAGAGCAGTCCCCACTTGCCGCAACTAGAGAAAGCCCGCGCACAGCAATGAAGACACAACGCGGCCAAAGAAAAAATGATTATATACACTACCAAACGTAAGGTAGATAGCTAGTGGGAAGCAGCCGCATAGCACAGGGAGATCAGCTCGGTGCTTTGTGACTGCCTGGAGGGGTGGGATAGGGAGGGTGGGAGGGAGGGAGATGCAAGCAGGAAGAGATATGGGAACATATGTATATATATAACTGATTCATTTTGTTGTGAAGCTGAAACTAACATACCATTGTAAAGCAATTATACTCCAATAAAGATGTAAAAAAAAAAAAAGAAAAAATGATTCTGCATCCCACATGCCACTTGGTGTGGCCAAACACACACACACACACACACACACACACACACACACACACACACACACACACAAACCCTAAACCACAATGAGGAGCACATACAGCTATTGGTTGGGTTTTGGAACGGAGCCCCCTGACACCCAGTTTCATGACCTGGCCTTTCTACCAGGTCCCTGGATTCCCTTGCTGGTTCCTTCCAGAGCTCCTTAGGGCATGGGTTGGGGAAGAGTGCCCAGCTCAGCCTGGTCCCCTCTAGGTGAGCCTCTGACTCAGGACCCCAATTGACAGGCCTCCTGGAAGCACCTCTTCCCTGGGACTCAAGTGCTGGTTGCAAGCATCTTTATTTCTGGGGGCTGTGATTCTTATTTGGTTAAATAACACATTTTAAAAAATTGTTGTGATTCCATACTGAAGCTTCCCATATGGTTAATTGGAAGTGTTCTCACTAATATTGCAGGCTGTAAAAACTAATGAGGTAAATGGAAAATTTATCAAGTGCCACAGTTAGAAATTAACTTATTGCTTGATGCCACGCTCATGACTAATGAAGTGAGAGGAGCTCTTCATTTAAAGCGAGAATGGAGCCCTTGATGTTGGGGAAAATCCCTCTATTTGCCCCTCTCCATCTCTCTCTCCACCTCTCCTATGTCATATATCAGATGAATATAACAAATGACCAGGCTAAGTCTAGATCATTTGAACACAGTATATGCCTTCAATTGTGTACTATATCACCAATAATAACAGTCGTTAGCAGTTATTGATGCTCGGTGCCTGGTACTTTGTAAACATTATCTCATGCGCTTCTCACATCAGGGCTGTAAGGGAGGTACTAGTATTACCCATAATTCACAGACGAGGAAACTGAGGCTCAGAGACATGAGGTCGCACAGTCTTAAGTGGTGAAGCTTCAAAACTAGGTCTGATTCCAATATCCATGTGCATGCCAGTCAGTGATTCATTCATTCATTCATCCATTCAATCAATCAAAATGACAAAGGGGCACAGACAGCCTATGAAGTGCCAGATACCACACTTTCTTGGAGATGCTAGGATGGAACAGGACAGGGATGAAGGATCCTGATGTAAATCTGGACCCCTCTGCCACTTGCTAGCTGTGGGAGGGCACTGGACCTCCCAGCTGGCTCTCCAGATTTACTCCATCCTTCTGCACTCAGCTCCGTGCCCTCGGAGCCCACATTCGTGGGCTCCCTTGCCCTCTGGCTTCTGATGGACTTTAGCTTATGGGAGGCACTGACCAGAGGTGACATGGGAGGAGAGTCAGTGGGGTGGGTGTTTCTTCAGCTCCCTCCTCACTGGTTGCCAGGGGCTGGCTTTGCATCTTCCCGCACCTCCTCCCCGCTCTGAAGATCAAAGTTCCTTTCCAGAGGCTCTTGAATATACATACTCTCTGTGGGTCCCCATGGCCCTCACCCCTTGCTCCTTCAGGCCCCGTGGTGTCAGGGCTCCCTGCTGTCACTAGCCCGAGAGACAGTTTCCTTAAATCTTGCCTCCACTTGTGTGAATTGCTCCTTTAATAAACTCCCCTGAAATGACCACTTTTTTGTTTTTGGCTGCACCACATGGCTCATGAGATCTTATTTCCCTGACCATGGATTGAACCTGGGCCCTTGGCAATGAAAGCAAGGAGTCCTAACCACTGGACTGCCAGGCAATTCCCTTAAATGACCACTTTAAGTGGTATCTCTTCCCAGCCACAATGTGACACAATGATTTCACTCAAGCTATTGGCTTGAGCCTCAGTTCCCTCACCTGTAAGTTGGGGTAATAAAACGCAGGAACTAATATGTGAGAAGTGCTCAGCACGATGCTCAGGAGATAGTAGATACTCAACAGATGCCAGCTTTTCTTATTGTTAAGACAGGATCCTGCCTTTAAGGGAAAACTGCACTGATTCTCAAACTTCAGCTTCCTATGAAATCAGTTGAGTAGCTGGTTAAAGGTGTAGAGTCTGGACGCAGCCCATGGGCCCAGGATGAGCTTTGCAGGTGACTGGTGAGACCCTTGCAGATGGACTGCTCCGGTGGGTGGGCCGCACTCAGGGAAGAAGCACGGAGCAGGGTCTTCATCGGACTGAAGGCTGGTCTGAGAGGCTTTCTGGAGGAGCTGCGCTGAACTGAGACCTACACGGAAGCTGGTGGAGCAGGGCTGCTCCAGGTCTAGGACATGCCTGGAGGTGACAGGCAGGGGTGGCAGGAGGTGGTGAGAGATGGAGCTGTGGCTGGCCATCCACTGCGGCTCAGACATCATCTCTCAGTGAGCGGAGTCCCTGTGGGGTTTCCTCTGGAGAAGTGACCCAATGCGGGAGACCAGGAAGGTGCTACTCCGAGTGTATGTCACCTGCCTTATTAAAAAGGGCAGACTCCTGACTGCGGTTGGTGGCAGGCAGCAATCGGAACTTTGCCCAGAATTGAGGTCATTCTGGCCCATATTAGAATTCCGCGTCCCCAGCACATCCCATGTCCTTCCTGAACCTGAATCCACTGGAGAACTGCTTGCTCCTCTTCCCTTTTCTTCTCTGCAGCTCATCCCCTCTCCCACCTTCTCTTTCTCCTTCTGCATCAGCCTTCCTCCATTCTGCTTGCTGCCGTCACCCCCGCTGTTCAGGGCCCTTTGCATGACCACCTGCATCTAGGACCGTTAGTGAACCCCTTTGGCCACTAAATACCAAACTACACCCTCTGCTCTCAAATCTCCATGAGTCACAGCCTTTCTCTGACCTTGGCTCTGTCCCAGAGAAAGAACGTATCAAGGGCTGATGACCAGAGTCATCATTAAAAGGGTCCCGCCAGTCAAATCACGCCCCAACTCTCTGCTCTTCCCTGTGCCTGTCGTGAGCTCATGGTAGAAAGGGTGAGAAGCAGACTTACAGGCCTTGCGATGCCATCTCCCCTGCAGGCTCCTGGGGCACAGGCTTTGTCTGTGTCCTCAGATGTCCGGGTACGCTGTCTGGCTTGTTTGGTGTTTCTTCCGTGTCGGCTGAGTAAATGAAAGCAGATGGAGTGATCATTTTCAATTCGGTGAGGATGCGCTGCATCCTGCGCGTGAGCTAGGAACTCTGTAAAAGAGAGTGAGACCTGGCCCCTGACCTTAGGGAGCTAACAGCTTTGTGGTGGAGAGAAAACATCACACATGGATCCACCGCTGTGTCGGCAGGCACAGACACTAAGGCTCCCGGTCCGTGTCCATCCCTGCAGACTTGGTTGCCATCACCTCCTCCCTGGACCGCTCAGAATGGGTCTCTGTGCTGTTGGCTCCTCTCTTCCCCGGTCCCCCAGCACTTCTGGCCAGATGAGAGTCCTCCTGGATGAAGTGCAGTTCACAGCATGGCCCCCTCAAGCTTCGTGTTGCCTATTATTTGTGATAAACTGTAAATTGCCCACTTACACTGGCATTCGAGGCCCTTTTTTAGGGGGAGCTGTGCCTCGTGGCTTGTGGGATCTTTGTTCCCCTACCAGGGATCGAACCCGGGCAGTGAAAGCGTGAAGTTCTAACCATTGAACTGCCAGGGAACTCCTTCAAGGCCCTTCTTACTTGTCCAGCTTTTCTTTCCAGTCCATCCTGCATTCCTTCCTCAACACAGCCAAACACGACTGCTCACCATTCTTGGAATTCTGATGCTCATTCCCACTCTCAACACTTTGCTCAGTGTTTCTTCTGCCGGGAGCATCATTCCTCCATTCTCTCCTCCACCAGGATTTCTTCCCCACTCTATAGGCCCCACTGCACATCCTACATTCTCCAGAAAAACTCCTGATTAAGCATATTAGGAAGGACCTCTTCTACTTCAAAAATTTTAGGACTTCCCTGGTGGCACAATGGTTAAGAATCCACCTGTTAATACAGGGGCCACGGGTTCGATCCCTGGTCCGGGAAGATCCCACATGCCGCAGAGCAACTAAGCCCGTGTGCCACAACTACTGAGCCCGCGAGCTGCAACTACTGAGGCCACGTGCCACAACAACTGAAGCCCGTGCGCCTACAGCCCATGCTCTGCAACAAGAGAAGCCACCACAATGAGAAGCTCGTGCACCACAACGAAGAGTGGCCCCTTCTCGCCACAACTAGAGAAAGCCCATGTGCAGCTACAAAGACCCAGCAGAAGAAGCAAGAAGAACTACAATCCTGCAGCCTGTGGAACAAAAACCACATTCACAGAAAGATAGACAAGATGAAAAGGCAGAGGGGCTATGTACCAGATGAAGAAACAAGATAAAACCACAGGAAAACAACGAAATGAAAGGGAGATAGGCAATCTTCCAGAAAAAGAATTCAGAATAATGATAGTGAAGATGATCCAGGACCTTGGAAAAAGAATGCAGGCAAAGATTGAGAAGACGCAAGAAATGTGTAAAGAAGATCTAGAAAGAACAAACAAACAGAGGTGAACAATACAATAAATGAAATGAAAAATACACTAGAAAGAATGAATAACAGAATAACTGAGACAGAAGAATGGATAAGTGATCTGGAAGACGGAATGGTGGAATTCACTGCTGCGGAACAGAATAAAGAATGAAAAGAAATGAAGACAGCCTAAGAGACCTATGAGGCAACATTAAACACAACAACATTTGCATTATAGGGGTCCCAGAAGGAGAAGAGAGAGAGAAAGGACCTGAGAAAATATTTGAAGAGAGTTGAAAACTTCCCTAACATGGGAAAGGAAATAGCCACCCAAGTCCAGGAAGTGCAAAGAGTCCCATACAGGATAAATACAAGGAGAAATACGCCGAGACATACAGCAATCAAATTGGCAAAAATTAAAGACAAAGAAAAATTATTGAAAGCACCAAGGGAAAAACAACAAATAACATACAAGGGAACTCCCATAAGGTTAACAGCTGATTTCTCAGCAAAAAGTCTACAAACCAGAAGGGAGTGGCATGATATACTTAAAGTGATGAAAGGGAAAAATCTACAACCAAGATTACTCTACCCAGAAAGGATCTCATTCAGATTCGATGGAGAAATCAAAAGCTTTACAGACAAGCAAAAGCTAAGAGAATTCAGCACCACCAAACCAGCTCTACAACAAATGCTAAAGGAACTTCTCTAAGTGGGAAACACAAGAGAAGAAAAGGACCTACAAAAACAAACCCAAAACAATTAAGAAAATGGTCATAGGAACATACATATTGATAATTACCTTAAACGTGAATGGATTAAATGCTGCAACCAAAAGACACAGGCTTGCTGAATAGATACAAAAACAAGACCCATATATATGCTGTCTACAAGAGACCCACTTCAGACCTAGGGACACATACAGACTGAAAGTGAGGGGATGTAAAAAGATATTCCATGCAAATGGAAATCAAAAGAAAGCTGGAGTAGCAATACTCATATGAGATAAAATAGACTTTAGGGAGCTTCCCTGGTGGCGCAGGGGTTGAGTCTGCCTGTTGATGCAGGGGACGTGGGTTCGTGTCCCGATCTGGGAGGATCCCACGTGCCGTGGAGTGACTGGGCCCGTGACCCATGGCTGCTGGGCCTCTGCATCCGGAGCCTGTGCTCTGCAACGGGAGAGGCCGCAGCAGTGAGAGGCCCGTGTACTGCAAAAAAAAAAAAAATAGACTTTAAAATAAAGAATGTTACAAGAGATAAGGAAGGAAACTATATAATGATCAAGGGATCAATCCAAGGAGAAGATATAACAATTATAAATATACATGCACCCAACATAGGAGCACCTCGATACATAAGGCAACTGCTAACAGCTCTAAAAGAGGAAATCAACAGTAACACAATAACACTGGGAGACTTTAACACCTCACTTAAACCAATGGACAGATCATCCAAACAAAAAATTAATAAGGAAACACAAGCTTTAAATGACAGAACAGACCAAATAGATTTAATTGATATTTATATGACATTCCATCCAAAAACAGCAGATTATACTTTCTTCTCAAGTGCACACGAACATTCTCCAGGATAGATCACATCTTTGGTCACAAATCAAGCCTCAGTAAATTTAAGAAAACTGAAATCATATCAAGCATCTTTTCTGACCACAATGCTGTGAGATTAGAAATCAGTAACAGGGGAAAAAAAACGTAAAAACACAAACACATGGAAGCTAAACAATACATTACTAAATAACCAAGAGATCACTGAAGAAATCAAAGAGGAAATCAAAATATACCTAAAGACAAATGACAATGAAAACACGACAATCCAAAACCTATGGGATGCAGCAAAAGCAGTTCTAAGAGGGAAGTTTATAGCTATACAAGCCTACCTCAAGAAACAAGAAAAATCTCAAATAAACAATCTAACCTTACACTTAAAGGAACTAGAGAAAGAAGAACAAACAAAACTCAAAGTTAGCAGAAGGAAAGAAATCATAAAGATCAGAGCAGAAATAAATGAAATAGAAACAAAGAAAACAATAGCAAAGATCAATAAAACTAAAAGCTGGTTCTTCGAGAAGATAAACAAAATTGATAAACCATTAGCCAGATTCATCAAGAAAATGAGGGAGAGGACTCAAATCAATAGAATTAGAAATGAAAAAGGAGAAGTTACAACAGACACCACAGAAATACAAAGCATCCTAAGAGACTACTTCAAGGAACTCTATGCCAATAAAATGGACAACCTGGAAGAAATGGACAAATGCTTAGAAAGGTATAACCTTCCAAGACTGAACCAGGAAGAAATAGAAAATATAAACAGACCAATCACAAGTAATGAAATTGAAACTGTGATTAAAAATCTTCCAACAAACAAAAGCCCAGGACCAGATGGCTTCACAGGTGAATTCTATCAAGCATTTAGAGAAGAGCTAACACCCATCCTTCTAAAACTCTTCCAAAAAATTGCAGAGGAAGGAACACTCCCAAACTCATTCTATGAGGCCACCATCACCCTGATACCAAAACCAGACAAAGAGACTACAAAAAAAGAAAATTACAGACCAATATCACTGATGAATATAGATGCAAAAATCCTCAACAAAATACTAGCAAACAGAATCCAACAACACATTGAAAGGATCATACACCATGATCAAGTGGGGTTTATCCCAGGGATGCAAGGATTCTTCAATATATGCAAATCAATCAATGTGATATGCCATATTAACAAACTGAAGAATAAAAACCATATGATCATCTCAGTAGATGCAGGAAAAGCTTTTGAAAGAATTCAACACCCATTTATGATAAAAACTCTCCAGAAAGTGGGCATAGAGGGAACCTACTTCAACATAATAAAGGCCATATATGACAAACCCACAGCAAACATCATTCTCAACGGTGAAAAACTGAAAGCATTTCCTCTAAGACCAGGAACAAGACAAGGATGTCCACTCTCATCACTATTATTCAACATAGTTTTGGAAGTCCTAGCCACAGCAATCAGAGAAGAAAAAGAAATAAAAGGAATACAAATTGGAAAAGAAGAAGCAAAACTGTCACTGTTTGCAGATGACATGATACTATACATAGAGAATCCTAAAAATGCCACCAGAACACTACTAAAGCTAATCAATGAATTTGGAAAAGTTGCAGGATACAAAATTAGTGCACAGAAATCTCTTGCATTCCTATACAATAATTATGAAAAATCTGAAAGCGAAATTAAGGAAACACATCCATTTACCACTGCAACAAAAAGAATAAAATACCTAGGAATAAACCTACCTAGGGAGACAAAAGACCTGTATGCAGAAAACTATAAGACACTGATGAAAAAAACCAAAGATGATACCAACAGATGGAGAGATATACCATGTTCTTGGATTGGTAGAATCAATATTGTGAAAATGACTACACTACCCAAAGCAATCTACAGATTCAATGCAATCCCTAACAAGTTACCAATGGCATTTTTTACAAAACTAGAACAAAAAATCTTAAAATTTGTATGGAGACACAAAAGACCCCAAACAGCCAAAGCAGTCTTGAGGGAAAAAAACAGAGCTGGAGGAATCAGACTCCCTGACTTCAGACTATACTACAAAGCTACAGTAATCAAGACAATATGGTACTGGCACAAAAACAGAAATATAGATCAATGGAACAGGATAGAAAGCCCAGAGATAAACCCACACACCTATGGTCAACTAATCTATGACAAAGGAGGCAAGGATATACAATGGAGAAAAGACAGTCTCTTCAATAAGTGGTGCTGGGAAAACTGGACAGCTATATGTAAAAGAATGAAATTAGAACACTCCCTAACACCATACACAAAAATAAACTCAAAGTGGATTAGAGACCTAAATGTAAGACCAGGCACTATAAAACTCTTAGAGGAAAATATAGGAAGAACACTCTTTGACATAAATCACAGCAAGATCTTTTTTGATCCACCTCCAAAGTAATGCAAATAAAAACAAAAATAAACAAATGGGACCTAATGAAACTTCAAAGCTTTTGTGCAGCAAAGGAAACCATAAACAAGATGAAAGGACAACCCTCAGAATGGGAGAAAATATTTGCAAATGAATCATTGGACAAAGGATTAATCTCCAAAATATACAAACCAGCTTATGCATCTCAGTATTAAAAAAACAAACAACCCAATCCAAAAATGGGTAGAAGACCTAAATAGACATTTCTCCAAAGGAGACAAACAGATGGCCAAGAAGCACATGAAAAGCTGCTCGATCAACATCACTAATTATTAGAGAAATTCAGATCAAAACTACAATGAGGTATCACCTCACACCAGTTAGAATGGGCATCATCAGAAAATCTACAAACAACAAATGCTGGAGAGGGTGTGGAGAGAAGGGAACCCTCTTGCACTGTTGGTGGGAATGTAAATGATACAGCCACTCTGGAGAACAGTATGGAGGTTCCTTAAAGAACAACAAAAAAATTACCATATGATCCAGCAATCCCAATACTGGGCATATACCCAGAGAAAACCATAATTCAAAAAGACACATGCACCCCATTGTTCACTGCAGCACTATTTACAATAGCCAGGTCATGGAAGCAACCTAAATGCCCATCAACAGACGAATGGATAAAGAAGATGTGGTACATATATACAATGGACTATTACTCAGCCATAAAAAGGAATGAAATCGGGTCATTTGTAGAGACGTGGATGCATCTAGAGACTGTCATACATAGTGAAGTAAGTTAGAAAGAGAAAAACAAATATCGTATATTAACGCATATATGTGGAACCTAAAAAAATGGTACAGATGAACCAGTTTGCAGGACGGAAATAGAGACACAGAAATAGAGAACAAACGTATGGCCACCAAGTGGGGAAAGAGGCTGGGTGGTGGTGGTGGTGGTGTGATGAATTGGGAGATTGGGATTGACATGTATACACTGATGTTTATAAAATGCATGACTAATAAGAAAAAAAAAAAAGAAATAAAAAATAAACATAAAAAACACCCAGCACAGCCCAAAATAAATAAATGAATAAAAAATTTAAAAAATAGTATAGGAATTGTAAAAAATTGGCCACTCCAAGTTGGCCAGCAGTCAGGAAGCAGACAATCTCTTACGTTGCCTGTTGAGTCTAACTTGATACAATCATTCAGAAATCCAATTTGGCATATCTATCAGAAGATTTTAGAATTCTCTCCTTAAACCCAGTAAGTCCAGTTGTAAGAATCTATATTATGGAACAAATCAGAAATGCTATCAGAGGTTCCTCTATAAGGACATTTTCTGCAATATTACTTACACGTTCCCTAGAATCTAGACTTTAGAAGCTAGTGGAGAGAGTCATGGCTCCAGCACAGCCATGTGGTGAAATATGCACCACTTACAAACTGCATTTTCCAAGAGTGTCCATTGGCACGGGAAACTGCTTGTGATATAACATCTGAATAATGTAGGCAATTTATAAAACATAAATATTTTATGTATGTACGAAGTCTGGAAGGAGACAGTTCAAAAGGTGGACGGTGATTATCTCTAGATGGAGGTTTATAGATTTAAACTTTCTTCTTCATGTTCTTCTGTATTTTCCTAGCTTTCTATTTGTATTGCCTATATGATGGAAGATAAACTCCTTTCTCTTCCAAAGAAAGCACAGAGCTTTGTATATCTCTTATGGAGGAATTCTCCTGCTGTGATTTACAATTTGGGGAGTACTTTTCCCCATTTTCTTACTAGATAATAAACCCCCAAAGTACATGCACTGGCTTAGTTAGCTCACTTTTGGGGCCTCTGAAAGCTGAGTTCATGTTTGGACATGGTAGGACTTTGCTAACTAGTTGAAAGAACGCGGTTGACTTTGAAATCAGCCCAGTGCCCTGGGGTGCCTGTGTCTTTCGGGAGGACACAGGCAGGATGGCTTGGTGTCGGGGAGGGGCTGACAGAGCACAAGTGTCCAGGGAAGGGGCCAGCAGCCCTCGGTGGCACCTCAATTCTGGCCAGTCCATTTACTCGTCTGGAAACAGTAACACAAATCGAGTAGATGCTTGCTGTACAAAATCTTCTTGTTCTTTAAGAACTCACTCTTGTTTTTGCTATTTTTATGTCTTGCTGATCTTTGGGGTCCATTTATAGACTGATCTGGAGATTAAACTTCTGCCTTTTTGCCTTTTTTTTGGTTAAAACCCTCAAACTATGTCCCTCTTCCCTTTCGCTTTCATTTTTGTATTTTTGCTAACCTGATGGACCTGGTTGTATCGCCTCAGAATCTGGTGAAGTCGGAAATGGAACATGCATAGGCAAGCCTCACTTTATGGTGAAGCATTTTAAATAAATTTGCTACAAAGAAAATGAAGATTCCCCATGGACTTGAGTAGTCTCTGCCCTCTGCTCTCTTGGCGTTCCACTCATGAGACGGAGTCGTTGCTTCAAGTCACTCACTGTTCTGGATCCCAGGAGCAACCAAGTGTGTGTTTTTATTTTGTTCATTCTTTGAAATTCTGAAGAAAACGAGCCTCCCACCCTCACCCCCGCACCTCCCCACCATTTCCCACCTCTCCCCGGCAATAGGCCTTACAGCTCGTGCATTCACAGAGGCTGGGAAAACACAGAGATCACTGATTTCTGGATATGTGGTCCTCCCCCCAGTGGGAGAAGCAAGCCTTACCCTGCCTTTTTGGGGAGGTGGAAGGAAATTGGATCCTGAGTGTTCTGGTTGGGGCCGCTTGTGAGATTTCTGTCCTGTCTGTGAGTCAGTTCCTCACTGTAACCACACCATGGCAGTTGCTCAATTAGACCATTCGTGCCTATATGCATGCATTCACTCATTCATTCAATAAATGTTTATTGAGCACTTACTAGGTGCCAGGTGCTGCCATGGGCTACAGGGAGAAGTGACACATGAAGGTAAACTGGCTTCTGGCCTCATGGAATGGGACATGGGGACATGCATGGTCCCTCGGGGATGGGGGCATTCACCACAAACCACACAAATCATATTTTGGACGATGGAAGCACCGCCACAGGATCATGTGGACCTGAGATCAAGGGCCTGTGTTCTGAATCCAGCTCTGGGAGTGGGTGGGTTCCTCCCTGGTAAAACAGGGATGATGCCAGCTGCTTTCTGAGGCACACAGCGTGCTCCAAGGATGCAGAAGGAGGTTCACACCAACAGAGGCATTTTCATAAAGCCTTTCCCCTTTCCATGCCCCTCCCACTGCACTCTGAAGACATCTGCCTTGCCTTCCTGGATGGGATCCATATGCGTGGGCTGCGGGCAGGCTGAGAAGGGCCCAGGCTTGGAGCCCCGGCTCAGCGGGAGTGTGGCAGGGGACCCGGCTGCTTGAGGCAGAGCTCAGCCACCCTGAGACTAAGAGCCAGGGCCAGGAAGAACATCGGGCTGCAGACTCCCTGTCACAGACGCCTCTGGAAGCCGCAGCAGCTGGAAGGTCGTCCACCCGAGGCCATGCTCAGGCCTCATGGGAAGGAGGCCTGGGGGTGGCAGGCCAGAGAGAGAGAAGGGAAGAGAGACAGAGCGCCTGCGTCCATGCTCACGGCCACACAGTGGTCAGAGCCAGATCTAAGATTAGAACGAGTAGGTTTCTGACTCCCAGACACACAGCCAAGCCCCAGACCCATGCTGATTCTTGGCAAAGCTCTTCCCACATTCCTCTCACTCAGATCCACCCTAGTCTGTCTCTGGGAATATTGTAGCTGTCATAATCGTTGTTCTAATGAGATACCCATCTGACGATCTATTAGTAAGGCATGTTGTTGACAGGAAATGTGCACTTGCCGTATTTCCCATTATATTGTCTATTTCCTGCCTCATTTTTCTTGGGAGGGCAGGAGTCATGGGAGATAATAGCATATTGACAGAAAGAGAAAGCAACGGAGAGAGAGAGCTGAAAGTGGGGGGCGTGTAGCTCTATCTGGCTGCAAAGGTCTCCAGCAGGAAATCCACACTCATTTCCCGGCGGCCTGTTTGAAACAGCATCTGCCCCTTCCGCCTTCTGCCCTCAAACAAACCGCCTCCCGGTGCTGGGAGGCCGAGCCTCTGGTCACCTGCTGGAGGCCCAGCCTGCTGTGCTCTGGGGGCCGTGGTGGGGGGAGACTCTAAGAAGCCAGAAGAGGATGTGAAATGAACTCTCTTCCTCACGCCACCATCAACAGGACTTCGTGGAGGCTGGTGGAACACGAAGCCAGAAAGAACCTTGTCTTCTAGAAACTTCTTGCCCACTACCTTTTCTCTTTCGATTTCGAATTGCAAAGAGTGTATCATCAAGAAAAAGATCACTTACTGCTTGTGCAGATGCCGGTGGTAGGCCTGGAAATTGCAGTGAGGGGCTCTTCCTGGAGTGCCCGCACCTGTGGGAGGGAACGGTTCTGGTTTGGCATTCCTTTCGGGGACCCTGCCAAGGTTTGACCACACCCTGCACACATGTGCGAGGCTCTGGTTTTGCAGGGTCCTGGACCTTGCCAGTGTGGGTCCCTGGGATGGAGCGGGCTCAGAACTGGCCATGGATTTAGTGCCTTCGGCAGCAAAGATAAGGGATGGGGCCCCGACTCTGGCTTCCTCTCAGCCTTCCCCATTTCCCACTCCTTTTGACCCAGAAATGCGGTGTAGCCACAGCTGGGAATGGCGCGAGACGGAGAGAAAGGAGTAAATCTAGTTTGCCTGGAACTGTCCCGGTTTTAGCACTGAAGCTCAGGGAAACCGGGATGGCTGGTTACCTTACAAATGTGAACGATTGTTTGAACACACACACCCAAGCTAGTTCCCAGGGGTGTAGAGACAGGATCGAGAGGGAAGAGACACAGATATTGACGCAAGTTATGGAAACTCTATTTAAACAGCCTTAGGCAAAAGGGAGGGCCGGCTGGCTCAGGTAACCCAAAGCAGAGGTATCTTGCTTCTTTCAGGCAGGGCTGGATGAATGGGGACAGACAGCTGCCCGCAGCTCCGGGCTTGCATTCCTGTGAGGACAGCGCCCCCTGTGGAAGGAGACCCTCCATAACCTCACAGGCCTGGCGAGGCTTCCGGAATCCAGTCTCTCTGCTTAACTGTCCAGGCTTGGGTCATGCATCCGGGGGTGCAGTCAGCTCCACGTGGATGAGGGTGGGGGCCGGTGGGTCCCCAGGGACTGCTGGGGTGCTCTTGCTGGAGGTGAGGATGCTGGGTGGTCCAGACAACAGGGGAGCTGGCTCATCTGTCAGGACCCTGCCCTCCCTGGCCCCCACCCCCGTCCAACCCAGGCCGGGCTGGGCCCACTCCTCTGTCCCCTCTTGGCACCCCCGTTTCCCCTTGAAACATTTTCCCTTGAAATTTAATTGTTCCTTCTGCCCTGTGAGCCCTCGAGGGCCTGGTGGACGGCAGTGATGGGCCTTTCGGTTCTCTCTCCTCCCAGGAGATTCTGAGTTCTGAGCTAGGAGGGTTGTTCGCACTGGATGCCACGTGTCCTTGTATATTTATGTGTTTACCTCGCTTTTCCTTCCAAAGCTCTAACTTGAAGATTTAAATCGTGCTTTTAAGGAATGCCACAAACTCAAGATCTCTGTAAGGCCGATGGAGAAGGAAACAGAGAGATGAACACTTCAGAACACCCACTGTTTACATGGTGCTGGGCCGGGGCTGGGGACACAGGGCTGGGAAGGACACCTGGCTTCTCTGCCTCAGAACCTGTGACACGTACACATGTGAACCGAAACTGGAGGCCGTGGAGCTCTCGCCTGTCTGCAGCAGGCTCCCCGTGACCACACGCTGACGTCTCAGCAGGAGCCATCCAGACCTGAGGCTGAGTTAGGGGCTTCCCAACCCTACCAGCTGCCTCTTCTTGAGCAGGTCACATGACTGTGGTCAGTTTACTGACTGGGCCCCCCCACTGCCCCGCACTGTGAAGTGGGGAGAATCTCTGTCTGGTTCGTCATTGTATCTCCAAAACTCAGCATGGTACCAGGTACGTAGTAGGCCCTTCATGCACACAATAATGACCACTTATCAAGAGCTTTAATTATGCTCTGTGCTAAGCACTTTACATACATTATTTGATATAATATTCACATGCACCCCATAAGGTCAGGCTCTTAAAAAAAATTATGGTAGAATATATGTAACATAAAATTTACCATTTCAACCCTTTCTGAGTATACAATTCACTACCATTCATCTCAGAACTCTTTTCACTTTCTTAAATAGAAACTCTGTACCTATTAAATAATAACTCCCCTTTCCCCCTCCCCACACCCTGGCAACCTCTATCATTTTCTATCTCTATGTACTTGAGGATTCTACGTACTTCATATAAGTGGAATCACACAATATTGGTCCTTTTGTATCTGGCTTATCTCACTGAGCATAATGTCCTCAAGGTTCATCCATGGTGTAGCATGTTTCTGAATTTCATTCCTTCTTATGGCTGCATAATATTCCACTGTAAGAATGTACCATATCTTGTTCTTCCATCATCTGCTGATGGAACCTTGAGTGCTTCCATTTTGTGGCTATTGTGAATAAAGATCAGGATTTAAAAAAAAATTTTATTAACATTTATTAAACAATATAAAAGGAAAACATAAAAGCAGAGACTGAGAACAATACCACTAGATGAGAAAATGGGATATAGAAAATAAAATGAAAAGAACATGGAAGTAGTAAGAATTATGGATACATCCAGCAAAAGAATTGCAGCCAGAGAACTAACAGATGAACTAGTTAAAATAATAAAACAGGCTGATGAAAAGGAATGAAATAATGCCATTTGCAGGAAGATGGATGGACCTAGAGATTATCATACTAAGTGAAGTAGGTCAGAAAGAGAAAGACAAATACTGTATGATATCACTTACATGTGGAATCTAAAATATGACACAAATGAACTTATCTATGAAACAGACTCACAGACATAGAGAACAAACTTGTGATTGCTAAGGGGGAGTGGAGTGGTGGGGATGGAGTGGGAGTTTGGGGTTAGCAGATGCAAACTACTATATATAGAATGGATAAACAACAAGGTCCTACTGTATAGCACAGGGAACTATATTCAATAACCTGTGATAAAACATAATGGAAAAGAATATGAAAAATATGTATGTATATGTATAACTGAATCACTTTGCTGTACAGCAGAAATTAACGCAACATTGTAAATCAACTATACTTCAATAAAAAATAAAATAAAACAGGCTGAAATGGTATGAATGTACCACCAATGTGTGGTTTTAGGTAGAGCTGATAAAAAAATAAAAACTACGTAAGTCAAAAAGGGGATAATAAATTAGCACTACCAGTTAATAGAAGGTTTCAAGTAAAAGTAGATATAAAATCTACTAGAAAATCTCACCTACTTTTGTCTCATCTAGAAATCTCATCTAGAAATCTCATCTAGAAAATCTCACCTACTTTTGTCTCATCTAGAAATCTCATCTAGAAAATCTCACCTACTTTTGTCTTCCCAAGTTTTCCTCCAAGATTCCTTAGGCTACTACCCTCAGAACACAGACCAATATTCCCTGACTCTGTTTTATGCCTTAAGCTTTCTAAACTACAGCCATCAATGCATGCTCCTCCAAATTCTTTCTTCCAAAACAGCAAAAGTCATGTGGTTTCCCTTGCTTGGGGTCAGAATTTTTAAAATCTTCATTTCACAATAAAGGACATAGAAGCTGAGAGAAAGCAATTTTCCTAAGTTACCTCAAGTCACAAAACTGGTCAGTGCCAAAGCAGGTCATAACTCCAGGCCTATAGGGGGCTGCTGGACCCTACTCCCTCCCGTTCATTTAATGAATGAGGGATAACTGAATGAATTAGACCTTTAGGAAGGTACTAAATTGTATTAGTAAGGCTCACACTAGCTGCTGTAACGAACAAACCACTGAATTTCCATTGGCTTGGCAGTGAAATAGAAGTTCACTTCTCGTTTATGTCAAGGGCAGTGTGGGTGGTCCCAGGTTGGTGGGGCTCTTTCTCCTCAGGGTTCTTAGGTGTTGTAATTCCACTATCCCCACAGGGCCTGGGACTCCTCTGCCTCCAGGCATGGGAAGGGGAGAGAGACTCTGGAAGAAGCCCAGCTGCTTCTAAAAAACTGTGGCCTGGAAGCGACCACAGTTCCACTCACGTTTCACTGGCGTAAACCATCCCCGCGGCCATGCCTGAAGCAAGGGGGCTGAGAAATGTGGTTTCCAGCTGGGCTGTTGTCCCAGCCACCTCTCTACCTCTGGAAGCAGTGGGGATGAGGGTGGGGATGAACTTTTTGTCGGATCACTTCTGAATCTGTCACACCGAGTGCTGTAAAATTCAAGTGGGAAATGCAGCAAGAAGCTCGAAAAACACTTGTGTGTTCAGGAGGTTAAGGCAAAGGCATCAGGGGAGCGACACATAATTGGGACGCAGATCTGTCTCTGATGGTTAATCTCACTTTACAGCTCCCCCAATGTCATGGGTTATCTGGAAGGTTATTTCATATACCCGCCTCAGTGTGGAAGCACATTTCCACAGACGGTAGATAAAGATCTCTTAACCTTGTATTTTCCCTCATATCGTCATAAATAGCTTATGCAACGCCATTTCAGTGAGCCTGACAGTTTCTACAATGAGATCGGGATGCAGCAGCAAATCTTCTTGTTATATGTAAGAAAGAGTGACAGCATTCATCTTTTACAGTGACATCAATGAAGTCTGCTTGCAGAGGTTCCCAATCCACCCATTCATAATACCTTTTACGACTTTAGGCTTTTAAACACGACACTCTGGTCTATTTTTCAAATGCACTACCATCATCAGCTCAGGGAGCCATTCTTCAATATTTCATTTTCCTAGAATGTCTAGAATATCTTAATTTTTATGAGGTTTCTCCATGGGGTAAGCTGTCAGGTGTGACTGTATTGTGAAAAAGGGGTTGGGGGGACTGCTGCCGGATTATCCTCTCACCTGTGATGCCTGAGGGCGTGTTTCCCATTTTCTTCCTTCCTGGAATACTCCCCAAATAAAGGTCCCATAAGAGATGTGGTTCCCAAGCACAGCTGTCCACTCTGAATGGGGAAATTAGAATGGCTAGAAAGAGAGCAGTTAGAGCAGAGACTGGGGGGGACATCCCTGGTGGCCCAGTGGTTAGGACTCCATGCTTCCACTGCAGGGGGCACAGGCTCCCTCTCTGGTCAGGGAACTGAGATCCCACACGCCGCCAAGAAGAAAAAAGGAGCACAGATTGGGTCTTATTGACGGTTAGCCTCAACCTTGAGACGCAGGAGCTCTTCCAAGTCCACGAGTTTGACACCTGGAGAACGGGGCCTCCGTCCAAGGCGAAGCAGAGTTCTCGTGTCAACCAGGGTTCAAGGCAATGAAAGTCCTCTCTGCTACTCAAGAGACCCAACTGTGATTAGAAGAGCCCTCTGGGTTCCCAAGGAGGAGACCATTTGGATGCATCTGGCCTTGCTTCTTAATGTTGCATCGCTTTCCTTGTGCTACCAAATCTCCCTTGGTCACCGGTTCCTGGCTTCTTTCTTGCAGGTAGATCTTCTACTAGGGTTGGCAAGATCCATTTTAGATTTCATGCTAGTGGATTGGGAACAATCTCTTTCCACCTGTGATCCCTCAGACAGGCTATGGGCAGTGGAGACCCTTCCTGACGTGACACAGGAAAACTAATGTCGGATATTGATTTAGGGAAGGAAGGGGTGAGCAGCCTGAGACCGCCCACAGCCAGCAACCCGGGCATGCTACAAACATGCCAGTCACTCCAAGGATGAGAATACCTGACCTAATTTAGCAACAAAAAATCCTTTCCCTCACACGCACTTCTCTAATTACAAATGAGATCCTGATAGGCTCAGCAAGGGTAAATAAAATTGATTCTCTCCGCATAGTATTGGAGATGATAAATGTGTTCAAGAAAGGGCTTCAAAAGCCTGCTTGCTGATTAGGAAAGGCAAAATCATTGTGAGATAGTGACTAATAGATGCAAGGAATCACGGCAGAATGGGTCTCCTTGCAGAAATGTCACAGGTCTGATCTTTCTGAGATAATTACCATCAGATGTCTGTGAGTTTCATGTCTGCCCTTCAGCTGATGGGGGCATGGCAGGGCTCCACACATCGACTCTGCTCTGGGTGGTTCTGGCTTTCTCTCTGTTTGAAGCCTGTCGTAGAGCTCCTCTGGTTTCTTAATAGCAGTGACTGTGCCCCATTCATTTATTCCCTGGTGCCCAGCAAGATTCCTTGCACAGAGGCGGCGTGCTGTGTGGGATGTTACATGTAATGAACAGGATAAAGTACTTAGTTTGACCCATAGGAAATTGCTGATATTTAGCTATTTTTAAAATTAAAAAATAGCAATTTCATATGGTTCCACCATCTATGTATTTGTTATTTATTACTGCATAATAAATTACCCCCAAATTTAGCAACCAACATTTATAACCTCATAGTTTCTGTGGGTCAGGGATCCAGGTGCCTCTCTCTCAAGGTCTCCAACAAGACTGCAGTTAAACTGTTGCCAGGGCTTCGGTTTCATCTGAAGACTTGACTGCGAGGGGATCCACGGCTCAGCTGCAACGTCAGCTACTCACATAGCTCTTGGTAGGAGCTGATGGAGTGAGGGCCCCAATTCCTTGCTGGCTGTTGGCTGGAGGTCGCTGCCAGTTCCCCAGCATGTTGACCTCTCCACAGAGCTGCCTCATGACATGGGACCTGGCTTCCCCCATAAGTGAGCAGTGGGGGAGAGAGAGCCCAAGACGGAAGCCACATCTCTTAAAAAGTCTCTTTATAACCTAACCTTGGTTAAGTGACATTTCATCACCCTTGCCAAGTTCTGTCTGTTCGAAGCAAGCTTTCCAGCCCAGCCCACACTCAAGGGGAGGGTATTACACAAGGGTGTGAAACGCAGGAGCTGCGGGGCTTGGGGGCTCCTCCATCTGAGGAGCTTCCCACTACAGCGTGTGATACCCCACACAGAGTCTGGCACACAGATCTTGAGATGGTAGTTAAAGAAGATTAATAAAGGGAAAGAGGAAGGGCACTAAAATTGTTTCCAGCTGCATCTTAATTCAATTGGAATAGAATTTTTTTCTCTTGAGAAATGGTGTGGATAGAATAATCTGGAATAAATGCCCAGCAGCAACAGTCCCAGAGAATCCCTTTCCTATAGAATGCCTTTGGCCTGCTCGACCTCATACTCTGGGATCTGTTGTTGTCAGCAGGTTCTGAGCATCTGGCCTCTGGGAACACAAACTTGTTGCTTGAGGAGGCTTTCAATGCCTGAGGCCAAAGCCTGAGACAAGGGGGCTGCAAAGTGCAAATGAGGACAAGGATGGGGACTTCTTTTTTTTTTTTTTTTTTGGTGGTACGCAGGCCTCTCACTGCTGTGGCCTCTCACGTCGCGGAGCACAGGCTCCGGATGCGCAGGCTCAGCGGCCATGGCTCACGGGCCCAGCCGCTCTGCGGCATGTGGGATCTTCCCGGACCGGGGCACGAACCTGTGTCCCCTTGCATCGGCAGGCGGACTCTCAACCACTGCGTCACCAGGGAAGCCCAAGGATGGGGACTTCTAAAGAGAGAAACGAGGGCTGAGTTGCCTGATCTTGTAACGGGGGAAGGCGGGTAGGCAGTACTACCTTTAATCAGAAGTTGCAGTTCAGGGACAGGCCTTTCTGGGAGAAGATGCTGGAGGGTGGAGGGAAGAAAGGGAAGGAGCTTGGTACCTCTGAAAGCACCTGCTTTGCCCTTGACCCTGGTTCATATCAAGGAAGAACCGTCTGGGGTGGAGCTGGTTGGAGTAAATGAGTTAGAAAAACCATTGTGGTTGATGGTTCAGCATCTTTTAAGCCACTATTTATTGAGCACTTACTATGTGCCAGGCTCTGTGCCAAGTTCTTTAGAGCAGGAACTCTCTTTTATGCTCTCAACAGTGATAGGAAGTCAGAGCTGTTACTTTCCTTTTCCAGGTCAGGCTCAGAGTAACGAAGTAAATGGCCCAAGGTCACCCAGAGTGAGGCTGCAAACCCAAGTTCATCTGAGATGTTCCGGGAGGGCAGAACTTCCCACAGACTTGCTTTTTTTTCTTTTTCTTTTTTCTTCTTAGCTGCATTGGGTGTTTGTTGTCGCGCATGGATTTCCTCTAGTTGTGGCGAGCAGGGGCTACTCTTCGTTGGGGTGCGCGGGCTTCTCATTGCGGTGGCTTCTCTTGTTGCAGAGCGCAGGCTCTAGGCGTGCAGGCCTCAGTAGTTGTGGCACACGGGCTTCAGTAGTTGTGGCACACGGGCTCAGTAGTTGTGGCTCATGGGCTCTAGAGCACAGGCTCAGTAGTTGTGGTGCATGGGCTTAGTTGCTCCGCGGCATGTAGGATCTTCCCACACCAGGGATCGAACCCGTGTCCCCTGCAATGGCAGGCGGATTCTTAACCACTGTGCCACCAGGGAAGTCCCTTCCTGCAGACTTTCAGCACTGGTGTCCCTGAAGAGATCATGGGGGTGTCCCGTGGGTGCCTGGACTGTCCCTCCTGGAAGCATTATCTTCTCTGGCCTCTTAAATTTGAGTTGTCTTGTTGCTGATACCTTCAATCACAACTGACTGAAGTCCTACTCAAGAGCACGCACCAGGTGGAGCCATGTAAACAGTGGGGGCGTGAGGTGCTCTGGGAAGCCATGGAAGATCAGCAAAGGAGAACTGGGCTGGAAATGACTTCTCTTACCAACTGGGTGACTCAGGTGGGCCCCTAACCTTCCTGAGATGATAGTTTCTCATTTTTCTAATGGCAACAATCATACCCATCCTAAGGCTGATACCAACAGGTTTCCTTGCCTGTGGAAAGGATGATACCACAGGCAATGAACAGGACCCTTGTGGATGGAGGCAGCCTCCTGGAGTCTTGGGTTGGAAAGGACTCGGAGTTTGATTCCAGGCTCCACTGGAAGGAGTTCTGGCATTGACTAGTCATGTCTGCCACAGGTGAGGGAAGGTAGTAAGGTTATGTACACTTTGGCTTTTTTCAACACTGCTTGAAGGTTTCCTGTGAGGTTTAAATGTGATGATGCAGGTGAAAGTTCCTCATACATAGTTGGTACTCAATAAACATCTAATATTTTTCTTTTGATTCATTCTGATACAATTGATGATCAAGCTGGCATCTCAATTGGAAAGTGCTGACTGGCTTATAGTAGATGCTCAATAAGTACCCCTGGAGTGTTGACAGGATTAGAGGCCCACCCAGCTCTTCCTGAGTCCACACTGACCCCCATCGTGGATCCCTGTACCCACACAGCTGGCAAAGGTAACAAATCCAGGAGTCTGGGGCTGCCCAAGCAAAGAGATGGAAATGGCATCAAAACAGCAGAAGTATTAACTTGGTGTATTTACACCCGTAAGTGCTTCGCTGTCATCAGGAGCAGCCTCTTCATGAGATATAAGTAATTTGTGCAGGCTGATCCCGGTTTTCTCATTAATATGCAAATGAGGCATGCCAGTTGTTAGGTTAGAAGAAAGCTGTCATGTTTATTGTGACAGATTTAATGGATGTGTTTGGATTGTGCATTCAGTGTGTTTTCAAGAGCATGTCTTATCTTTGTTTAGGCAGTAAATCAAAAATGTAAACAACAATTCATTAGCATCTGTCAGAAGCTCAAAGCCACATTGTTTCATTTGACAATCTTCCCAGAGGTGGGAAAAAATCCTATATCTGACTTATTCAAGATTAGTTAGAAATCGCACTGGCTTTGCCCCTTTTTGCTCAGCAATGTGGAAACAGTAATTGAAGAACGTCGGCTCAGCTCGGAGAGCTTTGAGGGTCGTGGGGACACAAGCGGGCACAGACAGCTCCATCCCAAACACCTTGGCACCTTGCGGTGACCTGGGAAAACTCGGGGCCTCAGTGCACTACAGAGACCAGGGTCCGGTTGGAAACAAAATCACTTAGAGGCACATTACCTCATTCCACAGGACATCTGAAGCACCCTGCTAGAAGAAAACAATGGTACATAGACAGATATTTAAAAATGAAGAATAGAATTTGGGAATCACAGAAAATGCAGGCAGAGGAATGGGAAAAGACTAAGGGGAGAAAATCATTCAGATCTGCAAGTTCCATTCTTCCATATAGTTTTAAAATTTGGTCGGCAGACTTAGCTCTGAGCTTCCTGGGGGCCAAAGCAAAAAGAGGGACATTTTATGGGACTTCCCTGGTGGTCCAGTGGGTAAGACTCTGCACTCCCAATGCAGGGGACCTGGGTTCGATCCCTGGTCAGGGAACTAGATCCCGCATGCATGCTGCAACTAAGAGTCTGCATGCTGCAACTAAGAAGTCCATATGCTGCAACTAAGGAGCCCGTGTGCCGCGATGAAGATCCCGTGTGCCACAACTAAGACCTAGTGCAGCCAAAATAAATAAATAAATATTTTAAAAGGGGGGACATTAAAATTTTTTTAATGTATTTAACTTTGCTCTAATGTATTATTTATTTTGAAGAAGTAATATATACACATAGTACCAAGTTTTAGAAGTACAAAATGGAATGCATTCAAAAGTAATTCTCCCTCTCGCCTGTTTTCAGCATACTAATCCCCCTTCAGACTACACCTTATGCCAGTTTCTTGTATACTTTCAGAAAGAGCCTATGAGTTTATAAACATAAATGTATGAGTGTTCTTTTTTCTCTATCACATAACTTGTAACATACTCTAATATTCTTTTATATGACTGTTAAATTTATTAATACATTTCAGACATCTATTCATTTCAATACATATAGAGTTGCTATATTTTTAAAATTGCAAAACATACTTTTGAAGGAATATGCCCAAACTGAGCTAGTTCCTTATTGATTGGTCTCATTAGTATCAAATAGCATTATTGACAATGTTGTATTGATACATTGTGCAGTCTTCACTAGTTGTACCCTGTATCTGGGTACAACTAGTGAAGCAACTGTATCTGGAAGCTAATATCTAGCAATGGTACTTGAGAGAAGTGGGGTTTTATTTTTTTAATTAAAAAAATTTTTTTTAAACATCTTTACTGGAGTATAATTTCTTTACAATGGTGTGTTAGTTTCTGCTGTATAACAAAGTGAATCAGCTATACATATACATATGTTCCCATATCTCCTCCCTCCTGCGTCTCCCTCCCTCCCTCCCTATCCCACCCCTCTACGTGGTCACAAAGCACCGAGCTGATCTCCCTGTGCTATGTGGCTGCTTCCCACTAGCTATCTATTTTACATTTGGTAGTGTATATATGTCCATGCCACTCTCTCACTTCGTCCCAGCTTCCCCTTCCCCTTCCCCGTGTCCTCAAGTCCATTCCTTACGTCTGCGTCTTTATTCCCGTCCTGCCCCTAGGTTCTTCAGAACCATTTTTTTCTTTTTTTTTTAGATTCCATATATATGTGTTAGCATACGGTATTTGTTTTAAGAGGGACATTTTAAATTTTAAAATTCACTGTTTCAAAAAAGGGGGGAAAAAAAGGGAGAGCATACTACTTAGGAGAAATGCATCTTTCCATGAGACTCATCTCTCTAGCTTCACAGCAGTGCTACCAAGCAGAGCAGCCCAGGGCCAGGCGCAGAGGTGCGTTGCTTTAACATCCTCTGGCCTAAGCTGAGGATCTAACATCCAAGTACAACTTACCCTTCACCTAATTTCTTCTTTCTCTCCTGGCTTTACACCTGCCCTTCAACTTTCTTTTCTTTCACAGGCAAGCTTCTGGGAAGAGCTGTGTGTCCTGCCTGTCCTGTTCCATCCCTCACCTTCCTCTGAAGACCTCACTGACACTCCCGCCCCCAGCCTCCTGGGTGCTGGCACAGTGGACACCTTGTCTGTTTTTGCGGGGCATGGGCTTCCCCCTCCTTCCTCTGGCAAAGCGCTCTTTCTCTGACATCACGTTTCTGGTTTTCCTTCATCCTCTGAGGGCTGCTCTTGCTTGCTGGCCCCTCTTCTTGGCCCCCTTGCCTCTTACCCCACCTGCAACTTGGCTGGGTCTCTCTCGCTTGTTCTCTCCTCTGGGTTTCTGCTCCGCATGCCCAGGTGTGCACTGGGACCCCTAAGCTGGCATCGCCGCTGCTCCAGCACCTCAGCTGGAGCCTGGAGGCATCTGGTCTCCTCACTCCCTGAGGTGCCCACACCTGTCTCGCACAGAGTTCCTCTGCAGTCCCACGGCCCTTGCTCACCTGGACTGGGGCACAGCCTTTCCTGCACCCCGACCAGAGCCCCCTCAGTTTCTTCTCTGCTCTAGAAGGAGATCTTCCCAAGATGCCCATCCGAGCGGGCCCCTTTACAACAGGACAGTGGTCCCTTCAGCCTTCAGGAGGCTCTGGGTCCCCACCTTGCTCTGTGAGCTCTGCAGAGCCAGTCACCTTCTCATGAGTCCCTGGCACTCCAGTTGCGACCCCCAGCTTACTCTGCACCTGGATGCAAACTGTCCCTTCTCCCTGGTCACCTCCTGGACCTTGTACTGTCCTCATTCACCTTGAACCTCTGTCTGAGTCTCTCCTCCTCTGAGAAGCCTTCCTGGGCACCACCTTGGGGCCCACTCCATCTGTCCCAGGATCGCAGCTTCATTGCCTCTTCTCCCCCAGAGAGGCCAGGACTTTCTCACATCTTTAACTGCCCATGCTCTAAACCAGCGGCCCGCTGCCCGTTTTTGTGCGAGCGGAGAAGTGTTTTTACAGATGAACATTAGCAACCAATATGACGATAAGGAACAATAACTTTGAACCTCAGTTAAGCAAAATGCTATCCTCCCAAACAAGAATTCCTTTCTTCTCAGTAGTAGACCTGTGTTACAAAAATATGCTGACAATCCATCAATAAACAGTGTGGGGCTCTGGTCTCCCCTGTTGCATGCGCCCCTATGTAACATCCTTGGCTTTGCCTCTTGGCCCATAGAGCCCCAAATATTGACTAGCTGGCCCTTCACAGAAAAAGTGTGCTGCCCCCTGGTCTAAGAGACACTCGAAGAATGTGACACTGATGGTGTCTGTCACTCTGCATCTTAAAACCCTTAGCTGGTTCCGCATCTTCTAAGGACAAAATCCAGCACTTTGCTCTCTGCCCCAGCCTCATGGCTCCTGCTACCTTTCTCCCACCTTCTGCCTTCAGGAACATCTCCCAGGACATCAAAACACTGCACATTTCTCATACCCGAGCCTTCTTGAAAGCCGCCCCCTCCCCCCCCCCACCCCCACACAACCCCTCCTGGCTAACTTGCACTCAGCTCACACACCTGGTCTTCTGGGAGCTTCCTCTGGTTGGAGCTGGGTTCCCTGCCCGTTAATCCATTGCCTCTGTCTCCATCACAGCACCCGGCTCTCTCTACGGTCCTGTTTACTTGACTTTCATCCCCACCGGCACCCCCATAGCCTGTTAGTTCTGTGCAGGAAGCAACTGCATCTGTCCCATTCCTTGCTGCCCTGCACATAGACGAAAATGACCTGTTGAGTGAATGAATGAGTGAAGGCAGAGTTCTGAGGCTGAGGCTGATCCAGGCCAGTCAGAGGACTGGAGGGCAGCCCATCTTTCAGGCAAACTGTAGGTCAAGTTGCCTGCGGTTCGCTGATCGGTGACCAGGCAGGTGGTCCGAGGGTCAGTTCTCCAGTAATGCTGGCAGGATGACTACCTTTGGAAACACTTGAATTGTTTCTGGACTTGAAGTACCACCAGCACCTAAAGGGAGAGGACCCAAGTTCCAGCGAAAGCCCTTTGTACCTTCTGCAATCTGCCCAGAACATTTCTATCCACTGGGATGTCTCATTCTGGTCAAGGCTGTCCGGCAGGAGTCAGGGTGCACATGTTCAGCCCAGCTTGCAGCAGAGGAAGCCGAGGCTTGGAGGGGTGCAGCAGCCAGGCTGGGCTGACAGGCTTCTTACAACTGAGGCCGGAAACCAGCTTCCTGGACCTCTGGTCTAGCACCCCTTCCCTCCTCAGTCCCTGCTAAATGCTGGAGAAAAATCTCCCCACGGTTACGAGAATTAGAAACGGCACTCAAGGTGGTTTCTGGTTCATACAGTTTGCTTTCCTCCTTTGCTGCAGGTTCTCCCAAACTGAGCCCACATGACTCCCCTGACCTTGTGGCAGAGGCCTCGCCGCTCACTTCATAGCAGAAGCGGGGGCCACAGGTAGGGACCCCTTTAATGCTTGCTCACCCTTCTCTCTATTGCCTTAACTGGTCCTTGAAGAGCGTTTTCCAAATCTGCCATCTACAGAACACTAGACTCCAGCAACAGGTCACCAAGCAAGGCCATCCTTAGTTCAACCAGTTTGGAAAATGGGGCATACCCCCAGCCCCTCCTAGACATAAACACACGCATTAGCCTGTGAGAGGGACCCACACCTCAGCGGGACCACCTGTAAACCACTGTCCTAGCCCCCCACCCCTCCCTGCCACCGTCTAAGGAAAAGTCTGCTGATCTGCCCAACTCCCCTGCTCTGCTGTCACGCAACCGTGTGGTGAGAACTGAGAAGCGCTGGGAAGCAGCTGGGCAGGTGAGGTTAGGAGGGGCTCAGAGACACTCCTGCAGAGGGAAAGAGATCAGAGAGCCCACTGGGGATGGAATGTGGGGAAGCGAGTGTAGGGCGACAGAGGAAGAGGAGCAAGGAGAGCAAAAGAGATTTTTTTTTTTTTCTCGCGGTACGCGGGCCTCTCACCGCCGTGGCCTCTCCCGTTGCGGAGCACAGACTCCGGACGCGCAGGCTCAGCGGCCATGGCTCACGGGCCCAGCCGCTCCGCGGCATGCGGGATCTTCCCGGACCGGGGCACGAACCCGCGTCCCCTGCATCGGCAGGCGGACTCTCAACCACTGTGCCACCAGGGAAGCCCGCAAAAGAGACTTTGAGGGAGAGGCTGCAGCGGGAGAGGGCAAGAGGGAGGATCAGCGGAGCACGTGTCACACGTGTCCTGCAGGTACCCCGCCCCTTCCAGACTTTCAGTAGAGAGTTAAACTCCTCCCTCCCTCTCTCCCTTCCTTCCTTCTGTCTCTCCTCCTCCCTTTGTCAGACCACTGTTGCCCTTTGAGTGTGACTGGTCCCAAAGTGGCCTGACTTCGGTCCTGAGCAGTTCTGCTACAGAGAAGCCTGGTTGGCTTTTGTATCCTGGCATCGTTTCCACTTGGTTGATAACTGAACACCCGCTGACACCTCACAGGACCAAGGGCCACGGTCTGGGAGGTGGTCCTCTGCAATCACCCTCCCGTCTTTCTAGCCGCAGCTGCTGCCGCCCCGACCCTCGCTCAGCCAGCCTTTCCTTCCCCCTGGGGTCCCTCCACCTCTGTATCTTCCCTCCTCTCTCCTGGCTGCTTCTTATCAGTCACACGATGCCCACTTCCCTCCTGCTCACAGCACCGTCTACACACACCACGTGCATACCCTCCTTCCCCACGTCCCCTCCAACTCCCTGCAGTCTGGCTTTTGCTGTCCAGCTTCATTCAAACAACCCAGCATAGGCTGTGATTAACTGCTGAGCCCAGGGCTCTCCCCAGCTTTTCGCTCCCGTGACGAACTGCCATCTCAAACCTGCCTTCTTTTTTTTTTTTAGTTTTTTAAGGAACCTCCATGCTGTTCCCCACAGTGTCTGTATCAATTCACATTCCCACCAGCAGTGCAGGAGGCTTCCCTTCTCTCCACGCCCTCTCCAGCATTTATTGTTTGTAAATTTTTTGATGATGGCCATTCTGACCGGTGTGAGGTGATACCTCATTGTGGTTTTGATATACCCTGAGAAAACCGTAATTCAAAAAGAGACAGGTACCACAATGTTCATTGCAGCACTGTTTACAACAGCCAGGACATGGAAGCAACCTAAGTGTCCATCGACAGATGAATGGGTAAAGAAGATGTGGCACATGTATACAATGGAATATTACTCAGCCATAAAAAGAAACGAAATTGAGTTATTTGTAGTGAGGCGGATGGACCTAGAGTCTGTCATACAGAGTGAAGTAAGTCAGAAAGAGAAAAACAAATACCGTATGCTAACACATACATATGGAATCTAAAAAAAAAAAAAGGTTCTGAAGAACTTAGGGGCAGGACAGGAATAAAGACGCAGATGTAGAGAATGGACTTGAGGACACGGGGAGGGGGAAGGGGAAGCTTGGACGAAGTGAGAGAGTGGCATGGACATATATACACTACCAAATGTAAAATAGATAGCTAGTGGGAAGCAGCTGCATAGCACAGGGAGATCAGCTCAGTGCTTTGTGACCACCTAGAGGGGTGGGATAGGGAGAGTGGGAGGGAGACGAAAGAGGGAGGAGATATGGGGACATATGTATATGTATAGTTGATTCACTTTGTTACACAGCAGAAACTAACACACCATTGTAAAGCAACTGTACTCCAATAAAAACGTTAAAACACCCTGCCTTCTTCTAGGAGTCCCTCCTCCTGGCTGCAGTGACTCCTCCCTCCCAGGCTCCTGTCCCACAGCTGGCTCTTCGTGCCTCTGACCTAGACCCTCCTCCTGATGCCTTCCGTTTAGTCTCCTGGGGGAGCCTCTTCCTCACAGATGAGCCCAATCCAGGATCCCGCCATGTCTTCTGAGACCAGAAGACCCAACCCCGGACTCCTCAGACAGCACCCTCCTATCTCAGTCCTCATCCCACTGGCAGCATCTAAGAGGCTTTGATGCAACCCACCCCTCCCTCGTCCTGTTCTCAACCTTGAGCTCAGGGTCACCATCTCCAGAAGACTCCCTGAACTGCATGTTGGTGCCTGTGTTCCCCACTACCTGAGCACCGGTCCTACTCTCGGGGGTCCTGTGACCGTCTCCCTGGAGGCTGGGGCCGTGCTCTCATCTTGTCCCCGCAGCCTGGCACGTGGTCCACACTCAGTGGCTCCCAGCCCCCTGCTCCCCTTCTTCCTCTGAACAATCTTCCCTTCATGTCCAGCTGCCTGAGGTTTCTGGGTCTCAACCTGATGGACAGAGGTGCAGGTGGGCAGACGAAGTTGTCAGGTGGGCTCTGGAGAGCTGAGGCTGGGTGCGGGGTAGGGCACAGGTTGGAAGACCGTGGACACTATTTGCAAACCTGCTGCACAACCTGAAACCCCAGGCAGTGGCTGAAGCTGAATGAGATGCCCCAAAGGTAAAGTGGTTCCACAGCGCTGCCTTCTCCCTGACAGTACCTGAGTCGAACCCTGCCCTCTCCGAGGGATTAGGGAGCCACACCGGCTTGGGGCCTGGGCCTGGCGATGGGCTAAAGGAGAGGAAGGTTAAGAAACTTCACTTCCTACCCTCATCAAGATTTAAAACGAAGCTAAAAGGGTACATTAACCTTCCAGCACCACTCAAAATCTGGCTTCACATTTAGTGGGAATTAAAGTAATTGATGAACTTGTACTCGAGAGGTAGGTTCCTGTAAATAAAAAGCTATGAGCTCTAAAAATAACACAGGATTTTTTTTTTTTTTAAAATAAGGTAAAGATCAACAGGCAACACACCCCAGGAGGCTCCACGTCAAGCAATTAGGAAGCTGGAGAGGACGGATAAATGAAAATGTTTATTCAAAAATCAATATATTTATCCTAAAAGGCGTCAGAGAACCACGTCAGTAAAGTCTGGTCCTGCTGCAGTCCCCAGAGTCACTCTGGGGCAAAGTAGTTTCCAGGCAGTAAGCAGTTAAGATATGGGTTTCATCTCCAAAGTTGAAGGATGACCCTTGGGTGAGCTTTTCATTGTGTCGACTAAAAAATGTTTTAAAAATCAATATAACAGTGTAAAAAGGACCTTCTAAAGCTCGAGTTAGTCCCATCCAGAGCCAAGCGGGCTGCGATGAGTGATGCAGGAGGAGGATGTGTAATCCTCCAAGGCTTGCAGCTAATGAGGCGGGAGTATTTGGGTGATTCTTGATGCAAGCGGAAAAACTGTTTCTAAAGAGTTCTAATTGCTTCTGCAGGAACAGATAATAAAGACCCAGACCTTCCCATCAGCTGAGACAGTAATTGCACACTTTCCCTGACCCCAAACGGGTCCAACTTATAAATTTTGCAGTAATACGGTAACTGTAATAACAAAGATTCATTCAACAAACATGCGTGAGGCTCGTGCTGTGACTCAGGGGCTGGGCTCCCTGCCACCGGGATGGAGATAAAGCTCACGCGGCATACTCTTTGCCCTCAGGGAGCTCCACTCTGATGTCGTGGCTTTCAAACTCTTTTTTTTTTTCCGGTATGCGGGCCTCTCACTATTGTGGCCTCTCCCGTTGCGGAGCACAGGCTCCGGACGCGCAGGCTCAGCGGCCATGGCTCACGGGCCCAGCCACTCCGCGGGATGTGGGATCTTCCCAGACCGGGGCACGAGTCCATTTCCCTTGCATTGGCAGGCGGACTCTCAACCACTGCGCCACCAGGGAAGCCCCCAAACTCTTTAACTGTGACCCATCAGAAGAGTATATATTACATCGTGGTCCAGTGCACATTCATGTACTGTCCAGAAAAAAATTAATGAAACAATATTCATTTTTACTTTGTGTAAAAACATTTTCTATTCTAGCCTATTTTACTGAAAAAGAAAATGTGTTAGTTGCCACCTTCGAAATGGATCTCATGACCCACTACTAATGGACAGTGACCAGAAGTTTGGAAACGCTGATCTAGTGGGGGGAAGAAGTGACAAGTGATCTGAGAGGAAGAAAGCACTACGTGTGGAGTAGAGAGGAAGGCAGAGCCTCTGGCTAGGACTCAGGGAGGGCCTCACAGAGGAAGCGGCATTCCAGCTGGGCTCTGAATGATGGCGTGATGCCTGCAATTTAGACAGGCTGAGCTAGGAAGAGTGATTATATTTGTAATAGTGTCTACATTATTATATTGTTGTTATTAATACAATAAACCCTTCTAACCCTTCTCAAGAGGCTTTCCCACCCATAGCTTTATTGGATCGTCCTGGCAAACTTGTGACTGAGCTAGAGGAGGTATTAGCTGCATTTTATCAATAGGGAAACTGAGGGTCAGAGAGGTAAAGGATTTTGCTCAAGGACACACAGCACCTAGACTTTGGCAGAGCCAAGTCTGAGCTCCCGTGGAGCCCTCTGAAGCTGAGCTCTGCTTTCCTTCTAGTGATGGGAGGCTGGGGGCTGTGTCTGGGAGCGAGCACCGGGCTCCTCCCCACTGCTCCTTTCTCTGCAGTTCTCCCTTCCCTTCCCCAGTGCTCCTGCTGCTGCCTTTCTAGCTGATGCCCTGGGTACCTTGGAGGGCACGAGGAGACTCTGACCCCCTCCAAGAGACCTTAGCTGGGTCTCCTGAGTCACAACCAGATGACCCCTCTTCCGGGGGTCTCAACTGGGAGGAAAGAACTTGGGGACCTCAAGCATCCCACCCAGGTCATGGATAACTGTCCCCACACCCACTCCTCCTAGCTCCTACCCGAAACTTCCCTTGCTCTCTGTGAATCTAATCTCCAGTCTGGAGGCCAAGGTTAAAGCCACGTCTTTCTGTTCTCCAAGTACAAGACCTGCTCTCTCCCAACCAGCAGGCTGAATCCCCAGCTTCATGTGTTTGACTTCCTTTCTCTCAAGGAACTTACAATTTAATCAGGAGTCCCTAATAGTACACGCATTCTAAATTGCAATCATTTATTGCATCTAGCCTGGGGCTTCTCTGTCTGTTAGAAATATCAGGGTTATTTCCTTCTTTTAAGAGTTTACGTTAAAAAAAAAACTTTACAAATAATGTTTGCTGTTTAATGTTCTCCCCTGAAATATCAATCTGCAAAAATAGAAATCCTTTTTTACAATTCATCTTAAGGATAGAGTTCCAGTTTCTTATAATGTAATGAATGTACTGCAGATAATGGTCCAATAGTGCAAATGAAAGGCGCATATAATCAAAATGATAATGGAGCGTATTGTACTGCTTGTGTAATAAAATCCATACCAATATGGAAATCATATCTCAAGGCAACATTCCTCTCTCTGATTTCTGTAATAATTGTACCTGTAAGAGCAGGGCAGCGAGAAGTGGGGAGAACAAAGGCCTTTATTGCTTCATTAGGCAGCTGGCGTTCTGATGGTCCGGCCTGTCAACAGCCGTCCCTGAATTTCCTAGGGAAGCTTCTCCCCTTCCCTCAGAAATGATTTACTGTTCACGTCAGCTCCCTCCTCAGCCCTCTCTCTGTGAAGGTTCACAGTTAGGCTAAGTGAGCTGCGATGGCAATTTTGATCAGCACTCTCTGCTTCTTGGGCCGGCTCAGGGTTTGGGTTAGATGGGAGCCAAGCCCCCAGAAACTTTGGTGGGAAGAGAGAAGAGGCCTTGGTGGGGCCTGATAGAGCCTCAGAGCTGGGTCCCTTTCTGCCCCACCCCCAAATTCTGGCACAAGTCGCCCCGCCTCAGTTTACCAAGCCTTTGGCGAGACATTCTATGCGACAGGCACTGTGCAAAGGAAACCAAAAGGAAGGGACAGAGGCCCTGGCCACACAGCCTCACAGTCTAGACGGGTTAGTGCATGCCAATGAGCTTGCACGGCGTGGTATGCAATTAATGGGAAGATGTCCACTCTGGAGTCAGGCTGGGGTGGATCTTGGTTTATGCAACGACTTGAGTATGACTTTGGCCTTGGCCTTGAGTTCTGCCAGGTCCTCAGTGGCCATGTTCACTGCTCTTTCTACTATACGTGGGGCTTGGTCTGTGTGTGCCCAATCTGGGTGGGGAGATGTAGGGCTGAGGGGTCGGGATGAAGGCCTGAATGGCAGCCTTCAGAGGCTGGGCACTGGCAGGGTCTCAGTGACCGGTGGGCCTCCCTCAGTGTCTGTTCCGGCACAACCTTGCTTCAGGCTCTCCTCACTGGTCCCTCTTCTGTGGCTCCTGACCTCAGGCTGCCCTGGACTGACCATCTGGGCTTCTGACCCTTTGTTCAGGCCTCCTCCCCTCCCAGGCTTTGGGCATGGACGTGACCCTTCAGGCGGTAACCCTGCCCTACGGGACCTCTATGGGTTGGTTAACATCGGCTTCCTCCTGGCCTGTGTGGGGTGAAGTTAATAGCAGTCATTGCCAATTGCAGAGCACAATTTGGCATTATCCCAGTGGGTTCTTCAACACACGTTTCAGATGCGTGCTTTGTTATCCCTGTTTTATGAATGAAGTTGCCATAGACATCATGTGCAGGCTTTTGTGTGGACATAAACTTTCAACTCCTTTAGGTAAACATCAAGGAGCGTGATTGCTGGATCATGTGATAAGAGTATGTTTAGTTTCGTAAGAAACTGGCAAACTGTCTTCCATAGCATCTGTACCATTTTGCATTCCCTCCAGCAATGAATGAAAGTTCTTGTTGCTCTATATCCTCATCAGCATTTGGTGTTGTCAGGATTACAGATTTGGCCATTCTAATAGGTATGTAGTGGTATCTCATCATTGTTTTAATTTGTGTTCCCTGATGACATATGATGTGGAGCATCTCTTCACAAGCTTATTTGCCATCTGTTTATCTTCTTTGGTGAGGCGTCTGTTAAGATTTTTGGCCTAGTTTTAAATTGGGTTGTTTGTTTTCTTGTTGTTTAGTTTTAAGAACTCTTTGCATATTTTGGATAACTGTCCTTTATCATGTGTTTTTTGCAAAAATTTTCTCCCAGTTCTGTGGCTTGTCTTTTTATTCTCTTGACAGTGTCTTTCACAGAGAAAAATTATAGAATTTTGATGACACCCCTTTTATCAATTCTTTATTTCATAGATTGTGCTTTTGGAGTCATGTCTAAAAACTCATTGTCCAACCCAAGGTCATCTAGATTTTCTCCTATGTTATCTTCTAGGAGTTTTATAGTTTTGCATTTTACATTTAGATCTGTGATCCACTTTGAGTTAATTTTTGTGAAGGGCATAAGATCTGTGTTCAGACTTTTTTTTTTGGATGTCCGGTTGTTCCAACACTATTTGTTGAAAAGGCTATCTTTTCTCGCATGTATTACCTCTGCTTCTTCATTAAAGATTAATTGACTATATTTATGTGGTTCTATTTCTCTCTGTTTTCTGTTTTATTGGTCTATTTCCTATTCTTTCACCAATACCACACTGTCTTGATTACTGTAGCTTTATAGTAAGTCTTGAAGTCAACAGTGTCAGTCCTCTGACTTTGTTTTTATTCTTCAATACTGTGTTCGTTATTCTGGGTATTACGCTTCTCTATATAAACTTTAGAATCAGTTTGTCAACACCCACAAAATAACTTGCTGGGATTTTGATTGACATTGCATTGAATCTCTAGATCAAATTGGGAAGAACTAACGTCTTGACAATATTGGGTCTTCCTACCCATGAACATGGAATATCTCTCCATTTATTTAGTTCTTCTTTGATTTTGTTCATTGGAATTTTATAATTTTCCTCGTATAAATCTTGAACGTATTTTGTTAGATGTATACCTAAGTATTTCATTATTTAGGTGTTAAATAGTATTGTGTTTTTAATTTCCAAGTCCACTTGTTCATTGCCATTAAAAAGAAGAAGCAATCAACTTTTGTATGTTGATCTTGTATCTGCACCTAGCTATAACTGCTTATTAGTTCCAGAAGCTTTTGTTGTTGTTGTTGAGTTTTTTTGCATTTTCTACATAGATAATCATGTCATCTGCAAACATATATTTCTTGCTCCCCAATAAGTACACCTTTTATTTCCTTGTCTTATGGCATTAGCTAGGACTTCCAGTATGATGCTGAAAAGGAGTGATGAGAGGGGACATCCTTGCCTTGTTCTTAATCTTAGTGGAAAATCTTCAAATTTCTCACCATTAAGTATGATCTTAGCTGTGGGTTTTTGTAGATATTCTTCATCAAGCTGAGGAAGTTTCCTTCTATTCCTAGTTTACTGAGTTTTTATCATGAATGGGTGTTGGGTTTTGTCAAATGCTTTTTCTGCATCTGTTGATATGATCATGTGATTTTTCTTCTTTAGCCTATTGATATGATGGATTACATTAATTGATTTTTGGATGTTGAACCAGCCTTGCATACCTGGGATAAAAACCACTTGGTCATGGTGTATAATTCTTTTCATATATTGTTTGATTCAATTTACTAATTTTTTTTTTTTTGAGGATCTTGGCATCCATGTTCATGAGAGATATTGATCTGTAGTTTTCTTTTCATGTAATGTCTTTGTCTCTTTTGGTATGAGGGTGATACTGGCCTCATAGAATGAGTTACAAAGTGTTCCTTCCACTTATATCTTCTGAAAGAGATAGTAGAAAATTGGTTAATTTTTTTCCTTAATTGTTTGATAGATTTCACCAGTGAACACATCTGGGCCTGGTGCTTTTTTTTTTTTTTTTAATTAAAAAATTATTTGTTTATTTATTTATTGGCTGCGTTGGGTCTTCGTTGCTGCGTGCAGGCTTTCTCTAGTTGCGGTGAGTGGGGGCTACTCTTTGTTGCAGTGCATGGGCTTCTCATTGCAGTGGCTTCTCTTGTTGCGGAGCATGGGCTCTAGGCACGCGGGCTTCAGTAGTTTCAGCACATGCACTCAGTAGTTGTGGCATGCAGGCTCTAGAGCGTAGGCTCAGTAGTTGTGGCACACGGGCTTTGTTGATCCGTGGCATGTGGGATCTTCCTGGACCAGGGCTCAAACCTGTGTCCCCTGCATTGGCAGACGGATTCTCTTTTTTTTTTTAAACATCTTTATTGGAGTATAATTGCTTTACAATGGTGTGTTAGTTTCTGCTGTGTAACAAAGTGAATCAGCTATACATACACATATATCCCCATATCTCCTCCCTCTTGTGTCTCCCTCCCACCCTCCTTATCCCACCCCTCTAGGTGGACACAAAGCACTGAGCTGATCTCCCTGTATTATGCAGCTGCTTCCCACTAGTGATCTATTTTACATTTGGTAGTGTATATATGTCCATGCCACTCTCTCACTTCGTCCCAGCTTACCCTTCCCCCTGCCCATGTCCTCAAGTCCATTCTCCATGTCTGCATCTTTATTCCTGTCGGCAGGCAGATTCTTAAACACTGCACCACCAGGGAAGTCCCTGATTTCTTGTTTTCAATTTCACTGACTTCTGCTCTAATTTTTATTATTTCTTTTCTTCTGCTTATTTTGGATTTAATTTGCTCTTCCTTTTCTAGTTTCCCAAGGCAGAAGCTTAGATAATTGACATTAGTTCTTTCTTATCGTCTAAGTATATACATTTGATGCTATAAACTTCCCTCTATGCATTACTTTCACTATATCTCATAAATTTTGACTGGTTGTGTTTTCATTTCTATCTAGTCCAAAATACTTTTAATCTCTCTTGAGATTTCTTTGACCCATGTGTTATTTCTTTCTTGACCAATACGCTGTTTACTCTCCACATATGTTGAGATTTTTCCAGTTATATTTCTTTTTATTGATTTCTAGTTTAACACAATTGTGGTCTGTGAGCAGATATTATATGATTTAAATTCATTTAAATTTGTTAAAGTGTTTCATGGTCCATAATGTGGTCTATCTTGATAAACGATCCATGTAAAATTGGGAAGAATGTGGATGAAGAAGTCAATAGATGTCTGTTACATCCAGTTGATTGATGGTGTTCAACCATGTCCTTACTAATTTTCTGCCTGGTGGATCTGTTCATTTCTGACAGAGGGTTGTTGAAGTCTCCAGCTATAATGTGGATTCATCTGTTTCTTCTTGCAGTTCTATCAGTTCTTGCTTCATATATTTTGATGCTCTGTTCATTCCCATTAAAGATTGTTATGTCTTCTTGGAGAATTGACCCCTTTTCTTTATGTAATGCCCTGTTTATCCCTGATAACTTTCATTGCTCTGTCTGAAATTACTATACCTACTCTGGTTTTCTTTTAAGTGGTATTAACATGGTATATCTTTCTCCAACCACTTACTTTCAATCTATATGTGTTTTCATAAAGTGGGTTCCTTATAGATGAAATGTAGTTGGGTCTTGTTTTCTGATTCACTCTGATAATCTCTGTCTTTTATTTGGTGCATTTAGACTATTGACATTCAACGTGATTATTCATATAGCTGAATTAATATCTACCATATTCATTACTTTTTTTCTATTTTTTCCTTTGTTCTTTTTCCTATTTTTGTCTCTCACTCTTTTTTCTGCCTTTTGTGGTCAAGAATGTTACATGATTTCATTTTCCCTCCTTTCTTATCAGATCAGTTACACTTTGGGGGGAGCTTTTTTTTTTTTTAATTTTTACACCACTTTGCAATATACATTTATTTACTGTTAATCCCAGCCTACTTTCATGTAACACTGCTTCATGGGTAGTGCGGGTACTACATAATACCAAAATAATTCTAATTCAAATATATATTTAAATTAGGATGAGAGCTGTCATCATTTCTACTCATGATGGGAATATAGTAGTTTCATACTCTGGTCCACATCATTTTTTAAAATTGAGGTATAACTGACATATTATATTAGTTTCAGGTACACCATAATGATTGATATTTGTATGCAGTTGATCCCTGAACAACATGGGTTTGAACTGCATGGGTCCACTTATATGGGGATTTTTTTCACAACATATACTATCATATAAATATGTTTACGATCCACAGTTGGTTGAATCTGCAGATGTAGAACCTGTGGATACAGTGTGCTGACTATAAGACTTTAGCATAAGTGGATTTTGGCATCCATGGTGGGTTCTGGAGCCAGTCCCCTGTGGACACTGAGAGATGACTGTTTACTGTGGAATGATCACCACAATATATTGAGTCAACATCTGTCACTATAGATAGTTACAAAGGTTTTTTTTTTTTTCTTGTGATGAGGACTTTTAAGATCTACTCTCCTAGCAACTTTCAAATATGCAGTACCGTATTATTAACTATAGTCATCATGCTGTACGTGACATCCCCATGACTTATTTATCTTAAAACGGGAAATTTGTACCTTTTGACCCCCTTCACCCTTTCTCTCTGTAGATCCAAGTTTCTAATGATCCAAGTATCATGTTCCTTCTCTCTAAAGATCTTCTTTTAACATTTCTTGCAAGGCTGGTCTACTGGCAACAGATTCCCTTAGTTTTTGTTTGTCTGAGAAAGGCTTTATGTCTCCTTCACTTTTGAAGGATAATCTCACAGGGCACAGAATTCTAGGTTTGTGGGTTTTTCTCCCTCAACACTTTAAATATTTCATTCCACTCTCTTCTTGCTTGCATGGTTCTGAGGAGAAGGTGGATGTAATCCCTATCTTTGCTTCTCTATAGGGAAAGGTTTCTTTCCTTTGGTTTCTTTCAGGATTTTTTCTTTATCTTTAATTTTCTGTAGTTTGAAAATGATAATGCCTAGGTGTCTTTTGGTATTTTTCCTACTTGGTGTTCTCTGCGCTTCCTGGATCTGTCGTTTGGGGTCTGATATTAATTTGGGTGAAATTCTCAGTCATTATTGGTTCAAATATTGCCTCTGTCCCTTTCTGTGTTTTCTCCTTTTGGTGTTCCTGTGATTCATATGTTACATCTTTGGTAGTTGTCCCACAGTCTTTGGATATTCTGTTCTTTCTTTTTTCTTGCAATTTTTTTTTCTCTTTGATTTTCAGTTTTGGAAGTTTCTGTTGTCATATCCTCAAGCTCAGGGATTCCTTCCTCAGGCTGTGTCCAATCTATTAATGAGCCTATCTGAGGCATTCTTCATTCCTGTTACAGTGTTCTCGATCTCTAGTATTTCATTTTGGTTCTTTCTTAAGATTTCCATCTCTTTGCTTACTTTGCCCATCTGTTCCTGCATGCTCTCTACTTTATCCATTAGAGCCCTTAGTATATTAATCATAGTTGTTTTATTTTAAAACATTTTTTTAATTTTTAAAATTTATTTTATTCAAGTATATTTGATTTACAATGTTGTGTCAATTTCTGTTGTACAGCAAAGTGATTCAGTTATATGTACCAACAGATCTACATTTTTTTAATTCTCTTCCATTATGGTTTATCACAGGATATTGAATATAGTTTTCCCTGTGCTATACAGTAGGACCTTGTTGTTTATAATCATAGTTGTTTTAAATTCCCAGTCTGATAATTCCAACATCCCTGCCATGTCTGGTTTTGATGCTTGCTTTGTCTCTTCAAACTGTGCTTTTTGCATTTTAGTATTCCTTATAATTTTTTAGTTGATATTTGGACATGATGTACTGGGTAAAAGAATTGCTGAAAATAGGCCTTTAGTAATGTGGCGGTGAGGTGGGGGGAGGGCCTTTTAGTGAGCTTGTGTTTGTGAACCTGACAAGTGTTTCTCAGCTTGCCTTTTCCTCCCCCCCTAAGGTGGGACAGAATGGCTAGAGTGGACTGGAGTGGAGTATTTCCCTTCTTACAGGTCAGTGAGGTTCTGATAAGCCCTTAACAGGTTAGATTCTGGTTAACTAGTTTCTCCCCAGGGCAGGCCTTGTTAAGAGGATAGAGTGCTCTTTTTTTTTTAAAAAAAATTATTTATTTATTTATTTTTAGCGGCATTGGGTCTTTGTTGCTGTGCGTGGACTTTCTCTAGTTGCGGTGAGCGGGGCCTACTCTTCATTGCAGTGCGCGGGCTTCTCATTGAGGTGGCTTCTCTTGTTGCGGAGCGTGGGATCTAGGCGTGCGGGCTTCAGTAGTTGTGGTGTGAGGGCTCAGTAGTCGTGGCTCGTTGGCTCTAGAGTGCAGGCTCAGTAGTTGTGGCGCACGGGCTTAGTTGCTCCGCGGCATGTGGGATCCTCTGGGACCAGGGCTCGAACCCGTGCCCCCAGCATTGGCAGGCGGATTCTTAACCACTGTGCCACCAGGGAAGTCCCGGATAGAGTGCTCTTGCATATTTAATAAAAGTTCATTTCCCCCTCCCCACAGTGAAAGTGTGAGGGGAGTTTTCTGATATTTACTAAGAGAACCTGGTAGAGCTCCTAGGGGCAAAATTCGCAAAGACCAGGGGTCCCTCCTAGACCGGGTCTCCCTGGAATCTTAAACTCTTGGACTTGCCCTCTTGGAGCCTCCAGCGATTTGTTCAGGTTTTTCTAGCCTGGCACTGGTTCCTGTGGAGGCTTCTACTCCCTCAAGCTGTGATTCTCTGTACCTGCCTGTCTGTCTTGCCAGTTCTGGGGGCAGCCGTTTGCCCTGTGACTTCACTTACTGATCAAAGAGTTGTTGATTCAGTTTGTTCAGCTTTTTGCTTGTTGTTAGGATGGAGTGGGGACTTCCAAGCTCCTTACCTGTGGAACTGGAACTCTTTTTACATATTTAAAAAATATAGCATTTGTGCCTTTTTATTGTGGTAAAATATACGTCACTAAAATTTACCATTTAAGAAAGTCAGTTCAGTAGTACTAAGTATATTCACATTGTTGTGTAAACACGGCAAGACTGGGATCTGTCCCCAGGTAGCTGCCACTGCCACCTGGAGGAGAGTTGGCACCAGCAGCAGGAGTGGGGCATGCTCCTCACTGGGCCATCCCAGTGGTGGCTGGACAGCATTTCTGAGCTCCAGGTCTCTGGCCCCACCCCCGCCCCTCCACCAGCCATCCGGCCTGGGCCAGGGCCGTGTGGCACAGATGACCTCTCCACGACTCCTTTTCTGTCCTTGGCACCGAAGGCCCTTGCACTGCAGGGAACAGCTCAGAGGACTGGATTCTGCTCCAGGCCCCACCACTCCTGACTGTGGGACTGTCTGCCAGGCAGCAATCCGCCGAGCCTTGGTTTCCTCTTCTGTAAAATGGGGCAGTGCTGTCTGCCCAGCTAGGCCCCTGGAGCTTCGGGGAGCACACACCAGCAGCACTATGTGAAAACGTTTTATGCATTGTGAAGAGACACACATACTACTTATTGATCAAGAGTTTATGCTGTAAAACAGAACTGCTTTTTGTTTTTAAAATTTGCGTATTTACACAGAAGCACTCTCACAAGCATGATCGTTTTAGCAGCTCACTTATTTATCTTGCTGTGTAAAAAAAAATAAGACATGAGCCCCTGTGGAAGCTACCAGCACTCTCCTCACAGGTCTGAACGTTGATTTCCTTTGTCATCCTTACATTTCCCAAGGGCTAGCTCAAGTCATCCAATATCAGGATGGCAGCTTCGAGTTAAAAGGTAATTATTCTTCTTTACTGTATGGAGGACACAATTTTTTCTTTTTTAGTGATTTACTCTTCTTTGTAATTACAGATGTGGTGATTAGGATGTCTTGTATACCACATTACACATTTTTTTTAATATGATTTATCCCCATCAGTGATTTAAAACTCTTCCTTTATAAGTTTTTATTCCTGTTTCTGAGATAGTGTTTAGGGACTACGGCTGGGCCCAGTGCCTCTATGGGGGCTATTAGAGTCACTGTGTACATATATAGTTAAGGAATTTCAAAACACAGATTACCGCCTTTGGGGCCAATAACCAGCGCAGTTACCATCTATCATGTCAGCTCTCAAGACGGCTCTGTGTGTATTTGGTAAAGTAAATTAACATACAACGTTTCTTAAAATAATGCTCAAATTGAAGATGTAGCAGGAAGCAGGAAAAACAAACAATCAAGGGATCCAGGGAGAGTCAAAATCTCATACTTAAATGAGGAGGAAATTCCCGCCTGGTGCCTTTCATCACCTGTAGATAATACAAGAAGCTGTCGAAATTCTCTTGGAGTCCCTCTTCACCTGCTTCTGTTTTCTGGCCAAACTTCTGTTGGATTTGCATCATCTGTGAGCAGACCTTGGGCTTGGAAGCGACCTTTGGAGCCTCATCTATGACACGTATTTTAGCCTTTGGAAATGTATTGTGGTAGAGACAATGGAGCAGCATTTCAGAGTTTGGAAAACAGGAGGGAAAACACCCATCAGTCTAGCAGCTGAAGACGAGCTGTCAGATACCAGCCTGATGGGAGGCCTGCCTCTGAATTTTATGTCCAAACTGGGACTGCTGGCCTCAAAAGCCTGCTTCTGGTTTTGAAAGTTGGTGCTTTCCCAACATTATAGCATTAAAATTTTTTTTTGCTACCAATAAAATCATGTCCAGGACTAATATTAATGCTTTAAAACATACAATTGTTCTTTGGAGCCCAGTTAACAGAAGCAAATTCTTGAAAACAGATGTGTTTGTGGTCTGATGTTGATGTGGACGAGGCTTTAGCTATTCGTATGGGTGAGATGTTTCCCCATCTCCTAAGAAGGGAATGAAATGATGATTCTTCACACACAAAACCCAAAAATCAACCACTGTTATCCTGCCCAGCAATAACTACTGGCAGTATGTTGGTGCCTGTCTTTCTAGACCTGCTTGATGTGCATTTTATTTATAAAAATTTTTTTAATTAATTAATTAATTTTTATTTTTGGCTACGTTGGGTCTTCTTTGCTGCACATGGGCTTTCTCTAGTTGCTGCGAGCAGGGGCTACTCTTTGATGTGGTGCGTAGGCTTCTCATTGCTGTGGCTTCTCTTGTTGCAGAGCACGGGCTCTAGGAGCACAGGCTTCAGTAACTGTGGCACGCAAGCTCAGTATCTGTGGCTCACGGGCTTAGTTGCTCCATGGCATGTGGGATCTTCCCAGACCAGGGCTTGAACCCGTGTCACCTGCGTTGGCAGGAGGATTCTTAACCACTGCGCCACCAGGGAAGTCCCTTGATGTGCATTTTATACATAAAGATTAATCTTTTAAAAAGCAAACTGGACTTAATACTTTTCACCCTTTTTTCTCCCTCCACTTTGACCACTTTCCTAAGTCAGCGAATATTTGAGCACATGATTTTTAACGGCTGCAAACGATTCCATCACTCAGCTGAGACCACTGTTTCTGTACTCTTTTCACTACTTATGAATTTAGGCTCTTCATTTCTTTCCTTTTTGCTATTAAGTATGATGCTTCAGTGAACATCCTCTTTACGTGCATCTTTGTGCCTGTCTACTATAAAACCCTTAAGATAAATTCTTAGAAGTGGGGATACTGTGTCAAAGATTATGCACATGGACATTACCATTTATTCCTCTTAAAAATAGCATTTTCCTTGGTAAAAGAAGCAAATTGCTTTAAGACAAATCTGCTGCACTGGTAGTATTCATGTAGAATATCTTGGCAAAAAGGGCTGAAGGTGAGTGCTGGCAACAGACCCTACTCCAGAGCAGAGACAGAAAATGACAAAGGGACCCAGGAGCCACAGCTCCCTGGGGAGGGGACTGCTAACTCCTCCCCAAACCGCAGGTAATCCTCAGTGGGGAGGGGGACAGCCAAGATTCTTTACCTTTTGAAGATGATTCAGTCAAGACAGGGAAATGGAATTTGGAGTTTTGTAAAAGGAGTGGTTGCTGCACAGAACTGGCTGTAGTAGCATTGTGGTTGGAATCATGATCACAGAAGGTTCTAGATGCTTTATTCAGTCAGGTTACAGAGTCACGTTTTCACTGGGTGGAATTCTGTGGGTTATCAGCACTAGGAAGTGAGCGGTATGTTGGCTGCAAAGCTGTTTCTTTTCAATTTATTAGAGAAGAGCTGGGTCCCCAGGTGTAATTCATGAGCTGGTTTTGACAATATATTTCCTTATGGCTCTCACCTCAGTGGGAGTTTCTGGTTCCTGCCTTCTCAGAATGCAGCCACCTGTGTCTTATGGTAACAGCTCCCTAATTTTTCTAAGAAGACCACTATTCCCCACTCTCAGTCTATGTGGTGTGTGGATTGGGTTGGTCCTACCCTTGGGATCCAGGAGATGACACACCACCTAGACCAGATAATCAGAATATGCTATCTCCCTGGATCACCATAATTGACCTAGGAACGGGCACCTGGCCAAGTTCACCAGCTCAGAATGAATCTCAGAACTTTGCTTGAGCAACTGTTGAAAGGTGCTCCTTTTTTTCCTTGAAATTATAGTTGGACTATGTTATAATTAAGATTTTTTTTTTTTCACCAAAAGATACCAATAAGGGTATCTATCCAAAAGCAGCAGAATACACGTTCTTCTGAAGTACACATGGAACAGTCTTAGAATAGACCGTGTTTTGGGACACAAAACAAGTCTCAGTAAATTTAAGAAGATTGAAATCATATCAAGTATCTTTTCCTACCACAACGGCATGAAACTTGAAATCAGCTAAAAGAAGAAAGCTGTAAAGATCACAAATATGTGAAGACTAAACAACATGCTACTGAACAACGACTGGGTCAATAAAGAAATCAAAGGAGAAATAAAAAAATACCTGAAGACAAATGAAAATGAAAATAGGACATACCAGAATCTGTGGGACACAGCAAAAATGGTTCTAAGAGGAAGTTTATAGTGATACAGGCCTACCTCAAGAAACAAGAAAAATTTTAAATAAACAATCTAACCGTCCACCTAGGAACTAGAAAAAGAAGAACAAATGAAGTCCAAAGTCAGTAGATGGAAGGAAATATTAAAAAATCAGAGTGGAAATAAATGAAGTAGAGATGACAATAATAATAGAAAAGATCAGTGAAACTAAGGGCTAGTTTTTGAAAAGGTAAGCTAAATTGACAAATCTTTAGCTAGAACACTAAGAAAACTAGAGAAAAGTCTCAAAATAAAAGAGAAGTTACAAGAGATACCACAGCAATACCACAGAAATTATAAGAGAATACCTATACACTAACAAACTGGACAACCTAGAAGAAATGGATAAATTCTTAGAATCATACAACCTTCCAAGAATGAATCATGAAAAAACAGAAAATCTGAATAGACTGATCACTAGTAAAGAGATTGAAATAGTAATCAAAAACCTGTTCCAAAACAAATGTCCAGGACCAGATGCTTAACTAGTGAATTCTACCGAACATTCCAAGAAGATTTAATACCTCTCCTTCTGAAACTCTTCCAAAAAAATTAAAGGGGTGGGAATGCTTCCTAACTCATTTTACAAGGCCAATGTTACCCTGATACCAAAACCAGACAAGAAAAACACAAAAAAAGAAAATTAAAGGCCAATGTTCCTGATGAACACAGATGCAAAAATTCTCAACAAAACATTAGCAAACCAAATACTACAATACATTAAAAGGATCATACACCATGATCAAGTGGGATTTATTCCAGGGATGCAAGGATGGTTCGACATCCACAAATCAATGGTGTGCGTGGCACACCACAGTAACAAAACAAGGATAAAACTAATATGATAGCCTCAACAGATGTAGAAAAAGCATTTGACAAAATACACCATTCATTTCTGATTAAAAAACTCTCACTAAAATGGTTGTAGAAGGAACATACTTCAACATAATACAGGTACTGGCACAAGGATAAACAAACAGTCCAATGGAAGAGAACAGAGTCCAGAAATAGACCCATATGTTTAAGGTTAGTTGATTTATATCAAAGGTGAGTGGCACTGCAGTGCACTAGGGAAAGAATAACCTTTTCAGCAAGTGGTACTGAATCAACTGGATATCCATATGGAAGAAAGGAAACCTGAATCCTATCTTATACCATATGTAAGAAACAATTCCAGGTGGATCATAGATCTACATGTGAAAAATCAATAAAGCTTCTGGAAGAACCTGTGGAGAATATCTTTTTGATCTTTGGGCTAGGCAAAGATTTCTAAAACCAGACACCAAAAGCACTCATTATAAAGGACAAGATTAATAAGTTGGACTGTATTATAATTAAGATTTTTTTTTCACCAAAAGACACCAAAAAGGGGGTGAGAAGCATGCCTCAGAGTGGGAGAAAATATTTGCAATAATTATATTTGACTAAGGACTCATACCAGAATTACCAAAAAACAAAACGAAACAATAAAACACCCCACCAACCAATAAGAAAATGACAAACAACTCAATAGAAAAATGGGCAAAAAACTTGAATAAATATTTTACAAAAGAGGAATAAAGAGCCAAATGACCAATAAGTATCTGAGAAGGTGCTCAACCTCGTTAATCACAAGGGAAATGCATATTAAAGCCACATTTAAATACCCACTTGAATGGTTAACATTAAAATGACTCAAAGAAAAAAAAACGACTCACACTACCACATTTTGGAGAGTATGTGAAACAATTGGAAATCTTATTTACTGCTGGTGGAAATGTAAATTGGGACATACACTTTGGAAAACATTTTGGCATTATCTACTAAATTTGAACATATACATGTGATCCAGTGCTTCAACTCCTAGGTATATGCTCAAAATAGTTAAATATATTTATTCATCAGAAGACATTTATGAGAAAGTTCATAGCAGCACTATTTGTAATAGCCTCAAACTGGAAATAACCCAGGTGTCCCTCAACAATAGAACAGAGGATTAGATTATGGCATATTCATACTGTGGAACACTCTACAGTGATGAAAAAGAGCAAATCACAATTATATACGACAATATGGATGAATCTCCTGAACACAATTTTGAGTGAAAGAATCCAGATGCAAAAGGATAGCTTCCAGATTGCTTCCATCTACACAAAGTCCAAAAATAAGAAGAACAAACTGGTGGTGGCAGAAGTCAGAAGAGTGCTTATCTTCGTGGGTGGGGTGACTGGCAGGGGCATAAGGAAGACTATGGGATGATCAGAATGTGCTCTGCGTTGACTTGGTTGGTGTGCTTGCTTTGTTGAGCATTTACTGAGCTGGGTACACTTCACTCTGTGCATTATTCTTCATGAAAAAGCTTAATGAATGACCCCATGTATGACCATGGGAAAGGTGTGCCTGATTCAGTGTGAGGGCAGTGTGAGGGGGGTTGCTGTCAGGAGGGACCATGGGGAGAGCAGGAGAGCATGGCATAGATTCACCTGTACTGCCCAAGAGACACAGGATCTGAATTTTTGCCTTATATCTGCCCTTGGCTGTAGGATCTTGGCCAGTTGTGATGGTTTTCCGGGCCTCTCTTGGACTGGATCATGGGTTCTCAACCATGGGCTTCATGCATGGGCTTTGTAGGTCTGTAGACTCCCTGAAACTGTAAGTCTGTGCATATGTGCATTTTTCTGGAGAGAGGACCACAGCTGTTTACCTAAAAAGGTTAAGAGTCACTGAAGTGATGATTTCCAAGGCATCTATGGCTTTGCCTCCCATGGTTTTCTGGGGCACAGGCAATCTGGCAGACGGCACATTTTATACTGGGTGGCAGCAGATTTAAGTCATTGGAATTAAAGCAGCTGGTGGCAGACAGAGAGTGGGTGGGTAGGGGGCCTTGGAAGGAAAGCTGAGACCACTCTTTTATCCACAATCATGAGGTTAGGTAATATCAGAGAATGTGCATGGAGAGGTGGGTGAGGGCTTTCTGTGCCAGAGATGAGGCAGTCTGTCTTCTTGCGCAAGACTGTTACGACTATGATTTCTTTTTTCCTGACAGCGTCTATGAAGCCCTTTGCAGTAAGAATTCATAGTCTCTGTAATGTATCGCTTTGGGGGCACCGAGGGGTTGTCACAATGAATCACGTCATTCGTGAGCACCAGGGACAATAGGAACAGTAAGACTCCATCCCAAAAGGTCATCTTTTCTCTTGGAAAACATGTCACACTCGCTCTTAACAGCAGGAAGAATTAGAAGCAAGTTGCTGGGACCAGAACTTAGCCGGAGGATCTGCGGAACACTTTCCCTTTGCTTGAGACATGAAGCGACGTGATTATTATTATTTTTTTTGGTGAGGGAGGTATCTTGTTGTAAGTGATGGATAAACACATTTTATTAATACTGATTTATGGTACCATTTTAGAACCTTAAGAAGGTTTCATATTTGCATGTTTAATGTGGTAATGTCTGAATGAGAACAGGTCCACAGGGGGCCTGGGGAGAGGTCCAGCCCACTTTGTGCAGTGAATGCGAGAGGTGGCCCACACTGCCCACGGAGGCTGCAGCCATGGTGACCCTCCTCTGTTGGGAACTTCAGACCCTTCTCTCTCTCAGCACTGCAAAGCGTTTTCCATTGTTGTTGTTGTGGTTTAAAAAAAAAAAAATATATATATATATATATATATATATTTATTTATTTATTTTTGGCTGCGTTGGGTCTTCGTTGCTGTGCACGGGCTTTCTCTAGTTGCTGTGAGTGGGGGCTACTCTTCATTGCAGTGCGTGGGCTTCTCATTGCGGTGGCTTCTCTTGTTGTGGAGCACGGGCTCTAGGTGCACGGGCTTCAGTAGTTGTGGCACATGGGCTCAGTAGTTGTGGCATGCAGGCTCTAGAATACAGGCTCAGTAGCTGTGGCGCACAGGCTCAGTTGCTCCGCGGCATGTGGGATCTTCCCGGACCAGGGATGGAACCTATGTCCCCTGCATTGGCAGGTGGATTCTTAACCACTGCGCCACCAGGGAAGACCCTCCATTGGGTTTTATAAGGAGGAAAAAGTTTCCGAGTGTTTGAACCCACAGCTCACTAAGCCCTCTTGATAACTGTGTGAACTTGAGCACATCACTCAAGTTCTCTGAATCGCGACTTCCTCGTCTATAAAATGATATGGACGATTTGGCAGCTCAGAGCTGTCATGATAACACATGTGCTTGGCCGCCAAGAGCACTCAGCAAGTGGTGGCTGTTAGCATCATCCTAAAAAGCAGAATGAAACCAGGGCTTCAATAGCAAGGGCTGTGCAGGCCCAGGAAGGAGGGAGTCATTCTACAGGGGAGTTGGTGAAGACTTCAGGGACAAGACATCTGATATGAACTTTGAAGGATAAATAGGGTTTTGAAGGAAGAGACAGAGAGAGGGCATTCGAGCAGAAGGAAAAGTCTTGAGAAGAGATGCGGAAATGCGAGGATACATTGGATATTTTGGGGAAAAGGAGCTGTCTTGTGTGGCCAGAGCTGACATTATGTGGGAGAATGCAACAAGAGGTGAGAAAGTTAAGGTCAGCTCACAGGAGACCTCGGTTTGTTGGGCTAGGCAGGCATTTCCAGTGAGGCCCCAAATACTCTAGTCATTCACCATGACGGTCCTGTCTTGTTAATGCACCAGCAGTATCTGGAGATGAGGAAGGTGGATTCCGCGGGCCCCTCTGAGAGGCCATGGCATCAGCCCTCTGCTCCACTGGCCAATTTTATCCTAATGCTAAAGCAAAGGCTAAATTAGACAGTGAAGGTAAATATACACAGAGAAAGCTACAAAATTAAAAATATAAGGGAGGGATTGAGCTGTTAATCATATTGCAGCATTTCTAAGAGGGAAGTTTATAGCTATACAAGCCTACCTCAAGAAACAAGAAAAATCTCAAATAAACAATCTAATGTTACACCTAAAGGAACTAGAGAAAGAAGAACAAACAAAACCCGAAGTTAGCAGAACGAAAGAAATCATAAAGATCAGAGCAGAAATAAATGAAATAGAAACAAAGAAAACAATAGCAAAGATCAATAAAACTAAAAGCTAGTTCTTTGAGAAGATAAACAAAATTGATAAACCATTAGCCAGACTCATCAAGAAAAAGAGAGGACTCAAATCAATAACATTAGAAATGAAAAAGGAGAAGTTACAACAGACACCGCAGAAATACAAAGCAACCTAAGAGACTACTACAAGCAACTCTATGCCAATAAAATGAACAACCTGGAAGAAATGGACAAATGCTTAGAAAGGTATAACCTTCCAAGACTGAACCAGGAAGAAATAGAAAATATGAACAGACCAATCACAAGTAATGAAATTGAAACTATGATTAAAAATCTTCCAACAAACAAAAGTCCAGGACCAGATGGCTTCAAAGGTGAATTCTTTCAAGCATTTAGAGAAGAGCTAACACCCATCCTTCTCAAACTCTTCCAAAAATTTGCAGAGGAAGGAACACTGCCAAACTCATTCTATGAGGCCACCATCACCCTGATACCAAAACCAGACAAAGATACTACAAAAAAAGAAAATTACAGACCAATATCACTGATGAACATAGATGCAAAAATCCTCTACAAAATACTAGCAAACAGAATCGAACAACACATTAAAAGGATCATACACCATGATCAAGTGGGGTTTAACCCAGGGATGAAAGGATTCTTCAATATATGCAAGTCAATCAATGTGATACACCATATCAACAAATTGAAGAATAAAAACCATATGATCATCTCAATAGATGCAGAAAAAGCTTTTGACAAAATTCAACACCCATTTATGATAAAAACTCTCCAGAAAGTGGGCATAGAGGGAACCTACCTCAACATAATAAAGGCCTTATATGACACACCCACAGCAAATATCATTCTCAATGGTGAAAAACTGAAACCATTTCCACTAAGACCAGGAACAAGAGAAGGATGTCCACTCTCACCACTGTTATCCAACATAGTTTTGGAAGTCCTAGCCACGGCAATCAGAGAAGAAAAAGAAAGAAAAGGAATACAAATTGGAAAAGAAGAAGTAAAACTATCACTGTTTGCAGATGACATGATACTATACATAGAGAATCCTAAAGATGCCACCAGAATACTACTAGAGCTAATCAATGAATTTGGAAAAGTTGCAGGATACAAAATTAGTGCACAGAAATCTCTTGCAGATTATATATAATCTGTATCTATATACTGATCTATATACTAATGATGAAAAATCTGAAAGAGAAGTTAAGGAAATACTCCCATTTACCACTGCAACAAAAGAACAACCTAGGAATAAACCTACCTAGGGAGACAAAGGACCTGTATGCAGAAAACTGTAAGACACTGATGAAAGAAATTAAAGATGATACTGACAAATGGAGAGATACACCATGTTCTTGGATTGGAAGAATCAATATTGTGAAAATGACTATACTACCCAAAGCAATCTACAGATTCAATGAAATCCCTATCAAATTACCAATGGCATTTTTTACAGAACTAGAACAAAAAATCTTAAAATTTGTATGGAGACACAAAAGACCCCAAATAGCCAAAGCAGTTTTGAGGGAAAAAACGGAGCTTGAGGAATCAGAGACTCCCTGACTTCAGACTATACTACAAAGCTACAGTAATCAAGGCAATATGGTACTGGCACAAAAACAGAAATATAGATCAGTGGAACAGCACAGAAAGCTCAGAGATAAACCCACACACCTATGGTCAACTAATCTATGACAAGGAGGCAAAGATATACAATGGAGAAAAGATAGTCTCTTCAATAAGTGGTGCTGGGAAAACTGGACAGCTACATGTAAAAGAATGAAATTAGAACACTCCCTAACACCATACACAAAAATAAACTCAAAATGGATTAGAGACCCAAATGTAAGACCGGGCACTATAAAACTCTTAGAGGAAAACATAGGAAGAACACTCTTTGACATAAATCACAGCAAGATCTTTTTTGATCCACCTCCTAGAGTAATGCAAATAAAAACAAAAATAAACAAATGGGACCTAATGAAACTTCAAAGCTTTTGTGCAGTAAAGGAAACCATAAACATGAGGAAAAGACAACCTTCAGAATGGGAGAAAATATTTGCAAACGAATCAATGGACAAAGGATTAATCTCCAAAATATATAAACAGTTCATGCAAATCAATATTAAAAAAACAAACAACCCAATCCAAAAATGGGCAGAAGACCTAAATAGACATTTCTCCAAAGAAGACATACAGATGGCCAAGAGGCACATGAAAAGCTGCTCAACATCACTAATTATTAGAGAAATGCAAATCAAAAGTACAATGAGGGCTTCCCTGGTGGCGCAGTGGTTGAGAGTCCGCCTGCCGATGCAGGGGACACGGGTTCGTGCCCCAGTCCGGGAAGATCCCACATGCCGCGGAGCGGCTGGGCCCGTGAGCCATGGCCGCTGAGCCTGCGCGTCCGGAGCCTGTGCTCCGCAACGGGAGAGGCCACAACAGTGAGAGGCCCGCGTACCGCAAGAAAAAAAAAAAAAAAAAAAAAAGTACAATGAGGTATCACCTCACACCAGTCAGAATGGCCATCATCAGAAAATCTGCAAACAATTAATGCTGGAGAGGGTGTGGAGAAAAGGGAACCCTCTTGCACTGTTGGTGGGTATGTAAATTGATACAGCCACTATGGAGAACAGTATGGAGGTTCCTTAAAAAACTAAAAATAGAATGACCATATGATCCAGCAATTCCACTACTGGGAATATACCCAGAGAAAACAATAATTCAAAAAGACCCATGCACCCTAATGTTCACTGCAGCACTATTTACAAATAGCCAGGTCATGGAAGCAACCTAAATGCCCATCGATAGACGAATGGATAAAGAAGATGTGGTACATATATACAATGGAATATTACTCAGCCATAAAAAGGAATGAAATTGGGTCATTTGTTGAGACGTGGATGGATCTAGAGACTGTCATACAGAGTGAAGTAAGTTGGAAAGAGAGAAACAAATATCGTATATTAACACATATATGTGGAACCTAGAAAAATGGTACAGATGAACCGGTTTGCAGGGCAGAAGTTGAGACACAGATGTAGAGAACAAACGTATGGACACCAAGTGGGGAAAGCGGCGGGGGGGTGGTGGTGGTGGTGTGATGAATTGGGCGATTGGGATTGACATGTATACACTGATGTGTATAGAATTGATGACTAATAAGAACCTGCTGTATAAAAAAATAAATAAAATGAAATTCAAAAAAAAAATGAGCTGTTAATCATATTGCAGCATTTCACAAAGAATAGGTTGAGTTTTCCAATGAAACGATGACTCCAGCATATAAATTAATCTTTTGTATAGGAAGAAATGAAAGTCATTAAATGCCAGTGTCTTATTTTAAAAGCAGCAATATCCTGCCTGATTGCAAGTGCTTAGAGGAGGATGATTAAACAGAAACCTTATCTTCACTGTTCCAAGGAGAAAATTGGAGAAAAGTTATCCAATTATGGATGATAAAGCAGAGTAAAAAATTCGAGAAGAGGCAAGCATGGGTCGGCAGGTTATAAAGAACATGTTTCCCCCCGTGATCTACTCACGGTCAACACCCAGAAACGTGCACAGCCGTGAAAATTACTGCATTGCTTTAACCTGCTGTCGGACGCCAATAGTAAGTTCTTTCTTTAACCTATTTCCAGGTTCCTATTATTGGTATGATTGTTATTTTGTTATCTACCCCTATAGAGGAAACTAAGGAGTTTCAAACTTGTCATGGCAATGTGGGCACATTATTTATTATTCCTGAAACTCAGTCTCCTTATCTGTCGGCTGGGTCTGCTGGGCATTATTGGCGAGGTTAAATGAGAGCAGGTAAACCAGGGTTTCTCACCGTTACACTATCGACATTCAGGGCTGGATAATTCTCTTTGGTGGAGACGGGGGCTGCCCTGTGCATTGTAGAGCATCTAGCAGCATTCCTGGCCTTTGCCCACTAGCACTGCCCCCGCTCCTGACCCTGCAGTTGTGACATCCAAAAATTTCTCTAGACATTGCCAAACATCCCCTGGAGGACAAAGTCGCCCCCGGTTGTGAACCGCTTATGTAGGTAGAGCATCTGGCTTTGTACTTTGCAGAGTCCACACTCAGTTAAAATAGTAGCTATTACTGCTACTCAGTCAAGCCTGGCTTACTGTTGTTATTGCTATCACAATCTTCTAACAGTTGCTTTCAAGCCTAATGTTGTTGCTAAATATACCCAATGCGTAATGACTTAGAAATTATCCCCAGATTTCTTTCCTTTTTATTTTTTGCCAATTCAAAGTATTAAATTTCTAACTTGGAACTCATGGGTCTGGTAAAATAAGATCGTTTTCCTCCAAAGGAATAAATATTTTCCCTCAGTTTTTTTTTCTTTTTTTTTTGCGGCACGCGGGCCTCTCACTGCTGTGGCCCCTCCCGTTGCGGAGCACAGGCTCTGGACGCGCAGGCTCAGCGGCCACGGCTCACGGGCCCAGCTGCTCCGCGGCACGTGGGATCCTCCCGGACCGGGGCACGAACCCGCGTCCCCTGCATCGGCAGGCGGACTCTCCACCACTGCGCCACCAAGGAAGCCCTTCCCTCAGTTTTAAATTAAAATTTTAGATTCTCTATTTTCCTGGTAAATAAAGTGATGGGGCAGGTACCATCTTTGAAGTGAGTATTACTTGAACCACACCTGGTAGAATAAAGAACTGTTGAACAGTGATCATGTAGAAGGTACCATGTGGTATGCAACTACTCTCTAAGAACATGTTTTATGAGATACAATAATATGAATGCACATTTCAAATAATTATCAGCTTGATTACATGGATATGAAAATGGGACCAAGGCCACACAGAAACATCCAGCCAAGACAGGGACAGAGCCACTTTCCCCAAATGTTTCCATCTGTCTAGCTAATGGGGATTCTATTTCTTGGAGGAAGAAGAAATTTAATCACAATTAGCACTCTATTTGGATAATTTCCATTCCCTTTAGACAGGTATTTTATCACCAAAGGAGAAATTCTGGGAGGAGGAAAGAGGGTTTTCTTTCGGGTCAACTAAGAGAAAGTGTCTATATTAGTTTTCTAGGGCTGCTGCAATCAATACCACAAACTGGGTGGCTTAAAACAACAGAAATGTATTCTTTCACTGTTGTGGAGGCCAGAAGGCTGAAATCGCAGTGCTGGCCGGCTTGCACTGCCTCCAAAGAGGAAGCATCCTTCCTTTCCTCTTCCAGCTTCTGGTGGCCCCAGGCTTTCCTGGGCTTGTTGCCGAATCACTCCAATCTCTGCCTCTGTCTACACATGGCTTTCGTCCCTGTGTCTTCTTTTCTTTTCTTTTTTTTAAAAAATATTTATTTATTTTTGGTTGCGTCGGGTCTTAGTTGCGGGACGTGGGATCTTTTGTTGTTGTGCGCGGGCTCAGTAGTTGGGGGGAGCGGGCTCGGTATTTGGGGCACGCGGGCTCTCTAGTTGTGGCGCATGGGCTCAGTAGTTGCGGTGCACAGGCTTAGTTCCCCTGCGGCAGGCGAGATCTTAGTTCCCTGACTAGGGATTGAACCCACGTCCCCTGCATTGGAAGGCGGATTCTTAACCACTGGACCACCAGGGAAGTCCCTCTGTGTCTTCTTTTCTGTCTCTTCTAAGGATACTCATCCAGGATGATCTCATCTTGAGAGCCTTACATTAATTGTACCTGCAAAGACCCTTATTCCAAGTATGGTCACATTTCAGGTTCTGGTGGACATACTGTGGGGGGGCACAATTCAACCCACTAAAGCATAATTTTCCCATGTGGAGCTTTTGAAAGTTAACCTGGATGGCTGATCACCATTAAAACTTCATTAAACCCAACTCTTGCCAAATGGGGGGTCTTTCCTCCCTCTTGCAGCCTTCAGATTTCCCTCAAAACCAAGGGGCAATGGGCAAAATGATCAGAGAATATTTAAGCATCCTAGGTCCTGCTTTTGGTTCACCTCTTCATGGAGCTGCAGGTGTGAACAAGGACCTCTTGGCTGTTGGTTACAGCTCCACTAGAAATGTCAACAGGAGGGACTCCCAAGGCTTTGTTATGCCATTGTAGGCTGGAGAGAGAAAACACTCTTATTGAAATTCAAGCACTTCTAAATTTGCTGATGGTGGTCAATGAACTCATCAAGATGGAAACTCTGAGAATAAATAGTTAACCTTGAAACTGGGAACACAGACAGAACTTGTAGTTTGTTTTTCCTTCTTTGAATATCAGTTGACATTTTTATCTGTGGCTGTGGAGGACTCTCTGTAAGTACTTCTCTCTTTGTGGGTGGTTCTTTATTGGAAATTCTCTACTACATGAAGAGCTCAGGACTTTTATGTGTAGAAATGGAGGAATTTGAGCTGCCTGATTTTTGAGCTCCCGTTCAGCTAAGATATTTTTTGACATTGTACCAATTAAATTAAAATGGAACGCCTCCCCTTTAGTCGAAAGCTTTCAATTTCTCTTCAGTTCTAAATTGGCTATCACTGTTTCACCTACACCCCTTCTCCCTTCGATCCATCCACCCATTCATCCATCCACCTGCCACCCATCCATCCAGCCGTCCATCCAGCCATCCACCCACCCACTCATCCATCCATCCACCTACCCAACCACTCATCCATCCATCCACCCACCCATTCACCCATCTACCCACCCACCCATCAATACATCCAACTGTCCATACAGCCATGTTTTCTCCTACCATCCCTCCTCACTTCCCTTCCTCCTTCCTACCCTGCTTCTCTCCCTCCTTTCATCCAGCTCTCCATTTATCCATCCATCTGTCCATCCCTCCACTATCCATCCCTCCCTCTCTTCCTCCATCCAACCATGCATTCATCCGTGTTTCCTCCCTCCCTCCTTTCCTCTCTCCAACTGTCTATCCATTCATATTTCCTTCCGCCCATTCATCCACCCCTCTAGTATAAGGATTTAATTCACAAACTGTGGGTCAGGCACAGTGCGAGTAGGCTTTGGGGATACAGTGGTGAACAAGGCAGTTGAGCAGGGGTGGCCCAGGTTTATGTGACCTGAAGCTTATCCAGTTTGGGGGGCCCTCTTCAAAAGAATACAAATTCACAAATACAAGATTGCTAGAGCGGTCTCACTGCCTCAGGTGAGGAGCCCCGAAGTTTACAGTCTGTTGGCTTCTTGGCAAATCCGCCCTTGCACGTGGTCCCTGCTTTCTTGGAGCTCAGATTCTCGTGTCACCCTATGAGGGATGGGCTCCTCTGTCAAGCAGGGATTTAGGTAAATCTGGCTGGAACCCCTGAGACCATGCCTGTGAGAATCTGGAGTTTCCCACACCCCGTTTCCTTCATCATGTCCCCATCCGAATCTGCACATTGCATTTCAGTTCTTTCCCCATCACCTGTACACAAGTTCAACTTCTTTCATTGGTTTCCATAAAAGATTCATTCACACCAAGCTTTCCGCGAGCATGGCGGCTTTCGAGGTTACTAAGCTGCCACGCTGCGCTTTGTACAGCCTCTGCCGTCTCACTGCCTGACCGCCAGTGTCCTGCCTCTTCTTTCCCTGCTCCATCAGCTCTCACCCTCACGGGGCAGCTGCAGCCCTTCAGGCTCCTGGAACCTTTGCTTCTGTTCCACTGGGTTTGCCGAGTAATTTTTCCCAACGAAGGTGGGCGTCTCCCTGAGAGAAATTCACATGCTAGCTGCCGGAGAATATTTTCTCTGCCTCGTTATACTGGAGGAGTATCAGGCTCATTCTATCAGCGGGGAGATGAGGCTAGGAAAGGAGAGCTCTGGTTGGGGCTCACCTCAGCTTTCCCATCCATAAGGATGGGAGCAACTCAGGTGAAGCTGTGGGAACAAGAACTCTGGTATGTGAGGCCCCTCACGGGGTCCAAGGGGAGCAGCCTCGACAGCAACCAAAGGGCTTCTTGTTTCAGATGCTTCTCATGCCTTGGAGTCCAGGGAATGGCTGCCCCTCGCGTCCACTCCTGCACGGCCCGAGGCTCTGGAATTCCTCAGATGCCTGCACATTTCCAGCCACTCCATTGCTGGTGTTTTGTTTTGTTTTGTTTTTGCTATTGTGCTGGAATCTTCCAACTGCTGGGGCAGGACTTCGTTCTTTGTTGAAAGCTCAGCATCATCCCCAGGGCTGTGGAGAATTTTCTGTGCGGCATTTTCTCCATAACAGTAGAATAACCACAGAAACTTAGCTCCTAAGCAGCTCTTTTCATCATCAAAGCATTTTGAAAATATTAACTAACTAATATACAAGACAGAATGGTTAATAAGTATATTTTGAGCAAAGCAGCCACAGTGCTTCAGGGCAGGAGACCTCGGCGAGTTTGCAGGCGCTTTGGGTGGGTCTGGTCCAATGGCTACTTGACAAGCTTTGGGAACCAGGAGGGAGGATGCCCTGCCCACCACTGGGCATGTTCAGTGATTCTCTCCACTGTACCCCAGATGGGACCCCTACACCTGTCTGTCCTGACTGCCAGAGCATACGTTTTCATCTCCTGCAGCAAAAGTTTGGAGGTTCTAAACGGTCCCAAAGACCAGCTCCAGATTGCCCCCAAACCATGCAACTCCCAGCCTGAAACTCACAGATGGTGCAGCTTAAACTGACCAGGACCCCAGGAGGGCTCAGCTGAGAGCAGACCTGTTTCTTTTCACCTCAATGTACCTGGTGTCCAGTCCCATTATTTCTGACATGCCATTTGGATCAAGCTCAAGTATCTTCCAGTTGCCTGGAAAAGACACATGCACGGCTTCAGAGGCCACGCATGAGGGTCACTCTGAGCATCTCTAACCAGGCAGGAGACGGATGGCTGATGGTCCCACAGCTAGGACGTCGGGGGAGGGGCTGGAGCCTCCCCGTGATGACCCAGTGTAGGGCTCCTCTTTTCTTTTTTTTTTTTTGGCCGCGTTGCACAGCTTGCAGGATCCTAGTTCCCCGACTAGGGATTGAACCTGTGCCCTCGGCCGTGAAAGCATGAGTCCTAACCACTGGACAGACAGGGAATTTACAAGGGCTCCTCCTTTCATAACAAACTAATGATTCTTAGAATGATACCCTGTCTCCACTCCATGTGGATTATAAAAATGCACATAATTTGATTACACAATAAATCAAAACCTGCCCAAATGTAGCATCCTAAAACTCCCCAAATTCACTGTGGATGCTAATTTCCAGGAGTCTGCTGTGCTACCATACCCAAGTCAGGAAATTAAAGGATCCATTAAACTATTTAGAAACATTCAATGTCAGAATCTTTATAATCTAACTTTGTAGTAACCCTTCAAAACGTTACAACCTGCATTTTTTTTTTTTTTTTTTTTTTTTGCGGTACGCGGGCCTCTCACTGCTGTGGCCTCTCCCACCGCGGAGCACAGGCTCTGGACGCGCAGGCTCAGTGGCCACGGCCCAAGGGCCCAGCTGCTCCGCGGCATGTGGGAATCTTCCCAGACCGGGGCACGAACCCGCGTCCCCTGCATCTGCAGGCGGGCTCTCAACCACTGCGCTACCAGGGAAGCCCCAACCTGCATTTTTTAAAAAAGTATTTTCTCTACAAGAATCTTATCAGCTGCACAAAAATCCATACAGTTTTTGTACTGAAGCTATTTACTGATGTTGAGCCGCACATCTGCCTCTCCAGATGTGGCTTTCACTTGTCCGCCTGGCACACACTCCACTGCAGTGAAACAAAATGCTGAACGTGGGTCCCTCTGTCTGGACTGTCCCTATGCAGGGTCCCATCCTTCCCTCAGCACCCAGCTGAGGGTCCACGTCCTTGAGAAAGGCTTCCCTGAACTCGCAGACATCATTGCTCCCTCCGCTGCCCCCACCCCCCTACATTCTGCTCCACACCTGTCCTGGCGCTGCTCATGCCCCCTTGAGTGGGGTGATTCACACTCGCTCCGGTGGGTCTTTCTGGACCTGGAGCCTCCTGAGGGCTGAGCCCCAGTCTCCTTCTTGGTCACCTCAGCTCCAGCGCCTCACACAGGGACCCAGGAAGGATGAGTCCTGGTCGGGGCTGTGGGTCACATTGTCCCTGCCCAGCTCTGCCTCTCCTCATCCTCACCCACTCAGCTGGTCGCTCAGGTGCCTGGGGCCATTTTGTCTCACGGGTCCAGAGGGTGAGGTTTCCATGACAACCCCTTTACAAGTGGATATTTGAGGTCATGGCTGCACAAAGGATGGAGCAAGCCCGAAACACTGACATGTATGTTTCCTGCATCTGTAACATCACACAGTTTTGTTGCCATAACATCTGAAAGTGTATCGGCCGGTACTGCAGCTAAAGCAACTTCAGCTGTCTTCTGGCCTCTGAATGCAGTTTTAGAGGGCCTATTTATAGCATTTCTTACATCTCCCTTTCTAGAAAACTGAGGCTTGGTCGTTTAAGTATCTTTTAGTCTTTACATTTTTAAAAAAAGGAATCAGAGAAGTGAAAATAGGATGAGACCCCCCCCCGCCGCCGCCTTAGTGATATGAATAAAGGGAATAGAATTCTACCTTCTAGATAATGTTTCTGGGTTTTCCCAGTGAGTACCTATCACCATGAGGAGCTGTGAGGAAGCAGGGCTCCCTGCTGTTGCTGAAGGAAGACTCAGTTTCCCTTTTACCTCATATCAACCCTGCCCCCATGCCACCCCCACCAGCTTCACAACTACTCGCCCATGGCATGTTCTCACTCTTTCATCTTTGCCAATTTGATTGTCAAAAAAATGATACCGTATAGCTTTAAAAGGGTATCTACGTAAAACAAGCACTTTCTTAAATTGTGGTCGTGTGACCAGCTCTGAAAATTCCCTTTTCAAGCTAGTGTGTGATGTTCCTACTTCTGCTTGACTGCGGATTACTGGGCTAGCAATCTCTGCCTATTGGTTTTCTTCAAAAGAGGAAAATCCATGGCTATACTTACACATTTATATGGCAGTTTTCAAAAGGAAATAAATTATGCAAACGTCCTAAAAGTCCTCTGATCTGATAGTCAGCCTGGGTTCTTACCCATTACTCACCTCCCATCTCTCTTTGGCCCCTTCTCCGGAGGCCTGAGCCCCCTTCCCTCTTTGAACATGTAGGCTCCTTTCTGTCTTAGGGGCTCTTTCTGCCCACTCCGTTCTCAGAACAGGGGTTGCCATTGAGTAGAACTTTTTGCTAAGGGATGAGTGGATTTCACAGACTCCAGAGAAGCACATGGGACACAGACAAGTAAATCTGCTTAGTTGCCCACGAACTGGGCTCAACAACAGATCCCAGCTCTTCGTAGTAAAGTTCTTGGGTAAACTGCTCAACATCAAGGAGCATCCGCTTTTCCCATGTGAAAAGTGGGATCAGAGAACCAGGTCTGACATGAAGTGTGATGGAATCAATGGCAAAATGCCACGCCAAGGGGAGGCATTAATTACTCTCAGATAACCGAGTCCTAAGCCGAGAGCCATAGTTAAGGTCTTTGGGGAAAGTGATGATTAGCAGATTATATTGCATTTTAGATTTTTTTAAAAAGTGCCGTTTGGGATCAGTAACCGAATGAAAATTTCCAGTCCTTGATCTTTGCTGTCTAGTGAAGCTGGGCTGGTTGAGGACAAGAAGTGTTTGCTGTGTGGTCTGAGGGTGGCCGTGGGCCCTGTACCCAGGGGAGGGGCAGGGGTAGGGGCACTGTGTGGCCTGGTCAGCCTGGAGCAGCTTGGCTCCAACCAGCCTCCACTGAGTGTCACTTACTTTGTGCCGGGCACAGTGCTGGGAACAGGTAAGCCTGACCCTGGGCCTGGCTGGGCTTCTGGGGGAGACACAGAAGCAGGGCTGCCATGTAGCCAGTCCACCTCTATCTGGCATATCTGCCAGCATCTGTCCCATGTGTCCAGGTGGGGGCCATATGTGTTGTTAAAGATGTTGAATATCACCCTGCATGGAGGTAATGCCCATGTTCTATTCGTGTCAGGTACCCAGTGGAAAAGGGGGGCGTGCTAGACTCAGGAGACAGCAGGTGTGGACTGGGCAGGGTGGGAGGGGCCTCCTAAGGACATCGTAGTGAAAGGGATGAAAATAAATACGCCACTGTCTGTCAGTCAACCAGAAGATGGGAAGCATCCTAATAAAAATGCAAAGTACTGCCCCTTCATCCATAAACCTGTCTGTTCATCCGTTCACCTGTCTGTCCTGCAAACATGGGCTGAGTGTCTACTATGTGCCAAGCACCACATCCAAAGTTGACACCAAAAAGACAAAGACTCTGTCCTCATCCTCCAGACCTCACAGCGCAGTGGACGGAGACAGTTGCTCACGTGAACTTGATGAAAGTGACATCAGAGTATAAAGTCAGCGGAGGCTGTGCCTGTTGGCGAGGGTGTTAAGTGGGGACCAGAGAAGGATTTGGGGGAGTCCAGGAGAAGGGCCTGGAAAGATGAGGATGGGCAGGATTCAGGTGGGTGGGCGATGACAACGGGAGGAAGGAGGACAGTCCAGGAGGAAGGCAGGCGTGAGCGAAGGCAGGAAGATGGGACCCCATGTGCATGTTTGGAGACTGCAGGGGAGTTGGGTTTTCCTGGAGAACAAGGTACGAGGGGCTCTCTAAAGGAGGGGTGGGAGATAATGGCTAACACCCAAGTGAGGCATACTGTGTGCTAAGCCCTTTGTATCCATTACCACACAAAAGTCTTGCTCTAGCCCTGTGAGGGGAGCCATTTACCTGCCTTTTCCTCACATGACAATGAAAATACTGAGGCACCTGCCCAAGGGCAAACAGCTGGTGAGACCCCAGTGACTGAGATTTAAACCCAGGTGCTGTGGACTGAATTGTCCCTCCCAAATTCATATGTTGAAGCTCTAACACCCCACATGTTGGTATTTGGAGATGGGGCCTTTGGGAGGTAATTAGGGTTAGATGGGTTCATGAGGGTGGGGCCCCCATGATGGAATTAGCGGCTTTAGATGAAGAGGAAGAGCAAGAGGTCGCTGTCGCTCCAGCATATGAGGACATAGTGAGAAGGCAGCCAGGAAGAAAGCTCTTGCCAGGTGCCTAATTGGCTACAGCTTGATCTTGGACTTTCCAGCCTCCAGAACTGGGAGAAATAAATGTGTGTTGTTTAAGCCCTCCAGTCTGTGGTCTTTTGTTACAGCAGCCTGAGCTGACTGATACACCAGGTTTGTGACACCAGGCCTGATGACTCCTCTCAACCAATCTGGGGCCACCCCAGGTGCAGCCCCTCAACAAGTGTTCCCCACGCTCCTTCACCAATGCCTACCATAGAAAGAGCTGTTCATCCTCTTCCTTGGGATGCACTTTGCTTCGGAGTTTCTCTGAGTTCTTGGGCCCCACTCCCCCAGATAAAGCTGAGTGTTTCCTCATGGCAAAGCTAGGAAGCCAACCCCAGGCTGCAAAGCTCAGCTCCACCCCTGGGCTGCTTTTCCCTCAGAGAACACACCACTCTTTAAAAGAATCCTTCCTCCTTGTTACCTTCACGCCAAGGTTATCTACTCAAGTATGTACTGAGTAAATGAGGTTGTTTGGCTTATGGATACAGATAGATACTGCTTTTTTGACTTGCAAAATGAATTTCACCGTGACTGGCTCAAACTTAAGTATGCTAATGCTCAATGAACCAGTTGTCTATTTATTTCTGTTTATGCCTGCAGACCCATTAGCAACTTTTTCTTGTTTTCTTTTAGAATATTAAACGATTCCAACATATTCTAAAAATTAGTTGATTAGCTTGTTAGGGCACATTTTAACTACTAACTCTGCCGAACCAAACGAGAAAATGAAGGTAATTTTGTTTGCAAGGAATGTATGATTCGGAGCTGACTGTTGAAAGATGTGCCACGTCAACGTAATGAGGGAGTGTAATATCTTAGTTTGCATCAATATGGAAATAACCGCATGCTTTGACAGACCTGATGCTGAAGGCAGCACCCGCCTGCTCATTACACATTCCGGCTCTGATTATGAAAAATAGTGTGTTTTCTTTTAAAGAGGAATCCACGTTATCAATCAAACCATACCAATTATTTCAGAAAGGGATCACAGTGAAACAGACATGGGGGCTTTTCAGCTAGGACAGCGCCTGATAGGCAGGCTGATCTAAAGTGTGTGATATTTTTATTCCACGACAGTTGTTAGTATTAATTAGGAACACTAACGAAGTGTTTTGTGCCGTGGCACCCAGACAACCTGCTTTCCCTGCTATCATCTGGATCTTTATTATTTTGTTTTAATGAGCCCTGTCTTAAATGGTATCAATGCACTTCTAGTGATAGCTCTCTCATCCAGCCTGATTTTCCAATGCTCTTCAAACAGGGCTGTCATATCAGGGAAATAAGGAAAGGAAAGGAGGGGGAAAAAGAAAGACAACAGGAAAACCCTAGCCTGTGATGAGCCAAACCAAAACAGAGGTATGCAAATGAGATGCTCATTGCAACGGGGTATGTTTCCTTGTGTGTGTGTGTGGCATGTGGGTTTGATGATTACCCACTTATTAGTTTTATTCTAACCTTGCAGCTAGGTTAGAGGGAAAAGTCCAGGGGCCAGAACTGTGCCTCATGAGCCATGCTTAGGAAGTGGTCACTATTGTTTGCATTGATCCCCACTGGACTGCCAGCTGTGTGGGGAGGGGACAGGCCTCGCTCGTGTCTGGAGGTATTCTTGTCAGGTTGTTCCCGAGACCTGATACGAAGTCGGCACTCCGGAACTGCTTGCTAACTGAATGGCTGAAAGGAAGGAGCTTTCTCCTTCTAGTTTGAAACCTCCATCTAGATATACTTGGAGAGACAGAAGGACATGATCTTCTTGAACAAAACACAATGAAAACCCTAGAGGAGGCCTGGGGGACACTGATTTAACATGCAGGAATCAAACAGACCTGGACACACTTAAGGTGTGACATCAGGCATGTTGGGTCACATTTCCCATCCTCAGTTTCCTATGGAACAAGCGGGGGTGTGAATCAGGGATAAAATAAGGGAGGTGTTGGCAGAGGACGCATTCCATCCTCAGCAGGTCATCGCTCAGTAAATACTTGTTGAATGAATGAATTGGGAAAGAACAGTGCCTCTCTTGGTTCTCTTGCCCTTGAATTCCCAGCATGGGGGCATGTCAACCAGAGAGATCCTGATGGCTGTGTTTTTCCAGCGGTGGAACTGCTGGGTGGTCTGGGTGTGGGTGTGGATTTGCATGGACCTGCCCGTGCATTCCGTCAGCACTCCAGGACAGTACAGAGAAAACCCAGAGAGACACGTACACTCACTGAGCCCTCTCCCTCCGTGGGCACTGAACCCTGGCTGGGCTCCCATCGGTGCTGCTTTCCTGAGTCAGACCCGTTCCGGCGTGCTGCCACTACAGAGGCGCATGAGAAGGCTACTGAATAGCGGGCCACTGCAGTTTTGGGTGCTACAGAGACCGTGGAGTCTCTGGCAGTGGGTGCCGAGGGGGGACATCTCCTGGACCGAGAGACTCAGCATTGGTGTTCTGGGAATTCCTGAGACCAGTTCCTGGAGAAGCCCTTCCTTTCTTTTTTAATTTTTTTTTTAAAATAAAGCAGAGGGGTTTTTTTGGCTGCGTTGGGTCTTCGCTGCTGCTCTAGTTGCGGCTACTCCTCCTTGCTGTGCGCGGGCTTCTCATTGCAGTGGCTCCTCTTGTTATGGAGCACGGGCTCTAGGCACGTGGGCTTCAGTAGTTCTGGTGCATGGGCTCAGAAGTTGTGAGTTGCGGGCTCTAGAGCGCAGGCTCAGTAGTTCTGGCGCACGGGCTTAGTTGCTCCGCGGCATGTGGGATCTTCCCGGCCCGGGGCTCGAACCCGCGTCCCCTGCACTGGCAGGCGGAATCTTAACCACTGCGCCACCAGGGAAGCCCAGAAGGCCTTCCTTTTGCAGAGCAACATCCCCCTCCCATCCTGCTCCAGAAAGTACCACAGTGCTTTCAATTAACCAAACTGGTCTTTGCCTCCTGCCTGACCCCCCTCGGTCCCATCTTGCACCAAAATCTGCTTGTAGTCAGCTGTGGGATCACAAAGGTGGTATTAGATCAGGCCAACAAGCAGCTAAACTGCACTTCTAAATTGGGAGGATTTCTTTTAAGAAAGAGGTGGATTGGCATGGTCACTTCCTCCCTCAAAATTCAAAAGGGCAACGCTCGAGGGCCTGACCCTGGATGAGTCAGAGGTGGCTTTAGACTTGGCGGTGCGGTGGGATGGGGAGAAGGCGGACTTCAGAGCTGGCCAGACCTAGGTGTGAGTCCCCTGACTCCACTCAGCAGCTCTGTGACTTGGGGACAAGCACTTAACCTCTGTGTGTGCCTCAGTTTCCTCATCCCCTAAAGGCTGGGAGAACTGACCAGGAGCAGACAGGTAAGGCATACGGCTCAGGCCCCCAGTAACCCATAAAGCACTGCTATGTGTCAGGTGCTTAAGTGCTTTGCATAGATTAACGCATTTAATCTCACAGCAATCCTGTGGCTGTGATTCTACCCATTTTGCGCATGAGGAAACTAAAGGTCAGGTGTTCTTTCTCTTTTCCCTTGGGAATTATGAGCTGGTGGGAGGCACTGACATATACCAGTTCCTGTAAATAGAAGTGGGCTGGTAAGCCCATCAGAGGGCTACAAAAGGGACTGGGAGAATGGGGGTTAGGATTCACTTAGCTTAGGGGTGGTGGGAAGGCTTCTTGGCAGTGGTGGGTTTTAACGGGGC